>NW_027362761.1:875940440-877262940 GCF_046119375.1 Phyllobates terribilis
TTGAGATCTTTGGTTCCAACCACCGTGTCTTTGTGCGACGCAGAAAAGGTGAACGGATGGACTCTACATGCCTGGTTCCCACCGTGAAGCATGGAGGAAGAGGTGTGATGGTGTGGGGGTGCTTTGCTGGTGTCACTGTTGGGGATTTATTCAAAATTGAAGGCATACTGAACCAGCATGGCTACCACAGCATCTTGCAGCGGCATGCTATTCCATCCGATTTGCGTTTAGTTGGACCATCATTTATTTTTCAACAGGACAATGACCCCAAACACACCTCCAGGCTGTGTAAGGGCTATTTGACCAAGAAGGAGAGTGATGGGGTGCTACGCCAGATGACCTGGCCTCCACAGTCACCAGACCTGAACCCAATTGAGATGGTTTGGGGTGAGCTGGACCGCAGAGTGAAGGCAAAAGGGCCAACAAGTGCTAAGCATATCTGGGAACTCCTTCAAGATTGTTGGAAGACCATTTCCGGTGACTACCACTTGAAGCTCATCAAGAGAATGCCAAGAGTGTGCAAAGCAGTCATCAAAGCGAAAGGTGGCTACTTTGAAGAACCTAGAATATAAGACATATTTTCAGTTGTTTCACACTTTTTTGTTAAGTATATAATTCCACATGTGTTAATTCATAGTTTTGATGCCTTCAGTGTGAATGTACAATTTTCATAGTCATGAAAATACAGAAAAATCTTTAAATGAGAAGGTGTTGCCCAGTACTGAGCAACAGTGTGTATATATGTATCTATAGACACCAAGTACTGAGCAGCAGTGTATATATATATATATATATATATATATATATATATATATATATATATATATACCCAAACTTTTGGTCTGTACTGTATGTTACTTATGACTGTTGTATATGAACCTCTGAATTGTAAAGCGATGCGGAATATGTTGGCGCCATATAAATAAAGATTATTATTAAAAGGCAGGTGCCAGCAAGGCGACCTATAAACCTGGATTAGTTACACTAGTTTTGTCAGGTGGAATGGGCCCAAAGTTCCCTGTTACCAATGTCATAATTTTTCTCAGCAGATGACAGTTTTTTAGAAAAGTATGCACACGTATGCCACTTACCAGGAGATGCACCTTGCAGCAATACAGCCCCCACCACACTTCAGACACGTCAGCTTCTACAATAAACGGCTGAGTGACGTCAGGCTGTATGAGAATCGGCAAAGATGCAAAACACTCCTTCAAGGTATCGAATGCCTCCCTGGCTGGACCGTACCATTTGGAAAAGTTCACCCCTTTCCTGGTCATATCCGTCAGACGTTTGGCCACTTTAAAAGTTTTTGATGAACTTATGGTAGTAGTTGGCGAAACCTAAAAACCTTTGTAATGCCTTTAAGTCATCAGGACGATCCCAATCCAGAACCGCCCGGACTTTTGCCGGATCCATATGAAAACTGGTGGACGATAAAACATAGCCCAGAAGAGGGATCTCCTCAATCGAGAACATACATTTCTCTTGTTTGACAAATAATTTATTGTTTCTGAGTGTCTGTAAGACCTGCCTGACATGTACTTGATGTGACTAGGTCAGGTGCATAAATTAATATGTCATCAAGATAGATCACAACAAATCTACCTGCCAGATCGCTAAAGATGTCATTTACATAGTGCTGAAAGATGGCGGGAGCGTTGGTCAACCCAAATGACATCACGAGGTTCTCATAATGTTCCTCAGGTGTATTGAAGGCTGTTTTCCACTCATCCCCCTCTTTAATATGAATGAAATTATACGCCCCCCTGAGATCCAGTTTAGAAAACCATTTAGCACCTACGATATGGTTAAAGAAGTCTGGGATGAGAGGGAGAGATTACAGATCTGATTGAATTCAAGGAAATCTAGGCAGGGGCGTTACCCCCCATCTTTCTTCTTTATAAAGAAAAACCCTGCAACAAGGGGGGATAAGTATAGTCTGATATAACCCTTTGCCAAACTTTCCGCGATATAGTCCTTCATGCCCTGCCTCTCTAGACCAGAGATATTATATAGTCTGCTCTTTGGCAGCTTGGCCCCAGGAATAAGAATAATGGCGCAGTCATAAGGATGATGGGGATGACATATCCCTAAAGTCAGACAGGTATTTAGGCACTGATTTGGGTATCCACTCTGGTTAGCCAAGTTCCCAAACAGTGCCCTTGGCAATACTCGCTCCATTTACCATCTCCTGAGTCTGCCAGTCTACCACAGGATTGTGCCGCGTGAGCCAAGGTAGTCCAAGAATCACAGCAGAGGGGAGACCATCTAGCATATAACAGTCAATACATTCTGTGTGCATGGCCCCTACCTGTAGATGTATCCCTCTGATGACTTGAGTAAAATACCCCTGACTCAAGGGTGCGGACTCAATGGCTATGTCAGGATGCCAGGTTTAATTTTACTTTGCCAGTAGTTTTTCCCTTAGCCAAGATGGCTTCCACTGCCTCACTGGGGTCATGTGTTTCCTGCCTGTGGACCTACTTAAACTGCATGTGTTGCAATCATGCCTTGCCTGAGTATTGTGTGCCTGTAGCTTGCTACTCACCTGTGCTAGCCCTCTGAATCGAGTCTTGCTGACCTTGTGTTTACTCCTAGTCATCCGCTGAAAGGATTGCTGCCTGAATCCTCTGCTAAAGGGACTTCTGCTGCAAGGAACCGCTGGCTGTTCACTCGCTCTGGGATCTCTGAACTTTTGCCTTCCTGAAGAAAACTTCTCCTGGATCTCTACACTTCTGGTAAAGTCATCATCTTTGCTTAGTGTTTAATACCCGGCTCCAGCTCTGGTTAAGACATCGCTGTTTCCTCTGCTGCACTTCCTGCATTCCTCAACATCAAGATCCATATTCCAGTTTGTCTTCTCTACTGTACTACGTGAGTCCACAATCAACTGAGGAATACCTACGCCTGCTTGCTATCCTTATTTCTGTTTGCATATTACTGTACCTAAGTAAAATTGGACTATTGTTAGCGTTTACATTCCCCAAAAGTAATGAAGCCCGTGCCTTACAGATTATGTTCTAAGAAGTATTGTTTGGAATGAACTTACCTTCATAAACTGTTTGCTGTGATCTTTTGCACTTGTGTTTAAAATAGACTTTCACACTACTCTTGTCTCAGTCTCTGCTTTGGCCCACGCCATTGGACTTCAGGGTATCTACTAACATCGTAACAGGATACTCAGGCCATAAAGATGGAGTCCGCGGGGTCTGAAACACTGGAGACACGTGTTAAGAGACTATGTACAGTTACTAATGCTTTACATGCTGACGTGCAGAACCTGAAGACAAAGATGGAGGCTCAGACGAATCATAACACGCAAGTGTGGGGGCAGACTCTTCAGGAACTGCGGGCACGGCTATCAAATCTAGAGACTCAAAACCTTGTTCAGCTCCTGTCTGCCGTCAGTCCAAAACTGCCACCGTTTAAATTCAATGGTGACCGTGACAAGTTTCGTGGGTTTATCAATCAATGTACCTTACATTTTGATGTTCATGCTGCTCAGTTCCCGACTGATAGATCGAAGGTGTTGTGCATTATTATGCTGCTTACTCATCGAGCTCTGGCCTGGGCAAATCCAATGATTGAAACTCGTGATCCGCGTTTGCCACGAAATCGTTGAAATTATTCAATGATGGCGCAAATGTTTGATGATCCCAATCGTCGCGCCACAGCTGAGGCTGCCTTGTTATCACTACGCCAGGGTAAGCACTCTGTGATTGAGTATGCAACAGACTTTAGAAGACTGGCAGTGGATACGACTTGGGACGGTAATGCTCAACTGCCCATTTTTAGAAGAGGATTATCTAGTACCATCAAGGACGAGCTCGCCCGAACAGAGTCTCCCCAAGGGCTAGAAGCTTTTATTAATCACTGTGTACGCATAGATATTCGCCTCACAGAGCGTAAGCAGGAAAGGTGGACCGCATTGAATCGTTCAAGTGTCTTCCTCTCTTCCTCCTCTAAAGAACCTGTCAGCAGGACTGTTCGAGATGCATAAACGATCCCTATGCAAGTCGACGCATTACAGAGACGTGGGAGTGATGAGCGCCGGGAATACCGACTCCGAGAGAGCCTGTGCTTTCACTGCGGTAAATCAGATCACTTCCTCATCAACTGCCCAAGTCGGCCCCGCAAGTCCATAGCTGCCATCGCTGAGTGTGATATTTCCGACTTGAAATCAGTTGTATCAGAATCCAGTAACATAGTAACATAGTTTGTAAAGCCGAATAAAGACTTGCGTCCATCAAGTTCGACCTGTTAGTTCTGTAATTGCTAAAGTTGATCCAGAGGAGGGCAAAAACCCCAAATGATTTGGCCAATCTTCACCTGAGGAAAAATTCCCTCCCGACTCTGAAACCAGCAGTCAGAATAAATCCCTGTATCAACCTACTATTTTATTTTTAAGTATACGCTGAAATCTGCCTGGTATCTAGAAATGCATCCAGTACCCGCTTGAACTGGTGTAGTGAATCCGACATTACCGTCTCCTCACTCAGTGAATTCCATATTCTCACTGCTCTTACCGTAAAGAACCCCTTCCTATGCTGGTGCTGAAACCTTTTCTCTTCCAGTCTTAGTGAATGCCCTCTTGTTACCGTAATATCCCTCCTTTTGAACAAATCCCGGGCAAGATCTCTATACTGTCCCCTAACATATTTGTACACATTTATTATGTCCCCCCTCAACCTTCTCTTTTCCAGGCTGAATAGTCCTAGTTTTGCCAACCTCTCTGGGTATTGCAGTCCCTCCATTCCCTTTATTAATTTTGTTGCCCTCCTTTGTACCTTTTCAAGCTCATTTATATCCTTTCTATATATTGGGGCCCATAACTGAGCACAGTATTCCAAGTGTGGTCTGACTAGTGCTTTGTACAGTGGAAGAACAATGTTCTCATCCTTTGCAGCTATACCTCTTCTGATACATCCCATTACCCTGTTTGCCCTTACAGCAGCGGCCTGACTTTGGGCACTCCAATTTAGTTTGCTATCAATCAAGATGCCCAAGTCCTTCTCCATCTCTGAATTCCCCAATGATTTCCCATTCAGTGAGTACTGGTGACTTCCATTTTTCCTTCCCATATGTATGACCTTACATTTCTCCTCGTTAAACCTCATTTGCCATTTAATGCTCCACCTACCCAGCTTATCCAAATCCCTCTGTAGGTCTGCACTGTCCTCTTTTGTATTAATTGTTTTACATAACTTTGTGTCATCTGTAAATATTGATATTTTACTATTTATCCCGTTGACTATGTCGTTAATAAAGATATTAAATAACATTGGGCCTAGTACAGACCCCTGTGGTACCCCACTAGTGACGCTTACCCAATCTGAGTATATTCCATTTATAACCACCCTCTGCCTTCTATCCTTTAGCCAGTTAGCTACCCACTTGCAGACATTTTCCCCCAGCCCCATCATTCTCATTTTGTATACCAACCTATTATGTGGCACGCTATCGAACGCTTTTGAGAAGTCGAGATACACGACATCCACTGGTTCCCCCTGATCTACTCGAGAGCTCACCTCCTCGTAGAAGTCAATCAGGTTTGTTTGGCAGGAGCGATTCCTCATGAATCCTTGTTGGTTCGGGATTAAAAGATTATTAGCATCAAGATGCTCCGTAATTGCCTCTTTAATGAAGCTTTCAAAAATTTTGCCCACAACGGACGTCAGACTCACCGGCCGATAGTTTCCGGCGTCACTTTTCGCTCCCTTTTTGAATATTGGCACTACATTCGCCTGTCGCCAATCAAGTGGTACAGACCCAGTCTCAACAGAGTCCTTAAATAGAAGATATAACGGTCTGTCTATCACATTACTTAGTTCCCTTAGTACCCGTGGGTGTATGCCATCAGGTCCTGGTGATTTGTTTATTTTAATGTTACTGAGGCGTTTCTGTACCCCAGCTTGGGTTAGATTAGTCATACTTAGTGGAGGATTAAGCTTGTCACTTCTCATTTTTCCTGTTAGTTCTATTTCCTTTGTGAAAGTTGTCGAAAAAAAATTATTTAATAGATTAGCTTTATCCTCATCTTTCTCTATGATTTTGCCTTCCTCACTTTTTATCGGTCCAATATTATCCGATTTAATCCTTTTACTATTTATATACGTAAAGAACAGTTTGGGATTTGATCTACTTTCCCTAGCAATACGTCTCTCTGTTTCCTCCTTCGCTATTTTTATTTGTTTTTTACAGGTTCTCGTTTTTTCCTTGTAACACATTAGTGCCTCCTTACTGTTTTCCTGTTTTAATCTCTTGAATGCCTCTTTTTTGCTATTTAACGCCCCTTTTACGTTCTTGTTCAACCATATTGGTTTCCTCTTATTTCTGCCCCTTTTATTCCCATGCGGTATATATCTCTCGCACTGAGTATTCAGAATTCTTTTGAAGGTTTCCCATTTACTATTCGTATTCCTTTGATTAAGAACTTTGTCCCAGTCAATAAGTTGAAGGCTTTCTTTCAGCTGATCAAACTTCGCCCTCCTAAAGTTTAATGTTTTTGTTGTTCCCTTATTGATAACCCTACTGAAGGGCATTTTGAAGTCGATAATATTATGGTCGCTATTACCTAGGTGCCCCCCTATCTGTACCTCAGTTATTCTATCAGGCCTATTAGTCAATATTAAGTCCAACACGGCCTTCCCTCTCGTTCGTTCCTGCACTAGTTGGGAGAGATAATTATCCTTAATATTTGTCAAGAACCTTTTTCCTTTCTGACATCTACAGGTTTCTGTTTCCCAGTCAATATCCGGGTAGTTGAAATCCCCTATTACAATCACTTCATTATGTTTTGCTACTTTGTCTATTTGTCCTAATAGCAGATTCTCATTCTCCTCTGTTATATTTGGTGGCTTATAGCAGACCCCCAGTAATATTTTATTATTATTTTTAGTTCCCTCTATCTCTACCCACATGGCATCGACCCCCTCTTCTCCCTCTCCTATATCTTCCCTTAGTCTGGGTTTTAGACATGACTTTACATATAAGCAGACTCCTCCGCCTTTCCCCTGTTTCCGGTCCCTTCTAAATAAACTATAATCTAATAAATTTACCGCCCAGTCGTAGCTATCGTCTAGCCAAGTCTCTGTTATACCTACGATGTCATACCTCTCCTCCGATATAAGCGCCTGCAGCTCATCCGCCTTATTGGTCAGGCTTCTTGCGTTGGTCAGCATGCAAGATAAAACTTTGGGGTTATTTAGCATCCTATTCTTCTCTAACGATCTAACTGTACTAACAGTCTGCCTCTTAATGTGGTGATCCGCTCTTTATCGGCAGCTGCTCCTTCTAGGGGGCAAAAAGAGAAGAACTCACACCTTTGTCTCCCCATCAAGATTTTGGTTGCAGGACAATGGATCACCAGTTCAGCAATGATTGACTCAGGTGCCGGTGGTAACTTTATGGACCTTGCATTCGCCACAGAACATGACATTAATACACAAAGGAGGGTCACTCCAGTAACAATGGAGACAGTAGATGGTTCCCTTCTAGCCTCAGGGCCTGTGGATCAGGAGACGGTACCCCTTGAGATATTCATGGAACCCAACCTTCAGGAGTCGCTCACCTTCATGCTAATTTCTTCTCCTCATTTCCCCCTAGTTCTAGGAATACCCTGGCTGCAGTCACAGAATCCCATTATAGACTGGGAGACCAAGGAGATATCTTTTCCACTCAAGGAGAGCCCAACCGCAACACTACCGACTTAGGAGCCTCAGGAGCCGAGACATCCGATACAGGTATTATCTTTACCATCTATTTACAAGGAGTTCACTGATGTTTGTGATAAACGGAACGCAGATCAGCTTCCTCCACATAGACCTTACGATTGCCCTATAGAACTTCTTCCAGGTGCAGAGATACCTTTTGGTCACATCTATCCCCTGGCAGGACCGGAGCTGCAAGCCTTAAAGGAATACATTGATGAAAACCTTGCCAAGGGCTTCATTCGACACTCTTCTTCGCCAACAGGAGCACCCATCTTCTTTCTGAAGAAAAATAATAGGTCTCACAGACCTTGTATAGACTATCGGGAACTCAATAAAATAACCATTCGAAACCGGTATCCGTTACCCCTGATACCCGAACTGCTTGAAAGAGTACGACACGCTAAGATCTTCTCTAAACTAGATCTCCGCGGGGCCTACAATTTACTTCGTATTCGACCAGGCGACGAATGGATGACGGCGTTTAGGTGTCGCTGTGGACATTTTGAATACCTGGTGATGCCTTTCGGGCTCTGCAACGCGCCTGCTTCGTTCCAGCATTTAGCTAACGACATTTTCAGGGATTTGTTGGACCATTTTGTTGTGATCTACTTGGATGATATTTTGATTTTTTCTGATTCTTTACAAGATCATCAAGAACATGTCAAGACTGTGCTAAGGCGACTTAGGGAGAATCTCCTCTATATCAAACTTGAGAAATGTGAGTTCCACAAGACAGAGATTCAGTTTTTGGGCTACGTAATTTCCCCACAGGGAATAAATATGGACTCTAGCAAGATCCAGGCGATTCAGGACTGGCCCATCCCAAGGAGTGTCAAGGAGGTGCAGCGCTTCATCGGCTTTGCCAACTTCTACAGACGATTCATTCGTAACTTCTCGGAAGTTGCCCTGCCCATTACACAACTTACAAAGAAGGGAAGAACCTTTTCATGGTCTCCGCAAGCCCAACAGGCTTTTGAAGGCCTCAAGGATCGTTTCACCTCTGCACCAGTATTGATTCATCCAGATCCTGCATTTCCATTTGTTATTGAGGTGGATGCTTCTGATTGCGCTTTAGGGGCGATACTCTCTCAGAGAACCGGAGAGAAGAGTCTGTTACATCCCTGTGCTTTCTTCTCACGAAGACTTTCTTCAGCAGAGAGGAATTATGACATTGGGAATAAGGAGTTACTGGCGATTATCGCTGCCTTTAAAGAATGGAGGCACCATCTTCAAGGAGCTGCACAACAAACAACGGTACACACAGATCACCGTAACCTGGAGTTTGTCAGATCAGCTAGATGTTTGTCTCCACGTCAAGCTCGATGGAGCTTATTACTAAACCAATTTAATTTCATCATCTCCTACCGTCCAGGTTCCCGCAATGGTAAAGCAGACGCATTATCTCGAATGTACGCTACAGATGCTATATCTGATGCCCCGTCTAAGACAATTCTGTCCGATGCCAATTTTGTTGGAGTAATCCAGAACCAGGATTTATGGGAAGACATTAAGGAGGCCTACAGTTCGGATTCGTTTGTATCTCAGCCTACTGAAGACGTAAATTTAACCTTCAAAAATGGAATGTGGTCTCGAGATCTACAAATATACATTCCTGAAGCCATGAGGCTGCAGATCCTGAAGTTTGTGCATGACTCCAAGATTGCTGGCCACAAGGGAGTACAACAGACACAGGAATTTCTGAGCCATTTCTTCGAGTGGCCTAATTGCCTGAAGGATTATGTCCGTTCTTGTGAAGTTTGTGCCCGTTGTAAGACCCCTCGTTCATCACCAACTGGATTGTTACAGCCTCTACCGATCCCGTCTCGTCCCTGGGGGTCTATCTCAATGGACTTCATTGTGGAGTTGCCCACCTCCAAGGGAAAAAATGTGATCTTATTAGTAGTAGATCGTCTAACTAAGGCAGCCCATTTCATTCCATGCACAGGCCTTCCATCGGCTAAGGACACGGTAGATTTGGTGATACAAAATATTTTCAGGCTACATGGGGTTCCGGATGAAGTTATCTCAGACCGGGGGGTACAATTCACTTCCAAATTCTGGAAGGGGTTTTGTTCTGCATTAAATATCAATGTCTGTTTATCCACAGCCTTCCATCCCAAGACGAATGGACAAACAGAGCGGACTAACCAGACGCTAGAGCTTTATCTTCGGTGCTACGTTGGCCATCTACAGGATGATTGGGTAGATCTGCTTCCCTTGGCAGAGTTCTCCTACAACAACTCCCAAAGTGCATCCACAAAGGCAACACCATTTTTGCCAACCTTGGTTATCATCCACATATTCTACCTAGATTTCCAGTTGATGCTCCTGTACCAGCAGTCGCAGAGAGGTTAACCGCCCTGAAACAACATCTAGAAGTCCTAAAGGAAACATTGACGTCAGCACAAGAGAGGTATAAAAGGACAGCTGATAAGTTCCGGAAGCCAGCACCTATTTTCAAGGTAGGAGACTCGGTTTGGCTGTCAACCAAGAATTTGAAGTTAAATGCTCCCTCACAGAAATTGGGACCAAAATTCATTGGCCCTTTTAAGATCAGTGGTATCGTGAGTTCAGTTGCATGTCGTCTAAAGTTACCAAGGACCATGAGGATCCACCCTGTTTTCCATGTATCATTACTAAAGGCCACGATATCGAATAGTTTTCAGGGACGCACAGCACCTCCTCCTGATTCTGTGGTGGTTGATGGGCAAGAACAATTTGTGGTGGAAAAGATCCTGGACTCCAGGATTTACAGGAACCGGCTTCAGTATTTGATAAAATGGCAGGGTTATTCAGCAGAGGAGAACTCTTGGGAACCTGTGGAGAACCTCAACATCCTCTCGACTGATAGCCCAATTTCATCAGCGATATCCTGAAAAGCCTGGTTTGGGGACGTCCGGAGGCCGCCAATGAGGAGGGAGTAATGTCAGGATGCCAGGTTTAATTTTACTTTGCCAGTAGTTTTTCCCTTAGCCAAGATGGCTTCCACTGCCTCACTGGGGTCATGTGTTTCCTGCCTGTGGACCTACTTAAACTGCATGTGTTGCAATCATGCCTTGCCTGAGTATTGTGTGCCTGTAGCTTGCTACTCACCTGTGCTAGCCCTCTGAATCGAGTCTTGCTGACCTTGTGTTTACTCCTAGTCATCCGCTGAAAGGATTGCTGCCTGAATCCTTTGTTAAAGGGACTTCTGCTGCAAGGAACCGCTCTAAACTTTTGCCTTCCTGAAGAAAACTTCTCCTGGATCTCTACACTTCTGGTAAAGTCATCGTCTTTGCTTAGTGTTTAATACCCGGCTCCAGCTCTGCTTAAGACATCGCTGTTTCCTCCGCTGCACCTCTTGCATTCCTCAACATCAAGATCCATATTCCAGTTTGTCTTCTCTACTGTACTACGTGAGTCCACAATCAACTGAGGAATACCTTTTCCTGCTTACTATCCTTATTTCTGTTTGCATATTACTGTACCTAAGTAAAATTGGACTATTGTTAGCGTTTACATTCCCCAAAAGTAATGAAGCCCATGCCTTACAGATTATGTTCTAAGAAGTATTGTTTGGAATGAACTTACCTTCGTAAACTCTTTGCTGTGATCTTTTGCACTTGTGTTTAAAATAGACTTTCACACTACTCTTGTCTCAGTCTCTGCTTTGGCCCACGCCATTGGACTTCAGGGTATCTACTAACATCGTAACAGGCGATTATGGGTATATGTCTAGACATTATGTGGTTTGAGTCACTGGACCTGGACGAACCTAGCGTTGAGCAAATTAAACCCCCGCCCCACTGTACAGAAAGGCAGAAATGACCACCTTATTTTTGCCCAGATGGATCTCAGCTGGCAGGAAAAATTGTGACCTACTCATGGAGGAAATATGTACACCCGGGTCGCTAACCTCCCTGCAATCCAGGCTCTTTAGTTTTCCAGCCGCTGTTTACGGTGTTAAATGGATGGACAAGCACCAATAAAATAACCATTTCCACTGCAGAAGAAACACACTCCCCGTTTACACCGATCTACAGTTTGATCCACAGAACGGGTTGCCCCACCCAACTGCATCAGTTCCTCAGATGACTCAGACCAAGGTTCCCTTGACCCCAGAACACCCGCAAATTGGGGTGTCTCTTTATGTCTCTCCCGAAGACGGCAATCCATCTGGATAACCAGAGACATGGCCGCCTCAAGGGAAACCGGAGTCTCATACAAGGCAAAGGCATCCTTTATCCTTACCGATAGCCCTTGACAGAACTGGCTACGGAGCGTGGGGTCATTCCACTTAGTGTCAGTGGACCACCTCTGAAACTCGGAGATAGACTTCTGTGCCATCCGGTCTCCCTGCTGAAGCTGATGTAGCATGTACTCAGCCAGGGAGACGTGGTGGGGGTCGTCGTATATATGACCCAGCACCAGAATAAATTCCTCCACCATCTGGAGCGACTGACAGTCTGACGGGAGAGCAAATGCTCATGCTGAGGGTCACCCTGATGGAGTGAGATTCTTATCCCTACCTGTTGCTCCTTGTTTCCTGAGGAGTGAGGACATAAATTGAAGTACAGCTTACAGGCCTCCCTGAAGACAACAGGCAAAGCGATCTTGGGCTCCACTAGGGCTTGCCTTGGAGTCACGGTCCCCAAACCTGATGAGTTAGGGTGCAGCAAAACCACAGTGCATAGATCTGCCACCTCCAGGCTGAGTTGCTGCAGTTGCCCTGTAAGAGCAGTGATGGTATCCATGATGAATAAAAAAAAACGTTTTCGGCCAGGTTCCTTCCCTGTCCCTAATGCTAGGGAGCGCCTTAGATATCTCTGTTTCCCAGATTACTTCTGAAGGTGAAGACGCCGGGGCCACATACCTAGCTGAGCTCCTGAATCCGCCCTCATTGTGCTCCCTCCCCCCACCCAGGGAAGAGGGGGGTAGTGGTGTATGGCAATACACCAACCAGACTAATAAGGTAATACAAACAGCAATAAAGGAAAATACCGGTCATACAAATATGCACACATAAACAACAGAGGAAAACACTGGGGAGTGGAGGATGGGGAGAAACCAAAGTAGGAAGGAGAATGAGAGGATTTGCACACAATCAAAACCCCACATCAGTCTCAGATAAATCAACCAAACGCCTTCTCAAACAACTCTCCACCAACTCTTGAAGCCATGCAGCAATGAAGCTAGCTCTGGCAATGACTGCTAGCAAGAGTCCGGTTTATGGGAGCCGGGAGTGGCCAGCAGTGAACACCTGAGAGCCTTAATGCAGGTAAGCTTCCAGGAGCTCACAACTGAGCAGATTAACCCCTGCACTACTAGAAGAAACCTGCACCATTTAATATAAAGGAGAAGTACTTCTAGTCATTACAGGATTAGGAGAAATCAGATGGCGTGGTCTTCTGGCTCCTCTCTGTCTCAGTAAACCCGTGACAGCAGGTTCACCTTCCAGCAACAACCCTAAACATATTGCCAGAGCTACAATGGAATGGTTTAGATCAAAGCATATTCATGTGTTTGAAAAAGCTAGTGAGCTCAGTCCACACCTAAATCCCATTGAGAAACTGTGGAAAGACTTGAAAATTGCTGTTCATAGACGCTCTTCATCCAGTCTCACTGAGCTAGAGCTAGTTTAAAGAAGAATAGGCAAAAATGTCAGCCTCTAGTTGTGCAAAGCTGGTAGAGACATACCCCAAAAGACTTGCAACAGTAATTGTAGCGAAAAGTGGTTCTACAAAATATTGACTCAGGGGGACTGAATACAGATGCAATTTTCTTGTTTTATAGTTTTAAAATATTTAGAAATTCATGAATCATTTCCTTTACATTTAAGTTTGTGGGTGTAACGTATAAAAATGTGGGAACATTCGCAGGATATGAATACTTTTTTCAAGGCATTGTACATACAGTTAGGTCCAGAAATATTTGCACAGTAACCAAATCTTTCTGATTTGGGCTCTGCATGACACTATTTTTTTTATTTAAAATTAAATAACTGAGATGGAATTGAAGTGTAGACTTTCAGCTTTACTTTTGGGGGTTGAGCCAAAATATCCTGTGAAACGTTTAGGAACTGCAACCATTTTTCTAAAAAGCCTCCTCATTTCAGGGGTTCAAAAGTAATTGGACAAATTAACTTTACAATAAGTAAAATGTTAATTTTTAATACTTTTTTTAATATTTTTAATTTAGAGAATCCTTTGCAGGCAATGACTGCTTGAAGTCTGGAAGCCATGGACGTCACCAAACCCTGAGTTTCCTCCCTTGTGATGCTTTGCCAGCCCTTTATTGCAGCTGACTTCAGTTGTTGCTTGTTTGTGGGTCTTTCTGCCAGAAGTTTTGCCTTAAAGCAGGGATGTGAACCTCAAACACACAGAGGGTCAAAATGAAAAACTTGGACAAAGTCGTGGACCAAACCAGTATACAGTATAGTGGGCCCCACATAGTCCTCCATACAGATAATGGGCCCCAAATAGTCCTCCATACAGAATTATGGGCCCCACATAGTACTCCATACAGCATAATGGGCCCCACATAGTCCTCCATACAGAATAATGGGCCCCACATAGTCCTCCATGCAGTATTATGGGTCCCACATAGTCATTCATACAGAATAATGGGCCCACATAGTCCTCTATACAGAATAATGGGCCCCACATAGTCCTCCATATAGTATAATGGGTTCCACATAGTCCTTTATACAGAATAATGGGCCCACAAAATCCTCCATACAGTATAATGGGTTCCACATAGTCTTTCATACAGAATAATGGGCCCCTCAAAGTCCTCCATCTACTATATAATCGGCTTATCCCGTCTGTCTGTCCGTCCAGGAAATCCCGCGTCACTGATTGGTCCGGCCGCGGCCAATCAGCGACGCGGGATTTCAGAACAAGATGGCGGCCGTTAGCGGCTCATCTGCCGCACGGAGGTCAGCAGCGATGCCGCCGGGAGATGGCGGCCGGCGGCCACCACCAATCAGCAACGAGCGCAGTCCGGCCAGCGAATTGGCGCCGGATTTGAAACACGCTTCGCTGATTGGTCGCACCCGCCCGGCCGCGACCAATCAGCGATATTGACGCGAAATTTAAAACACTGCTTCTCTGTAATGGGCCCCACATAGTCATCCATACAGAATAATGGGCCCCACATAGTCCTCCATACAGTATAATGGGTTCCACATAGTCCTCCATACAGAATAATGGGCCCCACATAGTCCTCCATACAAAATAATAAGCCCCACATAGTCCTCCATACAGTATAAAGGGTCCCACATAGTCCTCCATACAGAATAATGTGCCCCACATAATCCGCCATACACTTTTGTGTTTTCATTGGCTGTAAGCCATAATTATCAACATTAACAGAAATAAACACTTGAAATAGATCACTATGTTTGTAATGACTCTATATAATATGAGTTTCACTTTTTGTATTGAAGAACTGAAATAAATTAACTTTTTAATGATATTCTAATTTTGTGAGATGCACCTGTATTAGGCAGCTCCTCCCTCCACACCTTGCTTAAGCTTAGGTTCTTGTTGTAGTACCTCTCTAGTTACCTGTCTTGGTGCTTTCTTGTTTGGTCTCTCCTGTTACTGTAGCTTGTTTACTTGTTTTGTTTGATCTTTCTGCTCCTGACATCGGCTTTGTATTTTGAACCTGTGCTGCCTGTTCCGATCTCGGACAGTCTGACCACGTCTCTGTCTTCACCCCCTGTGCCTCATATTCCCGTTTTGACCCACAGGTCAGCTGCTGCAGGTCCGAGGACTGCCCTGGAGTGACACCTGGTGACTACCCTAACGGCTCAAACCTATTCTCATCATCAGAGGCTCTAGTGAAGACCAAGTAGTCACTTAGTTTAATCCCCTCCAGGGTAAGTCCTGTCAGTGGCGCAGTGGGTCCACACCCACCGCTGTGACACAGTCACATCAATAAACACTAGCGACCCAGTGCCATTGAAAGCCATGCATACCCATGCCATCACACTACCTCCACCATGTTTTACAGGGGATGTGGTGTGCTTTGGATTATGAGTAGTGATGAGCGAGTATGTTTTGTTAACCCTTTCGCCGAATATACTCGACCGAGCACCGAGTATTTATGGCGTGCTCGGGCTTTAAGTTTTCGTCGCTCCGTGAACATGATTTGCAACTGTTTGACAGATTTAATACATGTGAAGAATGCTGGAAAAACAGGCATTCCTCACGTATTAAATCTGTCAGTCACAAATCATGTTCACGGAGCGACGAAAACTTAAAGCCCGAGCACGCTATAAATACTCGGTGCTCGGCCGAGTATACTCGGCGAAAGGGTTAACAAAACATACTCGCTCATCACTAATCATGAGCCATTCCAAGCCTTCTCCATACTTTGTTCTTCTTATCATTCTGGTACAGGTTGATCTTAGTTTCATCTGTCCAAAGAATGCTTTTCCAGAACTGGGCTGGCTTCTTTAGATGTTTTTGGGCAAGGTCTAATCTAGCCTTTTTATTTTTAAGGCTGATTAATGGTTTGCACCTTGTGGTTAACCCTCTGTATTTGCTCTCATGAAGTCTTCTCTTTATGGTAGATTTAAATACTGAAACACCTACTTCCCAGAGTTCTTGAGTGGATGTTGTGAAGGGGCTTTTCTTCACCATGGGAAGGATTCTGCAGTTATCCAAAACTGTCGTCTTCTGTGGACGGCTACGCCATTTTGAATTTTCAAGCTCACCAGTGCGCTCTTTTATTTTTTATTGCAGAATGTATCAAATTGATTTAGCCACTCCTAACATTTCTGCTATCTCTCTGATGTATTTTTTCTTTTTTTCAGCCTAATGATAGTCTGTTTCTCTTCCATTGAGAGGTCCTTTGACCACATGTTGTGTCAGTGTCCAAATATTTCTGAGCCTAACTATATATACACACTACTGCTGAGTGCTGGGTGGATATACAGTAGACACAGACTACTGCTAAGTCCTGAGTGTATATAGATGCACGCACACTTACAGTGGGGAAAATAAGTATTTGATACAATGCCGATTTTTCAAGTTTTCCCACCTAAAAGGAATGGAGAGGTCTGTAATTTTTATTGTAGGTACACTTCAACAGTGAGAGACAGAATCTAAAAAAAAACAGAAAATCACATTGTACGATTTTTCAATAATTAAATTGCATTTTATTGCATGAAACATGTATTTGATCACCTACCAACCAGCAAGAATTCTGTCTCTCACAGACCTGTTAGTTTTTCTTTAAGAAGCCCTCCTACTCTGCACTCATTACTTGTAATAATTGCACCTGTTTGAACTCGTTACCTGTATAAAAGACACCTGTCCATACACTCTATCAATCACAATCCAACCTCTCCACCATGGCCAAGACCAAAGAGCTGTCTAAGGACACCAGGGACAAAATTGTAGACCTGCACAAGGCTGGGATGGACTACAGGACAATAGGCAAGAAGCTTTTTGAGAAGGCAACAACTATTGGCGCAATTTTTAGAAAATGGAAGAAACACAAGATGATTGACAATCTTCCTCGTTCTGAGGCTCCATGCAAGATCTCACCTCGTGGGGTAAGGATGGTTCTGAGAAAGAATCAGCCTAGAACTACAAGGGAGGACCTGATCAATGATCTGAAGGGAGCTACGACTACAGTCTCAAATATTACTGTTACTAACAAACTACACTGTCATGGATTAAAATCCTGCAGGGCACACAAGGTCTCCCTGCTCATGCCAGCACATGTCCAGGCCCGTTTGAAGTTTGCCAATGACCACCTGAATAATCCAGAGGAGGCATGGGAGAAGGTCATGTGGTCGGATGAGACCAAAATAGAACTTTTTGGTATCAACTCCACTTGCTGTGTTTGGAGGAAGAAGAATGAGTACAACACCAAGAACACCGTCTCAACCGTGACGCATGGTGGGGGAAACATCATTCTTTGGGGGTGTTTTTCTGCAAATGGGACAGGATGACTGCAACGTATTGAAGGGAGAATAGATGGGGTCATGTATTGCGAGATTTTGGTCAACAACCTCCTTCCCTCAGTAAGAGCATTGAAGATGGGTCGTGGCTGGGTTTTTTAGCATGACAATGACCCGAAACACAGTCAGGGCAACTAAGGAGTGGCTACATAAGAAGCACTTCAAGGTCATGGAGTGGCCTAGTCAGTCTCCAGACCTTAACCCAATAGAAAATCTTGGAGGGAACTGAAACTCAGTGTTACCCAGCAACCACCCCGAAACCTGAAAGATCTGGAGGAGTGGGCCAAAATTCCTACTGCACTATGTGCAAACTTGGTCAAGAACTACAGGAAACGTCTGAACTCTGTAATTGCAAAAAAAAGGTTTCTCTACCAAATATTAAGTTCTGTTTTTTTATTGTATCAAATACTTATTTCATGCAATAAAATGCTAATTAATTATGTAAAAATCATGCAATGTGATTTTCTGGATTTTTTAAAGATCCTGTCTCTCACAGATGAAGTGTACCTACAATAAAAATTACAGACCTCTCCATTCTTTGTACCTGGGAAAACCTGCAAAATCGTCAGTGTATCAAATACTTATTTTCCCCACTCGTACACACACACATAATTTATAGTGCTCTAAACATGCACTGTGCTAGGTGTATGTATGTATATATATATATATATATATATATATATATATATATATATATATATACACTGCTCAAAAGGATAAAGGGAACACTCAAATAACACATCCTGTAAAGGACATATTGATATTCATGCTATGGCAACTCCATTTTGTCTGCTTGCTTCAAAATCATGTTATTATACTCTTTGCATAACATACATTCTTTCCTTCTTTCCTCTTGATTCACAAGCAACTTTCCCACACTAACCTTTTCTCTCAGGAACATTCTATGAGACACCCTGCTCCTGTTATCTAGCTAGTCTGAGCCGGGATGTACTACCTTGTAACTTTCCACCATGCACCGAACTAACGATAATATGACCATATGTGAATTTCCGTAATAATTGTACTAACATTGGTTCAAGCTTGTAGTATGGCTGAAGGTGATTGGACATTAATGAACTCAAAACAATATAAAATGCTAAGTAGAAATAAACGGGGTTAGAGATTCTTGAATCCCCCCATACAGAGCTTTGCCTCCGTCTGGTTTTCTATTGGATTGCAATCAACCTTGTAAAATAATTTGACACTCACTTGGTCAACCGTGAAGGGTCATTACTGCCCTCCCTCAACAGCTTGGTGCCGTGACTTGGATCCCTAACCAGGGACGCCCCACCACCCCTGGACGTCCACAAAGATCGACCTCCCCCACTGGAATTGGGACTGATCATCCCCCACAAAAAGCCACGGTAAGTGCACGAGTTCTTTACTAGTGATACTGACCGTTTGGCGTGGTTTCCACGTGGTGCGTGGTTGTTTGCAGTATCTTTGGACATCCTGGTTGGATATAGTCAGAGGTGAAACTATAGGGGTGTAGTCCCATTAGGGGTCTGATATTATTTACTTTTAAAACAATAACACCTCGGATTTACAAGTGAATATTGTATGAATCTTCCTTAACTTGTGACAAAGATCCTTAGCAGACTGAACACTATTAGGTTCAGTCGTGGCAGGTGGTCGAAGATTGGGTAGGACACGCATGCAGATATAACTATATCTAGTGTCCGGAGAGCTGCAGGCGAGAGCTCTCCTCCTTTCACCTAGACCCGTTCGCGGCAGGTGATCGAAGATTGGGTAGGACACACACACAGATATACATATATCGAGTGTCCGGAGGGCTGCAGACGTGAGCCCTCCTCCTTTCACCTAGACCGTACGTGTGACTCCCCCGACGGGAGGGGTGAAGTCAGTGGAACAGCAGCTGAGGTCCGGACTCGTACTGTGCACAAATCAAGGATCTTTTGTCAGTTGAAAGGCAGCAGTGCAGTGTTTAATCAATGTTTCCGTGGAGCAGAAAGACAGTGTCCCCCCCGCAGGAGGGAGAGGATGTGATGACTATCATGGTCAGTCAAGAGGGGAAAAGATCATTTAAGAATGCACCAAAAGTGTTTAAGGTGTTAAATTTTCCCGTGGAGGGGAGACTTCAGCCTGCGTTGTGGGACGAAGGCATCCAGCAGAAAAGGGGTAGACTAGTTGACTGTGGATTGTTGAAAGATGCTGAAAAGTTTAGGAAAGTTGCACATGAGATTTATGATGAAGGATATGTTGAAATAGAGGAGGAGATGAAGCCTGGTTATTTCAATTATCTTTATGTAAAGAAGGGAAAATTATCTAGCACTGTAACGAAGACTGGCTGTTTTGTGCTACAAAATGTAGCTGATGGGGACAAGATAGAGAAGGAAGTAGGTTCCCCTTCCCGACTTATGTGTCCACAAACCGAATCTGAAGCCCCTAAAGAAGCATCCCCTACCCCCACAAATGTAGCCGTACCCCAGCCCCTCAATCCGGAAACTGAGCAATTTTTACCTAAGGAGATTAAATACCCTGCACTTCCCATTGGTGGCCAGCCACCATCATATAACCCAGATGGCTGGCTTTGTAATGTGTGTTGGGCCACTAATCCAGGATGGCATGAGACGTGCTATAATTGTGGAGCACGCAGACTCGGTGCTGCAGCACCAGCCTTCCCATTACTTAACGCTGATGGTGGGTATTATAAACCATTGCCCCCACCTGCCCCCGCCATGGTCCACACTCCATTCGGGGAGACCCAGGGTCCTCTGAATTCTACCCTATTCACCCTCTCCCAAACTGGGAAATAGAACATGGACACGAGCACCAGGAGTTGGCATCTGTTTTACTGAATGGTCCTTCGGAATTTTCCACTATACTGAGAATAGGCATAGGGAGTATACCGCAACAGCAAGTTGGGATCATTGTAAATGCAGCAAATGCGAGACTACAGCATGGGGGGGGGCAGCTGCAGAAATGTGTGGGACCTGCAATACAAATTGCATCCAACGATTACATCCGTGACCACGATCCGTTAAGAGAAGGAGAGGTGATGGCTACAAGAGCCGGACAGCTATCATGTCAGTATGTTATACATGCGGTGGGACCACGATATGATCCCCTGGATGTACCCAGGTCACAACACCTGCTTACAGAAACAATTCAGAACACCATAGCATACGCATCACAGCTTCATGCAGTCCCAACCCTAGCCCTGCCATTTATTTCCACCGGTATCTTTGGGTATCCAAAACAGGATGCGGCCAAAATAATAGTTGGGACAGGGACAGGGATCTAGTCGATTATGCCGCTCAACTAATCAAACCCACGATCAGATCCGATATCTGGTCTCCCCCAGCGTTCCCCTACCTCCGAGATCTCCCATCAATCAGTACTCATGCTGATCTTCCCCCTCCCCCTGATTTCCCTCCAGCTCCACCCCCTCTCACAAAGTTGGAGGAAATGGAGGAAGCGGACCAGAATACCAGCCCACCCAAATATACCCTGTTTACCCCAGCACAGACGGATACTCTGTGTAATCGTCTCCTGGATCCCGAACATTCCCGCATGGCTTTTTACAGGGGCATGGCCGCAAATAGAGAGATATATTCAACAACAAGGCAAGATCTTCTACACCTGCTTCGTGTAAAAGCCGGTGAAGGATATTATCCCATGATAGAGACTGCTATCCCATATAACAGAGCATTAGACTCCAATACGTATGAGAGTGGGATTGACTTCTGTCGAGCCCTTAAAATATGGGCTCAGGATAAACTGGCTGATCAATCCACCACCCTCACAGATGTCACTCAAGAGAAGGGAGAGTCGGTTGAAAAGTTTTATGGGCGCCTTTTGCAGGTCTATAAGGACCTTAGGTTCTCCTTACATACTAAAACTCATTGCCAGCTGTTAGTGTCCGCCTTTATCCAGGGGTTACGTACTGAAATCAAGGATGCGATATTGGCTGTAAGCCACCCCAGGAGATGCCCTAAAGGTAGCAAAAAGCTTCCAGAAAAGTGTCGCCCGGACCGCTTCTGCGGTTAAGCCTAAATCCAAACCCGCTGCAGTGGCAGTTGCGGCACCCCCAGTATCCTCCCTTACAGCCCCACTATTACCCCATGACGGTACCTGATCAACGAGTAATGTGTCCCAGGAGAAGACCAGTAATGGATTCCTGTTTTCTTTGTTGGAGGTGTGGCCGGGCAGGACACTTCCAAAGGGACTGTCAAACACCTGCTAGCCAGTGCACCACCCAACCCCCCTATCTAGAAATAGGATGCCCGGCCCACGGGACTCACGAGAAAATGTCCCCCAAGACCGTCCATTCTGAAATGGAGGCCAACCAGAGTCTGCCATCGTGATGCCCGTAACCACCCCCGGGCTCTGTTCATCTGTAGTTCTCCCAGTAGGAGGGAATCCGGTGAAGTTCATGGTAGACACTGGGGTGGCCAATTCTATTTTAAAATCCACTGAACTGCCCCAGGGTCTCCCAGTCCAATTTTCTAACGACAATCTAATATTGATCGGTGTAGATGGCAGACCTAACAAACACACTCTCACCAAACCTATTCCGATTGGCCCATTTCCAGAAGTAATGGCACAATTTGTCATATCCCCGACCTGCCCGGTAAATCTTTTAGGAGCAGACCTTTTGTCTAAATTCCGATCCAGAATTCAATACCAGGACAATGGTCAGATGATCCTTACTTTAAAGGATCCAAACTCTGATGCACACATAGAGGAGGCCTGCATCTTACGGGCGCTACCCACGGTTATGATTAACATATCAGATACGAGTGGAAATCTCCCAAAAGATCCCAGGTTAGCTCCATACATAGAGGAAATCCCTTCTCATCTGTGGTCACAAGGCCCAGACGACATTGGGAGATTGCCGGTAGAACCAATACAGGTGTACCTCAAGCCTGAAGCGCCCTTTCCCGAGGTTCGCCAGTACCCGCTCACACATGCACAAGAACAAGGTCTACACCAGCAAATCCAGACCTTGTTAGAGAAAGGGGCACTAATCCTCTGCGTCTCCCCGTGCAATACGCCGTTGTTCCCCGTAAAGAAAAAGTCCCAACCGGGGCAGCCGCCCGCTTATTGAATTGGTGCAGGATTTGAGGGCAGTAAATGCAGCGACAGTCTTGGAAACTCCTGTGGTGCCTAACCCACATACACTTCTCTCACAAATACCATCTAAAGCAGCCTGGTTTACAGTAATTGATTTAGCAAACGCCTTTTTCAGCATTCCACTACACAAAGACTGTCAGTTTCTGTTTGCATTTACATATCAGGGCAGGCAATTGACTTGGACGGTGATGCCGCAGGGTGCGCAGAATAGCCCTAATCAGTTTGCAAAGAACATGTCTAGCTGTCTGCTGCCGTGGCAGCTGGACAACTCTGAGGTAGTACTATTACAATACGTGGATGATCTTCTCTTGTGTGCTCCCACGGAGCAAATGTCCATCAGGGCCAGTGTTAGCCTCCTCAAGCATCTAGCAAAACTGAATTGTCGAGTCTCAGCCTCGAAACTTCAGTTTTGCCTCGGTCAGGTGGTTTTCTTAGGCCACTGCCTTACTCAGGGTGCCAGACATCTCACAGAAGAAAGAAAGACGGCCATCTACCTGCTACCATTCCCAAAAGATCCCATAGAGTTGCAACAGTTCCTTGGACTATGCACATATTGCAGACAATGGATCCCAGACGCCTCACGTCTGATGCAATCCCTATATGATGCACTAAAAGAAAACACTCTGGCTGATGTAAACAACAAGGACCACCAAGAACAGCTGCAACAAGCCTTTGAGCAACTAAAATCAAGGATAATGACAGCCCCTGCCCTTGGAAATCCAGATTATGCTCAACCTTTCCATTTGTATGTCTCTGAGACGGGAGGACATGGAGCCGGGGTACTCACACAGAGACACTGTACAAAGCAGCGCCCAGTCGGTTATTACTCAGCGCATCTGGACCCGGTAGCCAGTGCCTCCCCCAGCTGTCTACGAGCGGTTAACGCCACACAGCAGTTACTTGAGAAGACGGCAGACATCATCCTTGGACATGAGACTCACATTTATGCTCCACACGATATTGCGGCTGTTTTGGCTTTACAGCAAACTAAACATCTGTCCACACAGAGACACCTGCGGCTGCAGTGTTCGCTGATTTTGCCACAAAATGTGAAATTACACCGGTGCCCCACCATCATCCCGGCCACCCTGCTACCAGCACCTGAAGGAGAGGGGAAAGAGGCTCCACCGCATGATTGTCTGGAACAAATTACTGCGGAGTCAACTCCACTTGTTCTAGTGGGGGAAGTACCCTTGGATGATCCAGAACTTACGTTATATATGGATGGATCCAGATATGTTGACACCTCTGGCAGGTTTCATACTGGATATGCTGTCACAACTGAAGATACATTGGTAGAGGCTGCAGCCTTACCTCCCAGTATGTCAGCACAGGAAGCAGAGCTCAAAGCTCTGATTGCATCTTGTCAACAGGCCGACGGAAAACGTGTGAATATATTTACTGACTCGAGATACGCCTTCGAGATTGATGCTGAAAGCGTCAGACAATTGATGGAAGCGGTACAACTACCAAGACAGTTGGCTGTTGTAAAGGTGAAAGCTCATACCCGACCAGATGCCCCTGAAGCAAGAGGTAATGCACTTGCTGATCTCCATGCTAAGTGAGCAGCTCTTCTTCCGGCATCCATGTCCATGGCTGTTACGCGGCAACAGACCAAACAGCTAAATTCCGTGCCAACCCAGGATCAACCTGCAGAAGAGCATCAACCGGTCCCTCCAATCACAAAGCTACGCTCCATGCAGCAAAAAGTCTCTAAAGCAGAATGCCAGTCATGGAAGGAGGCGGGTGCTAAATTGATAGATGGGTTATGGAAAAAGGAACAACTGTATTGTTTACCTCGACTCCTATATCCTGCTGTTGCAGCCTGGGCCCATGGACCGGTGCATCGAGGGAAGAATCAAGCTCTGCTACTGGTAAAGAAACTCTATTGGGCCCCAGGAATTTCCACCGTGTTGAGCGCACAGAACAAAGGTTGCACAATATGCCAAACCTGCAACCCTGGCAGATTACAGAATGTACCGACAAAACACCTTGCTAAACCAGAGTATCCGTTCCAACGATTGCAAGTTGATCATATCACTCTCCCTAAAGCAGGACGATATGAATACTGCTTAGTGGTAGTGGATATGTTTTCCAGCTGGCCAGAAGCATTCGCCGTTCCAAACATGACTGCCAAGACTATCGCTTAGAAGCTGGTCTCTGAAGTTGTTTGCCGGTATGGAGTCCCAGAAGTCATCAAAAGTGATCAAGGACCAGCTTTTTCCTCATGCTTATATCAAGAAATACTTACCATGATCGGATCAACAGTGGCGTTACATACTCCTTACCATCCACAGTCAAGTGGCAAGGTGGAGAGATTGAATGGCACACTGAAAAGGCAATTGACCAAAATGATGCAGGAGACTACGGCCCAGTGGCCTGAACTCCTTCCCATTGCACTATATCACATACGCACCACCCCCATAGGGAAACATAAACTGTCACCCTATGAGATACTATTTGGGTCACAACCAGCTATAGCTAGATTTACCCCACAACAATTATCAGAAGAAACAGATCATGTTGTGCAGTATGTGATTCAGCTTGCCAAAGCACTAACTAACACCCATGCGTTAGTATCATCTTCTATTCCAGATCCAGCTGATGCAGAAGGTTGTCATACCCTCAAACCCGGAGATTACGTGTATGTGAAGAAGCTTGTTCGGAAACACGGACTAGAACCATTGTATGATGGACCATACCAAGTGCTCCTTACAACCCCAACAGCAGTAAAACTTGAAGGGAAGTCAGCATGGATCCATGCTTCACACTGCAAACGTCAACCATCCTGAGGTGTTTTATGATAATATGTATGGTTAGATTAGTCAATACCTGGAATAGCCTATAACAGAATACTGACCCTTTTAATAACAAGTTTATTACTCACCACCAGATTTTAGTACAAGAATTGAGTCAATTAGAGAACAACCAGATCAGTGACTGTTGGATATGTACTCACTCACCAGTTTCAGCCGCTAGTATGCCTTTTCTGGCGGTCCCAGTCACTCTGGAGGAATTACTAAACTGGCCTAATTGTAGCGATGCCCTAGCTAATAACGCTACTAAGTTTAGTAGATTATGGAATACCACTGTAGATATACCAGTAGTTGGGTGGGTGGATCTCCCCTGGTGGCAAGGAAATCTTACTGCCACTAGTAAACACCTGCAATTTCTTGCCCTTAACGGGAACAAGTGGGTGCCCAGAAACAAGTCTTCCTTGACTAATTTAGGCTTCATACCAACTGAAGGCATACAAATCAGTTTTAATGCTACCTCTAGTACGGCAGATTCTTTTAAACTGTCATTGTTGGAAAGATACATTCATAATCACTCATGGGTACATGCAAATCTGTATATAAAAGGTACCAATGACACATTTTATAAAATATCTGGTAACATCCCTTGCAATGAATTTTCTGAATATAAGTCTAGTGATCCAACATGTGGCAATCCGGATGTCGGATATTGTAGCCCCCTGGGACAAATGTCTTCATGGTGTATGTTATCAAATAAAACAGTTTTTATCGATTTGGTACATAAATTAGTATTACAGCACTCTGCTTTATGGGATCTGCCATCAGCCACATATTGGGTCTGTGGGAATAATGCGTACAAATGGCTCCCAGTCGGAGTAGGGGGGACTTGTACGTTGTCCCTGCTAACTCCAGCCACTTATCTTATTCCCCATAGTAAGTAGATTTGAGAGCCATCCCTCTTCATACCATTTATAAACGTGCTAAGGACAACACCCCATGCCCATCAGGAAGACCTCATTTAGTACAAATGAGTATACCCAATAAGATAGCCAGTACTGTGTTCCTCTACCCTATGGTTACACAAATGTGGGACAAATTAGTGGAAGTCACTGATTACTTAGATGACCAGATTTGGAGTATATTGGAAGTAATTAATACTACTGTTGCGGTGCAGAATCAACTTATTATAGTAGCTAATCAACATACTTTAGTGCTGGACTATTTGACAGCAGCTCAGGGATGTGTCAGGTTATAGGCCAAGCCTGTTGTCACTATATTGACCCCGACTCTACCATACGCTTAAAGACTAAAATGGAAGACATTAGGAAACTCAGGGAAGAATATAACAAACATAACGAATTGACCAAAGACAGTTGGTGGTCTGATACGTTTTCCTTTTTAAATCCTGCCAATTGGTTTAAAGGGATTTGTGGATGGATTGCTGGAATATTACAAGGAGTGTTGCATATTGCTGCTTGCATCTTGGTAATATATGTCTTACTAAAACTAGTCTTTTATTGTATCCCAATTTGCATGAGGAAAACCTGCCAGTCATCAGAGAGCAAGGAGAACGCTGTCAACCAACATCCAGTGCTACTATACACAGACCTCCCAGATGTAACCAGCATTGAGGACCTGGACGACAAGGGAATGATAACCTTTACCCGCTTGCCCCGACCAACCTCACATCTGAATATCAGAGCTTTATGATTATATCAACGGATAAGGGGGGATGGACATGCCGCGACAGCCTCAATTGGTAAAAAGGGCACTAATTGAGTGAAGACCAATGTCCCTCAGGCTCAAACCATGACCCTGGAAAAGCACCTCTATTGTTGATAATAACATAATTTTTAGGGGGAAAATGTAAAGAA
The DNA here is from genome assembly GCF_046119375.1 of Phyllobates terribilis. Taxonomy (NCBI): domain Eukaryota; kingdom Metazoa; phylum Chordata; class Amphibia; order Anura; family Dendrobatidae; genus Phyllobates; species Phyllobates terribilis. Next base: position 875,967,835 of record NW_027362761.1, read on the forward strand.
CATATTGATATTCATGCTATGGCAACTCCATTTTGTCTGCTTGCTTCAAAATCATGTTATTATACTCTTTGCATAACATACATTCTTTCCTTCTTTCCTCTCGATTCACAAGCAACTTTCCCATACTAACCTTTTCTCTCAGGAACATTCTATGAGACACCCTGCTTCTGTTATCTAGCTAGTCTGAGCCGGGATGTACGACCTTGTAACTTTCCACCATGCACCGAACTAACGATAATATGACCATATGTGTAGTTCCGTAATAATTGTACTAACATTGGTTCAAGCTTGTAGTATGGCTGAAGGTGACTGGACATTAATGAACTCAAAACAATATAAAATGCTGTTACGGGTCAGGGTGGTGGAACCTCTGTGCCGCGGTGCAAGGAGGGACCCAGAGGGGCGTAACTAGGTATCAACTCAGACCGACCCTGGTCGTACGGCGGCTAATGACTCCGTGACCAGGGAGGGACCGAGCAGAGGGACCAGGTGCTACTCTGGGGACGACCTTGTAAGAGAGCAGGTGGCTCCCACGGGTCAGAAGACTGGTACTGACCGGTATAGCGGATGGGCACAGCAAGCAGGCGGAAGTCTCTGGGTTAGCTGACGGGTGGTCACGGCACGTGACGGCAGAGCGGGCTGAAGTCTCTAGGTTAGCAGACAGGTGGTCACGGCAAGTGACGGCAGGAGCCTCCAGGTAGGCTAGCAGGTGGTCACGGCAAATGACGGCCAAGCAGGCTGAAGTCTCTTGGTTAGCAGGCAGGTGGTCACGGCAAGTGACGGCAGAGCCTCCAGGTAGGCTATCAGGTGGTCACGGCAAGTGACGGCAGGAGCCTCCAGGTAGGCTAGCAGGTAACATGCAGGTAACTGGCAGGTGCTTCCTGGTAAGCAGATGGGCTTGCCCATAGACAGACTGGTGGGTAGAGCGGAAGGCAGACTGTCGGGCTGGAGAGTAGTCAGGCTGGCGGACTGGAACAGTAGTCAGGCTGGCAACGGGACCTGAGGGCTGAAGCAGAGGTAATATACTGTGCAACAACTTTTGCTCGGGCACCTCCATTTGGAGGAGGTGTCTTAAATATGGGAGGTCCTCCGGCTATTGGCCGGGATTCCTTAGGACGGTGCGCGCGGCCCCTATAAGAGAGAGGGAGCGCGCGCGAGCCCTAAGCACAGTGCCCGGGAAGCTGCGCGCGCCGGCAGCTGCAGGAAAAGGAGCGCAGGAGGACGCCACACGGGGAGCGGGGAGGTGAGAGGGACGGCGTCTCTGCCTGGCAGGGGGCAGAGACGCCGAAGCTACAGTACCCCCCCCCTTTACGTCCCCTCTTTTTTAGGCCTGAAAGAAATTTTTCAAGGAGAAGCGGGGCATGGATGTTCTCCCTGGGTTCCCAAGTTCTCTCATCTGGGCCAAACCCCTTCCAATTCACCAAAAAAAAGGTTTTTCCTCTTACCCTTTTGGTGGCCAGAATATTCTCTACCTCAAAAACGTCCTGAGCGGAAGCCGGAGCAGGGGAAGAACCTGGATTATTGGAAAAAGAATTAAAGACAACTGGTTTGAGGAGAGATACATGGAAGGAGTTGGGAATCTGTAAGGTGGCTGGGAGTTTCAACTTGTAGGCCACTGGATTGATTTGTTTAAGGACTTCGAAAGGACCGATGAACCGAGGACCCAACTTGTAGGAGGGTATTTCGAGCCGAATGTGTTTGGAGGAGAGCCAAACCTTGTCTCCCAGATGGAATTGAGGCGGATCCAGACGTCTCTTGTCAGCATGTCTCTTCATCCGCTCGGAGGACTGAAGAAGTGCGGACCTAGTATTCTCCCAAATGGTGGAAAACTCGCTGAACAGAGACTCCGCGGCAGGGTTGTCCACAGAAGCAGAGACGGGAAACGGAATCCGGGGATGTTGACCATAGACTATAAAGAACGGAGACTTGGAAGACGATTCGCTCTCATGGTTGTTGTAAGAGAATTCGGCCCATGGCAGGAGATCCACCCAATCAGAATGGTGAGCGTTAACAAAGTGCCGGAGGTAGCTGGTAAGGATCTGGTTGATCCGCTCCACTTGACCATTGGACTGTGAATGGTAAGCGGAGGAGAAATCCAGGGTGACATCCAGCAGCTTACACGTAGCTCTCCAGAAGCGTGAAGTGAACTGAACCCCTTGATCCGACACGATGTGGAGGGGTAGGCCATGGATACGGAAGATGTGAAGGAAGAAGTCCTTAGCTAGCTCTGATGCAGACGGGAGACCAGGCAGGGGGATGAAGTGGGCCATTTTAGAGAAGCGGTCGGCGACCACCCAAATGACTGTACAACCGGCAGAGACAGGGAGGTCTGTGATAAAGTCCATAGCAATGTGTTGCCACGGGGCATCAGGTACGGGAAGAGGCAGGAGATGACCGGCTGGTAGATGTCTGGGAACTTTGTTGCGGGCACAGGACGAACAGGCTGAGACAAAGTCCACCACATCCTTGCTGTAGCGCCGGCGTCCCTGCCCTCTGCTAGGCAGGGACGCTGTTCCCCTCACCTCCCTGCTCCGTGCCCGGCGTCCTCCTCCCGCTCTGCTGGCAGCGCGCGCTCCTTCCCGGCCACTGTGCTTAGGGCGCGCGCGCGCGCTCTCCCTCCCTCTTAAAGGGGCCGCGCGCGCCGTCCTAAGGAGTCCCCGGCCAATGGCCGGAGGACTTCACCATATATAAGGCACCTCCTCCAAAATGGAGGTGCCCGAGCAATGTTGCACTGTTCACTACTCTGCTTCAGCCCTCAGGTCCCGTTGCCAGATACCTGCCAGTTTCCTGCCAGATTCCTGCCTGATTATCTGCTACCTGCCTGCTAGTCTGAGGTCCGACGGTCTGCCTTACTACTCCTGTCAGTCTGTCTAAGGACCAGCCTGCCCGCTCACCTGGGAGCGCACATCAGCCACCTGCCTGCTTGCCTGAGGTCCGACGGTCTGCCTTCCAACTCCTGTCAGTCTGTCTATGGACCAGCTTGCCCGCTCACCTGGGAGCACACATCTGCTACCTGTCTGCTAGCCTACCTGGAGGCTCCGCCGTCACGTGCTGTGACCACCTGCCTGTCCAGTGATTCCTGCCCGCTCACCTGGGAGCGCTCATCTGCTGCCTGTCTGCTAGCCTACCTGGAGGCTCTGCCGTCACGTGCTGTGACCACCCGCCTGTCCAGAGACTTCTGCCCGCTCACCTGGGAGCGCTCATCTGCCGCCTGTCTGTTGGTCTTCCTGGAGGCTCCGCCGTCACATGCTGTGACCACCCGTTCATCCAGAGACTCTCGCCTGCTCACCTGGGAGCTCACGTCTATCATCAGCCGCCACAGGTCGTACCAACCCTTTACCTAGAGACTGCCCCGGTCACTTGCCGTGACCATCTGCCCGTTCATCCAGAGACTGCCCCGGCCACTTGCCGTGACCATCTGCCCGTTCATTCAGAGACTGCCCCGGTCACTTGCCGTGACCATCTGCCCGTTCATTCAGAGACTGCCCCGGTCACTTGCCGTGACCATCAGCCCGTTCATCCAGAGACTGCCCCGGTCACTTGCCGTGACCTCCAGCCCGTTCACTCAGAGACTGTCCCGGTCACCTGCTGTGACTTCCTGCCCGTCTTCCCTGGTCGCCACCCGCTCCCTTACAAGGACCGCCCCCTTGTATAGTAGCTCAGAGGTTCCGCCTCCTAGACCCGTTACAGTTTGCTCGGGCCATGGAACCCGGTGGCACCCAAGCTCTCTCGCTCTCGGACCTGTGTCATGAACTGTCCCGTCAAAGGTCCCAACAGGAGTCCATCCTGGGTCACCTGCGGAATGTCAATACTCGCCTGGACACTCTGACTGCTCCACCAGCAACCCTCCGCCAGTGCCATGACTCGCAACCCGGCAGCTCCGCTGCCCACCAATACCATGGTATCCTACCCCGGACCCCGGCTTTCTGCACCTCCTCGCTTCGGAGGCGACTCCGCCCAGGCTCGGGGCTTCATTAATCAGTGCACCCTGCACTTTGAACTATTGTCCCACCAGTTTAACTCCGACCGGGCCAAAATTGCCTTCATCATGTCCCATCTCACCGGGGAGGCCCTGGCCTGGCTAAATCCTCTATGGGAGAGAGGAGACCCCCTGGTGTCCGACTTGCCTGCCTTCCTCACGGCTTTCCGGAAAGTCTTCGACGAACCCGGACGGAAGACCTCATCCGCATCATCTCTGCTACGCCTCCGTCAGGGAAGTCTCACCGTGGGCCAATATGCCATACGGTTCCGTACCCTTGCCTCGGAGCTGGCCTGGGATAACGACGCTCTGGTATCCGTCTTCTGGGAGGGTCTGTCCGGCCGTATTAAAGATGAACTTGCCGGTCGGGACGTTCCTACCACTCTCGATGACCTAATAACTCTTGCCACCCGGATTGACCTACGGTTCCAGGAGCGTGCCAAAGAGGTCGCCCGTGAGAGGAGGTTTCCACGTCTAGCTCCTACTTTTCAGAAACCCGTCACTCCCTCCGTCTCTCCCCAGGTACACTCTCCTGAGCCTATGCAGGTCGACCAGACCAAGATGGTCAAAACCCGTCAGGACTTACGCCGTGCCGAGGGGAGCTGCTTCTACTGTGGCAGTAAGGAGCACCGGATCCGTGCCTGCCCAGAGAGGTCGGGAAACGCCTGTGTCTAGGTTCGCTCAGAGAGGTCGACCTAGACAAGAATAAATCCTCTCCATCTCTGCTGCTGTCAGTTTCAATCGTCTGCGGGGAGAACCGTTATTTTGAACTAGCCCAACTGGACTCTGGAGCAGCCGGGAATCTTATTTCACAGTCCCTGGTAGAGAAATACCGCATCCCCACCAAACCTCTGGCTGTACCCTTGTCTGTTGCTGCCGTGGATGGGGGTCTCTTACCACGCCCCATCCAACTCATCACCGAATCCATTACTCTGCAGGTGGGAATGCTGCATTCTGAGAGTATCTCCTTTCATGTTCTGCCTGGACTCTCTCACGCCCTCCTGCTAGGTCTACCTTGGCTCCAGAGACATGCACCCGTGCTTGACTGGCAGACCGGAGAAGTCCTTCGCTGGGGACAGGACTGCCATAAGACCTGTCTGGTTCCCGTCCATCCCGTCCGTCCTTCTCCTACCCCAGCTAATCTACCTGGACTTCCGATTCCTTATTGGTCTTATGCTGATGTCTTTAATAAAAAGGAAGCAGAGACACTACCGCCTCATAGACCATACGACTGTCCTATCGACTTGTTACCCGGTACTACTCCTCCCCGTGGGCGTATTTATCCCTTATCCGCTGCTGAGACCCGGTCGATGTCCGAATATATTGAGGAGAATCTGGCCAGGGGATTCATCCGGAAATCTACCTCCCCGGCGGGAGCAGGCTTCTTCTTCGTAAAAAAGAAGGACGGCTCTCTCCGTCCCTGTATAGACTATAGAGGCCTTAACCAGATCACGGTGAAGAATAAGTACCCCCTTCCGCTCATTCCGGAGTTATTTGATCGTCTGAGAGGGGCTAGAATCTTCACCAAACTGGACCTCCGTGGGGCGTACAACCTGGTTCGTATCCGTCAGGGGGATGAATGGAAGACGGCATTCAACACCCGGGACGGCCACTATGAATATCTGGTAATGCCCTTTGGCCTCTGTAACGCTCCTGCCGTCTTTCAAGAGTTGGTCAATGACATCTTCCGGGACCTTCTCTACTCCTGTGTAGTGGTGTACCTGGACGACATCTTGGTCTTCTCTCCGGATCTCCAGACTCACCGGAGGGATGTTCGTCAGGTCCTGCTCAGGCTCAGGCAGAATCACCTCTTCGCTAAATACGAGAAGTGCCTCTTTGAGCAGACCTCGCTTCCGTTTTTGGGCTACATTATTTCTCAGACCGGCCTACGAATGGATCCAGAGAAACTGTCTGCCATCGAGAAATGGCCTCGACCGGAGGGGTTGAAGGCCATTCAGCGGTTCCTGGGCTTCGCCAACTACTACCGCCTCTTCATACCACACTTCTCTTCCCGGACTGCTCCAATTTCCGCGCTCACCCGTAAGGGTACTAATCCCAAAGAGTGGCCACCCGAAGCAGAGGAGGCCTTCCTTTCCTTAAAACAGGCCTTCTCTTCCGCCCCGGTGCTGCATCGCCCGGACGGCAACAAGCAGTTCTTCCTGGAAGTTGACGCCTCCTCCTCTGGAGCCGGAGCGGTACTTACTCAAAAATCATCTTCCGGGAGGATGGTAACTTGCGGCTTCTTCTCTAAACTCTTCTCCTCCTCAGAGCGCAATTATTCCATAGTAGACCGAGAGTTATTGGCCATCAAACTGGCATTGGAGGAGTGGCGTTACCTGCTCGAGGGGGCTCTTCACCCGGTAATAATTTACACTGACCACAAGAACTTGGCTTACCTCCAGCATGCCCAGAGACTTAACCCGCGCCAAGCCCGGTGGTCCTTGTTTTTTGCTCGCTTTGATTTTGTTCTTCATTTTCGCCCGGCTGACAAAAACGTCAAGGCGGACGCCTTGTCTCGATCCTTTCTGGTGTCTGATCTCGAGGAAGATCCGAAACACATCATCGATCCCGCCAGAGTAATGCAGGTGGCTCCCGTGAGTCTAAATCGTCTCCCTCCCGGAAAGACGTTCGTATCAGTACCTGATCGGGAGAAGATCCTTCACTGGGGTCACTCGTCTAAACTAGCTGGCCATGCCGGTCAGAAAAAGACCCTCCAGCTTATTACCCGGCACTACTGGTGGCCTACCCTGCACAAGGACGTAATAGACTTTGTTTCTGCCTGTGTGTCCTGCGCCCGCAACAAGGTTCCGAGACATCTGCCAGCCGGTCGCCTCCTTCCGCTCCCAGTACCTGCTGCCCCCTGGCAGCATATAGCAATGGACTTTATAACAGACCTCCCAGTCTCTGCCGGTTGTACGGTCATTTGGGTGGTCGCTGACCGCTTCTCCAAGATGGCTCATTTCTTTCCCCTGCCAGGCCTCCCGTCTGCACCCGAGCTAGCTAAAGACTTTATTCATCACATCTTTCGTCTTCATGGCCTGCCCCTCCACATCGTGTCGGATCGTGGGGTACAGTTCACCTCACGCTTCTGGAGAGCCACTTGTAAACTGCTAGATGTCACCCTGGACTTCTCTTCCGCTTACCACCCACAGTCCAATGGTCAAGTGGAGCGGATCAATCAGAACCTGACCAGTTACCTCCGGCACTTCGTTAATGCCCATCATTCTGACTGGGTGGATCTCCTACCATGGGCCGAGTTCTCTTATAACAATCACGAGAGCGAATCCTCCTCCAAATCCCCGTTTTTTTGTAGTCTTCGGTCAGCATCCTCGGATTCCTTTTCCTGTCTCCACCTCTGTGGACAACCCGGCTGCAGAATCTCTCGTTAGCAAATTTTCCTCCATTTGGGAGAGTACCCGATCCGCACTCCTTCAGTCGTCCGAACGGATGAAAAGACACGCAGACAAAAAACGCCTGGATCCTCCACAATTTCGTCCCGGAGATAAAGTCTGGCTCTCATCTAAATATGTCCGACTCAAGATACCTTCTTACAAGTTAGGGCCTCGGTTCATCGGCCCCCTGGAGGTCATCAGTCAGATCAACCCGGTGGCCTATAAATTGAAACTCCCGGCCAACTTACGGATCCCTAACTCCTTCCATGTATCTCTCCTCAAACCTGTGGTACTTAACTCTTTTTCCAAGTCTACAGGTACGCCTCCTGCTCCGGTTTCTGCTGAGGACGAGTTTGAGGTAGAGAACATTCTTGCCACTAAAATGGTAAGAGGAAAGACCTTTTTTCTAGTAGATTGGAAGGGGTTTGGTCCTGAGGAGAGAACGTGGGAGCCCCGGGAGAACATCCATGCCCCTCTTATCCTTGCTAAATTTCTGTCTGGCCTAAAAAAGGGGGGGCCTAAAGGGGGGGGTACTGTAGCGCCGGCGTCCCTGCCCTCTGCTAGGCAGGGACGCTGTTCCCCTCACCTCCCTGCTCCGTGCCCGGCGTCCTCCTCCCGCTCTGCTGGCAGCGCGCGCTCCTTCCCGGCCACTGTGCTTAGGGCGCGCGCGCTCTCCCTCCCTCTTAAAGGGGCCGCGCGCGCTGTCCTAAGGAGTCCCCGGCCAATGGCCGGAGGACTTCACCATATATAAGGCACCTCCTCCAAAATGGAGGTGCCCGAGCAATGTTGTTGCACTGTTCACTACTCTGCTTCAGCCCTCAGGTCCCGTTGCCAGTTACCTGCCAGATACCTGCCAGTTTCCTGCCAGATTCCTGCCTGATTATCTGCTACCTGCCTGCTAGTCTGAGGTCCGACGGTCTGCCTTACTACTCCTGTCAGTCTAAGGACCAGCCTGCCCGCTCACCTGGGAGCGCACATCAGCCACCTGCCTGCTTGCCTGAGGTCCGACGGTCTGCCTTCCAACTCCTGTCAGTCTGTCTATGGACCAGCTTGCCCGCTCACCTGGGAGCACACATCTGCTACCTGTCTGCTAGCCTACCTGGAGGCTCCGCCATCACGTGCTGTGACCACCTGCCTGTCCAGTGATTCCTGCCCGCTCACCTGGGAGCGCTCATCTGCTGCCTGTCTGCTAGCCTACCTGGAGGCTCTGCCGTCACGTGCTGTGACCACCCGCCTGTCCAGAGACTTCTGCCCGCTCACCTGGGAGCGCTCATCTGCCGCCTGTCTGTTGGTCTTCCTGGAGGCTCCGCCGTCACATGCTGTGACCACCCGTTCATCCAGAGACTCTCGCCTGCTCACCTGGGAGCTCACGTCTATCATCAGCCGCCACAGGTCGTACCAACCCTTTACCTAGAGACTGCCCCGGTCACTTGCCGTGACCATCTGCCCGTTCATCCAGAGACTGCCCCGGCCACTTGCCGTGACCATCTGCCCGTTCATTCAGAGACTGCCCCGGTCACTTGCCGTGACCATCTGCCCGTTCATTCAGAGACTGCCCCGGTCACTTGCCGTGACCATCAGCCCGTTCATCCAGAGACTGCCCCGGTCACTTGCCGTGACCTCCAGCCCGTTCACTCAGAGACTGTCCCGGTCACCTGCTGTGACTTCCTGCCCGTCTTCCCTGGTCGCCACCCGCTCCCTTACAAGGACCGCCCCCTTGTATAGTAGCTCAGAGGTTCCGCCTCCCAGACCCGTTACACTTGCGCAGGGAAGGCCACCAGTAATGCCGGGTGATGAGCAGGAAGGTCTTCTTTTGGCCAGCATGGCCGGCTAGTTTAGATGAATGACCCCAGCGAAGAACCTTCTCACGATCAGGTACTGCTACAAATGTCTTACCGGGTGGAAGACGAGTCAGATCCAAGGGGGCCACCTTCATCACCTTGGAGGGATCGATGATGTTCATAGGCTCCTCCTCTTGATCGGAGGACAGGAAGGATCGGGACAAGGTGTCGGCTTTGACATTCTTGTCCGCCGGGCGGAAATGAAGAACGAAGTCGAAGCGGGCGAAGAACAAAGACCACCGGGCCTGACGCGGATTGAGTCTTTGGGCATTTCGGATATATGCCAGATTTTTGTGATCCGTATAGATGATCACCGGGTATAGAGCCCCTTCAAGCAGGTAGCGCCACTCCTCCAGCGCCAATTTAACGGCTAACAATTCTCGGTCTCCAATGGAGTAGTTGCGCTCAGACGAGGAGAAGAGTTTGGAAAAGAAGCCGCAGGTTACCATTCTCCCGGAAGAAGACTTTTGGGTGAGCACCGCTCCGGCTCCGGAGGAGGAAGCATCAACTTCCAGGTAGAATTGTTTTTTGCAGTCCGGACGGTGCAGTACCGGGGCAGAGGAGAAGGCTTGCTTTAAGGAGAGGAAGGCCTCCTCAGCTTCGGGCGGCCATACCTTAGGATTTGCTCCCTTACGGGTGAGCGCAGATATGGGAGCAGTCCGGGAAGAGAAGTGCGGAATGAAGAGACTATAGTAGTTGGCGAAGCCCAGGAATCGCTGAATCGCCTTCAACCCCTCCGGACGGGGCCACTTTAGGACAGCAGAGAGCTTCTCGGGATCCATTCCTAAGCCTGTCTGGGAGATAACGTAGCCCAGGAATGGAAGAGAGGTCTGCTCGAAGAGGCACTTCTCGTATTTTGCATAGAGGTGGTTCTGCCTGAGCCTAAGCAGGACCTCACGAACATCCCTCCGGTGTGTAGGAAGATCCGGAGAGAAGACCAAGATATCGTCCAGGTATACCACCACGCAGGAGTAAAGAAGATCACGGAAGATGTCGTTGACCAATTCTTGGAAGACAGCGGGAGCATTGCAGAGACCGAGGGGCATCACACAGTATTCATAGTGACCGTCCCGGGTATTGAATGCCGTCTTCCACTCATCTCCTTGACGGATACGGACCAGGTTATACGCTCCACATAGATCCAGCTTGGAGAAGATCCTGGCGCCCTTAAGGCGATCAAACAACTCGGAGATGAGCGGCAGGGGATATTTGTTTTTTACCGTGATCTGATTGAGTCCTCTATAATCAATACAAGGGCGTAGCGAGCCATCCTTCTTCTTGACAAAGAAGAATCCGGCTCCAGCCGGGGAGGTAGATTTCCGGATGACTCCCCTAGCCAGATTCTCCTCTATGTACTCAGACATGGCCCGGGTTTCGGCCGCCGACAACAGGTAAATACGCCCATGGGGAGGAGTGGCGCCAGGTACCAGGTCGATCGGGCAATCATATGGCCTATGAGGTGGCAGTGTCTCTGCTTCCTTTTTACCGAAGACATCCGCGTAGGACCAGTAAGGAGCCGGTAGACCGGGTAAATTAGCTGGAGTAGGTGGTGGACGAGTCGGGCGAACCGGAACCAGGCAGGTCCTATGGCAGTCCTGCCCCCACCGGAGTGCTTCACCGGATTGCCAGTTCAGCACGGGTTCATGTATCTGGAGCCAGGGTAGACCTAGCAATAGGGAGTGAGAGATTCCGGACAGCACATGAAAGGAGATTTTCTCCGAGTGCAGCATTCCCACCTGCAGGGTAAGTGGCTCAGTGACGAGCAGGATGGTCACCGGGAGGAGTCTTCCATCCACGGAGGCGACGGACAATGATTCAGCCAGAGGTTTGGTGGGAATTCGGTATCTCTCTACCAGGGACTGGGAAATGAGATTTCCAGCAGCTCCAGAATCCAGATGAGCAATTTCAAAGAGACAGTTCTCTCCCCAGGAGATAGAGACAGACACAGTCAGGGATGGAGAGGGCTTACTTTTGCCTAGGACGACCTCTCTCCGAGCGGTCCTAAACACTTGAAGTCTCCCGGCCTCTCCGGGCAGGAACGGATCAGGTGCTCTTTACTGCTCGGCTCGACGTGACTCTTGGCGAGATTTGACCATCTTGGTCTGGTCGATCTGCATGGGTTCAGGCGAGTGGGCCCGGGGAGTGACTGGTTGAGAGGCAGGTCTCTGGAAAGTGGAAGCAAGGCGAAGGAGCTCTCTCTCCTGGGTGGTCTCTTTGGTGCGTTCTTGGAACCGGATGTCAATCCGGGTAGCGAGTGACACCAGGTCATCCAGAGTGGTAGGAATGTCCCGACCGGCTAGCTCATCCTTAATCCGACCGGAAAGACCCTCCCAGAAGACGGACACTAGAGCCTCATTATCCCAGGCAAGCTCAGAAGCGAGGATACGGAACCGTATGGCATATTGGCCCACGGTGAGACTCCCTTGGCGGAGACGTAGCAGAGAGGAGGCTGAAGAGGTTTTTCGCCCTGGTTCATCGAAGACTCTCCGGAAAGCAGCGAGGAAAGATGACAGGTCGGACACCAGGGGATCCCTTCTCTCCCACAGGGGATTTAGCCATACCAGTGCTTCCCCAGTGAGATGGATGGGCACAGCAAGCAGGCGGAAGTCTCTGGGTTAGCTGACGGGTGGTCACGGCACGTGACGGCAGAGCGGGCTGAAGTCTCTAGGTTAGCAGACAGGTGGTCACGGCAAGTGACGGCAGGAGCCTCCAGGTAGGCTAGCAGGTGGTCACGGCAAGTGACGGCCAAGCAGGCTGAAGTCTCTTGGTTAGCAGGCAGGTGGTCACGGCAAGTGACGGCAGGAGCCTCCAGGTAGGCTAGCAGGTGGTCACGGCAAATGACGACCAAGCAGGCTGAAGTCTCTTGGTTAGCAGGCAGGTGGTCACGGCAAGTGACGGCAGGGCCTCCAGGTAGGCTAGCAGGTAACATGCAGGTAACTGGCAGGTGCTTCCTGGTAAGCAGGCGGGCTTGCCCATAGACAGACTGGTGGGTAGAGCGGAAGGCAGACTGTCGGGCTGGAGAGTAGTCAGGCTGGCGGACTGGAACAGTAGTCAGGCTGACAACGGGACCTGAGGGCTGAAGCAGAGGTAATATACTGTGCAACAACTTTTGCTCGGGCACCTCCATTTTCGAGGAGGTGCCTTAAATATGGGAGGTCCTCCGGCTATTGGCAGCAACAGGAAGAGGAGCGCAGGAGGACGCCGCGCGGGGAGCGGGGAGGTGAGAGGCACGGCGTCTCTGCCTGGCAGGGGGCAGAGACGCCGAAGCTACAAATGCTAAGTAGAAATAAATGGGGTTAGAGATTCTTGAATCCCCCCATACTAAGCTTTGCCTCCGTCTGGTTTTCTATTGGATTGCAATCAACCTTGTAAAATAATTTCAAGAAAGAAGGAATTCTGCGGTGTTAGGGAAGCGCTAGAACAACTAGACAGTGGATTAGGTTATAACACACAAACCTTTTATTGTTTAGTACGCTCTCTAACGCCACAGGGCGTTAGAGAGCGTACTAAACAATAAAAGGTTTGTGTGTTATAACCTAATCCACTGTCTAGTTGTTCTAGCGCTTCCCTAACACCGCAGAATTCCTTCTTTCTTGATTGCTAATCTCCCTTGTGGAGAGCGGTGGAAGCTGCTCTGTTTACAACTAGCCTACTACAGGACCTACCGTGATGTCATTGTGGAATGCCCACTTCGGTCACACGGTCCTGGTCATGTGACCGCTGAAGCAGACAGAAGTTCCCTACAACAGTTCCTGCTAAGTTGTGATCATCTTACAGACTCCCACCTGGAAGCGTTTTCCCTTGTTGTGCGGGGCTCCTTTGCACAACAGGACCAGGTGAGTGGTCACAACATCTCCCCCTTCATTTCCCCCCCCCCAAACCTCAGGCTCTTCACCATTGGCGCTCCTACTGTTTTTGTTTTCCTTGTAAAATAATTTGACACTCACTTGGTCAACCGTGAAGGGTCATTACTGCCCTCCCTCAACAATCCTAGATCTGAATGACTGAAATATTCTCATTGAATACTTTGTTCTGTACAAAGTTGAATGTGCTGACAACAAAATCACACAAAAATCATCAATGGAAATCAAATTTATTAACCAATGGAGGCCTGAATTTGGAGTCACCCCCAAAATGAAAGTGGAAAAACACACTACAGGCTGATCCAACTTTGATGTAATGTCCTTAAAACAAGTCAAAATGAGGCTCAGTATTGTGTGTGGCCTCCACGTACCTGTATGACCTCCCTACAACGCCTGGGAATGCTCCTGATGAGGTTGTGGATGGTCTCCTGTGGGATCTCCTCCCAGACCTGGACTAAAGCATCCGCCAACTCCTGGACAGTCTGTGGTGCAACGTGACGTTGTTGGATGGAGCTAGACATGATGTCCCAGATGTGCTCAATCGGATTCAGGTCTGGGGAACGGGCGGGCCAGTCCATAGCTTCAATGCCTTCATCTTGCAGGAACTGCTGACACACTCCAGCCACATGAGGTCTGGCATTGTCTTGCATTAGTAGGAACCCAGGGCCAACCACACCAGCATATGGTCTCACAAGGAGTCTGAGGATCTCATCTCGGTACCTAAAGGCAGTCAGGCTACCTCTGACGAGCACATGTAGGGCTGTGCGGCCCTCCAAGGAAATGCCACCCGACACCATTTCTGACCCACTGTCAAACCGGTCATGCTGAAGGATGTTACAGGCAGCAGTTCACTCTCCACGGCGTCTCCAGACTCTGTCAAGTCTGTCACATGTGCTCAGTGTGAATCTGCTTTCATCTGTGAAGAGCACAGGGCACCAGTGGTGTCTTTGCCAATCCTGGTGTTCTGTGGCACATGCCAAGCATCCTGCACGGTGTTGGGCTGTGAGCACAACCCCCATCTGTGGACGTCGGGCCCTCATACCACCCTCATGGAGTCGGTTTCTAACCGTTTGTGCAGACACATGCACATTTGTGGCCTGCTGGAGGTCATTTTGCAGAGCTCTGGCAGTGCTCCTCCTGTTCCTCCTTGCACAAAGGCGGAGGTAGCGGTCCTGCTACTGGGTTGTTGCCCTCCTACGGCCCCCTCCACGTCTCCTGGTGTACTGGCCTGTCTCCTGGTAGCGCCTCCAGCCTCTGGACACTACGCTGACAGACACAGCAAACCTTCTTGCCACATCTCGCATTGATGTGCCATCCTGGAGGAGATGCGAGAGGAGACCATCTGCAACCTCATCAGGAGCATGCCCAGGCATTGTAGGGAGGTCATACAGGCACGTGGAGGCCACACACAATACTGAGCCTCATTTTGACTTGTTTTAAGGACATTACATCAAAGTTGGATCAGCCTGTATTGTGTTTTTCCACTTTAATTTTGGGGGTGACTCCAAATCCAGGCCTCCATTGGTTAATAAATTTGATTTCCATTGATGATTTTTGTGTGATTTTGTTGTCAGCACATTCAACTTTGTACAGAACAAAGTATTCAGTGAGAATATTTCATTAATTCAGATCTAGGATGTGTTATTTGAGTGTTCCCTTTATTTTTTTGAGCAGTGTATATCATATCCACACACACACATTGTTAATAAATACACAGTATATAAATGTATATCTATATACACACACACATTGTAAATATAAACAGTATAAGTAAATATACAAATACATAGATGTTCACACACTGTAAATGTATATACACAAACACAGTATAAATGTATATAATATGGAGACACACTGTATATTTATATATTTTACTGTTAATTTGTTTAATTTTTGCTCTTTTGTTTTTTTTCTCCCCTTTCAGGAGCCATTTCTTTGTTTTCTGTTGCTATAACCGTATGAGGGCTTGTTTTATCTGAGACGACGCTTTGAATGACGGGATTCATTTTATCGTTGGTCCTTAGCCGCTAGACGGGAGTCCTGTGAACCTCCACCTGCTCTCTGGAATCCCCATCGTCTCTTAGAATTTGTGGCATGATGCACGCTTTACGTGGCCGCTGGACCTGGTTCCCTTCTGTTGATTTTGATGTTTTTGATGTTTCTGCTGATTTTGATGTTGATTTCTGTTGATTCACCTACTGTTGATTTTCCAAATACAGAATTTCATATATACCAATCACTCTCTGCATAATAGCATAAAATGTTTATATAAAAGATAAATTACTAGCCATACGGTATTAGAGTATCCATTTCTTGGACATGGCAAGTGACAATACTGTCTTGATCATATATATTCACCTCGAGGGTGCGCATGTTTGCAGGGAGCACAGCTATTGTGTCACGTGTCAGACATTGTCAAGAAGTTGGATTGTACTTAGAGGTGGTTTCTGGGACTTCAGAAAACCCTTTATCACATTTTAAAGGGTTTTTCATTACTATGATTTTGATGATCTATCAATAGTACCCTGCAATGGCCAGTAAACAGTGTACGGAGAGATAACAGCTGATCATTGCGGTGTCGGACCCCTACTGGTCTGATAGTGATGAGGATTGTTCATCAGTCACGTAGTAGTAGACAACCCCTTTCAAGATTTCTATAATGTCCCTTCTTTCCTCCACAATGTACATTATTATTTTTTTTTAATTCTGATAAGTTTTATATATAAAGTGGCCCTGTCACCAGACTCCACCATACAAATTGCATACATTATTACATAAATTTCGTGGACCATATGAGGCAGGTGTATTTCATTTGAAAATTCATGTCAGAATGATTGCATAATCCTCAAATGAATATGAGCATTTTATGAGCTCAGCTGGATGTATTCAGCCATTCTGTCCTGGATTTAAAAAACTAGAGGTGTATGTAATAATGTATGCAGCTTATAATGTGAACTGTGATAAATGGTCATCTTGAATACCACCTGCCAACTTTGGCCGAATGTTTATGGGGCATCGCCCCAAAAATGAACCCATGGAACCTCAATCAGTGTGCCCAGTTACGTGAATACAAAAAAAGTGCACAATTACCCAATATATATACAGTTGTGCTCAAAAGTTTACATACCCAGGCAGAATTTTTCCTTTCTTGGCCTTGTTTCAGAGTATATGAATGTTAACAAAAAACTTTTTCTCCACTCATGGTTATTGGTTGGGTGAAGCCATTTATTGTCAAACTACTGTGTTTTCTCTTTTTAAATCTTAATGACAACCAAAAACATCCAAATGACCCTGATCAAAAGTTTACATACCCCAGTTCTTAATACCGTGTATTGCCCCCTCTAACATCAATGACAGCTTGAAGTCTTTTGTGGTAGTTGTGGATGAGGTTCTTTATTTTCTCAGAGGGTAAAGCTGCCCATTCTTCTTGTCAAAAAGCCTCCAGTTCCTGTAAATTCCTGGGCTGTCTAGCATGAACTGCGTGCTTGAGATCTCCCCAGAGTGGCTCAATGATACTGAGGTCATGAGACTGAGATGGCCACTCCAGAACCTTCACTTTGTTCTGCTGTAGCCAATGACCGGTCGACTTGGCCTTGTGTTTTGGATCATTGTCATGTTGGAACGTCCAAGTACGTCCCATGCAAAGCTTCCGGGCAGATGAGTGCAGCAGAACGCTGCTGACTGGCATTATCAATTCCTTGGATATCTTTTTGTATCCCTTTCCTGTGTTATACATTTCAACTTTTCCCGTAGATCCGTTGACAATTGTTTTGCTTTCCCCATGACTCACAATCCACAAACGTCAGTGGCTGGATGAAGGATGAAAGAGTCTGTCTGGATCCTAGAAACTCACTCAGCTTTTATGCACACACACTGATTACAAGAAAACAGGTCACAGGTGAGTATGTTACCTTTTGTAGCCATTCAAACCCATTTGTGTCAAATTCTGTGCATGTTATCAGCCCCAAATCACCATGTGAACTTTTGATCAGGGTCATTTGGATGTTTTTGGTTTTCATTAAGATTTAAAAAGAGAAAACACAGTAGTTTGACAATAAATGGCTTAACCCAACCAATAACCATGAGTGGAGAAAACATTTTTTTGTTAACATTCATATACTCTGAAACAAGGCCAAGAAAGGAAGTTTTTTTGTTATCATTCATATTCTCTGAAACTGTTACGCTCGCGCCCGGACTGACTGGCGTGAGCGTGATTAGTGATCCCACTGTACCATGAACCGAGGAGTGCCTGGAGGGGCGTAACTAAGTATCAACCCGATCCGAGCAAGGTTGCATGGCGGCTTAGTCGACTCTGTGGACCAAGGAGGAACCGAGCAGAGGGACCAGGTGCGACTACAGGTCAGACCCCGGTCACAGTTGTTGACCCACACCGGGGAATGCCGGAACAGGCAGTTTAGACTGGCATACAGGCAGGTGGGTATTGGCAAGTACGGCTGGTATGCAGACAGGTGAGCACTGGCAAGCACGGCTGGTATGCAGACAGGTGGGCACTGGCAAGCACGGCTGGTATGCAGACAGGGAGATACTGGCAAGCACGGCTGTTGTGCAGACCGGAAGGTACTAGCAGGTTGGAGCGCAGGCTGGATAGGGTCCAGTACAGACTGGGAGACAGGTACAGAGCCGCAGATGCGGTAAATAAGCAGAGTAAAGCGAAACCGCCAGAGCGGAGGACAAGGCAGAGCAGAGAGGAACTGCTGGTGTGGTGAGCAAGCAGAGCGGAGCGAAAACCGCAGGTGTGGTGGGCAAAGCAGAGCAGAGCGGAAGCACCGGAGCGGTGGCAAGGCAGAGCAGAGAGAAACTGCAGGTGCGGTGGACAAGGCATAGCAGAGAGAAACCGCCGGAGCAGTGGGCAAGGCAGAGCAGAGAGAAGCCGCCGGAGCGGTGGGCAAGGCAGAGCAGAGAGAAGCCTCCAGAGCGGTGGGCAAGGCAGAGCAGAGAGAAGCCGCCGGAGCGGTGAGCAAGGCAGAGCAGAGAGAAGCCGCCGGAGCGGTGGGCAAGTCAGAGCAGAGAGAAACCGCTGGTGCGGTGAGCAAGGCAGAGCAGAGAGAAGCCGCCGGAGCGGTGGGCAAGTCAGAGCAGAGAGAAGCCGCCGGAGCCGTGGGTAAGGCAGAACAGAGGGAAGCCGCCGGAGCGGTGGGCAAGTCAGAGCAGAGAGAAACCGCTGGAGCGGTGGGTAAGGCAGAGCAGAGGGAAACCGCCGGTGCGGTGAGCAAGGCAGAGCAGAGAGAAGCCGCCGGAGCGGTGGGCAAGTCAGAGCAGAGAGAAGCCGCCGGAGCGGTGGGCAAGTCAGAGCAGAGAGAAACCGCCGAAGCGGTGGGTAAGGCAGAGCAGAGAGAAACAGCCGGAGCGGTGGGCCAGACAGAGCGGAGCGAAACCGCAGGTGCGGTGGACAAGGCAGAGAGGACAGGGCTCTGTTCACATGGAACAGACTGGAAAATACAAGAAGATATGGAGGAAGGGAAAAGGGACAAGCAGAACCAGATACACACAAGGTACTTCCTATGAAGTAGCGAGTGGACACAAAACTCACAGACAGAAGTACGGAGACAACGAGTTGGAGTTAGGTGCAGGTTCAGATACTGCAGGAAAAGGGAAGGTACGGACATAGAGACAAACAGGTAACAGGCTAGGATACAGTTCAGACAGGAACTGCTACTGCAATGAGATACAAGAACGAACCTGGGTATACAGCCCCCAGAGATGGCGGAAACGGACAAGAAGTCACAGATAACAGGTCTGGGTATGCAGCCCCCGGAGATGACGGAAACAGACAAAAAGCAGAACTGGACCTGGCAACTTCAGAGTCAAGGAGCACACTAAATGTTAGTGTTGCTCAGGCACCTCCTACTGGGTGGAGGGGGTTTAAATATCCAGTGACTCACAGCAATAGGCTGGAGAAGCATTAGGGGTGTGCCTACAGCAGCTATAAGAATCAGGAAGTAACCGGGCCGCCGCCCTAAGCAGTCAATCAAGAGACATGCACACAGCATGAACTGGAGCAAGATTTGCAGGCTGGACTGACAGGTAAGATTGCGGTCTTGCATAGTGGGAGGTGGTGCACTATGCAATCACGCCGCCAGGGATGTTACAGAAACAAGGCACAACACAACTGATGGTCCCAACCCCATTTATAAGCCAAGAAATCCCACTTATTAAACCTGACAGGGCACACCTGTGAAGTGAAAACCATTTCCGGTGACTACCTCTTGAAGCTCATCAAGAGAATACCAAGAGTGTGCAAAGCAGTCATCGCAGTAAAAGGTGGCTACTTTGAAGAACCTAGAATATAAGACATATTTTCAGTTGTTTCACACTTTTTTGTTAAGTATATAATTCCACATGTGTTAATTCATAGTTTTGATGCCTTCAGAGTGAATGTACATTTTTCATAGTTATGAAAATATAGAAAAATCTTTAAATTAGAAGGTGTGTCCAAACTTTTGGTCTGTACTGTATAATAAGTACAGTGACAGTGTTTGTTACTGTACTTGTTATTTAGTGTTAAAATAAAGGATTTATTAAAAAAAATAATAGTGTTTTTGTCTCTTTAAAAAAGCCGGCCGGCAATTCATCAGCGGCATACACCGGTACCAGACAATTTAGAACAGAAAGAATAGAGCATCACACATAGATTA
Source organism: Phyllobates terribilis (assembly GCF_046119375.1). Lineage (NCBI taxonomy): Eukaryota > Metazoa > Chordata > Amphibia > Anura > Dendrobatidae > Phyllobates > Phyllobates terribilis. The sequence goes on from NW_027362761.1 coordinate 875,987,566, forward strand.
GATAAATAGAAACATGTCAATCACATATATAATAAGTACAGTGACAGTGTTGGTTACTGTGCTTGTCATTTAGTGTTAAAATAAAGGATTTATTAAAAAAAAAATTGCCGTGGTGTTCCCCGTAATTTTAGTCTCTAGCGGAGGTTAAGCAGACGGCTGGGGCAGATGTTTGAAGCCTGGGAAGGAGATAATACCCCCGGAGCTTCCCAGGCTACTAATATCAGCCCCCAGCTGAATACCTAGCCTTTACCAGTTATTAAAATGGGGGACCCCCCAAAAAATGACGTGGGGTCCCCCCTATTTTAATAGCTAGCAAAGGCCAGGCAGACAGCTGGGGGCTGATATTAATAGCCCAGGAAGGGTGCCATGAATATTTTCCCCCTCCCAGGCTAGAAACACCAGCCGTCAGCCGCCCCAGAAATGGCGCATCCATAGGATGCGCCAATTCTGGCACTTAGCCTCGCTCTTCCCACTGCCCTGTAGCGATGGCAGTGGGGTAATAGGGCTGGGGTTGATGTCAGCTTATAATGCCAGCTGACATCAAGCCCAGGTTAGTAATGGAGAGGCGTCTATAAGACACCCCCATTACTAACCCCATAGTCAAAGTTAAAAAAAACAAACACCCAGAATAAAGTCCTTTAATTGAAATAAACACACAATTCTTTAATGTTCTGAATTAAACCATACTTACCATCACGCCCATTCCAGCTGAAGCCAATGTCTTCTGCAATCAAAGTAAAATAATAAACCAACCTCATCCTTACCTTTCCATGGTTCCCAGGACAGCTTCAGCTCTGCTACATTCACATGACAGGCTGGATCGCAGCCGAAAGCTGACATCCAGCTTGCCATGCCGCAGACACTGAGAAGCGCAGGCATGCTTACGCTCCTCAGTGTCTGGCTGTGACGGCATCCAGATGAGCCGAGTTCATGTCCAATGAACTCAGCTCACCTCATGCACGTCACTGACAGCGTGGGAGAGTTCTCCTGCGCTCAGCGCTTCAGCAGGAGAATTCTCCCACGCTGCGATGGCATTGAGATGACAGGCTGGATCGCAGCTGAGCGCTGCCATCCAGCTTGTCATCCTTCAGAGACACTGAAGAGCGCAAGCATGCCTGCGCCTCTCAGTGTCTGCAGCATGGCAAGCTGGATGGCAGCTTTCGGCTGCGATCCAGCCTGTCATGTGAATGTAGCAGAGTTGGAGCCGTCCTGGGAACCATGGTAAGGTAAGGATGAGGTTGGTTTATTATTTTATTTTTATTGCAGGAGATCATTGGCTTCAGCTGGAATGGGCGTGACAGTAAGTATGGTTTAATTTAGAACATTAAAGAATTGTGTGTTTATTTCAATTAAAGGACTTTATTCTGGGTGTTTGTGTTTTTTTTTAACTTTGACTATGGGGTTAGTAATGGGGGTGTCTTATAGACGCCTCTCCATTACTAACCTGGGCTTGATGTCAGCTGGCATTATAAGCTGACATCAACCCCAACCCTATTACCCCACTGCCATCGCTACAGGGCAGTGGGAAGAGCGAGGCTAAGTGCCAGAATTGGCGTATCCTATGGATGCGCCATTTCTGGGGCGGCTGACGGCTGGTGTTTCTAGCCTGGGAGGGGGCCAATATTCATGGCACTCTTCCTGGGCTATTAATATCAGCCCCCAGCTGTCTGCCTAGCCTTTCCTAGCTATTGAAATAGGGGGGACCCCACGTCGTTTTTTTGGGGGGGTTCACCATTTTAATAGCTGGTAAAGCCTAAGTATTCAGCGGGGGGCAGATATTAGTAGCCTGGGAAGCTCCGTGGGTATTACCCCCTTCCCAGGCTTCAAACATCTGCCCCAGCCGTCTGCTTAATCTCCACTAGAGACTAAAATTACGGGGAACCCTAAGCCAATTTTTTTTTTAAATAAATCCTTTATTTTAACACTAAATGACAAGTACAGTAATCAACACTATCACTGTACTTATTATATATGTGACTGACATGTTTCTATCTATCTAATCTATGTGTGATGCTCTATTCTTTCTGTTCTAAATTGTCGGGTACTGATGTAAGCCGCTGATGAATTGCCGGCCGGCTTTTTTTAAAGAGACGGGTGCATTGAAAACACTATTATTATTTTTTTTAATACATCCTTTATTTTAACACTAAATAACAAGTACAGTAACCAACACTGTCACTGTACTTCTTATACTGTATATGTTACTGACATGTTTCTATCTATCTAATCTATGTGTGATGCTCTATTCTTTCTGTTCTATGTTGTCGGGTACCGGTGTATGCCGCTGATGAATTGCCGGCTTTTCATGTTTCACTGTGAGCACTGTTCCCATTGATTTGGGCAATCACTGTAATGCCACAACCACCATGGCTGTGACATTACAGTGAGTGGCAGACAATCCCTGCATGATTGGTGCTCTAAATAGCGCCAAACATGCAGGATGGGGACCCGAGCTCCCGCCCGAGCATCGCGCAAGTGCTCGGCGAGCTCCGAGCATCTCGAGTACTGAGATGCTCGGGCGAGTACCGAACAGTGGCGAGCATGCTCGCTCATCACTATTATTTAACCATCATGCCTTCATTTTATAGTGAGTTGCTTCATTAAAAGCTAAAGGAAATCTGAGAACAGCATGATATAGAGGAGATGGCCCTGATTCCAGGGATGTGTCACTTATTACAACACTGTGTGCTGTTGTCTGTTGTATTAATGAAATCAGCGTTTTATCAGCAGGAGATTATCACTAAAGGACTAGTTGTCTTGTGCCTCTTAGTCTTCTGTTCTGTGTAACCCTGCCCCCACCACTGATTAGCAGCTTTCTGTCAATGTACACTGTACATGGAAATCTTCCAATCAGTGGTGTAAGTAGCTTTATACATGATTCAGCTTTCAGAGCACTGCTAAATCTGCAGCAGGGAAAACAGTGATTGTATCAAAATGACAACATGCAGATCAGCAAGTGACACATCGCTGGAATAATGTTATCAGCCCCTTCATTATGCTGCTTTCAGATTACATAGCAAAACCCTGGTGACAGATTCCCTGTCATAGTGTTTTGGACCAAAATGTATATCAGTTGTCCATCACGTCAATATAGGACCAAATATTTTTTTCCTTTTTAGACTACGTTCCCGTATTGAGCATTGGTGCATTTTTGCTGATGCAAATTCTCTGCATGATATCTGCACCTATTAGCTAATTTAACCTACTAGCGTTTCTTGTGAGGTTTTTTTTTTACATGCGTTTCTATCATATATTCTTAGCTGTAGTTTTGTCTTTATTTGGTATATCACGTTCTTCTTGTTTCATGAATTATTTACCTATGATAAAACTTTATTGATGCAATCATGTGCAGAATACATGTGTTTTTACTGCATGTCTGCTGCGCAAACGCACTAAGAACTAATATGTGTTTTTTTTGCCTGCAGATTCATCTCATGCAAGTCTGTGGGGAAATTGTCCAAATAAAGCACATTTACCGCAAGAGGAATTAAAGCACATTTACCGCAAGAGGAATTGACATGTTGCCAAATTCAGATCACAGCCCAGGTCAGTTTACACTGCGTAAAAAAAAAAGCTCAGTTGGCATGAGATTTCTATAAATCCCATTCACTTTTCTCTCTTAAGACACTGAATTTTTTACTCCCAAAAATACACAACGGAAAAAAAAGGCACCAAATACTCATTGTGGAAACATATCCTGTTTTTTGCCTGACGTTTTGATCATATTTAGGCATCTGCTTCAACTTCCCTTTTCTCATTTTTTGTGTGGTTCAATCCTTTTTCTAACCTTTGCCACAAAGCTGTCCTGTCCAGAGTCAGAGGATGACCCCTCATTGTTTGAAGCTTCTCTGGCACAACTGTCGGATGAAGATGGAGACTACAATTTTGTAATTTCAAATGATCCTTGTTTAGCCTCCTAATCATCTCAGAATCATATTGATCCATCTGTTTAACTCGCTGGCAAATAGACTCCCAAAGATAGCCCCGGGCAGACGTTTCTGAACATTTTTTTCAACCTCCTGTTAATGAAAATAGACAGGCAACATGGTGCCCAGGGGCAAACACGTGTAGGCTCATTCTAGTTCAGCTTAATCTTTCTTGGTTTTATGCTTTTAGTGGTGTGTGTTTCTCCATATGCCTATATCAGGCTTCTTAGACATGTCCTTGTTCTTTTATTTCTAGGAAAAAAAATAGTGTGCCTATCTTTGAATAAAAATGTTCATTATGGGAGTAAAGGTTTCAATCATTTATTTATTTTACTCACTTATATAGCACCATTAATTGCACAGCGCTTTACAGCCATCATCATCTCTGTCCCTGTTGGGGCTCACAATCTAGATTCCCTATCAGTATGTCTTTGCAGGAAACCGGAGTACCTGGAGGAAACCCACGCAAACACAAAGAAACTCCTTGCAGATGTTGTCCTTGGTGGGATTTGAACCCAGGACCCCCGCGCTGCAAGGCTGCAGTGCTAACTACTGCACCCCCGTGCTGACTCATGGTAATGATGCCCCAATTAAAGATGGTTATGAAAAGTAAAAACACCAGATCTTGAAATTCATTAAAAGGCCTCACTCTTGTTAGTGTCCTGTATACTGTATCTACAAGGTGCTCAGCATTGTATACCCCATACAAGTGCTTCTCGCAAAATTAGAATATCATCAAAAAGTTAATTTATTTCAGTTCTTCAATACAAAAAGTGAAACTCATATTATATAGAGTCATTACAAACAGAGTTATCTATTTCAAGTGTTTATTTCTGATAATGTTGATGATTATGGCTTACAGCCAATGAAAACACATTACTAAAGGCTCGTTCAGACTTCCATACCGCTAATGCATGGACTGGCCGAGGGTCTCCCAACTCGAGCATGCTTCTTCATGTATTTCTATGAGGTTGTTATTAATTCATCAGGTAATAAGCCCTAAAAAGAAACCATTCCTCTCTATATTCTTGTAGAAGCTGTGAGTGGAAAGATGGAGTTTGCAAACAGCAGCACAGTGAGAGCCAGAGAGGAGATCGAGAAGACAGCACAGAGAGAGGAGAATAGTTAGGATTGTTACAAAAAAGCAACCTTATCTGTAAATGTATGTGTCATTCTAGGGCTGGTACAAGCATGCCAAATCATCTGTGAGCTACTGCTAAAAGAAGCTTAAAGCTACATGTAGAAATAAGCTGAATAGAAGAATTATAATGGTGCAATAGAGCTGATGGACATGGATTTCAGTAAATACTGTGTGTGGAGTAAAGGTTGTGGACAGTGCAGAGATCAAGGAGAGGAGTGATGAGAGAGTGACCCTCGGTGAGCTGTGCATGAACGGGAGCTCCCCGGCTCTCTCTGCTCCTTACAATAAGAAGAAACAAAGCCCCACCTCCACGGATCAAACCTAAAAACAGAGAGTGGACAGGAATCTACAGGGAACGGGGACACCCGACGGTCAGCACTCTAGGGCATTTTTACAGAGGTAAGATAATATTTCCTATAAATAAAGTGATTTTTAATTTTGCTACTTAGCGCACTGGCTATCAAATGGTGAAAAGTTTATTAAAATTAAGTTTTCCGTTTAAGATGTCACAATACACAAATACTGAAATGGAGACCCTGGAAGCAAGTAGATGAGGATGAGAATATCTCTAGAATACAACATGTCATGGAGCATGCAACAATAGTTTCCTTGTGATTAGTAATGGAAAAAACTTTGAGTGCCTATATATGATATAGGAAACATGTAGACATGAAGGGTTAATGAACTGCCAGATTTCTACAGCTTATGTGACCAACCGGGACTGTTAGTAAACGTGGTCACACAATGCAGTTTTACGCTTTTTCATCCATTGGTCCTGTACCAACCAATCTGACTGTAACAGCTTTCTTGCCACAATGGCCATAAACATTTTGCATTGTGCACTGGGTTTTTCCATGAAGTCATCCACATGGCTTACCGATATTATTTGTCTTGCTTAGTGAAGCGCAGCAGATCACCAAGATAGTTACTACACAACGTTATAAGCCTTAGTTTATTACTCAGCTTTGCAAGCAATCTGCATAGACGACACCTCTAATAAGCCATCAGTCTTGTACCACTCCAAAGCTTTATGATAATGAATAACAGCAAACAGGAGAATTCTGGGCTCGTTAAGTGTTTATACATAAATATTTCTGGCAGAGAAGAATGACGTTTCTTGCTTAGTCTGTGCACGTTCTCGCAGGTTTTTCTATCAGATGCTCTGTTGTGTCAACACATCCTGCGATGTTCTGGGCTGTTTATAATGATACTTGTGGTCTGGTATATTGAAAATCATACTTTATTATTAAAAAAAAGTCAGATCTCTGTTAGAAACATCCCTATGTTTGTACATACTTTTTCCTATACAATGCAGTGGTTAATCTTTCCTTGTCCTGACTTCTGCTGCAATTCTGTGTTCTAGGATGTACTGTAGAAGGAAAGAAAGCACGCACAATAGGGTGACCCTATTAGGGGAGTAAAGATATATCTGAAAATGGTATTGCTCACCTAGCAGGATATGGGGTAGCTCTTTAAAAATAACAGTTGTTCCTGCCTTGTGGCTGGGAGATAACTCTCAGATAAACTCAACCCGTAGGAAAAATCACTTTAAGGGTTAGTGCCCACGATGCAGATTTGATGCAGAGCGTTTTTGCCTCTCTCTGGCAGAAAAAAACGCATGCAGATTTACATGCGTTTTTTCTGCCAGGGAGAAGCGTTTTTTCAGCGTTTTTACATGCACTTTTACAAGCGATTTTGAGCATCACTTGGAAAGTGCTTGACAAGTCGGTCACACAATATAAATCCATGCAACCGGCATGGATTTATAATATGTGAACAACTGATGCTTTAAATGCAGCATCTATAGTAAAAAAAAAAAAAAAGAATTAAAAAGTTAAAAATAAAAAAAACCTGTATACTCACCTCTCCGGTCTCCTCCCAGCCGCGTCCTCTCTCTTCGGCGTCCCGCGGTGTACTGGCAGGACCTGCGGTGACGTCATTTAGTCAGCTGATGGTCACGCGACCATCACCTGACCGCTGACGTCAGCTGATTAAATTATGTCACCGCAGGTCCTGCCAGTACACCGCGGGACGCCGAGGAGAGAGGACGCCGCCGGGAGCAGTCTGTGTATTCCTGATCCAGTTCTTGACCTAAGCTTTTATATGACTCTCCTTTTTGTTTCCTTGGATAAAAGCTTGGCACTTGTTGTGCTTCTCTAATATTAATCCTGTCTTTCTTTCTGACTGATTTTTCCCTGTGTATTGTGACCTTACTGACAACTGCTGATTACTTCTAACTATCCCCTGACTACACCTAAAGCCCCCCATACATATTAGATGACTTTAGGCCAAACGATGCTTTGGCCAATTGTTTGTCCGACTCCAATCTCGACCGGCTCTCCCATACACAGGAGCGCTCATTTGGTCGAGTGTTCCTTTGTTTTCTATGAGAAAGCCGCCGACTGACATCTCTGCCAGTGGCTCGTCTTTGGGAGAACAAAGTAATCAACATCTTCCCAGTCAGTTGGCCAGTACCCCATACACATTAGACCACCAGTTAGACCCGTCAATATCATCGGTTGTGGCCAACATTAGTCTCAGGTTAGTATCACAGCATAAAGTAAAATCCCCATAAACATTAGACTATCAGAAGGATTATGAAATGGGATTTTTTTGCAACAAAATAAATGTATCCTAAAGTGTCCCACCAAGTTTCCTGTCAGCAGACTTAGTAAATTACATGTTAATAACATTAGGCTTATCTTGGGTGGTGTGTATTCCGAAGAAGGGAGATGCTACCAACTGTGGAAACTATTGGACTACTGCGCTCATACCTCATGCCAGCAAAATACTACTAAAGATCCTACAAAGACGGTTACAGCCTTACTTTGACAAAGAGCTCCCTGAGGAATTAGTAGGATTCAGAAAAGGCAGAGGAACAAGAAATGTAATTGCTAACATTAGATGTATAATGGAAAAGGCCAAAGACTACAACAAGGGGATCTTTTTTTGCTTCATCGACTACAGCAAAGCCTTCGAATGTGTTGATCACCAGAAACTTTAGAGTACCATAAAGGATATGTATGTGCCGAACCATCTGATCAACCTCAGTAGGAACCTTTACATCAGCCAAGAAGTAACAGTCCGAACGGAATACGGTGACACGGCATGGTTCAAAGTAGAGCAAGGCGTCAGACAAGGCTGCATTCATCCAAGTGAGCTCCTTGGAGATTGGGAAGCTGCATCCGTGTAGGTATGATGACCTGGTTCCTGGAAGTCCTGAGAGAGTGCTGTGGTTAACTTTCTACTCTCAAGGCTGCATCCTGTCACCATTTCTCTTCAATTTATATGCAGAAGCTATTTTTGGGAAGGGCGGACTTGTCAAAAAAGAAGAAGAAATTAAAATTGCTGGACAAGTCATCAATAATCTTAAATACGCAGACAACACAACTTTGATAGCAACAAGCGGAGATGGAATGAAGGACTTATTACAGAGTGTCAAGATGGAAAGCTCGAACATGGGACTGCTACTCAATACAAAGAAGACAAAGATATTGACTACTGCCAGGAACTACTGGAACTCATTTGAGATAGAAGGCGACAAACTGGAAGTTGTAAAGGACTTCAACCTACTCGGATCAATGATCACTCAAGATGCAACGAGGACACCGGAATACAAGAATAGCTATGGGAAAACAACAATGAAGTCACTGGACAGGGTCTTCAAATCGAGGAACATTTCACGGGCAATGAAGACATGGCGCATACATAGTCTGGTCTTTTCTGCAGTATCATATGGATGCGAAAACTGAACAAAAAAGAAACAAGACAGAAGAATAATCGACACCTTCAAAATGTGGTGCTGGAGAAGGATGTCATCAATAACATGGATGGCAAGAAGAACAAAAAAATCAATCTTGGAACAAATTAACACAGACATGTCACTCAAAGCAAGGATCACCAAGCTACAACTTGCCTACTTTGGACATATCATACGAAGAGAGCAATCACTGGAGAAGGACAATGTGGCCGAAAGAATAAAAGGAACAAGGTGAAGAGGAAGACCATCAACCTGATGGCTAGATACAATCAAAATAACAGCGATGGCCCTGATGGACCTATCTAGGCTTGCACAAGATCTTCCTACAGATCGTTCATCCATCAAGTCGCCATGGCTCGAGATCAAGCAGAAGACTGTAAAATAATACTAATAATAAATATCAGTTTCTTTAGTGGCATCATCACCATGTATGTACTCAGATAATTGGACTGTACTCTATATATTATCTAAAATATGGAATCCAATAACTGGATTACTGCCTATATTAATATTCATAGTGTGGAATAAGTATATAGGTAGTCCTAACCTAACACTATTTATATAATTTCATTGGTAAGTAGGAGTTATAGTATCTCACCACATCTTTTGCCATCACTCACAGTGTGTAAATGCGTTTTTTGAGATATGCATTGTATTTTAATACACTTATTAAAGGCTTAGCACTTATTCTGTATCAGTACCTCATCTGCTGCACTCAATGTAACTAAGGCTATCCAGAACCTCACAGCCTACACGGACACTCAGTTTCCTTCAGCTTAGCCTCGATAGGTTCTTTGCACTCAGCTTGATGGCTCTGCTTCTGACCTGCTAACTCTACTTCCTCTTTTGGTATGTTTTGACAGGGGTTCATTAATAAATGAACAGTGAATTTTGAATTAAGTTCTGATCAGGTTTGCTATAACATGGCAGCTGATATGTTCTCATTTCTGTCTACAGCTGACTTTGTCTATTAGTGAAGATCCTATCATGTTTCCCTGACCTTTAACTTAGTAGCCTTTTAGAATGTCTTTGAGGATCTAGGCCAGACTCATTCTAATGCAAATGCATTCTCACACCTAAAACAAGGGATGTTTCAAGTGGGACAGTTTGCTATCAAATTCAGAACCCTGGTGTCTACAGTGTCCTGGAAAGACAAGGCCTTACAGGCCAGTTTTTTTTTATACCAGGTTGCCTGGACATATTAGAGATCTCCCTACATATGTTGACAAATTAGTATGCCTGGTAACAGTCTTGGGAGAAAATAATAAGTTCTCCAGTTTCCTTTCCTAGATACCATTATTAGTACTTCTGCAATATCTTCCACGGAGTCCTTGCATTGGGGTTACATGTCTTTGTAGACAAGAGAGACAGTTCCCTGCTGTCCTGTAACTGTCATTAGTGTGAAAAAGGAAGGATGCTTGGGTCCTGGTTGGCACATTCTCCTTGAAGCACACAGTGTGGACAGTGGTGCTTCTTTATTTTAACCTCTTACTGACATTGTCAGTAATAGTACGTCCCTGTGCCCTGGGCCTTATGGATCAGGTACGTACTATTACGCACAATGTGATCGCACCCCCACAGAAGCTGTGCGGGGCGATCGCCGCCGGGTGCCAGTTGATTTTCACAGCTGATACCCGGTTCACAGCTGACACCCAGTTCTATGTGCCAGGAGAGGTCACTCACCGCTCCCAGCACAATAACCCCCAAAATACTGCGAAAAAAAAAGTCGATCGCAGCATTACAGGATCAAGGAGAGGTGAGAGAGACCCTCTTATCTTGAATCAGGATCATTGCCATGATGACCCGATGTCGACGACATCCAGGTCACCAGGCATCAGGAAGTTACTTTGATCATGCGCAGTGCACAGTCAAAGTAACTTGTGTTTGCAGGGCTGACAGCCTGCATAGCATGCGGGATGCTCCTGCTTCCCTATGCTTTTCAAGCGATCAGCCTGCAAAAAATGAAAGTCCCATAGTGGGACAAAGTATAAAAGTAAAAGAAAGTGTCAGAAAGTGGAAAAAAATTTTTTTTAAATCTTTAAAAAAAATTAAAAAATAATAAAAAAAATATATATATATACTGTACCCAGAAATAAATATAATTATGAAAAAAAAACAATAAAAGTACACATACTTGCTATCGCTGAGTGCAGAACCACCTGACCTACAAAACTGTCCCACTGTTAACCCCTTTAGTGAACACAGTAAAAAAATAAAATAAAAAACAAAGCAAAAAACGATGCTTTGTCATCATACCGCCAAACAAAAAATGGAATAAAACGCGATTAAAAAGACAAATGTAAATAAAAATGGTACAACTGAAAACGACATCTTGTCCCGCAAAAAACAAGTCGCCATACAGCTCCATCATCCGAAAAATAAAAAAGTTATAGCTCTCAGAATAAAGCAATGCAAAAAATATTTTTTTTTCTATCAAATAGTTTTTATTGTGTAAAAGCGCCAAAACATAAAAAAACAATATAAATGTGGTATCGCTGTAAACGTACTGACCTGAAGAATAAAGCTACCTTATCAATTTTACCACATGCGGAACAGCATGCAAAAAAAAATAATAATAAAATAATTCCTGAGTTGTTGGTTTTTGTTTATTCTGCCTCCCAAAAATCGGAATAGAAAGTGATCAAAAAAGTCACGTGCCCGAAAATGGTACCAATAAAAACGTCAACTTTTCCAGCAAAACACAAGCCCTTACATGACTTTGTCGGCCGAAATATGGAAAAATGATAGCTCTCAAAATATTGCGATGCAAAAACAAGTCTTTGCAAAAAAAAAGCGTTTTTTAGTGTGTGACAGCTGTCAATCATAAAAACCCGATATGAATCTGGTATCACTGTAATCGCACCAACGCAAAGAATAAAGTCATCTAATCACTTATACCGCACAAGGAACGGCGTAAAAACTAAACTCTAGGGTTGTTCTAGGGTTAGGGTTGTGCTAGGGTTACGGTTAGGATTGTGCTAGGGTTAGGACTGTGCTAGGGTTAGGGTTGTGCTAGGGTTAGGGTTGTATTAGGATTAGGATTGTGCTAGGGTTAGGGTTGTGCTAGGGTTAGGGTTGTATTAGGGTTGGGATTGTGCTAGGGTTAGGGTTGTGCTAGGGTTAGGGTTGTGCTAGGATTAGGGTTGTGCTGGGGTTAGGGTTGTGTTGGGGTTGGGATTTTTTCAAAAGTAAAGAAAAAAAAATGATGACGATATGGTGACTAATGTTGAGTGCAAGTGCTCGCTACTTGAGTTTGCATCGGGTGCTCAGGTATGCACCGAGTATCGCGGGTGCTCGAGTGACATGCTCAAGTCTTTGCCCCATATGTTTTGCGGCTGTTATACAGCCAAAAAAACCTCGCTGGGATTGCCTGCCATGCATAAGCGGTCCCCTCATGTTTTTTTTGGGTGTCTAACAACCATGAAACATGCGGGGCAGGGACTCGAGCATTTCACTCGATCACCCGCAATACATGGTGCATACCCGAGTACCCGATGCAAACTCAAGTAGCGAGCACTTGCGCTCAAGACTAATGACAACTTATTCAATATGATGACCTAATTTTATCAAATTCTGTGTCATACCTCTGGGTTCAAAATTTTCACTATACCCCTTGATAAAATCCTTGAGGGGTCTAGTTTCCAAAATGGGGTCACTTGTGGGGTGTTTCCACTGTTTAGGCATATCAGGGGCTCTCCAAACGCGACATGGTGTCCGCTCTTGATTCCAGCCAATTTTGCGTTCAAAAAGTCACACAGTTCTCCTTCCCTTCTGAACCCTGCCATGCGCCCAAACAGTGTATTTACATATGAGGTATCGGCACAACAGTTTTTGGGGTCCATTTTCTCCTCTTACACTTGTGAAAATAAAAAATTTGGGGCTAAAAGATCATTTTTGTGGAAAAAGTTTGATTTCTTTCTTTTCATGACTCTATGTTATAAACTTCTGTGAAGCACCTGGGGGTTCAGGGTGCTCACCACACATCTAGAGAAGTTCCTTGAGGGGTCTAGTTTCCAAAATGGGGTCAGTTGTGGGCAGTTTCCACTGTTTAGGCATATCAGGGGATCTCCAAATGCAACAGGACGTCCGCTAATTATTCAAGCAAATTTTACATTCAAAAAGGCAAATGGCGCTGCTTCCTTTCCGAACTCTGCTGTGCGCCCAAACAGTGGTTTTCTCCCACATATGGGGTATCGGCTTACTCAGGAGAAATTGCACAATAAGTTGCATGGTGCAATTTCTCCTGTAACCTTTATGAAAATGCAAAATTGGGGGCTGAAAAGCATTTTTATGGGAAAAATGTGAAACTTTTATTTTTACAGCTCAATGTTATAAACTTCTGTGAAGCACCTGGGGGTTCAAGGTGCTCAACACACATGTAGATAAGTTCCGTGAGGGGTCTAATTTCCAAAATGGTGTCACTCGTGGGGGGTTTCCACTGTTTATGCACATCAGGGGCTCCCCAAACGCAACATGGCATTCGCTAATTATTCAAGCAAATTTTACATTCAAAAAGTCAAATGGCGCTCTTTCCCTTCTGAGCCGTGCCGTGTGCCCAAACAGTGGTTTTCCACCATATATTGGGTATCGGCGTGCTCAGGAGAAATTGCACAACAAAATTTGGGGTCTATTTTTTCCTGTTACCCTTGCAAAAATAAAAAAAAATTGCGTCTCAAATTTTTTTGTGAAAAAAAGTTAAATGTTCATTGTTTTCTTCCACATTCCAAAAATTCCTGTGAAGCACCTGAAGGGTTAATAAACTCCTTAATTATGGTTTTGAGCACCTTAAGGGGTGCAGTTTTTAGAATGGTGTCACTTTGCGGTATTTTCTGTCATAAAGGCCCCTCAAAGTGACTTCAAATGTGATGTGGTCCCTAAAAAAATGATTTTGTAAATTTTGTTGGAAAAATGAGAAATCGCTGGTCAACTTTTGACTCTTCTAACGTCCTAAAGAAAAAAAAAATGGTTGCAAAAGTGTTATGATGTAAAGTAGACATGTGGGAAATGTTATTTATTAACTATTTTGTGTGACATATCTCTCTGATTTAAGGGCATGAAAATTCTAATTTTGAAAATTGTGAACTTTTCGCCAAATTTACTTTTCTTTTCACAAATAAACGCAAGTCATGTCTAATAAATTTTGCCACTATCATGAAGTACAATATGTCACGAAAAGATTCTCAGAATCAGTGGGATCCGTTGAAGCGTTCCAGAGTTATTACCTCATAAAGTGACAGTGGTCAGAACTGTAAAAATTGGCCTGGTCAGTAACGTGCAAACCACCTTTGGAGTGTAAAGGGATTAATTTTTTGGTTGTTCAGAGGTACATACTATGCAACACTTTTTGGGGCCAAAAGCGCTGTAAACTATATACTGTTGAACACCAATAAAATGAAATTAATAAGCAAGCACCACTGCCCACACTCGGCTAGGATTTTTCCTCTTACCAAAACGTGTTTGATGTATACTCAAAATGTCCAGATCTTTCCACGTCACCACCCCTTGGTGCTGTCTCACTCATTCTCAGTACTGGGACTTAAATGAGTGGAATCTATTCCTTGTCGTTTCCCCAGTCAATGGATATGTCTGTATTCATCAAAGAGCGAGGTTTAATCCAGATGTCCACTTTTCCTTCTGGTACTTTTTTATTGTTAAATAATTCAGAGTGAATGAATACAGTTAGTGTTAATATAGTGTCAAACAGGTGTCTTTCTCACAAATTCAAAATCAGTACCAGAACAAGTGAGAGATTAAAATTTAGCTTTTAACACACAGGGGTTTCAAAAGCAGAATATATCTAGAAATGCACATACAACACTATAATGTCCCCATGCATATTAAACTAATGTCGGCTGACAGTTATCTAATGTGTATTGGGGGCTTTAGTGTCACCAAAGTGTAATGGCCCATTAGTTGTAAGCAATTTAGCATCAATCCATGATAATGAAGCAATAATACACCAAAAGTGCAGAAAATACTCTAGTGTACAAAAGGAAGAAAAAGTTTCAACCTCTCTGGGGTGGGTTCAGATCAGAGGGGGAACACACATAATCGGACATCATAAGTGAAGTGTCAGGAAGACGAGTCACTAGTCCATTGTTTGCCATTTTAGTCCCCACAAGAAGCTTATAGGGGCAGTCCCAAGCTGCCCCTTGCTTTACTCCAGAGTGTCCCTACAGTGCTCCTGGCACATTTAATCTTGATACAGGTAAGACTACTAAGGGGAGTAGTAAATATGTTGCCAGGAAACCAGGTCAAAATGTCAAGAACATATAGGGCAAGTTCATAATATCACTCTCAGACTGTCGAGATGCACACGTGGAGAAGCGTAGCATACAAATCAAATTATTATATGCTAGAAACCACCACATAGTGTAAGAAGGCAGGAGGTAAAGAAAGCTGGTGGATAGTCTACTGCAGCCTAGGAGGTTCCTGTAATAACAAGTAGGTGAGTTTGTTTAATTTACTTTGCTTTACCCAGAGAGAGGACTGTTTTGTTATTTATTTGTGTTGAAGAAAGGACTGTTTGGTTATTCATTTGTGCTGAAAAAAAGGCAGTTTCATTATGGAGCTGGAAAGACTTTTTTAGTTTGAAGCTGTAACATTTATGAAAGACTAAATAATAAAACTTAATAAACTTTATTCTGTTTTGATATAAAAACATGTGCCTGTGCATATCCAAGTGGTACTAGAGAGCTGAAACCCCTACAGTTGGTGTTTGAATTTTGAATATGGTTACAGTCCTAAAGAGCACAGGTGATTATAGTTTAAAGACTGAATGTCCTGGGTGAAGACAACTACAGCATTGCAAACACGGTCCTGATCCAGCAGTTTCAACAGCAGCATCAGTAGCAAATGGCTCTCTTGACAGAAACTGTCCGGGTCAGGAAGATGGTACTTCTCACCAGCCAAAGTGACGGTACTTGTGTGAGGCAAACAGTACAGGAGGCCTTGCAGAATATGACTCTGGAGGACAACGTCGAGGCTTTCCTTGATGTCTTTGAGAGGGTGTCAGACAAGAAAAAACTGCCCCCAGAGCAATGGGCAGAGGTTCTAACAACATACCTTACTGAGGAACACAGAAAGCATACTATGACCTTGCCCTGCAGGATGCCAAGAACTACAGCAAGGAGATGGAGATTTCTGGCATGTTTGGACGTAACCCTAGCAGTCAGGTAGCACACAGAAACAAGCCTCCCAGGTCCCAGATGTGCAACCTGCTACACCTGGTGCAAAAGTGACTGCAGCCTGAGACCTGCTCTCTGGCACAGTCCGTGCAATTCTAGGTTGCCTAAGAAAATACCCAGAATGCAGATGACCTCATAGATAGATACTTGGCTGTGGAGAACTCCATGAGCAATCAAGGGAGCGTGAGGTTACCTTTTTGGGATACCCAAAAGAAGGGGTCCAAGTCCACTCCAGAGGGGCGCCCAAAGTCTCAGAAAGGGTCAACCCCAGCTTCAAGAGGTACATTTTGTACCATTGTCTGTTGAAGTTGTTATACCCCAGGTCATATAGCAGTCCATTGTCCTACGGCTCATGACGACTGCTCCATAGGTCAATGATTCTCGTTTTCTTCACATCCCTCGTGCAGTGCCGTATCTCACCCAGGTGAGGGACCCTCAGCTGTGCAGGTGATGTGAACGATTTGAAGGTGACTGGACTCCGGGAGATTGGTTACCCTATTAACTGCCACACTTCCTTATGTGATTGTCCCTAGGAAGGGGGGGGGGTGAGGTATATCCATGGAGACGCCATGCACCTGATCTAGCTCTGGTACTAGTAGTGTGCTGAGGCTGGAGAAAGACAGAGATGATGGATAGTCTGTTCTGCAGCCTGAGTGGTTCCTCTAATACCAAGTTGGTAAAACAGTTTCATTTACTTTGCCTTACCCAGAGAGAGGACTGTTTTGTTATTAATTTGTGCTGTGCTGAAGAAAGGACTGTTTGGTTATTCATTTCTGCTGAAAAAAGGCTGTTTCATTATGGAGCTGTAAAGTTTATGAAGGACGATAAACTTTATTCTGTTTTGATATAAAAATCCTGTGTCTGTGCATATCCAAGCGGCTACCAAAGAGCTGAAACCCCAACATTCATTATGGGGAAATATTATGATACAAATAACTACACTGTGTGCAGAATTATTAGGCAAATGAGTATTTTGATCACATGATACTTTTTATACATGTTGTCCTACTCCAAGCTGCATAGGCTTGAGAGCCAACTAGCAATTAAGTAAACCTGGTGATGTGCATCTCTGTAATGAGGAGAGGTGTTGACTAATGACATCAACACCCTATATAAGGTGTGTTTAATTATTAGGCAACTTCTTTTCCTTTGGCAAAATGGGTCAGAAGAGGGATTTGACGGGCTCTGAAAAGTCCAAAATTGTGAGATGTCTTGCAGAGGGATACAGCAGTCTTGAAATTTCCAAACTTTTGAAGCGTGATCACCGAACAATCAAGCGTTTCATGGCAAATAGCCAACAGGGTCGCAAGAAGTGTGTTGGCCAAAAAAGGCGCAAAATAACTGCCCATGAATTGCGGAAAATCAAGCGTGAAGCTGCCAAGATGCCTTTCGCCACCAGTTTTCAGAGTTGCAACGTTACTGGAGTATCAAAAAGCACAAGGTGTGCGATACTCAGGGACATGGCCAAGGTAAGGAGGCTGAAAAACGACCACCTTTGAACAAGAAACATAAGAAGAATGGGCCAAGAAATACCTTAAGACTGATTTTTCAAAGGTTTTATGGACTGCTGAAATGAGAGTGACTCTTGATGGGCCAGATGGATGGGCCTGAGGCTGGATCAGTAAAGGGCAGAGAGCTCCACTCCGACTCAGACGCCAGCAAGGTGGAGGTGGGGTACTGGTATGGGCTGGTATCATCAAAGATGAACTTGTGGGACCTTTTCGGGTTGAGGATGGAGTGAAGCTCAACTCCCAGACTTACTGTTATGAACTGCTACAAGCACTAAGGTAAGATAGGAAAACTGTCCCTACAATAGGACTACGCTGATTCCCTACGATGCAGCGGGGGACCTGTTCCTTGTGAACAGACCCGCCTAAGTCCTCGGCTAGTCTGAACGCAGACCTATAGATATAAGGGAGGAGTCCCTACAAGAATTAAGGACTGGGAGATAGATGGACACCTCCTAGCAGAAATTGTAGCAGAGAAAAGACAAACAAACAAAAAGTACTAGTGGTCCAAAGACCAAGCAAACTACAGAGTTAGGTACAAGGCACCTGACTAGCTTAAGAGTAAACACTGAAGTCCAGCAAGGCCAGAAGGGCGGAGCTGGATTATATAGGCAGAAAGTCATGTGACCAACAAAATAGAAAAAGAACTAACAGGAAGGTTCTAACAGATGGGAGTCAGCGTCCTATCTGCATGATTTGCAATGCCAAGTTGAGCAACTCTAGTCTCGCACCAGCAAAACTGAAGCAACACTTCTTGAAGCTGCATGGAGATGGGGAATACAAGAACACAACGCTTGCTGAATTCAAGGTGAAAAGAGCCAGATTCGATGAAAGGGCCACTCTGCCTGCTCTTGGATTTGTACCCGTGAACAAACCGATCCTCACCGCATCGTACGAAGTTGCTTACCTGATCGCAAAGCAGGGCAAGCCGCACACCATCGGTGAAACACTCATAAAACCAGCAACGTTAAAGATGGCGAATCTGATTCTCGGAACAGCGGCCGAAGGTAAATTATCCCAAATTCCTCTTTCAAATGACACCATCAGTGACAGAATAGAGTGCATGAGTAAAGACATCTTGGCTCAAGTAGTCGCAGATCTAATTTCAAGTCCCGCAAAATTCAGCCTTCAACTCGACGAGACCACAGACGTTTCTAATCTAAGCCAGCTTGCTGTTTTCGTGCGCTATGTGAAAGACAACATGATAAAAGAAGAGTTTTTATTTTGTAAGCCTCTTACAACAACAACTAAGGCAGCCAATGTGAAGAAGCTTGTGGATGACTTCCTCAGAGACAGCAATCTTTCATGGGATATGGTTTCTGCAGTTTGTACGGACGGAGCTCCAGTCATGCTGGGAAGAAAGTCTGGTTTTGGTGCGCTAGTAAAAGCCGATGCACCACACATCATTGTTACGCATTGTATTCTGCACAGGCATGCGTGGGGAACAAAAACCTTGCCTCCAAAAATGTCAGAAGTATTAAAAACTGTAGTGGAATGTGTGAACTATGTGCGAAATAGTGCTCTGAGGCACCGCATCTTCAGTGAGCTGTGTAAAGAAATAGGCTCTGAATTCGAGATACTCCTGTACCATTCTTATGTTTGGTGGTTATCCCGGGGACAGGTGCTGAATCGTGTTTTTGCCATGCGTGTGGAATTAGCCCTGTTTTTGCAAGAGCATCAACATTGTCATGCAGATTGCTTCAAAAATCCTGAGTTCATTCTCATTTTAGAGTACATGGCTGATATATTTGCAGCTCTAAATCATCTCAATCAGCAGATGCAGGGTGGTGGAGTCAACATCATGGAAGCAGAAGAAAACCTGAAGGCTTTTAAAAAAAAACTACCGTTATGGAAACGATGAACAGAGAACAATAACTTCGCAAACTTTCCCCTTCTGGACGACTGTGTAAGTAAGATCGAAGATGTGTCTGGAATCGGAGACATTTCTGTATCCATGGAACTGAAGCAAACAATTGCTACGCACTTAGATGAGCTTGCAAAGTCTCTCGACGGATATTTCCCTACAAGAGAGTCATATCCAGCATGAGTGAGACAGCCATTCACGTTTGCTGTTGAGACAGCAGATGTCAATTATGAATACCTCGACGAAATCATTGAAATTCAGCAGAGCCAGGTTCAACAGCAACTCTTCAGAACAACAACACTCTCAACGTTTTGGTGTCGACAGTTGGAAAAGTACCCAATTATTGCTAAGAAAGCCCTGGAATTTTTTATACCATTTTTTACAACATATCTCTGCAAACAATCCTTTTCGAGGATGCTGGACATAAAAACAAAGAAAAGGAACAGACTTTGCTGTGAAAATGACATGAGAGTAGCACTTGCCAAGGTGAAGCCATGCATATCTGAACTGGTCTCTCAAAAACAACAGCAGAAGTCACACTGATTTGTAGGTATGTAATTTGTTGTGAGTTCATGCACTGTGTTGGTTTTGTTCTTTGATCAAGGTGATGTTCATGCACGGTTCATTTTGTGTACCAGTAAAAAAAACATATACCTATGTCTTGAATTTTGAAAAAAATCATATTTGATTTATCACTAAAGAAGGGTTCGGTGAATGTGCATTTGAAACTGGTGGGTTTGGTACCTCAAACAAGGTTAAGAACCACTGATCTAGCCCTTTCTTTCTAGATTTTAGTGTTGAGCCACCCCCGTAGTGTTCGGGTTCGGTTCGGTTCGTCGAACACCGGGATGTTCGAGGAACTGTTCGTCGAACTGTTCGTCGAACACCTTAGAACACCGTCGAACACCGTTAAAACCAATGGCAGGCAAACAAAAACACATAGAAACACATAGAAAACACCTGCAAAGGTGTCCAAAAGCTGACAAACTGCTCAGAAGACACCCTCTTTAAAAAAGCCGGCCGGCAAATTCAGCAGCGGCATACACCGGTACCCGACAATTTAGACAAGAAGGAATAGAGCATCACACATAGATTAGATAGATAGAAACATGTCAGTCACACATATAAGAAGCACAGTGACAGTGTTGGTTACTGCACTTGTCATTTAGTGTAAAGGATTTATTAAAAAAAATATTAGTGTTTTCATGCACCGTCTCTTTAAAAAAGCCGGCCGGCAATTCAGCATCTGTACCCGACAATTTAGAACAGAAAGAATAGAGCTTCACACATAGATTAGATAGATAGAAACATGTCAGTCACATATATAATAAGTACAGTGATAGTGTTGCTTACTGTACTTGTCATTTAGTGTAAAGGATTTATTTAAAAAAATAATAGTGTTTTCATGCACTGTCTCTTTAAAAAAGCCGGCCGGCAATTCAGCAGCGGTACCCGACAATTTAGAACAGAAAGATAGAGCATCACACATAGATTAGATAGATAGAAACATGTCAGTCACATATATATGAAGTACAGTGATAGTGTTGGTTACTGTACTTGTCATTTAGTATTAAAATAAAGGATTTATTATTAAAAAAATTGGCGTGGGGTTCCCCTTAATTTTAGGCTCTAGCGGAGGTTAAGCAGACGGCTGGGGCAGATGTTTGAAGCCTGGGAAGGGGGTAATACCCACGGAGCTTCCCAGGCTACTAATATCAGCCCCCAGCTGAATACATAGCCTTTACTAGCTATTAAAATGGGGGACCCCCCAAAAAAAATGACGTGGGGTCCCCCCTAATTTAATAGCTAGCAAAGGCTAGGCAGACAGCTGGGGGCTGATATTAATAGCCCAGGAAGGGAGCCATGAATATTGGCCCCCTCCCAGGCTAGAAACACCAGCCGTCAGCCGCCCCAGAAATGGCGCATTCATAGGATGCGCCAATTCTGGCACTTAGCCTCGCTCTTCCACGCTGCCCTGGTGCGGTGGCAGGGGGTAATAGGGTTGGGGTTGATGTCAGCTTATAATGCCAGCTGACATCAAGCCCAGGTTAGTAATGGAGAGGCGTCTATAAGACACCCCCATTACTAACCCCATAGTCAAAGTTAAAAAAAACACAAACACCCAGAATAAAGTCCTTTAATTGAAATAAAGACACAATCCTTTATTGTTCTAAATTAAACCATACTTACCATCACGCCCATTCCAGCTGAAGCCAACGATCTCCTGCAATAAAAGAAAAATAATAAAGCAACCTCATCCTTACCTTTCCATGGTTCCCACGACAGCTTCAGCTCTGCTACATCGAGATGACAGGCTGGACCGCAGCAGAACGCTGCCATCCAGCCTGTCATCCTGCAGACACTGAGAAGCGCAGGCTTGCTTGCGCTGCTCAGCGTCTCTCCGTGACGACATCCAGATGAGCCGAGTTCATGTCCAATGAACTCGGCTCACCTCATGCACGTCACTGACAGCGTGGGAAAATTCTCACGCTGAAGCGCTGATTGCAGGAGAATTTTCCCACGCTGTCAGTGACGTGCAGGAGGTGAGCTGAGTTCATTGGACATGAGCTCACCTCATGCACATCACTGACAGCGTGGGAGAATTCTCCTGCACTCAGCACTTCAGCGTGAGAATTTTCCCACGCTGTCAGTGACGTGCATGAGGTGAGCCGAGTTCATTGGACATGACCTCGGCTCATCTGGATGCCGTCACAGCGAGACAGTGAGGAGCGCAAGCATGCCTGCGCTTCTCAGTGTCTGCGGGATGACAGACTGGATGGCAGCGTTCTGCTGCGGTCCAGCCAGTCATCTCGATGTAGCAGAGCTGAAGCTGTCGTGGGAACCATGGAAAGGTAAGGATGAGGTTGGTTTATTATTTTTCTTTTATTGCAGGAGATCGTTGGCTTCAGCTGGAATGGGTGTGATGGTAAGTATGGTTTAATTTAGAACAATAAAGAATTGTGTCTTTATTTCAATTAAAGGACTTTATTCTGGGTGTTGTGTTTTTTTTAAATACTTTACTAGAAATTCATGGCGGTCATGTCTAATACTGGCGTGACCCCATGAATTTTGGGCTTGGGGCCAGCTGATAATACCAAGCTGGCCCTAACCCCTTTATTACCCAGTGAGCCACCGCACCAGGGCCCTGGATGAGTTGGGTACAGCGCCAGAAGATGGCGCTTCTATGAACGCGCCATTTTCCGGGGTGGCTGCGGACTGCAATTTGTAGCGGGGGGGGCCCAGAAAGCTTGGGCCTCCCTGCGCTGCAGATTCCAGCCCCCAGCTGCCTAGTTGTACCTGGCTGGACACAAAAATAGGGCGAAGCCCCACGTACTTTTTTTTTAATTATTTCATGAAATTCATGAAATAATTAAGAAAAAAAAGCCTTCCCTATATTGTTGTGTCCGGCCAGGTACAAATAGGCAGCTGGTGGTTGGGGGCAGCCCGTTCCTGCCAGCTGTACCTGGCTGGACACAAATAAAGTGCGAAGCCCCACTTCAATTTTTTTTAATTATTTCAGGAAATTCATGAAATAATTTAAAAAAAATTGACGTGGGGCTTCGCACTATATTTGTGTCCAGCCAGGTACAGCAGGCAGGAACGGGCTGCCCCCAACCACCACCTGCCTATTTGTACCTGGCCGGACACAACAATATAGGGAAGCCCTTTTTTTCTTAATTATTTCATGAAATAATTTAAAGAAAATTGACGTGGGGCTTCGCCCTGTTTTTGTGTCCAGCCAGGTACAACTAGGCAGCTGGGGGCTGGAATCCGCAGCGCAGGGAGGCCCAAGCTTTCTGGGCCACCCCCGCTGCAAATTGCAGTCCTCAGCCACCCCGGAAAATGGCGCGTTCATAGAAGCGCCATCTTCTGGCGCTGTACCCAACTCATCCAGGGCCCTGATGCGGTGGCTCACTGGGTAATAAAGGGGTTAGGGCCAGCTTGGCATTATCAGCTGGCCCTAAGCCCGAAATTCATGGGGTCACGCCAATATTAGACATGACCACCATGAATTTCTAGTAAAGTATTTAAAAAAAACACAACACCCAGAAAAAAGTCCTTTAATTGAAATAAACACACAATTCTTTATTGTTCTAAATTAAACCATACTTACCATCACGCCCATTCCAGCTGAAGCCAACGATCTCCTGAAATAAAAGAAAAATAATAAACCAACCTCATCCTTACCTTTCCATGGTTCCCATGACAGCTTCAGCTCTGCTACATCGAGATGACAGGCTGGACCGCAGCAGAACGCTGCCATCCAGCCTCTCATCCCGCAGACACTGAGAAGCGCAGGCTTGCTTGCGCTCCACAGTGTCTCTCTGTGAGGGCATCCAGATGAGCCGAGTTAATGTCCAATGAACTCGGCTCACCTCATGCACGTCACTGACAGCGTGGGAAAATTCTCCTGCACTCAGCGCTTCAGCGTGGGAGAATTCTCACACTGAAGCGCTGAGTGCAGGAGAATTCTCCCACGCTGTCAGTGACGTGCAGGAGGTGAGCTGAGTTCATTGGACATGAGCTCACCTTATGCACGTCACTGACAGCGTGGGAAAATTCTCCTGCACTCAGCGCTTCAGCGTGGGAGAATTCTCACGCTGAAGCGCTGAGTGCAGGAGAATTCTCCCACGCTGTCAGTGACGTGCAGGAGGTGAGCTGAGTTCATTGGACATGAGCTCACCTTATGCACGTCACTGACAGCGTGGGAGAATTCTCCTGCACTCACCGCTTCAGCGTGAGAATTTTCCCACGCTGTCAGTGACGTGCATGAGGTGAGCCGAGTTCATTGGACATGAACTCGGCTCATCTGGATGTCGTCACAGAGAGACGCTGAGCAGCGCAAGCAAGCCTGCGCTTCTCAGTGTCTGCGGGATGAGAGGCTGGATGGCAGCGTTCTGCTGCGGTCCAGCCTGTCATCTCGATGTAGCAGAGCTGAAGCTGTCGTGGGAGCCATGGAAAGGTAAGGATGAGGTTGCTTTATTATTTTTCTTTTATTGCAGGAGATCGTTGGCTTCAGCTGGAATGGGCGTGACGGTAAGTATGGTTTAATTTAGAACAATAAAGGATTGTGTCTTTATTTCAATTAAAGGACTTTATTCTGGGTGTTTGTGTTTTTTTTAACTTTGACTATGGGGTTAGTAATGGGGGTGTCTTATAGACGCCTCTCCATTACTAACCTGGGCTTGATGTCAGCTGGCATTATAAGCTGACATCAACCCCAACCCTATTACCCCACTGCCACCGCTACAGGGCAGTGGGAAGAGCGAGGCTAAGTGCCAGAATTGGCGCATCCTATGAATGCGCCATTTCTGGGGCGGCTGACGGCTGGTGTTTCTAGCCTGGGAGGGGGCCAATATTCATGGCTCCCTTCCTGGGCTATTAATATCAGCCCCCAGCTGTCTGCCTAGCCTTTGCTAGCTATTAAATTAGGGGGGACCCCACGTCATTTTTTTTGGGGTGTCCCCCATTTTAATAGCTAGTAAAGGCTATGTATTCAGCTGGGGGCTGATATTAGTAGCCTGGGAAGCTCCGTGGGTATTACCCCCTTCCCAGGCTTCAAACATCTGCCCCAGCCGTCTGCTTAACCTCCGCTAGAGCCTAAAATTAAGGGGAACCCCACGCCATTTTTTTTAATAATAAATCCTTTATTTTAATACTAAATGACAAGTACAGTAAGCAGCACTTTCACTGTACTTCGTATATATGTGGCTGACATGTTTCTATCTATCTAATCTATGTGTGATACTCTATTCTTTCGGTTCTAAATTGTCGGGTACAGGTGTATGCCGCTGCTGAATTGCCGGCTTTTCATGTTTCACTGTGAGCACTGTTCCCATCGATTTGGGCAATCACTGTAATGCCACAACCACCATGGCTGTGGCATTACAGTGAGTGGCAGACAATCCCTGCATGATTGGTGCTCTAAATAGCGCCAGACATGCAGGACACGCTTTTGGTGCACGAACAGTTATCGAACATAACCTCGAACAGCCGAATTTTTTGCAAATCGTTCGGGTTCGTCGAACAACTCGAACACCGCCCAAAACAGCTCGAATTTGAGATTGGCGAACAGTTCTAGTCGAACACCGCTCATCTCTACTAGATTTATTTCCACATTTTACAATTTATTTGATACATTTTATTGGAATAGAATATCACAGGGTTCCTGTTTTATCAGCAGGAGATTATCTCTAGAGGACTAGTAAACCCGCTGCCAGGTAGTCTTCCATATTTATGAACTCTGTATAACCCTGCCCCACCACTGATTGACAGCTTTCTGTGTACATGGTACATAGGCAGAAAGCTGACAATCATTGGTGTGTGGGGTTACACCGAGCTTAACATTCAGAGAACTGGTCGAACTGCAGCCAAAAAAGCAGGGATTTTATCAAAACTACAGCAAGTTGCCCAGTAAGTGATACATCATTGGAATCAGGGTTTCTGAGGCACCTGTATCATGCTGTTCTCAGATGAGGTACCAAAAACCTGGTTACATATTCCCTTTACTTTGCTGCTCACATTTCCCTTGGTTTCGGATCCTCTGCCACAAACTCAGACTTTTACTTCTGATTTGACAAGTATATCAAATTACACTATTTTAAAATATATTTTATATACATTGATATTTTTCCTGCCACAGCTAACAACATTGTGGCATGTTGATCGCCACTGGTATATCTCGTACCCGCAGCATGGCCTCCATTAAGAATTGAAAACAGAACACGGATCCTTACTTATTTATCTTGGTTCATAACTTGCTTACCCTAATACAATCCTTATTACATATGGCACATGGTTTTCTCATCCCTATCAACTTCTAGAGGGGCTGTCGGGTGAAAGCTTTCCACCTATCCAATTGTACCGGTACGGTCACTGATTGGCAGAATGAGTCACTTTTATCCCCATTAGAATGGAGCAGCAGTGCACATGCTCAGCATGCTCCATCTCTGCTCCTATCATCCCCTATGGGACTGCCAAGCACTGTTCTCGAGTTTTTCTACAAGCCCCATAGAAACTGAATGAGCAGCAGTCAGGCATCCGACCCACCCCATTTTCAATGGGTATAAAAATTCCTTGATTTGCTTATTGGTTTCGGGTACCAGAGATGAGACACTAACCAATCAGTTACTTATCTATAATTTGGATAGGTGATATCTTGTTTTCACTGGACAATCCCTTTAAACATAAATAAATATTTGATTGAATTGAAATATTTTAGTTATTTCAAGGAGACACCAAGCCATCTTGTCAACAATGTCCTTGTATATAGTCTAAAGGTACAGACGTAGGAGCGATTCATTAAGCAGTATACTCAAAAAAAAAATTACTTGAAATGTTGCAGAATTTTTCACATAACATGTATTTGTGCATAAATGTTGAAGTTTTTGATGTTTATAATCCAATCCAGGTCAGCTACACCAACTGTTTATAAACTGGATAGTGCTTAGCAGGGAGGGGCGTGGGTGAGTGCAGCCAAAAAGTGGTGTAAATAATCACAAATGCTAAAAGAGGCACCAAATTAGAGGTACATGCATCTTAATAAATTTGGTGAATCTTTCTCCAGTGTAGTTTTTAGCAAGACTTGATGAACTGTAGCCTTAATATTCTATTACAATCACATCCGGACTGCTCACAGTTCATCAAACTTAGGTCACCATATGCTTCTATGATGCTGTTGTAAGGTGCCAGAGGGCGATAGCCGTGGTCGAGCTGTTGCTCCATGCCGCCCTGGCACTGTACAGGAATAACGTGTCCCAGGCCCAGTGTGCTGTGGAATGTAGGGTGGATTACACTCACTGCACAAAGAGCCCTGGCGCATGCGCACTGCAGTACTTTACTCTGGCCTCGTCAGGGGAGAGAAGTACACCTGCGCAGGAGCGCAATGCCGGGGAGACTGTGTGAATGACATAGGGTCGCATCATCCACATGAAGGAAGAAGGAGGACGGCATCTAAAGAAGAAGGGAGGCACCAGACCAAGATGAGCAACACCCATCGGCCGGACCGCCCCCCAGGTGAGTACAATAAAAGCTCTTTTTCTTGTCTTGCAGGTCGGATCGGGGGCTTATATACAGCATTACACAATGTGGCCGTATCTCATATTGGTCAAATCTGGTGATAAGTTCCCTTTAATAAAAGGCTAAGTGTGTAATTTTGATCCACATGTTTTTCTATGCCTTTAAGTAAACAATTCAGTTTTATTTTTTTTTGTTAAACTAGACAAATATAAACCAAATTATATTCAACATAACTCTTAACACTTTAGTATATATGTTTATAGTAACTAAACTTTCATTTTTTTTATATTATTTTGTCCAACATGGAAAGTTATGAAACTTTTCAAAACCCTTTATTGTGGATTTGTCTTTATTTCTGTAAAAAAACAACTGTATGTAAGGTGCTTCGAAAGCCCTGCTTTTTCTCAGTCTATTTGACTGATTTTAGCTTCATTGATATCAGAACGTGCTCACTTGGAGTACAGATGATGGCAGTGAAAAGGGTCAGCACCTGTGTCCTCCTCTTAGTGTTCTGCTTATCAATCTCCTGCAGAAGGCTTATCCCCAGAGTTAATGAAACACAGGTGTTGAGCCTTTCACTGCCATCATCTGTACTCCAAATGAGTACATCCTGATATCAATTCAGCTGAAAACAGGTAAATAGACTGAGATAAAGCAGAGGTTTGGAAGTTGTTAACATGTAGTTGTTTTACTCAAATGAAAACAAATGCCCTAGTGATTTGCAAAGTTTTATAACTTTCATGCTGGACAAAACTATTAAAAAATAAATAAAAGTTTAGTTTCTCATTAATATATGCATCAGAAAAACTCCCAGGGTGTACATGCAATGCATCCCAATAGGGTCCTGTGCCAGATGCCAGTATATGGCTCTATCACATCTTAAGTGGTTGTTTTGTGCTCTTCCCTGTGTATTCATTCAGTAATTTATTAACTGCACCAGTGTCCCCAGGACCAAGAGGTAACTATATCTTTTTAAATTTATTAAACAACCATGGACCATTAATAAGGCATTCGGTAGTGGACAATCCCTCCAAATGGTCACTGACTTTTTAACAAACTTTGCATAAATTAGAAACTTTGTAATCTATCTTATCAGTGATATCTGCTTCTTTCTCCATTTGGAGCCACTTTTCACATTCTATCCCTGCCAACTGAACTCACCATCCACTCTGGAAAAACAGTTCAAATCTGTTGTGAAATGTCAAGTTACACCTCCTATTATTCTCTATAGAAAGTGGAGGAGGAGTAAGGTAGTGACGAGCGAGCATGCTCGTTACTCGAGATTTATGAGCATGCTCGGGTATTTCGCAAGTATCTTCAGCCAGCTCGGGTGTTATGTTTTAGTTGTGCTGTGTGCATGATTTGCGACTGTTTGACAGCTTTAATACATGTGAGGAATGCTTGTTTCGTAGGCATTCCTCACATGTGTTAAAGCTGTCAAACAGTCATAAATCATGAGCACTGAGTGATGAAAACATAACACCGAGCACCCCTGAAGATACTCGGCGAGCACCCGAACATGCTCGCCAAAAGGATTAACAGAACATACTCGCTCATCACTAGTAAGGAGCACTCAGCACAGTGAGACACACACACATTTTTGCTGTAGCTTCAAGCAACTATTATAAATCAGTACAGTGCTGGATTCACAGCAACATAGCTCAGTACTGCTGTATAATGTCATCCATACTGCTGTATAATGTCTTCCATATTGCTTTTGCCTCCAATAGCAGAAACCTTTTGTGTCTGTGTGCAGTCTATGGGAGACTTCAGAGCAGTTAGTCATTAGAGAAAACTGAAAATTAGAGATAAAGCCTGCACAGGGAAAAATTGGTGAAAAAAGCAGGATACCAGTCATATAATACTGTACAATCACACCACTCAAGCTCCACAATCTCTAGCCAAAGGCATACAGAGCCCCACAAAAACATGCCAAGGAAAAAAACTAAAAAAGGTATACAGTAATGGTGCAAATAGCTTCTGCACTCTAAACACTGATGCTGATGGCTAAATAACAGAAACAGGAAGGATGAAATAGCTATACCTATATCATGCTAGAAATAAAGAGGACAAGTGGATATATGGACAGTAGCTGTACATATATGTAATACAAAAAATCTACACTATCTTGCTACTGGTAAAAGGAGAGAGTCAGCAATACCTGTAAAGTTCCATCATTGGCCTTCACAGTATCCTGATGAAGGAAACCAGCCTTTCTCAAACATGTTGGAGACAATGTGGTTTATGGAGGCACCCATATTGGAAAACAAGTGACAGCACTTGAACTTTCTGCAAAGTATTGGCAGAAGTGAGAGGCTTACTCTACTGGCCGGAGCATTCACTCACACCACATATCATGGTGCTGAAACTCAACCCAACCAAAAGATGTTTGATGGTTACTGTAATGGATTACATTGGACATGAATTCAAAAAACATCACAGTAAAAGATAATGCCTTACCAACACCAGGTCAGATTACTAATGCACTTCAGGATGCAGCAAGCCTCCATGATAAAGGCGGGGGGAGCACATGTGCAAAATACTGCTGCAGACAGCCACTCACTAACCTACCAATTCATGGAGGGGGAGGCTGTGTAGTATTATACATGCACACCGATGGAGTGTGCATGGAGTGAGTGGCTGTCTGCATGAGCTATTTCATCCTTCCTGTCTGTTATTTAGCCATCAGCACCTATTGTTCTATATTTTTATAGACCAGTTTTTAAAGTGTAGAAACCATTGGTATTATTACAAGTAATATGATGGCCAGAAATAGTGTTATTCTTCATGTACAAGTTTAACCATTTATTTTTAGGAAAGTTACCTGAAAATACAGGTACACTTTAATGGAAGGAAACACTTCAATGTGAATAGAGCTTTATGTACAGCTCATTATTGTTTGAGAATAAAAATAAAACTAGAATTAGAAGTAGGTTCCAAAACTTATAACACAGTAAGTTAGATCGTCCCTATTGACCATGTTCTTTTTCCCTTGCCACAGGCACATAATTTGACTGCCTCCCTGACTGTGATGTGCTGGTCTCAGGAGAACACAAAGGAGCTTGTAAAGAATGCTAATGTGTTACTCAGGCAACTCCACCTGGAAGTATCTACACTAGAGAAGCCTTCATCCTTTATTGCAGTAGCAGGATTGTGTTGCCTAGAGATGTTAAGAGTTGCAACATGTGTGCATCCATTTGGTAATAAAGACCTGTGTATCCTTCAGTAAATAGGAGACAAATAATCGATCGGAGACATGTTAAACTGCAAAGATAATGAAACAATAAGTTGCTGATCATATTTTTGAAGAGCGTTAAGATTTCAATGAGTGGATGCTACTTGCAGCTATTTTAGAGCCCTATTTCCAAATAGGAAGATTGCAGACTAGCACCACCCAGAACTGATTGAGTAGGTACAGATTCAGCATCAGCGAGACCGATCACTAGTAGGGATGAGGGGACCCGTAGAAGTTCAAATTGGAATTTTAGTCCAAAGTTCAGTCCGGGTAACAGAATTGTACCCGAAATTGAACCTGAACCCTGTTAAAAACAATGAGCACCGAACTTTTGATTTTGTAAAATCTCTCTCTCTCCTCCCGGACTGCCCCCAGAACTCCGAACATTAAAACAGACTTTTGGAAGAAGTTTGTTTACGGAGTTTTGCACCGGACTCTATTCAGTACGAATCCTGAACTTTTAAATTCGGGTTCTGTCATCTCTATGTGACATGCGGAAGTAGCGCTGTTGCTTTAAAAGCATCCAGCAACTAGAAGGGTTAACACAGTCACAGGAGAAAGGGAGGGTTTTAGCAGAGCCCCAGGGGGATTGTTGGGAAGTTGTTTACTGTCTGGCTGGAGCCAAAGAGAAAGGTGGTGTGTGTGTTCTGTATCTCACAGAAGCGCCCCTGCAAGTGAAAAGGATTCAAGTCAGGGTGAAGCTAAGCACAAGTCAGGTAGAGTTCCTGAACTAGCAGTGCAGAGTATTGTCAGGCAGAAAGATAAGGACTGGAAGAAATGGTGTCACAGAGATCATCTCCCTCAGCAAACCCTCCCCCCCTCCATCTCACTGTGCTGTAAAGAATGCTGTGTTCATTAATGTGCCTTTGCATTAGAACTGTGCTGTCCTGTACTACTGGGAAGACTGTGAACTGCTGTGCTGCTAAGGAAACTGTACTTTTTGTCATTGGAGCCTGTTGCTCATAAGAATTAACTTGCACTGGCTGTGCGGCTTCTTATTAAATGCTACTGTTCTACCGTTTATGAGGACTCTTGTCAAGTGTGTCTAGTCAGCAAGTGATACAACCTAAGTGTCTGTGCCTGAGGGTCAATACCCCTGTGTGCCTGAGAGAAACTGCAGCACATGGTCTATGGTCGCCCTGAGTAACGGTTCCCCCAGGATTCCAAAGAATTAATGTAATCTGTCTCGCCCCCTATCTGAACCTAGCGGCGTGCGTGTAACATTGGTGGCCCGTACTGGGAGTACTGAGCGGGAAGTAGCATGTAGAGGGAGAAGAGGAAAAGTGTCTGGAAAAACACAGCAGCAAAGCACCTCAACTCAACTGTGCTACAGCAGTTAAAGGGGACCAGCCCTAAAAAAAACTCACTAGAAGCAATGGATGTGGAAATACAGATGGATAGAATTTGTGAACTGCTTCTTCAGTTAACCTCTGAAGAACTGAGAACAGTAGCAGAACAAATAAAGATGTCAGAATAACAGATCTCTAAAGCACACAACCGTAGGCAACTGTTAGCTGCCATTAATGCAAAAATGGATGAGCTGGGGGAGAAAGAAGCTGAAGACGTCATGGGGACATTCCTCCAGGAGCTAACACAGTTTCTAACCAGGTTGAAGTTGGAGGATGGAGGGGTGGCACCAATTACTAAAAGGGGGAATCTCCGTCCGCAGACAGAGCTACAGGAATTGAAAGAACAATTCAAAGCCCTAATAACCGCCCTGCAGGAATCGACCAAAACCTCTGAACGGGTGATACTCAGACAGGACCTTTAACCTGCTCGGGTTAGATAAATCAGGGAGACAGTCCTTTCTAACACCACAAATCACCATGAGGAAAGAATTCAAGATCCTGGGACAGATTGGAGTGTGTGAACAGTAAGAGAGACTTTCTTATATGAACTTGTTACACCAGATCCATGCAGGCTTACAGAAAGGCTACCAGCCAGATGAGATCGTTGAGGGGGTGGTGAAAGCGATCAGCCCAGGACTGAACCTCCATAGTATGCTAGAAATGAAGAGTCAATTGACCTTGCAACAGCTGAAGATGGTTTTAAAAGGGCACTATAAAGCAGAGAGTACTTCAGAATTGTTCCACCGACTCATTAACCTCTCACAGAAAAATAATGAATCACCCCAAAGTTTCTTGTTCAGAGGAATTGAACTGAAGGATAGACTGTTGTTTGCATCCAGAGATGTAGAAGCAGAAGAGAAGTTTGATGTTGGACTAGTCCAGAAGAAATTCTTGAGATCATTGGGAACGGGGTTAATAAGCAAAGACACCAAGTTGCAGCTGAAACAGTACCTAGAAGATCCTGGCATTCTGGACGAAGTCCTAATTGAAAAAATGAATGAGGCAGCTAGTTTGAAGTCAGAGAGCGAACAGAAGTTAAAGAAAGGCTCTGCTCCTAGAATCACCAAAATGAGTCAGCTGAAGTTGGAGACCCCCAGTGGCCAGTCCGAAGATCATCATGGAGACCCTCCAGTGCCACCTCCGAGAGGGAACCTTAAATCACAAACAAAAGAGAGAACCGCCAGCGCTGACTGGGAGAAAGTAATAGAGGAACCGCAAGCCGAGTTGATTGAGGTGAAAAAGTTGATTCGTTTCAGGCCAGACCCTGTATCCCTCAGACCCAGGAGTGGGTTCCAAAACAGAAGATACCCGACTTGTGAAGCGCGCTGTTCATCAAATCAGAGTACGGTGTGTGTCCACTGTCTAAGATGTGTTGAGGAAGGACATTATGCCAAGGAATGCCAATGGTCACGGTCGTTTGGGTTAAAAGACAGGAGGTTGCCAGTGTAAGGTGACTGGTAACCATGACACGGAGGAGGCCCCAGAAGCAAATCCAAATCTCACCAAACTCCAGAACGGCGCATGAGGTAAAACGGCTGCGTCAGTACCATCCCCAAGTGTGTTCCCGTCTACAACAGTTGCAAAAGAGACAGGGGCATCAGTTACTTAATGCCCAGTGTGGAGGTCAAACGATGTACTCCTGGGAGGAGGATTCTTCAGTCAGTAAAGATAGCCTCATCAGCCTAATTGGTGAAAGGTGCTTTATACTGTGCCAGCTAGATGGACTCCTGGTAATAGCACTGTGGGACACAGGATCCCAAGCGAGCCTTTTAAATGAAGAATGGAGAAGGCGCTACCTGCCCCATACCTGCTAAAAGAACTCTTAGGACCAGTGGAACTCCACAGCAAAGCTGTCAACCAGACCGAAATCCCTTTCATAGGCTGGGTGGAAGTGACTTTCCAACTGAGGGTCATGAAGAGCAGCAACACTATTGAGCTTTTGGTACCTTTTCTCGTGACCAGTGATCAGAACGTGGCAGAGGATCCTATCCTGGGTTATAATGTAATCAGTGACGTCATCATGAAACACAAGTCAGGGACACTGGTGGTGGATGCAATTGCCACATCACTTGCCATACCCAACGCCGTGGTGGAAAATGTGATTCATAGAGTAAAGAAAGCACAGAATACAATGGACCTAAAAAAAGTCAAGGTAGGCTGGTGCCCAACCATCATCCCTGCAAACCAAAAGGTGGTAGGTGAGGTGTGGAGTCCGGGTATAACCGGGAAGAAAAGTCCAGAAAAGACTGTTTGTGCCAAAAGACTCCTCAGAACTTCCGGAAGGCCTAGTTCAAGGTGAGACTGTGCTTACGATCCCTACTGGTGGATTTGCTCGAGTGACAGTACCAGTGATGAATAATACGAGACACGAAATTAGACTGGATCCAAAGACTGTGTTAGGTCACATCGAAACCGTTAAAATGGTATACCCAGCCAGTGTGAGACCCGCCCAGGGGTCTACAGTGAATTCAGTCTACTCACCAAGGAACAGGAGTTGCCCAGGGGAAGAAATTGCATGACCTACCTCAGAGTCCTGGGATCCCCCAGTACCCCTGGAACACTTGTGTGCTGAAGATCGAGCGGTAGCAAAACAGATGCTGAGTGAAGAGTGTCATGCATTCTCCAAAGATGACTCTGATATAGGCTGTATCCCGTCGTTCCAGTTGAAAATCAATTTGAAAGACACGACCCCAGTAACCAGAAGTCACATGTCTGTGCCGAAACCATTACACCGTGAAGTGAAAGAGTATTTACAACACCTAATCAACAGAGGTTGGGTCCAAAAGTCAAAGTCGTCTTATTCCTGTCCTATTGTTTGTGTTAATAAGAACGGTACGTTGAGACTCTGCTGTGATTACCGGGAACTAAATCAAAAGTCAGTACCTGATCTGCACCCGATACCAAAGATCCAAGATAGGCTGGATAGCCTATCAGGAAGTACCTGATTCTCTGTCCTCGATCAGGGTAAAGCATACCATCAAGGGTTTGTTGAAGAGTCCAGTAGACCTTTGACAGCATTCATCACACCGTGGAGATTATATGAGTGGATCCGTATACCGTTTGGGCTCAGTTCAGCTCCAGCAGAATTCCAGAGGAGCATGGAGACATGTTTAGAAGGATTGAAGGATGATATCTGCCAGCCGTACTTGGATGACAATGTGGTACACAGCAGAACCTTCTGGGAGCATGTTGAACACGTGAGGACCGTACTCCAGCGGTATCCACAACACTGCGTTAAGTTGACCCCAAAGAAGTGTGAATTGTTCAAAAGGCAAGTCCGATTCGTAGGGAAAATTGTGTCCGGGGAAGGATATACCATGGACACAGCAGAAATCGCTCCGGTACTGGCCTTAAAAGACAAGTGGCCCTCTACTGTCGGGAAGTTGAGCCAGATCTTGGGATTCTTCTCCTACTATCGTACTTACGTTTGGAACTTCTCCAGGATTGCCGCCCCACTATACCTCCTCTTGGAGGGGACCACAGAGTCAACAACACCAATGGAGAAAAAGAAGAATGCGGGCAGGACCGTGCTGAAAAGAAACAACGTAGTTTTGTCCCAACAGCCCATTCTCTGGCTAGCAGATCACCAGGACGTATTGGAAGAACTAGTAGATTACCTGGTAAAACCACCCATCTTAGGATATCCTGATTTCAATTTTCAATTTGTTCTTTATTGTGACGCTTCTCAAGTTGGACTGGGAGCTGCCCTGTATCAGCATCAAGATGGAAAATTGAGGGTCATTGGTTACGGTTCTAGAACGTTGACAGACGCCGAGAAGAATTACCATCTACACTCTGGAAAATTGGAGTTCCTGGCATTGAAATGGGCTATCTGTGAACGATTTAGAGATAATCTCTATTACAGCAAAGAGTTTGAGGTATACACTGACAACAACCCTTTGACCTATGTCCTCACTACAGCCAAACTGAATGCAACGGGTAGAGATGGGTTGCTGAACTAGCTGACTTCAATTTCAGTATCAAGTACAGGCCAGAAAAATGCAATGCGGATGCTGATGGATTGTCAACAATGCCACTAGAGCCTGAGGAGTTCATGCAAGAATGCTCAGAGGAAGTCAGTTTGGAATCAACTGAGAGCACTACCCAAGCCGTACAAGCTTATCAGGAGGGAGACACACCACTGTGGTGTCCGTTGACGGTGGAAACCACCATAAGAGCGAGAGAACAAGATCACCCCCTGTCCATTCAACAACTACCGAAAGGAAAAATCCGTAGAGCACAACGGGAAGATCAGATAATTGGTAGAATACTACTTTATGTGGACAAAAATCGGTTTCCAAGTAAACAGGAGAGAGATAATGGGTCACCAGCAGTATCTGTTTTAGTTAAAGAATGGACGAAGCTGTACCTCAATGAAGACGGTATCCTGTATTGTAAAGGAGGACAAAACTGGCAGTTGGTACTACCCAGAGTATTCCTTAGGTTGGTCTTCAAAGAACTCCATGAAAACATGGGACACCTGGGAGTGGAAAGGACAACCAACTTGATCCGTGAACGTTTCTTCTGGCCGTGCATGCATAGAGATATTGAGAGGTACGTGACCAGGGAGTGTGGGTGTCTGAAAGATAAACGTCCCAACACATCAACCCGGGCACCTATGGGCAACATCCAAACTACGTATCCGTTTGAGATGGTCTCAATAGACTCGTATACATCTCGAGACATGCAAGGGTGGTTACCAATACATCTTGGTGGTGATGGATCATTTCACTCGATTTGCTCAAGCATATGCCACCACCAATAAATCAGGATGAACAGCGGCAGAGAATGATTCAATGATTTTGCTTTGAGGTTTGGGTTCCCTACGAGGTTACACCACGACCAAGGAAGAGAATTTGAGAATCAGCTCTTTGTCAAGCTAGGAAAGTACTGTAGAATTCAGAGGTCCCACACCACGCCCTATCACCCAGAGGGTAATGGACAAGTGGAACTTTCTAACCGGACATTATTGTCGATGTTGCGCACTTTAACAGCTGACGAGAAGAAAGACTGGAAGAGTTCCCTGTCAAAAGTGGTACATGCCTATAACTGTACAAAGAGCGATGCCACGGGTTACTCACCCTTCTTCCTATTGTATGGACGATCACCAAGACTGCCAATCGACCTCATGTTCGATGCTCCGGTGTCAGAGACTTACAGAACATATCTGGAGTACGTTCGGAAATGGAAGCAACGGATGGCAGAGGCATACTACATAGCATCCAAAGTGGTTAGGCTAGGACAGAGCAAGAGTAAGGAGTACTATGATCGAAAATGTTATGGAGCACAATTGGCTCCGGGAAGCTGGGTGCTAGTCAAGAACATACATGAGAAAGGCGGTCCAGGAAAACTTTGTTCGTACTGGGAAGACAACGTGTGTGTGGTCGTAAGGAGGAAAACTGATGACAGCCAAGTGTATGAAATCCGATTGGAAACGGGAGACAAGAAAACCAGAATAGTCCATCGGAATTTACTACTACCCTGTGATTATCTCCTACCACAACAAGATTTCCCAGAAGTAGACCGACATTGTTTATGATTGACTAAGCAACCAGCACAGACTGAAGCTCCGGAGGTGGATAGTGACCTTGAAAGTTTAGATGATGAAGAACACACCGTTGTATTTCTGGGACTGGCAAGGAGAGGGATGTACCATTTTCAGGAGAGTGAACTAAGTCCTGAGGCTCCAGAGTTCGTACCAAGGAGTTCAGATGAAGTCCAATTCAGATCTGATGATCGGACACCGGTCCCTGTAAAGACACTCAGGAAGAGCGGAATTACCAGACCGTGCGGAAACAGGTGATTCAGGAGAAGTACAGGAACTTACAGAGGCAACTTCAAGAGGATATGAGGAAGCACGGGAAATGAGTGTGGCGCAAGAAACTCCTGTGATCGAAGAACCCGTGGTATCTGAGGAACAACCCACCCAGAGGATGTCGACTCGGGAAGGCCCGTGATGCTGACGTACGAGACACTTGGAGAACCAAGTCAAGTGCCAAGGACTGTCGACTGGAAACAGGTATCTCTGCCTGCAGACCAGGTAAGCCCACTTGAGTGGTATTCACCACCGAGAGGCAGTATGGAAGATGTTGCCTGGTGGAAAGACTTGTTTTCATGCTTTGATTTTCCTTAAAAGACTTTGTAGAAACAAAGAACTGTTAAAACCTAGAGAGAGAGAGCTGGTTGAAGACGTAGGAAAAGCTCCAGCTGGAGACATGCTGATTGTTTTAATTGTGTTAATTGTTTATTTCTTAAAGGCGTCCTACAAGAAAAAGGTCGTAAGAATAGGTTGTTATCAATGTTTATAAATTTTATGCCAATTTGACAATGTCCATTTGTATATAAAGTTACTCAACTTTCACCACTGTCTCAGAATTGGTCAGATTGACCAATTAAGGCGAATGTCGAGGACGACATTCAAAAAGGAGGGAAGAGTGTGACATGCAGAAGTAGCGCTCTTGTTTTAAAAGCATCCAGCAACTAGAGAGGTTAATACAGTCACAGGAAACAGGAAGGGTTTTAGCGGAGCCCCAGGGGGATTGTTGGGAAGTTGTTTACTGTCTGGCTGGAGCCAAATAGAAAGGTGGAATGTGTTCTGTATCTCACAGAAGCGCCCCTGCAAGTGAAAAGGATTCAAGTCAGGAGTGCAGCTAAGCACAGGTCAGGTAGAGTTCCTGAACTAGCAGTGCAGAGTATTGTCAGGCAGCAAGATAAGGACTGGAAGAAATGGTGTCACAGAGATCATCTCCCTCAGCAAACCCCCCCCTCCATCTCACTGTGCTGTGAAGAATGCTGTGTTCATTAATGTGCCTTTGCATTAGAACTGTCCTGTACTACTGGGAAGACTGTGAACTGCTGTGCTGCTAAGGAAACTGTACTGTTTGTTACTAGAGCCTGTTGCTCATAAGACTTAACTTGCACTGGCTGTGCGGCTTCTTATTAAATGCTACTGTTCTACCGTTTATGAGGACTCTTGTCAAGTGTGTCTGGTCAGCAAGTGAAACAACCTACGTGTCTGTGCCTGAGGGTCAATACCCCTGTGTGCCTGAGAGAAGCTGCAGCACATGGTCTATGGTCGTCCTGAGTAACGGTTCCCCCAGGATTCCAAAGAATTCATGTAAACTGTCTCACCCCTATCTGAACCTAGTGGCGTGCGTGTAACATCTACTCACTAGCTCTGGGCATCGGGAACTGATGTCCTGGATTTTGCCACTCTGATGTAGGAACATGATTAGGTGTTTATATGGTCTTATTATTTTTAGAGGGACAATGCGAGCTCTATTAATATCCGGGGGACACAAAGGGAAAATTGTCATGTGGGGCAGTAGTACATTGTGTACAAGAGGAGTATTAATACTTTGGGGTACTTTGTTTACTAGTGCCACAAAGAAGGCATTATTATTTTGCGGGAAGCACAAAGGGGGATTACTTCTATGGTGAGCACAAAGGGGAAGTATTATTTTGTAAAGGGCACAAAGTGGGTATGGCAGTATCCCTTTCAAATCTAATTTCAGGTGTGACTCCGAACCATATTATTATTATTTTATTAACATCAGAAAAATGATTTTTTCATTAATTGATTATTTTTTTTATTATTTTTCTTATGGTATTGCCACAACATATAGTTCAACATAATATTATTGAAAAGACTGAGAGCACAAAACTAAGCCACTGTTTTATTATTCTGGTCAGTAATTGTGTGTACTGGTATCATGATGAACACTCAGTAAGAATCAATAAGGTGATATTACAGCCCATTCGACAGCCCTGCTCAGCAATGATTTATTCCTCTGAGCTCCGAGTATGCTGATAAAAGTGTGGGAAAATAACGTCTCCTAAAACAAGTTAAATACACAAGGCAGAGGAAAATATTGACCGGCGGTTCATAGCTGCTGCATACAAATAGAAGAGATGAAGGAGCCTTTGATGAAATCTTTTTTCCATTTCCACTTAAAAGGTTTTTCCAAAAAAATCATATTCTCACTATCCATTGAATAGGGGATAACTTGCTGCTCTCTGGTGATCCAACTGTTAGGATTCCCCAGCGATTTCAGGGCATAGGATACGGGATAACTTACAACAGATTGTAACTATGTTACCAGTGCAAAGTAAATAAAACATGTACTGAAAGCATTATTCCCAGTATCAAAAATTATCCTAAATCCATAGAATAAGGGACTACTTACTAATTGCTGGGAGACGGTCGACTTCGATCCCCAGCATTCCTAAAATGGGGTTCTGGATCTGGAAACTGGGCTCTGTAGAGAGCCGTCTTGAATGGAGTGGAGCTGCATGTGATGCTCAACATCTGCTCCATTCATTGTCAATGGGATGGCTGGAAATAGCCAAGCGCTGTACTTGGTTTTCTCCAGCAGTACCATAGACAATAAATGGAACGGAGGTTGAGCATCATGTGCAGCTTCACTCCATTCAAGGCGGCTCTCTACAGAGCCAGTTCCTGGGGTCAAAAGCCCTGTTTCTAGGAATAACCCTTTAAATTGTGAAAGTGTAAGTATATATGGACACCCATAATGTATAACAACACTTTAACAGAAAACTATATGGCCCCCTTCAGACATTCATGTTTCCGGTACGGGTTGCATCCGTTTTCACATGTACCGGAGACATGTACACACGCATACCCATTATAATCTATGGGGCTGCACACATGCCTGTGTTTTCACACAGACCGTGTTTCCGAGTCACCCACACTTAGACATGTCCGTTTTTTTTCCAGCAGCACGGATGACAATACCATACCGCACACGTGCACACAGATGATATCCGTGTGCCATCCGTGTGACACGTACTGGAATAGAAACAACAGATTTTTATGTGTTAAAGATGTACAAAGCTATACAGGTGCATCTCACTAAATTAGAATATCATCAAAAAGTTAATTTATTTCTATTCTTCAATACAAAAACTGAAACTCCTATATTATATAGAGTCATTACAAACAGAGTGATCTATTTCAAGTGTTTATTTCTGGTAATGTTGATGATCATGGCTTACAGCCAATGAAAACACAAAAGTCATTATCTCAGTAAATTAGAATACTTTATAACAACAGCTTGAAAAATGTTTTTAAAATCCGAAATGTTGGCCTACTGAAATGTATGTTCAGTAAATCCACTCAATACTTGGTCGGGGCTCCTTTTGCAGCAATTACTGCAGCAATGTGGCGTGGCATGGAGGCAATCAGCCTGTGGCACTGCTGAGGTGTTATGGAAGCCCAGGTTGCATTGATAGCAGCATTCAACTCGTCTGCATTGTTGGGTCTGGTGTTTCTCATCTTCTCTATGGGATTAAGGTCAGGCGAGTTTTCTGGCCAATCAAGCACAGCGATACTGTTGTTTTTAAACCAGGTATTGGTACTTTTGGCAGTGTGGACAGGTGCCAAGTCCTGCTGGAGAATGAAATTTCCATCTCCAAAAAGCTTGTCGGCAGAGAGAAGCATGAAGTGCTCTAAAATTTCCTCGTAGACGGCTGCGCTGACTTCGGTCTTGATAAAAAACAGTGGATCTACACCAGCACATGACATGGCTCCCCAAACCATCACTGATTGTGGAAACTTCACACTAGACCTCAAGCAGCTTGGATTGTGTGCCTCTTCCCTCTTCCTCCAGACTCTGGGACCTTGATTTCCAAATAAAAATTGGA
The DNA here is from genome assembly GCF_046119375.1 of Phyllobates terribilis. Lineage (NCBI taxonomy): Eukaryota > Metazoa > Chordata > Amphibia > Anura > Dendrobatidae > Phyllobates > Phyllobates terribilis. The sequence continues at coordinate 876,029,218 of NW_027362761.1, forward strand.
AATCTGGGACCTTGTGGAATGTGTCAATGACTGCCTTCTGGACATCTGTCAAGTCAGCAGTCTTCCCCATGATTGTGGAGCCTACTGAAACAGACTGAGGGGCCTTTTTAAACACTTAGGAAGCCTTTGCAGGTGTTTTTTGTTAATTATTCTAGTTTACTGAGATAATGACTTTTATGTTTTCATTGGCTGTAAGCCATAATCATCAACATTAACAGAAATAAACACTTGAAATAGATCACTCTGTTTGTAATGACTCTATATATGAGTTTCACTTTTCATATTGAAGAACTGAAATAAATAAACTTTTTGATGATATTCTAACTTCGTGAGATGCACCTGTAGATAGATAGATATACTGTAAGGTAAACAGATGATAGATTCTAGATAAAAAGGTATCAGTGAGATATATAATTAGTGCCTTGTGTGTGTAGCTTACTGTACATTAACCTAATAAATAAATGAAAAAAATGATGTGGGTCCCCTCCATGTTTGGTAACCAGCAGAGGTAAAGCAGACAGCTGAGAGCTGATATTATCAGGCTGGGAAGGTCCATGGTTATTGGGCCCTTCACAGCCTAAAAATACCAGCCTGCAGCTGCCCCAGAAGTGGAATATCACATGAGATGCTCCAGTTCTGGCACTTCACCTTTGCTCTCCCCGATGCCCTGGTGCATTGGCAATCGAGGTAATAGGTGTAACGGGTCTGGGAGGCGGAACCTCTGAGCTACTATACAAGGGGGCGGTCCTTGTAAGGGAGCGGGTGGCGACCAGGGAAGACGGGCAGGCAGTCACAGCAGGTGACCGGGACAGTCTCTGAGTGAACGGGCTGGAGGTCACGGCAAGTGACCGGGGCAGTCTCTGGATGAACGGGCAGGAGGTCACGGCAAGTGACCGGGGCAGTCTCTGGATGAACGGGCTGGAGGTCACGGCAAGTGACCGGGGCAGTCTCTGGATGAACGGGCAGGAGGTCACGGCAAGTGACCGGGGCAGTCTCTGGATGAACGGGCAGGAGGTCACGGCAAGTGACCGGGGCAGTCTCTGGATGAACGGGCAGGAGGTCACGGCAAGTGACCGGGGCAGTCTCTGGATGAACGGGCAGGAGGTCACGGCAAGTGACCGGGGCAGTCTCTGGATGAACGGGCAGGTACGACCTGTGATGGCAGAGCCTCCAGGTAGGCTAGCAGGCAGATGGTAGATGTGTGCTCCCAGGTGAGCAAGCGAGAGTCTCTGGAATGGCAGGTGGTCACAGCACGTGACGGCGGAGCCTCCAGGTAGGCTAGCAGGCAGGTAACAGGTGTGCGCTCCCAGGTGAGCGGGCAGGAGTCTCTGGAATGGCAGATGGTCACAGCACGTGACGGCGGAGCCTCCAGGTAGGCTAGCAGGCAGGTAGCAGGTGTGCGCTCCCAGGTGAGCGGGCAGGAGTCTCTGGAAAGGCCGGTGGTCACAGCACGTGACGGCGGAGCCTCCAGGTAGGCTAGCAGGCAGGTAGCAGATGTGCGCTCCCAGGTGATCGGGCAAGCTGGTCCATAGACAGACTGACAGGAGTAGGAAGGCAGACCGTCGGACCTCAGGCTAGCAAGCAGGTAGGAGGAATGTCAGGCAGGAAACAGACAGCAAACTGGCAGGATTCTGGCAGGTAACTGGCAACGGGACCTGAGGGCTGAAGCAGAGTAGTGAACAGTGCAACAACATTGCTCGGGCACCTCCATTTTGGCGGAGGTGCCTTATATATGGTGAAGTCCTCCGGCCATTGGCCGGGGACTCCTTAGGACGGCGCGCGCGGACCCTTTAAGAGGGAGGGAGCGCGCGCGCGCGCCCTAAGCACAGTGGCCGGGAAGGAGCGCGCGCTGCCAGCAGAGCGGGAGGAGGACGCCGGGCTCGGAGCAGAGGGGTGAGGGGAACAGCGTCCCTGCCTAGCAGAGGGCAGGGACGCCGGCGCTACAATAGGGCTTTGGGTTGATGTCAGCTGTGAATTGTCCATAAACACTGCTGGCATCAAGCCCTGGTGTTAGTAATGGAGAGGAGTCTATGAGGCACCCCCATTACTAACCCAGGAATAAAAATGAATAAACACACACAAAAAAAATACCTTGGTTCACAACTTTGTTAAAAAAAACAAATCTCATGCAGGTCCGACGTAGTCCACCAAATCCAACATAGAAACCTGAAAAGAACATAAACACAAAACACAGAGAAATAAAACAAAGACACCTTCCCTCGTTCACCACTTTATTAAAAGTTTCCATGACTGTCCGACATAGTCCACCGAATCCAATGTAGTCCAAGGGAATTCAGCGAAGTCCAGCGAATCCTCCATACAAAGCCTACGGAGCCTCGTTCTGATGCTCCATAATCTTTGCAAACAGCCACTTCCGTGTTACATTGTGCTGGGCGAGACCTGACGACTCTGAGCAATGGTGACGTCAGTAACGTTACTGCTCATCAGAGTCGCCGGGTCACGCTACCTTTTGCGTGACCCGGCAACTCTGATGAGTGGTAATGCTACTCATGTACACAGGGCCGATTTGCTGCAGATTGTAGTTATGAAATGTGAAGAAAAATCTTACACTCATCCCATCCTTAACCCATCTCTTCAGCCTATTGTGTCGCCCAGGGGATGGGGATGACTCGGCGCCCGGGCCTTGTTGCGGCCTGACCCTGGGGGATGTCGCGGCGGTTGCCTCTCTTTTAAAAGGGTGGATGATTATGTTACTAAGTTCGTGACGCCACCTGTGGTGTCTGGTGAAAATCACCAGCGCTGCGGCAGCCCACTGTGGCCGGTGTTAAGGCAGCTTGCGTGGTATAGCTCCCCACAGGTGGAGCTAGGCCTCAGGGCAGCGGGGATTTAAGGATGCAGGACAGATGGGACCCAGCCGGGTCAGAGCAAGAACAAGGACAGACACGATAGTCACTTCAGTACCTTTTAATGATGGAAATTCAGGCACGTCCCGGAGCACTGTAGGGTGAAGGGTGCATATCAGGATCCTCCCCAGTGAGCGGGTATAAGGCCTCCTGTTTCTTGCCTTCGTGTGGTAAGTTTCTGACCTGCCTGGAGCTAGGTCTAACCTGGTTTCTGTACTGCACCGGCTGACTTTGTGGTAGGGCCTTCTCTTGGAGCACGCACTCCCAGCTTGCGGGGCCTCCGTGACTCCTGGCTCTGTTACTTATCAGCTCTTAGGTGATCCTGGGACTTGAAGTCTTCCAGGGATTCCGGTTATGTCCTACTGGGTCCTACCCGGTGTCCGGTATATGCTTTCTGGGGTGAGCTTGTACAGCTCCTCTGCCCCCAATGCTACTCACTTTCCACTCGCCTTCGGCCACGCTCGGGCCCTCACTAGGCTATACACACTAGCGGCAGCTTGCCGCACTTGACCGATCTTATGGCACCGGCACACCTTGAGCTCTAACTGAGCTACAACTGCTTCTGGACTGGGCTCCACTGCAGGCTGACCTCTCTGTAGACTCCAGACTAGACTGAGCTCGACTCTGTATTCAGGTCTGTACTTGCTGAACTCTCCAGAGGAACTGCTGAATCACCCCACTGCCTGGCTCCACCTTCCCTATTTATATCCCTAACGGGCTCCCTCTGGTGGTCTGAGGTGGAAGGTGGAGGTGTGTGTATGCTGTGGGGGGCCCCTTGTGGAGGAATCCGTTAATGCACCCCTCTAGGCTCTGTGGCTCCAAGCACAGCTGGACGCCACATTCCCCCCTAGCAAAGCTCAGCACCCCCGGGCTGAAGTACATTTTAGAAAATGATAAACATTAACAATAACAATCTTCCCTTTATGGGAGGCACATTCTTAAACGTTGCATTACACTCTAAATAACAAATTTATACGTATAGACGATAAGCAACCTCAGAATTTAAGTCTCCTTTGGTGAGGTTCCCCGAAAGGATGTCCTTCTCACAAGGCAGAGGACTTGGTAGCTTGAGGGACCTGTCCCAAACCCTCAACGTAGGCCCTGGGGTGGCTGCAGGGCATGAAGATCCCGAGCTGGACCTCCAGTAGAGCCACTCCAGACAGGTTTTACTTCTGAGGTCACCTAAGGGGGCACTCCAGGGAGTGCAAATATTTACAAGAAATAGTTTTTGGGCTGCACATAGTTCTCAGCCACAAAGTTCTGTATGTCACAAGGGAAGTGTCCGTATCACTTAAACTGTTCATCAATAAGGCAAAACACAAAGTAATATACATATGCACGAAAACACACAGAAATACAGTTCAATACCCCAGGGGTAACTATCTACACTTGTCAGAGTTTAGCTATCACTGATTATACCTGACAGGGGGTTGACCTTTAGTACTACGCGTGGACCTGCATGGTACTGGAATGCGTGAGGCACTAATAGGTGCTTTACCTCCCAATGTGTCAGTACTAGGTGTGGAGGGGCTACAAGGCTGCATTGACCTCTCTACAGGACTGGCAGGTATACCATAGGCTGGGCCTTCTTGCTCTGCTCCAACCGGGGATCCTTCTTCCGGGGACTCTTCTTGAGCTGGCTCCTCTTCAGCACTTACAGGTTCTTCTTGCTGTGGGTAGAAGGTAATTACAGGGATGATTACTGCTCCTCCTAGTTGGGGCCAATCTGCCAGGAAATCTCCTAAGTCAGTGTGTATTACTGCTTCTTTAGGCTCCTCCGGGATAATGAGAGGCACTTCTCCTTGGGGCTTTAGCAGGTCTGGACACAACTTTAGGTGATCCCTGGATACTGTTGCAGTCGTCCTTCCTCCGTCTCTACTAATTATGCAGGTCTTATTATTATCAAATCTTGAATTCAACACAGTGTAGGGTTCCCTCTCCCACTGGTCATCAAGTTTGTTGTTCCTTCTTTTCCTTTTTAGTACTACTTCACCAGGTGTGAAGGGTTCTGCTTTGGCACCTCTGTTGTATTGAGCTTCCTGCTTGTCCCTCACCCCAGTGAGACTGTCTTCAACACAGGCTTGTACTCTTCTGTACTGCTCCTGTCTGGTCGTGTCCCAGTCCTCAGTGGTCACATCCGCTTCTGGTTCTACAACACCAAGCTCCAGGTCCATGGGCAGCTTTCCTGGCCTTGCTCGCGTGAGATATGCTGGAGTACAGTTGGTGGAACTTACTGGTATGTGATTGTACAGATCTACTAGGTCAGGTAGTAGGTCTGGCCACTGATTTCTCTCCTCAAGTGGTATGGTCTTTAGCAGGTTGATGATGATGTTATTCATCTTCTCACAGAGACCATTGGTTTGTGGGTGGTACGGTGTAGTTCTTATCTTCTTACACCCGTATAGATGGCAGAACTCCTTGAACAACTCAGCCTCAAAGGCCGGGCCTTGGTCCATCAGCACCTGCTCAGGATAACCATGGGGTCTACAGAAATACACTTGGAACGTCTTTGCTGCTGTCTCTGCCGTCAGGTCTTTGATGGGGGCGACCACCAGGAAACGTGAGTAGCGATCCACCATGGTCAGAGCATAAGAGTACCCTGACCTGCTGGGGGACAGCTTGACATGGTCCAGGGCCACGATCTCCAGGGGTCGAGTCGTCTTGATGGGTTGCAGGGGTGCCTTCTGGCTGCTGTAGTCTTTTCTTCTGAGGCCACAGGGTCCACAGTCCCGGCACCACCACTCAATGGAGCTGCGCATTCCTACCCAGTAGAATCGACACTTCAGCAGGGTCTCTAGCTTTTTCCAGCCAAAGTGCCCCGCCTGATCGTGGTAGGCCTCCAACACCATTTGGATGTCTGTCTTGGGGACCACTATCTGCCATACCATCTCATGGGTTTTTGGATTGACGTACCTCTGGCACAGCTTCTCACGGTAGATAAACAGCCGATCTCTCTTGTTCCACAGCTGCTTTGCTTGCAGAGACGCTTCTTTTTCCAGGAAGGAACCTTCTTGGGTTATCAGCTCCTTGATGCGGCTGACAACCGGGTCACTGTCCTGGGTCTCTTTCCAGCTGTGGTGAGGCAGGGGGTTTAACGTCTTTCCACGCTGCCTCCTGGAGGCTCGTTGCTCGTGGATCATCCCATTCCGGTGAAAGGCAGGTAGCTCAATCTCTTCCAGGTCATCCACTTCTTCTTCTGTGTCTGACTGGTGAGGCATCCTGGACAGGGCATCGGCGTTGGCGTTCTTGCGGCCCGCCCGGTATTTAATTGTGAATTGATAATTTGACAGCCGAGCCATCCATCGTTGTTCCAGTGCTCCTAGCTTAGCTGTTTCAAGATGGGTCAAGGGGTTGTTATCAGTGAAGGCAGTGAACTTACTGGAGGCCAGATAGTGCTTGAACCTTTCAGTGATGGCCCAGACCAAGGCCAGGAACTCTAACTTAAAGCTGCTATAGTTCTCTGGGTTCCTCTCGGTCGGGCGGAGCTTCCTGCTTGCGTATGCGATCACTTTCTCTTGGCCATTCTGCTTCTGACTTAGGGCAGCTCCCAGTCCTTCGTTGCTGGCATCAGTATACAGCAGGAATGGTTGGCTGTAGTCAGGGTAGGCTAGGATCTCGTCGCCTGTCAGGATCTCCTTCATCTCCTGAAACGAATCGGCTTGCTCCTTACCCCAGTGGAATGGGGGATTTCTGCCTTTGGGGGACTGCCCTACCGGGAGGTATTGCAGAGGAGCTGCTTTCTTGGCGTAGTCTTTTACAAACCTCCAGTAGTATCCTACTAGTCCCAAGAACTGACGCACCTCTTTGAGGTTCTTCGGATCCGGCCACTTCTGGATGGCAGTGACCTTCTCCCGGTCTGGTGCTACCCCTTCCGGACTGACAATGTGCCCCAGGTACTGTACCTTTCTCTTGAGCAGGTGGCACTTTGAGGGCTTCAACTTCATCCCGTATCGGGACAGTGACTCGAATACCTCTGCCAGGTGCTTCAAGTGGTCCTCATACGTTTTGGAGTACACTATCACGTCATCCAGGTATAGTAACACAGTCTCGAAGTTGCGGTGTCCCAGGCAGCACTCCATCAATCTCTGGAATGTTCCAGGGGCGTTGCAGAGTCCAAACGGCATACTGTTGAACTCGCAGAGTCCCATCGGGGTAGTGAAGGCCGTCTTCTCCCGATCCTCCTCAGCCACAGCTACTTGCCAGTACCCACTAGTGAGGTCAAGGGTGGAAAAGTAATTTGCAGACTTTAAGGCAGCTAGGGACTCCTCTATGCTTGGTAAATGCATCTTTATGTGTAATGCGATTTACTTGTCGGTAATCTACACACATTCTCATGCTTCCATCCTTTTTCCTAACTAGCACTAGGGGAGCTGCCCAGGGACTACAACTATCCCTTACCACCCCCGCCTTTCTCATGTCTTGCAGCATCTCCTTTGCCTTCTGGTAGTGAGCTGGTGGTATAGGCCTGTACCGTTCCTTGATGGGTGGATGGTCACCTGTGGGGATGTGATGTTGAACCCCCTTAATCCTCCCGAAGTCAAGTGGGTGTTTACTGAACAATTGCGCGTATTCTTGAACCACCCAGTGTACACCCTGTTTCTGATGGGCAGGAGTAGTGTCTGTCCCAACATGGAGCTGTTGACACCAATCCTCCACCTGGGTTGCAGGGTCATTATCCTCCACTTCGTCTGGTGAGGCTAAGGAATGGAGTTGTTATTTACAGCATGTAATTTGGCAACAGTGGCATAACGTGGTAATCTGACCTCATCTTCCCCACAGTTGAGAAAACGGACGGGCACCCTCCCATTGCGTACATCTACCATTCCTCTGGCGGTTAAGAGCGTGGGTCTGTGCTCGGAGCAAAGGGGTTCTACTACCGCCTGGTAGCTCTGGCCTCTAAGACCTATGGCGGCTCTACACCAGATAAGCATTTCACTCATTGGGGGGATCACAATGGGTATGGGGTCCGTCACCCGCACATTACCGATTTCACCGTCTGTTAACCTTACTTGCTGTTGGTACATCAGGACTCTGATCTCCTTCTGCAGCGCCCTTCTCTGTCCTGGTCTGGCAGTGTCAGCTATCTGTTGGAGCAAGAACACAACTTCTCCCAAACAGTTACCAACCATGTTAGTGCCTAGTACCATATACGGATTGGTATCATCAGGATTAGTCTCTACTACAATTAGTCCCTGGTCCTACAGCTCCACCCTCCCCACCTTTACTGTCACATTCTTAACTCCGATTAGGTTAAGGGGGAGTCCATTTGAGGCATAAACAGAAAGATTTGGAGCTGGCGGACTTAGGTCGTCCATGGACCAGATCCTATTGTAGAGGACGTCAGGCATTATGGTTACCTGAGATCCTGTGTCCAGCAGAGCGTGCGTCGGGATGCCGTCCAGCACAATGGACAGGAAAGGTCTTCCTCCGAAGAACCTGTTGTACCAGTCTGAGGGGCCTGGCTGAGTTACTCCTGGGTGTCGGCCCTCGGCCCCAGGGTTTTCTCATTTAAAGGACAATTCTGGGCGGTGTGTCCGGTCTTGCGGCAGCGGTAGCCGGCAGGGTCCTTCTGTGGACGGCGCTGGTCACTGATCCTTGTAGAAGGTGGTGTTGCCCTCCTCCTCCTTCGCATCCAGGGGACATCCTCAGGGCTATCGGCTAACAGGATTTTCCCTCCTTCCTCGGGCTCCGTCCGCAGCTGCAGAGCACTCAGCACAGTGGTCAGGGTTTTGCTCAACTGGCGCACTTCAGAGCGCAGACTGTCCAGCTCTCTAGGGGACGTTGCTGGAACCTTGGCTTCAGCAGCCACTGGGGACAAGGTGGGTGTAGCAGGCACTGGGGTAGCCCCACCCTGGTAACATTGGATGGCATTTGTTTCCAGGGGCTGCAGTCCTTTTATAGCCATGTCCTTAAGATTGTCAAAGGTGCCATCTGGATGATCTAAGGACCACCAACGCACAGTCCTGCTCTCCTCTGGAGACCTCAGTCCCCGGACAAACTGTTCCTTCAGCATTCTGCTTTCATTTTCGATGCTGGTTGGACTAACCTGTTTCAGAGCCCGCAGGGCCCCTTGTAGATGCCAGGCATAGTCCCGAACATTGTCTTCCGGCTGTTGAGAACAGTTGTAGAACCTCATCCGGAGGTCCGCCTCAGTATGATCCTCAAAAACAGCTTTTTAAAGATTGTGGACACTGACTCCTGGTCTGCGGCAGACCATGTTTCCACTTCCCGTTCCGCAGCACCAGTCAGTTGTCCTAATACAACAGCGGCCCTCTGCTTGCCTGTCATAGAGTACATGTCCAAGATACCGCATATCTTCCGTTTGAATCAAGACAGGGTATCTGGTTTGCCGTTGTACTGGGGGAGCCACTTTGCTCCAGTAATGTACGGTAGAGTTATGGGGATGACAGGAGTTACAGGCGCTGCTGGTGAAGCGGCCGCCTCTGCCTGCCCGGCGTCGGGCGCGGGTTGAACATCAGGGCCGTTAACCGGTATTCCGGCGTCATGCTGTTCCTCGGACATTCTGACGCCCCCCTAGCGAACCGTGGCCTACCTTCTTTTCTTTTCTTCTGGTAGGCCGCAGCTCCGCAGGTGACGGTCGTCTTCAGGACCATGCGTCGCTTGCGTCCTACGTCAGAGCGTTCAGCGACGCTCCTTCCAGGACCTGGGCCTTCCTGGTTTGATGTCGAGGCGTGGGGTGTGTCCGGAGCTTCACGCGCTTTTGCAGGTACCCCCCTCAGTTTCCCGCGGTTACGCCCTTCTTCTCGCTCGGCGGCCCAACAATGGCGGCAATCTTCACAACAGAGAATCCCATGGCTTCCAGTACCATCTGTATGCTAATGACTCCCAGATCTACCTCTCTGGCCTAGACGTCACCTCTCTGCTGTCCAGAATCCCAGCATGTCTAGCCGCCATATCCTCCTTCTTCTCCTCCCGCTTCCTCAAGCTCAATGTGGACAAAACTGAACTCATCATCTTTCCCCCATCTCACATATCTTCCCCACCTGATCTTTCTATCACAATAAATGACATCACACTTTCCCCTGTACCGGGAATCCGCTGCCTCGGAGTTATCTTTGACTCTGCTTTGTCCTTAAAACTCCACCTCCAGTCACCTCCAGCTCAAAAATATTTCCAAAATCCGTCCTTTCCTCAACCCTCAATCTACTAAACTGCTTGTGCATGCCCTCATCATCTCCCGCCTCGACTACTACAACATCTTTCTCTGTGGCCTACCTGCTAACACTCTCGCACCCCTCCAGTCCATCCTTAACTCTGCTGCGTAACTGGTCCATCTCTCGCCTCTCTACTCCTGTGCTACCCCCCTTTGCAAATCCCTTCACTGGCTCCCAATTGCCCAGCGTATCCAGTTCAAACTACTAACACTGACCTACAAAGCCATTCATAACCTCTCTCCTCCGTACATCTTGATGCCACCTCAACAACAGCGGAGCTACTGCAACCCCCCAACCTACTGTCTCCTTCCCCGTCCCTGTAGAATATAATAAGCCTCTTCCCTCTGTACCAGTCTATCATTGTTAGTTTGTTTACTGTAAGCGATATCTGTATCTGGTATGTAACCCCTTCTTATGTACAGCACCATGGCATCAATGGCGCTATATAAATAAATAATAATAATAATACTCAGCAAGACCTTAACTCCATTCACTTTATTTCCACAGTGTGTGAATGTGATTTGCCTTGTCAACATAGCCTAAAAAAATAGTCTAAATATTATGAGGGGTGCTATAACAAGTATGTAACAGCAGTATCCAGAAACACTTTTTTTAAATGACTCCAAATGAAAAATTATGATTAGTAAACTCTAAGGTCGGTTTCATACAACGGTGAAACACAGATCGTTCTTGCATTGGAAGACCGGCCCTGACCTGAGCTAACTGCTCCATAGGTAGTGTGCATGCCTCTTGCCGCCCTGACATGGGTACTTGGCTGTCAAATTAAAGCTTAGCTCCGGCTTTAACAGCCAGTCCAACCCGAGCTATTTAACCTTTTGATCCATAGTGTAAAACATAGCCATGGCATGACTAAGTGGGAAATCCTCTTGGATTGGGGAGATAATTGGTGACTAGTGGACACAGACACAGTCAGCCTTGGCTGTCTCTACACTAAGGTCTCAATTCATCACTGCTGATTCTCCAGTTTTTTGGAGTAATTTGCTTTTATTAGTGGCTGTAGTATTTGAGTATTTGCGCCTTATTTTCTCTATGAGTTTTGCACCATTTGTTTTTTCATTTTAAAGCCTTTTTTTGATTTGTCCTCAACAACTTTGCTTATCCAGATGTTTTTTGACTGAAAATAATGCATTTTTTGGCACACTTCTCTCCCGTCCCTGTAAGATTTATGATGTATTTTTTTTTTTTTATTTTGGTGCAATTGAAGACAAATGTCTTAGTAGAACATGTGAGTTTTGTGCTAAACTTACAATAATGGTTAAAGACAAAAATATAAATAATTTTTGATTTTGCGCCAAATTCATGAATCACGTGTTCCATTTTGATACATTTGGTGCCAAAAATCATTAGAGAATATTGCAAGACAGAAAAATAAAGGAAAAAAAATTGCAAAAGATGAATTGGTCCCTATGTGTTCAATAGTGAAGGACTTGGGAATCCAATAATAAACAAAAAGCGTCACTTATTTCTAGATTGGAGTGTCGAGTTCTTTATTACTCGGCCACTCAAGAAACAAGAGTCCCATAAAACCACTTGAATTTGTACACATCAGCCCAGATTCATCATTTTTGTTTCTCCAGTTTTTGGCGTAATTTGCTCTTTTTTAGTGATTAAGAATTTGCGCCTTATTCTCTATACGTTCTGCACCATTTTTTAAGTTGTATTTTAAGTTCATTTCTGTCAATTCATATTCAATATGAACTTTACCGCTGCAATGCAATCATAGAATACCGATGTTTGCTATGGCCATTGGGGTCTCGAAACCCTCATGCAGCCCTGTCACCAGAAAAATAGAACACTTTTGGCTCCCACAATAAAGCAATATTAACATACAGTACAGACCAAAAGTTTGGACACACCTTCTCATTTAAAGATTTTTCTGTATTTTCATGACTATGAAAATTGTACATTCACACTGAAGGCATGAAAACTATGAATTAACACATGTAGAATTATATACTTAACAAAAAAAGTGTGAAACAACTGAAAATATGTCTTATATTCTAGATTCTTCAAAGTAGCCACCTTTTGCTTTGATGACTGCTTTGCACACTCTTGGCATTCTCTTGATGAGCTTCAAGAGGTAGTCACCGGAAATGGTTTTCACTTCACAGGTGTGCCCTGTCAGGTTTAATAAGTGGGATTTCTTGCCTTATAAATGGGGTTGGGACCATCAGTTGTGTTTTGCAGAAGTCTGGCGGATACACAGCTGATAGTCCTACTGAATAGACTGTTAGAATTTGTATTATGGCAAGAAAAAAGCAGCTAAGTAAAGAAAAACGAGTGGCCATCATTACTTTAAGAAATGAAGGTCAGTCAGTCCGAAAAATTGGGCAAACTTTGAATGTGTCTCCAAGTGCAGTTGCAAAAACCATCAAGCGCTACAAAGAAACTCGCTCACATGAGGAAAGGAAGACCAAGAGTCTCCTCTGCTTCTGAGGATAAGTTTATCAGAGTCACCAGCCTCAGAAATCGCAGGTTGACAGCAGCTCAGATGAGAGACCAGGTCAATGCCACACAGAGTTCTAGCAGCAGACACATCTCTTCAACAGCTGTTAAGAGGAGACTTTGTGCAGCAGGCCTTCATGGTAAAATAGCTGCTAGGAAACCACTGCTAAGGACAGGCAACAAGCAGAAGATACTTGTTTGGGCTAAAGAACACAAGGAATGGATATTAGACCAGTGGAAATCTGTGCTTTGGTCTGATGAGTCCAAATTTGAGATCTTTGGTTCCAACCACCGTGTCTTTGTGCGACGCAGAAAAGGTGAACGGATGGACTCTACATTCCTGGTTCCCACCGTGAAGCATGGAGGAGGAGGTGTGATGGTGTGGGGGTGCTTTGCTGGTGACAATGTTGGGGATTGATTCAAAATTGAAGGCATACTGAACCAGCATGGCTACCACAGCATCTTGTAGCGGCATGCTATTCTATCCGGTTTGCGTTTAGTTGGACCATCATTTATTTTTCAACAGGACAATGACCCCAAACACACCTCCAGGCAGTGTAAGGGCTATTTGACCAAGAAGGAGAGTGATGGGGTGCTATGCCAGATGACCAGGCCTCCACCGTCACCAGACCTGAACCCAATCGAGATGGTTTGGGGTGAGCTGGACCACAGAGTGAAGGCAAAAGGGTCAAAAAGTGCTAAGCATCTCTGGGAACTCCTTCAAGATTGTTGGAAGACCATTTCCGGTGACTACCTCTTGAAGCTCATCAAGAGAATGCCAAGAGTGTGCAAAGCAGTCATCAAAGCAAAAGGTGGCTACTTTGAAGAACCTAGAATATAAGACATATTTTCAGTTGTTTCACACTTTTTTGTTAAGTATATAATTCCACATGTGTTAATTCATAGTTTTGATGCCTTCAGTGTGAATGTACAATTTTCAAAGTCATGAAAATACAGAAAAATCTTTAAATGAGAAGGTGTGTCCAAACTTTTGGTCTGTACTGTATATTTTCTAGTGTTTTTATTTTCCAAAAGTAATAAAACTTAAAATAAAACATTATAAATGTGGTATTGCAGTAATTGATTTGACCCACAGAATAATATTAACTTATTATGGACTTTTATTGTTAAAGAAGCACTCCCATCAAAGTTTTTATGCATTATATAGCACTGTGTACTTACATTTACTCATTTTGCCTTTCTACCAAGATAATTCTTCTCTTTTCTCTGCTCTATGTAGAAACAGGAAGTCTTTTTTCCCTGCATGAGTTATCCCTGGTCTCAACTCCTGACCCAGCTGCTCCGCTCCACCCCTCTGCTAGGGATTTTTGCTGTGATGACTCATGCAGGGAAAAGAGACTTCTTTTTTCTATATAGAGCTTAGAAGGATTCAGCTAGTCTGTTTTTAATCATGTGATGCCATAGACCTAATGGAAAAGAGAAGAATTAAGGTGGTAGGAAGGCAACATGAGCAATTGTAAGTACACAGTGCCATATAATATGATGACTGCAATATATTGAGAGGATAAAAAAATGTAATAGGAGTACTTCTTTAAGGTCTTTTACTGTATTTGTTATTTATATTTTGAAACCAGAAGTTTACATACACTATATAAAAAGACACATCTGCATGTTTTTCTCAATATCTGACATGAAATCAGAATAAAGCTTTCCCGTTTTAGGTTAATTAGGATTACCATAATTTTTAATATTTGCCAAATGCCAGAATAATGAGAGAGAGAGAATGTTTTAAGTAATTTTTATTACTTGCTGCAAAGTCAAACATTTACATACATTTCATTAGTATTTGGTATCATTGCCCTTAAACTGAATGACTTGGGTCAAACATTTGGGATATCCTTCCACAAGCTTCTCACAATAGTTGGTTGGAATTTGGGCCCATTCCTCCTGACAAAACTGGTGTTACTGATCCAGGTTTGTAGGTCGCCTTGCTCGCACCTGCCTTTTCAGCTTTGTCCATACATTTTCAATAGGATTGAGATCAGGGCTTTGTGATGGCCACTCCAAAACATTGATTTTGTTATCTTTAAGCCACTTTGTTATCGTTTTGGCAGTATGCTTTGGGTCATTATCCATTTGGAAGACCCATTTCCATTTAAGCTTTAACTTCCTGGCTGATGTCTTGAGATGTTGCTTCAGTTTTGCCACATAATCTTCTTTTCTCATGATGCCATCTATTTTGTGAAGTGCCACAGTCCCTCCTGCAGCAAAACAACCCCACAACATGATGCTGCTACGCCCATGTTTCACAATTGGAATGGTGTTCTTAGGCTTCCAAGCTTCTCCCTTTTTCCTCCAAACGTAACGATGGCCATTATGCTCAAAAAGTTAAGTTTTAGTTTCATCAGACCACAGGACATGTCTCCAAAAATTAAGGTCTTTGTTCCTGTGTGCATTTGCAAACATTAATCTGGCTTTTTTATGTTTCTTTTGGAGTAATGGCTTCTTCCTGGCAGAGTGGCCTTTCAGCCCATGTTGATACAGTACTCGTTTCACTGTGGATAATGACACAATCTTACCAGCTTCCGCCATCATCTTCACAAGGTCTTTTTCTTTTGTCATTGGGTTGATATGCACATGTTGGACCAAAGCACGTTCATCTCTGGGACACAGAACCCGTCTCCTTCCTGAGCGGTATGATGGCTGGACATTCCTATCTTGCTTGTATTTGCATATAATTGTTTGTACAGATGAACGAGGCACCTTCAGGTATCTTGAAATTGTACCCAAGGATGAACCAGACTTGTGCAAGTCCACAATTCTCTTCCTGATATCTTGGCTGATTTCTTTAGACTTTCCCATAATGCTACACAAAGAATCAGTGTGTTTCAGGTGTGCATTAAAATACATCCACAGGTGTGTCTCTAATTAGCAAGGATGTTGCCAAACACATGACATCATCATATGGGCAGTCCAGAATTGTTTAAATAGTAATCTTAGTGTGTGTAAACTTTTGACTTTGCACTAAGTAATAAAAATGCCTTAAAACATTCTCTCTGTCTCATTATTCTGGCATTTGGCAAATATCAAAAATTGTGGTAATCCTAATTGACCTAAAACGGGAAAGGTATATTCTGAATTCATGTCAGATATTGAGAAAAACAAACATGCATATGTGTCTTTTTATATAGTGTATGTAAACTTCTGGTTTCAACTGTGTGTGTATATATATATATATATATATATATATATACACATACATACAGTATAGATATACATTAGTTTATATTTATATATTTGTTACATTATATACTAGTTTAATCTCCTCCAATGACTTAAACGCATGCTTGTAAATGTAAAGTATTTAATCTTTTTTTTTTTTTTATTAACACCATTCATAACGAAAAGAAAGTCTGAGGTCTTTAAGCCTCTCTGCAGGATTGTGTTGTAACAAGGTAGTGTGCTGCTGAGAGTTTGTTTTGATCTTTGGATGATATCAAGTAGTTCGTTAAATGAAGTAGCGCTTCCCACTGATTTTGGATCAGAGATGAGAATGAAAAGAACTGCATAAATTGAATATAAAGTTGTATAAATCTCATCAGAAAAAAAAGTGCACTTTTTAATTTTAAACTGCATAAGAAACTCATACTAATTCATAGATCTCAGACATTTTGGGGATCCCCAAGAGTAAAATGATGACAGTATGAGAAGCTTGCAGTGAAGACTATGAAGCCAATTCATCAAACAGTTTGCCACAAACTGTGGCATAAATTAAGAAGCTAGGATAGTCTAAGGCTGGAGTACATTTTTTATGCTGGCACTAGACAGCTAAAAGATGCGCCAAATTCATACACCTCTTAATGAATTTGGTACATCTTACTCCAGTGAACCCTAGATCAAGACTAGTGTACCAAATCAGTCTTGATAGATCAGTATTTTAAACACATGGATGGGATCTAAAGGGTAACGTTTCTCCTTGTGGAGAGTGACAAGCCAGGCCTGGCATGTCAAAGTGAGGAGACTTATACACAATGCATGCTCCTCTGGGAAATGAAAAATGCAAATTGCCTCTTCAGAGTGGAAAAGGACTTGAACTCTAGTGCCACCAAGTGGAAGTAGCAATCCGAAGAGTCCATATCGACCCTATAAATAGCCTTGCCATAGGATAAAAGCCAAACCAGAATCTCAGTTTGTAGATACAGTGTTTCAGGGTGTTGCCCCTCGTCAGTGCAAAGTATGAGATCTGATTTTTCTGTGTGAGAGGCTTAAGACTGGGATCTAAGGAGTAAAGTTTCTCCAGGCCTGGCATGTCAGAGTGAGGAGACTTATATGCCAGACATGCCCCTCTGGGAAATTAAATATGCAAATTGCCTCTTCAGAGAGAAAGAGGACTTGAACTCTAGTGCCACCTATTGGAAGCAGCAATCCTACACATGTATAAAATAGTTGATGAATTTACCCATTATAGCTATTCTGGAAAACAAGCAAGGAAATAATTATGCAATTTTTATAAACTAAGCCAAACTTCTGAAACAGTTTTTCAGGTTGATACTAGATTTGTGTATTGGACTGTCAGTTTTCCAACCAACCAACTGATACATGCATACTTAACCTACGTTCCCACGATGAGCTTTTGATGAGTTTTTGATGTTTCAGAATTTCTGCACCTATTATTTAAATTAGGTTACTTGCATTTATTTAATGTGTTTTTGTTTGGGGTTTTTTAACATGTGTTTTTATTGCGTTTTTGTCTCTTATTGGTATGTCATGCTTTAAATAAAGCTGCTTTGTTTTTGATACTTCCTGGTATTTGGCTTTGACAAGACCTTATCGACATACATAAGTGCGGATGCGCATGTGCATATTTTACCTGCAGAATTTCCGCACCTAATGTAAGTCTATAGGGAAAATCTGCACAGAAATCTCAGTGTACCTGCAAGAGAAACTGACATGCTGCGTATTTCATAACACATAAAGCAGGTGAGTCTACGTTGCATTAAAAAGAAACACAGTAGGCATGAGATTTCTATAAATCCCATCCACTTTGCTGCAACTGTAAGACGTGTTTTTGACGCAGCAAAAATACGCAGCGTCAAAAACGCACCAACAGCTCATCATGGGAACGTAGCCTTGGGGTTTGCACACAACTTATTTTTCAACAAACTCCACCTGTAGCGCTGCCTGAAAAAGCCCTCAAGAAATCTTAAGGCTATGTGCTCACAGTCAGGAATAGCAGCGTTTTACATTACAAGCACAGTGGATGGGATTTATAAAAATTCTATGCACACTGTGCTTCTAAACTCACCCGTGGTGCGGGTTTATGAGCCGCAGCATGTTAATTAACTGTAATGGAGATGCTAGTCTCTGCTTCGTAGTTTCACCCATAGCCATTCATTAGATGTGGTAAATCTGCATGGTTCAATGAACACATGCGAACTTAACTGCGTGATTAGAACGCAGCGTTTTGGACACAGCGAATATACAATAAGTTCAAAACTCTGCTATTTACTGATCGTGGGCACATACCCTTAAAATAATGATCTTAAGCACAACAATGTCAAAATGACTTGCAGTGCATATATTCTATATTTTTTTACTTTAACTTTGTCAGGCTTCGAAAACCGTGAAGCTCCTAAAAGAAGTGATCTGTCCTTTTTTCAGATGGCTTGCCACATTTAAACCCAAAAAAAGATGAGGGAAGCAACATCCCGCCAAAAATACATAAAAAATGGCGATTCAGGAAAAAATATGCTAGAGAATATATTAATTTACCCTTAAAGGGAACCTGTCACCAGAAATAATGCTATTAACCTGCAGATATGCGGTTAATCTTCAGGTTAACAGCGTTATTGTGCTGCCCGGTGCCTGCATGCAGCCGAATGCAGCGAGGAGAAAATTAACTTTATTCTCCCCGCCAGCATTCAGTTTCAGTTATGGAGGCGGGGCGGCGCCGGTTTCATCACTGCTCTGAGAATACAGAGCAGCGGCTGTAACCGCACCCCCGGCTCTGACTGACACTTTGCGATCGGCTGTCAGTCAGGGCCGGGGTTGCGGTTACAGTGCCCACTCTGTATTCTCAGAGCAATGACTAAACCCGTGACGCCCCTGCCCCATGACT
Source organism: Phyllobates terribilis (assembly GCF_046119375.1). Classification (NCBI taxonomy): domain Eukaryota; kingdom Metazoa; phylum Chordata; class Amphibia; order Anura; family Dendrobatidae; genus Phyllobates; species Phyllobates terribilis. The sequence continues at coordinate 876,047,802 of NW_027362761.1, forward strand.
GAAACCGAATGCTGGCGGGAAGAATAAAGTTAATTTTCTCTCCGATGCATTCGGCCCGCGTGCAGGCGCCGGGCAGCATAATAATGTTGTTAACCTGCAGATTAACCTCATATCTACAGGTTAACAGTGTTATTTCTGGTGACAGGATCCCTTTAACCCATTCACACCCCCAGGCTGTTTGCACCTTAATGACCAGGCCATCTTTTACAATTCTGACCAGTGTCACTTTATGCGGTAATAACTCTGGAACGCTTTAACGGATCCCACTGATTCTTGTTTTTTCGTAACATATTGAACTTCATGATAGTGGTAAAATTTCTTCGATATGACGCGTTTATTTGTGAAAAAAATGGAATTTGTGAAAAAATTGGAAATTTGGGGAAAATTTAGAAAGTTTTGCAATTTTCAAACTTTGAATTTTCATGTCCTTAAATCAGAGAGATATGTCACACAAAATAGTTAATAAATAACATTTCCCACATATCTACTTTACATCAGCACAATTTTTGAAACTAAATTTTTTTTTTTAGGAAGTTATAAGGGTTAAAAGTTGACCAGTGATTTCTCATTTTTCAAACAGAATTTACAAAACCATGTTTTTAGGGACCACATCGCATTTGAAGTGACTTTGAGGGGTCTATATGACAGAAAATACCCAAAAGTGACATCATTCTTAAAACTGCACCCATCAAGCTGCTCAAAACCACATTCAAGAAGTTTATTAACCCTTCAGGTGCTTCACAGGAATTTTTGGAATGTGGAAAAAAAATTTACTTTTTTTCACAAAAATTTTAATTTAGACCCTAATTTTTTGATTTTTGCAAAGGTAAGAGGAAAAATGGACCCCAAAATTTGTTGTGTAATTTCTCCTAAGCATGCCGATACCCCATATGTGGTGGAAAACCACTGTTTGTGCACACGGCAGAGCAAGGAAAAGAAGGAGCTCCATTTGACTTTTTGAATATAAAATTTGCTGGAATAATTAGCGGCCGCCATGTCGCATTTGTACAGCCCCTGATGTGCCTAAACAGTAGAAAACCCCTAAAAGTGACACGATTTTGGAAACTAGACCCCTCAGGGAACTTATCTAGATGTGTGGTGAGCACCTTGAACCCCCAGGTGTTTCACAGAAGTTTATAATGTTGAGCCGTGAAATTAAAAAAAAAATCACATTTTTCCCACAAAAATGTTTTTTAGCCCCAAATTTTGCATTTTCGCAAGGGTAACAGGAAAAATTGCACCACAAATTTTGTTTTGCAATTTTACCTGAGTATGCAGATAACCCATATGTGGGGGAAAACCACTGTTTGGGCACACAGCAGGGCTCAGAAGGGAAGGCGTGCCATTTGACTTTTCGAATGCAAAATTTGCTGGAACAATTAGAGGACATTATGTCTCATTTGGAGAGCCCCTGATGTGCCTAAACAGTGGAAACCCCCCACATGTAACAACATTTTGGAACCTAGACCCCTCAGGGAACTTATCTAGATGTGTGGTAAGCACCTTTAACCCCCAGGTGCTTCACAGAAGTTTATGTCCATCTCAGCGAATCCCAGTCTTCTGTGCAGAAGTTCCCTTCCATGCTACAGCCAGAAGCTGAAGTCACATTGGAAAGAACTTAAGTCCAGGAGCTGAGTTGCTGGAACAAGTATCTTTTTTTGATCTGTGTTGCTAGTCCCCGGAAAGATCTGCAGTAAGAGCTGCAAACATTTTGTGCAGATTTACCACTACTGACTTAGCTGCATTACTTGCCCTTATTTTGCCATGAGCAACGCCACATATAAATATGTAAAGTTCATATTGTATCGCTATTCTGATTTGTACAAAACTGCATGTGACTCGCCCCCTGGGCCGTGGGGCACGCGGATCCGGGCGATAGGGGAACGATGGGGGTAGTAGTGGCGGCCCGGTCCCGCGGCTCAGGGTGGTCAGACCAATGGTAGTCTGCTACGTGCTTCAGATAATGTCCGACTACGCCACCCGTGGATTGCGGTTATTAGGAACCGCCGCTGCAAGGAAGTCCGCTGGGGCTGATGATGAATGCAGCTAGAATGGTGTGACTCCCCACGGGAAGAGTGCGGCCCCAGGGCAGTGTAGTGGATGGTGGGAGTGATGGTGGTGAGAGTCCCAGTACCGGTAGTGCTGGAGGCGCGAAGGAGCACACAGACAACAAGTTACAGTCCAGGGTCTTTACTCACAGTTCATTTGTTCCGGGTCACTTCTGTCAGCAGTGACCGCCCGAGCCGTGCTGCGTCCACCAGGTGTGGGGCTCGGTCACCTCCCAGGCAGTTCAGGAGCATGGCACAGGACCCCCCTTAATCCTTTCTCTGGCCTGCCTCACCAGTGACCCACTTTTATCCAGCTGCCGCGGACTTGTGCGGTTAAACGTGGGCCCCGTCCTCTGCTGTCCTATATGGTGCCTTCCTAGCAGGTTTGATGAGGTGTCGCACCAATAGATGATCACGACGACCGGTCTTTGGCTGAGGGTAGTTTTTCCTCCACCAACTTGGGATCCGGTACCCTTAATCTGCCTGACCCTTCATCCTGGATTCTCGTGGGTTCTTAGGGTCCCTTCCACCTTATTGTTCCTGAGCCCTTCTGTTTCTCTGTCTCTCCTTCTCTTTCTCTGTTCCTTTCTGTTCCTTTCTCGTGGAGCTGGGATGAGACTTAATCACAGCTCCCTTTCACCTCCTCTCTCTCTCTTCTCCGGCCTCTCTCTAGGCCCGCTACTGAGTGGAGCTCCTACAGAGCCTCCACTCCCGGTCTTCTCCTCTGACTGAACGAACGAACCTAGATCTAAGATGGTGCCCACCTTTTATACCTCCCTCTGACCATGAGCCCAGGTGACCAGCAACCAATGGGCTCCTTCCTACGCTCAGGAACCAACCCCTATCTGCCCCTACAGCACTGGGTGTTCCACCCCCCCCTCCCTACTCCAGACCGGGACATAGTCGGTCGTGCCTGCACTTCTGTCTAGTGGGAGCACCGTAGAGCTGTCCCTCGGAAATGGGGTGTGTGGGCTGTATGCAGCTAACTGAGCCCTGGTCCATACTCCATCCTTACCTGGGAGTGGAATATCACACCTCTGGTCTGAGGTGCAATAACCCTGTAGCGGCCGAACCCTCGGGGCGCTACACATGTACCGTAAACACATGAAAGTAATGGAGCTGCCCTTTTCCACATTATTCGGCTTCACTGATGCTCTCACATCGATTACAACGAATGCAGTCTCTATTGTGTCGTTGTTGCTCTATGATAAAACTAGACATTTCAGTTTGTGTATGCAGCAGGGCAGGACCGGGTCCCGAATGGATACCCAGCTAATAGGAAGCTATATAAACATTATGTCCAGCTCAAAAAAAGGGAGACCACACCCTTACCTGCTCTAATTGCAGAAACCTGAAACTTAACTGAAAAAAAAAAATGGCCTCCCTTTCTGAGTATATGTTCATTTTGTTTTTGTCTTGGGTTTTGTCTGTTTAATGGTCAGTGTGAACATGCTCCTATTTTGCATGCATACCAACTTATATGCCAATTAATTTTTTTCAGTTATGTGTATGTAGCAAGGCTGGCATAGTAGCCTCAGCACTCTTGAGAACCTTTGGATTCTGCTGAATTGACAGACAGGTGTCATTTTCATCAATTTTTCCCGATGCTTTCCATAGGCATTTTTGTCCAATTACCTTGCCCAATTAGTTGTAGCCTTCATTTTAATTTCCATTGTCTCTCTTTTCAAGGCAGAGTATATACCCCTCAATAATATCAATGGGAAGGACATGTTCCCAGGCTCAGAGCTGGCTGAATGGTAGGCTTGCACAGAGAGGAGAATTTGTCATTGCCTACACACAATTCCACCAGCTAAATTAATTCTTGAGGTTTTGCTTGATCTGCCCCACCCAGTGGTGACATGTATAAAACTGGAGACTAAGGACCACGGTGACCCCATTGTGCTAGAGTTATGTAAGATGTGACAGCTGGCTTAGCTTTACTTACTTGCCTAACTTATTTGCTGCTGCCAAAGAGACATCCTTAAGAATATCCGAATACCTGCAAAGTTTTACTGTCACAGTAGTTTATAAGAGGGTGCATTTTTTAACCTAAACATATATAAAACACATCTTCATATTGTTATAATTGAATGAAATGCAGTAAAATTACACATGCACGGAAACATTTAATGTACATGTAATAAAGACGTTATATATATATACACATATGCATAGACCGTATAAACACACTGTAGAGATGCTGAAGGAGTCAATCTACTTATTGAAGTTTGTGGGTGCCCCATTATAACTCCATACAACAACAAAAAATTATAGAGGGTGTCATTTACGTTTGGCAACACAATTAAAAAACTGCTCATGTGTCTACATATTGCTATACCATAATTGTTAGGGCACCCCTGAATTTCTTTTGACTCACTCTCTGAATGTCCAAGTAATGTATTCCGTGCTAGTAAGAAAAAGCCTGCACAATAGCAAGAATAATGAACACTGATGATTATTCAAGACATTTTTTTTTATTTAAAAATATTTCTGCAATTTTTATTCCAGCGAAAAAAATACGATAATTTTCCTACACGTTTCAGATCAAACGTAGTTCTAATCTATAGATGATCGCAGTATTAGGCTAAGTCCCCACAATGCAGAAATGCTGCGGAGTGTTTCTGCATCTCCCTGGCAGAAAAAACGCATGAGGATTTTACATGCGTTTTTTCTGCCAGGGACAAGCGGAAGTGAAGCGTTTTGATCATGAGATTTCGTATGCGGGTTGTCAAGCTCTTTCCAAGCGCCTTTAGCATCACTTGGAAAAGTGCTTGATAACTTGGTTACACTATATAAATCCATGCAACCGGCATGGATTTATGTTGTGTGACCAAGTTACGATGCTGTAAATGCAGCATCAATAGTTAAAAAAAGAATAAAAATGTTGAAAAATAAAAAAAAACATTATACTCACATTCCGATGGCCCCCGGTCTCCTTCTCCAGTGCGTCCGGTGTCTTTGGCGGCTCACGGTGCCCTAAAAAGGACCTTCATTTAGTCATGCGACAGGTCATGCGACTGCCAACGTCAGCGGTCACGTGACCTGTCACATGACTAAACTACGTCATGGAAGGTCCTTTGACACCACCACGAGCAGCCGAAGAGCCAGCAGCGCCGCCGGGAGCAGACAGGGGGCCATCAGAAGGTAAGTATATGTTTTTTTTTTTTATTTTATTCTTTTTTAACTACAGGTATTATGGTACCCGGGTCTGGAGGAGAGTCCGCGCATTGAATCGCATAACATCCGCATGCATACTTGTATGCATGCGGATGTTATGCGGTTCAATGCAAGTCAATGGCGGCAATTTCGCTAAATTAATGGTAGTGCTGCAGATTATTCCGCAATGATAATCCGCAGCGGAAATTTCCGCAGCATGTGCACAGCACATGCGGATTATCATTGGGAAACATGGTAGACAACTTAACATGCGTTTTCGCGGCGGAAATGCAGCCGCGGAAATGCATTAAATCCGCATCGTGCGCACGCAGCCTTATGTAGAACTGGTTTGTTCCGATTCACCAAAGCAAGAATCACTCCATCCATGTACAAAAGTATCTGAACGGTTGACTGAGATTTTTGGTGATGGGCAGGTGTCACCAGCTTTACTGGACACAAAATAAACAGTTATACCAAAAAGTTGATAATAATCATTATTTTCATATGTTTTGGAAACAGTTATTAACTGATGTAGAAACAGCTGTGTAGGAAGCGTAAAACTGGGTGAGGAACATCTAAACTGCCACAAAAGGTGAGGTAATGGAAGACAGTTTCATGTCACAAGTCATACACTATGACAAGACAGGTCACAGCAACATGACACAAGGTAGTTATACTGCATCAGCAAGGTTTCTCCCAGGCAAAGATTTTGAAACAGACAGGGGTTTCAAGATGTGCCGTTGACGTTCTTTTGAAGAAAAATCAAAAATTTGTAAAGTTGAGGATTGTTGATGCAGCGGTCGGCCAAGGAAACTTACAGATAACTTGCAGCAGATAACAAACACATCATGCTTACTTGCTTTTCAAAGATTTAGATGTACAGCAGTGTCAGCAGCTCAGAACTGGCACCAATGAGTGGCCAGAAATGGTCTTCATGGAAGAATTTTGGCCAAAAACCCACCTTCCAAACTTTTGCCCACTACTGCATATCTCAAAAATGCCACAAACTTTTTCATCACCAATATAGCATTAATAAATAATAATAATAATAATTTTATTTGTATAGTGACAACATATTCCTCAGTACTTTACAATTAAGCATTCAAAGTAAATCATAATATTATGTCAAATTATACTATATTATCTCTATGCACCAAGGAGTCACATTCAGGGCACTAGAGGGAATGCTAAGTGACTTTGCTGGAGCCTAGACAATGTCTTGAGAATGACATTAGAAGTGCCTTACCCGGAAGGAGAATGATGAGAGGGGGTTGTGACAGGGCTTGGTTTGTTAGCTTTACTACTTAGCAATCCTTTCATCAGTAAAGGAAATTGGAGTAAGTTACAAGAGATAAGGTTCTCATTACCTAGCAAGGTGCAGATACCTGTATTACCATATAATGCACAAGTGAAGAACTCTCGTAATAGGCTGTAGACATAAATAATATAAATGAATCCCTCTCCTGGGGTGTAATAAGTGTCCCTATATTAGCATGCATTCTGAAGAAGCTGCTTCTGTGTTTGGACTGAATAGCTGGCACAATAGAGGAAGGACAATGAAAGCAATGAATGCAGAGGTTGGACTCCCCCCAGAGCTCTAAGGCCAAGTAATGCTAATCATCCCAGACTTCATTATAGCATGAAGGAGTTAAGCGAAGACAGCACACACCTCTGCCTTAGGAGGTTAAGTTTTGCCAGGATAGGAAGCAGGCAGGGCTACTTTGCCTGCTAGTAGTGTGAGGCTCTCAGGTGACAAGCCCTCAGGTAGACAGCAACATGACTTCATTGGGGTGGAGCTGTGCGCTGTACAGGTGTCTGCTTCACACAGGTTACTAGCACTGGTACAGCTGATCTCCGGCAGCGCTGACTCATTCCATTGCTGCATGCTGGAACTGTGCATGGTACATGAGTGACCATGGACACCAAGGACCCCAATGGGAAAGACGGCGGGGGGTTCAAGAAGAAGAACTTGACTTTTCTGAAGAGCAGGCTGTATATGTTAGAGAGGCGGAAAACGGATACAATTGTGGAACATGTTGTGAATGAGGACCTTGGAAATACAGGCACATTGCGCAGGACTCAATCTGACAGGACGGAGTACAACCAGAAGCTTAAAGGTAAGGGTGACACAATGTGCTGCAAAATTCTCCGACTCTTTACTTAATACAGAGGGGATACGATTTGATGTGAAAAAATGCTCATGGAGGTATACGTCAGGAGGACTTCCCGAAGTATGCATACATTGGCATCCATTCTAAGTATACCTCCGACAGATGCCGCTATCGCATACATTGGCATCCATATTAAGTATAACTCAACAGATGCCACTATTGCATACCTTGGCATCCATTATAAGTATACCTCAGACAGATGCCACTATTGCATACAGTGGCATCCATTATAAGTATACCTCCGACAGATGCCACTATTGCATACAGTGGCATCCATTATAAGTATACCTCCGACAGATGCCACTATTGCATACAGTGGCATCCATTATAAGTATACCTCCGACAGATGCCACTATTGCATACCTTGGCATCCATTATAAGTATACCTCCGACAGATGCCACTATTGCATACAGTGGCATGCATTATAAGTATACCTCCGACAGATGCCACTATTGCATACCTTGGCATCCATTATAAGAGTCTTCCACTGGATATATATTTTTTACTGGATGCATACACTGGTAGTCCATACAGATAAAAAAAAAGTGTACCAAAATATACCAGCAAGATGGGGTCGAAAGAATACCATTTTGACCTCAGATGTATACATATGACATATATATGCTAAGAGCTATTTCTTTGCGCACGTCAATTAGACACTACAAAACGTAGTGTGAAAGCTGCCTTATGCTTCTCAATGTATTTATCTTAAGAAAGTAAAGGCTCATGAGAAATCTCCTGTATTTCTGCACTTGCTGATGTTTGTCCCATATCTGTGGCGACATCATTGCTTTATTGCAGGTACACCTGCTGCATTATCTTGACTTATCTCGATCCACAAATAATGAATGATGAAGTCAGCTCTGCTCCTTCTGTAAATGCGTAGAACGGATAGATTAACTATTTAGTGATTTAATTTGAATGATGGACCATTGCATGCAACTAATATTTAAAGCGAGGATAAATATGTTGCATTCTTAATTTCCTAGGACTATAAACCACATAGGAGTCAGCCATGTTGGTTTGATAAATGTGTTACAATGCATTATCCAAACATCCATGACTGCAGAGAGGATGGATGGATGTGCCTGTCTGTAGTTGGAATGCACTCAGCAGGGGTGGCCAAACTTTTGTGTCTCAAGCCATTGTGTTGAATATCTACAGCCTCTTGATTTTTTCACTTTGCTGTTTGCCTACTTTTATTTTGCTTGAAATAATTAATCTTTACAAGCAGGTAATGCAATATTGATGGTGTAACCAAATCGTATTAATTACAGACTTCTTACAGTTATATGTAATGCTTAAAGGGGTTGTCACATGTTCAGAAATGGATAAAATTGCTAAGTCCTTGTAAAATCAAGCAACTTTGCAAAGTATCTCTTTTTAAAGATCCTCTCCGTTCTCAGAAATGAAGGAATCTTTAATGCAATAGTGTACAGCAGTCTTAGAGTGGCCGGTTGCCTAGGCAGGGAGGCCGTGCCACTAGAAGGCATTATGCCTGCTTGTGCCACTCTGAAGCTTCAGTGCTCCTGCGCTTCTCCTATGCTGCATAGGCAAAGTTGCCATTGCTAGCAGTTTGAGGGAGTGCTCACTTTGGACCAATGATGCAAACATGCATCCAGGGAAATTAGCTACAGTGCAATGGATTGTAATCTTCTTGATTATGTTGCGCACCATGGACAAATGAACATCAAGATCTCTGGAGATGGACTTGTAATCTTGAGATTATTGATATTGTTCATCAATTTTGGTTCTCAAGTTCTCAGACAGTTCTCTCCTCCTCTTTCTATTCTCTGTGCTTAATGTGGCACACACAGACACACAATGCAATGGTTGAATCAACTTCTCCCCTTTTTATCTGGTTTCACGTGTGATTTTCATATTGCCCACACCTGTTACTTGCCACAGGTGAGTTTGAATGAGCATCACAAACTTGAAACAAAGTTGTTTACCCACAATTTTAGAAAGGTGCCAACAATTTTGTCTGGCCCATTTTGGGGGTTTTGTATGAAATTACAGGTGCTTCTCACAATATTAGAATATCATCAAAAAGTAAATTTATTTCAGTTCTTCAATTCAAAAAGTGAAACTCATATATTATATAGAGTCATTACAAACAGAATGATCTATTTCAAGTGTTTATTTATGTTAATGTTGATGATTATGGCTTACAGCTAATGAAAACACAAAAGTCATTATCTCAGTAAATTAGAATAATTAACAAAAAACACCTGCAAAGGCTTCCGAAGCGTTTAAAAAGGTCCCTTAGTCTGTTTCAGTAGGCTCCACAACCATGGGGAAGACTGCTAACTTGACAAATGTCCTGAAGGCAGTCATTCACACACTCCACAAGGGGGGTAAGCCACAAAAGGTCATTGCTAAAGAAGCTGGCTGTTCACAGAGTGCTGTATCCAAGCATATTAATGGAAAGTTGAGTGGAAGGAAAAAGGTGCACAAGCAACCGGGATAACTGCAGCCTTGAAAGGATTGTTAAGAAAAGTGCATTCAAACATTTGGGGGAGATTCACAAGGAGTGGACTGCTGCTGGAGTCATTGCTTCAAGAGCCACCACACACAGACGTATCCAGGACATGGGCTACAAGTGCCGCATTCCTTGTGTCAAGCCACTCATGACAGATAGACAACGCCAGAAGCATCTTACCTGGGCCAAGCAGAAAAAGACCTGGACTGTTGCTCAGTGGTCCAAGGTGTTGTTTTCAGATGAAAGTAAATTTTGCATTTCATTTGGAAATCAAGGTCCCAGAGTCTGGAGGAAGAGTGGAGAGGCCACAATCCAAGCTGCTTGAGGTCCAGTGTGAAGTTTCCGCAATCAGTTATGGTTTGGGGAGCCATGTCATCTGCTGGTGTAGGTCCACTGTGTTTTATCAAGACCAAAGTCAGCGCAGCCATCTACCAGGAAATTTTAGAGCACTTCATGCTTCCCTCTGCCGACAAGCTTTTTGGAGATGGAAATTTCACCCTCCAGCAGGACTTGGCACCTGTCCACACTGCCAAAAGTACCAATACCTGGTTTAAAAACAACTGTATCACTGTGCTTGATTCGCCAGCAAACTAACCTGACCTTAACCCCATAGAGAATTGTCAAGAGGAAGATGAGAGACACTAGACCCAACAATGCAGATGAGCTGAAGGCTGCTATCAAAGCAACCTGGGCTTCCATAACACCTCAGCAGTGCCACAGGCTGATCGCCTCCATGCCACCCCGCATTGATGCAGTAATTGATGCAAAAGGAGCCTACACCAAGTATTGAGTGCATTTACTGAACATACATTTCAGTAAGACAACATTTCGGATTTTAAAATCATTTTTCAAGCTGTTGTTATAAAGTATTCTAATTTACTGAGATAATGACTTTTGTGTTTTCATTGGCTGTAAGCCATAATCATCAACATTAACAGAAATAAACACTTGAAATAGATCACTCTGTTTGCAATGATATATGAGTTTCACTGTTTTTACTTTTTGATGATTATAATTTTGTGAGAAGCACCTGTATGTCCAATTTTTTCTCTCAGTTTTTTGTGTTGTTCCAATACACACAAAAGAAATAAACATGTGTATAACAAAACATGTGTAATTGCAATAATTTTCTGGGACACATACTTCATTTTCTGGTACAATTTCAAGGGTGCCAACATTTTCGGCCATGACTGAACATCTTGAGAACATTGAGAACATCCCTCTAAGAATGCTGTGTCTGGCGATGCTTGATGAGTTGCGGCTAGAAGTGCTCATTAATGATCTTCTATATTACAAGCTTACAACATGCCAGTTAGCAGAGTATGGTATGCACTTTAGCTTAATCTTTTGATTCTACTTATACAATATTAAACTATTACTATATTAGTTGTAAACATGATTAGTTGTATAGCATGTTATAAACATTCTGCTTCCAGTAGCAGAATTCCTTACTTTATGGTAAAAATGCTTTTTCATTAAAAGGGTTGTCCCATGAGCTGATCACCAGGGGTCTGTCTGCTGGAGGCCCTATTATTGGTAAGGGGAGCTGTCGGCTTTTACACATTTTTCCGCAGCAATTATATGATGCACTTTAACATTGCTGCTGCAATGCAGTTAATGGAATTCCAAAGTTAATTTCATAACATATTTGTGATGTACACTGTGTTCCAAATTATTATGCAAATAATATTTTCTCAGATTTTCCCAAATTACCTATATGAATTGCAGTCATTGTAATTTTCCAGTCAAATAACTATTAGAGTACAACTGAAAGGTTTTTGTACAAACTGCCTATGATAACAGTATATTTTTTAAAAAATAAAACACTCAAACTGCGCTCAAAATGCATGTTCCAAATTATTATGCACAGCAGAGTTTTCAACCTTTTCATTTGAATAAAGAACAAAAAAATGGTCATTTTTGAAATTATAAGCATTAGCAGGTTATTACAAACTGAAATCAAACAGTTTTCAACTCAAAACTTTATTCTAGGTGATGTTACATTTGCACATAGGACCCCTTGTTCGAAAGGAGCTTCTGAACTCTCTCGTCCATTAAATTTGTCAGGTTTTGGATGGTTTCTGCTTCAATTGTTTTGCATGAGGACAGAATACCCTCCCAGAGCTGTTGCTTAGATGTGAACTGCCTCCCGCTATCATAGACACTCCTTTTGATGATGCTCCAGAGGTTCTCATTGGGGTTGAGGTCAGGGGAGCATGGGGGCCACACCATAAGTTTGTCCCCTTTTATGCCCATAGCAGCCAGAGAGGCAGATGTGTTATGTGCAGCATGAGACGGTGCATTATCATGCATGAAAATGATCTTGCTGCTTAATGCACGGTTCTTCTTCTTGAACCATGGAAGGAAGTGCTGTTTGAGAAACTCAACATACATTATGGAGTTCATCTTTACCCCTTCAGGGATCCTAAAAGGGCCAACAATCTCTCTCCCCATGATTCCAGCCCAAAACATTATCCACCTCCTCCTTGTTGGCGCCGTAGCCGTGTTTGTATGGGGTGTCCATCAACCAGCCATCCTCCACTCCATCCATCTGGACCATCGAGCGTTGCACGGCACTCATCGGTGAACAAAACAGTTTTGAAGTCTGTCTTCATGTATTGTTTGGCCCACTGGAGACGTTTCTGCTTGTGTACAGTGGATAGACGAGGTCGACAGGATGGCTTATGCACAGCTGCAAACCTCTGAAGGAACCTGCATCTTGTTGTTCGGGGGACGTTGGAGGCACCAGCAGCTTCAAAAACTTGTCTGCTGCTATGACAGGGCTTTTTTGCCGCTGCTCTTTTAACCTTACGTAATTGCCTGTAGGAAAGAGTCCTCAATTTTCCCTTATCAGCACGCACACGTGTGTACTGTGAATCAGCTACATACTTCTTGATCGTGTCACGATGAAGTGTCTTGGCAATGTTGATTGTAGTCATGCCTTGACCTAAACACTCCACAATTTGTTGCTTCTGAGCAGCCGACACATCCTTTTTCTTTCCCATTTTGGCAGAAAATGTAGGCTGCTTAATAATGTGGGACAGCCTTCTTAAGTAGTCTTGCCTTTCATTGGACACACCTGCCAAACTAATTAGCACAGGTGTCTGCAATTGCTTACAGTGATATAAAGAGCCCTGACACACATCACCATCAATGAGTTTAACTGACAAACAAAAAAATTCTTACCTTATCACTCCTAAACACTTTTTGCATAATAATTTGGAACACAGTGTATATTCAGTTTATATGCAGGAAGATCTCCCAAGTTATACGCCAAGCAGCCCATATACTTTAATGGCTGAACTTGTGCCAATAGAGCACTAGTCAAACAAGTAGCCAAATGTGAAGGCTGTTTGAACGATTACGGAAAACAAAGAAAATACATAGAAAACTGGATAAGTGCAAGACTTACAGTAATAATAAAATCATGACTTTATTACTTTAAAATAACAAGACAGATAATAAGATAATAAAAAAATTGCATATAAATCAGAGACCCAAAAGGCAGTGTCAGAAAAAAATCCAGATGAAAAGATGGAATTTAGGCTATTTGCATAGAGAGGGTATAGTACAAACAAATAGGCCCCGATTCATTAAGAGGAGAGGTGATGTGCACGCCGGTCTAAATGAATGGGGCCGCTGTAGTAAGGTGCACCTAATTCATTAAAATGCACACACTGCTTTATGAATTAAGTACATCTTACAAGTGCCTTGCACCTCCAGCAGAAATATACTCCAGTCAGGCAGTACATTTCTGACGTACATTTCAGGGACTAGAGTACAGTTCTGGTGCTAGTTATGGCACTAATGTGGCTTAACTTATCATGACTTAGTTTGGCGGGTTTAGCCATTCCCTGACCCACCCGTGCTATGCCCATCCTCTGACATAGCTGGCCGGGACTGGCGTGAAATTACAAAAGTTGCAATATTTTTGAGGTTGACCCAATATATTGTGACTCACTAAGGTGTTTTATGCCAGAATTCTGGGATAAACACTTTAATGAATTTTCCCTATAGTATATAAATAAATGTCAATGGCCCTTAAACATATCACAATGTACTAATAGACCTTGAATAATAGTCCCTAGTAAAATGTATAGTGCAAGTATAACAGACATCATCAGGGGATAAATCACAATTATTATCACAAAAAAACCCTTACTGTTCAGCCACCTCTACTCTCCTACCATGCGTTTCACTTTCATTGCTTCATCTGTGGCTGACCCCTAGATGAAGTCATAAATCTGAAGCAAAAATTCAACTTGTGACCATACCTTTTAAGAGTAAATTCCTAAGTTACATCTCCACTTCAGATCTCCAGCAACATCTGCGGTGGCATTTACATCTGCAGATATTACTGTAAAGAAAGGCACAGGCAAGATGCACCTACATCAGTAGCAGATTTGCAGTCTGTGCTGCTGATATTTTTTACAGTATGTGCATGATATTTCTTAAATTCTCATGCAATGCTGGCACTGTAAAATGCAGCAGATTTTCCTAAAGAACATATGAAACAGAAATTCCGCTGTGTTTTCACTACGTGGAAACTCACCTTGGGATAAGTTCACATGTAGCATATTTGTTACAGATTTTTCTCACATATTTGCGTGCAAAAATTATGCATTGTAGATGAGATTCCAACAAATGTCATCTACTTGCTGAAAATTTCTGTGCAGAAATTAACAAAGTGCAGATTTTTAAAATCCTGAGCATTTTAATTCTTAGTGCGGAATGTATTCTATATTTAAAGGGGTTGCCCAGCCTTGGGTACAAGTCTGCAGTCACTCTATGTAGACTGCAGACTTGTGAATCTGCACTGCGCACTGTGAGGATTCTCTGGCGCAAGTATGCGATTTGCATCCACATTCCTACTAGACATGTTTGGCCTTACTCAATACACTTGCATCGAGTGAGACTATGCATGTCTAGTCTGCATGTAACTGCATGGATGCAAATCGCATATCCCTGCACCCGAGAATCTTCGCAGTGCACGCAATGAGAGACTGCTGACTTGCGACTTATGACTGGACAACCCCTTTAAATGTTGAATGTTTGATGCAGATTTTTCCACGGAATATCTAAAAAAAATTTGCAGAAAAAAAACATTCCATGCAGATTGTGCTGCAGATTTTATTCCAAATTGTATTCTTATTATTGTAAAGGGTGAACGCTTTGCTGGATCCGCGCAAAGAATTGACATGCGGTGGATTTAATAATCTACAAGAAAGTCAGTTTACATGCAGAAAAATATCCTCAATGTGTAAAAGGGCTTTGCTGAAATCTCATCTACTTAGCACTGTACGAGGAACAGAAAATAGGCAATGTGTGAACATATCGTAACAGGTTTGTCTAGATTGGCCAGAGTCCCTTTTTTTCTGCCAAAGTTGTATAATGATCGATGAGCATTTACACTGCTGCACCCCAGATAACTGATTTTGGGGTGTTCTCAAATCCTTTAACCCATTCAATCACTCTCAATCTGCAAGTGTAATATCTAAAGCATCATTAATCAACCCCTTTAACTTTTGGGTAGTTTGCAAATGTTTTGTTATGTTTGGTTACCAAACGTACAATATGGATCTTGCGGAGGGGACTTATTGTAATTTTGGTTACAGTTGATGATAAAGATTGAGGAGAGGCGCTGCGCTCCTTCTTGTCATATACACGACTGTGGGAGAGTTGTATATATGTCACAGTGACTGATTATTATTTCGGTGACAGTGGGTTCCTAGTTGTGATGAGAGTCTCACTGACACAATGGTTGAGATTCATTGCTCCAGGCTGTGAGCTGTATGTAGCAGAGTGCAATAAACCTTCCGCGCCCTAAGACACCGGCTCATGGTGTGTGTCACTGCTCGGCGCATAGCTCAAGACAAGACTCTTTCTTGCTTAGTAACAGATCCAAGGAGAGGACGTAACACACGGTGACAAGAGAGCGCCTCTGACTCTGGAAACTAGCTCAACAGGCCAACAATGGAAGTATGAAACTTCCTCCAACTGCTTAGATAAGGGATGATAGATCAGATTTCTGTCACCAATGTATCATTCCCGACCAGCTGTAATAGAAGTATAACTTTTACCATAATTACAAGTACTTTACCATGGGAAAACAGTGCAATTATAGATAGTGCAAGGGATATTGCCCACAGCAGCCAAAATATTCCAACATCCACTTTACAAGGGCCAGAGTTGCAGTTTAAGACACATTACTGATATCGAGATCCACCTACCACCGCACACATGCACATTACTATTACATATTTGTCGGATCACCTGGTGAGGTGGATTCATGAAGCCACAGGTCAGGGAGGACACACGGACCCAGAGCATTGGCTGGAAGGCATAGGAAGCAGTAGGACCTGGAAAACTGGTCATGGTGGGCGGCTGATAAACAAGTGAAGCTGGACATGACGGAAACCACAGGACTAGGACGACAGATGAAAAGGTAATGGCAGGTCTGAAGCAGCACATAGATGTAGGTGAGAGAGTCACTTGTGAACCATCTCGAATAACAGTTTGATGATGGGTTAACCCGCAGAGACTTGAAGAGAATCTTTCAGCAGGTATTTGCTATGTAATCTAACAGCAGCATGAGGTAGGGACAGAAACCCTGATTCCAGCTATGTACCACTTATTTACTAGGTGCAGCAGTTATGATAAAGTCACAGTTTTCTCTGCTGCAGATCTATCAGAGCGCAGTTGTTCAGCTGTATATAAATCCGCCCACACCCCAGCTTTTTCTGTAAATTGTATAGTAACTAGTGTTGAGCGAGCACTAAAATGCTCGGGTGCTCGAAGCTCGGGCCGAGCTCACCGTGATACTCGGGTGCTCGACCCGAGCAACGAGCCCAATGTTAGTCTATGGGAGACTCGAGCATTTTTGCGGTGGCACCCCCGGCAGTCTTTTAAAAGCCTAACAAGTGCCCAAAACGATAGTGACAGTGCTCAAATGACATGGGGACAGCATGGGGATCGCCCCAGGAAGCATTTCTGACCCCCAGGTCACTGCTGTCAACAACGTGGTCAGAGGTATTAAGCCACTTTTACAGGCTCACAATAAAACGAAAGTGAAACTTTTTTCCTGTCAAATATGTTAAGGAACATCCTTTCCAGGGAAAAGACTTGTGTATAAGTTAAAATAAATGACCAAAAACAAAAATACTCCTCCACACCTTCGGCTATGTTCACAAGTAGCATTTTTTATGCGTTTTTGCACTTTTGTATTGCTTTCAACTATGACAAATGCATTCACCGGGAAATGTCATTTTAACATTTTACAACCTTATCTGGCTATGTGCTGTGTGACACATGCATAAAGCGCTGAAAAGACATGGGAACAGCATGGGGAAGACCCCTGGAAGCATCTCTGACTCCCAGGTCACTGTCTAAAAGTGTGCCCATCATAAGTGATCCTTGCCGCATCAGAAGATGCAGACTTACAACTATCCCCATGCAAGTTCTAGTCCCAGGGCAGTGTTCAATTGTACCTCCCCCATTCCTTGCAATACAAGCGCAAGTATGCAGCCTGCCACCCACCCACCCCCAGGCTGCAATACCATACTGCTTGCTTGCTTGAACTTGAAATTGGGCCTTTTAGCCATGTGGAGGCGGAATCTGGCCACCACGTCATGGCTGTGTTGGCGGCCTGGAATCCATACTCAGTCCCCAGCCGCCCGGCGGCCGGGTGTCCATACTCAGTCCCCAGCCGCCCCGCGGCCGAGTGTCCACACGGTCCCCAGCCGCCTGGGGGCAGTCGGGTGTCCATAAACGGTCCCCAGCCGCCCCCATTTCTCCTTGGAACATCCCCCCACACACTTTTCTTAGCCCGGCCTGCTTTAGGCAGCATTGGACAAGCCCACCAGAGAACCAGACTCCTCCGGTGGGCCCTGACTTCTCCATCGGTGGAGTTGAGAGTGCCAAGGTGAGGAGCATGATGATGATAACAGAAGTTAGCATCTGCTATGTTTTCTTTTAATGCAAGTGTAAGTGTGCAGCCTGCCACCCACCCACCCCCAGACTGCAATTCATACTGCTAGCTTGCACTTGAAATGGGGCCTTTTAGTTTAGAGGAGGCCGAAGCTGGCCACTACCTCATGGCTGCTTCAGCAGCGAGGTATCCATACTCAGTCCCCAGCCGCCCCTATTTGTCCTGGTGTGCCTTATACATAAGATTAAGCGCGTATACCAAAACATTACCTGTGCCCTCCCCAGTGCATTTAGTGGGAAGGAGAGCCTATTCCGCTGTAGTGTGTGCATGCCAAACCCCTGTTCATGGTACATGCGAAGATGCCTCCCACCTTGCACCTGTCGTTGCAGACTTGCAACTATCCCCATTCAAGTCCTTGTCCCAGGGCAGTGTTCAATTGTACCTCTCCCATTCCTTGCAATGCAAGCGCAAGTATGCAGCCTGCCACCCACCCACCCCCAGGCTGCAATACCATACTGCTTGCTTGCTTGCACTTTAAATTGGGCCTTTTAGGCATGTGGAGGCGGAATCTGGCCACCACGCCATGGCTGTGTCGGCGGCCTGGTATCCATACTCAGTCCCCAGCCGCCTGGTGGGCGGGTGTCCACTCTTGCTCCCCAGCCTCCAGGGGGTGGCCGGGTGTCCATACTCAGTCCCCAGCCACCCCTATTTGTACCGGTAACCTTTCCCACACTTTTCTTAGCCTGGCCTGCTTTAGGGCAGCATTGGCCGAGCCCACCGGATTATCAGACTCCTCCGGTGGGCCCTGGCTTCTCCATCAGGGGAGTTGAGAGTGCCAAGGTGAGGAGCATGATGAGGATGATAGAAGTTAGCATCTGCTTTGTTTTGTTGTAATGCAAGCGCATGTATGTAGTAGCGGCTAGGCCTGAGGAGGTCAGCGTTTTGGCGCATATCCTACCTCCTCCGAGGATTGCTGGATGTTTTCCTGCTACTATCCAAGTTCTATGACTCCCGTTAAAACAAAGCTTGAGGTGATAAATGATGGATGAGGTAGTGGCAAAGGAGAAAGAGCAGGAGGAACAGGGACCATTCACATCAATATCAGGCCAGTCAACCAGATATGTCTTGTAGGATATGTTTCTGTAACAAAAGGAGTGGTTTGGCTACACAATTATAGGGCATACAGTGAGTGCAATGCCTACCAAAAATTTCAAGGCACTCCAATGCCCCTTGGAAATGACATGGAGGTCAGAGGGCGTTAACTAAACCTTTTTTTCCATTTATAGCAACTGGGTCTCCTGTGCACTGTTGGCCTAAGCAGTGAATGGAATGCTTTCCAAAAATTATGAGGTACTGCAATGCCCCTTACAAGAGCCATGTGTGGCACCCCAGGGGTCTGGTCACCACAGTAATAGAGATTACGTCGGAGAGCAAGTGGGAGGTTTCCTGGTCAGGATCCCTTAAACATGCAACATCCTCCTGCCCCAGTCCTGGGAGGGGAGAATTCTGCCCTTATAAACTGGATCTGGGGTGGGGTTGAGTGAGTCAGAGAACAGAGAACAGTCAGAGTCAGAGTGAGAGCAAGGGAAAGTAACAGCAAGGAGCTCTGTAGGAGCTAAAGACGAGGTTCTGGAAGCTGAGCAGAGCTCGCCCTGGCAGAAGACAATAGGAACCGGACACAGGAGTCCGAAGCTGTGAGGACTTATATATCCAGCAGCAGAAACAAGCCGGCACGGGATTTCAGGTCCTCTGGCCATAGAAGCACGGAGGCTCAGTCACAAGCAAGGGACCAGTACCGCCGTCGTGGAGCGGAGGCTAACAGAAGGCCCCAAGTCACCAGCCATACGGGTGAGCACTACACGGTACACTCAGGGACGTGGGCTACTTCTACCCGCTTACAGCAAGGTAGCCAGGAAGAGTGCAGACAGACGGGGAGGCCTACAACTCCACCTGGCCAGGGGAACTCCTGCTTGCTCACAGACTGACCAGGCCTCTTATGCTAGCCAGTACTCCTGGGAGGGTCTACCTTATAATCATCAGTAAAGACCCTGAACTGCACTGCAAAGACTCTGAGTCACTCCTGCTGCGCTCGTGCACCATCACCCCCATCATCCACACTCACTGCCCTGAGGCTATACTCCTCCCGAGGTGAGTTATCCCATTTTATGCTGCGCACACAACACCAGCCTCAGCGGTCTGCCTCGCAGCGGTGGTACTCCCTGACCGCAATCCACGGGTGGCGCAGTCAGACAATTAACCTCAAAACCTAAGAAAGATTGCCACTGGTTTGACCAGCCTGAGCCACGGGACCGGGTCACCGCCACGGAGACTACAGACCCCAGAGACCCGGCACCGGGTATCCCACACACGTGTACACACTGCCCAGGGGGCGCGTCACATGCAGTACAGGATATTACAAACATAAGTCCCATTATTGGGGAGTGGGTGTCCCATAGTATTTGCTTATGCCTTGCAAGCAAAAGCTGCCAAAAATTAGGACGGAGCAACTTGCAATGCCCCTTACAAGAGCCATGCAGTACAGCATATTACAAACATAAGTCCCATTATTGGGGAGTGGGTCTCCCATAGTATTTGCTTATGCTTTCCCAGCAAAAGCTGCCAAAAATTAGGACTGAGCAACTTGCAATGCCCCTTACAAGAGCCATGCAGTACAGCATATTACAAACATAAGTCCCATTATTGGGGAGTGGGTCTCCCATAGTATTTGCTTATGCTTTCCCAGCAAAAGCTGCCAAAAATTAGGACGGAGCAACTTGCAATGCCCCTTACAAGAGCCATGCAGTACAGCATATTACAAACATAAGTCCCATTATTGGGGAGTGGGTCTCCCAAAGTATTTGCTTATGCTTTCCCAGCAAAAGCTGCCAAAAATTAGGACGGGGCAACTTGCAATGCCCCTTACAAGAGCCATGCAGTACAGCATATTACAAACATAAGTCCCATTATTGGGGAGTGGGTGTCCCATGATATTTGCTTATGCTTTCCCAGCAAAAGCTGCCAAAAATTAGGACGGAGGAACTTGCAATGCTGGCACCCTGGAGGTATAGTGGTGGTGGAGGCTGAGGATAAGGAGAAGAAGATTAAACAGCCGAAACGAGGAAGCGTATACCCATGTGTGGGTGTGAAGCGGTGCAAGTGAATACACCTCCCGAAATAACACAGTGGATTTGACTTTATGTTACTCTGCTGTCATTTGGTGGTGATGAGAAGTCTGGCCCAATCCAGCCCTTGTTCATTTTGATAAGGGTCAGCTTGTCAGCATTGTCAGTTGACAGGTGAGTGCGCTTATCAGTTATAATTCCCCCAGCGGCACTAAAAACACGCTGCGATAACACGCTAGCGGCAGGGCAGGCCAGGACCTCCAAGGCGTACAGAGCGAGTTCATTCCAAGTGTCCAGCTTGGATACCCAATAATTAAAAGGCACAGAGGAATCACGGAGGACGCTGGTACGATCGGCAAGGTACTCCCTCACCATCTTTTGAAACTTTCCACTCCTTGTGAGAGTACCCCGCGCCTCAGGGCCTGTAAGCTGGGCGGGTGTCAGAAAACTGTCCCAGAATGTTGACAGTGTTCCCCTGCCTCTGCTGGATTGGAGTTGCATCTCTCTCGCCTGTACGCCTTGGTTGGGCAACGAACTGTGACCTCTGCCGCTAGCGTGTTCAGATGGGAATTTTTTTAAGAGTTCTGCAGCAAGGGCCTTCTGGTATTGCCCCATTTTTGTAGACCTCTCCACCTCAGGAATAAGAGAGTGAAAGTTCTCCTTGTAGCGGGGGTCTACAAGTGTCACCAACCAGTAATGACTGTCACCCAACATTTTGACAACGCGAGGGTCACGGTTAAGGCAGCGTAACATAAAGTCAGCCATGCGTGCCAGACTGGTAACGGGCAAGATTTCCGTGTCCTCACCAAGATGACGACTGACCATGCTCTCCTCCTCCTCTTCCTCCTCCCCCCTGTCCTCAGGCCACCCACGCTGAACCGACGGTATGACACTTGTACAGGTACTACCGTCTACAACGCATGATAGCAGCTCCTGTTCTTCCTCCTCCTCCTCCTCCTCTCCCTCATTGTCCCCCAATGCACGTTGGGATGAGATGAGGCTGGGCTGTGTGTAATCGCCCGCTACGGCTTCTTGATCCATCTCATCATACTCTGGCTGCAATGCCTCCTCTTTTAATTCTCTGCAGAGAGCGTTGCAAAAGACAGACAAGTGGGATGCTGACACTAATGATGGCGTCATCGCCACTCACCATCTTGGTGGCCTACTCAAAGTTTGTCAGGATGGTACATATGTCAGACATCCAGGTCCACTCCTGAGGTCTTATGTGTGGAGTCTGACCTGAATATCGACGGCCTTGTTGTAGCTGGTACTCCACAACTGCTCTCTTCTGCTCACAAATCCTTTGCAACATGTGGAGGGTAGAGTTCCAACGTGTGGGGACATCACACACCAGTCGGTGTGCCGGAAGCTGCAAACGCTGCTGCAACACAGCAAGGGCGGCGGAAGCTGTAGCCGACTTGCGAAAATTAGCTGACAGGCGGCGTACTTTCACGAGCAGATCTGGCAACTCGGGGTACGATTTAAGAAACCGCTGAACCATGAGGTTAAGCACATGAGCCAGGCATGGTACGTGTGTGATCTCACCTCGCCTCAGAGCCGCCACCAGGTTACGGCCATTGTCACACACGACCATGCCGGGATGTAGGTTCAGCGGTCTCAGCCACAGATCTGCCTGCTCTTTCACAGCTGTCCACAACTCACAAGCAGTGTGAGGTTTATCACCTAAGCTTATGAGTTTCAGCTCAGCCTGTTGCCGCTTGGCGGAGGCAGTACTGCAATGCTTTCAGCTTGTAACTGATGTGGTGATATCTGAGATGGAGGCTGAACATGAGGAGGAGGAGGAGGAGGAGGATGCGCAGGAGCTGTACACTGTGGGGGCAACTCTGACTGACATAGGGCCCGCAATCCTCGGTGTGGGGAGGATGTGTTCCGTCCCAAGGTCCGACTGGGTCCCGGCTTCCACTATGTTTACCCAGTGTGCCGTCAGAGAGATGTACCATCCCTGGCCACAAGCACTTGTCCACGTGTCCGTTGTCAGGTGGACTCTCCCAGTAACTGTGTTGCTGAGGGCACGTCAGATGCTTTGGGACACGTGCTTGTGTAGTGCGGGGATGGCACACCGGGCAAAATAGTGTCGGCTGGGGACCGAGTACCGAGGGACGGTCACCGCCATAAGATTGCGGAAGGATACCGTCTCCACCAGCCTAAAAGGCAGCATTTCCAATGCAAGCAGTCGTGAAATGTGCGAATTTAGGACTGTGGCCTGTGGGGCGTTAGCTGCGAATTTCCGCTTTCGTTCAAAGGTCTGGGATATGGACAATTGAACGCTGCGGTGGGACGTGGACGTGTACGTTGATGCTGTTTCTTGAGAAACTGCCATAACAAGTGAAGACTGAGAGGAGGGGGCATCTTTACATGCAGTATGGACAGGGGATTGCCTTGCACACACAACAGGGGGTTCTATTGCACGCACAACAGTGGAAGAAGCAGTGGTGACACCCGCTGACACTGGTCGTGGACCCTGGGTTTCGCCCCACAAAGTCGGGTGCTTTGCTGCCATGTGCCTGATCATTCTGGTGGTGGTCAGGCTGGTAGTTTTGTCACCCCTGCTGATGCTGGCATGGCAGGTGGAACATATGGCCTTTTTGGGGTTATCAGCAGAGTCTTTAAAAAAATTCCAGACTCTGGAAGACCTACCGCTTGTACTGGCAACGTCCCTCGTGTTGGTGTTATGGGGAACGGTTGCCTGCCTTCTGTCTGCGGCCACCACACTGCTTCTTTCTGCCTGTTGGGGTACTCTGCCTCCCTCCCCCTGTGTGCTGCTGGCCTCACTCTGCATGTCCTCCTTCCACGTTGGGTCAGTTACTAGATCATCCACCACCTCCTCCTCTTCCACTTGCGCACCACGATCCTCCTACTCACTTCCTGGCAATTGTGTCTCGTCATCGTCCACCTCTTGTGACAGATTGCCAACGTCGACTTCCTGTGGCCATGGCTGTTCAAATATTTGGGCATCGCAGCATGGGATCTCCTCTTCCACCACTTCAAGCGTATCAGGCGAGGGGCCCAAATATGGAAATGGACCAGTGAACAGCTCTTCAGAGTCTCCAAGTGTGGGATCACTTGCTGTCTGACGACACTCGGCATGGTGGGAGGAAGGAGCATCAGGGTGAGGAGGAGTATGCGGTCGAGACTCACGGCTACTAAGAGTTGACCGTGTGGAAGACAGACCGGAGGTGGTGATGCCCAGGTAACTGGAAGTATTGTCTGCTATCCAATTAATAACCTGTTCACACTGATCAGTTCTCAATACTGGTGTTGTTCTGTGCTTCCCTAGTAATTCGGTCAAGAAGTGGGAGCGAGAAGATGTGGCTGTTGGTTGTGGCACATTTTCACCTTGGCCACGGCCCCGTCCTCTGCACGAACCATCACCAGAACGTCCACTTCCACGTCCCTTGCCACGCGCCTTGCCCATTGTAAATGAAGTAAAATAGCTTACACTTGCACTATCAATGGAAAAAGGGTAATAAAGAGTAGATTAGAACCGTGGAAGAGGAAAACCACAGTTATTGTTTACTGGGGTATACCACACTTTTTTAAATAGAGATATTTGCGGCTGAAAAGTGAGCGACACACTCAAACTGCTTTTTTTTAGATACCAAAGGCCCAAAACTGGATAGTACAGCGATTTGACCCGTGGAACTGCGAAACCACACTGGGATGTCGGGCCTACACAAGACTATTTTCAACAGATATATTTTTGTGTCACAACAGTCAGGAGACACTACTGTTTTTCTTTACGGAAAAAACTACCAAAACCTGAATAATAGAGATTTTTTACCGTGGAACAGCAAAACCACAGTTATAATTTACTGGTGTATACCAGGCTTTTTAAAATATATATATATTTGCGGCTGAACAGTGAGCGACACACTCAAACTGTTTTTTTTAGATACAAATGGCCCAAAAGTGGATAATACAGAGGTTTGTACCGTGGAACTGCAAAACCACACTTGTATTTCTCGGGCCTACACCAGACTATTTTCAACAGATATATTTGTGTCTGAAAAATCAGGGAGACACTATTTTTTTTTTTTTTACAGCAAAAAATGCAAAAAGCAGGATAATAGAGATTTTTTACCGTGGAACAGCAAAAGCACACTTCTGTCTCTCTGGCCTACACCAGACTATTTTCAACAGATATATTTGTGTCTGAAAAATCAGGGAGACACTATTTTTTTTTTTTTTTTTTACAGCAAAAAATGCAAAAAGCAGGATAATAAGAGATTTTTTACCGTGGAACAGCAAAAGCACACTTCTGTCTCTCTGGCCTACACCAGACTATTTTCAACAGATATATTTGTGTCTGAAAAATCAGGGAGACACTATTATTATTTTTATACAGCAAAAAATGCCAAAAACAGGATAATAGAGATGTTTTACCGTGGAACATCAAAACCACAGTAATAATTTACTGGTGTATACCAGGCTTTTTAAAATATATATATATTTGCAGCTGAACAGTGAGCGACACACTCAAACAGTTTTTTTTAGATACAAATGGCCCAAAAGTGGATAATACAGAGGTTTG
This sequence comes from Phyllobates terribilis, assembly GCF_046119375.1. Taxonomy (NCBI): domain Eukaryota; kingdom Metazoa; phylum Chordata; class Amphibia; order Anura; family Dendrobatidae; genus Phyllobates; species Phyllobates terribilis. The sequence continues at coordinate 876,073,261 of NW_027362761.1, forward strand.
TACCGTGGAACTGCAAAACCACACTTGTATTTCTCGGGCCTACACCAGACTATTTTCAACAGATATATTTGTGTCTGAAAAATCAGGGAGACACTATTTTTTTTTTTTTTACAGCAAAAAATGCAAAAAGCAGGATAATAGAGATTTTTTACCGTGGAACAGCAAAAGCACACTTCTGTCTCTCTGGCCTACACCAGACTATTTTCAACAGATATATTTGTGTCTGAAAAATCAGGGAGACACTATTATTATTTTTATACAGCAAAAAATGCCAAAACCAGGATAATAGAGATGTTTTACCGTGGAACATCAAAACCACAGTAATAATTTACTGGTGTATACCAAGCTTTTTAAAATATATATATATTTGCGGCTGAACAGTGAGCGACACACTCAAACTGTTTTTTTTAGATACAAATGGCCCAGAAGTGGATAATACAGAGGTTTGTACCGTGGAACTGCAAAACCACACTTGTATTTCTTGGTCCTACACCAGACTATTTTCAACAGATATATTTGTGTCTGAAAAATCAGGGAGACACTATTTTTTTTTTTTTTACAGCAAAAAATGCAAAAAGCAGGATAATAGAGATTTTTTACCGTGGAACAGCAAAAGCACACTTTTGTCTCTCTGGCCTACACCAGACTATTTTCAACAGATATATTTGTGTCTGAAAAATCAGGGAGACACTATTATTATTTTTATACAGTAAAAAATGCCAAAAACAGGATAATAGAGATGTTTTACCGTGGAACATCAAAACCACAGTAATAATTTACTAGTGTATACCAGGCTTTTTAAAATATATATATATTTGCGGCTGAACAGTGAGCGACACACTCAAACTGTTTTTTTTAGATACAAATGGCCCAAAAGTGGATAATACAGAGGTTTGTACCGTGGAACTGCAAAACCACACTTGTATTTCTCGGGCCTACACCAGACTATTTTCAACAGATATATTTGTGTCTGAAAAATCAGGGAGACACTATTTTTTTTTCTTTTACAGCAAAAAATGCAAAAAGCAGGATAATAAGAGATTTTTTACCGTGGAACAGCAAAAGCACACTTCTGTCTCTCTGGCCTACACCAGACTATTTTCAACAGATATATTTGTGTCTGAAAAATCAGGGAGACACTATTATTATTTTTATACAGCAAAAAATGCCAAAAACAGGATAATAGAGATGTTTTACCGTGGAACATCAAAACCACAGTAATAATTTACTGGTGTATACCAGGCTTTTTAAAATATATATATATTTGCAGCTGAACAGTGAGCGACACACTCAAACAGTTTTTTTTAGATACAAATGGCCCAAAAGTGGATAATACAGAGGTTTGTACCGTGGAACTGCAAAACCACACTTGTATTTCTCGGGCCTACACCAGACTATTTTCAACAGATATATTTGTGTCTGAAAAATCAGGGAGACACTATTTTTTTTTTTTTACAGCAAAAAATGCAAAAAGCAGGATAATAGAGATTTTTTACCGTGGAACAGCAAAAGCACACTTCTGTCTCTCTGGCCTACACCAGACTATTTTCAACAGATATATTTGTGTCTGAAAAATCAGGGAGACACTATTATTATTTTTATACAGCAAAAAATGCCAAAACCAGGATAATAGAGATGTTTTACCGTGGAACATCAAAACCACAGTAATAATTTACTGGTGTATACCAAGCTTTTTAAAATATATATATATTTGCGGCTGAACAGTGAGCGACACACTCAAACTGTTTTTTTTAGATACAAATGGCCCAGAAGTGGATAATACAGAGGTTTGTACCGTGGAACTGCAAAACCACACTTGTATTTCTCGGTCCAACACCAGACTATTTTCAACAGATATATTTGTGTCTGAAAAATCAGGGAGACACTATTTTTTTTTTTTTTACAGCAAAAAATGCAAAAAGCAGGATAATAGAGATTTTTTACCGTGGAACAGCAAAAGCACACTTTTGTCTCTCTGGCCTACACCAGACTATTTTCAACAGATATATTTGTGTCTGAAAAATCAGGGAGACACTATTATTATTTTTATACAGTAAAAAATGCCAAAAACAGGATAATAGAGATGTTTTACCGTGGAACATCAAAACCACAGTAATAATTTACTAGTGTATACCAGGCTTTTTAAAATATATATATATTTGCGGCTGAACAGTGAGCGACACACTCAAACTGTTTTTTTTAGATACAAATGGCCCAAAAGTGGATAATACAGAGGTTTGTACCGTGGAACTGCAAAACCACACTTGTATTTCTCGGGCCTACACCAGACTATTTTCAACAGATATATTTGTGTCTGAAAAATCAGGGAGACACTATTTTTTTTTCTTTTACAGCAAAAAATGCAAAAAGCAGGATAATAAGAGATTTTTTACCGTGGAACAGCAAAAGCACACTTCTGTCTCTCTGGCCTACACCAGACTATTTTCAACAGATATATTTGTGTCTGAAAAATCAGGGAGACACTATTATTATTTTTATACAGCAAAAAATGCCAAAAACAGGATAATAGAGATGTTTTACCGTGGAACATCAAAACCACAGTAATAATTTACTGGTGTATACCAGGCTTTTTAAAATATATATATATTTGCAGCTGAACAGTGAGCGACACACTCAAACAGTTTTTTTTAGATACAAATGGCCCAAAAGTGGATAATACAGAGGTTTGTACCGTGGAACTGCAAAACCACACTTGTATTTCTCGGGCCTACACCAGACTATTTTCAACAGATATATTTGTGTCTGAAAAATCAGGGAGACACTATTTTTTTTTTTTTTACAGCAAAAAATGCAAAAAGCAGGATAATAGAGATTTTTTACCGTGGAACAGCAAAAGCACACTTCTGTCTCTCTGGCCTACACCAGACTATTTTCAACAGATATATTTGTGTCTGAAAAATCAGGGAGACACTATTATTATTTTTATACAGCAAAAAATGCCAAAACCAGGATAATAGAGATGTTTTACCGTGGAACATCAAAACCACAGTAATAATTTACTGGTGTATACCAAGCTTTTTAAAATATATATATATTTGCGGCTGAACAGTGAGCGACACACTCAAACTGTTTTTTTTAGATACAAATGGCCCAGAAGTGGATAATACAGAGGTTTGAACCGTGGAACTGCAAAACCACACTTGTATTTCTCGGTCCTACACCAGACTATTTTCAACAGATATATTTGTGTCTGAAAAATCAGGGAGACACTATTTTACTATTTTTTTTTTTTTTTACAGCAAAAAATGCAAAAAGCAGGATAATAGAGATTTTTTACCGTGGAACAGCAAAAGCACACTTTTGTCTCTCTGGCCTACACCAGACTATTTTCAACAGATATATTTGTGTCTGAAAAATCAGGGAGACACTATTTTTTTTTCTTTTACAGCAAAAAATGCAAAAAGCAGGATAATAAGAGATTTTTTACCGTGGAACAGCAAAAGCACACTTCTGTCTCTCTGGCCTACACCAGACTATTTTCAACAGATATATTTGTGTCTGAAAAATCAGGGAGACACTATTATTATTTTTATACAGCAAAAAATGCCAAAAACAGGATAATAGAGATGTTTTACCGTGGAACATCAAAACCACAGTAATAATTTACTGGTGTATACCAGGCTTTTTAAAATATATATATATTTGCAGCTGAACAGTGAGCGACACACTCAAACAGTTTTTTTTAGATACAAATGGCCCAAAAGTGGATAATACAGAGGTTTGTACCGTGGAACTGCAAAACCACACTTGTATTTCTCGGGCCTACACCAGACTATTTTCAACAGATATATTTGTGTCTGAAAAATCAGGGAGACACTATTTTTTTTTTTTTACAGCAAAAAATGCAAAAAGCAGGATAATAGAGATTTTTTACCGTGGAACAGCAAAAGCACACTTCTGTCTCTCTGGCCTACACCAGACTATTTTCAACAGATATATTTGTGTCTGAAAAATCAGGGAGACACTATTATTATTTTTATACAGCAAAAAATGCCAAAACCAGGATAATAGAGATGTTTTACCGTGGAACATCAAAACCACAGTAATAATTTACTGGTGTATACCAAGCTTTTTAAAATATATATATATTTGCGGCTGAACAGTGAGCGACACACTCAAACTGTTTTTTTTAGATACAAATGGCCCAGAAGTGGATAATACAGAGGTTTGTACCGTGGAACTGCAAAACCACACTTGTATTTCTCGGTCCAACACCAGACTATTTTCAACAGATATATTTGTGTCTGAAAAATCAGGGAGACACTATTTTTTTTTTTTTTACAGCAAAAAATGCAAAAAGCAGGATAATAGAGATTTTTTACCGTGGAACAGCAAAAGCACACTTTTGTCTCTCTGGCCTACACCAGACTATTTTCAACAGATATATTTGTGTCTGAAAAATCAGGGAGACACTATTATTATTTTTATACAGTAAAAAATGCCAAAAACAGGATAATAGAGATGTTTTACCGTGGAACATCAAAACCACAGTAATAATTTACTAGTGTATACCAGGCTTTTTAAAATATATATATATTTGCGGCTGAACAGTGAGCGACACACTCAAACTGTTTTTTTTAGATACAAATGGCCCAAAAGTGGATAATACAGAGGTTTGTACCGTGGAACTGCAAAACCACACTTGTATTTCTCGGGCCTACACCAGACTATTTTCAACAGATATATTTGTGTCTGAAAAATCAGGGAGACACTATTTTTTTTTCTTTTACAGCAAAAAATGCAAAAAGCAGGATAATAAGAGATTTTTTACCGTGGAACAGCAAAAGCACACTTCTGTCTCTCTGGCCTACACCAGACTATTTTCAACAGATATATTTGTGTCTGAAAAATCAGGGAGACACTATTATTATTTTTATACAGCAAAAAATGCCAAAAACAGGATAATAGAGATGTTTTACCGTGGAACATCAAAACCACAGTAATAATTTACTGGTGTATACCAGGCTTTTTAAAATATATATATATTTGCAGCTGAACAGTGAGCGACACACTCAAACAGTTTTTTTTAGATACAAATGGCCCAAAAGTGGATAATACAGAGGTTTGTACCGTGGAACTGCAAAACCACACTTGTATTTCTCGGGCCTACACCAGACTATTTTCAACAGATATATTTGTGTCTGAAAAATCAGGGAGACACTATTTTTTTTTTTTTTACAGCAAAAAATGCAAAAAGCAGGATAATAGAGATTTTTTACCGTGGAACAGCAAAAGCACACTTCTGTCTCTCTGGCCTACACCAGACTATTTTCAACAGATATATTTGTGTCTGAAAAATCAGGGAGACACTATTATTATTTTTATACAGCAAAAAATGCCAAAACCAGGATAATAGAGATGTTTTACCGTGGAACATCAAAACCACAGTAATAATTTACTGGTGTATACCAAGCTTTTTAAAATATATATATATTTGCGGCTGAACAGTGAGCGACACACTCAAACTGTTTTTTTTAGATACAAATGGCCCAGAAGTGGATAATACAGAGGTTTGAACCGTGGAACTGCAAAACCACACTTGTATTTCTCGGTCCTACACCAGACTATTTTCAACAGATATATTTGTGTCTGAAAAATCAGGGAGACACTATTTTACTATTTTTTTTTTTTTTTACAGCAAAAAATGCAAAAAGCAGGATAATAGAGATTTTTTACCGTGGAACAGCAAAAGCACACTTTTGTCTCTCTGGCCTACACCAGACTATTTTCAACAGATATATTTGTGTCTGAAAAATCAGGGAGACACTATTATTATTTTTATACAGTAAAAAATGCCAAAAACAGGATAATAGAGATGTTTTACCGTGGAACATCAAAACCACAGTAATAATTTACTAGTGTATACCAGGCTTTTTAAAATATATATATATTTGCGGCTGAACAGTGAGCGACACACTCAAACTGTTTTTTTTAGATACAAATGGCCCAAAAGTGGATAATACAGAGGTTTGTACCGTGGAACTGCAAAACCACACTTGTATTTCTCGGGCCTACACCAGACTATTTTCAACAGATATATTTGTGTCTGAAAAATCAGGGAGACACTATTTTTTTTTTTTACAGCAAAAAATGCAAAAAGCAGGATAATAGAGATTTTTTACCGTGGAACAGCAAAAGCACACTTCTGTCTCTCTGGCCTACACCAGACTGTTTTCAACAGATATATTTGTGTCTGAAAAATCAGGGAGACACTATTATTATTTTTATACAGCAAAAAATGCCAAAACCAGGATAATAGAGATGTTTTACCGTGGAACATCAAAACCACAGTAATAATTTACTGGTGTATACCAAGCTTTTTAAAATATATATATATTTGCGGCTGAACAGTGAGCGACACACTCAAACTGTTTTTTTTAGATACAAATGGCCCAGAAGTGGATAATACAGAGGTTTGTACCGTGGAACTGCAAAACCACACTTGTATTTCTCGGTCCTACACCAGACTATTTTCAACAGATATATTTGTGTCTGAAAAATCAGGGAGACACTATTTTTTTTTTTTTTACAGCAAAAAATGCAAAAAGCAGGATAATAGAGATTTTTTACCGTGGAACAGCAAAAGCACACTTTTGTCTCTCTGGCCTACACCAGACTATTTTCAACAGATATATTTGTGTCTGAAAAATCAGGGAGACACTATTATTATTTTTATACAGTAAAAAATGCCAAAAACAGGATAATAGAGATGTTTTACCGTGGAATATCAAAACCACAGTAATAATTTACTAGTGTATACCAGGCTTTTTAAAATATATATATATTTGCGGCTGAACAGTGAGCGACACACTCAAACTGTTTTTTTTAGATACAAATGGCCCAAAAGTGGATAATACAGAGGTTTGTACCGTGGAACTGCAAAACCACACTTGTATTTCTCGGGCCTACACCAGACTATTTTCAACAGATATATTTGTGTCTGAAAAATCAGGGAGACACTATTTTTTTTTCTTTTACAGCAAAAAATGCAAAAAGCAGGATAATAAGAGATTTTTTACCGTGGAACAGCAAAAGCACACTTCTGTCTCTCTGGCCTACACCAGACTATTTTCAACAGATATATTTGTGTCTGAAAAATCAGGGAGACACTATTATTATTTTTATACAGCAAAAAATGCCAAAAACAGGATAATAGAGATGTTTTACCGTGGAACATCAAAACCACAGTAATAATTTACTGGTGTATACCAAGCTTTTTAAAATATATATATATTTGCGGCTGAACAGTGAGCGACACACTCAAACTGTTTTTTTTAGATACAAATGGCCCAGAAGTGGATAATACAGAGGTTTGTACCGTGGAACTGCAAAACCACACTTGTATTTCTCGGTCCAACACCAGACTATTTTCAACAGATATATTTGTGTCTGAAAAATCAGGGAGACACTATTTTTTTTTTTTTTACAGCAAAAAATGCAAAAAGCAGGATAATAGAGATTTTTTACCGTGTAACAGCAAAAGCACACTTTTGTCTCTCTGGCCTACACCAGACTATTTTCAACAGATATATTTGTGTCTGAAAAATCAGGGAGACACTATTATTATTTTTATACAGTAAAAAATGCCAAAAACAGGATAATAGAGATGTTTTACCGTGGAACATCAAAACCACAGTAATAATTTACTAGTGTATACCAGGCTTTTTAAAATATATATATATTTGCGGCTGAACAGTGAGCGACACACTCAAACTGTTTTTTTTAGATACAAATGGCCCAAAAGTGGATAATACAGAGGTTTGTACCGTGGAACTGCAAAACCACACTTGTATTTCTCGGGCCTACACCAGACTATTTTCAACAGATATATTTGTGTCTGAAAAATCAGGGAGACACTATTTTTTTTTCTTTTACAGCAAAAAATGCAAAAAGCAGGATAATAAGAGATTTTTTACCGTGGAACAGCAAAAGCACACTTCTGTCTCTCTGGCCTACACCAGACTATTTTCAACAGATATATTTGTGTCTGAAAAATCAGGGAGACACTATTATTATTTTTATACAGCAAAAAATGCCAAAAACAGGATAATAGAGATGTTTTACCGTGGAACATCAAAACCACAGTAATAATTTACTGGTGTATACCAGGCTTTTTAAAATATATATATATTTGCAGCTGAACAGTGAGCGACACACTCAAACAGTTTTTTTTAGATACAAATGGCCCAAAAGTGGATAATACAGAGGTTTGTACCGTGGAACTGCAAAACCACACTTGTATTTCTCGGGCCTACACCAGACTATTTTCAACAGATATATTTGTGTCGGAAAAATCAGGGAGACACTATTTTTTTTTTTTTTACAGCAAAAAATGCAAAAAGCAGGATAATAGAGATTTTTTACCGTGGAACAGCAAAAGCACACTTCTGTCTCTCTGGCCTACACCAGACTATTTTCAACAGATATATTTGTGTCTGAAAAATCAGGGAGACACTATTATTATTTTTATACAGCAAAAAATGCCAAAACCAGGATAATAGAGATGTTTTACCGTGGAACATCAAAACCACAGTAATAATTTACTGGTGTATACCAAGCTTTTTAAAATATATATATATTTGCGGCTGAACAGTGAGCGACACACTCAAACTGTTTTTTTTAGATACAAATGGCCCAGAAGTGGATAATACAGAGGTTTGTACCGTGGAACTGCAAAACCACACTTGTATTTCTCGGTCCTACACCAGACTATTTTCAACAGATATATTTGTGTCTGAAAAATCAGGGAGACACTATTTTTTTTTTTTTTACAGCAAAAAATGCAAAAAGCAGGATAATAGAGATTTTTACCGTGGAACAGCAAAAGCACACTTTTGTCTCTCTGGCCTACACCAGACTATTTTCAACAGATATATTTGTGTCTGAAAAATCAGGGAGACACTATTATTATTTTTATACAGTAAAAAATGCCAAAAACAGGATAATAGAGATGTTTTACCGTGGAACATCAAAACCACAGTAATAATTTACTAGTGTATACCAGGCTTTTTAAAATATATATATATTTGCGGCTGAACAGTGAGCGACACACTCAAACTGTTTTTTTAGATAAAAATGGCCCAAAAGTGGATAATACAGAGGTTTGTACCGTGGAACTGCAAAACCACACTTGTATTTCTCGGGCCTACACCAGACTATTTTCAACAGATATATTTGTGTCTGAAAAATCAGGGAGACACTATATTTTTTTTTTTTACAGCAAAAAATGCAAAAAGAAGGATAATAGAGATTTTTTACCGTGGAACAGCAAAAGCACACTTCTGTCTCTCTGGCCTACACCAGACTATTTTCAACAGATATATTTGTGTCTGAAAAATCAGGGAGACACTATTATTATTTTTATACAGCAAAAAATGCCAAAAACAGGATAATAGAGATGTTTTACCGTGGAACATCAAAACCACAGTAATAATTTACTGGTGTATACCAGGCTTTTTAAAATATATATATATTTGCAGCTGAACAGTGAGCGACACACTCAAACAGTTTTTTTTAGATACAAATGGCCCAAAAGTGGATAATACAGAGGTTTGTACCGTGGAACTGCAAAACCACACTTGTATTTCTCGGGCCTACACCAGACTATTTTCAACAGATATATTTGTGTCTGAAAAATCAGGGAGACACTATTTTTTTTTTTTTACAGCAAAAAATGCAAAAAGCAGGATAATAGAGATTTTTTACCGTGGAACAGCAAAAGCACACTTCTGTCTCTCTGGCCTACACCAGACTATTTTCAACAGATATATTTGTGTCTGAAAAATCAGGGAGACACTATTATTATTTTTATACAGCAAAAAATGCCAAAACCAGGATAATAGAGATGTTTTACCGTGGAACATCAAAACCACAGTAATAATTTACTGGTGTATACCAAGCTTTTTAAAATATATATATATTTGCGGCTGAACAGTGAGCGACACACTCAAACTGTTTTTTTTAGATACAAATGGCCCAGAAGTGGATAATACAGAGGTTTGTACCGTGGAACTGCAAAACCACACTTGTATTTCTCGGTCCAACACCAGACTATTTTCAACAGATATATTTGTGTCTGAAAAATCAGGGAGACACTATTTTTTTTTTTTTTACAGCAAAAAATGCAAAAAGCAGGATAATAGAGATTTTTTACCGTGGAACAGCAAAAGCACACTTTTGTCTCTCTGGCCTACACCAGACTATTTTCAACAGATATATTTGTGTCTGAAAAATCAGGGAGACACTATTATTATTTTTATACAGTAAAAAATGCCAAAAACAGGATAATAGAGATGTTTTACCGTGGAACATCAAAACCACAGTAATAATTTACTAGTGTATACCAGGCTTTTTAAAATATATATATATTTGCGGCTGAACAGTGAGCGACACACTCAAACTGTTTTTTTTAGATACAAATGGCCCAAAAGTGGATAATACAGAGGTTTGTACCGTGGAACTGCAAAACCACACTTGTATTTCTCGGGCCTACACCAGACTATTTTCAACAGATATATTTGTGTCTGAAAAATCAGGGAGACACTATTTTTTTTTCTTTTACAGCAAAAAATGCAAAAAGCAGGATAATAAGAGATTTTTTACCGTGGAACAGCAAAAGCACACTTCTGTCTCTCTGGCCTACACCAGACTATTTTCAACAGATATATTTGTGTCTGAAAAATCAGGGAGACACTATTATTATTTTTATACAGCAAAAAATGCCAAAAACAGGATAATAGAGATGTTTTACCGTGGAACATCAAAACCACAGTAATAATTTACTGGTGTATACCAGGCTTTTTAAAATATATATATATTTGCAGCTGAACAGTGAGCGACACACTCAAACAGTTTTTTTTAGATACAAATGGCCCAAAAGTGGATAATACAGAGGTTTGTACCGTGGAACTGCAAAACCACACTTGTATTTCTCGGGCCTACACCAGACTATTTTCAACAGATATATTTGTGTCTGAAAAATCAGGGAGACACTATTTTTTTTTTTTTTACAGCAAAAAATGCAAAAAGCAGGATAATAGAGATTTTTTACCGTGGAACAGCAAAAGCACACTTCTGTCTCTCTGGCCTACACCAGACTATTTTCAACAGATATATTTGTGTCTGAAAAATCAGGGAGACACTATTATTATTTTTATACAGCAAAAAATGCCAAAACCAGGATAATAGAGATGTTTTACCGTGGAACATCAAAACCACAGTAATAATTTACTGGTGTATACCAAGCTTTTTAAAATATATATATATTTGCGGCTGAACAGTGAGCGACACACTCAAACTGTTTTTTTTAGATACAAATGGCCCAGAAGTGGATAATACAGAGGTTTGAACCGTGGAACTGCAAAACCACACTTGTATTTCTCGGTCCTACACCAGACTATTTTCAACAGATATATTTGTGTCTGAAAAATCAGGGAGACACTATTTTACTATTTTTTTTTTTTTTTACAGCAAAAAATGCAAAAAGCAGGATAATAGAGATTTTTTACCGTGGAACAGCAAAAGCACACTTTTGTCTCTCTGGCCTACACCAGACTATTTTCAACAGATATATTTGTGTCTGAAAAATCAGGGAGACACTATTATTATTTTTATACAGTAAAAAATGCCAAAAACAGGATAATAGAGATGTTTTACCGTGGAACATCAAAACCACAGTAATAATTTACTAGTGTATACCAGGCTTTTTAAAATATATATATATTTGCGGCTGAACAGTGAGCGACACACTCAAACTGTTTTTTTTAGATACAAATGGCCCAAAAGTGGATAATACAGAGGTTTGTACCGTGGAACTGCAAAACCACACTTGTATTTCTCGGGCCTACACCAGACTATTTTCAACAGATATATTTGTGTCTGAAAAATCAGGGAGACACTATTTTTTTTTTTTACAGCAAAAAATGCAAAAAGCAGGATAATAGAGATTTTTTACCGTGGAACAGCAAAAGCACACTTCTGTCTCTCTGGCCTACACCAGACTGTTTTCAACAGATATATTTGTGTCTGAAAAATCAGGGAGACACTATTATTATTTTTATACAGCAAAAAATGCCAAAACCAGGATAATAGAGATGTTTTACCGTGGAACATCAAAACCACAGTAATAATTTACTGGTGTATACCAAGCTTTTTAAAATATATATATATTTGCGGCTGAACAGTGAGCGACACACTCAAACTGTTTTTTTTAGATACAAATGGCCCAGAAGTGGATAATACAGAGGTTTGTACCGTGGAACTGCAAAACCACACTTGTATTTCTCGGTCCTACACCAGACTATTTTCAACAGATATATTTGTGTCTGAAAAATCAGGGAGACACTATTTTTTTTTTTTTTACAGCAAAAAATGCAAAAAGCAGGATAATAGAGATTTTTTACCGTGGAACAGCAAAAGCACACTTTTGTCTCTCTGGCCTACACCAGACTATTTTCAACAGATATATTTGTGTCTGAAAAATCAGGGAGACACTATTATTATTTTTATACAGTAAAAAATGCCAAAAACAGGATAATAGAGATGTTTTACCGTGGAATATCAAAACCACAGTAATAATTTACTAGTGTATACCAGGCTTTTTAAAATATATATATATTTGCGGCTGAACAGTGAGCGACACACTCAAACTGTTTTTTTTAGATACAAATGGCCCAAAAGTGGATAATACAGAGGTTTGTACCGTGGAACTGCAAAACCACACTTGTATTTCTCGGGCCTACACCAGACTATTTTCAACAGATATATTTGTGTCTGAAAAATCAGGGAGACACTATTTTTTTTTCTTTTACAGCAAAAAATGCAAAAAGCAGGATAATAAGAGATTTTTTACCGTGGAACAGCAAAAGCACACTTCTGTCTCTCTGGCCTACACCAGACTATTTTCAACAGATATATTTGTGTCTGAAAAATCAGGGAGACACTATTATTATTTTTATACAGCAAAAAATGCCAAAAACAGGATAATAGAGATGTTTTACCGTGGAACATCAAAACCACAGTAATAATTTACTGGTGTATACCAAGCTTTTTAAAATATATATATATTTGCGGCTGAACAGTGAGCGACACACTCAAACTGTTTTTTTTAGATACAAATGGCCCAGAAGTGGATAATACAGAGGTTTGTACCGTGGAACTGCAAAACCACACTTGTATTTCTCGGTCCAACACCAGACTATTTTCAACAGATATATTTGTGTCTGAAAAATCAGGGAGACACTATTTTTTTTTTTTTTACAGCAAAAAATGCAAAAAGCAGGATAATAGAGATTTTTTACCGTGTAACAGCAAAAGCACACTTTTGTCTCTCTGGCCTACACCAGACTATTTTCAACAGATATATTTGTGTCTGAAAAATCAGGGAGACACTATTATTATTTTTATACAGTAAAAAATGCCAAAAACAGGATAATAGAGATGTTTTACCGTGGAACATCAAAACCACAGTAATAATTTACTAGTGTATACCAGGCTTTTTAAAATATATATATATTTGCGGCTGAACAGTGAGCGACACACTCAAACTGTTTTTTTTAGATACAAATGGCCCAAAAGTGGATAATACAGAGGTTTGTACCGTGGAACTGCAAAACCACACTTGTATTTCTCGGGCCTACACCAGACTATTTTCAACAGATATATTTGTGTCTGAAAAATCAGGGAGACACTATTTTTTTTTCTTTTACAGCAAAAAATGCAAAAAGCAGGATAATAAGAGATTTTTTACCGTGGAACAGCAAAAGCACACTTCTGTCTCTCTGGCCTACACCAGACTATTTTCAACAGATATATTTGTGTCTGAAAAATCAGGGAGACACTATTATTATTTTTATACAGCAAAAAATGCCAAAAACAGGATAATAGAGATGTTTTACCGTGGAACATCAAAACCACAGTAATAATTTACTGGTGTATACCAGGCTTTTTAAAATATATATATATTTGCAGCTGAACAGTGAGCGACACACTCAAACAGTTTTTTTTAGATACAAATGGCCCAAAAGTGGATAATACAGAGGTTTGTACCGTGGAACTGCAAAACCACACTTGTATTTCTCGGGCCTACACCAGACTATTTTCAACAGATATATTTGTGTCGGAAAAATCAGGGAGACACTATTTTTTTTTTTTTTACAGCAAAAAATGCAAAAAGCAGGATAATAGAGATTTTTTACCGTGGAACAGCAAAAGCACACTTCTGTCTCTCTGGCCTACACCAGACTATTTTCAACAGATATATTTGTGTCTGAAAAATCAGGGAGACACTATTATTATTTTTATACAGCAAAAAATGCCAAAACCAGGATAATAGAGATGTTTTACCGTGGAACATCAAAACCACAGTAATAATTTACTGGTGTATACCAAGCTTTTTAAAATATATATATATTTGCGGCTGAACAGTGAGCGACACACTCAAACTGTTTTTTTTAGATACAAATGGCCCAGAAGTGGATAATACAGAGGTTTGTACCGTGGAACTGCAAAACCACACTTGTATTTCTCGGTCCTACACCAGACTATTTTCAACAGATATATTTGTGTCTGAAAAATCAGGGAGACACTATTTTTTTTTTTTTTACAGCAAAAAATGCAAAAAGCAGGATAATAGAGATTTTTACCGTGGAACAGCAAAAGCACACTTTTGTCTCTCTGGCCTACACCAGACTATTTTCAACAGATATATTTGTGTCTGAAAAATCAGGGAGACACTATTATTATTTTTATACAGTAAAAAATGCCAAAAACAGGATAATAGAGATGTTTTACCGTGGAACATCAAAACCACAGTAATAATTTACTAGTGTATACCAGGCTTTTTAAAATATATATATATTTGCGGCTGAACAGTGAGCGACACACTCAAACTGTTTTTTTAGATAAAAATGGCCCAAAAGTGGATAATACAGAGGTTTGTACCGTGGAACTGCAAAACCACACTTGTATTTCTCGGGCCTACACCAGACTATTTTCAACAGATATATTTGTGTCTGAAAAATCAGGGAGACACTATATTTTTTTTTTTTACAGCAAAAAATGCAAAAAGAAGGATAATAGAGATTTTTTACCGTGGAACAGCAAAAGCACACTTCTGTCTCTCTGGCCTACACCAGACTATTTTCAACAGATATATTTGTGTCTGAAAAATCAGGGAGACACTATTATTATTTTTATACAGCAAAAAATGCCAAAAACAGGATAATAGAGATGTTTTACCGTGGAACATCAAAACCACAGTAATAATTTACTGGTGTATACCAGGCTTTTTAAAATATATATATATTTGCGACTGAACAGTGAGCGACACACTCAAACTGTTTTTTTTTAGATACAAATGGCCCAAAAGTGGATATTACAGAGGTTTGTACCGTGGAACTGCAAAACCACACTTGTATTTCTCGGGCCTACACCAGACTATTTTCAACAGATATATTTGTGTCTGAAAAATCAGGGAGACACTATTTTTTTTTTTTTTTTTACAGCAAAAAATGCAAAAAGCAGGATAATAGAGATTTTTTACCGTGGAACAGCAAAAGCACACTTCTGTCTCTCTGGCCTACACCAGACTATTTTCAACAGATATATTTGTATCTGAAAAATCAGGGAGACACTATTATTATTTTTATACAGCAAAAAATGCCAAAAACAGGATAATAGAGATGTTTTACCGTGGAACATCAAAACCACAGTAATAATTTACTGGTGTATACCAGGCTTTTTAAAATATATATATATTTGCGACTGAACAGTGAGCGACACACTCAAACTGTTTTTTTTTAGATACAAATGGCCCAAAAGTGGATATTACAGAGGTTTGTACCGTGGAACTGCAAAACCACACTTGTATTTCTCGGGCCTACACCAGACTATTTTCAACAGATATATTTGTGTCTGAAAAATCAGGGAGACACTATTTTTTTTTTTTTTTACAGCAAAAAATGCAAAAAGCAGGATAATAGAGATTTTTTACCGTGGAACAGCAAAAGCACACTTCTGTCTCTCTGGCCTACACCAGACTATTTTCAACAGATATATTTGTGTCTGAAAAATCAGGGAGACACTATTATTATTTTTATACAGCAAAAAATGCCAAAAACAGGATAATAGAGATGTTTTACCGTGGAACATCAAAACCACAGTAATAATTTACTGGTGTATACCAGGCTTTTTAAAATATATATATATTTGCGACTGAACAGTGAGCGACACACTCAAACTGTTTTTTTTTAGATACAAATGGCCCATAGAACTGCAAAATCACACTTCTATTTCTCTGGCCTACACCAGACTATTTTCAACAGATATATTGTGTCTGAAAAATCAGAGGCACACTTTTTTTTGGGGGGGGGGGGGGGCACCAAAAGGTTAATAAGATGGGTATTTGTACATTCTGAAGGAGGAAAAAAAAAAGAGGATTTAGATAAAAAAAAAGGATTTTTCCTGGCCCCCGGGACCTGGAGCTAAGTCCAGCAATTTCAGCAACAGGAGCAGCACACAGGACTGTAATGCAGCGTTTGCTGGTATAACCACTGCGTCTCCTATACAGCCTGCCTGCCTGCCTGCCTGATATACCTGGGATGGATATTAGTCCTGAGAAGGACTGTTTGTTTGATCTGGCAGCCTTTACAGACCCTACACTAACTATTTTGCAGGATATATCTCTCCCTAAATCAGCAGCGCTGTCCCTACACTGTCTGATCCGGAGCGACTGTGTCCAAGATGGCGGCGCCCGGTTTTAAATACTCGAGGTGACGCTGTGCGGCCAGCCAATCACTGTAATGCCCACAAACAACATGGCTGCAGCATTACAGTGACTGGCTGGCAATCCCTGCATGTTCATTGGCTCTGTAAAGAGCGCCAAACATGCAGGGCGGAGACCCGAGCTCACGCCCGAGTAACCCGGAAATGCTCGGTGCTCGCCGAACATCCCGAGTAGCGTGATGCTCGGGCGAGTACCGAGCAGTGTCGAGCATGTTCGCTCAACACTAATAGTAACAAAAGCTGCTAATTAGTGTTGTGAGTGTGGTTGGACAAGGAGGCACGAGGCCTGTTGTCCTGTAGTGATAATGTCCTACTTAGTAAACACTGATTGTACTGTATCGGCAATACACAGCTCATTAAGTCAGACATCACTATTATCAGGATCTCTTTCACTACATCATGGTGCTCTCATTGCAAAAATTTGCTGACAGATTCCCTTTAACCAGCAGGTCAGAGGGTTTCTAGATCTAGCCAGAGTTAGCAAAGATAAATGCAGTGAAGTGATTAGTCTTTAAACGTCAGTTCATAGTACTGTAAATGATGGGTTAACAAGCTGGGCTTGTGATGCCGTCGGGGCTACAGCCAGAATCAGAGAAGTCGGAGGAAATAGTAGCAAGAGTAGAAGCTGGATATTGATAGATTCCAAACAAATGGTATCTGAACACAGTACCGTCTGACCACTCAGACACGGGTGTGATCAACTGAGTCTTAAGAGGCCTAGTGAGATGATGTCACTGAGACATGCTGGGCAACTTGTAAGACCTGATGTGGAGCCATCTTACGGTGATGGCAACGGGGAAGGGAGCGGAGCAAGACCCAACTAAGACAAGTGCGGAAACTTATAGTCCCTAATGTGGTCTATGTAGTACATGGTATAAAGAAGTAGTATAGTCGGCACTGCGCAGTGGTGCACATGGAAAATAAATCACAAATAGAAATGATGGGTCCCGGCACTTTAAAACCTGTGAGGGGCTGAAACATTTTGTTACTCTCCTATATGTGGAATAAATGAACTGACTTTGTACACATGAGTGCCGGGACCCGTCTTTTCTACATGTGGTACATGGAACACTTTAATAATGTTTTTTGATAAATAACATTCAGTCAGAAAGAGCATCGCCAAGCATGTTTGTTTATGCAAAAGCCATATGTAGTCGACTGCATGCACCTTTTGACCACATCGAACACATCATGACGGCATAAGAATTGCATTAGCAGTATCCACGTTGCCACCTCAGTACCTTTTTTTTTTTTACCACAACAAAAAAAATACACTATTTGGCATTATTTTTAAAAATTGTGGCAAAAATGTTGTGGCAAAATTTTTTACCATGGCTGCAACATACAAACGCAGCCTTAGACTTTAAGGGAACCCGTCATGTCTTATCTACTATGTACACTGCCCCCATAGCGTTGATAGTGATGTAATGTGCATCACTAACACGTTTTTTTTATTAAAATTGGTGCAAATATAATGAGTCTATAACATTTTATATACTTATAGCCTACCTGCTCGTTCAGTCATAGGGGTGTGATCCTCGTATTCAGTCATGGGTGGCGCTGCATCAGTCACGACTGGAGCCGCCTATGCATTTGAACTTTGTTCCCGGCGAACGCTGATGTAAGTGGGGCCCTTGCGCAGTTTTACAAGGCCAGCTGCGGCTCCCTGCACGTGCGCAGTGAGGCTGTGTAGTTCTCAGCTTCACTGCGCATGTGTTGTGACGAGCTGCTTCCGGAGCGTGCGCAGTGAAGTTCCCAGCTTCACTGTGTGCAGCCAGAGCCGCTCATCACAACACATGCGCAGTGAAGCTGAGAACTACACAGCCTCACTGCGCACGTGCAGGGAGCCGCAGCTGGCCTTGTAAAACTGCGCAAGGGCCCCACTTACATCAGCGTTCGCCGGGAACAAAATTCAAATGCGTGGGCGGCTCCAGCCCTGACTGATGCAGCGGCACCCATGACTGAATACGAGGATCACACCCATATGACTGAACGAGCAGGTAGGATATAAGTATATAAAATGTTATAGACTCATTATATATGCACCAATTTTAATGAAAAAAGCATGTTAGTGATGCACATTACATCACTATCAACGCAATGGGGGCAGTTTACTTAGTAGCTAGGACATGACAGGTTCCCTTTAACTGGCATATCAAACATAGTGGCAAATTCTAGTCTGATTTCGACGATCATGTCACACATCTGATTTCAGCCAACTACAACCAAAATTTTCCAACTTGATAGATTACATTTTTTAGAAAACAAAAGTTGCAAATCACGAAACACTACACACTTCATGACCTACAGTTGATGACGACCGGTTTTTGCTTACATTTTCTTTTGTGAATGGGCTCTTGTTCTATATAATGAATAAAAGGTTATTTTATGCATGTGTTACACACCCATCAATTGGTCCCGGTGTGACTATACTCTCTTTACTACGGTATAAGGCCTCCAAGCCAAATTTAGATACAACCTTGTAGAACATGCTTCAAACCTGTTCACTAACATAAAAACCCTTCTGTGATTGATTCCTTTACTTATCAGCCTTCTTAGACATTTATATAAGGCCCAGTATCAGTAGGAAGGGTTTCATCTACCTTATCATGTGAGGTGCTTTATTATTGCAGGTTTGAGATACTGTATATACCAAAGTGTTATAAACAGTTTCTAGCGCATAAAAAAACACTCATCATCATGATAAACTTTGTGGATGGCAATAATAGTGATATATAAGAAAGAACAGACTTCTGACATGTCTGAAGATCACAAATGTGCGTCTAGCCTTTATATCTTTCTTGGGGAGGTTTTAAAGGGAACTTGTCACAAAAAAACAGAATTTACCTGCATCTGTAGTGCTAATCTGCAGGTAAATAGCTTTTTAGACATATGCCATTGGCTAACTTGCAAGGTCGACTTTCACTCATTGGATATCAGTCTGGATAAGAGATGAGCTGATCACTTCACGCAACCACGGTCCATGGTCCAGATCAGTGCCCTCTGGCTGTGGACAGGAACTGCGGGAATTTAATGACCTTCTGGGATCCCTGGCTTGTCTTATGGTCAGGCACGTCGTCACACCAGGCCGGCAAATCAAACGCCGCACTGAGCTACCTGGAAGGTCAGGAAATTCGCACAGCTTCTATGCACGTGCAGAGTGCATTGACCTGGACCCTGGAACAGGGTTGCAAGAAGCGATTGGCTCATCTCTATTTAGGGTCAGTCCACTTTAGTAAAAATATCTGTGTGAATAAGTTGTATGACTTGTTACTGATATACACTTTCTTGGATATAGACATAATTGAAAGAGCAGGATGCACTACGCATAGTACAAGATGTACATTGGCTGGCATATGGCCCTCCAATAAAGATGTCAAACTGCACTTACGCCTATAAACTCTGTAATGCATTCAATGGTAACAGATCCGGTAAGGACAAAGGTTACATGGTCTGGCCTAATCACGTATACCCTTACATTGTTATCAACCGTTGTCTTCTTTCCTCTTCATGTCTACATTTGTGTCCATGAGTTTTTTCCTAAACAATCCTTTATTTGCTTGGCATTTTGTGATGAGGCTTCTTGCTCATTTCTTGTGTGGTTAAGGAGCTTGAAAATTAATTGATTTTTCCGAGCACACAACAAATTGGCTTGGGAATTGGGGATTTGGTTTCCAGGTGGTTTCAAAAACAAACTATGTTCTTCTCAGTTGATGTACGCAATCTGTGTCACTGTACCTAAAGATTGCAGTCAATTGAAAATGATATAAAGTTTTGCAAATCACTAGTGGGCTCTTCTGCTTACCACCACTTATGATCAAGATAATACATACACAAAAAGTCTCCATACACATCAAATAAAAGTCTTCCAAACCCCTAGGTTCTGATGGGATCAGCCTTAAAAGGCATCATGCATGTGACAGAGCCTTTTGAAATGAGCAGCAAGCACATTGACCACTATACAGAGCCTTCAAGAAAAGAATGGAACTAGCTCTTTTTAATGGACTATATACAGTGCCTACAAGTAGTATTCAACCCCCTGCAGATTTAGCTGGTTGACACATGCGGAATTAACTTGGCATTGTGACATTTCTACTGTAGATCAGCCTGGAAGTGGGAAATGCACTGCAGCAAATTTTTTTTTTTTTTTTTTTTTTAAAACGTTAAAAGTTAATTCAGAGTGTCATTTATTATTCAACCCATCAAACCACAAGAATTCTGTTTGGTCCCCCAAAAGTATTAAGAAGTAGTTCAGGCACCAAGAATAATGAGCTTCACATGTGTGGATTAAAGATCTCTTTTGCCAGCCTTTTCTGACTATTTAAGACCCTCCCCAAACTTGTGAACAGCACTCAGACATGGTCAACATGGGAAAGACAAAGGAGCATTCCAAGGCCATCAGAAACAAGATCGTGGAGGGTCACAAGGCTGGCAAGGGGTACAAAACCCTTTCCAAGGAGTTGGGCCTACCTGTCTCCACTGTTGGGAGCATCATCCGTAAGTGGAAGGCTTATGGAACTACTGTTAGCCTTCCACGGCCAGGACAGCCTTTGAAAGTGTCCTCCCGTGCCGAGGCCAGGCTTGTCCGAAGAGTCAAGGCTAACCCAAGGACAACAAGGAAGGAGCTCCGGGAAGATCTCATGGCAGTGGGGACATTGGTTTCAGTCAATACCATAAGTAACGTACTCCACCGCAATGGTCTCCATTCCAGACGAGCCCGTAAGGTACCTTTACTTTCAAAACGTTATGGCAAGGCTCGTCTACAGTTTGCTCATGATCACTTGGAGGACTCTGAGACAGACTGGTTCAAGGTTCTATGGTCTGATGAGACCAAGATCGAGATCTTTGGTGCCAACCACACACGTGACGTTTGGAGACTGGATGGCACTGCATACGACCCCAAGAATACCATCCCTACAGTCAAGCATGGTGGTGGCAGCATCATGCTGTGGGGCTGTTTCTCTGCCAAGGGGCCTGGCCATCTGGTCCACATCCATGGGAAGATGGATAGCACTGCCTACCTGGAGATTTTGGCCAAGAACCTCCGCTCCTCCATCAAGGATCTTAAGATGGGTCGTAATTTCATCTTCCAACAAGACAACGACCCAAAGCACACTGCCAAGAAAACCAAGGCCTGGTTCAAGAGGGAAAAAGTCAAGGTGTTGGAGTGGCCTAGTCAGTCTCCTGACCTTAACCCAATTGAAAACTTGTGGAAGGAGCTCAAGAATAAAGTCCACATGAGACACCCAAAGAACCTAGATAACTTGGAGAAGATCTGCATGGAGGAGTGGGCCAAGATAACTCCACAGACCTGTGCCGGCCTGATCAGGTCTTATAAAAGACGATTATTAGCTGTAATTGCAAACAAGGGTTATTCCACAAAATATTAAACATAGGGGTTGTATAATAATTGACCCACACTTTTATGTTTAAAATTTAATAAAATTCAACTGAGCAACATAACTTTTTGGTTTGTAAGATTTATGCTTCTGTTCATAAAACCTACTCTCGTTTGCAGTTTGAAGGCTCTAACTTATTTGCATCTTATCAAACCAGCTAAATCTGCAGGGGGTTGAATACTACTTGTAGGCACTGTATGTCAAGATGGAAAACCTAATAATGCTTCCACATGAAGCCACACTGATTTACAATATAAGCATGTGAATTTGAACACTGTATTACATATGTGCGTGAGGTCTAAAAGAAATTTCTGTAAGTGTTACAAAGTTAGATATTATTTCCTATAAGCAAATAGCCTTTTTCAGAACCAAGAGTAGTTGAGGCACCACCTATTGGAGGTAGCAATTTTAAAAGTCAATATCGACCCTTTAATGAGCCTTGCCACGTGACTTAAGATAAGAACCCCATTGCAGACACATGATTCAGGGCATTGCCCCTCTTCAGTGCAAAACAGGAGACCTGAATTGGGTAAGTGAAAGGCCTCTGACTGTTGGTCTAAGTGGGAACGTTTCTCCTTGCGGAGTGTACCAATCTGGCATAAGGAGACTTATAGGCCATGCAATGCTCCTCTGGGAATTTAAATATGCTATAAATAGACTCTTCAGAAGGAAGAGGACTAGATTTCTGGCTCCATCTATTGGATGTGGCAATTCTAAAAGTTAATATTGACCTTGGTTTGGCTTCTTATCCTAAGTCATATGGCAAGGCTCATTAAAGGGTCGATATTGACTTTTAGGATTGTTACATTGCAAGAGATAAAGTCCTCTTCCTCCTGAAGAGGCTATTTGCATATTTAAATTCCCAGAAGAGCATTGCATAGCCTATAAGTCTCCTTGCAATGGCTTGGTACTCTCCGCAAGGAGAAACGTTCCCCCTTAGACTAACATGTAATTTCCTAAACACTGTCGCAAAAAATAGGCATTTTTAAAAAGGTTTGTCTTAGTAGTCAAAGTTTTGTCACAATTTTGTCACCCATTTTTATTGCATTATTCAAATACACAGCATTCTCAAATCAACGTAGCTGTATTTTTCTAGAAACATTACGGGTTTATTTCCAAAAAGCAATGTATCGCCGATCCATGTTTAGGGCCGCTAGTGGTCTTGCTACTGGTGACTCCTTAGCAGTACTAAGATAAGGTCTTTAGAACCCCAATAACAAGGCCCTGTCATAAAAAAGGAGTGGAAATGGAAACAGGCTTGGACTGGCCCACAGCAGAACAGGAGAATCCTCTGGTGGGCCCCTGTGCAGGAGTGGCCACCAACCTCTTATATGAGCAGTACTTGGCACAATATACTTGAATCACTATGTACAGACAAAGATAGCATCTTGAGCCCTTGAGTTGGTTACTGGTGGGCTCTTGGCACTCCAGTCCGACACTGAGTGGAAGTACACACGTGCGACCTCCAATCCATTAATTGTCTATGGGACTGCTGAATGCTGCGTTTGGCTAGTCTCATAGACAATGAATGGACCGGAGGCTATTCTAGTGTGGTGGCAGAGCCCTGATCTTTGGGTTCTGAAGCCCTGATCTTGGCATTGCTGGGAGTCCCAGTGTATGACTTGGATGTATTATTGCTGTATTACATGGATACAGTAGGAGACAATTTTTTTTATAAAAATAACTGTTTAATTGTGCAACTGCTGCTTTTTGGATGCAGCTTTGACTGTGGGAGATCGATATATCAAAGATCTTCACATATTTTTTAGTAGCAAATCTTATGATGTTGCTGGTCCAGAACTTTTGGAACCTAAAACTGGGCTATGAACCTTCCAAAAAGCTGAAAAGGGTGTTCTAAATCCCATTTACAAATGGAGCTTGTTTTAAAGTTATACCACAATCACCCATCATTTTTCATTTGATATTTACAAACCTCTGTACACATTCCCCTTCTAGCAGGCCATTACCTGGATTTTATGGAAATATGAGTCATTTCTTGTTTACAGCTATTTGCATGATGTCTCGATATGACGGCAGTGCTAATGTGCTTCTGCTTTTAAAAGAGGTAAAGTACATAGATGGGTATTGTAAAAAACATTGGCAAATGACATGCTGACAAAAGCACATAGACCATTCAATAGTACAAGTCCTCGAACAAGCTATATGGACTCATATAGAACTGATCTAACTGAGGAAATACGTGTTTCATATTAAGTTTACACCATGTTCTGCTATCACAGTCGGAATACTATGGGCTCTTTCTATGGTCACCATGTTACAGATAGTAGTGTTCATGAAGCCTAAATGAGACTAGAATATAATGAGAAAAAACAGGGATCAAGCCTGATCTGCATTTCTTCCAGCTTTCAGTGGAATCACCAGCACTCTGCTATTGTGGGAGAACCATTATTTTCATCATCACAATATGGAGGATTACAGGGAAGAGAACCCAAAATACAAGCAAACCAACAAGGTCATACAATACAGTATGCTGACTACTCAACACTGTCCCCAAAACATAAGCCTGCAGTTGTTGTATACTCCAGCATGCCTTCACAACAACTAAGGCACTGCCTATTAGGTCTAGCCTCTTCACTAGCCTGGACGTCACTTTCTGCAGTCAATGGGTTTGCAAAAATATCCGCTTACATGTCCTCATTTGGACAGTACAGTAAGTCCAAATGTCCTTGTTGATGATTCCTCAGAAAATGGAACTGCATGTCAATATACTTAATTCTTGGATTAACTTTTTCCATTTATGTGAGTGCCAAACATCCTTCATTGTCATACATCTATTTCATTTTTTCCTGTGAAGCCTTTATCCATTTTCCGTGAGCTGAGATATATCTTCCCAAGATGTGGGCTCATGTATATTGACTGTGCTTGCCTTGTATGAGAGACGTACAGGTAGTTTACCTTTGTTTTAACTTGTTGAATACCTGTGTTCTGTGTATGGGTTTGGCTGTATCTCCTTATTTGTAGTGTTTGGGCTTGCACTAGCCTTTTGTTCAGCAGTACTATGATTGCTATCAGTTTTTCTTTAGGAAGTGGTGCCCATGTAGCCTTAGATTTAACGCAGATTTTCAGATCTTACCATATTTGTATAAGTGGACACTACAAGATCTTTGCTTAGGTCCAGTTCCCTAATACATTCTGGATATGATTGGAATAAAAGGCTAAAAGGATACAACTTATTTGCAAGAAACAGACTTGATAAACGAGGAGGAGGTGTTGCATTGTATGTTAGAAAAGCGTATATCTGCACAGAGATTGAAGCTTCAGAGACTGGGAGTTCTGTGGAAACTGTTTGGGTAAGAATACAAGGAGAGAACAACGGAAAGGACACCATTGTAGGCATTTACTACAGGCCACCTGGGCAAGCTGAAGATATGGATGAACTCTTTATGTATCAAATGACCAAGTTCTCCAAAAAATATGACATAGTGGTCATGGGAGATTTCAACTATCCAGACATTTGTTGGGAATCTCTCTCAAGTAAAACTAACAGGTCAAGCAAATTCTTATCCTCTCTTGCTGACAACTTTATCTTCCAAAAGGTAGGGGAGAAAACAAGGGGATCTGCTACTTTGGATCTAATTCTTATAAACAGGGAGGAAATGGTTGAGGAGGTAAAGGTGGCTGGGACCCTAGGAGGCAGCGATCATGCTATTATAGAATTTTGGATAACTAGAGGAGGAAGACATGTGAAGACTCAAACTTCAAGGTTAGATTTTAGAAAGGCAGATTTTAAGAGACTCAGAAAGAGAATAGGAGGGATCCAATGGCTGGATGTCCTTAAGGACAAAAATGTCCAGTAAGGATGGGAAATTTTTAAAAATGAGATTCTCAAAGCACAATCGTTAACAATCCCGAAAAGTAGGAAAAATGGGAAGCATTTAAGGAAACCAGGATGGATGAACACAGAACTTAAACACATGCTAAAAAGAAAGAAAGAAATGTTTATTAAATGGAAAGAGGGAGGCATATCTAAAGAAGATTATAATGCAGTCTGCAGATCCTGTAGGGCACGTATCAGGTTAGCTAAAGCTGACAATGAATTAAGGCTTGCAAGAGATGTCAAAAGCAATAAAAAAGGATTTTGGGGGTATGTCAAAAGTAAAAGAAAAGTCAAAGATGCTATAGGATTTTTACAGGATGAAAATGGAGAAATGGTAAGAGAGGATGTTGAGAAGGCCGAACTTTTTAATTCCTATTTTGCATCTGTTTTCTCTCAGAAAGAAAATGTAACATCAACTGATCTTCACTGTCCTTTTAAAGGAATAGAGGAATCCAAGTTATCAGTAAACAGAGAGATTGTGAGGGAATATTTAGCTAACATAAATGAGTTCAAGTCTCCAGGTCCAGATGAATTACACCCCAGAGTACTGAAGGAGATTGTAGAAGAAATTTTAGAACCACTCTCCATAATCTTTGAAAATTCTTGGAGAACAGGAGAAGTCCCAGAAGACTGGAGAAGAGCAAATGTTGTTCCTATCTTCAAAAAGGGGAAGAAGGTGGACCCAGGGAACTATAGGCCGGTGAGTCTGACTTCTATACCAGGAAAGATCTTTGAACAAATTATTAAACAACATGTATGTAAGTACATGGATAAGAATGAAGTGATTAACCAGAGTCAGCATGGGTTTGTAACTAACAAGTCATGTCAGACTAACTTAATTTCCTTCTATGACAGAATCACTGACTGGGTGGATCAGGGAAATGCTGTAGATATAGTATATCTTGACTTCAGCAAAGCATTTGACAAAGTATCTCACATCATCCTTATTGAAAAAATGACCAAGTATGCAATGGACCAGGCAACTGTTAGGTGGATTCATAACTGGCTTAGTGATCGGACTCAAAGGGTGGTTGTAAATGGCTTCACATCCAGCTGGATGAATGTCTCAAGTGGGGTACCACAGGGCTCCGTCCTGGGACCTGTATTGTTCAACATCTTTATCAATGATTTAGATGAAGGAATTGAGGGTAAACTGATTAAATTTGCTGATGACACAAAGCTAGGAGGGATAGCTAATACTAGAGAAGAGAGAGAGAGGATTCAAAAAGACCTAAATAAACTGGAGCAGTGGGCAGCAACCAACAGAATGGTTTTTAACAGGGAAAAATGCAAAGTACTACATCTGGGCAATAAAAATGAAAAAAGCATATACAGAATGGGAGGAATAGAGCTAAGCAACAGTACATGTGAAAAAGACTTAGGTATACTAATAGATCATAGACTGAACATGAGTCAACAGTGTGATGCAGCAGCAAAAAAGGCAAATACAATTCTGGGATGTATTAACAGAAGCATACAGTCTAGATCACGTGAAGTCATTATCGGTCTTTACTCCTCTTTGGTCAGACCTCATCTGGAATACTGTGTACAGTTTTGGGCACCACATTTTAAAAAAGACATAGACAAACTGGAGCAAGTTCAGAGAAGAGCGACCAGAATGGTGACTGGTCTGCAAACCATGTCCTATGAGGAACGGTTGCAGGATTTGGGAATGTTTAGCTTGCAAAAAAGAAGACTGAGAGGAGACTTAATAGCTGTCTACAAATATGTCAAGGGTTGTCACATTGTAGAAGGATCATCTTTATTCTCATTTGCACAAGGAAAGACTAGAAGCAATGGGATGAAACTAAATGGGAGGAGACACAGATTAGATATTAGAAAAAACTTTTTGACAGTTAGGGTGATTAATGAGTGGAACAGGCTGCCACGAGAGGTGGTGAGTTCCCCTTCAATGGACGTCTTCAAACAGAGGCTGGACAGACATCTGTCTGAGATGATCTAGTGAATCCTGCTTTGAGCAGGGGGTTGGACCAGATGACCCAGGAGGTCCCTTCCAACTCTACCATTCTATGATTCTATGATTCTATGATTCTATATCTATGACTCCTTTGCCTTGTGTTCATGTGTATACTGTCTCACCTGTTCCTTTACTTTGTTGAGAAGAAATAAATGCTTATCTGTTTTAACAATGGCTATTTACCGCTTTCCATCCACTTGACACTTTGGAAATTTACAGTGAGTCCTTTGGCTGTTATGTCCACTCCCCGCAGACAGGAAAGATGCATGTGTGCCACCTGCTCAGCTCCTGCAACGTCTCTAAGTGTGCGGCGCTACTGCAGGGTCAGGGTGTGTGAACATGGCTGCTTTCAGTTAAAACAGCGCTATTAATTAGCAAAGGGGGAGGGGCAGAATGATACACTGAGAGTTTTGTCACACCAGGGGTGCACCAAGCACCCACATTTGCATATAGATAAAAGCTCACTTTCTGGATAATCAAAGCTAAGGGTGCTGCGTTTTGGCACCCATTTGTTGTTCCCGTCAGGGCTTACGTCCTCGCACACCTCAAAATGGGATTCAGGCATGTGCGGAGACGGGGCCATAGACTATAATGGTGCCGACAGAGCGAACATGTATCCTGTCATACATAATTTTTGGGCGTGTATGCCTACTAGAGGCGGACATCCAGACGCAGTCTGCTATGTCTGAGTGTCCACCTGCAGTAGGTATACACGCCTGAAAATGATGCACGACAGAGCGCATGTTCACCCTGTCCCCTGAAAGGAGTGTCACTGATGAGGCTTTGTTTCAGGGAGGGGGCAGGGGCTGTGACAGTGACCGCAGCCTCGGCCCCCATCTCTGATAACACTTAATTTCAGGGAGAGGACAGAGGCTGTGACAGTGACAGCAGCCTCGGCCCCCAGCTGTGATAACGCTTAATTTCAGGGAGAGGACAGAGGCTGTGACAATGACAGCAGCCTCGGCCCCCAGCTCTGATAACGCTAAACGCTGGGGATACTCAAACAAAGCATCATCACACAGAAAATAGGGAAAAAAATAGAAGAGCGATGAGATAGTGTAGTTAGGGAACAGTAGGGAATTTTCAATACAAGTATATTAGAAAATAGCTTAGTTTACAGCACTAAATACAGTACATAGGGGTTTAGAGTGACATGTAGTTTGATTTCGGCCCACCCATTTATTTGTCAATTATTTGTTGGGGGCCCACAAACACATTGGACTGTGGCCCTGTAGATATTGGCAGGTTAGGCAAACATTAGGAATCTGAACCTCTGGAATTTTCCTGTCTGTTTTAATTGACCAAGCTGTGTTGTGCACGTTGCGTGTGGGTCTGGGCCCAAAACCAGTTGATGTTAGCTTTCAGCGGAATAACCAGTGCTCAGACATTGTGGGAGAAGGAACTGTGCAGTAACTATTATCTTCATAATCACAACATGGATGATTACAGGAATGGGAGCTGACACAAAAAAGAGGGTCATACAGTACAGTAATAACACTGCTGTCTACTCAGTCCAGTTCTCTCTGGCATAAGCCTGCTGCAGTTGTATACTCCCAACACATTCACCATCATTCAGTAGCCACACATTTTGCAAACATATATACATCTATTTTTGACTTAACTTTGATGCTCAAATTAAACTTATATTTTTCTATTTAGTAGATATTACCTACAGAAAACAGACTCTGTGTCTACAACTTTAAATAGCTAGAAAACTGATTTAAAAAATTGGTCCTCAAACAATTGTAGCTTGGATAAACGGCATTTACCAGGTTACTATGCTCAAAAAGGCCCCTGTACACATTAGATTAATGTCACCCCAACCAATTTCATTGGGACAGACCGACCATGTAATGTGTGGAGGTGAGAGTGCATGTGTATAATAAGGTCAGGAAAGATAGCAGCTTGTTCAGCCAACTGCTACTGTATCTTGGGTGTATGAAAACTATTAGAACACATTAGACATCTACTTTGGGCATATACTTAAGGCCCCGTCACACTTAGCGACGCTGCAACGATCCCGACAACGATACGACCTATCAGGGATCGTTGCTGCGTCGCTATGTGGTCGCTGGTGAGCTGTCAAACAGGCAGGCTCACCAACGATCAGGGGAGCAGCGACATCGTGGAAAGAATCTTTCCACTATGTCCTGCTTCTGGTTACCAGCCTGCTGAAGCAGGAGCAGGCTGGTAACCATGATAAACATCGGGTTACTAGGGGCACACGCGCACCTAGTAACCCGTTGTTTATCATGGTTACCACTCTGCTACGGTGAGCGGGAGGTTACCGCTCACTTTAGCAGGCTCGTAACCATGATAAACAACGGGTTACTAGGTGCGCGTGTGCCCCTAGTAACCCGATGTTTATGATGGTTACCAGCCTGATCGCTGCTCCCGCTGGTCACACACAGCGATGTGTGCTGACCAGCGGGAGAGCAACGACCAAAAAATGGTCCAGGACACTTTGCAGCG
Source organism: Phyllobates terribilis (assembly GCF_046119375.1). NCBI lineage: Eukaryota > Metazoa > Chordata > Amphibia > Anura > Dendrobatidae > Phyllobates > Phyllobates terribilis. The sequence continues at coordinate 876,103,751 of NW_027362761.1, forward strand.
ATCAGCGACCTCACAGCAGGGACCTGATCGCTGCAAAGTGTCACACATAGCGACATCGCTGGTGAGGCTTTAGTCTACTTATTTCCCAATGATAGTGTCTGCCCAAAGTGATTGATCTGCTCATGACAATGTTTTCCTTGTATGCAGTTGTGTATATGAGGTCAGTGGACTCTATACTAGGAGCCCTAACCTACTATGGTTATTCCAAAGAGGCCATGAGTCTTTCCTGTCTGTATCTAGTTACACATAGATTTCATAGAATCATAGAATCATAGAATGGTAGAGTTGGAAGGGACCTCCTGGGTCATCTGGTCCAACCCCCTGCTCAAAGCAGGATTCACTAGATCATCTCAGACAGATGTCTGTCCAGCCTCTGTTTGAAGACGTCCATTGAAGGGGAACTCACCACCTCTCGTGGCAGCCTGTTCCACTCATTAATCACCCTAACTGTCAAAAAGTTTTTTCTAATATCTAATCTGTGTCTCCTCCCATTTAGTTTCATCCCATTGCTTCTAGTCTTTCCTTGTGCAAATGAGAATAAAGATGATCCTTCTACAATGTGACAGCCCTTGACATATTTGTAGACAGCTATTAAGTCTCCTCTCAGTCTTCTTTTTTGCAAGCTAAACATTCCCAAATCCTGCAACCGTTCCTCATAGGACATGGTTTGCAGACCAGTCACCATTCTGGTCGCTCTTCTCTGAACTTGCTCCAGTTTGTCTATGTCTTTTTTAAAATGTGGTGCCCAAAACTGTACACAGTATTCCAGATGAGGTCTGACCAAAGAGGAGTAAAGACCGATAATGACTTCACGTGATCTAGACTGTATGCTTCTGTTAATACATCCCAGAATTGTATTTGCCTTTTTTGCTGCTGCATCACACTGTTGACTCATGTTCAGTCTATGATCTATTAGTATACCTAAGTCTTTTTCACATGTACTGTTGCTTAGCTCTATTCCTCCCATTCTGTATATGCTTTTTTCATTTTTATTGCCCAGATGTAGTACTTTGCATTTTTCCCTGTTAAAAACCATTCTGTTGGTTGCTGCCCACTGCTCCAGTTTATTTAGGTCTTTTTGAATCCTCTCTCTCTCTTCTCTAGTATTAGCTATCCCTCCTAGCTTTGTGTCATCAGCAAATTTAATCAGTTTACCCTCAATTCCTTCATCTAAATCATTGATAAAGATGTTGAACAATACAGGTCCCAGGACGGAGCCCTGTGGTACCCCACTTGAGACATTCATCCAGCTGGATGTGAAGCCATTTACAACCACCCTTTGAGTCCGGTTATGAATCCACCTAACAGTTGCCTGGTCCATTGCATACTTGGTCATTTTTTCAATAAGGATGGTGTGAGATACTTTGTCAAATGCTTTGCTGAAGTCAAGATATACTATATCTACAGCATTTCCCTGATCCACCCAGTCAGTGATTCTGTCATAGAAGGAAATTAAGTTAGTCTGACATGACTTGTTAGTTACAAACCCATGCTGACTCTGGTTAATCACTTCATTCTTATCCATGTACTTACATACATGTTGTTTAATAATTTGTTCAAAGATCTTTCCTGGTATAGAAGTCAGACTCACCGGCCTATAGTTCCCTGGGTCCACCTTCTTCCCCTTTTTGAAGATAGGAACAACATTTGCTCTTCTCCAGTCTTCTGGGACTTCTCCTGTTCTCCAAGAATTTTCAAAGATTATGGAGAGTGGTTGTAAAATTTCTTCTACGATCTCCTTCAGTACTCTGGGGTGTAATTCATCTGGACCTGGAGACTTGAACTCATTTATGTTAGCTAAATATTCCCTCACAATCTTTCTGTTTACAGATAACTTGGATTCCTCTATTCCTTTAAAAGGACAGTGAAGATCAGTTGATGTTACATTTTCTTTCTGAGAGAAAACAGATGCAAAATAGGAATTAAAAAGTTCGGCCTTCTCAACATCCTCTCTTACTATTTCTCCATTTTCATCCTGTAAAAATCCTATAGCATCTTTGACTTTTCTTTTACTTTTGACATACCCCCAAAATCCTTTTTTATTGCTTTTGACATCTCTTGCAAGCCTTAATTCATTGTCAGCTTTAGCTGACCTGATACGTGCCCTGCAGGATCTGCAGACTGCATTATAATCTTCTTTAGATATGCCTCCCTCTTTCCATTTAATAAACATTTCTTTCTTTCTTTTTAGCATGTGTTTAAGTTCTGTGTTCATCCATCCTGGTTTCCTTAAATGCTTCCCATTCTTCCTACTTTTCGGGATTGTTAACGATTGTGCTTTGAGAATCTCATTTTTAAAAATTTCCCATCCTTCCTGGACATTTTTGTCCTTAAGGACATCCAGCCATTGGATCCCTCCTATTCTCTTTCTGAGTCTCTTAAAATCTGCCTTTCTAAAATCTAACCTTGAAGTCTGAGTCTTCACATGTCTTCCTCCTCTAGTTATCCAAAATTCTATAATAGCATGATCGCTGCCTCCTAGGGTCCCAGCCACCTTTACCTCCTCAACCATTTCCTCCCTGTTTATAAGGATTAGATCCAAAGTAGCAGATCCCCTTGTTTTCTCCCCTACCTTTTGGAAGATAAAGTTGTCAGCAAGAGAGGATAAGAATTTGCTTGACCTGTTAGTTTTACTTGAGAGAGATTCCCAACAAATGTCTGGATAGTTGAAATCTCCCATGACCACTACGTCATATTTTTTGGAGAACTTGGTCATTTGGTACATAAAGAGTTCATCCATATCTTCAGCTTGCCCAGGTGGCCTGTAGTAAATGCCTACAATGGTGTCCTTTCCGTTGTTCTCTCCTTGTATTCTTACCCAAACAGTTTCCACAGAACTCCCAGTCTCTGAAGCTTCAATCTCTGTGCAGATATACGCTTTTCTAACATACAATGCAACACCTCCTCCTCGTTTATCAAGTCTGTTTCTTGCAAATAAGTTGTATCCTTTTAGCCTTTTATTCCAATCATGTGTATCGACCCACCAAGTTTCAGTGATTCCAATGACATCATATTCCTTTTCCTGCATTAGTAGTTCCAATTCTCCTTGTTTGTTGCCCATGCTTTGTGCATTTGTATAAAAACATTTTAGTTTGTGATTGGTTTCTCTTCCTCCCATATTTTTATTATTTAAATTGTTTTGTCTTTGTTCTTCCTTTCCACTTCCAGTAGCAGAGATCTCAATAGTATTTGTCAGCTGTATGGCTTTTTCTGGCCTTTTGCTTCCCTTCCCACATTGTTCTAGTTTAAAGCTCTTCTGATGAGTGTAGCAAGGCGACTTCCAAATACATGTTTTCCAGTCTTCGTAAGGTGCACCCCATCTCTAGCAAGTAGTCCATCGTATAGGTAATTCATTCCGTGATCCAGAAATCCAAATCCTTGTTGACGGCACCATCGACGTAGCCAGTTGTTCACCTGTAGAATCTTATTCCACCTCATTGTTCCATGGTCATCCACTGGGAGGATGGATGAGAAGACCACCTGCGCTCCCAATTCTTTCACTTTCTTGCCTAAGTCTTCAAAGTCACTGCAGATGGTTTCCAGGTCCTTTCTTGCGGTGTCATTTGTCCCCACATGTATTAGCAGGAATGGGTAGTGATCTGTAGGTCTGAAGAGTCTTGATATCCTGTCAGACACATCTTTAATTTTTGCTCCTGGAAGACAGCACATTTCTCTTGAGGTTATGTCTGGTCTGCAGATAGCGGCCTCTGTTCCTCTTAACAGGGAATCCCCCATGACCACCACTCTCCGTTTTTTCTTCACAACATTCTTCTTTCTCCATCCAGGAGGATTCTGAGGGCTTACAAGGTTATTCATTGCTGGCAAAGTCTTATTTTGCTGTATTTCTTCATGGTTCTCCTGCGTGAGAGCCTGGTACTGGTTCCTGAGCAGTATGGGTGCTGACTGCCTCTCGATCCTCCTGCTTCTGTGGGTCACATGCTTCCATTCCTCTGTTTCCTCAGGTGCAGTTCGAATTTCTTCTCTTTCTGAATCATGAAGAGATAATTCTGCTCTGTCTAAGAACTCTTCACCTTCCTTAATGATTTTCAAGGTAGTTAACCTCTCTTCTAGATTTCGCAACTTTTCCTCCAACAGGGACACAAGCTTGCATTTCTGGCATGTGAAGTTTGGCTTTTCCACTGGCAAGTCTGTGAACATGTAGCAGGATATGCAGCTCACCAAATGGCTCCTGGACTCTTCCATGTTCTTATTGTTAATGTTCTGAAAACAGTGAAAAAAGCTTAAAAAAAAAAGCTTCAAAATGCGCGCGCCGGGAGGCGCGCGGTTTACCGATGTCCTCTTTTCAGCTCCAACAGCCAAAATCCAGTGTTCTTTGAGCTCGCGGAGACTCTTCACTTACCCCAAAATGCAGTGGGAATATGCAAATTATCTCCTCAGGACTCCTCGCTATCGGTCTATAGCAAAACGAAGGGAGTAGCACGACAGTTTGTGAACAATGTGTGCATTGTTTGTGATGGTTTTTTAAGTAGTGCTGTGCCTGGCACTCATGGCATTATTATTGATGATCCTTTTTGCCATTAACCCTTTCACGATATAAGACGTATATATATGTCATATTCCTCCCTGTGATGCGGACTCCGGAGCTGAGCCCACATTGTTTCAAACACATGACAGCTGATCTGATCAGTTGTCATGTGCCCCTAACAGCCGCTGGTGGAATCACGATCCCCTCACGGCTGTTAACTTGTTAAATGCCGCTGTCAATCTCCGACAGTGGCATTAAACATAGCCACGCCGGAAGCGCGTCATAAGACCCATCCATCGGCATGCCCATCACATGATCGTGGGTCGACAATGGGTTGGCATGACAACCCGGGGACTTCAGAAGACCCCTGTGGTTTTCATAGCCAATCTGCTATGAGTGCCGTCCAGTGGTCGGCATTCATAGCAGATGAGCATTTCTGCAACATTTCTGACGCCCTGCTATGTATAACGCAAGCGATCAGAAGATCGTAGCTTCAAGTGTCCCATGGAAACTACTGAAGCAGGTAAAAAGTGTAAAAAAAAGTCCTAAAAATACAAAAAAAGCAAAAAAATATAAAAGTTCAAGTCACCCCCCTTTCGCCCCATTCAAAATAAAACAATAAAATAAAAAACGAAAACGCCCGATCTATCAAAATATAAAAAGCATTAATCCATTCGGTAAACAGCGTAACAAGAAAAAAATGCCAGAATTATGTTTTTTGGTTGCCAGAACATTGCAATAAAATGCAATAATGAGCGAATAATACATTGCATCTACCCCAAAATGGTATAAATAAAAACGTCATCTCGGCGCACAAAAAATAAGCCCTGACCCGACCCCAGATCCCGAAAAATAGCGACACTACAAGTCTCGGAAAATGGCGCCTTTTTTTTTTTTTTTTTTTCTTTTTTACAAACTTTGTTGTTGTTTTTTTCACTGTTTAAATAAAAAAGAACCTACATATGTTTGGTATTTACAAACACATAATGACCTGGAGAATCACAATGGCAGGTCAGTTTTAGCATTTATTGAACATGGTTAAAAAAAATTGTTGAATTGCACTTTTTTTTTGCAATTTCACCGTTCTTGGAATTTTTTTCCCGTTTTCCAGTATATTATATGATAAAATCAATCATGTTGTTCAAAAGTACAACTCGTCCCGCAAAAAAATAAGCCCTCACATGGCCATATTGATGGAAAAATAAAAAAGTTATGGCTCTGGGAAGAAGAGGAGCAAAAAACAAAAGTGCAAAAATGGAAAATGGCCTGGGGGTGAAGGGATCAAGGGGTTTTCCGGTTTCTGAAAACTTCTCTCCCTGCTGCATTTTTTTGTTTTAAATCTGTTCTTTTCTCCCTCTTCCTGGGTCCAGCGTTGAGTCTCCGCTGCTGCTCTTGGTGCTGACATCACTTCAACAGTATGGTATTTGGAAATTTAATTAGAAGAGCCAGAGAATAGACTAGTCCTGCTCTACCCCCGGCCGGCTTGTCCCAGCAATGCTCAAGATGGTTGACAAGTTTTTCCCATGAGGGTACTAACCAAGACACCTGTCAGTCAATGCGAACAGAAAATGGCGGTCTAGTCTCACCTCCTACTTATGGTCCCCGGCCGAGTTGTCAAACTATATTTCCTCTGAAAGACCGGGGCATTTCAGAGAAAAATATCCCTGGCTTCGATGGTGCAGCCAGGCTCTGATTTATGCTGCTCGCGCTTTGGGACTCAAAATCTATCTTAATTTCATGATGGATAATGATGGTGCAGTGTAGACATCCCGATTACACATTTCACTCCAACCACTGCTCTTACATAACACAGCTGAAACGTGATGAGGACGCATGCTACAAAGTTATCATGACTTGTGTGCCTGTGGGGTACGGATGTCATTTCCTACTACAGAGATCGGTACACAGAAATGACATGGTAGTTACTTTTGTGTTTGTAATGTGTGTACCAAGGGAGTATATTTGCATCATGCTACATGAGCCATCCTGACAGCAACACATGGTCAACAGAGCTGGTGGGAAACATTCAGTCCTATATATCCAAATATGCCCAAACTAGTTAGGCAGGAGGATGACATAATAAGAAGTGCAGGCTCTGCTTGTTTGTAGTACAGGGCAAACAGATGGATGACACAGACAGACAATGGCAGATTCTGTTTACCTCTGTCTAATCTAGATGTCCTTTGGTGGAGCTAATCTCACCTTACTACATTTGTTTAGGCTTTTAATGTATTTGTCTGATCAGACAGGAGATAACATTTTACACACAAGCCTTGTCAGTGAAGTACAATGTGTCCAGTGTATTCCATAAGATTCCCATCTAGCATGTCATTATAGGTTTATGCCTTTAAGGCTATGTGCCCACGCTGCGGAAATGAAGCAGAAAATTTCTGCTTCATTTCTGCATGTCCTCTCCTGGATAAACGCATGCGGAATTCTGCACGCGTTTATCGTGCGTTTATCGCGCGATTTCCACATGCAGAATTGTCTTGCGTTTTTTCTTGCATTGCAAAGGCAATTCCGCTTGCGGAAGCGCAAAATCAATTGACATGCTGCGGATTTTTCCCCACATCATAAACGCTGCGGAAAAATCTGCAGCATGGGCATTAAACTTGCGGAATCCCCTTGGGGACCATGGGGGGCGGATTACATAGCATTTCACAAGCGTTTACGCTGCGGAAATTCCGCAGCATATACGCTTGAAAAACGCTACGTGGGCACTTACCCTAAGGCTATGTGCCCACATAGCCCACATCTATGCGGAAATGTTCTGGATTGTACATGCGTTTTTCCTGCCAGGGACAAGCGGATGTGAAGCGTTCTTCACATGCATTTCCGCATGCGGGTTGACAAGCGCTTTCCAAGCGATTTTAGCATCACTTGGAAAGTGCTTGACAACTTGGTCACACTATATAAATCCATGCAAACAGTATGGATTTATATAGTGTGACCGAAAGAATGGTAAAAAATAAAAAAATAAATATTATACTTACCTTCTGATGGCCCCCGGAGTCCTTGTCTCGGCTTGCCGGCAGCTCGCGGTAGATTTAAGGACCTGCTGACGTCAGCTGTCGCGTGACCCATCACATGACTAAATGACGTCACCGCAGGTCCTTCAGTCCACCGCGAGTTGCCGGCAAGCAGAGACAAGGACACTGGGGGCCATCAGAAGGTAAGTATAATATTTATTTTTTATTTTATTCTTTTTTTACAGGTTCTATGGCACCCGGGTCCGGAGGAGAGTGTCCTCTTCTCCAGATCCGGGTACCATCTGCACATTGAAACGCATGGATTCCGCATGTACAGATGCAGTGATGCGGAATACATGCGTTCCAATGCAAGTCAATGGCGGCAAAAACGCTGTGTTTACGCGAAATTAATGGTAGTGCTGCATATTTTTCCGCAATGATAATCCGCAGCAGAAATTTCCGCATCATGTGCACAGCACATGCGGATTATCATTGGGGAACATGGCAGACCTTCTACCAAGCGTTTTTTAAGCGTTTCTGCAGCGGAATTGCCGCTGCGGAAACACTTAAAAAACGCATAGTGGGCACACAGCCTAAAAGGGTTTTCCCACAAGCAAAGTACATTTTAATTAACAGATCTTGGGATAAAAAATGTGTTAAAAAATATATATTTCTGTGCTGAAATAATTTTATTGTTACACATCTGCCTCAGCTTGGCAGGGCTTCACCACCTTCCCCTATAGCTGTTGCCCTCTCCTATCCTCCAAGTTTTCCAAGTTGCCCAGCGTGCTCCCATAAGATCTGCTTAGGCCTAAAAAAGGCCCACTAAAACAAACACCTGTGACTTGGTATTAAGGCTCCTAGTCCTGTTTGTTTGCTGTGCTCCTCGATCACCATCTGGCCCACATCTGCCTTAAGACTCTAGTGCCCTGTGTGCTTCACCATTTGTGCTCCAACACTCTGATCCTGCATAGCTACAGCTCAGCAGGTTTACCCTCGCTCATCCATCTCTGCATTTAGCCATCAGTTGCAGCAAATAAACTTCTGCAGGACTCAGTTCATGTTGCATTCAGCCTTTCTTTGCTCTACCTCTCCTGTTCTACTGGTCCTGAGTTTTCTGCATCTGCCAAGCCCTCGCATTCCACATGCGTGCTACACCAACGCCTGGGGTCTGTGTGCCCTTGGGTTAGTGGACAAGACACCATAGGATCACAGCTGCTGCTTTTTCTGGGATAAAACATGTAAAAAACAAGCATCAAAAGCTTCACCCCACAGAAAGAATCAGTTGTGATCCACTGCCGTAATGACTGTATAGTCTTTAGCTTCCTCCCCTGCCCAGGAGATGTGGTACAGTATGATCAGACCATGTTCGTACACGGTCAGACACAGCCATTACACAGGGGAACATTTATAAGATTATCTCAGCACAGGAACATTTTTTTAACACATTCAATTTTGGAAACTATTATTATTCCAAGGTCTATTGATCAAAATGTACTTTGTTCACGGGACAACCCCTTTAAGGTTTCCTGTAGAGCATTGTCAAAGGGGGTGCAATTTATTTATTTAAACAAAAAAAAAAGCAGAACTAGAGAACAGATACTATGGCAGATAATGCAGTAGGTACTGGTGCGTATTGAGCACTTTCCTTGCATTAAAGGGAAAAGTACTTATTGGTGTGAGAACTGTAACTGTCACAAAAGAACACATTTACTGAAAATATTGTAAGGAATTAGTGCTTACCTGTGGAGGGAACAGCTGACAGAAGAGAGCGACAGCAGAGGGGCAACAAGAACATAAGCTGCATTTACACTGAAAGATTATCGTGAAACTCTTGTTCATCAGGTTAAATAATCTTTTGTGCAACGGAAAAGATTATCGTTCTTGGCGGTGCATCGTTCTGTGTTCCACAGGACTCTCACTACCGAGAATAATGGCAGCCTATGTGCAATGAGCAATCTATTACATATTATTCAGTGCTCATTGTTTATAGTCAATTAAGTGCACCTTGTAGCACCACAACAGTTCCAAGGAGCAGTCACAGTCTCCGCCACATGAGTGTACGAAGCAGAGATGACTTTCTTCGAAAAATAATATCCCGCATTGTGGCTGAGCACTTGCCATTATTTCAGTAGAACCCATGCAACGACTGTGTTGAAGGACATGCTGAAGTTGAGTTTCCACACAAATGGATGACTTAGCTTGTATTGATCTTTCCTGGGCACACATATAGAAACTAATGATGCAGCAAAGGAAGAGCACAGAAAGGCAGTAGATGGTGATGACAATGACCAGATACTACTTGAGAATGTGTAATGGCTACCAAAACCATGATCATGAGGAGAAGGAGGAGGACTGCTTGAACCTTGCTCATATTGCTGGCCAGTTTGCTTTTCCCGTGTGAGCAGGTGATGCTTCTTCATGTGCTGATAGAGAGCCATAGATTGTAACTGATTTGTGCCTGGACATCCACAGCTTATTTTGTGGTTGCAAAGCTTTCACACTAATAGATTAATCCATTGGCAACAAAGGTAAGATTTCCTCAGATGACCGCCCATAGGGTTTCCCACTACCATGACCACAGCTTTCAGGTGCTGTTGAGCCTCTTCTACCAACAACGGTTGTGGCATCACCTGTTCCCAAATTGAAGAAGCAGATCTACCCCTGGAAGATTTTTTGGATGGACATCAGCTGCACTATTTATCGCCATTGCCACCACCATCTCTGATGACATCAGCTCCTCGTCATCCCGATCTGGTTCTCAGGTCCTATCCACTGCACAGTCATCATCATACCTGAGTCAGCTGTGGTCTCAGTGTGGAAAATGTCCCGGGAATCTCTCAGTGTGGGACTCTCTCCAAACTTGTTAAACCACTAAGGCAAAATAAGCACTATACAATAATTTTCAGGTTTAAATTTGGCTTCAAATATGTAGAAACAGAACCATTCTCCAACAAATCTAATAGTCTTGATTTGCCAAAATTGTCCTCTCAGTACTCAGATGAACTCAGGAGACACGGCTGTTAGTTTATTTTTGCATAACAATATATAAAGATATTTATCTAGAAATGATAAAATGTGTACTACAAATGCCATCTAACTACAATAAATGACAATTTCCTTATCTGGAAGATGTTTCTGTGATTGCAGATTGTCAGCAAAAATATCTAGATGCCGGATTTAGGCTATGTGCCCACGATGCAGAAATACTCCGGATTTTTTCCTGAGCGTTTCTGCATCTCACTGGCAGAAAAAAACGCATGCGGATTGTACATGCGGATTGTACATGCGTTTTTCCTGCCAGGGACAAGCGGATGTGAAGCGTTCTTCACTTGCATTTCTGCATGCGGGTTGACAAGCGCTTTCCAAGCGATTTTAGCATCACTTGGAAAGTGCTTGGTCACACTATATAAATCCATGCAACCGGCATGGATTTATATAGTGCGACCGAAAGAATGTTAAAAAATAAATCTATACTTACCTTCTGATGGCCCCCGGAGTCCTTGTCTCTGCTTGCCGGCAGCTCGCGGTAGATTTAAGGACCTGCCGACGTCAGCGGTCGCGTGACCCGTCACATGACTAAATGACGTCACCGCAGGTCCTTTAGTCTACCGCGATCTGCCAGCAAGCCAAGACAAGCGCACCGCGGGCCATCAGAAGGTAAGTATAATATTTATTTTTTATTTTATTCTTTTTTTCACAGGTTCTATGGTACCCGGGTCCGGAGGAGAGCCTCCTCTCCTCCAGACCCGGGTACCATCCGCACATTGAAACGCAAGTAATCTGCATGTACAGATCCAGTGATGCGGAATACATGCGTTCCAATGCAAGTCAATGGCGGCGAAAACGCAGCGCTTTCGCAAAAAAATTGGCAGTGCTGCGTATTTTTCCGCAATGATAATCCGCAGCGGAAATTTCCACAGCATGTGCACAGCACATGCGGATTATCATTGGGGGACATGGCAGACCTTCTACCAAGCGTTTTTTAAGCGTTTCTGCAGCGGAATTGCCACTGCGGAAACGCTTAAAAAACACATAGTGGGCACACAGCCTCACTTTAACTGCTTTGCTATGGTTTATTACTAGAGCAACTTCATCATGTATGGGATCTCCCATACTGTTTAAACCTGTCTAAATGAACAGATAAATGAAAATAATCTTGAAGACTTTCTTAAGTATGCATTTACACCATGGAAATTCTGCGCTATATAAACTACATATATAAAAATAAAAAAAAATTCCTAATACGGTGATGTGAACATAGCCTCAGTCAGGAAAATGTGTTTATTTTGGTCCAAGTGCTGTCTGTGAAAAAAAATTACTGAAATCAATATTCATTGGAGACGTTCAGATTACTTTTTTTCATGGACCGAATATGAGTGTGAAAAAAAGCGCAGCAAGCGTTTCTTCGGTTCTCTTCAGTATTTTGGATGGGATTCGCTTATTCAAGTCCATGGGTGTGCAAAAATATTGGATCTCATGCGGTTCCACTGTATTGCATCTGATTTTTATGGATGCATTGCAATTCTTTAACATAGGAAACTGTATTTCGTTTTCTAAATTTTAGTAACTGTTAATGTATAAAAATGGATGCAGTATGGATTGCATACAGATTACAATACAGATAAAAAAGTCAGTTTTTTTCTGGATTAAAATCAGATGATTTTTTTTTATATCATGGGAATAAAGCTCCTGCAATTTAGAAGGGGCAGCTGAAATGCGCGGTTGTCAGATACAGCTGGGGACCCCCTGTATAGAGGACAGAAGTGGTTTATTACCACTTCTGTCTTTTCTTTTGTTAGACACATAGTGTTTAATTAGCGCTATTAAATAAATAAAAGCATCGGAACTGCTGATGCTTCTGTATGTCCTAGAGATCACATAATCATTGGATATCTGCCCGGCATAGCAGAGGTGCTACAGCTCCGCCGCTGACCTTTATCACTGTATTACTGATCATCTGATATCTGCCCCTGCCGAGTACTGCACTTCATGTCCCATTCAAGTAAATGAGAAAAGCTGCATTAAAAAGAGTTTAGTGAAAGTTGTCTGAAGATGTAACCAGTATAGTGCATTACTCATCATTACGTAATCATTTCCTGATGCTATTAGCTAAAGAACATTTCTACCACTTATTTATAGGAATATGATACATGAATTTATGAAGAAGAATTATAATTTATTACTTGCACAAATGTTGAATAAAAGGAAATTACATAAGCACCAAGTATTTGTTTCAACAAGTATGAAGTATATTCACTATTTTTCTTCATGAGTCATGGAGACACTTCTACTGCACTAGAAGTATTATAATGCAATCAGATAGATAGATAGATAGATATATGGATAGATAGATAATAGATAGATGGATAGATACAGTTGAAACCATACACTATATAAAAAGACACATCTGAATGTTTTTCTCAATATCTGACATGAAATCAGAATAAGCCTTTCTCGTTTTAGGTCAATTAGGATTACCATAATGTTTAATATTTGCCAAATGCCAGAATAATGAGAGAGAGAGCGTTTTAAGGCATTTTTATTACTTACTGCAACGTTAAAAGTATACATACACTAAGATTACTATGCCTATACACAATTCTGGACTGCCCATATGACGATGTTGTGTGTTGGAAGCTTCTGATAGGTTTTTTGGCAACATCTGAGTTAATTAGAGACACACCTGTGGATGTATTTTAATGCACACCTGAAACACACTGCTTCTTTGTGTAAAATTGAGATTCTGGTTTGGCTTTTATCCCAAGTCATGTGGCAAGGCTCCTTAAAGGGTCAATATTGACTTTTAGGATTGCTACTTCCAGTAGATGGCACTAGAGTTCTAGTCCTCTTCCTTCTGATGAGGCAATTTGCATAATTATACATGTAGTTTTCTGTCCATTTTCAATCTAATCAGACCAATATCAATCAAAAGTGATGTGTAGCGCAGTTTTTGAATGAAAGTAGCAATGTTCCTAGAATTCTGAACAACTCGGTTGAAAATCTGTTTCTGCCAATCATCTTTGGATCACTATTTACCCCCTTTTTTGTATGTGTCCTTCTTCCCTCCTTTTTTTATTTGATTTTATATCATGGAATCTCAATAAAATTTATAAATGATTTTGGTAATACGCTACGCGTATAGTAGGAGTATTTTGTAGGGATTATTTAGCATAGTGCTAATCACATGATAGCATGATAGCTGATGACCTAATGATATCTCTCCCAACTCTCCTACACCCGACTCAGACGAACATTCATGTTCATGGGGATAGCAGAGAAAGCTGCTGCCAGACAGTTCTGGCAGCAGCTTATCTCCTGATTAACAAAAGGATTAGGCATCAAAAATCAAGCTGCCTGACCCTTATCTCCCACAACGTCATCTGTAGATTGTCGGATGATCCTGCTATTATTGGCAGGTTTGACCAACTGTAGTCTAATGTGTATGGGCTCCTTTAAACTAGAGAGTCAATTAGTTCATGCTGATTGATACATTTTAGAATAATTCTAATTCCCACCACCCATTTATTGCCTTATCCTATGCCAGAAATTTGAATAGAAATGTAAGCGCATATTTTGGCCCGCAGTGTTGTAAATTAAGACATGTCCCTTCTGGAGAGGCCACACACACTGGTCAGACAAAGCACAGAAAGTGTGTAAGGCTGGGTGCCCACGTAGCATTTTTCAAGCGTTTATGCTGTGGAATTTCCGCAGCGGAAACGCTTGTCAAACGCTAGGTAATCCGCCCCCCATGGTCCCCAAGGGGATTCCGCATGTTCTATGCACATGCTGCGGATTTTTCCGCAGCGTTTCTGCTGCGTATAAAAATCCGCAGCATGTCATTTAATTTTGCGGAAGCGCAGCAGAACTCCCGCCATTGACTTGCATTGAGACGCATAGAAACCGCGACTGCACATTTCTACAAGCGGCTTCTATGCGTCTCTATGTGCGGATGGTACCCAGTTCTGGAGGAGAGAAGACTCTCATCCAGACCTGGGTACCATTGTACCTGTAAAAAAAAGAATAAAATAACAAATAAAGTTTATACTCACCTGTCCGGAGGCTTCTCTCTGAATGCCGGCATCGCTTGAGGACCTGCGGTGACGTCACAGTCATGTGACCGCAGGCCCTTCACTGCTCTGTCTCGCGATATGCCGGCAGCCGGGAACCAGACAGGAACGAGCGCTGCAGCCACGCCGGGCATCGGGGGTGAGTATAGCTTTATTTGTTTTAATTTTTACGGTCACACTGTATAAATCCATGCTGTTTGCATGGATTTATACAGTGTGACCTAGTTGTCAAGCACTTTCCAAGTGATGCTATCGCCTGGAAAGCGCTTGTCAATCTGCATGCGGAAACGCATGTGAATCCGCATGTGGATCCGCATGTATTCTGCAGGAAAAACGCATGCACAATCTGCATGCGTTTTTTCTGCCAGGGAGATGCAGAAATGCTGCAGAAATTTTCTGCTTCATTTCTGCATCGTGGGCACATAGCCTTAAACATCTAATATTGTGCAAGCAATGAAAGACATTTTTTTTCTGTAATTTACATTAGAATGCTGGCACATTTAGATTAGTGAATGAGTAAACCCAGTGATGAATAGGTGGATGGATGGATAGATAGATACAGTGGCTTGCAAAAGTGTTCACCCCCTTGGCTTTTTACCTATTTTGTTACATTAAAACTTTTGTTTAAATATTTTTGTAATCCCATTTGTGTGTGATGCATCAGCAGTAAATAGTTTAAGTTGGTGAAGTGAGAAAAATATGGGTATAAATTAAATTTATTGGATCAAATAACTAATAATTGACATGAGCGTATGTATTCACCCCTTTTGCTATGAAGCCCCTAAAAGTTTCTAGTGCAAGCAGTTACCTTCATAAGTCACATGATTAGTGAAAGGAAGTCCACCTGTGAGCAATCCAAGTGTCACATGGTCTGTCAGTATATACACACCTTATCTGAAAGGCCACAGAGGCTGCAACACCATTAAGAAGAGGCACCACTAACCAAACAACACCATAAAGACCAAGGAGATCTCCAAACAAGTCAGGGACCAAGTTGTTGAGAAGTACAAGTCAGGGTTGGGTTATAAAAAAATATCCCAATCTCTGATGATCCCCCTGGAGCAGCATCAAATCCATTATCATAAAATAGAATGAACATGGTACCACAACAAACCTGCCAAGAGAGGACCGCCCACCACAACTCTCAGCTCGGGCAAGGAGGGCATTAATCAGAGAGGCAGCACAGACACCAAAGGTAACCCTGAATTTGCTACTGAGTTTCCAAGCAGAGACCGGAGTATCTGTCCATATGACCACAATGAGTCGTACACTCCATAAAGGTGGCCTTTATGGAAGAGTGGGCAGAAAAAAGCTTGTACTTACACAGAAAAATTGTAAGCCTCGTTTTGAGGTGGCCAAAAGACATGTGGGAGACTCCCCATTTGTATGGAGGAAGGTGCGGTGGTCAGATGAGACCAAAATTAAACTTTTTGGCCACCACGGTAAACGCTATGTCTGGCGCCAAACCAACACAGCTCATCACCCCAAGAACATCATCATTCCCACAGTGAAACATAGTGGTGGCAACATCATGCTGTGGGGATATTTTCCGGCAGCAGGGACTGGGAAAACGGTCCTAGTTGAGGGGAAGATGGATGGTGCAAAATTCTAAGATATTCTTGAGCAAAACCTATTTCAGTCTGTCAGTGATTTGAGACTGGGACGGAGGTTCACCTTCCAACAAGACAATGACCCAAAGCATACTGCTAAAGCAACACTCAAGTGGTTTAAGGGGAAACGTGTAAATGTTTTGGAGTGGCCTAGTCAAAGCCCAGACGTTAATCCAATTGAAAACCTTTGGTCAGACTTGAAGATTGCTGTTCACCAGAGGAAACCATCTGACTTGAAGGAGCTGGAGCAGTTTTGCCTTGACAAAAATCCCAGTGGCAAGAAGTGGACAGCTCATACAGACTTATCCAAAGCGACTTTCAGTTGTTATTGCCTCAAAAGGAGGCTCTACAGACTACCGACTTTAAGACTTGGGGGGGGGGGTGAATAGTTATGCACATTGAAGTTTTCAGTTATTTTGTCCTATTTGTTGTTTGCTTCACAATAAAAAGAAACCCAAATGTTCACAGTTGTAGGCATGTTCTTTACATGAACTGATGCAAACCCTCAAAAAAACTGTGACATTCCAGGTTGTGAGGCAGCAACACATGAAAACCATCAAGGGGGTGAATACTTTCGCAAGCCACTGTAGATAAATAGATAACATAGATAAGAACCTGTCACGTTAAACATGATGTCTGCAGGCAGCATGTTATAGAGCAACTGAGAAGTTAGATCTATCTATGTATGGCAATAGATTTAGTATAACATTTTTATTTATTAATATACCAGTTGTTTGTTCTTCTTCCATGCTGTTGTAGGCTGCATATTGTACAGTCATAACAAATACAACAGCTTTTCTTCTCTTCATAACAGGAAATATAGATTTACTATATAAGTAACTGGGCTAGCAGTCATGTTAAAAGATATGATCTTACATAAAAGATATAATGAACATTTGTGGAAAAGTAAATATCTTCTTTTGCCCCCAAATAGGGCAAAACAAAACAGGGCACTTCTGCTTGTCAGAGTTGTATGTCTCTGTACTGTGTGCAAAGTGTCTCTTCAGAGAGGAACTCTAATGGGAGTAGCAAGCATAAAAGCAATCTTAAAAGTCAATATCGACCCTTTAAAGGGGTTGATATTGACTTTTAGGATTGCTACATCCAATAGGTGGTCCCACAGATCAATTTGTCTTCCTGCTGAAGAGGCTATTTGCATATTTAAATCCCAGAGGAGAATTGCATGGCCTATAAGTCTCCTTACACCAGCTCGGTACTCTCCACAAGGAGAGACGTTACCCCATAGACTTCTGTACAGTGTGCCACTGTGAGTGATGATTGGACAATATCAGACTGTGCAGCAATACAACTTCAACTGGTAGCGCCTAGTTGTCAGTTTATTTATATTTTTAAAATTGGGATAATAGAAACAAAAAATCACACAGGTTTTTTTTAGTGTAACATTAGATATGTTTATTCATGTGACTATGATATTGTATGACTCAATAACAAAAGGAGGCTTTAAATCTTATAGGCTGTGTAGGAAAACATGAGCTCATATCACCCCAGGACATAGCTTTCAGCATCACACCTCTTTCCACAGTAAACACCTTCCAAAGCTCATCCATAACTTCCAAATAACCTTCATGCTGTAGGATACACGAATTGTCCGATTAAACATAGCTGTCCCAAAAACCATAACTTTTAGAAAGGGCAACACTCCACAATCAATTGAAACATAATGACCCCTGAGACAGTAAGGATCAAGAAGTATACAGAAAAATATTAGGTATAAAAAAGTATTCCTTATTAACAATCATATAAATACATGATAGAGAAAAGATAAAAATAAGGTGCCTCATGCCAAGAATAGATGCAGTAATATAACTTTTATGGCCAATATACAGAATAACTAACAGTTACTGGCTAAATTATTAGCCCTCCTACACTATAAAAAATGTATGTTAGGGAGTCATGCAGAATTCCAAACAGAAATGCCCTAGGTGAATCAATCAGAGTTATAAGTGGTATAAACGAAATTAATACCTAAAACCAGAAATGCTGATGAAGTCCACCAAAGAGGTAATACAGCATCCCTCCACCCCGACGCACGTTTTGCCTTGCTTCTTGTTCTTGTTTAAGCATTATTTTTCATGATTATGTATTCTATACCATCTGTAAATAAAATATAAGATTACATTATTATTTCATTTCCTGCACCCAGGAAATGAAAAAAAAAAATTGGCTAGCTTAAAGGGAATCTGTGACGTAAAAAATACTATTGACCTGCAGATATGGGGGTAATCTGCAGGTTAATAGCATTCTGAAGCTGCCTGGCACCTGCACTTAGAGCACTTAGAGACCCACTGCTGGGAGGAAATAAACTTTTTGGGGGTAAACGTTGGGGGGTTTTGAGATTAGGCAGTAAGAATCCTGGCAAAGAAAAAATATTTGAGAGATATTGGGGTAAAGAGATCCCCATTAATAACAGCTCTCTTGCAATGACTAGTGTGAATATATTGTATAGTGTGCCAAAATTACATGAAGATGTTTGGAAAAATCCTTTTAATTTAGCGAAGGTGAAACCAGAGTTATCTCATCAATGTAGAAGACTTATGCTAATAGTTTATGTACTATATAATATAGGTAGCATTGAACTTTATGCAAGGTCTTGTTTGCAAAGGTAAACAGCAGAGATGGGCACAGGGCAGCCTTGTCTTATTTGCTTACTCTAATCAAATATCAAGATGTTCTGGTTTGTGTGTGCACCGAACAATAAAGCCATATTATCAATGTCCACCCCTACTTCTAAAGCCACTACTGATCCTGCAATGTACAATGATAAAGAACTCCATTAAATAGATGCTGTATGAAGACCACTGCTAGAATTGTGAAATCCACATTTTACTATATGTAGGTAGCACGCGGATGTCAGAAGGCTAGGCTTTCTTTGGTGCAGATTACATGATTTGGTTGTACAGATAACAAAGAGCTCAAGGTTTATAAACTGGATGGAAATAAACTGTGGGACTCCAATATACCTTCAGTCCTGATTCATCAAGCAGTTTTTGCCATAATTCTAGCGTAAATCTACTTGAAATATTTCAAAAGTTTTTTGCAAAGTTTCTACGTCAGTCCTGGCCAGCGCTGCCAAATTTTAGAAAAGTAAGCTGGAGGGAGTGTAGGTAACCCAAAATGTATGACAATGTACACCACAAGGAGAGAAATGGACGACAGCCCCTCTGTGGAATAACAATCTGGCACAGTTTCCGTGTCTTCCAGAATGGTTGTTGTAAGGTCATCAATAACCTGAACCTTATTTCAGGTTGGTGGGGTCTCAGTATTTAAACTCTCGCCAATCAAACACTTATCAATTTTCTATATCAAACAAGTTAATTTGGGAAACAGTACCTTCATTAAGATCTTGCTGAAACTGCACAGTACATTACAGGGTTTTAGTGGTTTAATCAATTTTAAAGAACTATTAGTCCACATTGGCTGATGTTATGTTCTATATAATATACAGAAAAGATGGCACCCAATATTGCCGTGTCAGCTCCAACCTCACCAATGCAGGACCCAGAAGAGCTCCAGAGGAGAAAGATGGATAAAAGAGCAAAAATAATAGCCGAGCTGATACAGACAGAAAAAGATTATCTGACTGACCTGGAACTCTGCATCAGAGAAGTAGTGCAGCCGCTCAGGCAGCACCATGTAAGTAATGACTCTTCTCACCTAATGGCCCAATTCACTGGAACAATACCCAAATGTACTCAACTCTTTCTGCTTTATTTGCCCATTTTAAATGTTCGCTTGTAACTAACCTGGAAATATCCATGGTGAACGTGAACCTTCACTATATTTTTCTTCTGTGCATTTTCCTGCAAAATAAATCCTGAATATAACTACAGTGGGGAAAAAAGTATTTAGTCAGCCACCAATTGTGCAAGTTCTCCCACTTAAAAAGATGAGAGAGGCCTGTAATTGTCATCATAGGTAGACCTCAACTATGAGAGACAAAATGAGAAAACAAATCCTGAAAATCACTTTGTCTCATTTGGAAAGAATTTTTTTTTAAATTTTGGTGAAAAATAAGTATTTGGTCAATTACAAACAAGCAAGATTTCTGGCTCCCACAGACCTGTAACTTCTTCTTTAAGAGGCTCCTCTGTCCTCCACTCATTACCTGTAGTACTGGCACCTGTTGTTATCAGTATAAAAGACACCTGTCCGCAACCTCAAACAGTCACACTCCAAACTCCACTATGGTGAAGACCAAAGAGCTGTCGAGGACACCAGAAACAAAACTGTAGCCCTGCACCAGGCTGGGACGACTGAATCTGCAATAGTCAAGCAGCAATAATTAGAAAATGGAAGACATACAAGACCACTGATAATCTCCCTCGATCTGGGGCTCCACACAAAATCTCACCCTGTGGGGTCAAAATGATCTCAAGAACGGTGAGCAAAATTCCAGAACCACACGGGGGGACCTTGTGAATGACCTGCAGAGAGCAGGGACCAACGTTACACAGGCTACCATCAGTAACACACTACGCCGCGAGGGACTCAGAGCCTGCAGTGCCAGACATGTCCCCCTGCTTAAGCCATTACATGTCCGGACCCGTCTGAAGTTTGCATTTGGATGATCCAGAAGAGTTTTGGGAGAATGTCATATGGTCAGATGAAACCAAAATAAAACTGTTTGGTAGAAACACAACTCGTTGTGTTTGGAGGAGAAAGAATGCTGAGTTGCATCCAAAGAACACCATACCTACTGTGAAGCATGGGGGTGGCAACATCATGCTTTGGGGCTGTTTCTCTGCCAAGGGACCAGGACGACTGATCCGTGTACATGAAAGAATGAATGGGGCCATGTATCGTGAGATTTTGAGTGCAAACCTCCTTCCATCAGCAAGGGTATTGAAGATGAAACGTGGCTGGGTCTTTCAGCATGACAATGATCCCAAGCACACCACCAGGGCAACGAAGGAGTGGCTTTGTAAGAAGCATTTCAAGGTCCTGGAGTGGCCTAACCAGTCTCCAGATCTAAACCCTATAGAAAACCTTTGGAGGGAGTTGAAAGTCCGTGTTGCCCAGTGACAGCCCCAAAACATCACTGCTCTAGAGGAGATCTGCATGGAGGAATGGGCCAACAGACCAGCAACAGTGTGTGCCAACCTTGTGAAGACTTACAGAAAACGTTTGACCTCTGTCATTGCCAACAAAGGATACTGTATATAACAAAGTATTGAGATGAACTTTTGTAATTGACCAAATACTTATTTTCCACCAAAATTTGAAAAAAATTTATTTCCAAATCAGACAATGTGATTTTCAGGATTTGTTTTCTCATTTTGTCTCTCATAGTTGACATCTACCTATGAAGTCAATTACAGGCCTCTCTCATCTTTTTAAGTGGGAGAACTTGCACCATCGTTGGCTGACTAAATACTTTTTTTCCCCGCTGTCACAGAGACACATCAGGATACAGATTTGTCCACTCTAAACTGCACATATCAGTTATCTTACATATATCCAAAAATGTATCAAATATATTTAATATTACGTATTTCATTCAATTACATTCCAGATTAAACTATAAGGGTGCAGTCAGACGGACGACACAGCCGACGATTGTATCACAGTGCACGGACTGGCCGGCAGCTCTCCTGACCCGAACGTGACAACTGCATTGAAATGCATGACGCTGTCACGCTCAGGTCAGGAGTGGTGCCGGCCAGTCAGATGTGATCATCGGCCATGTTATATGGCCATCGGACTGCGCCCTAAAAAGAGTAATAGCAGGTTAATCTCCACTCCACATATAAATGAAAGTCAAGGAAATTTAAAGGAAATCCGTCATCAGGTTTTTGCTATTTAATCTGAGAGCAGTGTGACGTAGGGGCAGGGACCCTGTTTACAGTGATGTGCCACTTACTGGTCGGCTTGTTGTAGTTTCAATACAGTCATAGTTTTATCAGTAGGAGATTACCATTACAGGACTAGTAAACCTGCTGCCAGGTAGTCCAACCACACCCCCACCACTGATTGGCAGCTACATGCCTATGCACAGTATACACAGAAAGCTGCCAATCAGTGATGTGGATGGGGTTATAGAGAGCTCAGCATTCGGAGAACTGCTAGATCTGCAGCAGAAAATAGAGTGATGAAACAATGATTTTTATCAAAACTACAGTAAGCAACGCAGTAAATGACACATCACTGGAATTAGGGTCTCTGTCCCTACATCATGCTGCTCACAGATTACATAGCAAAAAAAATGGTGACAGATTCCGGCCTTCATCTCAGGAAACCTCTTGTTGATATGATCCCTCACCCTTTGAGACTTAGTGCGACAGGGAATTCACATGGTTGTCCATTAAGAAGAGGTGAATGTGGGGGTCCTTTGCTGTCGAGACCATTGCTGACCATCAGAATAAGGAGGCCAGAGAGATATGCCTCCTTCATGGGGTTTTCTGCACAGTGGCACTATTCTCCAGACTACCATCCCACTAATCACCGTAGATAGGTAATTATGTTCCTATACTTACAATTGAGAAAGGATTACGCTGATTAATATCTGAATACTTCCAACTTCAGCTTCTTCATGATTCATCCTACCTCCAATGAATTCGTTGTTCTACACAATGGGCGAGAGGCCGTGGAGAAGTGTGACCTATTTTTAGTTGTCTCAGTTCTGTATTCTCAACAGTATTAGATCATCCCTTTATTAACCATACGCCTTCCAGGTGTTACGCTAACTGGCTACAAGTAAGCACAATGTCTTATTTGCTATTAATAAGCCTTTTTATGACCCTTCCTTCACCAGTCAGAACGCTTTGATGTGGATGCGCTATTCAGTAACATTGAGTCCGTCTGTCAGGTATCAACCAAAATGGTGTCCCTGTTGGAAGAAGCCACAGCAGATGTGGAGCCGGAGCTGCAAGTGATAGGTATATACACTTTTTCTTTCCTTGAATATGCAGCAGGTATCTATGTCATGCTGCCCCGATCTGGTGTCAGCTCGTAGCTTTCACTACACAAAGGACCTCTGCAGGGTGAGACGCCCTATTATGTTATGGAAGCACGGTGTAACCCTAGTACTCAATGCCATTAACTTCACAACCTCATGTATAATAATGAGGGCTTTTCACATGGATACTTGGAAAGAAAAATTCTCTTTTCACCATGGGGGATATATTCTTGAGTAAAGCATATAAGACTTTGCAAAAAATGTCCATATGTTATCATCAACAATTTATATTAGTGTCAGTGTCCTCCAAAACGAAACATTAGCGTACGTAGAGGAATAGAAATCTCCTAGGGGTTATAGTATTACAGTAACTGGAACAGTAGCCTGTCTCCATCTGTAGACTCATGTTGTTTCGGGGCCTCAGAAATGATAAGCTAGTAACACTGTCTGCTTATTTTCTGTTTTTCTTTTTTACCAGGGCCATTGTTACTGAGATCCTCCACTTATTCATTGCAGGACTTAGCGCAGTGTGTCAAGTGGTGGAAAGCAAACTGCCATCACATCTTATATCTGGCCCCCAAATTATCTTTATCAGCAGCACATCAAGCCATGTAAGAAGGGCATGTGCTGCCGACAGTATGTACATTGTACAGGGACCCGACGATCATACTAAAGATTGTTGCTCCCCATACAGTTTGTGTAAGGGTGCTTTTGACGCGCCCCTGGGCCTGTGTCGCGCTGCGTTGCGCACGCGGGAGCTTACCCGGAGCCGGATCTGTTTAGGGTTGTAGTCTCGTGGCGGTGACCCGGTCCGTGCCCAGGGAGTCAAACTGGACGGCAGTCTGTTAGCGGTAGAAAATGGTTGATGACTACGCCACCCGTTGAATGCAGCCAGGGGGCTGCTGCTGCAGGGCAGACCGCTGAGGCCGGTGGAAGGATGGTGCAGCGTGATAGTATAACCCCCAACGGGAGGGGTATGGCCTCAGGGCAGCCGACGTGGATGATGGGGGTAGCAGGAACCACTCAGAGACGGTATGGTAGCGTTCAGGGTCTTTACTGGTAACAACGATAGACCCTCCCGGAGTACTTGCTAGCGAACGGGGCCTGGTCAGTCCTTGAGCAGATGGGATCTCCCCTGGCCAGGCGTAGTTGTAGGCCTCCCAAGCTGACTGTACTCTTCTGGCTACCTTGCTAGAAGCTGATGTAAGTAGCCCACGTCCCTGAGTGTACCGTGTGGTGCTCACCCGTATGGCCGGTGACTCGGGGCCTTCTAATGGCTTCCGCTCCACGATGGCGGTGCTGGTCCCACGCGTGTGACCGGGCCTTCGGGCTTCTGGGCCAGGGGACCTGAAATCCCCTGCCTGACGGATTCTGCTGCTGGGTAGAAGTTAGTCCCCACAGCCTCGGACTCCGGGTCCGGTAAAGAATCTTCTTAGTCAGGGCGAGCTCTTTAGCTGCCAGCCCCTGACTCCTTGTGACTCTGCTGCTTCCTATGCTGCTCTTGTCTCTACTCTTCCTGGACTCACTAACCCTGCCTCAGCCCCGGGTTTATACAGGGGAAGTTCTTCCCCTCCCAAGGCTGGGCAGGAGGTGTGGCATGCACAGGATCCCTGACCAAAGGACCTCCCACCTGCTCTCAGACGTAATATCTCTATCACTGTGACAACCAGACCCCTGGGGTGTCACACTCCCCCCTAGTGAAATTTAGTACTCCGGGACTAAACACTTTTTAGAAAAATATAACAAGGTATATCAAAGAACAATAAAATACAATAAGGAAACACAATAAGATGGTCACGGATGTCCGCAACCGGGTGCAGTCTTTGAAGAAAAGCAAAGGTGTCCATTTCACCAACACAGGGAGACGTAACCAGGTAGGGGTCTGTCCTACCCCGAGTCCTTAACAGTCTCTAGTCCATCCTGGGTTACGCTCCAACTATATACAAAGGATTCCCGGTAAATCCACCGAAGACTCCTAAAAACAACTAGAAACACAAAATTACACACAAGCAACAATAAACAGGTAAACATTGTAAAACAACTTAAACATTTAGATCCTCCAACGTGCGGGTAACTGGCCTCTAGTGGCCCTAGTGGACCTACGGAGCTGACTGTCTGGCCCTGAACTACAGGGTGTAGGAGCTGTCAAGGGTAAACTGGGCAGCTGTCTACCGGCTCTTTGTCTCACTAGGGGTACGGCAGGCTCACTATAAGCAGAGGGTGGATTCTCCTGTTCCGCTTGGGTGGAGTCTTCTGCCTCCTGGACCGGCTGCTCTTCCAGCTCTACCCGTTGCTCCGTAGGTTCTTGGGATGATGGTTGGAGGAAGGTGAGTACGGGTACCACAACTGCACCATTGACTTGAGTCCAAGACCGAGGGAAGTCCCCGAGCACGGTACTAACCATATCTTCCCTTTCTTCCACGGGTCGATGGTCTTCCTGTTCCTCCTCAGGGTTCCTCAGTTGTTCGGGGCACTTCTTCAGGTGGTCCCGGGATACAATGGCTGTGGTTTCCCCTCCGTCTTTACTGATGGTACAGACCTTCGGGTTCTCGTGGCTTGAGGGCAGTACGGTGTACGGGTCCTTCTCCCACTGGTCGTCCAACTTGTGGAGCCGTCTCTTCCTCTTCAAGACCTGCTCTCCGGGTACCAGGGGAACAGCGGGAGCATACTGGTTGTAAGTCTTCTCTTGTCTTTCCCTAGCCTGACAGAGACTTCGCTCCACGCTCTCCTGTACTTTCCGGTACTGCTGCTGCCTCTCTGTGTCCCAGTCTGTTTCTGGTGAAGTGTCCTCGGGCGTCAGGACTCCCATTTCCAGGTCAACAGGTAACTTACCAGGTCTTGCCCTCATTAGGTAAGCCGGGGTACAGTTGGTGGAACCTACCGGGATGTGGTTGTATAGGTCCACCAGATCGGGCAACTTCTCAGGCCACAGACTGCGTTCTTCCAGGGGCAACGTTTTTAGAAGATCCATTACCACCTGGTTCATTTTCTCACAAAGTCCATTAGTTTGCGGATGGTAGGGTGTCGTCCTTATCTTCCGGCAGCCATACAGATTGCAGAATTCCTGGAAGACCTCCGCTTCAAAGGCAGGTCCCTGGTCCGTCAGCACTTGGTCCGGGTACCCGTGTGGACGGCAAAAGTGCTGCTGGAAGGCTCTAGCTGCTGTTCGAGCCGTTAAGTCCTTGACGGGGACGACAACCAGAAACCGGGAGTAATGATCCACGATGGTTAACGCGTAGACGTAGCCACTTCTGCTGGGGGTCAGTTTTACATGATCCAAGGCTACCAGTTCCAACGGTTGCCGGGTGACGATGGACTGCAGGGGAGTCTTCTGGCTGGCCCGGTCCTTCCTTCTCAGATTGCACGGGCCACAGTCTCTGCACCACTTCTCGATGGTTCCCCTCATGCCTACCCAGTGGAACCGCTCGCGCAGCAGGAACTCCAGCTTTTTCCACCCGAAGTGTCCAGCTCCGTCGTGGTATGCCTCCATCACCATGGCTGCGTCTCTTCGTGGCACCACTACTTGCCAGAGTAGTTCATGCGTCCTGGAGTTAACCATTCTGCGGCACAACTTCCCCTTGTAAAGGAACAGTCGACTCTTCTCTGCCCATAGTTGTTTGGCTTCCTCTGGAGCGTCTGATTCCAGGCTAGCCTCCGGGCGAGTCAGCATCTCCTTCACCAGTCGGACGGCAGGGTCGCTGTCTTGCGTTTCCGCCCAGTTGTAGTGAGGTAAGGGGTTCAACGTAGCAGCCTGCTTACTCCTTACCCGGTGGGAATACTGGATAGTCCCATGACGGTGGAACGCAGGGAGTTCAACTTCTTCCAGTCCCTCCGGATCTTCTCCTCCGTCCGGCAGGTTGGGCATCCTGGACAGGGCGTCCGCGTTGGTATTGGAGCGCCCTGCCCGGTATTTAATTGTGAACTCGTAGTTGGACAGACGGGCCATCCACCTCTGCTCCAGGGCACCGAGTCTTGCCGTGTCCAGGTGTGTCAGCGGGTTGTTATCCGTGTATACGGTGAACCGGGAAGAAGCGAGGTAATGCTTAAAGCGCTCGGTGACTGCCCATACCACGGCCAGGAACTCTAGCTTAAATGAGCTATAATTCTCGGGATTCCTTTCGGTGGGTCGCAGTTTTCGGCTGGCATAGGCGATTACTCGCTCTTTCCCCTGCTGAATCTGGGACAGTACGGCTCCTAGCCCGACGTTACTGGCGTCGGTGTAGAGGATGAAGGGCTGGCTATAGTCCGGATACGCCAAGATTTCATCCCCCGTGAGGGCCATCTTCAGCTGGCGGAAGGACTCTTCCTCTAGCTCTTCCCATTTGAAGGGCGGCTTCTGGTTCTTGGCCTTCCGGGACTGGCCTATCAGGAGGTCCTGCATAGGCGCCGCCTTTTTGGTGAAACCGGGAATAAACCTTCGGTAGTAGCCTACCAACCCTAGGAACTGCCGCACTTCTTTTACGCTGGAAGGGCTTGGCCATCCTTTGATTGCGGTGATCTTATCGGGGTCGGGAGCCACTCCGTCAGCGCTCACCACGTGTCCCAGGTATTGCACCTTTGGTTTCAGGAGGTGACACTTGGAGGGTTTCACCTTTAGGCCGTAACTCGCCAGAGCTTCGAACACCTCCGCCAGGTGTTTCAGGTGGTCCTCATAAGTTTTGGAGTATACGATGACATCGTCCAGGTACAACAGGACCGTCTCGAAGTTTCTGTGGCCCAGACAGCACTCCATTAATCGTTGGAAGGTTCCTGGGGCGTTGCAGAGTCCGAACGGCATGCAGGTGAACTCGCTAAGTCCCATCGGGGTGGTGAATGCGGTCTTCTCCCGGTCCGCCTCTGCTACAGGAACCTGCCAGTACCCGCTAGTGAGATCCAAGGTAGAGAAGAAGTTAGCAGATCTTAAAGCAGCCAATGACTCCTCTATCCTTGGTAAGGGGTACGCATCCTTGTGTGTGATACGGTTGATTTTCCGGTAATCTACACACATCCTCATGGTGTTGTCTTTCTTTTTGACTAAAACTAGTGGGGCTGCCCAGGGGCTACAGCTATCCCGGATTACCCCAGCCTCCTTCATGTCTCTAAGCATCCCCTTGGCGTGTTGGTAATGTGCAGGGGGTACGGGTCGATACCTCTCTTTTATGGGAGGATGATCTCCCGTGGGGATGCGGTGTTCTACCCCCTTGACTCGCCCGAAGTCTAACGGGTGTTTACTAAACACTCTCTCATACTCTTGAACCACCCGATAGACTCCTTGTTTCTGGTGTGAGGGAGTGGAGTCAGTACCCAGATGTAGTTGCTGACACCAGTCCTCCATGTCTTTCTTAGAGCCGTTACCTTCCTCCGGGTGAGATGGAGGCAAGGGTTCCACAGATTGTATAGAATTTTGATTAGTGGTATATAATTTGGCTAGCGTGGCATACCGGGGCAGGTACACTTCCCTCTCCCCGATATTTATTATGCGAACGGGCACCCTCCCATGGCGTACATTGACCACCCCCCGTGCTGTCAAAATGGTGGGCCTACTGTCTGAGTAAACTGGTTCTACCATTGCCTGGTAATCTCTACCTCTCAGACCAATAGCTGCCCGGCACCAAATCATCATTTCACTTTTTGGGGGCATGGCAATAGGAAAAGGGTCACACATTCTTACGCTACCAATCTCACCGCCGGAGAGTTCCACTTGTTGCCGTTGCATCAGTGCCCGGATCTCTTTCTGGAGCACCCGCTGCTCGCCGGAGCTGGCATTCTTGGCAACCTGCTGTAAAAGGAAAATCACCTCTGCAAGACAATTTTCAATTACATTAGTTCCTAGAGTTATTTTTGGGTGACTCTCATGTTTGTCAATATCTACAATGATCAGTCCCTGTGCGGCCAGTTCGACTCTACCAATTTTGATGGTCACCTCTTTAAATCCGATCTGTGGCACGGGCTGACCATTGCTGGCGATGATACTCAAGTCGTCGTCAGGGTAGCGGGTAATATCCGAGTCATTCCAGTACTGCTTGAAGAGCACGTACGGGATGGTGGTGACCTGTGACCCGGTGTCCAGTAGGGCACTCATGGGAATGCCATCCAGTACCACAGGCAAGACTGGACGTCCTCCCACATATCTGTCGCGCCAGTTCGATGGGCCTGGTGATCTTTTTCCTGGGGGTTGGCCCTCTACCCCAGGTTGTGCCCGTTTAAAGAACAGTACCTTTCCATATGTCCGGGTTGATTGCAGCGGCGGCAGATGGGTCGTCCGTCCTCGCTGTATCGGTCACTGGGTCTTCCTCTGGCCGGTGGGGTCCTCCTTGGTCGACGCCACGGGATGTCCTCCGGTCCGGATGCCAGCTGGATCTTCCCTGGAGTGGAAACCTGTAAAGACTGCACAGTTCGGGTTAGCGCAGCAACGCTTTTAGCTAGCTCTTGGACCTGATGGTGTAGGTCTGGAGCCGGGTCATTGTCCAAAGCCTGCGCATCAGCTCCCACAGGCCCTGCTGACAAGGGCGCCGCCTCCTGGTAGTAAGTGGTAGTGGGGCGTCTGTGGGTCACAACGCCACCTGGTGCCGGTTCTCGGAGCACCCGGATGGCTCTGTCCTTGAACTGTGCAAATTCTAGATGAGGGTCCTGTAAGGCCATTGCCCGCAACTGGGTGCGGTGGGCATTGCAATATAAACCCTCTATAAATTGTTCGGTCAACAGCCTGTCCTCGTTTCCCACTCCATTAGGGTCGGTCTGCTTAATGGCCCTCAGGGCCTCTTGTAGGTTGAGTGCATAGTCCCTTATACTCTCATGCGCTCGCTGCTTGCACCCGTAGAATCTAAGTTTAATCTCGGCTGAGGTGCGGGTATCAAAGGTGTCCTTCAGCCGGGTTAGTATCCCTGCGACAGTCTTCCTCCCAGGTGGCCAGGATTTTACTTCCCTTTTGGCTGCCCCAGTTAGTTGGGCCACCAGGATGCTCACTTTTTGCTCTTCTGTGAGGGGGTACACCTGGAAGAGGCTATCCAGCTTTTCTCTAAAGTCATGCAGGGTATGTGACTCCCCTGAGTACTGGGGTAGCCAAGCTGCTCCCGGGATATAGGGCATGGTGAAGGGCATAACTGCAACAGCGGTAGCGCTGGCGGGGGTTGAGGCAGTGGAGCTCTCCTCCGTATCCGACATCTTCCTCCCCCCTAGTGGACCGTGGCCTACCTTGCGATGATCCTGTTCCGTAGGCCGCGGCTCCGCAGTGGATCGTCAGGGTTGAGGACCTTCCGTCGCGCTCCTGTGACGTCGGCGTCTGCTGGGCTCCTTCCAGGACCTTACGCAACGTCCGGACGTGAGGCGGGGCTTCAGTTCTCGCGCGCTTTCGGAGTCCACGCCCCTCTTCTTCCCGCGCGGCGTCCTCAAGATGGCGTCCAATGGCGGGAAAACTCCACGGATGGCGGGAAGAAGGCTGAAGATGGCGCCGGATGGCGGGAAACTTCACCGATGGCGGGAAGAAGGCTGAAGATGGCGCCGGATGGCGGGAATCTTCACCGATGGCGGGAATCTTCACCACTGGTAAGTTTGAACAGTCTTTGCTTTTCAGGCACGCAGTACCCGGTGGTTGCGGGCACGTGATCCTGCCGACTACGCCAAAGTTGACGCGCCCCTGGGCCTGTGTCGCGCTGCGTTGCGCACGCGGGAGCTTACCCGGAGCCGGATCTGTTTAGGGTTGTAGTCTCGTGGCGGTGACCCGGTCCGTGCCCAGGGAGTCAAACTGGACGGCAGTCTGTTAGCGGTAGAAAATGGTTGATGACTACGCCACCCGTTGAATGCAGCCAGGGGGCTGCTGCTGCAGGGCAGACCGCTGAGGCCGGTGGAAGGATGGTGCAGCGTGATAGTATAACCCCCAACGGGAGGGGTATGGCCTCAGGGCAGCCGACGTGGATGATGGGGGTAGCAGGAACCACTCAGAGACGGTATGGTAGCGTTCAGGGTCTTTACTGGTAACAACGATAGACCCTCCCGGAGTACTTGCTAGCGAACGGGGCCTGGTCAGTCCTTGAGCAGATGGGATCTCC
This sequence comes from Phyllobates terribilis, assembly GCF_046119375.1. Taxonomy (NCBI): domain Eukaryota; kingdom Metazoa; phylum Chordata; class Amphibia; order Anura; family Dendrobatidae; genus Phyllobates; species Phyllobates terribilis. Next base: position 876,134,829 of record NW_027362761.1, read on the forward strand.
CCTGGCCAGGCGTAGTTGTAGGCCTCCCAAGCTGACTGTACTCTTCTGGCTACCTTGCTAGAAGCTGATGTAAGTAGCCCACGTCCCTGAGTGTACCGTGTGGTGCTCACCCGTATGGCCGGTGACTCGGGGCCTTCTAATGGCTTCCGCTCCACGATGGCGGTGCTGGTCCCACGCGTGTGACCGGGCCTTCGGGCTTCTGGGCCAGGGGACCTGAAATCCCCTGCCTGACGGATTCTGCTGCTGGGTAGAAGTTAGTCCCCACAGCCTCGGACTCCGGGTCCGGTAAAGAATCTTCTTAGTCAGGGCGAGCTCTTTAGCTGCCAGCCCCTGACTCCTTGTGACTCTGCTGCTTCCTATGCTGCTCTTGTCTCTACTCTTCCTGGACTCACTAACCCTGCCTCAGCCCCGGGTTTATACAGGGGAAGTTCTTCCCCTCCCAAGGCTGGGCAGGAGGTGTGGCATGCACAGGATCCCTGACCAAAGGACCTCCCACCTGCTCTCAGACGTAATATCTCTATCACTGTGACAACCAGACCCCTGGGGTGTCACACTTTCACATTGAATTCAGGCACCGGCTCGGTGGCCCCATTGGGGCTTACGTCTGAACCCCCCCCGCAAAACAGGATTCGAACATATGCGCCGACGGTGCCATAGATTACAATGGTGCCAGCAGAGCAAACATGCATTCTGACATGCATTATTCTTGGGCATGTACAGCGTCTTGAGTATCCACCTTCCGAAAATGATGCACGTCAGAGCACATGTTTACTCTGCCAGCACCATTATAGTCTATGGCCTCGTCAGCATATATGTCCGAATCCCGTTTTGCGGATTTGAACGTAAGCCCCAACGGTGCCACTAAAGAGGTACCTAAACGCAATGTGAAAGCACCCTAAGGGAATATGCACGCAGTGTTTTATAGTCTCATTGTTTTTGAAGCAGAAGACCCTTTTTAATTTTGTTTATAAGATAAAAAAAGCTATGTCTCTTTCCTTATGTGCAGGGCATTGCAGGACCTTAGGTATCCATGGTTATGACCACTGATATAGTGACAGTTACTAGCTGCTAGTGGTCGTAACCATGGATACCTAATGTCCTGCAATGCCTGCACATGAGGAAAGAGACATAGTGAATCAGACAAACTATACTACATTTCTAATTGGAGGTATTTGCTAATATTATTATTATTACACCTACTACATATAGATCTCAAACCGGCGCCTCACCAGCTGTTCCCACAAGTTCCCAACAGTTTGGGAGCCACAGGCCTGAGGCCACTTCTTACAGAATGGTACTATCATACTGCAATGTGTCACCTTTCTTCTAAGCAGGGGATATCACTATTGCACAAGTCACATAGCCCTGACTATTGTGCTATGTCAGCAACAAGAAAACTCTATCCCAGTATGAGGTTTTCAAGTTGAGCCAAAAAAAATATTTGTCTCTGTGATTATTCTTTAAGTAAATGTGCCTTGTGATAAACTTTAAGCGACTTGTTTAGTTTCCAGCTTGAAATACTTTTATGTCACATTATGGTACACAGAGGCAGTATTCATGACTGCTGTTACTGCCATTAGCCAAGAACTCCATTAACATTTCTGATTGACTACTAAAATGTTACCTCCATATTATTAAAGGGGCGTTCTGATAGCAAGAACTTATCACTTATCTACCTATGCACAGGATAGGCACATGTTCCATTGCTGATCCATTCATCCTCTATGGCACTGCCTGAGAACGCCAGGCACTGTAGTCAGCTGTCTCCACAAGTCCTATGGAGAATGAATGGTACGGAGGTCAAGCATGTGCTCTGCATTCCATTACTATTATCGGAATACCCCTTTAAATATGGAATGTACAAATGTGAATGTGAATATTAGCTGTATAATCTATTACCTGTATGAATATCTGTAAATGTTTTCAGCACAATACCTAGTATTAGAGAAACATTGTTCTAGAATTATTCTGCAAACACATTCCTTAAATAATAATAGTAATAATGATAATTAGATTAATACATATGAGATAGATATTCTCTTCATAGAAGGTAGCAGACCTCTGTGTGTTTGAAAGTGTTTATAATGCTCACCTACCTTTACAATGACGTAGACCCTGAACAGAGAATGCTCATTACATACAAGTAGGGTCACAGTCAGTCTATTGGTGCTAATGTCCATGTGGCTTTCCTGAGAGAACAAATAGTAGAACTAGGTATAATGGGCAGTGTGAAAATTAAAATAAAATAATAATTAAAGAAAAATACACTTAAAGGGGTTGTCCTGTAGAAGCAAGTGGAGGTCAATGGAGGTCTGACCGCTGGGACACGCGCCGAGCTGTAGTGCGCGTGCTCAACCGCTGCTGCATTCATTCCCTATGGCGCTGCCGAATGCTGCACTCGGCTTTTTCCAGAAGCCCCATAGACAATCAATGGAGCGGCAAATGGGCATGTGACCTGCTGCCCCTCTTTATAATGGGGATAAAAGTTCCCTGTCAGGGATGAAAATTCCCCATTTTGCGATCGGTGCAGGCCCCAGCGATGGGGCACCCACCGATCGGCGACTTGACAACTATTTTAACATAAAAACCTAATTTAAGCAATATGTCGTTTTCTGATGACACATTCCCTTTAACAGGGTTGGCCACTTTATCTTAATTTTAACAAGTGTGTTAGTGACATGATTTTTTGGCACTTACTGATACATAATCATTAGGGCTCATTCAGACAACAGTTTTTCTTGTACAAGTTTTATCTGGGTTTTTCAAGGATAGAACATGTACCCATTATAGCCTATGGAGCTGTTCTTATGTCCACATATTTTTTGTGGACCAGGTGGTCTGCTCCAAAACATGGACTCATGTCTGATCTTGATCCTAGATCAAACTTGACATATGGGTCCTTGAAAAAACACAGACAGCACTTGAAAGTCATCCATGTGCTGTCCAATTTTAATGTTTGATTGATAGGAGAAGCTTGAGAAACCATCTTGTATGCCAAAAAAAACTGATCAGTTCTCATACTTTGCTCTGACAAGGACCAACAGCCCGAAACACCGTGTCTGCAAATTGAGATTCTGATTTGGCTTTTATCCTAAGTCATATTGCACAACTCGTTAGGGGGTTGATTGTGACTAGTAGGATTGCTACTTCCAATAGGTGGCGCTATAGAGTACAAGTCCTCTTTTTCTCTGAAGAGGCAATTTGCAAAAAACTGATGAAATTCTAAAGGAAAATCTGACACATGGACAAAACACTGATGGAAATCTGATATTCTTAAACACTAATGAACATCGGTCTGTTTTTAACTTATGAATAAAATCATGGATGTTTGAATGAGGCTGAACGTTTTATTCTCTAGCCTGCTTGTTCATGCAGCCTTCTGAGAGACTGATCTTCTCAAAATTGCAGTTGATGGAATAGCATATGACCAGACTAACTGAAAAACAATGTGCATCGGAAATGTGTTTTTCAATGGGAGGACAGGTCTGGTCACACGGTCTTCCACCGGCAGTCATTTTGAGAACAGTAGAACAGCGCAGTCTGTTTGGAAGACTCCACTAACAAACTAATGAGGTTATGAAGTAAATAGTTTCTGTAGGTTTCTTCGTAATCCAAATTTGTATGTAATTTGGAACAGGGCTGGAAAAAAAAAATACCACATTGCTGACCTCTCTGGACTCCTCGCTACTCGCTGTCCAGTCCTCTTTTCTGCCATAGCGCACCACTTCTCCAGCCTCTTCACTATGGGCTAAGATTTCTGGACACGTCAAGGCCCCGGAGGTCACTGAGCATCATAAGGCATAAGGTTGCAGTGCACGTCTTGAAGTCATGACATCACGACCTTTGATGAATGGACTCGACCAGAAGTCCTAGATTATAGTGAATAGGCTGCAGATGTAGCGCGCGAGGGCAGAAAGAAGAGTATGGGCAGCAAGTAGCAGTGAGGCATTAGTTTTTGTTTTTTTATGTTTTTCCATGCAGACTTTTACTGCTGAAAAAATGCAAGATTTTACAGTACCAGCAAAGTGAATGATATTTCTGAAATTGTGGCAAAAACACAAAGTGTAAACATACCCTTAGGGTTAGTTTACATGGACCAACTGGTGGCAAGATACGACTATCGAACAGTAAACTTTTACCGATTGGTGGTTGTTTAAATGCATTTATTGGTTGATTGGCAGTCTATTTACACAGCAAGATAATTATGAAACAAGAAGTTTTTACAACACTCGTTCATGATTACACTGTGTTCCAAATTATTATGCAAATAATATTTTCTCAGATTTTCCCAAGTTACCTATATGAATTGCAGTCATTGTAATTTTCCAGTCAAATAACTATTAGAGTACAATTGAAAGGTTTTTGTACAAACTGCCTATGATAACAGTATATTTTTTAAAAAATAAAAAACTCAAACTGCACTCAAAATGCATGTTCCAAATTATTATGCACAGCAGAGTTTTCAACCTTTTCATTTTAATAAAGAACAAAAAAATGGTCATTTTTGAAATTATAAGCATTAGCAGGTTATTACAAACTGAGATCAAACAGTTTTCAACTCAAAACTTTATTCTAGGTGATGTTACATTTGCACATAGGACCCCTTGTTCGAAAGGAGCTTCTGAACTCTCTCGTCCATTGAATTTGTCAGCTTTTGGATGGTTTCTGCTTCAATTGTTTTGCATGAGGACAGAATACCCTCCCAGAGCTGTTGCTTAGATGTGAACTGCCTCCCGCCATCATAGACACTCCTTTTGATGATGCTCCAGAGGTTCTCAATGGGGTTGAGGTCAGGGGAGCATGGGTGCCACACCATAAGTTTGTCCCCTTTTATGCCCATAGCAGCCAGAGATGCAGATGTGTTATGTGCAGCATGAGACGGGGCATCTCCTCCACATCAACTTCAACATCACAAATACTCCAGTCCTCAAAGGTGTCACCCAAATCGCACTTGCTTCCTCACAGCTCCCAAATCTCCAGCTGCCCGTCTGAGTATGAGGTAGAACAGATGGTTGAGTCTGCAGAGCTGTTTGCTCATACTATAGCCTGGGAATCAGAGGTCGACTCCAGCGCTTCTGTGAATCCAGACGAGGAAATGATCTGCACTGATGCCCAGAATCTTTATGAGTCGGATCCAGGACCAGACGCAGAAGGTTCTGACCATAATGTAGACCCTCATTCCCAAACTGTAACTCCTGTTGGTGGAGACAATGAGGAAGACGATGATAAGACTCAAATACCTGATTGGAGCGACAACTTTAGTTTTTTGTCAGGGCAGGAACAGGTTGGCTCTGAGGACGACGGGTGTGATAACGCACAGGGTGATGATGATGAGGTCGGAGATCCCACTTACTGTCAACCCACAGTCAGCCAAGAGATGAGGTCAGCAGAGGAGGTGGAGGAAGATGCTAGTGACGACGAGGTCAGGTTGCGCCTTCCTGGACAGAGACGTAGTACTGGAAGCACGTCAACAACTGCATCCTCAAACACAACTCTGCCTCTCACCACAAGTCGTGGTGGCTCTTCAGGTCGCATGGGTGCTAAGCCTTGCATAGCCTGGGCATTTTTTCAGATCGATAAAGATGACCCAACTCGTGTTATCTGTAACATTTGTCAGCAAAAGCTAAGTAGAGGCCAAAAAATACATAGTTTGAGTACTTCATGCATGAACCGGCACATGGACATGAAGCATAAGTTGCAGTGGGAAGCTCAGTGTGCTACAATGCGGCCTAGCCGGCCGGGCCAACCACCGTCTGCCATATCTTGTGCATCCGCGGCCTCTTCATCCTCTGTGACTGGGGGGACAGCAGTCACACCTGTTTTGGGGCGCAGACCTGCCACCTCTTTACCCGCAACAGCCAGCGTGATTGGCAGGTCATCATTTTCTTTGGAGGTGGTAACACCAGCTGGTGTTGAGCGCTGTCCGACATCGATAGCACCACCTTTGGATCAAGGCAACCTAACATGTCCGCCTGCATCTTCCTCACAGACCGGCAGTTTGCCGGGGACACCCTTATCAACCCCGTCTAAGCACAATAGCCAGCCCTCGGTCCCTCAGATGTGGACAAGTAAAAGACCATTTCCTCCTAGCCATGAGAAAGCTAAGAGGTTGAATTTCACCATCTGCAAGCTCTTGGCTACAGAAATGCTGCCTTTCCGCCTGGTGGACACCGAGGATTTTCGAGACCTTATGTCCGTCGCAGTGCCCCAGTACCAGATGCCCAGTCGGCACTACTTCTCAAAGAAAGGTGTGCCTGCGCTCCACCAGCATGTCGCACACAACATCACCGCTTCTTTGAGAAACTCTGTGTGTGACAGGGTGCATTTCACCACAGACACTTGGACGAGTAGGCATGGACAGGGGCGTTACATGTCGCTGACTGGGCACTGGGTAACTATGGTGACAGCAGGACAAGGGGCTGCTGTCCAAGTCTTGCCGTCCCCACGAGTTGTGCGTCAATCCTCTTTATGTCAAAGTTCCTCCACTGCTTCTGCCTCCTCAACCTCCTCTCGGTCTTCCACCTGCACCCAAAGACTGTCTGGTCATGCCACAAGCTTTCTAACTGCGCAGAAGGGATCCTGCACACCTCCTTACTATGCTGGCAGTAGGGCTCAACGTCATCAGGCGGTTTTTACATTGAAATGTCTGGGAAATGTGAGTCACACAGCTGAGGAGTTGTGGTCAGCTCTGGAGAACCAATTTCATGAATGGTTGTCTCCACTGGACCTGAAACCAGGGAAGGCCGTGTGCGACAATGCTGCAAACCTGGGTGCGGCCCTTCGCCGGGGCAATGTCACACACGTGCCTTGTATGGCTCACGTGTTGAACCTGGTTGTCCAGCAATTTTTAGCCCACTATCCCAGACTAGATGGCCTTCTGCAGAGGGCACGGTCGCTGTGTGCTCACTTCCGCCGTTCGCATCCCGCAGCTCAGCGACTTACATCTCTACAGAAGTCGTTGGGCCTGCCACTTCACCGGCTAAAATGCGATGTGCCTACCCGGTGGAATTCAACTCTGCACATGTTGCAGCGACTGTGGCAGCACCGACAAGCCCTGGTGCAATACGTTCTGACGTATAGCCTGGGCCAACGAGATTCAGAGGTGGGGCAAATCACGCTGGAGGAGTGGTCTCAGATCAGGGACCTATGCACCCTTCTGCACAGTTTTGAAATGGCGACGAAGATGTTTAGTGCTGACGATGCCATTATCAGCATGACTATTCCGGTGATTTACATGCTGGAGCACATGTTAAACAGAATTTGGAGTCAGGTGGTGGCACAAGAGGAGGTGGAGGAAGTAGAGGAGGAGGAGTTGTATGCAGAAGGGCTAACATCTGCAAGGTCCAGACGGTCGGCAGCACCAGGGCGGCAGGCATGTGAGGGTGGGGGAGATGATTTTACCAGGGCGCATGGTAGCAGCCAAACTAGTGAGGAAGGTGCAGGAGCCCAGGAAGAAGTGGAGGACGAACTGATGGAAGACTCATCAGATGAGGGAGACCTTGATCACATTTCTGTTGTGCGAGGTTGGGGGGAGAGGACAGAGGAAGGAAGCATGATTGTTACCTCGCCACCAACACAACAGGGACTTGGTGCTCCTGGATGCGCAACACACATGAGTGCCTTCTTGCTGCACTACCTGCAACATGACCCTCGAATTGTGAGAATTAGAAATAATCCTGACTACTGGGTTGCCACACTGTTAGATCCCCGGTACAAAAGTAAATTTGCAGAAATTATTCCTGCCATAGAAAGGGATGCACGCATGCAGGAGTATCAGCAGAGACTGTTGCAGAATCTTACATGTGCTTTTCCACAAAATACCAGTGGTGCACGTAGTGAATCTCACAGTTCCAACTTGCCAACCGTGGGACCGTCAAGTGTTCAGCACTCAAACCGTAACAGAACCACAGTATCTGCTGGTAACATCAATTTTGCGGAATCATTTCACCACTTTTTTAGCCCATCCTTTGCAAGGCCACAGGAGACAAGAAGTCTGACACATAGTCAACGCCTAGAGACGATGGTACAGGAGTATCTCCAAGTAAACATTGAAGCCACGACTGTGTCACTGGACCCTTGCTCTTTTTGGGCTTCCAATCTGGATAAATGGCCGGAGCTAGCCACTTACGCCTTGGAGATCTTGTCATGCCCCGCAGCCAGCGTTCTGTCTGAACGTGTGTTCAGCGCTGCTGGTGGTGTGCTGACAGATAAGCGCACGCGGCTCTCCACTGATAATGTAGACAGACTCACGTTCATAAAGATGAACAAATCATGGATCCGAAACGACTTTTCTACCCCTGTGTCATCCTGGGGAGAGTAAAAGCTTGATGATTGGTTAAAATCACCCTACCAAACGTTTTAAGCTTTCAAATTACTAATCATGTTTATCTGTATCTTGACTGGAAAATAATTTGGGCTTTGTAGCAGTGTGCAGCACTGATCCTATTAGGCCATCTATAATAAGCTCCACCAGATTTAAAATTAAAAATAATTTTTAGCTGCATCTAGCCCGGAAAATAATTTTGGGGCTCCGAGATGCGCAAGACACATAAGTGCCTTCTTGCTGCACTACCTGCAGCATGACCCTCATATTGTCAGAATTCGAAGTAATCATGACTACTGGCTTGCCACACTCTTAGATCCCCCAAACTTTTCGATCAACCTTTTCATTTTAATAAAGACCAAAAAAATGGTCATTTTTGAAATTATAAGCATTAGCAGGTTGTTAGAAACTGAAATCAAACAGTTTTCAACTCAAAACTTTATTCTAGGTGATGTTACATTTTCACAAAGGACCCCTTGTTCGAAAGGAGCTTCTGAACTCTCTCGTCCATTGAATTTGTCAGGTTTTGGATGGTTTCTGCTTCAATTGTTTTGCATGAGGACAGAATACCCTCCCAGAGCTGTTGCTTAGATGTGAACTGCCTCCCGCCATCATAGACACTCCTTTTAATGATGCTCCAAAGGTTCTGAATGGGGTAGAGGTCAGGGGAGCATGGGGGTCACACCATAAGTTTGTCCCCTTTTATGCCCATATCAGCCAGAGATGCAGATGTTTTATGTGCAGCATGAGATGGTGCATTATCATGCAGAAAAATGATCTTGCTGTGAAATACACGGTTCTTCTTCTTGAACCATGGCAGGAAGTGCTGTTTGAGAAAATCCACATACATTATGGAGTTCATCTTTAGCGCCTTCAGGGATCCTAAAGGGGCCGACAATCTCTCTCCCCATGATTCCAGCCCAAAACATTACTCCACCTCCTCCTTGTTGGCGCTGTAGCCGTGTTTGCGTGGGGTGTCCATCAACCAGCCATCCTCCACTCCATCCATCTGGACCATCGAGCGCTGCACGGCACTCATCCGTGAACAAAACAGTTTTGAAATCAGTCTTCATGTAATGTTTGGCCCACTGGAGCCGTTTCTGCTTGTGTGAAGTGGATAGAGGAGGTCGACAGGATGGCGTATGCACAGCTGCAAACCTCTGAAGGACCCTGCATCTTGTTGTTCGGGGGACGTTGGAGGCACAAGCAGCTTCAAAAACTTGTCTGCTGCTATGACAAGGCTTTTTTGCCGCTGCTCTTTCAACCTGACGTAATTGCCTGTAGGAAAGAGTCCTCAATTTGCCCTTATCAGCACGCACACGTGTGTACTGTGAATCAGCTACATACTTCTTGATTGCCAAGACACTTCATCCTGATCATCGCACAATGTTGATTGTAGTCATGCCTTGACCTAAACACTCCACAATTTGTTGCTTCTCAGCAGCCGACACATCCTTTTTCTTTCCCATTTTGGCAGAAAATGTAGGCTGCTTAATAATGTGAGAGAGCCTTCTTAAGTAGTCTTGCCTTTCATTGGACACACCTGCCAAACTAATTAGCACAGGTGTCTGCAATTGCTTACAGTGATATAAAGAGCCCTGACACACATCACCATCAATGAGTTTAACTGACAAACAAACAAATTCTTCCCTTATCACTCCTAAACACTTTTTGCATAATAATTTGGAACGCGGTGTACATGTGCTTTTCCACAAAACACCAGCGGTTCACGTAGTGAATCTTACAGTTCTAACTTGCCAACCGTGGTCTGTATGGAATTGTTCAATAAAGGGCCCAAAATTAAGATAACATAGATGGGAGAGGTCTCTATGAATAGGAATTCCTAAGTATTTGATACCCTGTGAGGGCCAGGCAAAGGGAAAGTTGGACTGGATGGAATCCTATATGGATTTGGGGAGGGAGACATCGAGGGCCTCAGACTTCGCTGCATTGATTTTAAAATTTTACCATGTAACAAAGTGATCTATTTCAGCCATAACAGCATGGATGGATATATGTGATTGAGTGATATATACTAGGACATCATCAGCAAATAGAGAGCACTTGTACTCGGTGCCTCCCACCTCAATCCACCTAATATTGGGGTTATGGCGAATTGATGAGAGCAGGTGCTCCGTCACTAGGATGTATAAGAGAGGGGACAGAGGACATCCCTGCCTTGTCCCATTGGTGATTGTGAAAGGTGATGAAAATGTTCTGACGCACCCCCTGGGCCTTGGGACACCCGGAGCCGGACCCTTTTTGGTGGATGCTGGTGGTTGTAGTCTTCGTGGCGGCGACCCGGTTCCGTGGCTCAGGGCGGTCAAACCAGTGGCGGAACTATTTATGTGGTTTTGATGTTTAAATGTCCGACTACGCCACCCGTGGATTGCGGTCAGAGTGAACCGCCGCTACAGGGCAGACCGCTGAGGCTGGTGTTGTGGGTGCAGCAGAGCGTAGCATAACTCCCCACGGGAGGAGTATAGCCTCAGGGCAGTGTATGCGGAGGATGGGGGTGATGGTGCAGGGCAGCAGCAGTAACGACACGGAGTCAGTGATGCAGTCCAGGGCCTTTACTCACAGTTCTTATTATCCAGACCACGTCTGCAGGTAACGGCTGCCCACGTCGTACTGTGCTCACCAGGTGAGGGGCTCAGACAACTCCCAGATAACTTTGGAGCACTTCACAGGACCCCCTTTGTGTGTCCTTTGTCTGGCCTTTCTTACCAACACTTCTGTCCGGCTGCCTCGGGCCTCCTCTTGGTAAACTTGGCGCCAGTTTCCCTGACCCTATGTGGTGCCTTCCTAGCGGGTGTAGCGAGGGGCTGCGCCACATAAAATGTCAGAGCCTCCGGTTTCTAGCTGAGGGTCGTTTCCTGCCTCCACTAGTTCGGGGACCGGTCTCCCCCTTTGGCCTGACCCCTCCACGCAGGTGGATTCGGGCGTGCGGTGGCGACTCGCCCGTCCGCACCCCTGGGATCCCTTCATTCCTCGTTCCTGGAGCCTTCTCCGCTCCTCTTCCTTCCTTCTCCCTCTTCCAGGCCTGGGCCTCTGTTACTAGGCCCGCCTCCGGAGCAGAGCTCATGCAGAGCCCCTGCTCCCTGCCACTTCTGCTCAGACTTCTCTGCACTGAACTAAGATGGTGCCCACCTTTTATACTCCCTTCTCAATGCACCCAGGAACTGCTTCCTCCCTGCTCCTGCACTACAGGGTTCCCCTTCCTCAGTGTTCCCTCCCCCCACTCCAGCCAGGGACAGGGACTGTCGTGCCCATCTCAGGGGCATATTGGTCGCCCTGCCCCACGGCAATGTGGTGTAATGTATGCAGGTGTCGGGTCCTGATCCACACTCCATCCTTACCTGAGAGTGAGATATCACACCTCTGGGTGAGGTGCAATACGTCTGTAGCAACCGAGCCCTCAGGGTGCTACAGTTCCATTTATCTTCAGCCTAGGTGACGTATTGCGATACAGGGCCGTGATTTTGGCTATAAAAGGGTCCCCTAGACCCCTACCCCAAGCTTTTTAAGAGAATCATATATGGCGTGCCAGGAGACTCTATGGAATGCTTTCTCAGCATCCAACGAGAGTATCTAATTACAAATTTTTAACTGCATCTAGCCCAGGAAATACTTTGTGCCTAGTAGCAGTGTCTGCTAGTCAGCGGATTATCCCGGCTGTTAAGCAAGCTACACCACCTGTAGTTTAGACACTTAATTTTTTCAAAGGAAATGCTTCGGGACCATGGGATACTCAGTGAAGAGCATCAGGAGGCATCCCAAGGCATAGGGGCTGGGACTGGCAGTAGGATGCCTTGCGGTGGACAGCCGAGCTCGATCCTTATAAAAGCTTTTTAACTGCAGCAGCTTTAGTGGACGCTACTGGAGCTGGAATTACGCGGCTGCTGGCATGAGACTTGCCCTCCAATAGATCCTTGTAAATGGATTTAAAGTGTATTCATTCAAATTAGAGAGACAATTTAAATTAAAAAGCTTAGAGCTGCCTCCACCACAGGGGGGCTCGCTCGACCCACCAGCGGACAGGCACCAGTATTGGGAGAGGGGGGCTGGCCATCAGGGTTCACCGCGGCTCTGGCACAAACCCGGCGACACGGAGGTGGCACGGGCAGGAGCGGACTGGCCGTGTCGGCTTCTCACTTTTTGGATTTTAGAAGGGCATGACATGCCTATATCTGTGTCTCCCCCTCCTTTTACTCCTCCACCTCTTTTATTTTCGCATGACTATATGTACTTGTCACTTTTCCATGTGTTAGTTGTGTCTTCTGAGCAGTTTGTCAGCTTTTGGACACCTTTAAAGGTGTTTTCTATGTGTTTCTATGTGTTTTTATTTGCCTGCCATTGGTTTTAACGGTGTTTGAAGGTGTTCGACGAACAGTTCGACGAACAGTTCGGCGAACACACGGGTGTTCGATGAACCGAACCGAACTCGAACACTACGGGGGTGGCTCAACACTACTATAGAGTCATATCTGAAAGTGATGGCACCCTTGAAATCGGTACAAAAAATTAAGTATTTCCCCCAGAAAATTATCGCATTTCCACATGTTTTGTTATACACATGTTTATTTCCTTTGTGTGTATTGGAACAACACAAAAAAAAAACTGAGATAAAAAAGGCAAATTGGACATAATTTCACACCAAACCCCAAAAATGGGCCGGACAAAATTGTTGGCACCCTCAATTTAATGTTTGGTTGTACACACTTTAAAATAAATAACTGCAATCAATCGCTTCCTATAACCATCAACAAGCTTCTTACACCTCTCAAATGGAATTTTGGACCACTCCTCTTTTGCAAACTGCTCCAGGTCTCTCATATTTGAAGGGTGCCTTCTCCCAAGAGCAATTTTAAGGTTTCCCCATAGGTGTTCAATGGGATTTAGATCTGGACTCATTGCTGGCCTGGCCACTTCAGAACTATCCAGCGCCTTGTTTCCATCCATTTCTGGGGGCTTTTTGAAGTATGTTTGAGGTCATTGTCCTGCTGGAAGACTCATGATCTAGAACGCAAACCCAGCTTTCTGACAATGGGCACTACATTGAGAACAAAAATCCTTTGGTAATCTTCAGATTTCATGATGCATTGCACACAGTCAAGGCACCCAGTTCCAGAGGCAGCAAAACAACCCAAAACATCTTTGAAACTCCACCATATTTAACTTTAGGTACTGTGTTCTTTTCTTTGTAGGCCTCATTCCGTTTTCGGTAAACAGTAGAATGATGTGCTTTCACAAAAAGCTCATCTGTCCACAAGATGCATACATTTTGGCAAACTGCAGTCTAGCTTTTTTATGTCTCTGTGTCAGCAGAGACCCTGCTGGGTCTCCTGCCATAGCTTTTCTTTTCATTCAAATGTCGACGGATACTTCGCGTTGACACTTATGCACCCAGAGCCTGCAGGACAGGTTGAATTTCTTTGGAACTTTATTGGGGCTGCTTATCCACCATCTGGACTATTCTACGATGCAACCTTTCATCAATTTTTCTCTGCCATCCACATCCAGGAAGATTAGCTACAGTGCCATGGGTTGTAAACCTCTGGATTATGTTGCGCATTGTGGACAAAGGAACATCAAGATCTCTGGCTATGGACTTGTAACCTTGAGATTCTTGATATTGTTCAACAATTTGGGTTCTCAAGTCTTCAGACAGTTCTCTTCTCCTCTTTCTGTTCTCCATGCTTAGTGTGGCGCACACAGACACACAATGCAAAGATTGAGTCAAGTTCTCCCTTTTTTATCTGGCTTCAGGTGTGATTTTCATATTGCCCACACCTGTTACTTGCAACAGGTGAGTTTGAACGAGCATTACATGCTTGAAACAAAGTTGTTTATACACAATTTTGAAAAGGTGGCAACAATTTTGTCAGGCCCATTTTTGAGGTTTTGTGTGAAATGGTGTCCATTTTGCCTTTTTTGTATTTTTCCAATACACACAAAGGAAATAAACATGTGTATAACAAAACATTTGTAATTGCAGTAATTTTCTGGGAGAAATACTTCATTTTCTGCAACAATTTCAAGGGTTGACAACACTTTCGGACATGACTGTATATACAGTATATTCACATAATGACAGCAGTGAGTATTGAAGTCATAGAAGTGCTGTGTCTTGTCTGCAGGTGAATTGTTTCTGGAGATTAAATGTCCACTAGAAGAGGTGTATAAGATCTACTGCTATCACCACGATGAAGCCCACTCTCTACTGGAGTCCTACGAGAAAGAACCCGAAATGAAGGAGCATTTAAGACAGTATACAAAATCATTAAAGTAAGACTATCTTCAAATATATTTTTGCAGTTTTGTTCCTGAACATTTTAGGCTTTGGTTTTATATGGCTGGTAACCAAGGACAATAACTTCTAGGCTACATCAAATCCTATTTAAAACTGAAATGAATAATATTTCTGAGAGGAAAACACCGATCTGAACACAGATCATGGAAGTTATATTTTATTTATAAACTTGCATTTTCAATAATGTGTATTAAGTGAAATGTAATACCTGAAATATTGACATGTTATGCTATAAAGATATGCTTACTAAGAAGCATTGCTATTAGTAAAGAAACATCTCTATAATATTGTGCTATATCGTAACACCACACGGCAGCACATGGTGTGAATGCAGCCTTGTAGTGCTCAGCTTACTATTTCTTATGGCTAACAATCAATTTTATAATAAAAGACAGTTACTAAAATAAAAAAAACTAGCGCTACCTGATGGTCTTTGCTTACTGTGCTGATGCAATGATGCATATCGGTACATGGCTGGGACCAGTGATTGGCTGCTGTGGTAATGTGGGTAATCATAGACATCATCGTTCAAGCACATTAAACTAAACCACCACAGCTGTGGCGCTAGAATGATTGAGGTGAGTAATGGGTCTTTTATTATTTTTCTATTCCACTCGTTAGTCAAATTCTTTCTAAAATTGAAAAATCCCTTTAAACATTTTATTGTTAGGGAATCAGCCGATGAGGTGGATGCTCTAAGCTGTAAGTCAAGGTGAACAATATGGCCCAAAAGGCTATGGTACGACGGGCAAGACATGCCAGATAGCACGTTGTTCACCAAGGACCAGGATAGCAGGGTAAGAAGAATGGTAAGCAGGTAAGTGGAGCTGGAGACATCAAAAGACTGAGAGCCAGTAGAGTAGACGTACATAGGAACTGTGGATGTATGGTCAGTCCAGGGCCTGCAGCAAACAAATAAAGACAGAGTTGAATGTTATCAGCAGACAGATGGTCTTTGGCAAGAACGTAGGCAACAGTGATGCACAGGGAAACATAATATAATTATAATATAATATAATTGCATGTAGTGAAGACACACATTGTTACAGCAGCGTTTGCTGTGTGAACAACACTAAAGAAAAGTTTGTTATGTTTTCAGCAGATTATGGATTAACTGCAGGTTTGAGTCAGGACATAAATGCAGATAGCTGAGAAACAAACAGAAGTTTGCTTAAAGAGAACCAATCATCACGATTTTGCATGTTAAAGTAAGGCTATGTGCCCACGTAGCAGATTTGATGCAGAGCGTTTTTGCCTCTCTCTGGCAGAAAAAAACGCATGCAGATTTATATGCGTTTTTTTCTGGCAGAGAGAAGCGTTTTTTCAACGTTTTCGCATGCGTTTTTTCAAGCAGTTTTCCAAGCGATTTTGAGCATCACTTGGAAAAGTGCTTGACAAGTTGGTCACACAATATACACTACCGTTCAAAAGTTTGGGGTCACCCAGACAATTTTCCATGAAAACTCATACTTTTATTTATCAAATGAGTTGCAAAATGAATAGAAAATATAGTCCAGACATTGACAAGGTTAGAAATAATGATTTTTATTTGAAAGAATAATTTTCTCCTTCAAACTTTGCTTTCGTCAAAGAATTCTCCCTTTGCAGCAATTCCAGCATTGCAGACCTTTGGCATTCTAGCTGTTAATTTGCTGAGGTAATCTTGAGAAATTTCACCCCATGCTTCCTGAAGCCCCTCCCACAAGTTGGATTGGCTTGATGGGCACTTTTTGTGTAACATACGGTCAAGCTGCTCCCACAACAGCTCAATGGGGTTGAGATCTGGTGACTGCGCTGGCCACTCCATTACAGATAGAAGACCAGCTGCCTGCTTCTTCCCTAAATAGTTCATGCATAATTTGGAGGTGTGCTTTGGGTCATTGTCCTATTGTAGGATGAAATTGGCTCCAATCAAGCTCTGTCCACAGGGTATGGCATGGCGTTGCAAAATGGAGTGATAGCCTTCCTTATTCAAAATCCCATTTACCATGTACAAATCTCCCACTTTACCAACACCAAAGCAACCCCAGACCATCACATTACCTCCACCATGCTTGACAGATGGCATCAGGCACTCTTCCAGCATCTTTTCAGTTGTTCTGCATCTCACAAATGTTCTTCTGTGTGATCAAAACACCTCAAACTTTGATTTGTCTGTCCATAAAACTTTTTTCCAATCTTCCTCTGTCCAATGTCTGTGGTCTTTTGCCCATATTGATCTTTTCCTTTTATTAGCCAGTCTCAGATATGGCTTTTTCTTTGCCACTTTGCCCTGAAGGCCAGCATCCCGGAGTCGCCTCTTCACTGTAGATGTTGACACTGGCGTTTTGTGTGTACTATTTAATGAAGCTGCCAGTTGAGGAGCTGTGAGACATCGATTTCTCAAACTAGAGACTCTAATGTACTTGTCTTGTTGCTCATTTGTGCAGCGAGGCCTCCCACTTCTCTTTCTACTCTGGTTAGAGCCTGTTTGTGCTCTCCTCTGAAGGGAGTAGTACACACCGCTGTAGGAAATCTTCAGTTTCTTGGCAATAACCTCGCATGTAATAGCCTTCATTTCTAAGAACAAGAATAGACTGTCGAGTTTCACATGAAAGTTCTCTTTTTCTGGCCATTTTGAGAGTTTCATAGAACAAACAAATGTAAGGCTCCAGATTCTCAACTAGTACAAAGGAAGGTCAATTTTATAGCTTCTCAAATCAGCCAAACCGTTTTCAGCTGGGCTAACATACTTGTGCAAGGGTTTTCTAGGGTTTTCTAAACATCCATTAGCCTTCTTACACAGTTAGCAAACACAATGTACCATTAAAACACTGGAGTGGTGGTTGTTGGAAATGAGCCTCTATACACCTATGTAGATATTGCAATAAAAGCAAGACGTTTGCAGCTAGAATAGTCATTTACCACATTAACAATGTATAGAGTGTATTTCTAATTCATTTAATGTTAGCTTCATTGTAAAAAAAGTGCTTTTCTTTCAAAAATAATGAAATTTCTAAATGACCCCAAACTTTTGAACGGTAGTGTAAATCCATGCAACCGGCATGGATTTATAATGTGTGAACAACTGATGCTTTAAATGCAGCATCTATAGTAAAATAAAGAGAATTAAAACGTTAAAAAAAAAAAAACCTGTATACTCACCTCTCTGGTCTCCTCCAGTCTGCTCCCGGCCACGTCCTGTCTGCTCCCTGCTCCTCCAGTCTGCTCCCTGCCGCGTCCGCAGTGTACTGTCAGGACCTGCGGTGACGTCATTTAGTCAGCTGATGGTCACGTGACTATCACCTGACCGCCGACGTCAGCGGTCGCGTGACCATCAGGTGACTAAATGACGTCACCGCAGGTCCTGACAGTACACCGCGGGACGCCAAGGAGAGAGGACGTGGCCGGGAGCAGACCGGGGGCCGCCGGAGAGGTGAATATACAGGTTTTGTTTATTTTTAACTTTTTGATTTCTTTTTTTCACCGCGTGGTAGCCGGGATGAAGAGGAGTTGTAGTCTCCTCTTCATCCCGGGTACCACACACACCGCGATTACGCTGCAAATTCGCGGCCATTGAATTTAATTGAAACGCAACAAATCCACATATACCTGCGGGTTTGCTGCGTTTCAATGTTCCTCAATGGCCGCGAATTTGCAGCGTAATCGCGGTAGAGATGGTCATGCTGCGTTTCTTAACGCAATGTGAATTCGGCGCGCAAATTAGCGCATCATGTGCACAGCACATCCAAATTCATATTGCTTTGCATGGCAGACTGTTTTACAAGCGTTTTCGCAGCCATAAAAACGCTACAAAAACGCTACGTGGGCATATGGCCTAAAGGTATGGCCATATTTGCGCTGTTATACAGATTAAATAGATACCTAAAGGTATCTATTTAAAGGGAACCTGTCAGGTGATACATGAGCCTAAACCATGGCTGTACGATCATAGCCGTGTATATCTGTCTCTGAAACGCCTTCAGAGGAAAACATACTTTTAGTAGCTGCTGAGGACCGAGCCACGCTCGTAGACAGAGGCTTGTCGCCAGTATGACTAGTGCACAGTGTGGGTCAGTCCCCGGCAACTATTAAAAGTATGTTTTGAAGCAGAACGATCTCACCCAGAGGTCAGACTTGTGTAAGGCTGAGTTCACACGATGCGTATTTAATGCGTTTCCGCGGCGTTTTTGCAGTTGCGTAAACGCCGCGGAAACGCATTAAAAACGCATGGTAGAAGGACAGCAATGTTCCCCAATAGAAATCCGCATGTGCTGTGCACATGATGCGGATTTTTCCGCAGCGTAAACGCTGCGCTCAAAAATCCGCAGCATGTCAATTAATTTTGCGTAAACGCGGCGTTTTCGCCGCCATTGACTTGCATTAGAACGCGCCAATTCCGCAAGACTGCATTTGTACTTGCGTTATTGGCGCGTTCTAATGTGCGGAATGTACCCGGGTGGAGAGGAGAGGAGAGTCTCATCCACACCCAGGTACCATTAAAAAAGCTGTAAAACAAGAATAAAATAAAAAATAAATGTATTCTTACCTTCTGTCGGCCCGCGCTGCGCTCCTGCTTGGTTCCCGGCACTTGCAGTGAGTTGTAGGACCTGCGCTGACGTCAGAGTCATGTGACGGGTCACGTGACGCTGACGTCGGCAGGTCTTTCAATTCAAAGTTGCCGGCAGCCGGCAGAACGGAGTGAGCAGGACAGCGCGGGCCATCGGAGGTAAGTATATACACTCTCTCGGGTCACACTATATAAATCCATGCTGTTTGCATGGATTTATATAGTGTGACCTAGTTGTCAAGCGCTTTCCAGGTGATGCTAAAATCGCCTGGAAAGCGCTTGTCAATCCACATGCGGAAACGCATATGTAATCCGCAGGAAAAACGCATGCACAATCTGCATGCGTTTTTTCTGCCAGGGAGATGCAGAAATGATGCAGAAATTTTCTGCTTCATTTCTGCATCGTGTGCACATACCCTTAGTGCAGGGGAAAAAATCACTGACATGCTTCTCGGGAATCTGCTCCCTGCGCTGTCAGCCCTGTGTGAGGTGAGAGCAGGGAGCATAGGTTGTGCACACTGGGGGTGGTGAGGTGGGGGGGACCACTTATGATGACAGGAACTGTGCATGCTCAGCCATCTGATCGCCCACTACATAGTAACATAGTAACGTAGGTTGAATAAAGACCTAGGTCCATCAAGTTCAACCTTTCTCCCCCAATTCTACTCCCCATACCAACACTGCATCAACTTACTGGAACTAGGCCTCACAAATGAATTACCATTTTTATTATTACTATTACAAATAAACCAGTTTATAATTTTTTAATTAGTTTTATTTTGGTATTACTGTTATGGTATTACTAAAATCTCTTTACCTAAATCTGTTGATCCAGGCAAAAACCCCAGGATACATTCAGCCAATTTGCATCACGGGGAAAAATTCCTTCTTGACCGTGAGAAAGGCGATCAGTACAAGAGCCCTGGATCAAAAGTGCTACTATAGGTGTAACATTTTATCTACTTTAACTGTAGCCCACAATGTTATGTGTATCGAGGAAATCATCCAGCCCTTTTTTGAAAGCTGTTATAGTGTCGGCCATTACTACCTCTTGTGGTAGGGCTTTCCACAGCCTGACTGCTCTGACTGTAAAGAACCCTTTCCTGTTTAGGTGCCGGAATCACCTTTATTCCACCCGTAATGAGTGCCCCCTGGTCCTTAGTGTGGTCTTTGGAAGGAATAAGTCATGTGCTAGTCCTTTGTACTCACCACACACATACATACATGTAAATGAGATCCCCTCTGAGGCGTCGTTTTTCTAAGCTAAACAATGTTAACTTTTTCAATCTCTCATCATATGAGAGGCCTTCCATCCCTTGTAATAATCTAGCTGCCCACCTTTGAACTGACTCTAACTTCTGAATATCCTTCTTAAAATGTGGAGCCCAAAACTGGATCCCATATTCCAGATGTGGCCTTACCAGTGATTTATAAAGGGGTAACAATACGTTGGGATCACGGGATTTTATTTCTCTTTTTATACACCCTAAAATCTTGTTTGCTTTTGCGGCAGCTGCTTGACATTGAGTTCTGCTGCTCAGCTTACTCGTAACCAGAATACCCAAATCCTTCTCCTGTTCTGTAGTCCCTATTATACTCCTATTTAATGTATATATGTAGCAATAGGATTACTCAGTCCTAGGTGCATTACTCTACATTTATCTACATTGAACCTCATCTGCCAAGTGTTTGCCTATTCAGTCATCTTATCCAGATCGTTCTGCAATATCGTAATGTCAAGATCAGATTCTAATATCCTACATAGTTTGGTATCATCAGCAAAAACTGACCCTTTACTCACAATCTCATCCCCAAGGTCATTAATAAAGAGGTTAAAGAGAATTGGTCCTAGCACAGATCCATGCGGCACCCCACTGCTGACTATATCCCATTTAGAGAACTTACCATTTATGACAACTTTGTTTCCTATCATTTAGCCAATTTCTTACCCATCTACATATAGTTCCCCGAAGGTTTTGCTTCTGTAGCTTCAGTATAAGGCTGTTATGTGGCATGGTATCAAATGCCTTTGCAAAGTCCAGATAAATCACATCAGCCGCATTACCAATATCCAGATTTGCCCTTACCTCCTCCTCACTGGGAGGACGGAATGGAATAACGCTAGGGGGCGCCAGGGGGCATACTTCAGCAGATGACAGCTTGTTATTTTTTGAATGGAGCATAATTTTTAATAAATTACAAAACCATTTATTTCCACCTTTTCTGCTTAGTTAAATGTATTCTTTATGGTGGCACAACCCCTTTAAGAGAAGGGAGCAGGGCTCATTGCTACCATTGAGATAGGTGTAACATTTAAACATTTACTATGTATCAGTATGGTAAAAAGTTTTTTCAGAGTGTAAGGCTATGTGCCCACAATGCAGAAATGCTCCAGATTTTTCCTGAGCGTTTCTGCATCTCCCTGGCAGAAAAAACGTATGCGGATTGTACATGCGGATTGTACATGCGGATTGTACATGCGGATTGTACATGCGGATTGTACATGCGTTTTCCTGCCAGGGACATGCGGATGTGAAGCGTTCTTCACATGCATTTCCGCATGCGGGTTGACAAGCGCTTTCCAAGCGATTTTAGCATCACTTGGAAAGTGCTTGTCATTCAACTTGGTCACACTATATAAATCCATGCAAACGGCATGGATTTATGAAGTGTGAGCGAAAGAATGGTAAAAAATAAAAAATAAATATATACTTACCTTCTGATAGCCCCCGGTGTCCTTGTCTCGGCTTGCCAGCAACTCGTGGTACATTTAAGGACCTGCCGACGTCAGCGGTCGCGTGACCCGTCACATGACTAAATGACGTCAGCGCAGGCCCTTCAGTCCACCCCGAGCTGCCGGCAAGCAGAGACTAGGACTCCAGGGGCCATCAGAAGGTAAGTATAATATGTTTTATTTTATTCTTTTTTTTACAGGTTCTATGGTACCCGGGCCCGGAGGAGAGTCTCCTCTTCTCCAAACCCGGGTACCATCCGCACATTGAAACGCATGGATTCCGCATCTGCAGATCCAGTGATGCGGAATCCATGCGTTCCAACGCAAGTCAATGGTGGCGAAAACGCAGCGCTTCTGCAAAATAATTGGTAGTGCTGCGTTTTTTTCCACAATGATAATCCGCAGCGGAAATTTCCACAGCATGTGCACAGCACATGCGGATTATCATTGGAGAACATGGCAGACCTTCTACCAAGCGTTTTTTAAGCATTTCTGCAGCGGAATTGCCGCTGCGGAAACGCTTAAAAAACACATAGTGGGCACACAGCCTTATAGATACAGCTTTCTATAAATATGTGGGACATGAATCATTTATTCCATCATATTTTTTTTTAAAACTTTGTGAATGTAACTACCAACTTTGTAATACTACATTTCTCCAGCAGCAGAATTACCTGACTACTGTAGTTTTTCCCAACAAAATCAGCTGTTTTACTTTAGCGCCTAGAGCGGGATTCAGAGCTTTTCGCCCCGGTAGCCGTTTTTTTTTTATAGGGGTTTCCTCTCGTCAGTCAGCCTTTTTAAGGCTATGTACATATGGAGTTTTTTGCAGCGTTTTCACAGCAGAAACTGAACAGAACCTACAAGTTTTTTTAGGCGTTTTGAGTTTCCACTCCAAAAAATCCTAAAAACAATCAAACTCCTTGTGCACATACCCTAATATTAATTACCACATGCATTGTACAGCTGTGTACAGCTTCCTAAATAGGTTTATTCACAGAACAAAATGCTCAAGAGGCATTACAAACATTCATCTTGAGTAAAATATGACATTAAACATGAATCTACAAATGGCACCGATTACTTTTTGATTATTGGTTTCTCTAGAGATTCATAATTTTTCTTATAATTCTGCTGTTATTCTTAATTGCATTATTATATAATACATATCAATAAGCAGCGGCATAACTAGAGTGGTATGGCTTCTGATCTAAAACTTGAAACTAGGCCCCCAGCAGCATGTTGGTCAGATGTACAGATCCTATGAAGACATATCCCCTTCATTTAAAAATAAAGACTGCAGATAAAATATATAAATCTCAAAGAAAACATGGCAATAAGATTCTAAGTAATACTTCTAAATAGAAGTCATATAGTTACCAAATAACAAATATCACCATATTGTTACTGAACAAGTCCACTATACCAATAATAAATAACAATACACTAGTAATGTACACCATTTCTCCTTCTATAAAGTAATGGCATTCTTTTTTTATGCCTCGATACAGTTGGAACGTCCCATATTGTGGTTCCATAAATTAGTAATTGATAATCTATGGACCACACCAGGGAATATTATTAAAGTCCCTCATTGTGAAGTAATAGTGTCCTCCATGCTGGCCCCAACACAATAACATTGTCCTCCATTTGGCCCCATACAGTAATAATGTACGTCAATTAACACCACACAGTAATAATGTCTTCCAATTGGCTTCCTACAGTAATTATGTCTCTCACTTGCCTCCATAAAATAGTAATGTATGTTTCTCATTCTGTCCCCATCCTGGCCTGCATCCTGTAGTAATGTCCCCCACCCTGGCCCACATTCTGTAATAATGTTCCTTGTCCTGCACTCTTATATAACACAGAAAAACAATAAACAACTATTTTTTTTAACTTGTCCTCGTTCCCTTGACGTGCAGTGTCCTTTTCCTCCTACATAGCTGGCACATGGAATGGTTTGGCGCATGGCAGTGCGATCATGCGCTGCCTGAAACAAGCATGCCAACATTAGCTGCCTGCCTCTGATAGGTCAGCGGCCATTATAGCTATTGCAGTGCATGGAGCTGGTGGCTTTCTGCACCACAATGCATTTTAGCTGAATGTGCTTCCGAACATGTGCATTCAGCTGAAAACGGTGCTGGTCTCTGCAAGACCCCTTCCTCCATGGGCCTAGTCACAGTTTCACGGTTGGGGTTCTTTAAGGACATTTTTGGCATAGTAAACCTTGCACTTAATCTCTACAACCAAGGTTTTCTTTTCTGCTAACACGTGTGCATTTACCAAATGTGACCCAACATAGTCATAACTGGAGATCTGTAGTCTTTTACATAGGACTGAAAAATTGCTTCTCAGCAGAGGCACAAACATCATGTCAAAGTGGTGAAAATGTGAAGAAGTGAGGAGGTCTAGATGGTGGTGGATTTATTCATTAGCATAGAGGCATATGTGACACCCCAGGGGTCTGGTTGCCACAGTGATAGAGATATTACGTCTGAGAGCAGGTGGGAGGTCTCTTGGTCAGGAATCCTATGCATGCCACACCTCCTGCCCAGTCCTGGGAGGGGAAGAACTTCCCCTATATAAACCTAGGTCTGAGGCAGGGTTAGGGAGTAGAGAAGAAGTAGAGACAGAGAAAAGAAGCAAATATAGGAACAGAACATCAGGAGCTCTGTGGGAGCAGTGTTACAAGGAGTCAGGGGCTGGCAGCTGCAGAGCTCGCCCTGACTGAGAAGATTTCTTACCGGACCCGGAGTCCGAGGCTGTGGGGACTAACTCCTACCCAGCAGCAGAATCCGTCAGGCAGGGGATTCCAGGTCCTCTGGCCAAGAAACCCGACGGCCCCGAGTCACCGGCCATACGGGTGAGCACCACACGGTACACTGAGGGACGTGGGCTACTTATACCCGCCTCTGGCAAGGTAGTCAGAAGAGTACAGTTAGTTTGGGAGGCCTACAACTCCGCCTGGCCAGGGGAGATCCCATCTGCTCAAGGACTGACCAGGCCCCAATCGCTAGCCAGTACTCCGGGAGGGTCTATCTTTGTCACCAGTAAAGACCCTGAACTACACCGTACCGTCTCCGAGTGGTTCCTGCTACCCCCATCATCCACGTCGGCTGCCCTGAGGCCATACCCCTCCCGTTGGGGGTTATACTATCACGCTGCACAATCCTACCACCGGCCTCAGCGGTCTGCCCTGCAGCAGCAGCTCCTTAGCTGTACTCAACGGGTGGCGTAGTCGTCCAACATCTACCGCTGATACATCGCCGCTCAGTTTGACTCCCTGGGCACGGACCGGGTCACCGCCACGAGACTACAACCCTCAACAGATCCGGCTCCGGGTAAGCTCCCGCGTGCGCAACGCAGCGCGACACAGGCCCAGGGGCGCGTCAACTTTTGGCGTAGTCGGCAGGATTTCGTGCCCGCAACCACCGGGTACTGCGTGCCTGAAAAAGACTGTTCAAACTTACCTGTGGTGAAGATTTCCGCCATCCGGCGCCATTTTCAGCCTTCTTCCCGCCTTCCGTGGAGTTTTCCCGCCGTTGGACGCCATCTTGAAGACGTCGCGCGGGAAGAAGAGGGGCGTGGACTCCGAAAGCGCGCGAGAACTGAAGCCCCGCCTCACGTCCGGACGTCGCGTAAGGTCCTGGAAGGAGCCCAGCAGACGCCGACGTCACAGGAGCGCGACGGAAGGTCCTCAACCCTGACGATCTACTGCGGAGCCGCGGCCTACGGAAGAGGATCATCGCAAGGTAGGCCACGGTCCACTAGGGGGGAGGAGGATGTCGGATACGGAGGAGAGCTTCACTGCCTCAACCCCCGCCAGCGCCACCGCTGCTGCAGTCATGCCTTTCACCATGCCCTATATCCCGGGAGCGGCCTGGCTACCCCAGTACTCAGGGGAGTCACATACCCTGCATGACTTTAGAGAAAAGCTGGATAGCCTCTTCCAGGTGTACCCCCTCACAGAAGAGCAAAAAGTGAGCATCCTGGTGGCCCAATTAACTGGGGCAGCCCGAAGGGAGGTAAAGTCCTGGCCACCTGGGGGGAGGACTGTCGCAGGGATACTAACCCGGCTGAGGGACACCTTTGATACCCGCACCTCAGCCGAGATCAAGCTTAGATTCTACGGGTGCAAGCAGCGAGCACACGAGAATATAAGGGACTATGCCCTGAACCTACAAGAGGCCCTGAGAGCCATTAAGCAGACCGACCCTGACGGCGTGGGAGACGAGGACAGGCTGTTGACTGAACAATTTATAGAGGGTTTATATTGCAATGCCCACCGAACCCAGTTGCGGGCAATGGCCTTACAGGACCCTCATCTGGGATTTGCACAGTTCAAGGACAGAGCCATCCGGGTGCTTCGAGAACCGGCACCAAGTGGCGTTGTGACCCCCAGACGCCCCACTACCACTTACCACCAGGAGGCGGCGCCCTTGTCGGCAGGGCCTGTGGGAGCTGATGCGCAGGCTTTGAACAATGACCCGGCTCCAGACCTGCACCATCAGGTCCAAGAGCTAGCTAAAAGCGTTGCTGCGCTAACCCGAACTGTGCAGTCTTTACAGGTTTCCACTCCAGGGAAGATCCAGCTGGCATCCGGACCGGAGGACATCCCGTGGCGTCGACCAAGGAGGACCCCACCGGCCAGAGGAAGACCCAGCGACCGATACAACGAGGACGGACGACCCATCTGCCGCCGCTGCAATCAACCCGGACATATGGCAAGGTACTGTCCTTTAAACTGGCACAACCTGGGGTAGAGGGCCAACCCCCAGGAAAAAGATCACCAGGCCCATCGAACTGGCGCGACAAATATGTGGGAGGACGTCCAGTCTTACCCGTGGTACTGGATGGCATTCCTATGAGTGCCCTACTGGACACCGGGTCACAGGTCACCACCATCCCGTACGTGCTCTTCAAGCAGTACTGGAATGACTCGGATATCACCCGCTACCCTGACGATGACTTGAGTATCATCGCCAGCAATGGTCAGCCCGTGCCACAGATTGGATTTAAAGAGGTGACCATTAAAATCGGTAGAGTTGAACTGGCAGCACAGGGACTGATCATTGTAGACATTGACAAACACGAGAGTCACCCAAAGATAACTCTAGGAACTAATGTAATTGAAAATTGTCTTGCAGAGGTGATTTTCCTTTTACAGCAGGTTGCCAAGAACGCCAGCTCCGGCGAGCAGCGAGTGCTCCAAAAAGAGATCCGGGCACTGATGCGACGGCAACAGGTGGAACTCTCCGGCGGTGAGATTGGTAGCGTGAGAATGTGTGACCCTTTCCCTATTGCCATGCCCCCAAAAAGTGAAATGATGATTTGGTGCCGGGCAGCTATTGGTCTGAGAGGTAGAGATTACCAGGCAATGGTAGAACCAGTTTACTCAGACAGTAGGCCCACCATCTTGACAGCACGGGGGGTGGTTAATGTACGCCATGGGAGGGTGCCCGTTCGCATAATCAATATCGGGAAGAGGGAAGTGTACCTGCCCCGGTATGCCACGCTAGCCAAATTATATACCATTAACCAAAATGCTATACAATCTGTGGAACCCTTGCCTCCATCTCACCCGGAGGAAGGTAACGGCTCTAAGAAAACAATGGAGGACTGGTGTCAGCAACTACATTTGGGTACTGACTGCACTCCCTCACACCAGAAACAGGGAGTCTATCGGGTGGTTCAAGAGTACGAGAGAGTGTTTAGTAAACACCCGTTAGACTTCGGGCGAGTCAAGGGGGTAGAACACCACATCCCCACGGGAGACCATCCTCCCATAAAAGAGAGGTATCGACCCGTACCCCCTGCACACTACCAACACGCCAA
Source organism: Phyllobates terribilis (assembly GCF_046119375.1). Lineage (NCBI taxonomy): Eukaryota > Metazoa > Chordata > Amphibia > Anura > Dendrobatidae > Phyllobates > Phyllobates terribilis. The sequence goes on from NW_027362761.1 coordinate 876,162,586, forward strand.
GGGGATGCTTAGAGACATGAAGGAGGCTGGGGTGATCAGGGATAGCTGTAGCCCCTGGGCAGCTCCACTAGTCTTAGTCAAAAAGAAAGACAACACCATGAGGATGTGTGTAGATTACCGGAAAATCAACCGTATCACACACAAGGATGCGTACCCCTTACCAAGGATAGAGGAGTCTTTGGCTGCTTTAAGATCTGCTAACTTCTTCTCTACCTTGGATCTCACTAGTGGGTACTGGCAGGTTCCTGTAGCAGAGGCGGACCGGGAGAAGACCGCATTCACCACCCCGATGGGACTTAGCCAGTTTACCTGTATGCCGTTCGGACTCTGCAACGCACCAGGAACCTTCCAACGATTAATGGAGTGCTGTCTGGGCCACAGAAACTTCGAGACGGTCCTGTTGTACCTGGACGATGTCATCGTATATTCTAAGACTTATGAGGACCACCTGAAACACCTGGCGGAAGTGTTCGAAGCTCTGGCAAGCTACGGCCTAAAGGTGAAACCCTCCAAGTGTCACCTCCTGAAACCAAAGGTGCAGTACCTGGGACACGTGGTGAGCGCTGACGGAGTGGCTCCCGACCCTGATAAGATCACCGCAATTAAGGAATGGCCAAGTCCCTCCAGTGTAAAGGAAGTGCGGCAGTTCCTCGGGTTGGTAGGCTACTACCGCAGGTTCATCCCCGGTTTCACCAAAAAGGCAGCTCCTATGCAGGACCTCCTGATAGGCCAGTCCCGGAAGGCCAAGAACCAGAAGCCGCCCTTCAGATGGGAGAAGTTGGAAGAAGAGTCCTTCCGCCAGCTGAAGATGGCCCTCACGGGGGATGAAATCCTGGCGTACCCGGATTACAGCCAGCCCTTTATCCTCTACACCGACGCAAGTAACATCGGGCTAGGAGCCGTGCTGTCCCAGATCCAGCAGGGGAAAGAGCGAGTAATCGCTTACGCCAGCCGAAAACTGCGACCCACCGAAAGAAACCCTGAGAATTACAGCTCATTTAAGCTAGAGTTCCTGGCAGTGGTGTGGGCAGTCACCGAACGCTTTAAGCACTACCTCGCTTCTTCCCGGTTCGTCGTGTACACGGATAACAACCCGTTGACACACCTGGACACGGCAAGACTCGGTGCCCTAGAGCAGAGATGGATGGCCCGCCTGTCCAACTACGAGTTCACCATCAAATACCGGGCAGGACGCTCCAATACCAACGCGGACGCCCTGTCCAGAATGCCAAACCTACCGGACGTAGGAGAAGATCCAGAGGGACTGGAAGAAGTCGAACTCCCCGCGTTTCACCGTCATGGGACTATCCAGTATTCCCATCGGGTAAGGAGTAAGCAAGGCGCTACGCTTAACCCCTTACCTCACTACAACTGGGCGGAAACGCAAGACAGTGACCCTGCCGTCCGGCTGGTGAAGGAGATGCTGACTCGGCCAGAGGCTCGCCTTGACCCAGACGCTCCGGAGGAAGCCAAGCAACTGTGGGCAGAAAAGAGTAGACTGTTCCTTTACAAGGGGAAGTTGTGCCGCAGGATGGTTAACTCCCGGACGCATGAACTAATCTGGCAAGTAGTGGTGCCACGACGAGACGCAGCCATGGTGATGGAGGCATACCACGATGGAGCTGGGCATTTCGGATGGAAGAAGCTGGAGTTCCTGCTGCGCGGGCGGTTCCATTGGGTAGGCATGAGGGGAACCATCGAGAGGTGGTGCAGAGACTGTGGCCCGTGCAACCTGAGGAGGAAGGACCGTGCCAGCCAGAAGACTCCCCTGCAGTCCATCGTCACCCGGCAGCCGTTGGAACTGGTAGCCTTGGATCATGTAAAACTGACCCCAAGCAGAAGTGGCTACGTCTACGCGTTAACCATCGTGGATCATTACTCCCGGTTCTTGGTTGTCGTCCCCGTCAAGGACTTAACGGCTCAAACAGCAGCTAGAGCCTTCCAGCAGCACTTCTGCCGTCCACACGGGTACCCGGACCAAGTGCTGACGAACCAGGGACCTGCCTTTGAAGCGGAGGTCTTCCAGGAATTCTGCAATCTGTATGGCTGTCGGAAGATAAGGACGACACCCTATCATCCGCAAACTAATGGACTTTGTGAGAAAATGAACCAGGTGGTAATGGATCTTCTGAAAACGTTACCCCTGGAAGAACGCAGTCTGTGGCCTGAGAAGCTGCCCGATCTGGTGGACCTATACAACCACATCCCGGTAGGTTCCACCAACTGTACCCCGGCTTACCTAATGAGGGCGAGACCTGGTAAGTTACCTGTTGACCTGGAAATGGGAGTCCTGACACCCGAGGACACTTCACCAGAAGCAGACTGGGACACAGAGAGGCAGCAGCAGTACCGGAAAGTACAGGAGAGCGTGGAGCGAAGTCTCTGTCAGGCTAGGGAGAGACAAGAGAAAACTTACAACCAGTATGCTCCCACTGTTCCCCTGGTGCCCGGAGAGCAGGTCTTGAAGAGGAAAAGACGGCTCCACAAGTTGGACGACCAGTGGGAGAAGGACCCGTACACCGTACTGCCCTCAAGCCACGAGAACCCGAAGGTCTGTACCATCAGTAAAGACGGAGGGGAGACCACAGCCATTGTATCCCGGGATCACCTGAAGAAGTGTCCTGAACAGCTACGGCACCCTGAAGAGGAACAAGAAGACCATCGACCCGTAGAGGAAAGGGAAGATATGGTTAGTACTGTGCTCGGAGACTTCCCTCGGTCTTGGACTCAAGTCAATGGTGCAGTTGTGGTACCCGTACTCACCTTCCTCCAACCAGCATCCCAAGCACCTACGGAGCAACAGGTAGAGCTGGAAGAACAGCCGGTCCAGGAGGCAGAAGACCCCACACCAGCAGATCAGGAGGATCAACCCTCTGCTTGCAGTGAGCCTGCCATATCCCTAGTGAGCCAAAGGGCCCGTAGACAGCTACCCAATTTACCCTTGACAGCTCCTACACCCTGTAGTTCAGGGCCAGACAGTCAGCTCCGTAGGTCCACTAGGGCCACTAGAGGCCAGTTACCCGCACGTTGGAGGATTTGAAGTGTATAAATTGTTTTATTTGTGGTTACCTGTTTTTCTTGTTGCTTGTGTATAATTATGTGTTTCTAGTTGTTTATAGGAGTCTTTGGTGGGTTTACCGGGAATCCTGTGTACATAGTTGGAGCGTAACCCAGGACGGACTAAAGACTGTTAAGGACTCGGGGCAGGACAGACCCCTACCTGGTTACGTCTCCCTGTTTTGGTGAAATGGACACCTTGCTTTCTTCAAAGACTGCACCCGGTTACGGACATGCCGTGACCACCTTTATGTGTTTCTTTATTGTATTGTTATTGTTATATCTTGTTATGTTTTTCTAAAATATGTTTAGTCCCGGAGTACTAAATTTCACTAGGGGGGAATGTGACACCCCAGGGGTCTGGTTGCCACAGTGATAGAGATATTACGTCTGAGAGCAGGTGGGAGGTCTCTTGGTCAGGAATCCTATGCATGCCACACCTCCTGCCCAGTCCTGGGAGGGGAAGAACTTCCCCTATATAAACCTAGGGCTGAGGCAGGGTTACGGAGTAGAGAAGAAGTAGAGACAGAGAAAAGAAGCAAATATAGGAACAGAACATCAGGAGCTCTGTGGGAGCAGTGTTACAAGGAGTCAGGGGCTGGCAGCTGCAGAGCTCGCCCTGACTGAGAAGATTTCTTACCGGACCCGGAGTCCGAGGCTGTGGGGACTAACTCCTACCCAGCAGCAGAATCCGTCAGGCAGGGGATTCCAGGTCCTCTGGCCAAGAAACCCGACGGCCCCGAGTCACCGGCCATACGGGTGAGCACCACACGGTACACTGAGGGACGTGGGCTACTTATACCCGCCTCTAGCAAGGTAGCCAGAAGAGTACAGTTAGTTTGGGAGGCCTACAACTCCGCCTGGCCAGGGGAGATCCCATCTGCTCAAGGACTGACCAGGCCCAAATCGCTAGCCAGTACTCCGGGAGGGTCTATCTTTGTCACCAGTAAAGACCCTGAACTACACCGTACCGTCTCCGAGTGGTTCCTGCTACCCCCATCATCCACGTCGGCTGCCCTGAGGCCATACCCCTCCCGTTGGGGGTTATACTATCACGCTGCACAATCCTACCACCGGCCTCAGCGGTCTGCCCTGCAGCAGCAGCTCCTTAGCTGTACTCAACGGGTGGCGTAGTCGTCCAACATCTACCGCTGATACATCGCCGCTCAGTTTGACTCCCTGGGCACGGACCGGGTCACCGCCACGAGACTACAACCCTCAACAGATCCGGCTCCGGGTAAGCTCCCGCGTGCGCAACGCAGCGCGACACAGGCCCAGGGGCGCGTCACATACATAGAATAGAAATGTTCTCATAGAAAAGGTAGTCCATTATTGTTTACATTTTTGACATTGAGGTAAGATGAGCTTGGTGCTTTACTTTCTACCGGTTTTCCAAGGACTAATTACCTATTCCTTGTCTGTTGACTACAGAGTACTTCTATAGATAGATACAGGTTCTCTTTACCAAGTAGCATGGGCCAACCATCTCTTGACCCCTCACTCTAATAGCATCATTATGATAAGTAAAAGAAGGGTTTTGAATTTTTTTTCTGGATGGCCGGTAGCAAAAGTAAGGACTGTCAGATTGGGGTAGCACTAGGAGATTATGTGGAGACATGAATCAGTTTAGAGGTAAAGTTGAGATTTGAGGGATGTCTATACACCTTAGATAGATTTTGGTCAAATGGCCCACAGCGATCTCTGCCACCTTCCCCAAATGCATTGGCCAAGCCTTCACATGTTTTCAATAGGTATAGTAAACCAGCCAGACAACTCTACCAACTCCTTTTGTTCCTTGTAGAAAGAAAGGACTGGGCCTTGAAATTTAACCAATCTAATCCTTCTCCCCTCTGAGTTAACCTCAATTATTTCTGTACCAATCACTTCATCTGATATGAGCCTCCATTCCCTGGCTACCAAATACCATTTTTGTTTTAGTACTAGTCAATAATAGTCATGGGTGGATACTTCATAATGAATCGTAATTATCATTTCAATTAAAATGCGAAATGATTGATTCCCCGGTGTGCTTGAGGCAGGTTAAGTAATGACCCATTCTTCAAAGCCTGAAGAGCATTTTTATTTCGACAACTTATAGACGCCTTAGTCTGGTTTGATGCTTATCCCCACATAGCACATTGATCAGTGGTCTGCCCAGGTTCTTCCCAAAGCAAACAATCTGCTGGCTCCAACCACATCACAGGAACGGCCCAGCCTTTCTTACATAGTTTTATAATGTCTTTCTCTTTTGAGAACATGAAATGCGCCTCTGTCTGACACCATAGCCCGGCTGGTATTGAAATCAAAGAATATGAACAAAAAAAAAGCTAATTATGTTGAATTGCAGGCATTGAGCGAATTGTTAAATAGATGTTCAAAATGGTTATTCAATGTAGAATGTTGCTTTTATCAGATAGTGAATGACACAGAAAAGAGGGGCTTTACCACAAGGAATATGGGAATGCTGCTCCTATTCAAAGCCTTTTAATTATTTACTCTTAAAGGCGCAGTTATCATAAAAATATTTTCCGTCATTGTTAGAGACTGATGCCATAATGAGCTGACATTTTCTCTATGAGGATCTATTCATGTATGCACTTAATATGCACAGGTGCATGGGGGGTTTACAGCAGAATTTAAGTCTATTCAACAGATCGTGTACGGTATAATGCCTATTGATATGATGCATTTTCGGAAAACCTTGGGATACACTGCTCCATGCCTTTTGTAAAACCTGTGCATATCTTACTACAGTCATTGGAATCCGACTCTCCATAATGGTTTAATAATAAATAACTCCAGTGGGAAAACGTGTACCCTGGCAAAAAGATTCTGGTACTAATCATCCCCAAAATGTTAATTTCATAAACTCTTGTAAGTTAAAAACTATGAAGTAGAATAATACTGTAAAAATCTGGTGACAAAAATGTGCTAGCCATGTCTGTGCCAATACCATATGTAGAGGTTATCCCATGAATAAAATATTTCAGCTAGGCAGTAAATATATAACAACTAGCTGTTTGACAGATTTGCACAGGATCCTATGCACCAAGAGCCGTAGCGTGCATGGGTGACTACATCTCCATTCCCTTCTAAAGGTCTATAGGTAGCACACATGCATGGCCCCAGGTCTTATGTGGTAGGGCCATTGTGTAAAGTAATCGGTAGTGCGCATGTGTGACCACCTCTTCATTCACCTCTGAAGATCTATAGGTAGTGCACATGCATGGCCCCAGCTCCCATGCGGTAGTGCCCTTGTGTAATGTAAGCGGTAGTGCGTATGTGTGACCACCTCTTCATTCACCTCTGAAGGTCTATTGGTAGTGCACATGCATGGCCCCAGCTCCCATGCGGTAGTGCCCTTGTGTAATGTAAGCGGTAGTGCGTATGTGTGACCACCTCTTCATTCACTTCTGAAGGTCTATAGGTAGTGCACATCCATGGCCCCAGCTCCCATGTGGTAGTGCCCTTGTGTAATGTAAGCGGTAGTGCGTATGTGTGACCACCTCTTCATTCACTTCTGAAGGTCTATCGGTAGTGCACATCCATGGCCCCAGCTCCCATGTGGTAGTGCCCTTGTGTAATGTAAGCGGTAGTGCGTATGTGTGACCACCTCTTCATTCACTTCTGAAGGTCTATCGGTAGTGCACATGCATGGCCCCAGCTCCCATGCGGTAGTGCCCTTGTGTAATGTAAGCGGTAGTGCATATGTGTGACCACCTCTTCATTCACTTCTGAAGGTCTATCCGTAGTGCACATCCATGGCCTCAGCTCCCATGTGGTAGTGCCCTTGTGTAATGTAAGCGGTAGTGCGTATGTGTGACCACCTCTTCATTCACTTCTGAAGGTCTATCGGTAGTGCACATGCATGGCCCCAGCTCCCATGCGGTAGTGCCCTTGTGTAATGTAAGCGGTAGTGCGTATGTGTGACCACCTCTTCATTCACTTCTGAAGGTCTATTGGTAGTGCACATCCATGGCCCCAGCTCCCATTCGGTAGTGCCCTTGTATAATGTAAGCGGTAGTGCATATGTGTGACCACCTTCATTCACTTCTGAAGGTCTATAGGTAGTGCACAATGCATGGCCCCAGCTCCCATTCGGTAGTGCCCTTGTGTAATGTAAGCGGTAGTGCGTATGCGTGACCACTAGTGATGAGCGAGTATGTTCTGTTAACCCTTTCGGCGAGCATGCTTGGGTGCTCGCCGAGTATCTTCAGCGTGCTCAAGTGTTATGTTTTAGTCGCGCTGTATGCATTATTTGCAACTGTTTGACAGGTTTAATATATGTGAGGAATGCCTGAGAAACAGACATTCCTCACATGTAGTAAAGCTGTCAAACAGTTGCAAATAATGCATACAGCGCGACTCAAACATAACACCCGATCACGCTGAAGATATTCGGGAAACACCCTAGCATGCTTGTAAATCTCGAGTAACGAGCATGCTCGCTCCTCACTAGTGACAACCTCTTCATTCACTTCTAAAGGTCTATAGGTAGTGCACATGCATGGCCCCAGCTCCCATGCGGTAGTTCATATGCACTACCACCTCCATTGTAGTTATTTCATAAATGTTATTTGTGGAATAACCCCTTAAATAAATATTTTTTTTAAGCAGAAGGATGTTCTATTTGCTTGGTGAGCTTCCTCTTTACTGAAGAGTATATTGTTATGGATACAGATTGAGAACATTCATGCTAAGGAAAATGGCACCACCTGTAGACACCAGGCGTTACTACACCATCGTGTTAGTTTCCTCCCACACTCCAAAAACATGCTGATAGGGAATTTTGATTGTGAGCCCCTCTGAGTGCAGTGAGTGGTAATACTGTAAAGTGCAGTGAAATGTGTTAGCACTATTTAAGCAACCATAATTTGTACTTACAAACTGTGGCAATAATAGCACATTAGGTCTCGTAGGCTGCTTATAGTAGCACAAATAACATGCTACATAGCATCATGTTGAAAAATGGCTTTTTTGGACACTTTCATGTTCTCTCATGAATGCGTATTCATGGCGTAGCACATTTTGTCTCCAGACCAGTCTTCTACTATTATTGCATTCAACACAAAAGCGGGGCTCATTATTGAAGAGGATAGACCTCCATTCCAGTCTCCATTGCTCTCTTACTCTGCTCCATGATAGCCCTTGTAAGTGATGGTGTGAGGTCAATAGAACACCGGTAACTGGACAACTGGCTCGTAACTCAATGTCATGCAAATGCTTTCTGATGGATTGTGTAGACACTGACACCTTTAGTTTGACATCTAATGTCACTTGCAGTACAGAATGGATCATTAAGCACCACACTTTTGATCTGAAAAGATCACATGGGTAACATCTTGAAGTGCCTTTCTCAATGGAAATCATGCTGGTTCTACTCCCGGGATAATGGCGTAGAGTGGCGTAATGTACTGGAGCTGAACCACTTTTAACTTAGCACATCAGATTTATTTTGGTTGTGGAACGAGTGGTACAGCCATTTCTCAAAAATGTTCCGGAACCATTTTCCAACACAACGCCAGGCGCAGGTTGCTCATGCTACCATGCCCTGAAGCATCTCCATGCATGTCTCCCATCGCGCACATCTGGGTTGTCATTGTCAGCAATTACTAGGGAGTTGCCAGCAGCGGATCTTGATGATTTACATACCTAAATGCATTCAGTGTGGCAGGACATTCCTCAGACAACCATTAATAACCTCATTGATACCATGCCAAGGCGAGTAAGTGCGTGTATGTCTGTGTGTGGCACTCCTAATTGTTATTTAATAAATCAAGATGTTTTGCAAAGTTAATTACGTAATGTGTATACACAGTATTTATATGTTAGTTTATTTTCTTTTACTTAGATACATGCAAAGTGAATGAACAAAAGAGAAATCCAAATGAAATCAATATTTGTTGTGACAGCCCTTTGTCTTCAAATAAGTATTAATTCTTCTAGATACACTTGCAAACAGTTTGTGAAGGAACACGGCAGAGAGGTTTTCCCAAACATCTTGGAGAACTAACCACAGATCTTCTGTGGATGTAGGCTTGTACAAATCCTTCAGTCTCTTCATGTAATCCCAAACTGACTGATGTTGAGATCAGGGCTCTGTTGGGGCCTTATCACCGTTTCCAGAACTACTTGTTCTTCTTTACACTCAAGATAGATCTTAGTGGCATTGGCTATATGTTTGGGGTCATAGCGCTGCTGCACAGTAAAACTAGAGGCTGACAGGGAGGTGCCTGCCTGATGGTATTGCATGATTGATAAGAATCTACTGGTATTTTTCAGCATTGAGGACACTATTAATCCTGACCAAATACCCAACTTGATTTGCTGAACTGCAGCCGCAAATTTTTTGACTAACAAAATGCCTTCTATTACAGCCAAATATTTCACATTTTGATGCATCAGTCCAGAGCACTTGCTGCCATTTTTCTGCACCCCAGTTCCTATGTTTTAATGCATAGTTGAGTTGTTTCCGTTTCAGAGGTATTTAGGTATGTTTTTTTTTTATTACAATTCTTCCATGAAGACTACTTATAGCCAAACTTCTCTGAATGGTAGATGGGTGTAGCTGAGTCCCACTGGTTCCTGCCAGTTCTGAGTTAATGGTACTAGACATCTTGCAATTTCAAAGAGAATTAAGCATGCTATGTCTTTTATCTGCTTCACTAACTTTCCTTAACCGACCACTGCACCGACGGTCCTCAACATGGCCTATTTCTTGGCACTTCTCAAAAGAGCTTTAATAGCGTGTCTCTAAACCCTAATGTGCTTTGAAATCTTTGCCTGGGAGAGACCATGCTGATGCAGAAATAACTACCTCTTGTCTTGTTGCTGTGCTCAGTCTCTCAGTCTCACCATGGTATATGACCTGTGACGTGAAACTGTCTTCCACAGCCTCACCTTTGTAGCAGAGTTTTGCTGCTCCTCACCCAGTTTTAAGCATTCTACACAGCTGTTTTTGTTTTAGTTAATGACTACAATGTATCTATAAACCTACATGGGAAAATGATGATCATTGTTACCTGTTTGGTTTAATTGGTTACTCATACACCTGACTATAATCTTACAGAATCCATGACTTTGTGCAAGTCAAAGAAGAAGCCTAGAAGAATTCATACTCTTTTAAAGACAAAGGGTGGTCACGCCAAATTGTTTAAGGTTTCTCTTTTGTTCATTCGCTTTGCATTCTCTTGATTGATAAAAATAAAACATTAACACATCTATTCTTGAAAACATTTTTTCGACACCAGCCTAATAATGATAATAATCGTTTTATTTATATAGCACCAACACATTCTGCAACGCTTTACAATTCAGACAATATTGTCACTGTCCCCATTGGGGCTCACAATCTACATTTCCTATCAGTATGTTTTTGGCCTAATGCTTTTGCACAGTACTGTATATGTCTTTTTGATAGTACCATATTATGTTTTAATAACTTTACATGCAAATAGATTAATAAATGTAACAGAATGAGAACATATGGTGGAAAATGCAGACACAGAACTTTGGCTTTGATTCTTTTGTTAATTGTTTTCTATTACTATTTTATTACATATATTTTGCTGTGCTGAATGCTCTGTTCTGTGAGGTTAGGCTTACAAATCTGTCTGTGACTGTGGCACCTATGTGAATAAAATATGAATTTGCATTCTTGCTTTCAACAATTTTTTTTCTTTTTTTTTTTTACACTAATACTGATAGATGCCAAATGTAATATTTCCAGACACTGTCTGTTGCCTGCAAGCGTAAGTGCTCTGTCAGACAGCAAAATTCCCCTAAAAGTTCTGATTTCAGAAAAGCAATGTGACTCACTCTTCATGCTAGATATTGATCATTATAAGTCATTATAGGAAATATTTTTTAGCCTACTGTTAGAAGAACGGCCTAGAATGTGGCACAGCTTGCGCCCTCTATTGGACAACATGATTTTGATGTGTTGTACAGATAGTTTAGTGCAGCCAACATATACAGAATCATTATATTATTATATATTTATTATTATCATGACAATATTACTTAAAAAATGCTACTCTAGAGGATGATATCAGTCCATTAACTCAGCATCTTTATATATACACATTTCACAATTTACTACTTATAGGGGCAGATATGTCAAGACTAACGTTCTATATGTCAGTCTCCAAAAAGATTATTGGAATAAATTGCACCAAATTTAGTATAAGTATCATAGCATTTGTTACATCTGTTTTAAAGTCTGCTAAAGTCAGAAAATGAAATCTACACCTCCTACGTGCAGGTGTAGATTTGCTCCAAAATTCATGATATTTTCTAGCATAAATCTTAATAAATTATACAAAAATTGTCGGCCGTGCCCCCTCCTTTTACTCCCGGGCATCTTTTTCAACTTTAGGCGAGTGTGTTTTTTTTAAAGTTCTTTTTCCACAACTTTTATCTTTCTACAAGATTTTGCACAATTGGCAGCTCTTTTGGGCTCAGTTTATGCCAAAAACTAGTATAAACTGTATGATAAGTTCAGAACATAATTTCTGTTTGGTATTATGAAGGTTTGCCAGTACATTGCTTTAATTATGCTGTATTAAAGCGAACATGTATGCAGATTCATGCTGCCTGAGCCACAAGCAGCAGGAATTAGACACTGGCGGCTTTATTCCAGCTGTGTATGTTTTACACTGTAACACGACAATCGGAAGAAAACGTACTTTTAAAAAATGTAGGAGGACTATGGCCCTGATTCATCAAGACCAACATTCTTCACACTGGTCTTGATGAAGGGGCGGGGGTCTTGATGAAGGGTTCATGTGGAATCAGTCACTTCTTAATGAATCAGGCACATCTCAAACGTTTGAGTGGCAATGCCCCGCATGCCCCAGCTTTGACCATTTTGGTGGACCTGGCCAAACCTGGCATGAAAATGCCAAAAATTTTAAAATCTGAAACTTCCTAAGTGTTTTACGTCAGATTTCTGCTGTAAACACTTTGATGAATCAGGTCCTCTATTTTTTGGATGAGTACTTCAAGGCAGGTCCTCAGCAGCTTCATCCCTCCCTGCTTACGTAGACTGGCAGGTTCATCCCTGAACGCACATAAACCTATTAGTCATGGACACCAGAGCGGGGAGATGACGTAGGTAGGGGATTGACCTTGGACTAGTCTTCCAAGACTTATTGTCCCTGGTCAGGTTTTCAAAGTATGTTTCTTCTAAAATGCCACAACTTTCAGAGTAAAGCAATCACGGCTACTATAACGCAGCCAGTGTCTGAGTCATGCTGCCCGTGCCCAAGGAAACATGAATCAGCAAACAGGTTTCTTTTAAAGGGGTTGTCCACTACTTTAGATTACCCCCCCAATGTATCCCCCCAGGGCCCCCAAGACTTTTTGTAAGTAACATGAATCAGCAAACAGGTTTCTTTTAAAGGGGTTGTCCACTACTTTAGATTACCCCCCCAATGTATCCCCCCAGGGCCCCCAAGACTTTTTGTAAGTACCTTCTGTTGCAGATAATGCCTGTGAGTGGCGCTATCACTGGCCGCTCACAGGCATCACGTGACCCCCGGCTGCAGCCGGCTCTGACATGCAGCCGGCTCTGACATCCGCTGATGTCACGACAAGTGCTGGCAGCAGCCGGGGGTCTCTGTCTTCTGCGTTCCACGGTGGATGCCAGGCTGTGGGTAGGGTTACCCCCCCTCGTCACACCTGGCATCCACCACGCTCTCTGCCTCTCCCCATTCATTAGGAAAGCGCGCGGTGGATGCTGGGTGTGAAGCGGGGAATAACCCCACCCACAATCCAGCAGCCATCGCGGGGACCCCAGCGCTGAGTCATGCCTCACTTGTCGTGACGTCAGCGCGGGGTCGCGTGATGCCTGTGAGCGGCCACCGATAGCGCCGCTCACAGGCAGAAACAGCAACGTAAGGTATTTACAAAAAGTCTTAGGGGCCCCGGGGGGATACATTGGGGGAATAATATAAAGTAGTGCACAACTTCTTTAAGTTTTCTTTAAATCAGGTTTGATAGTCATTCTTGTTCATACCTTCATGTAATTTTTGTTCGGCTTTGCAGCAATGACCTCACATCTTCCAACCACCTGTAGGCTTAATGTTTGCACAGAACATGCAATTTTGTAATGGTGTAGTGTTACCACCAGCTATTATACAGTAGTCTCCGGTTGCAGTGAGCTAGAGTGCATTGTGCTATGCCGGGCTATGCCTCTTTACAGTATTGTCTGGTCCCAAGCAGTGTTGACCTGAGGTTCCTTGACTACTATCATTATAAGATCTCATTCCCCGTCTATACAGAACATATGTATGTCCACTTTTAAGTACATTGTAATCTTTGTTGTCATCATTGCACACATAGTACACATCAATAAGGTCTAATTTATTATATGTGAATTACCCCAAATGAACTTGACCCTAGTAGCAAGTGATTGTCTCCAAACTCCGCACCATATAGAGTTGTTTTCTTCTGGACCTTTATGGTTATGTTGTATTAGAGGCCTACTCTCATGATACAGCCTGACAACCAGCACTTTTGTTCACCTGTCCCATGCTGGTTCCAAGTAGTCACAAGCAGAATACTGAATGCTCCATTTACTGTATCTCAGTGAGGAGCAGGTTACAAGTACAATGTATAACCTCCAAATTATCCATAGAAGATTGAAACTTGCTAACTTATAAAATTATATTTTATATATAACCTACACTTTATATTACAGTACAATAGATACTTTTGAACTGATTTTTAGTGATTATTTTGTACATTTTGAACAACCTTCTCCCAAACCAAGTGCCAACACATACGATTCCATTGGTTACATTATTGTACTGTACATTACAACCTGAAATGTAAGGTCTGAGCAGTCCATACATTGTGTGCATAAAATATGATATTGGGATTCCTAAATTACTCATAATTAATTCCCACAATCGGTATGTAATCTATGCTGTGGCTTCTGTTAGTGTTCTAACCACTGTATCCTCATGTATGAGCCCGGTAACCCTATCCAATGTAAAACACTAGTGTTTCCTAGCCAGATATAACATCTCAGAATGGTAATATATGCACTTATAGGTAGGTCAGCATGCTATACCACAATGCAGCCTCCTTTAACAGCTTACAGAAATGATCTTTTATTAAAAGTTGGAATAATCGTTTATATTTGATGTGATGAACTTGTGTCCTTACAGATAGTATGATTTTGTTATTTATTCTAATACTATCCATTTTCTTTTTTACTCCACAGAAAAATATATGAAGAGCAGTAAGTATTTTAATACTACTTTTATACTACTTTCATTAGTATTAGTAGCTCCATGGGTGAATTTAGTTGTAGTTTTGTGCCATCTAAAACATGACAAAACTCTAGACTACTGCAGTTTTTGTGGGCTGTAAAAAGAGCGCTGAAACCAGGATGATTATACCCTTAGTGAATGAACGATGGTATATAGAGGTAACTTTAAATTAAAGATTATGTGTCCTTCATCACCTTTTTGTTTAGCGACCTCAATGTCACTAAAATGAAGAATGACGCAATTTTACAGATAGTCTGAATTAAAAATTGTTTGTGTTCACAGCCTCTATGCAGATCTATGCATCTTCATGGTAACAGAGAGCAAACATCACCTTTGTAGTCTGATTCTGCAGTTATCCATCTTTGTATCGATCACGTACTCCTTGATGACATGCATGTGAAAGGTTAATGACAGCCATACAAATTAGATGGCTGTCAGTCAAACGATGCATCGGCCGATTGTTTAACCGACAGCCATCTTGTCTGTGTCTCCCATACACAGGAGCGCTTTTTTGGCCAAGTGCTACTGTGGTTTCTATGGGAAAGCCAGCGACCTAACTCCTGGAGAGCAGTGCGTTTGGCAGTCAGAAATCGGATATGCTTAATTGACAACTAAGAAGTATAGCAATAGTGGACATCGAGTCAAGACACTAGGCTTTGATATAGCAAACACTCCCAATAAACTCACTAGTTCAATGATATCAGCAAAAGGTGAGTATTATTTAAAACCTAAATTTTAATAAGTATTAAATAAAAAGGACGATAGTTACGCACACAAAAATTTTAAACCCATAATTAACTGGTATGAAATAACCAGATCTACAGTGGGGGATATAGACCCAACAACAAGAAATCACTACCAACCAGATATCAAGTAAACTCAAATGACAGTGGTTTCAAAGTCAAAGGCCCCTTGCTTATGAAACAGGTCCGTTTAACAGAGTGTTAAGTGAACAGAACGTAAGTATACAGTATATAAAACAATCTCACCCATTTGTCTCGTCCAGAAGGGGTCTGGCATCTCAGACCATATCATAGATCCCCATCTGGTTAGGACTGGAGCTGGCAAGGTTTTGAGGTGGTCCTATTATGCCCTGAATTCATTTACTGGCCCTAGCACGCAAAGATTCCTGGCCTTAAAAGGGCAGTCCACAGTTGTCCCTATGTAGATGTACCCTAAGCTAGCCCTGAGTGGCTCCCTACGCGTTTCTCCCTTGTAGGGTCATCAGGGGAGGACAAAAGCACGCATAGAATCGGTATATGGGCAAAGTATCAACTGCCCAGTGGTTAGTCTGGCATATACAAAGCTATGAGCTATCGGCGTCCATTAAGCAGATGAGTAGAACAGATCAGCAAAGACCATAATGACTAAACCTGTTTAATATGGTAAGTAGTAGGGACAACACTGCCTCTTACTACTTACTGGATTATCTTCCAGTGGGTTCCTTTTGACTTTGCGTCCGTTGATGAAGTGCTTCTGGTTGCCTTCGTCATTCCTGTGATAAACCTGTTTAATATGTCACTATTATAGCAAAGCAATCTTACAGAGCAGTATTAAATCATACATGATAGATCAGATAATATTTCACTGTTAAATAACGCATATCTCTATTTTCATCCCATAGAGGTAAACCCAATCTGCTGGACATGGGATCCCTGATGATTAAGCCTATCCAGAGAGTAATGAAATATCCCCTGTTGCTTTGTGAACTGCTGAACTCCACTCCCTCGTGTCACCCAGACTACAGGACACTACAGGAAGCCTTCACAGCGATTAAAGACATTAACGGCAACATCAATGAGCTGAAGAGGAGGAAGGATCTAGGTACGCTAAAGACAATGTACATTACCTTGTTTACATACATAAAACAATATACAGATCCTATAACTGTACTGTGTTACAAGTAGTTTCCTTATATATTCTCAAAGAGGTTCTGCAGCAGCTTGTATATCTTTTTTACTCTCCAACATGACTGTATTCTTTAATAGGATGACTAATAACACTTGACTAATGCTTCTGTTTAGAAACAGGTTTTTCAGCAGAAATCTTTATCAGGCTGCGTTCACACATTGCGTATTTTCGCGCGCTTTTTTTGCGCGCGCTTTTTGAAAATACGCAATGTGCTTTGTGTCTGCCAGCAAAGTGAATGGGAAATTCACTTTGCCGTTCAGACACTGTGTAATTTTACGCAGCGGGAAAGCGCAGCTGTGTAAAGAATTGGCATGCCAATTCTTTACGCAACTGCGTCCCGCGCTTTCTCTCTATTGTGCCCATTATAAGCGATGGAATTACGCAGTTGTGTTCACACACTGCGTAATTCCATTGCTTTTCTACGGAGGCGCAGGATGGATACTCACCTACCCGATGTCAGGGGAGAGGCGTCCGGTCCGCTCCAATCCCGCGCTTCCAGCATCTGCCGGTGAGCCGATCAGCTGTTAGCTAACCGGCTTGTAACCGGCCGGTCAGCTGATTACAAGCCGGTCACGTGACAGTCAGCTGATCGCTTCACGGCAGATGCTGCAAGCGCGGGACGGAGCAGACGCGTCTCTCATCCATCGGGCAGGTGAGTATCCATAGTCTGTACATACACTGCTAGGGACACACAGGACACATAGACACACACAGTACACACACGACACACAGACATTACACATGTCACCCTTCATTTTCACACTGCGGTTTTTGCTGCGCTTTTTTAAGCAGTGTGTGAATGGAGGTGCTTTTTTACCTGCTTAAAAAAACGCAGATAAAAAATGCAGGAAAATACGCAGCGTAAAAAAACACAGGGAAATACGCAATGTGTGAACACAGCCTCATTGCCTAAGTTGCTGTAGAATTCAATAATCAACATGTTATCGGTTGGAGAATATATTTGGCATGAGTGGGGGTGGCTTTCTGCATTAAGGAAACAATCCAGCTATATAACTTTTATATACTGTATATTGTGTACTTACATCCATGTAGTTCGATCTCCCTTTTGCTTCTCTTCTGCCTTAATCTTTATTTCAAGAAATCACCACTCTCCACAAGGAGAAACGTTACCCCTTAGACCTCAGTCCAGAGCCTCTCACCTAGCCAAATCAGATCTCATACTTTGCACTGATGAGGGTCAATAGCTTGAAACACCGTGTCTGCAAATTGAGATTCTGATTTGGCTTTTATCCTAAGTCATATTTCACGACTTGTTAAAGGATTGATAGTGACCTATAGGATCGCTGCTTCCAATATAGGTGACACTATAGAGTTCTAGTCCTCTTCCTCTCTCAAGAGGCAATTTGCATAAGAAATCACCCTGCATTTTATTTCTCAATGCTCTTCTATCAATCCCATGATGCATCAGTACAACATCACTTTGGCAGCTAGAACCCATGCCATATACTGTATGTCCGCTGTGGGGACAGTGTGGTTATCCCTCTCTGTATTCTCCTAAATAAGGTAATATATAAGCTAAAAGTATAAAAAGAGAAAGTTGAGCTGTGATTTGCTTTACAATAACTGTGTTACAGAAGCAGTCTATTCATCATCAATAACTGTGATATAAGTTTCTGTCCCTCTGGTAACGAAAATGGTGACCTCTTTCAGAGAACATAAGGCATGCAATTATAAGGAAGTCACCTTGAAGACACATTACCTAACTGAAGAGAAGTATACCATGAATTTTCAGAAAGAAAGGAACAACTGAACAAGGGAGTATTGGCAGAATTATATATGTTGGAGGACAGGTTGAATTAAAATAAAATCAATTGACTGATACTTTAATGCACTGTTTGCCCAGAGGCTCCTCTTTTCTAAAAGAAAGGGTACATTATGCTACACATATTTATAGCATTCTAATACTTTATATCATATACCGAATTCAATAACATATTGCTTTTTTTAACCATGTAAGAACGTAAAAAAACTCAACTTGTTTTCTAAAATTGTTTTTCTGTAGTTGGTGCATTATTTGTGACATTAACCACTTCGCGCCAGAGCCTGTTTTTGCCTTCGTGACCGGGCCAATTTTTTCAATTCTGACCACTGTCACTTTATGAGGTAATAACTCTGGAACGCTTCAACGGATTCCCCTGATTCTGAGATTGTTTTTTCGTGACATATTGTACTTCATGATAGTGGTAAAATTTCTTCGATATCACTTGCGTTTTTTTGTGAAAAAATCGGAAATTTGGCAAAAATTTTGAAAATTTTGCAATTTTCAAACTTTGAATTTTCATGCCCTTAAATCAGAGAGATATATTACACAAAATAGTTAATAAATAACATTTCCCACATGTCTACTTTACATCAGCGCAATTTTGGAACCAAAATTTTTTTTTGTTAGGGAGCTATAAGGGTTAAAAGTTGACCAGCGATTTCTCATTTTTCCAACAAAATTTACAAAACATTTTTTTAGGGACCACATCATATTTGAAGTCACTTTGAGGGGTCTTTATGACAGAAAATACCCAAAAGTGACACCATTCTAAAAACTGCACCCCTCAAGGTGCTCAAAACCACATTCAAGAACTTTATTAACCCTTCAGGTGCTTCACAGGAATTTTTGGAATGTGGAAGAAAAAAATTAACATTTAACTTTTTTCACAAAAATGTTACTTTAGACCCAATTTTTTTTATTTTCGTAGGGGTAACAGGAAAAAATGGACCCCAAATTTTTTTGTGCAATTTCTCTTGAGTGCGCTGATACCCCATATGTGAGGGAAAACCACTGTTTGGGCGCACTGCAGGGTTCGGAAGGGAAGGAGCGCCATTAGACTTTTTGAATGTAAAATTTGTTTGAATAATTAGCAGACGCCATGTTGCGTTTGGAGAGCTCCTGATGTGCCTAAACAGTGGAAACTCCCCACACGTGACACCATTTTGGAAACTAGACCCCTTAGGGAACTTATCTAGATGTGTGGTGAGCACCTTGAACCCCAAGGTGCTTCACAGAAGTTTATAATATTGAGCTGTAAAAATAAAATTTTCACATTTTTCCCACAAAAATGTTTTTCATCCCCTAATTTTGCATTATCATAAGGGTAATAGGATAAATTGCACCATGAAATTTGTTGTGCAATTTCTCCTGAACACGCCGGTACCCCATATGTGGGGAAAACCACTGTTTGGGCGCACGGCAGGGTTTGGAAGGGAAGGAGCGCCATTTGACTTTTTGAATGTAAAATTTGCTTGAATAATTAGCGAACGCCATGTTGCATTTGGGGAGCCCCTGATGTGCCTAAACAGTGGAAACCCCCCACAAGTGACACCATTTTGGAAACTAGACCCCTTAGGGAACTTATCTAGATGTGTGGTGAGCACCTTGCACCCCCAGGTGCTTCAGAGAAGTTTATAATATTGAGCCGTAAAAATAAAATTTTCACATTTTTCCCACAAAAAATGTTTTTCATCCCCTAATTTTGCATTATCATAAGGGTAACAGGAGAAATTGCACCATTAAATTTGCTGTGCAATTTCTCCTGAGTATGTCGATACCCCATATGTGGGTGAAAACCACTATTTGGGTACACTGCAGGGTTCGGAAGGGAAGGAGCGCCATTTGACTTTTTGAATGTAAAATTTGTTTGAATAATTAGCGGACGCCATGTCGCATTTGGGGAGCCCCTAATGTGCCTAAACAGTGGAAACCCCCCACAAGTGACACCATTTTGTAAACTAGACCCCTTAGGGAACTTATCTAGATGTATGGTGAGCACATTGGGAGACATAATAAACAAATCAGTAGCAGGTGAAGAATTGGTTTTATTTATTTTTTACGCCGTTCCTCGTGCGGTATAAGTGATGAGATTACTTTATTCTTCGGGTCGGTGCGATTACAGAGATACTAGATTTATATCGGATTTTTATGACTGAAAGCTGTCACACACTAAAAGACGCTTTTTTTTGCAAAATCTAGTTTTTGCATCGCCATATTTTGAGAGCTATAATTTTTCCATATTTCGGCCGACAGAGTCATGTGACGGCTTGTTTTTTGCGGGACGAGTTGACATTTTTATTTGTACCATTTTTGGGTACGTCACATTTTTTGATCGCTTTCTATTCCGTTTTTTGGAAGGTAAAATTAACAAAAAACAACAATTCAGGAATTGTTTTTGGAGGTTTTTTTTATGCCGTTCTGCGTGTGGTAAAAGTGATAAGGCAGCATTATTCTTCGGGTCAGTAAGTTTACTGTATATTTTTTTATGTTTTGGCGCTTTTACACAGTAAAACAATTTTATAGAAAAAATATTTTTTTTGCATCGCTTTATTCTGAGCTATAACTTTTTTATTTTTCGGCTGATGGAGCTGTATGGTGGCTTTTTTTTTGCGGAACAAGATGACGTTTTCAGCGGTACCATTTTTATTTCCATTTTGCTTTTTGATCGCATTTTTTTCCACTTTTTGTTTGGCGATATGAGGAAAAAGCATAGTTTTTTGCTCCGTATTTTATTTATTTTTATTACGGTGTGCACAGAAGGAGTTAATTAGTGTGACAGTTTTATAGCTCGGGTTGTTTCGGACGCGGCGATACCAAATATGTGTACTTTTTTTGTTTTTGCATAAATATACGGATTTATCGGTTTAATATTTTATTTATTTATTTTTATTTATTTTGTGATTTTTTTTAACAGTTTGAAAACATTTTTTTTACTTTTTTTACATTTTTACTTAATTTTTTATTTTTCTGATCACTGATATCATGTAACATATATTACATTGTATGAGACCACTGCTGACAGTTTCACACTGTGTCTCCTGCTGGACTCAGCTTGCAGGCTGAGCCTAACAGGACACCATATATGGCAGATCTGGAGGCGGTCATGTGACCTCCAGCTGCCATAACGCCAGGTCCTGGAAGGTATCAGGGGTCATCGGAGAGGTAAGTAGACGACCCCCTCTCCTCTCACTATCTTCTATATGCCGCGATCACTATAGATCGCGGCATATAGAAGATAGCAAAGGGTTAACATCACTGGGACCTGATCCAATCAGGTCCCGATGATGTTCCCTGCCAGAGCTATCGCTCTGCACCGCACCCGCAGCGCTTGTAGGACCCTGGGGGTCCTGAGCGCTGCGGGACCGCCCACCGTTTTTAAACATCGGCGCTGCACAGAGCCCAGGCAGCGCCGACGTTTATCTACAGTGGGCGGTCAGGAAGCAGTTAAAGGGAATCTGTCAGTAGGATCAACCCTGAAAGTTGAATAAAATGTTACCGTGATATCTGTGATCCCATGTCTCATTCCAGAGAAATTTTTCTTACATGCAAATGAGCTGGACATAGATCTGCATGGAATCTGCCTCCAAAGATTATTTTAAAGGCAATCTATTAGTAGGATCAAACCTCTTAAGCCATCTATATGGGAATGCAGTCCATAGAAAGTTGAATATAATTCTATCTTAATATCTGCAATCCAATGTTTCATTTAAGAGAAATCCATGTTTTTCTTATATGTAAATGAGATATTAATATCTATGGGCCGGACACTGATCTGCATGAGAATCTGCCTCCATAGCTAATTAGAAATAAAAGGGGGAGCTACCAGTGTTAACCATGTAATGACTGACACTTTGCTCTGGTAAGTACACACAGCTCTGCAATGAGAGAACTAACACAGTACAGCAGAAGTGAACTTTGTCTATTTACCGCAGCAATTGTCCTGTCATGGTGCTGGCAGCTCTGCTGCAGAGATGCTCCTGATTATAATTAACACAGAACAGATGAGTTGAACCTTTTCTCATTCAACATCTCAACTTATTTCCGCTGTGAAAGGACAACTGCAAATGTTCTGCTGCATTTCATTAGTTCTGATCTCACTGTGGAGCTGTGTGTAATTATGAGAGCAAAGTGTCAGTCATTACATGTCTTACACTGGTAACGCCCCCTTTTATTTTGAATAAGTCCTGGAGGCAGATTCTCATGCAGATCTGTGTATGGCCCATGAAGGTTGAACCTACTGAATGATTCCCTTTAATCTTCCTACCAGCATAACTATGGGCAGCCAAGTATGTTTTCCTCTGAAAGAGCCGACCAGGGACTATAGCTGGAAACACAGTCAGTACAACTTCGTCTTGAGCGGATTCTCCCCTCCAGGTGATTAATAGGTCTCTGGATATGTTCACATATAAAGTGTCCGAGAGCGGTAGTCGCGACCCAGCTGCTGTCCGGTTGCGCTCTGGCACTTTACAGACAAGGGGTGTCCCAATCCAAGTGTGCTGTGGGGTGCATCACACTCACTTGTAGGCCACAGGCCTCTGCTGCCTCCAGGCTTCCTTTCTCAGGAGTCACCGCACACAATGCATGGGAGACCAAGTTCTTTGTAACAGTCAAACGTTTACTCAACAGTCCAAGTTCATCAGGTGGGCACAAGTGGGATAGGGCACAGCAATTCACACTTCCTTCCTCCTTAGTACAACTTCTCTTCTGTCTCGCTACCCATTCATTCTCCACTACCCTCGAGCCCGCTGTCTCTGTCAGCCTCGGAGATGTCCACTCCGGCAGTGCACCACTTCCACTGACCTCATGATGTCAGAAGACTAGGCCCGCTCCGTGGTACCTGGCACGAGCCCTAGGCTCCGGACACTGTTGGAATGTCCATCAGGGAACTCCATTTGGTCTTCCACTGCCTCAAACGTTTGGCCCAAGCTGCCCCTAGCAAGCCATCCCACCTGAACTTGAACTCCGCTATACACTTCACTAGCTGACATTGACCTCCCCCTAACCAGGAAGTGCCCCCCTTTTAACTGACACTAGTGCCCACCCACTGGGCTAGTTTTATCTTTAACCATTTCCTATTTTGTATGCTAAACCTATTATCCCTATTCTATATCTTATGCTATCCTAAGCTATACTCACATTATGCTTTAACACCTTATATACTGTACCTCACCATAATACATTACATTACATTAGACACACATTATTTTTACATACCAAACTGCACAACGGTATTCACATAGCGCGTCTGTTGTCTTTAGGGGCAGGAACAGGGTAAGACAGTCCACATCCTTACAGACACATAGGAGAAACATGTCAATCAACTAGAGTGTTGCAGAGAGAATCCGGCTAGGAGCAGGACTGACTAGGAGAAACATGTCAATCAACTAGAGTGTTGCAGAGAGAATCCGGCCAGGAGCAGGGTTGGACTAGTCAGCTCTGCCCCTTTAGTTGACGGCCAGCTTTTCAGGCTGAAGCCTTTCAGAAAAATGCCTTACATATCTGGCTGTAGTCGTGCAGCCAGGCTCTGATTCATGCTCCTGTGGTTTGGGCAGCATGAATCTAATGATAGGTTCCCTTTAACTGTCCTATGCACTTTTGTTACGATACTGGCATAGTACTGCTGGAAACCAGTGGCCGAGGGAGCATGAGCAGGAACAGCAAGCCGTAGTAGAAGTTCTTGGAGTGTAGCAAAAGGAGTTGTAGGAAACAATCCGTAGATAGGTGAGAACAGTCTGGGTAAGAATGTTCAGTAGCTGGAGATTGGAACTAGGCTAACAGCTAGACATAATACTCAAGCAATGATTGAGAGATCCATGCTGCTTTAAGTAGGCCCAAACAGGAAACAAGATGGATCCCACAGGTTCAGAATCTGCCATCTTAGTAAAGGACAATTGCAGAACACAACAGCAGCCTCCATTGGTAAGTAAGTAAGGAATGGGATTTCAGCGCAGTTATTAAGGTGAACAATAGCAGCCACTAGTGGTCAAACTGTAGAAGGACAACAGGAATCTGACAACTTTGAACCACAGATAAAACATGGTTCTTACACTGACTATTGACAATTACAAACTCAGTTACGCTACAATGACACATTTAATTGCAACATCTGGATGTTGCTGAAATGCAGTATTATCAATCAACATGTGAAAGGCATTGGTGTAATGTTCCCTGACCTACTTTGTTCTGTTTATAATACTGGCCCACCCTTTGGGCACCCTCGGGCACCAGAACCTGGGTGCAAGTGCTGTACCCGCTATTCCTATGATCTTCATCCCACTGTGAAATGCATGCACGATGTCACATACATCATTATTTGTAATCTGAGTGCTGTTGAATGGAGAAACATTGTGATAATCTATAATATAAAACTGCCTGCATTTCTCGTGTCCTGTATTTTTTAATTATGAGAACATCTTTGATTTCATTACTCTTGACTTCGGGCCCGTTAAACATCAGGACAAAAGGAAACTAAACCACAAATTTCATTATAATTTTTGTAGTTCATTACTAAACTCAGCAGCTAAAAAAAGTTCCCTCTACTTGGAACCTTTGACTATTAATTGAACAATCATCTTCTATGAGCCCAGGCCACTGTATGTATTATCTATTTTGCGATGAATGTTAATATTAACACAGGAGTAGCTTGCCCTTTACCATCTGGGTGTAATATTTTATGCCTTTTGATATCTGATTTTTTTTTAGTGCTGAAGTACAGGAGGGTAGATGAAGAAGAATCTCTGAAAGACAAAATGTCCAAGCTCAGTATTCACTCAATTACAAAGAAGTCAAAGAGAGTGACCAGCCACCTGAAGATACTGACCGGTAGAGAACAGGCGCGTACCATTTACACGTATCATAGTTTTTTAGATACACACATATTGCATCAATGTATCATAAAAGGATGTGACACATACTGTATTTGCAAAGTAGACTGACCAGAAAACATTATAATAATTAAAGGGGTTGTCCACTTTAGAAAAAAATCTGTTTCCATGTGTTTGAAATGTATTTACATAGAACTTACTACTATACTTGAATTATCAAGCTGCCCCATTCTCATATAGCATAGGTCTCGGCAGCTTCACTTCCAGCTTATGTTTGACCAAAAGGGGAATTTGCTGTGACGTCATGTCGTCAGCGCTATTTGTTAAGGGGGATGACTGACTGGCTCACTTCAGTAGTTAATTCAGTCCCCTACTCTGTCATAGTCAATGCATAGAAAAAATAAAGAGCAGGCTTAAATATTGAAATAAGCCAATCAGCCGCCCCCTCCCCACACAGCAGAGATGACATGCCGACAAAGAAGAGATTTGGAAATGGAGCTTCAGAGATACATGACCAACACTGATATCTGGAGATCTGGACAGCTTTAATATCCTTCTCAACATAAAAATTGCAACCCCAAGAAGGAAAACTAGGGGAATTGTGGAAATCACAGGATAGATAGACATGTTAATGATATGCAAATGATGAAATAATGGCATGCTAACAATGTAGTTATTAATGATTATCTGAGAAATGCTCACAAATAATCAAGATCCACCGCTGGCAGCTCTCTTTGGAATTACCAACCAATGACGTCGTAGATGTGCTGAATGGAGACAAGTCCAGAGATGCTGCAGGTCATGGTAGCACATTTAGACTACACAGACTGCTAATGGTAGCACAAGTAATATGTGGCAATGGCTCCTGGGACACTTGGAGAAATGGCCTTACCACTGGTTTAATGATTAATCTTTTCTGTACTGCAAGTAAAATTGAACTTCTTAAATCAAGGCTAAGGGGCCAGTGTCTACACAAACCATCAGAAAGCATTTGCACAAAATTGAGCCATGGCCCAGGCGCTCAGCCACAGGTGTTCCATTGACCTCACGCCACTGGTCTCAAAGGCTTCCATGGTGCAGTGCAAGACAGCAATGGAGGCTGAAATGCAGGTCTATCCTCTCCCACTTTCATCTTGGGTACATTGATAGCTGGAGATTGGTTTGGAGAGTACCTGGGCAACGCCATGAAGAGGTCTTCATGAGAAACCATCATACCAGTCCTACTCCTGGGATTATAGTGTGTGTTAGTATAATGTACAATAGCCAGACTCCTCTGGTCTTCATTACAGGTACACTAACAGCTTGACGTTACAATTGGTTGTGGGACCAGTGGTACGGCTATTTCTTCAAAGTGTCCCAATAGCTGTTTTTCAACATGATAATTGATAATGCCAGGCTGCATGTTGCTCATGCTACTGTGAGTAGACTGGAATGTAGCCACTGCGCGAACTTGGCCAGGCTCTGGTGGTTAACCACTATTTTAACCATCTTGATCAGGCCAAATTTTTCAATTCTGACCAGCGTCACTTCATATGGTAATAATTCTGGAATACTTCAACATATCCCAGTGATTCTGAAACTGTTTTTCCTGACACATTGTGCTTCATGTTAGTGGTAAATTTTGGTTGATATGATTTGTGTTTATTTATGAAAATATTGAAAATTTTGCAAAAAATTAGAAAATTTTGCAATTTTCAAACTTTGAATTTTTATGCCCTTAAATCAGATAGCTATACCACACAAAATAATTAATAAATAATATTTACCACATGTTTTCGTAACATCAGCATCATTTTAGAAACATCATTTTTTTGTTAGGAAGTCAGAAGGGTTGAAAGTTTATCAGCAATTTATCATTTTTCCAACAAAATTTACAAAACCAATTTTTTTCAGGGACCACATCATATTTGAAGTGAATTCTAATGGGGGGCCTATGTGACAGAAAATAGCTAAAAGTGACAACATGTTTAAAAACTGCACCCCTCAAAACCACATTCAAGAAGTTTATTAACCCTTTAGATGCTTCACAAGAATTAAAACAATGTGGAAGGAAAAAAATGTAAATCTTTCCCAAAAAATGTTGCTTTAGCCCCAAATTTTTCATTTTCACAAGGTAATAGGAGAAAATGAACTGTATAATTTGTTGCAGGGCTCGGAAAAGGAGCATCATTTGACGTTTTAAGCGCAAAATTAGCTGGAATATATAGCGGACACCATGTCGCATTTGCAAGACCCTGATGTGGATAAACAGTGGAAATCCCCCACAAGTGACCCCATTTTGGAAATCACACCCCTCAAGGAATTTATCTAGAAGTGTGGTGTGCACCTTGAATCGACAGGTGCTTCACAGAATGTTGATCCGTGACAATGAAAAGACACATTTTTTTTCCACAAAAATATTTCTTTAGCCCCCAATTTTTCATTTTCACAAAGGTAGCTGGAGGAAATGGACCCCAAAATGTGATGTGCAATCTCTCCTGAGTACAATGATACCCCATATTTGGTGGAAAACTACTGTTCACTTACACAGTTTTAGGAAGCAGACTTTGCTCTTATGGTTTGCTGGCACTATGCCACAGTTGTAGGGCCCTTGTACTCCCAAAAGAGCAGTAACTCCCCCTCCCACAAATTACCCCATTTTGGAAACTACACCCCTCAAGAAATTCACCTAGGGTTGTGGTGAGCATACTGAACCCACGGGTGCGTCACAGAATTTTATAACTTTGGGATGTGAAAATGACAATGTAAGGTTTTTTTACACAAAATGTTGTTCTAGCCCAAAATGTTTAATTTTCACAAAGAATGATAAGACGAAATGGACCCAAACATTTATAAAGCAATACCCTATATGTGGTCATACACTTCTGTTTGGGCATAGAGAGCCCCTAAGCTTCCAAAACAGCAGAAATCCCCATAAAGTGACCCCATTTTGCAAATTACACTCATGGAAATCATATAGGGGTGTAGTGACTATTTTGACCCCACTGGCGTTTTCCAGGAATTAGTTCGCAATGGATGTTGCAGAGTGAAAATTGTAAATATGTCATTTTAGTGCCAAATACATAGTTCCCAGCTTGTCTTTTGGAGACATGTGCCACCTACATTCTTAAAGGGAACCTGTCATGTCCTTTTTAGCATGTAAACTGTCTCCAGTTTGTTGTTAGTGATGCAAGGTGCATCACTAACATGTTTTTTTTCATTAAAAATGGCGGCCTAATCATATGGAAAAAACACTTTATATAGTTATATTGTACTTTCTCATTTAGTCATAGGGGTGTGCTTAATTTATTCAGTCACAGTTGTCGCCACCCACGCAATCTGAATGATGTTCCCGGGGTTTGTCACTCAAATCCGCTTTGAAAAATCCCGCGCTTGCGCAGTGTCGATCGGTGAACCGCATGCTCCTTTCACAAGCAACAACTGTGAGTGAATGAAATGAAACACATCCCTATGACTAAGGCTGAGTTCACACGATGCGTATTTCATGCGTTTCCGCGGCGTTTTTGCAGTTGCGTAAACGCCGCGGAAACGCATGAAAAACGCATGGTAGAAGGGCAGCAATGTTCCCCAATTGAAATCCGCATGTGCTGTGCCCATGATGCGGATTTTTCCGCAGCGTAAACGCTGCGCTCAAAAATCCGCAGCATGTCATTTAATTTTGCGGAAACGCGACGTTTTCGCCGCCATTGACTTGCATTAGAACGCGCCAATTCCGCAAGACTGCATTTGTACTTGCGTTATTGGCGCGTTCTAATGTGCGGATGGTACCCGGGTGTGGAGGAGAGGAGAGTCTCATCCACACCCAGGTACCATTAAAAAAGCTGTAAAAACAAGAATAAAATAAAAAATATATATATACTTACCATCTGTCGGCCCGCGCACCGCTCCTGCTTGGTTCCCGGCACTTGCAGTGAGTTGAAGGACCTGCGCTGACGTCAGAGTCATGTGACGGGTCACGTGACACTGACGTCGGCAGGTCTTTCAATTCAAAGTTGC
Organism: Phyllobates terribilis; assembly: GCF_046119375.1. Taxonomy (NCBI): domain Eukaryota; kingdom Metazoa; phylum Chordata; class Amphibia; order Anura; family Dendrobatidae; genus Phyllobates; species Phyllobates terribilis. The sequence continues at coordinate 876,191,436 of NW_027362761.1, forward strand.
CAGGCGAGGGAGAACGGAGTGTAAAGCAGGACAGCGCGGGCCATCGGAGGTAAGTATATACACTCTCTCGGGTCACACTATATAAATCCATGCTGTTTGCATGGATTTATACAGTGTGACCTAGTTGTCAAGCACTTTCCAAGTGATGCTAAAATTGCCTGGAAAGCGCTTGTCAATCTGCATGCGGAAACGCATGTGAATCTGCATGTGGATCCGCATGTATTCTGCAGGAAAAACGCATGCACAATCTGCATGCGTTTTTTCTGCCAGGGAGATGCAGAAATGATGCAGAAATTTTCTGCTTCATTTCTGCATCGTGTGCACATAGCCTAAATGTTATATAATTGTTTAATTGTTCTTCAGGACAGTACAATTACAGCGACACCAGGGTTATAAAGTTTATAAAGTATTTTCATAATTTGCACACTAAAACTCTGATTTAGAGAAAAAAAGTATTTATTGCATCGGCGTATTCTGACAGCTGTAACTTTTTATTATTTCGCTAAATGAACTGTACGGGATGTTGTTTTCTGCGGGATGATTTGACATTTTTCTTTCTACCATTTTGGACTGCATAACTTATCACTTTTTATTTACTGTAGATTTTTGGATGGCAGAATGAATAAAAAACAGACATTTATAAATGTTTTTTACTATTTTTTTTTTACGCTGTTTACCTTGTGGTAAAAGTGATCAGACAGCTTTATTCTCCGGGTCAATGCGCAGTAATACCAGATTTATATCGTTTTTTTATGTTTTGCTACTTTTGCACACTAAAATCTATTTTTTTTCCAAACAATAACTTGTTTTTCCACCGTCATACTTTGATACTTGTTACCTTTTTAATTTTTTTTCAATAGAGCTATATAAAAGCTTGTTTTTTGGAGAAGATGATGTTTTTATTGATACCATTTTCTTTCTATGCGATTTTTTAATCACTTTTTATTCTCTGTTTTGCGTGTCAGTATGATGAAAAGGCTATATTTTTGGCGCTTTTTTAATTTATTTTTTTTACATTGTTCACCAAACGGGTTAAATAATATGACAGTTTTATAGATTGGTTTGTTGCAGATGCTGCAATACCAATTTTTTTTTTTTACTTTTGTTTTTATTTTTTAAAACTTTATTTCACTTTTTTTTACTTTTTTACCCTATCCCAGGATGGGACATTGCATTTTTCTGGTCTGATCGCTGATGTAATACTCCGCAGTGCTTTTGAATTGCAGGGCATTAGAGTTGTCAATCAGACACAAGCAGGAGGTGTCAGGTCCTGCTCACAGGCCACCGTACCTGGGTGACCCAGCTGACATTTTTCAGCCTGGTTTCACCATGGAGACCATTGGCATGACTTGATCGCAATCGCATCATGCCGATTAGAAGAGAGAGGGAGCTCACACTCTCTACTAAGCAAATTGATGCGCTGTTGCTATTGACAGTGGCATCAGAGAGGTTAAACACCCGCAATCGGACCTAGCCCCAATCGTGGGCATGATTGCAGGGTATATATCATAACTGACACCCTCTGATGGTTTCGCCACCTCTGCTAGTGAGCCTGCATGAGCGTCACACCATACATGTACGGTGGTTTGTGGGAACGCACTCCCTGTGGCCCCGTTTATGTATGGTGGATGTTGTGAAGGGATTAACCTCCATAGCTATACACTATGTCACTATGTAGGATAAAATCTCTAACAGCGGCAGATCCACAGCAGATAGAAAAAGCAATTCAATTGCAAACCTGCTTATTTTCTTGCTGTCTAACTAATTATGCCAATTTAATAACATGAGAACATCCCTTTAAGACTGACACATTTTTCATTGGGCTGAAAGTTGATTTGTCAATTAATTTGTTATGTATCAAAAATGTATCATCTTGCTGATATATCATATCAAATTGCAGGTGAAAGACAAGATATTTAACAAAGAAGAAAAAACTTTCAGAGGTTTGGAGAAGACTGTCAGGTCCTGCGTCAAGAACATTTCATGTACACTCCAGCTTATGCAGGTGAGCCTTGATGTAAGCTACACATTTGTATACTGCTATTACTGTCAAGCATTAGTTATATTATATCTCTTATACCATTTCAAAGTCTAAGGGTAGGTCAAATACCACAGTCTATCTTAAAGAAGCACTTCAATAAATCTTTTATTCCATAAACCTGTCTAAATGTATTTATTTTTATTTATTTTGTGTATGTAATGTAAATTTGTATGTAATGCGTTGTACACTGACAAGCAAAAGGGTAACAATGTTTTGAACTTTTGACTTTCAGGCTCCATATCTCACCATCCACTGCTGCTTTTAACGTGAGATTACCATAATTTTTTAGACAATCATCTTGACTATCTCATACATAAATTTGACTTGCAACTATTTAGCATATGATTAGTTATGCAGATTCTTGTCATGTCACTGCATTGTTACTGTTTTGCTTCTGGTGGTGGAAAAATCTTTTTCTACCTGAATACTACAAATTACAACCTGTTCTCATTCCCTAATGGCTCAGTGTGTTATTAGGTTGATTCTCAAGTGAAAGGTCACTGGTTCGAATCGAGGTGCAGCCATGAAGAAGATTTCCCAAGAAAAGAGAAACAGAATCATCCAGCTCATCGATAACGTTGTCTCGGCCAAGAAAATTGCCAAACTGCATCATGTGAGTGCCATGACAGTTGGAAGAATACGAAATGAAGTCCGTCCATCTATTCAAAAGCTAAGAGGTGGACGTCCAGGTAAAATATCAGAGTCAACAAGCTCATCACAAGGTCTATCAGTTCTTGTGCGACAAACATGGCAGTAGAGGTAGCTCGTATGCTTCATAATAGTGGGATCACAGATGTTCATGCAAGCACCATGCAATGCAATGTTACACAAGTCTTGAATGGTGGCTCGAAAAAAGGTGAAGAAGCCTTGACTTCAATTTCATCATAAGCGTTGGCTCGAGTTTACAAAAAGTGGACAGTAGAAGATTGAACACGGGTGATTTGGAGCGATGAGATGAATGTCAATAGACTATGCTCTGATGGGTGCAAATGGGTCTGGAAGAAACAAGGTAAAAATGAGCTAACGGATCAGGAAATTGAAGGAACTGTCAACTTCAGTCGAGAAAGCCTGATGATAGGGAGTTGTTTCACAGCCAATGGCATTGGATACTTGACCAGGATCAATGGTGGTCTCAATGCTGAGAAATATGTATCCTACAAGATGAGTTACTTTGTAGACTCGAGTACAATGGGTATGAAAAGGACGACATAATGTTCCAGCAGGACAACGACCCGAAGCATACAGCACGTCGAGATTAGCGAAGAAATGGTTCAATATCAATGAAGTAGAGGTGCTGGGTTGGCCAGTTTGCACCAACTTTGGGAATGTGCAGAAGAGACCTGGGATCAGATGTCGGTTGAGACATGCTTGAATTTGATCGAGAGCATGCCCAGAAGGATTAAGACAGTGTTGAAAGCCAAAGGTGGATTTACAAAATACTAACAAAATCATAAAAATTTGAATTTAGATTTTTTGAAGCAAAATGCCATGACATGACAAGAATATGCATAACTTATGCAAATTTATGTATGAGATAGCCAAGTTGATTGTTTATAAAATGATGGCAGTTTCACATTTGAAGCAGTAGTGGATGGTGAGATACGGAGCCTGAAAGTCAAAAGTTCAAAACATTGTTACCCTTTTGCTTGTCAATGTAAGTGCAATAAAATGCTTACTGGTCTTCTCCACTCACGTGCCTTGTCTATTGACTTGCCGGATCACACTGGGGTCTATATTTGAGCTATATTTGAGCTGAAGGTTTCTTTATAATATAAGTTTATAAGGCAACAAAACACGATTATATAGGCTTACATTGTAAAAGGGACTTCCAAGTCACACATAGAGCCCAGTGTGATCCAGTAAGTCAGAATTTCAGTCATGTGAGTGAGAAGAGGACTTTAGCGGCACTGGACACCACAGAAGATGGTGATCAGTGAGTATTTTATTGCACTTACACTATATCACATACACATTTAGGCTTAGTGCCCACGATGTAGAAATGAAGCAGAAATTTTCCTGAGCATTTCTCCATCTCCTTGGCAGAAAAACGCATGCGGTTTTTGCACGCGTTTTTGATGAGTATTTGACGTGTATTTGACATGCGTTTTTCTAATGCATTGTATAGGCAAATGCGCATGCAGAAACGCACAAGAATTGGTCTCGTTTTTTTTTCTGCGAGTAAAATCTGCGCAGAAAAAATCCTGACCATGTGCACAGAACTTGCAGAATGTCATAGGAAGTCATGGGATAAAGTATGCAATGCGTTTCTGGAGCATTTACGCGCTGCAAATACTCACCAAAAAACGCACCAAAAACGCATCGTGGGCACACAGCCTTAGATGGGTTTAAGGAATAAAAAATTTCTTGGGAGTGCTTCTTTAACTAACCCATAATTCTGGGTGCGATAAATGAAAGTATGAAGGATCCCTGTTAAATGGCTATCTATTGTATCTTTCTAGGATGCTTTACCTCTGGCTGGCCAAAATGTTATTGGGCTACAAGATTTATTGCATGACGACACCCAAGAAAGTCATGAAGATTTAAACCCCCAAAGTAGTGTGGGAATACATTATGAGCAGCTGGTGAGTTTACTGTTCCTAATCACATAAGCATTGCTAATCAGTATTTAGGATCTTGGATTAGATCACAGTAATGGACGACCAATACAAATTTCTTACAGGGGGTAGTCTGGTTCTTTGAAATGAATGAATGGGTTATCCAGGAATATAATAATTTCTTACTGTGGGCCTAAGAACTATCAGGCAGAGCTGTCACTGACCGATCCTGCCGGTGATTCTGAGGCTTCCACTGGCGTGACATCGACAGAGCAGCGCCTTCTCTTCCGCTCTGTTCTGTTGACGGGGTAGGAACGCCGATGTCAGGCTGATTGACAGCCATCACCTAGCTGCATAGCTGCGGGAAGTCAGCTGTCAATCAGTATGACGTTGGCAGTCACGTCCCATCAACAGAACAGAGCGGAAGAGTAAGAGCTGATCTGTTGATGTGGAGCAGCTAAATCACTGGCAGGAGCAGTAAATGACTGCTCTGAGCCGGCATCGAATAGAACAGGCAGGTTGTTGCTAACTTGTTAACAACTACCTACCTGTTAGTTGTTGGCTCATAGTAAAAAAAATTTTTGTCCTGGATAACCCCTTAAAGTCCAACTGTCTGAAAGAAACCACAGCGACGTGTCCTCTTTATTGTTCACACTGCTCCGTACAGCACCGCTCCAAGCTTTTAGTATTGACTATGCCTCATATTGCAGTTTGCTGCAGCTCTGTCATAAAAGGGTTTACCACATGAAACTGAAAAGGTTTTTCACAAGACAGTGAACATGTTAGAAAGAATGATTGATGGTATCAGGGGGCTTTGTACTGCTTGCCAGTGAGGACAAGACCTCCAGCCGTTTTGGCAAAAAAGACATCACAATCTGCTGTCACCAACATCTTGTTATTAGCAATACAGGGGGAGATATTGGCACTTTATCATCAGTTTCTGAAAAGTCAATTCTTAAATGACAACCAATGTGTCGACAGATCCTGTTATGATATATATTATATATATATTATATATATTTTTTATGTATAATTGATTAACTTTGACTGTTTTCTTTTCCATTTCTCATTTTCTTGTTGTTTTAGCAACTTATTATGTGTAATACTAGATTTTGGGAAAAGACTGGCATAGGGGTTTGACATTAGCATTTCAATTATCAATTCATGCCAGTATATATGAATATAAAATACATATACAATACCCTGCTACATATAGATAGACAGTCGAGAGGAACACTGAGCTAACAAAGCTGGTGAAAGATATCAAGGACTTTATACAGAAGAAGATATTTCTCTAGGGGAGAATTCCTATATACATAAGAAATTCGGTAGAGTATGCCACCATTTTTCTTCTATCAGGCACCTTTCTGGCTGCCTTATTTGAGCTCTACAAAAAGGCTATATGGGCACTAGATATTCTTGGATTCCACCGATTTCAGTGGGATCCGTCAATGACTCTTCCTGACATCTTCTGGTAATGAGGACTAGCCATGTTTGATCTATTAAAATACAAGCTAGTCTGACATACTTATTTCTTACGGCAGCAGAGACGAGCTGTAGGCCCATCAGAGTATAAAATGTTATGGAAGAGCGGGAATAGACGTTGTTGACTGGACACAAGTTATCTTGTGTACTTTATATGGCCAGTTTTATGCAAACTTCATGTTACTGCTGTCCCCAATGCAGTTCTGAAGGCGCCACCGAATAGACCAGTGTATTTTATTACACATACACGTCTATACAATGCTTCGATAGAAGCACTACTATTATGATAGTCCTGTGCGCAGCTAATATACAATACAAATCATCAAATGGTCACCGTGAGTGCAAATATCTAGCACTAATTGTAATAATGGGAACCTATTGCATGATTTATTCATTGCCGGAAAAGTTTCTCTTGTTTGTATATTTAGTAGGTATTGAATATATTTGTGGTATTCCTATAAGGTAGCATTGAGATTTGTAGCATTGGTGATGTCTTTTACGTAGAAATGCTTCTTTTCTCTGGGCAGTCTAGACGCTTTAAATGGGTGGTCCAAAACTAATATTGATTTCATCCTAAATGTCTCTCTATTTATTTATTTAGAGAACAGACTCACCCCTGAAACAGGCGTCACTTTCGGGAGCGAGGCTGGTCTCTGTTCGCCAGGTTATCTCCTTACAATGCTCGCTGACAGTGCACTCTGTTGCCAGCTCGTCATTTCTAATTAGAGCAAGCAACGGAGCTCACTGTCACTGACAACCGACGCATGCTCAGTAGAGCAGGGACTAGCCCAGTTCCTGAAATGGACGTCACGGATGACTCTTCAGTGACCACAGCCTCTGCCCCCTGATGATGTCCCGTTTGAGTATCCCAGCATGCACTAGGGATTCTCAAACGAAGCATCATCAACGGAAATAGGTCAAAAAGATAATTAAACAATTAACTTACAGAGGGAAAGGTAGGGACTTTTTAATTAAACCATAACAGAAAAACTATTATATTATTAAAAGAAATATAGAGAGCCATTTAGAATGAAAATTAGTGTTAGTTTTGAACCATCCCTTGGAGGCCAAAGGGTGAGTTAAAGGGAATTTGTCACCAGGTTTTCACTAACCCATATGAGAGCAACATGATGTAGAGGCAGAGACTTTGATTCCAGTGATGTATCACTTACTGGGCTACTTACTGCAGTTTGGATAAAATCGCAGTTTCATCTGCTGCAGGTCTACCAGTTCTCTTTATGCTGAGCTCTGTATAACCCGGTCCACACCACTGATTGGCAGCTTTCTGTGTACTCTGTGAATAGGCAGAAATATGCCAATCAGTGGTAGGGTCGGGGTTGTACAAAGACCATGAATATGTTTTACTACATGGCAGCAGGTTTACTAGTTCTCTAGTGATAATCTCCTGCTGATAAAACTGTGGTTTTATCAAAACTATAACATTCAGTCCGATAAGTGACACATCACTGGAATCAGGTTTTTTTGTCTCTACATTGTGCTGCTCTCAGATTAGGTATCAAAAACCTGGAGACAGATTTCCTTTAACTATTTGCCATCTACATATATGCATAATTTTCATGTGATCTTTTCGTCCATTTATTTGTCCACTCATGATACCCCTTTATTGCAATAAAAAATCTCATTGTTTTATTCTTAAAAATTACCTTTATAAATATTAAAACTAGATTAATCAAAAGGCAGATTTGATTTCCAGATAGGTATCAGAATTAATTGACATAGTTATACAGACAAATGATAAGGACACAGACAAACGAGAAATCTAAATGAATGTGATTAAGCCTGACCTATCCAACTGAATGTGATTACCACTGACCTAGCCACAGAATCAAATTTACACAGTGATCTACATTTTAATGAACATGCTAATAATATAAGATTAGAGTTGTAGTAAGGGAAATCATCTAGCTATGCAGAGCAAGCCTTGTAAATATACTTAGTTTGGAATCTAACAATTTAATATTTTTCTGGAAGTCTGATGACTAATAAGGTTGAAGGTAGTTTCCCAAAAGGGCAAATGCTTTCCATATGCCGTATTAAGATGTACTGTATAATCACCAGTCCCTATGCGGCCAGTGATGCCATTCTGTGCTGTTCCCAACCATCTCCGGCACCTACATATGTGGAACTCCACCCTGTTCAGTACTCCAGAAAGCAAAAGTTGGCTATGCATGAATGTTTCTTTCCCCATTGTAATTTATTAGAGTTGTTAAATGCTTAGCTTATTCTCCAACTCTCATAAACCACAATAGCTAAAGCCACCTTTTCTCCAAAGTGTCACATAGGGGTGAAGGGATTCCCATTCTCCAGTTAAGTAGACGTTCCAGAAATATGTGACAAGTGGAACCAACACTTGTCAAATATTTATGGTATATACTATCACATCAGAATACTACCTTCATTTTTCTTGTGCACAGCTGGGAAGTAAGATCTAACAATATGACCATTGGACCAAAAGGTTTGGGCACCCAGTTTATTGCCAGCTTTCTGTATGACTGCCCTCTAACTCACATAAAAAAAACCTGACATGTGTTATGATTGCGTTATTGTAGTTCAAATGATCATGTCAAGTTGACATTAGAGATCACTTGGTACGAGCGTCCATCACTTTTCAATTTATTCACAAAAAAACCCTGATAACCTTGCCACAAACATCAGATAATCTTTAGTACTCCAATTTTCTACGAATTACAGACACCGCTGATTGGTGGTCTTTTGTTCATAGACCTGAAATTGTCATTAGATCCTGCAAAACTGGTGGACTCTGGGCCACAAAAGCTCCCATATAGACAGTGGCTTGACTGAGGGTACACTGAGCCAACATTTCTAAAGTCTAGAATTAACATTCAGTTCTTCCAACCACACAAGGTATTTCAACAGAAAAATCTTTCTTGGCAGCTTCTTACTGGGAGAACAAAAAATTAAACTATAAAAAATCTTTTCTAATATGATCTTTCTCGCCAACATCAGAAGAGCTTCTAGATTCACCCCAATAGATCTAGAGCTGAATAAAACCCCATTTGTACAGCCTGCTTGAGGCTTGCAGTGCCCATGCACCTTGTGTTTTTGTTTGGCCAACATTTAGCCTTCTTGATCCCCTATAAGTATGCAGAGTAGGGTTGGCTGCAATAAGCTACTGGATGAATCTTCTGCTGGTGGCTTATCTCCCACAAAAACAAAGGATTGGACATCTTCTAGGGGGGGGGGGGAGCTGGGAGGACTCCATACACATTAAATCAGGTGGTCCCAATTCGACCAATTTCAAGTTGTATTCTGAAGCTTGGAAGTTATTCCCTACCCTTGGGATAGGGTATAATTTCTCGATCACTGGGGGTCCAACCACTAGGCAACATACTAAAACCAAGAACTAGGGCTCTGAAGACACCCATGTGAATAGAGTGGAGGTTGAACATGCTCTGTTTAATCGATAATGAGACCACCAGAGATAGCTGAGCGCTGCCAATGTATTCCCCTCATTGGCAAGTTTAGTATGGCCCTCTCTAGAAGCAGCAATTTGTCATAGAAAATAAAGCCAAATCAATAGAGTTTGAAATGAGTATATGGCCAATATTGAAAGCATACAAAGTAGCAGAAGTATAAATTTAGTGTGTCAGAAGACGTGACCAACTACACTACCGTTCAAAAGTTTGGGGTCACCCAGACAATGTTGTGTTTTCCATGAAAACTCATACTTTTATTTATCAAATGAGTTGCAAAATGAATAGAAAATATAGTCCAGACATTGACAAGGTTAGAAATAATGATTTTTATTTGAAAGAATAATTTTCTCCTTCAAACTTTGCTTTCGCCAAAGAATGCTCCCTTTGCAGCAATTACAGCATTGAAGACCTTTGGCATTCTAGCTGTTAATTTTCTGAGGTAATCTTGAGAAATTTAACCCCATGTTTCCTGAAGCCCCTCCCACAAGTTGGATTGGCTTGATGGGCACTTTTTGTGTACCATACGGTCAAGCTGCTCCCATAACAGCTCAATGGGGTTGAGAGCTGGTGACTGCGCTGGCCACTCCATTACAGATAGAAGACCAGCTGCCTGCTTCTTACCTAAATAGTTCATGCATAATTTGGAGGTGTGCTTTGGGTCATTGTCCTGTTGTAGGATGAAATTGGCTCTAATCAAGCTCTGTCCACAGGGTATGGCATGGCGTTGCAAAATGGAGTGATAGCCTTCCTTATTCAAAATCCCATTTACCTTGTACAAATCTCCCACTTTACCAACACCAAAGCAACCCCAGACCATCACATTACCTCCACCATGCTTGACAGATGGCGTCAGGCACTCTTCCAGCATCTTTTCAGTTGTTCTGCATCTCACAAATGTTCTTCTGTGTGATCCAAACACCTCAAACTTTGATTCATCTGTCCATAAAACTTTTTTCCAATCTTCCTCTGTCCAATGTCTGTGTTCTTTTGCCCATATTAATCTTTTCCTTTTATTAGCCAGTCTCCGATATGACTTTTTCTTTGCCACTTTGCCCTGAAGGCCAGCATCCCGGAGTCGCCTTTTCACTGTAGATGTTGACACTGGCTTTTTGCGTGTACTATTTAATGAAGCTGCCGGTTGAGGACCTGTGAGGCGTCGATTTCTCAAACTAGAGACTCTAATGTACTTGTCTTGTTGCTCAGTTGTGCAGCGGGGCCTCCCACTTCTCTTTCTACTCTGGTTAGAGCCTATTTGTGCTCTCCTCTGAAGGGAGTAGTACACACCGTTGTAGGAAATCTTCAGTTTCTTGGCAATTTCTCGTATGTAATAGCCTTCATTTCTAAGAACAAGAATAGACTGTCGAGTTTCACATGAAAGTTCTCTTTTTCTGGCCATTTTGTTTCATAGAACAAACAAATGTAATGCTTCAGATTTTCAACTAGCTCAAAGGAAGGTCAATTTTATAGCTTCTCAAATCAGCCAAACCGTTTTCAGCTGGGCTAACATACTTGTGCAAGGGTTTTCTAGGGTTTTCTAAACATCCATTAGCCTTCTTACACAGTTAGCAAACACAATGTACCTTTAAAACACTGGAGTGGTGGTTTGTTGGCAATGGGCCTCTATACACCTATGTAGATATAGCAATAAAAACAAGACATTTGCAGCTAGAATAGTCATTTACCACATTAACAATGTATAGAGTACATTTCTGATTCATTTAATGTTAGCTTCATTGAAAAAAAATGTGCTTTTCTTTCAAAAATAATGAAATTTCTAAATGACCCCAAACTTTTGAACGGTAGTGTATATCGAAGACACTTTGCTTTCCCACTGCATCTAAAGTTTAGATGTATTTCAGACGTTTTAAACTCTGTTATTCATTCACTGTAAAATGGATACATTTACAATATCTTATGGTTCCCTTATTTCACAATGCATTTCAGTGCCCTGTTTTCTTTAGTTTCTGTGATTTACTTGAAACAACCTAACTTATAACTTGTAATTTTAAAAGTTCTTGGTTTGGTACTACCTGTTTACTCAAGACCAACATGGTCATAGAAAATACATTCCACTTTTCATGTTAAAGAATATGGACACTTTTGGAAAAAAATGTATGCATGTATTTTAGCTAAAAAACATTTTTGCAATTGGGTTTCATTTAAAATTTTGCAGTGTTTGGCATCTACAGGCTCTTCGTTTCCCTGCATATTGCTGACTGCAGAATGAGTTAAATGTAAATCAATCATTGAGTTCTTCCTATAGGGAGTTTGTAAGGCTACGTTTATTCTTTAATTTCAACATTCTGCTTGTCTGTTCCATTATTATGTGAACCCTATCAAGCAGCTGCCAGCTAAATAACAAGTTCCAATGCACAATCAATGTAACTAAACCTAGAGAATAGAATAGAAAATACATAAAAGCTGAGTGAGTTTCTGGGATCCAGACAGACTCTTGCATCTTTCATCCAGCCACTGACGTTTCTGGATTGTGAGTCATGGGGAAGGCAAAAGAATTGTCAATGGATCTACGGGAAAAGGTAGTTGATCTGTATAACACAGAAAAGGGATACAAAAAAGATCCAATAAATTGATAATGCCAGTCAGCAGCGATCAAACTGTGATTAACAAATGGAAAATCAAGGGCTCTGTAAAAACCAAACCACGGTCAGGTAGACCAACAAAAATTTCGGCAACAACTGCCCGGAAAATTGTTCTGGATGCAAAGAAAAACCCACAAATAACATCAGCTAAAATTCAGGACTCTCGAAAACTAGCGGTGTGGCTGTTTCAAGATGCACAATAAGGAGGCACTTGAAGAAAAATGGGCTGCATGGTCGAGTCGCCAGAAGAAAGCCATTACTGCGCAAATGCCACAAGATATCAAGCTTACAATACGCCAAACAACACGGAGACAAGCCTCAAAACTTCTGGTACAAGGTAATTTGGAGTGATTAGACCAAAATTGAACTTTTTTGGCCACAACCATAAATGTTACATTTGGAGAGAGGTTAACAAGGCCTATGATGAAAGGAACACCATTCCTACAGTAAAGCACAGAGGTGGATCGTTGATGTTTTGGGGATGTGTGAGCTACAAAGGCACAGGAAACTTGGTAAAAGTTGAAGGAAAGATTAATGCAGCACGTTATCAGCAAATACTGGAGGCAATTTTGAACTCATCTGCCCGGAAGCTGTGCATGGGACGTGCTTGGACGTTCCAACATGACAATGATCCAAAACACAAGGCCAAGTCGACCTGCCATTGGCTACAGCAGAACAAAGTGAAGGTTCTGGAGTGGTCATCTCAGTCTCCTGACCTCTACATCATTGAGCCACTCTGGGGAGATCTCAAGCACGCAGTTCATGCTAGACAGCTCAGGAATTTACAGGAACTGGAGGCTTTTTGCCAAGCAGAATGGGCAGCTTTACCATCTAAAAAATTAAAGAACCTCATCCACAACTACCACAAAAGACTTCAAGTTGTCATTGATGTTAGAGGGGGCAATACACAGTATTAAGAAATGGGGTATGTGAACTTTTGATCAGGGTCATTTGGATGTTTTTGGTTGTCATTAAGATTTAAAAAGAGAAAACACAGTAGTTTGACAATAAATGGCTTCACCCAACCAATAACCATGAGTGGAAAAAAAGTTTTTTTGTTATCATTCATATTCTCTGAAACAAGGCCAAGAAAGGAAAAATTCTGCCGGAGTATGTAAACTTTTGAGCACAATTGTATATGGTAAAACCAATGGTGTCTTTCAAAAGTACAACTTGTCCCTCAAAAAATAAGCCCTCACATGGCCGTATTGACAGAAAAATAAATAGGTTATGGCTCTGAGAAGAAGGGGAGCAAAAAACTAAAACGCAAAAATAGAAGAACCCAAGGTGGTAAAGGGGTTAATATCTGTTTGGCTAATGAGGACAGGTGTCTTATTATAGGCTTTTACCTATGTGTGTAATTGTTTAGGCTATTGGCCTTTTTAATTGTTTTTAGCACCTTCTGTATATTGCTCCATTTTTGTTACTTATGTACTGTACATAAATAAATATTTTTCTATAAGGTGATCCCATTCTTTTCTCTTTGCTTGTTCAGCAGCAGCTCTTGGTTACACATGGCGATGTGCTTCAAAGTAATTTAACCCAACAAATCAGCATTTTGCAAATTTTTCAGGTGATTGCCTGTTGAGAACATGCATTCCTAGGAACATTTTTTTCCAGTTTATATATTGTAAGCTTGCGAGCATGGCCCTCACTTCACCTGTAACAGTTGAACTATGTGTTACTTTGTGATATCTTTATTGTCTGTACATGTCCCCGTGTAATTGTAAAGTGCTGTGGAATATGTTGGCGTTATATAAATAGAATTATTATTATTATTTATTTGTTATTAGAGTATCGGCCAGTGTAAATGCACACTTAGTTAATCTTATGTTTCAGCCAGTAATGAGCTTAGAAGCAAACAGACTTTAAAACCAAATGGCGCAAACATTTTAACAAACCCAAATTGCATATATGATACTTAGTCCAAAATACAATTAAGGAAAAAGAATTATGTATATATATTCCCCACCCCTCCCCCCTCGAAAGTGTCCAAATCTTGTAGCTGTTGCCTTTGTGTTATATGCATAGCGATAGCCACCACTATACTGGTCAAGTGTCGGGGGCTGTAGAAGTCCTGTAGTGTCATCATAAAACTGATTCCAATTCAACAATATGCTTGTATTGTAGGCAAGCAAATTGGAGCGACTGGTCTGTACACCACTTAGTGCTTTGCAGTCCATGTTCCCGATGCCTCAGAAGCTGATACAAAAACGCTATGATAAACTCCTGGATTACCACAGCTACCTCCAGAAACCAGCAGATTCTCAGCTAGATCAGGCCAAGAAGGACTATGAAGCTCTTAACGCTCAGCTAGTAGAGGAGCTGCAAGTGTTTAACAAGGCGGCAAGAAGCATCTTATTCAACTGCTTGTATTTCTTCATCACTCTTGTGAGACATGTCATGGCCACCGCATTGGACTCATGCTCGCATGCTTCTGACAGAGTTCCGGTAAGTTACAAAAATACTTTTTTTCTTGTTGATTCTGGAATGTTGACCAAAGAACCATGCATTGCCTATGGGGGCTGTTAGATATTCTTGAATGGCCATTTTTGAGGAGAAACATTTACAGGCTTCTATCCTTTCCCCCCTCTGCTTAAACTTTAGCTGACCTCCAGATGCCTTCTGACCCGTATCCATATGTTACAATTTCTTGATTGATTGGTTTTAGTTTATAAACTACTGAATATTCTTCCTTTACTAGCTCTATAGTCACTGTTTATTTTAGCTTGTGGTAGGTTTGTAGTAATTATGCTAATAAACAACAGACTGTAACATCCCTGGCGGCATGCTGGCATGGCTTACCATCTCCCACCATGCAAGACCTCCAACTTACCTATCAGTCCAGGCTGTGCACTGTACTCCTCTGCTTGCTCTGTGCATGTCTCTTGTCTGCTGGCTTAGGGCGGCGGCGCTGTTACTTCCTGATTCTTAAAGCTACTGTGTGCACAGTCCTAATGCGTCCCCAGCCTATTGCTGTGAGTCACTGGATACTTAAACCTCCCCCATCCAGTAGGAGGTGCCTGAGCAACACTTTCTTTCAGTGTGTTCTTTGCAACTGAGTTGCCAGATCCTGTTCTGTATCTTTTCTGTTTCCGCCACCCTGGGGGCTGAGTACCCAGGCCCGTTACCTGTATCTGTGACTTATTGTCTATTTCCACCACCCTGGGGGCTGATTGCCCAGGCTCGTTCCTGAGTCAGTTCCTGTCTGAACTGTGTCCTAGCCCGCTACCTGTTTGTCTCTATGTCCGATCCTTTCCTTTTCCTGCAGTGTCTGAACCAGTTCCTAACTCCTACTTGTTGTTTCTGTACTTCTGTTTGTGAGTTTTGTGTCCACTCGCTACTTCATTGTAAGTACCTTGTGTGTATCTGGTTCTGCTTGTCCCGGTTCCCTGCCTCTGTATCTACCTCCTGTGTTCTAGCTATCTTCCTGTGTTTCCCAGTCTGTTCCATGTGAACAGAGCCCTGTCCTGTCTGCCCGCACCTGCTGCTCTACTCCACCCCGCTCCGCTTGCCCTCCGCACCTGCAGCTTTGCTCTGCTCCGCCCCGCTCCGCTTGCCCTCCACACCTGCGGCTTTGCTCTGCTCCGCCCCACTCCGCTTGCCCTCCGCATCTGCGGCTTTGCTCTGCTCCACCCCGCTCCGCTTGCCCTCCGCACCTGCGGCTTTGCTCTGCTCCGCCCCGCTCCGCTTGCCCTCCGCACCTGCGGCTTTGCTCTGCTCCGCTCCACTCCGCTTGCCCTCCGCACCTGCGGCTTTGCTCTGCTCCGCCCCGCTCCGCTTGCCCTCCGCACCTGCGGCTTTGCTCTGCTCCGCTCCATTCCGCTTGCCCTCCGCATCTGCGGCTTTGCTCTGCTCCACCCCGCTCCGCTTGCCCTCCGCACCTGCGGCTTTGCTCTGCTCCGCCCCGCTCCGCTTGCCCTCCGCACCTGCGGCTTTGCTCTGCTCCGCTCCACTCCGCTTGCCCTCCGCACCTGCGGCTTTGCTCTGCTCCGCCCCGCTCTGTTTGCCCTCCGCACCTGCGGCTCTGCTCTGCTCCGCCCCGCTCCACTTGCCCTCCGCACCTGCGGCTCTGCTCCTTTATCCCAGTCTGGTACTGGTCCCTATCCAGCCTGTTTTCCAACCTGCCAGTACCGTCCAGTCTGCTTACTAGCCGTGCCTACCAGTACCCACCAGTCTGCATATCAGCCGTGCCTGCCAGTAACCGCCAGTCTGCATACTAGCCATGCCTGCCAGTACCCGCCAGTCTGCATACCAGCCGTTCCTGCCAGTACCCGCCAGTCTGCATACCTGCCGTGCCTGCCAGTACCCGCCAGTCTGCATACCAGCCGTGCCTGCCAGTACCCGCCAGTCTGCATACCAGCCAAACCTGCCCGATCCTGCTTTCCCCGGTGTGAGTCAACAGCTGTGACCGGGGTCTGACCTGGAGTAGCACCTGGGCCACCTCCCACGTCCCTCCTCGGACCACGGAGTCGATTAAGCCACCGTGTGTTCGTGGTCGGATCTGGCGAGGCCCCTAGTCATGCCCCTCCAGGCACTCCTCGGTTCGTGGCCCAGTGGGACCACTATCCACGCTCACGTCAGTCAGTCCGGGCACGAGCGTGGCACAACCAATGGTAGCAAAGATAATGGGAGAGTAGGATAGCTATTGAAAAAGCTGCAAAGCGGTTTGCAGTTTTCTCAGTACATTTTAAAGCATTAATTAGGGAGCACAGATTACTAAAGCTTAAAGAGGAATTATTTCACTATTCAACAGGTGCTCTTCTATATTGTGTGCAAAGATGGCAGTCACATGCAGAATATAGTACTTTAGGAGCCCAAAGGTTCCTCTGCCACATAAGCATACCTTAATATTATAAATGCCACATTATAGGAGGGGGGCCTTGATTTTGCATTGAGACCCTGGAGTTCTAAGTTACAGCTCTGTTGTAGCATGCATACTTACAGGCTATGATATTGCAATCAAAATTATTCATCCACCATTGCAAATTAGATTTACAGCATTAGCAAAATGTACACCTTTCTGCTGTCTCCAACAAACCGTTCACACAAGAACAATGTAAATACCTCAAGATAACTAATATAACAGGTGGTTTCTCCAAGTTCAACACAAAATCCCTCTTTTAATGACTGCTGCCATCTCAGAATTATTCAACCCCTTCATGACAAGCGTCTTTAGTACTTATTAAAGCAAATTTGGCTGTTATGACCTGCTGCAAACATGATTCATAACCAGACAACAACAGTTTACCACAATAGTCCCAAGGAATCTTAAACTGTTCCTCGTGGTCAGTGGCCTCCAGTTCACTAATATTCATGGGATTGCATGATGCAACCTCTTCCAAAACTGCTGAAACTGAGCCCTGTTGGACTTTGAGTTAAGTTGAGCATCATTGTCCTGTTGGAAGGTCCAATTCCGCCTAAGATTCAGCTTCCTCACATAAGGCTTGATGTTTTCTCCTAGGGTTTCCTGACTCTTAATTACCTTGTTACCCACTACATGCTGCATGTTTCTAGCACCAAGTCATCACCATGCTTCACTGTAAGCAGGGTGTTCTTGTCTGCATTTGCTTCATTCTTCCTCTCTCACACATACTGCTGATCCATAGACCAAGAAGTTCCAGTTTTGTTTAATTCAGAACAAAATCCCCAAACTTCTGTCGCTTACTTATATGGTTTTAAGCATGGGATATTTTTTGGAGCTGACTTTTCTTGTGTTTTTGGAATCAATAAAGGTGTAAGTCTTGGAGTGTCTACTGTGTAGACTGAAACCTCAGTGCCTGCAGCCACAAAATCTTCCTGCAGGTGTTTTGCAGTTGTAAGGTGCCCAAGTGAGATACTCGTGGGTGAGCTGCTGTAGCTTCTGCACACACTGGCACCCTACAGGAAAATTGTGTCACATTTCCAGTTTGCTGTTAGGTGTTGGGTGCATCACACTCACTTGTGGGCCTTAGGCCTCCGCTGAATCCAGACTTCTATCTTTCGGAACTGCCGCACACAATCGAGGGGACACCAAATGCTTTTCAACAGTCAAACCTTTACTAAACAGTTTACAGTCATTACTGTGAAACATACGGGATAGGGCACAACAGGTTACAGTCTTTCCCTCAGGTACCGGACATAGCTTCAGCTCTAGCACTCGTTTCCGATAAAGTATCCCTCCTCCTGCTGTCTTCAGTACCTCTAACGGATCCCTCTTTAGCAATGGCAGTGCACCCGGATTTCATCATCCTCTGCCTCTGAGGATCCGTGTCCATCTGTCCCTGCAAGCCTTCAGGTGCGATGTGCCCAATGGCCCCGGCAGCAATCTCGAGGTCCCAGGCCTGACTAATGAATCCACATTGAGGAGTTGTATAGCAATCCACTGCCCCGACTGATAGGTCTATGTTGGCCCTAGTAGCCCACTGCACTGGAACTCCACTAAGAACTTGCTTAACCCCTTAAGCCCCGCGGGTGGTTTGCACGTTAATGACCGGGCCAATTTTTACAATTCTGACCACTGTCACTTTATGAGGTAATTACTCTGGAACGCTTCAACGGATCCCCCTGATTCTGAGATTGTTTTTTCGTGACATATTGTACTTCATGATTGTGGAAAAATTTCTTCGATATCACTTGCGTTTATTTGTGAAAAAAACAGAAATTTGGCGAAAATTTTGAAAATTTTGCCATTTTCAAAATTTGAATTTTTAAGCCCTGAAATCAGAGCGATATGTCACACAAAAGAGTTAATAAATAACATTTCCCACATGTCTACTTTACATCAGCACAATTTTGGAACCAAAATTTTTTTTTGTTAGGGAGCTATAAGGGTTAAAAGTTGACCAGCGATTTCTCATTTTTCCAACAAAATTTACAAAACCATTTTTTTAGGGACCACATCACATTTGAAGTCACTTGGAGAGGTCTTTTTGACAGAAAATACCCAAAAGTGACACCATTCTAAAAACTGCACCCCTCAAGGTGCTCAAAACCACATTCAAGAACTTTATTAACCCTTCAGGTGCTTCACAGGAATTTTTTGAATGTGGAAGAAAAAAATGAACATTTAACTTTTTTCACAAAAATGTTACTTTAGACCCAATTTTTTTTATTTTCACAGGGGTAACAAGAAAAAATGGACCCCAAAATTTGTTGTGCAATTTCCCCTGGGCACGCAGATACCCAATATTTGGGGAAAAAACACTGTTTGGGCACACGGCAGGGCTCGGAAGGGAAAGAGCGCCATTTGACTTTTTGATTGTAAAATTTGCTTGAATAATTAGCGGACGCCATGTTGTGTTTGGAGAGCCCCTGTGTGCCCAAACTTTGGAGCTCCCCCACAAGTGACCCCATTTTGGAAACTAGACCCCCCAAGGCACCTTTATAGATGCATAGTCAGCACTTGGAACCCCCAGGTGCTTCACAAATTGATTCGTAAAAATGAAAAAGTGAAAAAAAAAACACTTTTTCATTTTTACGAATCAATTTGTGAAGCACCTAGGGGTTCCAAGTGCTCACTATGCATCTAGATAGGTGCCTTGGGGGGTCTAGTTTCCAAAATGGGGTCACTTGTGGGGGAGCTCCAATGTTTGGACACACAGGGACTCTCTAAATACAACATGGTATCCGCTAACAAATTGAATGGAAAATCGGCTCAAATTGTTAGCGGACACCACATTGCGTTTGGAGAGCCCCTCTGTGCCCAAACTTTGGAGATCCCCCACAAGTGACCCCATTTTGGAAACTAGACCCCCCAAGGCACCTTTCTAGATGCATAGTGAGCACTTGGAACCCCCAGGTGCTTCACAAATTGATTCGTAAAAATGAAAAAGTGTTTTTTTTTTCCACTTTTTCATTTTTACGAATCAATTTGTGAAGCACCTGGGGGTTCCAAGTGCTCACTATGCATCTAGATAGGTGCCTTGGGGTGTCTAGTTTCCAAAATGGGGTCACTTGTGGGGGAGCTCCAATGTTTGGGCACACAGGGACTCTCCAAATGCAACATGATATCCGCTAACAAATTGAGCCGACAATTTGTTAGCGGATATCATGTTGCATTTGGAGAGTCCCTGTGTGCCCAAACATTGGAGCTCCCACACAAGTGACCCCATTTTGGAAACTAGACCCCCCAAGGCACCTATCTAGATTCATAGTGAGCACTTGGAACCCCAGGTGCTTCACAAATTGATTCATACAAATGAAAAAGTGTTTTTTTTTTCACTTTTTCATTTTTACGAATCAATTTGTGAAGCACCTCGGGGTTCCAAGTGCTCACTATGCATCTAGATAGGTGCCTTGGGGGGTCTAGTTTCCAAAATGGGGTCACTTGTGGGGGAGCTCCAATGTTTGGGCACACAGGGGCTCTCCAAACGCAACATGGCGTCCGCTAACAATTTGAGCCGATTTTCCATTCAATTTGTTAGCGGGCACCATGTCGCGTTTGGAGAGCCCGTGATGTGCCTAAACAGTGGAGCTCCCCCACAAGTATCCCCATTTTGGAAACTATACCCCTCAAGGATTTTATTAAGGTGTATAGTGAACATTTTGAACCCAGAGGTACGGCACAGAATTTGTTTACATTAGGTCATCATAATGAATAAGTTGTCATTATTCTTGAGCGCAAGTGCTCGCTACTTGAGTTTGCATCGGGTACTCAAGTATGCACCATGTACAGCGTGTGCTCGAGTGACGTGCTCGAGTCCCTGCTCCGCATGTTTCACGGTTATTAGACACCCAAAAAAAAACATGCGGGGATCGCTCGTGCATGGCAGTCAATCCCCGTAAAGTTTTTTGGCCACGAAGCATATGGGGCAGAGACTCGAGCATGTCACTCAAATACCCACGATACTCAATGCATACCAGAGCACCCGATGCAAACTCAAGTAGTGAGCACTTGCTCTCAACACTAGTCGCCATATCGTCATCTTTTTTTCTTACTTTTGAAAAAAATCCCAACCCCAGCCCTAACCCTAGCACAACCCTAGCCCTAGCACAACCCTAGCCCTAGCACAACCCTAGCCCCAGCACAACCCTAGCCCCAGCACAACCCTAGCCCCAGCACAACCCTAGCCCCAGCACAACCCTAGCCCCAGCACAACCCTAGCCCCAAACCCAGCCCTAACCCTAGCCCAATCCTAACCCAAGAGTTTATTTTTGACGCTGTTCCTTGTGCGGTATAAGTGATTAGACGACTTTATTCTTCGGGTCGGTGTGATTACAGCAATGCCAGAATCATATGGGGTTTTTATGACTGACAGCTGTCACACACTAAAAGACGCATTTTTTGTAAAATCTAGTTTTTGCATCGCCATATTTTAAGAGCTATAATTTTTCCAGATTTTGGCAGACAGTCATGTGACGGCTCGTTTTTTGCGGGATGACTTGACGTTGTTATTGGTGCCATTTTCAGGCACGTGACATTTTTTGATCGCTTTCTATTCCGATTTTTGGGAGGCAGAATAAACAAAAACCAACAATTCAGGAATTGTTTTTTTTTTTTTTTTTATTCTGTTCCGCGTGTGGTAAAATTGATGAGGTAGCTTTATTCTTCGGGTCAGTACGTTTACAGCGGTACCACATTTGTATCATTTTTCTATGTTTTGGCGCTTATACACAATAAAAGCTATTTTATAGAAAAAAATATTTTTTAACATAGCTTTATTCTGAGAGCTATAACTTTTTTATTTTTCGGCTGATGGAGCTGTATGGCGGCTTGTTTTTTGCGGGACGAGATGACGTTTTCAGCTGTATCATTTTTATTTATATGCGTCTTTTTGATCGCGTGTTATTCCACTTTTTGTTTGGCAGTATGGTGATAAAGCATTGTTTTTTGCTTCGTTTTTTTTTTTTTTTTTTTACCGTGTTCACTGAAGGGGTTAACTAGTGGGACAGTTTTATAGGTCAGGTTGTTCCGGACGCGACGATACCAAATATGTGTACTTTTATTGTTTTTTTTTTGTTGTTTTTTTTTTATAATAATATTTATTGATGGGTACATTATATTTTTATTTTTGGTGTATTATTTTTTTTATAATATTTTTGCACATTTTTTTTTTTTTTCCACTTTCACACAGTTTATACACTTTATTACTTTGTCCCTGGGACTGGGACTTTCACTTTTTTTTTTCTGATCGCCTGCATGGCACAGGAATGAAGCACCATCCCTATGCCATGAAGGCTGTCAGAAGTGCACAGTGTGAAGATTGCTTGGAGATGCACTGCGCATGCCCAAGCAATCTTCCTGCTCTCTGGTGACCCGGATGTTGTCATGACGACATCGGGTCGTCATGGCAACACCCGGGAAGCCTTTGCAGACTGCGCTGGAAGCCGGAAGAGGAGGTTAGTATCGCCGATCACCTCCCCTTGCCCCCGCAATGCCGCGATCGACTTCGATCGCAGCATCGCAGGGGTTAATGTGCTGGGAGCGGTGCAGGACCGCTCCCTGCACATAGTACCGGGTGTCAGCTGTGACAATCAGCTGACACCCGGCGGCGATCGCGCCCGCACAGCCTGTGTGCGCGCGC
This sequence comes from Phyllobates terribilis, assembly GCF_046119375.1. Lineage (NCBI taxonomy): Eukaryota > Metazoa > Chordata > Amphibia > Anura > Dendrobatidae > Phyllobates > Phyllobates terribilis. Next base: position 876,214,080 of record NW_027362761.1, read on the forward strand.
GATCGCCATGACGTACTAATACGGGTCTGGCTCTTAAGTCCCAGGGCACAGACGCGTATTAGTACGTCAGATGTTATTAAGGGGTTAAACCTCCCTCTACTCCTAACCACCCATAACCAGGAAGTACCTCTCTTTTTATTAACACTACTCACCTCTCATCTGTGGGCATGTACCTAACATTAACTATTTCTTATCTGTCTCCTATCTCTGCAGTACATTAATAATAATCCATGCTCCCTTTTATATATAAAAACACTTATCTTTATACACTATCATGGGGTTTCTTCATTTGCCTCACCATTCTACACATTTCCACAACACATTACATTAGGATTATACACTTACACATTAAATGATAAAACCCATAACATTGTTCACATTACACATATGCATACAGCGGCTGTCTTCAGGGTAGGGACGGGGTAAGACAGTCGACATCCTCACAGTCACTCAAGGATTTTTACTACCTGGCTTCTCAGGAATCTAGAGGCAGCTGGTGATAGCCTCTCTCTGCTACATCCAAGAAGTGTAGAAACGGGAGGCAATTTCCCATTAAGAATAGGTTTAGATCCTTCTGGAATGCTGTCAAAAGTTGAGGGTTGAATCATTTTGATTGCAACTGTAAATCTGAATGCTAAATGCTGTATTTAGGTCAGGCTTCCTTCAAGTCCATTTTATTTATTTTTTTAAATAATTTAACTTTTATTTATTTCAAACTAATAGACAAATTAGAGGAAACTTGGAAAATAAAGAAAGGTTTATTGGTTTAATTACAGGTATATACAGAATAAATACATTCATTTCATTTTGGGAATTATGTGTATGCCATGCTTTTACTATTTATGATCCAGAAGAAATCCTCTCAGTATACTGAAAAGTTGGGAATATCAATTTATTTTTCTTAGACTTGCTGAGACAGGAGACAAAGCATAATCTGTCTGTACATGAACCAGCCTACATGTTAGTTCAATGTTGGGATATGATCCACAGCAACCCAATAAGATACAAAACAATTCTTTTCCACCTATTTCTATATCCACTATTGCAGAATTCCATGCTATTTACTCTAGGAACACATTTGACTATTAAAAGTGATAAAAAAAAATTGTTAAACTATTACAAACCAAGAACAGCTCCCAGCTTGTATGCCAAATGCATACATAGAGTGTCACGCTGTCTCAGCGAACAGGAGGTCAGGGGCCTGAGCTGTCCCTAAACGGGGGCCCTGACTAATCCCTCAACCTGGAGGTACTGTTAATGGTACAGAGGTCCAGGCCGCCAGCGTAACCCTAAACTCCTGAATATCCCTGAACCACAGTAATCTAGTCCTGAGAAGGACCCCGATCACAACAATGGGGAACAGGATAGAAAATGCCCAAAACACAGTACTAGACAAACGAGACAGTGCAAGGGGAAAACCAAAAACCACCTTGCATACAAAAACTCACACCACAATTACAGAGGGAACAACAACAGGTTAGGAGAGAAATGATAAAGGGAGGAAGGGAAGAAACCACACCGTATACTCTTCGCTCCGAACTCCACCAAACAACGATCCGCTCTGAAGGTCTGCAAGAAATGCTTTCACCGACAACTTCCCTATCAGACCAGCAGGTATTTGAAGGTATCCCAATACTGCAGCATTAACTGCAGCTGGGCGAGGCTGAGCCTCGTCAAGCACAGAGAGAGAGAATTAATTCCCTCACAACCAAAAAACACAAAGCACCAAAAACTCAGCTGCAAGAAGTCAGACTGTGTAGTCGCGACGATCTTCGTGGCGACACACCCATGACAGTACCCCCCCCTTCTACGAGGGGCCTCCGGACCCTCAGGGCCAGGTTTATCCGGGTGAGTCGTGTGGAAGGCCCGAATTAACCGGTCTGCGTTAATATCTGACGCAGGAACCCAAATTCTCTCCTCAGGACCACACCCTTTCCAATGAACCAGGTACTGAAGGGACCGGCGACTAAAACGTGAATCGATGACTTTCGAAACCTGAAACTCCAAATTTCCATTGACCACCACTGGAGGAGGAGGTAAAGGTGACTGTATCATTGGCGCCACATACCTCTTAAGCAAAGATCTGTGGAACACGTTATGAGTTTTAAACGTAGGGGGGAGGTCAAGACGGAATGCCACCGGATTAATTATAGAACTGATCCTGTACGGCCCGATGAACCTGGGACCCAGTTTCCAGGAGGGAACCTTGAGTTTTATATTCTTGGTAGACAACCATACCCGATCGTTCACACTTAGGTCCGGACCAGACACTCTCCTCCTATCAGCCATACGTTTGTATCGGTTCCCCATAGTACTCAGATTATTCAGTACCCCTCTCCATACTGAAGCGAGTGATGACGAAAATCGTTCCTCCTCAGGAACCCCCGAAGAGCCCCCTCTCCTGAAAGTACAAAACTGGGGGTGAAAACCATATGCCCCAAAAAACGGGGACTTACCAGTGGATTCGCTCCGCCTATTATTAAGAGCAAACTCCGCCAGAGGTAAGAAAGAAGCCCAGTCCTCCTGGTTCTCTGACACAAAACACCGGAGATATGTCTCCAAACTCTGGTTCAGACGTTCCGTCTGACCATTGGTCTGAGGATAAAAAGCCATGAGAACGATAAATGCATCCCCCGCCGAGTACAAAAAGCCTTCCAGAATTTGGACACAAACTGAGACCCCCGATCCGACACCACATCGGAGGGTACCCCGTGAAGCCTCACAATCTCTCCAATGAACACCTGCGCAAGAGTTTTAGCATTAGGAAGAGCAGGAAGAGCGATAAAATGTGCCATCTTGCTGAACCTGTCTACTACAACGAGTATGACCGTTTTACCCGAGGATGGCGGGAGGTCCGTAATAAAGTCCATAGACAGATGAGTCCAAGGACGCTCCGGGATCTTCAAAGGTAAGAGGACCCCAGACGGACGGGTATGTGGGGTCTTAGAGCGCGCACAAACCCCACAGGGCGCAACAAAAGTTACCACCTCCTTATGTAAGTTAGGCCACCAAAACCGACGCGAGAGGAGATCCACAGTTGCTTTACTCCCTGGGTGTCCTGCCAAAGCTGAGTTATGGTGTGCCTCGATCACCTTTTGTCGTAGCTGATCTGGAACAAACAGTCTCCCTGGAGGTCCAACAGGGGCGTCCCCCTGAGCCTCCAATACCTCCTCCTCAAGCTCAGAGCATACTGCCGACACCACCACCCCCTCTTGAAGGATAGGAACCGGATCATCCGTATTCCCGGCCCCGGGGAAACTACGAGATAAGGCATCCGCCTTCACATTTTTTGACCCAGGACGATATGTAACGACAAAATTAAACCTGGTAAAAAACAACGACCACCTGGCTTGTCTGGGATTCAGACGTTTTGCGGACTCCAGATATAGCAGGTTCTTGTGATCGGTGATGACGGTGACCGGATGGACTGCCCCCTCCAAAAAATGGCACCACTCCTCAAAAGCTAACTTAATGGCCAAGAGTTCCCTATTGCCGACATCGTAATTCCTCTCAGTGGACGACAATTTTTTGGAGAAAAAAGTGCACGGACGCCACTTACCAGGGGACGAACCTTGTGACAAAACTGCTCCCACCCCTACCTCAGAAGCGTCTACCTCTACAATGAACGGCTGTGACGCATCAGGTTGAATGAGTATGGGTGCCGAGGCAAAACATTTTTTCAAGGAGGAGAATGCTTGACAAGCCTTGTCAGACCACCTAGAAAAATCCATCCCCTTTTTTGTCATGTCTGTGAGAGGTTTAACCATGGATGAGAAATTACGAATGAATTTCCGGTAATAATTAGCAAACCCCAGGAAACGTTGTAGTGCCTTAAGATTCTCAGGCAGATCCCACTCAAGAACTGCCCGCACTTTCCCTGGGTCCATACGAAAACCGGAAGCTGACACCAGGAAACCTAAAAACTGGAGTTCCTGTACGGCGAACACACACTTCTCCCATTTGGCGTACAGTTTATTATCCCGCAAGATCTGTAACACCTGCCTAACATGCTCCTGATGAGACACAAGATCAGGCGAGTAAATTAAGATGTCATCCAGATATATGACCACAAACTGACCCACCAGGCGGCGAAAAATGTCATTAACAAAGTGTTGGAACACCGCCGGGGCATTAGTCAGACCGAATGGCATGACAAGGTTCTCATAATGCCCCTCCGGAGTGTTAAACGCCGCCTTCCACTCATCCCCCTCCTTCATCCTAATCAGATTGTACGCCCCCCTGAGATCCAACTTAGATAACCATTTGGCGCCCACGATCTGATTAAAGAGATCGGGGATAAGTGGGAGTGGATACGGATCTCGGACTGTAATCCGATTAAGTTCACGGAAATCCAGGCAAGGGCGTAGGCCTCCATCTTTCTTCTTCACAAAGAAGAACCCCGCGGCCACCGGGGAAGATGAAGGTCTAATATGCCCCTTAGCCAGACTCTCTGAAATATAATCCTTCATGGCCTGCCTTTCCGGACCAGATAGGTTATACAACCTAGATTTAGGTAACTTGGCCCCAGGGAGCAATTTTACAGAACAGTCATACACGCGATGAGGAGGTAGTTCCTGACACCCTTTCTCCGAGAATACATCCTCAAAGTCCGCCAGAAATGGAGGTAAGACCCTAGGAGTGACAGCACCGATGACCGTATTCATGCAGTTTTTATTACAGAATTCACTCCATTGGCTTATCTCCCTGGATTGCCAATTAATAACCGGATTATGCTTAGTTAACCAAGGAAGGCCCAACACAATAGGAGTGGGAAGACCCTCCAACACGTAACAAGACAACAGTTCTTTATGTATCGCCCCCACTTGAAGATTTACGTTATGCACCACTTGCAAAAAACTTCCCTGACCGAGAGGCCTGGCGTCGATCGAAAATATGGGGATGGGTTTAGCCAACATATTCAATAGCATACCTTGAACCCGGGCAAACCGAGCGTCCACCAGATTAGCCCCGGCCCCACTATCTAGAAGAACAGATATCCTCTCAGTTCTCTTACCCACCACCACCTCCGCCGGTACGAGAAACTGAGACGAACCTAGGGACGAAATACCTACTCCCAGATTGCCGTCCACCACACAACCTGGGATCAGTAGTTTTCTGACGACTCTTTACTCTGCAAAGGACGGGATGGACACCCCCCAATAAAATGTCCCTTTCTCCCGCAGAAGAAGCACCTTCCAGTCTTGTGGTGCACCGCCGGTCCCCTCCCCCAGAATGATGTCCCTCCTAGCTGCATAGGCTCCTCTGGACTGACCAGGGGAAGCTCCATATGAGGGGACCTTGTAGGAGGTGGAGTCATCCCAGGGGGCGGAGTTATCCCGCACCTCTCCCGAAGCCGTCTGTCAGTGCAAATAGCAAGGGCCATAGCGGCTTCCAGAGAGGCGGGAGAGTCATACTGTGCCAACACATCCTTTAATTTGCCAGATAACCCTTGACAAAACTGGCTCCTAAGAGCCGGGTCATTCCACTGGGTGTCCGTGGCCCACCTACGGAACTCCGAACAGAATTCCTCCGCCGGACGATCTCCCTGGTGGATCCTACGTAACTTAGATTCAGCAAGGGAGATCTGATCCGGGTCATCATATACGAGTCCCAGAGCAGCGAAAAACCTATCCACTGACTGGAGAGGCGGGGAGCCCGGGGGAAGAGAGAACGCACAAGATTGTGGGTCCCCTTGTAGAAGCGAGATGACAATTCCCACCCTTTGCTCCTCACTCCCCGAAGACCGAGGCCGCAGCTGAAAGTACAACTTGCATGCCTCCCGGAAAACAAAAAACTTGTCCCGCCCCCCAGCGAACCTGTCAGGGAGAGCTACTGTAGGTTCTGGTCCGGCTTGCTCCAGGGGACACAAAACCTTGGACTTAACGTCCGCCAACTCCATGGACAAACTCTGCAACTGCCGAGCTAGACTGGCAACTGGATCCATGGTGGTTGGAAAAAAAAATTTTTTTTTTTTTTTGTCGGTCGGTGAAAATGTCACGCTGTCTCAGTGAACAGGAGGTCAGGGGCCTGAGCTGTCCCTAAACGGGGGCCCTGACTAATCCCTCAACCTGGAGGTACTGTTAATGGTACAGAGGTCCAGGCCGCCAGCGTAACCCTAAACTCCTGAATATCCCTGAACCACAGTAATCTAGTCCTGAGAAGGACCCCGATCACATCAATGGGGAACAGGATAGAAAATGCCCAAAACACAGTACTAGACAAACGAGACAGTACAAGGGGAAAACCAAAAACCACCTTGCATACAAAAACTCACACCACAATTACAGAGGGAACAACAACAGGTTAGGAGATAAATGATAAAGGAAGGAAGGGAAGAAACCACACCGTATACTCTTCGCTCCGAACTCCACCAAACAACGATCCGCTCTGAAGGTCTGCAAGAAATGCTTCCACCGACAACTTCCCTATCAGACCAGCAGGTATTTGAAGGAATCCCAATACTGCAGCATTAACTGCAGCTGGGCGAGGCTGAGCCTCGTCAAGCACAGAGAGAGAGAATTAACTCCCTCACAACCAAAAAACACAAAGCACCAAAAACTCAGCTGCGAGAAGTCAGACTGTGTAGTCGCGACGATCTTCGTGGCGACACACCCATGACATAGAGCTCCATTCATCTGATGGAGGTGAAAAGAGTCCTCTTAGCTTTTATAGGGTTGGAGTACACCAGCATGCCCGATAGTTAAGCTATCATCAGAAAATGACCTATTGTTTAAATGAGATTTTTGTGTAACACTTATTTTTTTGTTATTTGGCAATTTGGCAACTTGCTTCGCCTTCAGCAGGGGAATCGGTCAGTAGAGACGTATAGCTCCAAATTCCACAGATGGGCAACTGATACAAAATCGAATGACCCAGCTCTTAGAAGCCAATTTTGTCAGGGCCTTACTAAAAGGTTGAAAGATGCTTTGGCAGTGTATGAAACCCCAAAGTCCTTGGAGGCTGCCATGTCTTTAGCTATACTTGTTGATAGACGCCTTTGGGATAGGTGGGTGAGACCACCTTCTCCGGAGCCTTCTTTTCGGGGTAATGCCCCTTTGCTGGGGGAGCGGTCTGGGGGTGAACCAGTACTAGGGGAGAAGGAAGAATCCATGCAGTTAGGAGGTGCCTCTGCATCGTACGTTTCCCCTGAGATCCGCAAAAAAGGGTGTTTTTTTTTGTAGAAAAAGGGACATTATATTGGGGCCGGTCCCTCGATTCCTAAGCAAAAGGAGACTCGATTAACTCTTGGTAGTCTGGAGTTGGATAATCAATGGGTGCATTTATCTTCAACTTACAGTTCTCGGTCTGTCCTGACAGCAGAGGTGGTGCTAGAGAGCAAGACTGAGAAAGTTTCTGTGTTTGTTGACAGTGGAGCTGGAATCAGCATGGTTGATGCTGAGTTTGTGAGAACTCATGATTTTGCTTGCTGTATATCTATCTTTGCCATCGACTCAGCGCCACTTGCACAGAAAGCATTTACACAGATTGTACATAATGTAAGACTGAGGGTGGGGTCGGTTCATTGTGAGATAATTCCTTGCTATGTCCTGGACGGTCTTCCCACTGCAATTGTACTGGGTCTTCCCTAATTGGTGAAACATAACCCTTTGGTGGATTGGCAATCCAGAGAGTGGGGAGATTACTGCCATGACAACTGTTTGAATATTTCCCTTTCTACAGTCTCTACAGAGACCTTACCTGCATTTCTGTCTGATTTTGAGGATATATTTTCGGAGAGGGGGTGTCAGGATTGGCCTCCTCATCGTGCATATGACTGTCCTATTAACCTGACCCCCGGAGCTAAAGTACCGAAGTCCATACCCTCTGCAAAATGAAAATAAATGTATCTAGTTTATACAATGTGATTTTCTTGATTTTTTTGGGGGGGGGATATTCTATCTCTCAATGTTAAAACTTACCCTTAAAAATTATAGACTGTTCATGTCTTTGTTAGTGGGCAAACTTATAAAAACAGCAAGGGATCAAATAATTGTTTCCTTCACTGTATGCCTTGCAGTATGTTTTTCTTTAAAATGGGACCCTATGGGGCAACGTATGCAATTCTATGCCTATACAGTGGCATATGTTTGCATATATTGCAGCTTTCTGTCTAAGGTGTACATCTGAAAATCTTCTTGATGCACAGTATTGTGCAAAAGTTTTAAGCAGATGTGGATAAAATGCTGCAAGAATTAAGTAAGTAAGAATGCTTTCAAAATAGAAGTACTAACATACTAACAGTTTATTTTTTTGCCAATTAACAAAATGCAAAGTGGATGTACAAAAGAGAAATATAAATCAAATCAATATTTGGTGTGACCATCCTTTGTCTTCAAAACAGCACAGCAAGTACACTTGCACTTTGTCAGGGATTTTGTAGGATTTTAGTCAGGTGAATGAGTGACCAATTACACCAATATAGGAGCTAATAATCATCATTTTCATATGTAGGTTGAAGCTCAGTCATTAACTGAAACAGCTATGTATGTGGCTTAAAACTGGGTAAGGAACAGCCAAACTTTCATACAAAGGTCAGGTTTTGGGAGACAGTTTCATATCACAGATTATACACCATCGCAAGACTGAACAAGACACAAGGTAGTTATACAACATCAGCAAGGTCTCTCCCAGGCAAAAATGTCATAGCACACTGGAATTCCAAAATGTGCTGTTCAAGCTCTTTTGAAGAAGCGCCAAGAAATGGGCAACATTGATTACTGTAAATGCAGTGGTCGATCAATAAAATTTAGTGCAGCAGTACTTCTCTTCAAAATTGTAAGATATCCAGCAGTGCCATCAGCTCAGAACTGGCAGTAAACTGTGGGACTCAATTACACCAATCTGCTGTTCTGAGACGTCTGGCCAGAACTGACCTTAAGAGAAGAATTGCAGCCAAAAAGTCATATCTTCAACATGGAAACAAGGCCAAGAGGCTCAACTATACACAAAAACATAGAAACTGAGGTTCAGAAAAAAGGCAGGAGATGCTCTGGACTGATTTGTCAAAGTTTGAAATATTTGGCTATAACAGAACACAGTTCATCAAAGGACTGGCGAGAAGTAAAATAATGTGTGGCAGCAGGTAACAGTGAAGTGAAGCATGCTGAAGGTTCTGGTGACCTAAATGCTGAGGAATACAGGCAGATACTAATCCATCATGAAATATCATCAGGGAAGCATCTGATTAGGTAGTTTTTCCGGCTACAGAATACATTTGGAACAAACATACAGCCAATGTCATTAAGAACAATCTTCAGCGTTAAGAAAAACAAGGCATTATGGAAGTTATGATATTGCCCCCAAAATATCCCTGATCATCGAATCTGTCTGGGATTACATGGCAAGAAAGAAGAATTTGTACAAGCCTACATCCACAGAAGATCTGTGATTAGTTTTCCAAGATTTTTGGAACAACCTCCTTGCCGAGTCCCTTTTAAATCTGTGTAGTGTACCTGGAAGAATTAATGCTGTTTTGAAGGAAAGAGTGGTCACACCAAATATTGATTTGATGTAGATTTCTCTTGTACTCCTTTTTTTGCATTTGACCTTTAGGTGTTACTGCTGCTTTAGCCCATCATGAAGAAGTATACAGTGGGTATGGAAATTATTCAGACCCCTTTAAATTTTTCACTCTTTGTTTCATTGCAGCCATTTGGTAAATTCTAAAAAGTTCTTTTTTTTTCATTAAAGTACACTCTGCACCCCATTTTGACTGAAAAAAAACAGAAATGTAGAAATTTTTGCAAATTTATTAAAAAATAAAAACTGAAATATCACATGGTCATAAGTATTCAGACCCTTTGCTCAGACACTCATATTTAAATCACATGCTGTCCATTTCCTTGTGATCCTCCTTGAGATGGTTCTACTCCTTCATTGGAGTCCAGCTGTGTTTAATTAAACTGATAGGACTTGATTTGGAAAAGCACACACCTCTCTATATAAGACCTCACAGCTCATAGTGCATGTCAGACCAAATGAGAATCATGAGCTCAAAGGAACTGCCGAAAGAGCTCAGAGACAGAATTGTGGCAAGGCACAGATCTGGCCAAGGTTACAAAAGAATTTCTGCATTGCTCAAGATTCCTAAGAGCACAGTGGCCTCCATAATCCTTAAATGGAAGAAGTTTGGGACCACCAGAAGTCTTCCTAGACCTGGCCGTCCAGCCAAACTGAGCAATCGTGGGAGAAGAGCCTTGGTGAGAGAGGTAAAGAAGAACCCCAAGATCACTGTGGCTGAGCTCCAGAGATGCAGTAGAGAGATGGGAGAAAGTTCCACAAAGTCAACTATCACTGCAGCCCTCCACCAGTCGGGCCTTTATGGCAGAGTGGCCCAACGGAAGCCTCTCCTCAGTGCAAGACATATGAAAGCCAGCATAGAGTTTGCTCAAAAACACATTACGTACTCCCAGACTATGAAAAATACAATTCTCTGGTCTGATGAGACGAAGATAGAATCTTTTTGGTGATAATTCTAAGCGGTATGTGTGGAGAAAACCAGGCACTGCTCATCACCTGCCCAATACAATCCCAATAGTGAAACATCGTGGTGGCAGCATCATGATATGGGGGTGTTTTTCAGCTGCAGGGACAGGACGACTGGTTGCAATTGAAGGAAACATGAATGCGGCCAAGTACAGAGATATCCTGGATGAAAACCTCTTCCAGAGTGCTCTGGATCTCAGACTTAGCCAAAGGTTCACCTTCCCACAAGACAATGACCCTAAGCACACAGCAAAAATAACAAAGGAGTGGCTTCAGAACAACTCTCTGACCATTCTTGACTTGCCCAACCAGAGCCCTGACCTAAACGCAATTGAGCATCTCTGGAGAGACCTGAAAATGGCTGTCCACCAATGTTCACCATCCAACCTGACGGAACTGGAGAGGAACTGCAAGGAAGAATGGCAGAGGATCCCCAAATCCAGGTGTTTTAAAAACTTGTTGCGTTGTTGCATCATTCACAAGAAGACTCATGACTGTAATAGCTCAAAATTGTGCTTCTACTCAATACTGAGCAAAGGGTCTGAATACTTATGACCATGTGATATTTCAGTTTTTCTTTTTTAATAAATTTCCAAAAATTTCTACATTTCTGTTTTTTTTCAGTCAAGATGGGGTGCAGAGTGTACTTTAATGAGAAAAAAATTAACTTTTTAGAAGTTACCAAATGGCTGCAATGAAACAAAGAGTGAAAAATTTTAAAGGGGTCTGAATACTTTCCGTACCCACTGTATACTAGGACTGAAGTTGATCATGTTATTTTTTCCACACCTGCCTAAAACTATTGCATAGTAATGTATTTCTCAGATGTAAGTCTCACAGGACCTAAAGCTGGCTATACACCTTCTATAGCTGTTGGCTGAGCTATCATGCAGCTGTCAGCTCTCTCCTGATTCCCCCATTATTATCCAAGGAAGAGCCGCTGCCAGGCTCCTTTGTCAGCAACTTATCTCCAACTGTCCAATAGTTATAGTAGTACTTGTAGAACACACCAGTCTTATTGATGTGCTATGGAGTACACTGACCTGACTCATCAAGCAACATTTGCCACTTAATGAATCAGGCATGTCTGGCACCCAGTGTGCACTGTCGCCAGAAATGTACACCAGCCGGTGTCGTAACTTATGATAAATTTGATAGGCGGGCATGACAACGCACCATCCTGCCCATGCCCTGACCCTGCAAAGCCCATATTGCCGTAGCTGGCTGGGACTGGCGCGTAAACCCCAAAAATCATAATATTTTTGCACAACTGCTGATTTGCGAAAATATATTGCGACTTATTTCTGGGGTAAGCACCTTAATGATTCGCCACCATAGCCTCCGTTGTAATCTATAAGGGAACATCCAGGAGCGTCCATATACATCAGATGGTGGGCTGATCCTATCAAAATCGGTGGGTTCTGCCGACTTTTATCTAATGTGTATGGGAGAATTAAGAATATCCCTTTAAATGAAACAAGTTCCAAAAATATATTTCTACGCCATCACCATGGGATCCCAAAATGTAATATTAGAAAGGACTTTACACATGTTGGTATTGGTGATTCTTACGCCTAAGCCTTGCAAGTAAATTTCCAGTGATAACAGACAGAAAGCAATATGGAAAGCCAGCATGTGTTTCTCATCTCCAGCGTGTTGGCCATCTCATACACATTTCAGTATGTTCGCATCTGTTGGGTTCCTGGCTTGGATTAACTCCCTGCATCCCAGAGAACCTGGGCAGGGAATGATAATTAGCACAACAATGCCTTCTGTGGCTTTGTATTAGCGAGGGAGATAAACAATAGGATGCAAGGGGTATCAGCAGTCACATGGGTCTTAGGATACTGATAAGCCACAAAAAGAAGCAGCTTATCTGTGTTGCCTCAAGCTTATCAGCTTCCAGTTTATATCCTGCTCAATCCCTACAGAGCTGAGCTGAATTCCAAACACCTCTGTATCCACACAGCCACAGCCAATCACCTTGCTCATATATCTTCAGGCCGCGTAGCGTGAATCCTTTTATTTTACTTGACATTTATTCATAGCAGATCATCATCCCAGAAACGAAAATCAGTTTCAGGAGGCAGACTTGAAGCTGCTTGCAGAATATGCTTCTGGGGCTATATGTGTGTGCATCTAATGTGTCTGGAGCTAGAAGGCAGGCAAAATACTACACGTGGCCCTGGCGAAAAGGTAGATGGTCTGAAGACAAGGTGGCCAGATCACTTACCCTCTCCTGAGGTGTCACATTTTTACCATTTTTTTTACACTGAAAGTGCTCTTCAAAGGTAATGACGCAAAATGGTGCAAACAAGGTTAAAAAAAAATTTTCTACTTGATTCCCAATCTTGAGGTTCATTAATGATAATGCTCCATAAAAATACATAAGTAAGTTATAGGGAGAAAGTTGTATGATATGACGACCAGTCATGAGCGAACATGTTCGCCACTGCTCGGTACTCGCCCGAGCATCTCAGTACTCGAGATGCTCGGAGCTCGCCGAGTATTTGCGCGATGCTCGGGCGGGAGCTCGGCTCCCCTCCCTGCATGTTTGGCATTATTTAGAGCGCCAATTAACATGCAGGGATTGCCTGCCACTCATTGTAATGACTTAGCCATGGTGGTTGTGGCATTACAGTGATTGCCCAAATCGATGGGAACAGTGGTCAGTGAAGCATGAAAAGCCGGCAATTCAGCAGCCACATACAGTTATAACAGTTATAACATCGGTACCCGACAATTTAGAGCAGAGAGTAGAGCATCACACATAGATTAGATAGATAGAAACATCTCAGTCACATATATAATAAGTACAGTGACAGTTTTGGTTACTGTACATGTCATTTAGTGCTAAAATAAAGGATTTATTAAAAAAAAAATTGGCGTGGGGTTCCCCGTAATGTTAGTCTCTAGCGGAGGTTAAGCAGACGGCTGGGGCAGATGTTTGAAGCCTGGGAAGGGGGTAATACCCACGGAGCTTCCCAGGCTACTAATATCAGCCCCCAGCTGAATACCTAGCCTTTACTGGCTATTAAAATGGGGGACCCAAAAAAAATGACGTGGGGTCCCCCTCTTTTAATAGCTAGCAAAGGCTAGGCAAACAGCTGGAGGCTGATATTAATAGCCCAGGAAGGGTGCCATGAATATTGGCCCCCTCCCGGCTAGAAACACCAGCCCTCAGCCGCCCCAGAAATGGCGCATCCGTAGGAGACGGGTGCGTGAAAATCGGAGGGCACTAGTGTGTTCCGAGCGCCCTGCTATGTTTTTCATGCACCCTCCTATATACCCTGCCTGCCTGTCTGCCTATATATTCTGCCTGCCTGACATGTTTCATTGAGCACTGTTCCCATCGATTTGGGCAATTTTTGACCTTCTGCAGACTGCCAGAAAAATGCTCGAGTTTCCTATAAACTTACATTGGGCTCGTTGCTCGGGTCGAGCACCCCAGTATCACGATGTGCTCAGCCCGAGCTTCGAGCACCCGAGCATTTTAGTGCTCGCTCATCACTAATGACGACATGTAATCCGAACTGTGTGAGAACATGACCAGGTCAGTGGCTCATGTCAATACCTAAGCCAGCTACCTTCTCAGACATGGTCGATGTATGTACAGAGAAGGATATTAGCTTAGCTATTAAAGGGAACCTGTCACTTGATTCATCCTGTCATAACCACAGGCTGCATGAATAAGAGCCTGGCTGCACGACTGCAGCTAGGTATATGTTTCTCTGAAACGTTCCAGCAGTAAAGATCCCCATACATATTAGAAAAAAGTCGTATGAACCTGCCAGTTTCATGGAGGCTGGCCAACAGTCTAAGGCTATGTTTACATGTCCAGCAGTGATCAGTGAGAATGGATCCAGCAGCAATCCGTTGGCAAAAATGTTGTGTAGACACAACTTTTTAGTCCGTTTCTAAATAATTGATCTCTGCTGGATTCAGTAAGCAAAAAACGGATCCATTAAAAATTAACGCGGAATAATCCTATTAAAACTAAATAGTTGAGAGATATGATGTACAGTATGTCCACTAATATAAAAAAGCTGACAATTAACAATATATACAAGCCCTACTTATCTTGAAAAAGGCCATAGAATCAAACTTCCAAGATCATTGTTACTGGGTAAACCACAGTCTCAGGAACCAGTAGGTACAGAGTGCCTGGCACATTAGACCCAAACCAACAGGTAAATTTAAAAATAAAGCAGAACATTGCAGTACTTTTCTCACGACATTAAGTACTCTCTGCAGTATTCTCTAATGCCTTCACCTGGGTGTCCTCCTTTTAGACCTACAGCATTGCCCTGGGTGTCCTCCTTTCAGGCCTAGAGCATTGCCTTGGATGTCCCCCTCTCAGGCCTACATAATTGCCCTGGGTGTCCTTCTCTCAGTCCTAGAGCATTGCCCTGGGTGTCCGCCTCTCAGGCCTACAGCATTGCCCTGGGTGTCCTCCTTTCAGGCCTAGAGCATTGCCCTGGGCGTCCTCCTCTCAGGCCTACAGCATTGCTATGGGAGTCATCCTCGCAGGCCTAGAGCATTGCCCTGGGTGTCCTCTTTGCAGGCATACAGGATTGCCCTGGGTGTCCTCCTCTCAGGCCTACAGCATTGCCCTGGGTGTTCTCCTCTCAGACCTACAGCATTACCCTGTGTGTCCTCCTCTCAGACCTACATAATTGCCCTGGGTGTCCTCCTCTCAGGCCTACCGCATTGCCCTGGGTGTCCTCCTTTCAAGCATGCAGCTTTGCTCTGGGTGTCCCCCACTCAGGTCTAGAGCATTGCCCTGGGTGTCCTCCTTTCAGGCCTACAGCATTGCCCTGGGTGTCATCCTCTCAGACCTACATAATTTCCCTGGGTGTCCTCCTTTCAGGCCTACAGCATTGCCCTGAGTGTCCTCCTCTCAGCCCTACACCATTGCCCTGAGTGTCTTCCTTTCAGGCCTACAGCATTGCCCTGGGTGTCCTCCTCTCAGGCCTACAGCATTGCCCTAGGTGTCTTCCTCTCAGGCCTACAGTATTGCCCTGGGTGTTCCCCCCTCAGGCCTACAGCATTGCCCTGGGTGTCCCCCCCTCAGGCCTACAGCATTGCCCTGAGTGTCCTCCTCTCAGCCCTACAGCATTGCCCTGAGTGTCTTCCTTTCAGGCCTACAGCACTGCCCTGGGTGTCCTCCTCTCAGGCCTACAGCATTGCCCTGAGTGTCCTCCTCTCAGCCCTACAGCATTGCCCTGAGTGTCTTCCTTTCAGGCCTACAGCACTGCCCTGGGTGTCCCCCCCTCAGGCCTACAGCATTGCCCTGAGTGTCCTCCTCTCAGCCCTACAGCATTGCTCTGAGTGTCTTCCTTTCAGGCCTACAGCACTGCCCTGGGTGTCCTCCTCTCAGACCTACATCATTTCCCTGGGTGTCCTCCTTTCAGGCCTACAGCATTGCCCTGAGTGTCCTCCTCTCAGCCCTACAGCATTGCCCTGAGTGTCTTCCTTTCAGGCCAGAGCATTGCCCTGGGTGTCCTCCTCTCAGGCCTACAGCATTGCCCTAGGTGTCTTCCTCTCAGGCCTACAGCATTGCCCTGGGTGTTCCCCCCTCAGGCCTACAGCATTGCCCTGGGTGTCCCCCCCTCAGGCCTACAGCATTGCCCTGAGTGTCCTCCTCTCAGCCCTACAGCATTGCCCTGAGTGTCTTCCTTTCAGGCCTACAGCACTGCCCTGGGTGTCCTCCTCTCAGGCCTACAGCATAGCCCTGGGTGTCCTCCTCTCAGACCTACAGCATTGCCCTGGGTGTCCTCCTCTCAGACCTACAGCATTGCCCTGGGTGTCCTCCTCTCAGGCCTAAAGCATTGCCCTGGGTGTCCTCCTCTCAAGCCTAGAGCATTGCCCTGGGTGTCCTCTCAGGCCTACAGCATTGCCCTAGGTATCCTCTTCTTAGGCCTACAGTATTGCCCTGGGTGTCCTCCTCTCAAGCCTAGAGCATTGCCCTGGGTGTCCTCTCAGGCCTACAGCATTGCCCTGGGTGTCCTCCTTTCAGGCCTACAGCATTGCCCTGGGTATCCTCCTCTTAGGCCTACAGTATTGCCCTGGGTGTCCTCCTCTTAGGCCTACAGTATTGCCCTGGGTGTCCTCCTCTCAGGCCTACAGCACTGTTAGTGTCTAATGTATGTATATATAAACATACCTTACATATAAATACCATGAGCTCTTCAAACAGGGCTGCCTATAGACAGAGGCCTATTGCACCTATAGGTAAATTAGATTTCTCACTTTTGTTTGCGCTGCTGTGTTATTAAATGTTCTGGGTCATAGTTCAGCTATGTAAATGTATATAAAACTTACGTGTACTTCTGATTTAAAAAAAAAAAATAACGTGTTTGATTTTATAGTCCTTTGGAACAAGTTTTTTTTGGAAGTTGTGTGCTGAAAGAAATTAGTGTAATATTAAAATGCTGGAATAAAAGAATATTGCCATATTACAATAGCAGAGATGTACGAGCACCACTCATATTTTATGTTTATTGACAGTTTATCATTGCCAATGTGAATGAAGTTCAGCACCGAATCATGGATGAGCTTCAGAATCTAAACTTTATGAAGGAAAATAACAATGCCACTTTTATTGAGAGAAAGCTGAGCTTTGAAAGGAAGAAGACATTATCTCCACTGGTAAGTGATATTTGGTAATATATAGTGACATGGCCAGCTTCAGTCCCAGTGTTTATATGAGTGTATACTTCTTCATGAAGGGCTAAAGCACCAGTGACACCTAGAGGTCATAAGTTAGTACTACTGCTAAATTCTGTTAAAATCCTGCTCTCCATTTAGGATTCACTAAAACATTTCATATAGTTAATGAAGTTTCACACCTAATGCTATTGTGACCGGTCATGGAATGGTTAGCTGGCAGATACTGTTAAAAAGCTACAGCCATTTAAAGGCGGACCTCAGATACCCTATCCCTAGTAGAAAGGCTATCTCACATTACCCAGGACTTCAACTTAAAGCCTCATAGCATTGTGCAAGAGGGATCTTACAACAGAGCATCAAGTGTTCAGGTGGACTCAATGCGAGCAGGTATTACATGGTCACTCAATCATTTGTATGTTCACCATGTAATACCACATTTCGCCTGCAGTGGCCACTGTAGGAGAAATTTGTAGTCATTACTAGCTTTCTACAATGATATCAGCTGATCGCCAGAGGTTTCAGCAGCTGAACCAGTAGCCATAAGCTGGTCGTCAGTGGGTCCTTATTTGGAAAAGGTGGCACAACTCTTTAAAAAGTTGCCACTAAATTGAGGGCCCTTTGTCCCAATTTAAGACACTGAAAAATCAGGCAACTTTCTAGTTTACGGTACCAATATGTAGTAATCGTTTTGTTGTGTAGACTGTCTCCGAAAGAGTGCAGCAATGCAGCAAAGCAACATCTTTATGTTATATAATATGTGATTATGAATTTGGGCTTTAGTCTATTAAAGTACAAAGTAATTAAGTTATGTACATAAAATGAATATATTACAATTACCATGTAATGTCAGGATACATCAATCATGTCACACATGTGATACCTTGTCATTGTCCTCTGGTCATGGAACAGTTAACCCTGCTTTACGCTTTCAGCCAGAATACATCACTGTATAAATTGACAATTTGCATTAGCAATTTTTACAAACCCTTTAGTCAATAATTTCCCTGTTTGTTTTCCATTAAGCCTGAACTACCTCGACAGACCGAGAGCCACAGGTGCAAGCTCTTGTCTACCTATGGTGCGGAGAAAATTTACCAAGCAAAGCGCAAGTGCAACGCTTCCCAGGAACTTGATATAGATCTGTATGAGGGGGAGCTGGTGGCTATTGTGGAGTACAAGGACCCTTTAGGAAGTACTAGCAGGTGGTTCGTGGACACGGGAAGTAAGTAGAAGAACACTCAATCAAATATTGACTTTCTTTTGTGTGTCCACTCTCTCCGCACAGTGGTTTCCTTCTTACTAAGCAACTAGGAAATTACTTTATTTTTATGACTTTGAAAGTTATCATCTCAGCCTCAATCAATAGGCCATGTCTCTAACATGTAAAGTTTCCACCCTCTCCATAAAATGCCTGGACCAAGAGCTGAGCACAGAACCGGTGCTCTGTTTTATACCCTCACATTCTCAGTGTTGCCATCAATCCGTGTTGTTTTTATTCTAAAGTTACAATGCAGATAAAAGAAGATGCATTTCTGTGATGAACTAAGCACATTGCTCTGGATAAACCAATGATACTACAACAGAAATGTTCACCCAGCCAGTGGCTCAGGAGGAAACCCCTACATGTATAGTACAGTGCAAAGTTTTAGGCAAGAGTTGAAAATATGCTGCAGAGTAAGAATGCTTTCAAAAATATTGTTTATTTTTTTATCAATTATCAAAATACAAAGTGAATGAACAAAAAATAAATCTAAATCAAATCAATATTTTGTGTTCCCACCCTTTGCCTTCAAGTCAGCATCAATTCTTCTAGGTAGCTTGCACACAGTTTTTGAAGGATCTTGGCAGGAGGTTGTTCCAAACATCATGGAGAACTAACCACAGATCTGTAGATGTAAGCTTGTGCAAATCCTACTTTCTCTTCATGCAATCTCAGACAGACTCAATGTTCCAGGATTCCTTGTTTTTATTTACGCTGAAGATAGTTTTTACTTACATTGACTGTATGTTTGGTACTTATCCATCAGGCAATGCCATCAGGAAAGCATCTGATTGGCTCCAAATGTATTCTGCTGCAGGAAAATTACCACAAACATACAAAGTCATTAACTTTTTATCATAAAGAAGAACGCGGAGTTCTGGAAGTGATGATATCGACCCACACAGCCCTGATTTCAACATCATCAAATCTGTCTGGGATTTCATGAAGAGGCATTATGATTTGCATAAGCCTACATCCACAGAAGATCTGTGGTTATTTCTCCCAAGATGTTTGGAACAACTTCCCTGTCGAGTGCCTTCAAGAACTGTGTGTAAGTGTATCTAAAATTGTAGTTGTTTTGAAGGTAAATGGTGGTCTCAACAAACATTTATTTGATTTAGTTTTCTTTTCTGCATTTTGTTAATTGATCAAAATAAACTATTAACATTTCTATTTTTTAAAATTTTTTTACTTGGTCACAATTTTTCCATATTTGTCTAAAATGTTTGCAATATATTGTAACTCCTCAGCTGTCAGTGGCAGTAAGTAGCATTGTGCCATAGCATCAACAGAGATGTCAATATTCTACTGAAGCTTGCCACTGAGGTCAATAATATTTCACTACTGATTTAAAGCACCAATCCAGCGTTTTTTTTTAATTTCACCATTGGAGTGGTGCAACTAATGTAAGTTCACTGACCCTAGTCTTATACTTAGCTGCTGTCTTCATCTGTTATCAGCGCTGATCCAACCTCTTGTGACTGCAACTTTTGACTGACTGGAAGTCAGAGGTAACGGTCGCAAGCTCTCAATGTAAGTCTATGAGACCCTCGTTCTGACTTCATTCTGGCTGTCATAGACTTACCTTGAGTTGTGACTTCTGGATCGCCCAGCAAACACTAGAGCTATCTGGAAGAACACAACCTGCAGAAGACTGACCTGATAAAGGATGAATGTAACGCTATTTGCCGGCACCACTGCATGGTTCACTTTCCTCCTCCAGGCAGAGACGCCAGCATACTCACTGCCCTGGCTGCGCGGCGTGCTCCCTGTCTCCTGGTGTTAAAGGAACAAAGCGTGCACATAGTTAAATGCCCTCAGCCAATAGCTGGGAGGCATTTAGTATAACAGTGCACCCGCAAGATGGCTCCCAGACATCTTGTTTAAAAGGCATCCTACCCAATAGGGAGGTGCTAATAGGGAGGTGCTAAGCAAACAAAGTATCATTATGTAGTGTGTAGTCTACTAGTGAGTTCCCCTGGTCTTGGTGTGGCCAATGTCCTGAATCTGAAGTCCCTGGTCCTTGTGCGGCCAGTCTGGAACCTGCATTCCCTGGTCCTAGTGCGGCCTGTGCCTGAATCAGTATCCAAGACTCGTGTGTCTGAACGAATGCCTATCCAGACTGCTACAACCAGTCTCTGAATCAGCCCAGTCTGAGTTTCCGTGTCAGTAACCGTTCTGCAGAGGATCCTGAACCTAGTAGTCTAAACTGAGCCTGAGTCTGTGTCCACGTCAGTAACCGTTCTGCAGAGGATCCTGAACCTCATAGTCTGAACGGAGCCCGAGTTGTATCCGTGTCTGCGAACCTGACTCCAGGTGTGGTACCTGCCGCTCAAGCCTGACTCAACCCTCTGGAGCTACAGTGAACACCAAGTAGCCGTTTATCTACGCCCCTCCTAGTTAAGCCGGCCCCGAAGCACAGTGGGTCCACGAACCACGTGCGCCACCTGCGTGCGTAACAATGAAGACGGCAGGGAACGTAGATTTGTGGCACCACTCCTGCACTGCAATAAAAAAAATGCTGGAGTGGTGCTTTAAGAAATATCAGCAGAATAAGTAATAAAACCCCCACATTACTGAACTGTTAAATCTCCACCGCTCCAAGATTGAGGCTAATCACTGGGCACAGTGGTGATGCCATTAAATACGACTCTGGATCGCTAAGGCTGATGAGGCTCATGATGATTGGCTGATGAGGTCATGTGTCTGTATGACATACTGCAAACAAAACATGGCAAGGAAATTACAGTACTATATATGAGTATCAATGTTGGTGCTACAGGGGCTCTAACATATGAATAAGTGATTTAGAGTGTTTTATATTATTATTAGTTTGGCAATTTTTTTTTTTACTTCTGGAACACGTGGTTTATACTTGAGGAAGATCCATCCAGGGCCAATTCATCATTTGCATTTGTTTTAATTCATTTTTCTTGTTTTATTTTGTGGTATTGATTGACTATTTTTGCGACAAATTCTTCAAAATGACACACATGGTTCGTGAATTTTGCGCAAAATGAAAAATGCTTTTTACGCTTGCCTTTAACTTCTTTTGAAATGTTTTAGCACAAAATGTTCTGCTAAAATGTTACAAAATTTGCTCAAAAATTCCCTGCGTACATAAAATCACTTCGGGGAGTACTGGCGTCAATTTCCACAAAAATTTAACATTTTTTTATAAAGTCGTATGTAAATAATGAATCGGCCAAACAAATCTGTGAATCCTAAGTCACGCTCACACGGAAAAACAATATAAAAAACAGGCAAACACGTCTAAAATAAACCGTCACATCCATTATTCTTACACTTATCCTCTTACATTTCCTTTACAGTACTAGAAGGCTATGTCTATTCATCCTTCCTAAAACCCTATAACCCAGGACGGCAGCAGAAAGATTCATCAGACAGTGCTTTTTGTGAAGAAGATTTTGATGACCTTAGTCTGTTTGTCTCGTCCCGGCCTTCTCGTGATAGAAATAGTCGTGCATCACAGGGAAGTGCTGGAGACAGCAGTCCGTCCTCCAATGGAGACGATGAAAAACATGAAATGAACGAAACGGATACAGACAGTTGTCAAAACAGTGAGGATTGCCATGTAAGTATCTCTATTCCCATTTCTTTAGATACAAATATGGCAGTGACGTCTTATACTTAGTTGTTTTAAAAGGATATGCCCACTAGAATAATGGAGTATATCATTTAGTAAGTGATCAGCAGTCCTCCTCTTACACTTCATAATATTTATATCCCGCAGCCTATGTAATGGGTTCTTTTTGTGTATATTTCAGATTTTCTATGCTGTTTATGCTTTTGAAGCCCGGAGTCAACAGGAGCTCACCCTTGAGGAGCATCAGAGGGTCAGAATCATTCGGTTTTGTGACCTGAGTGGAAACAAAGAGTGGTGGCTCGGAGAGGCACATGGCCAAAAAGGTTATGTGCCAGCCAATTATCTCGGGAAGATGACATACGCCTAGAAACATGTTCTTCTCTGTTATAGGACGGTGATGTTTTAGAATTCCTCTTTAGCCGTGTCCTATATTTATCTAATGTGAAGGATCCATTTCTTGGGGTTGTAGATTTGAAGACAAAGTAATGTGACATGACACGGCAACTGAAGTCAAGGCACAGACCCGCCGATAGGTCTTCTGATTGTAAGCTCTATAGAGCAAAGATATTTTAAGTGTAAAGCACTTATATGTTTTATTTGTGTATGATGTCCATAATTTCACTATACGTATGAAGCATGATCAATGCAATGAACTTAACACAATCCAAAGATCAGTCAGATCTACTAAATCAGAGTACGGTCAAAACAACTCTCTAAGTCCAAGTAAAAAAAAAAGTTTCCGTTCATGTTCTTTAAATGTAGAATTCCCTTGATACTATAGCTTACTGTAAGTGAAGAGGTAAAGGGTTTGGATTTAATGACATATCTGTACATTATAAAGGACACCACATTCACCGTGTAATTTCTTCAATGATGGCACCATTAGAGAATTGATCAAGGACTGCTGGGCACCTAACACATTTTTTAATTGACCTTGTTCTCATAGTAAGTGGTTCTGTAATGTCAGTCAAGGTTTGGAAAGCCAGTCATCGAGTCAATACATACACAACCTGATCCAGCACTCTATATAAGACTTACTCCGAATTACTCCAGTGTAGTGTTGTTGAATAAGGCAATGTCATGTAGTTAAAATTGAAAACTGTTGAGTCTTCCCAATGAGTTGCAGTGGTCAAGGTTTTCTATACGAATCCTAATGTTTGTTATTGGGGGATGAGATGCTAATTTGTTAATTTGTGACGCTACTTATATGTAATCAGAAATAACTAGAGTACACAGAATAGTGATTATAAGAGGAAATCATTTCAGTGGAATCGCCATTTAATATGTTGATTTTCTACAAACAACATTTCACAATCTCAAATGACGTACTGCTGCGGTGAAAGGGAATTTGTCATCAGGTTTTTGCTATGGCATCTGATGGTAGGATAATGTAGAGGCAGAGACCCTTATTCCAGGGATGTATCACTTACTGGACTGCTTGGTGTGCTAAGTCTTCTGATCTGTGTATAACCATCCCCCATCAATGAGTGGTGGGGGGCAGGGTTACAGATAAGCCTGACTGCTAGGCATGTAAGATGTAGTCCTGTAGTGTTAATCTGCAGATAAAACACTGATTGTATTGAAACTACAACACACAGCCTAATAAATGACACATCCCTGTAATCAGGCTTTCAGTGGCTACATTATGCTGCTCTTAGATTAAATAGCAAAAACCTGCTGACATCTTCCCTTTAAGTATATACATTAAAGGGGTTGTCCAGCACTTTATGTTGATGGCCTAGGAATATAGACAAAGCTTGTCTTGATGAGACAGTGCCTTTAACTAAGACAATTTGCTTCTCTGATGCTACCATTCCCTGAAGCAGGGAACAATCCTGAGAATGAGTTAAGAGAAGGAGCTGCAATGAGGTTTCATAGTGTTATTAACACTATCAAGGTCACAAGAAGACCATTATATCAGAGGAGCAGTAACATCCTGGAATCACACACGGTGTTTGTGCTTCTTTTAGGATCTAGTCCCGAGTTTAGTTCAAAACACATCCAGAAAATCTGCATGCGTGATGCCGGCCTAAGGCTGCCCAACACAAAACCGAATGCACAGGGTGAACCTAGAAGCCCGTGTTTGATGTGTTATACATACGGTCATGCTCTGTGTTAAGAATCAGAGAACAGTGTTATATACAGATGTGATACTGAGAGCAAAATAGTGTTTTCCAACCTTAGTCATGTAAGGTACACAGATGATGGGACTTTCCGGGAATGATGCTCTACTGATCCTAAAGGAGGTGCGAAGAGGACAGCTTTATTCAGGAAGAGTGGACTACTATAGTTTCCCAATCAACATGTATATCTCTGTAAATGGCTTCTGACCTGGACACGAGTCCTCTTGTCCGGTACTCCTTGTAGGTAATGCATTGTGTGAGGAGATTTGTCTCAGTAGATAACATTGCAGTTGATGTTCTCCATGGAGGTATATGTTGGACGTATCCAACGCATGCCAAAGGGCACTCTTTTGGCATCAAGTAGGTCAGGGAGGGCTCTGGGGATATGTTTGTTATATGCACTGTTGTACAACTCTGTTTAAAAATAAAGTAAAAATAAAATAAAAAATAATGTATACTCAGCATCCGATCCCCTGCTGCTCTGTGATTCCTCTTTTGGCCAGGATGGGCACGTGATGTCTTCATCCAAGATCCACATGACTGGAACAGGAGACCGTCTGTTGATTGTGCTCTGACTTTAAAGCCATATAAGTGCTGCAGCCAATCATTGGCCGCAGTGTTGATGCGTTGGTCAGAACTTTAAGTGAAACTTAGTGGACATTGGATAATAGCCCAAAGCCCTCCATAAACATTTGACTAATGTAAATTGAACCCGCCACTATTAGCAGGTTTGGCTGATAATCGGGGAGTAAAAGATCCGGCATGTCCAATTTCAGACTGCCGATCATTTTGTTCTGCCAAAGATGAACATGTCTGGTGGCTCTCTCATTGAGCCCATAGGAGGGCTTTATATGGGACAGTGGCCCAGCGGTCCATCAGTGACAGCCATCTCATGTGTATGGCGGGCGTTAGAATAGACAGCATCTAATTTCCCAGTGTGAAGTGCACCTACGTCAGACAATAGCTGGCAGCCATAATAGTGACATGGGTGAGAGGGGCATTAGTGTATTCTGTAGTCTTTGATGATAGGAGTTCCTACATGGTAATTCTTTCCCTCCTGATTGCTTCCTATTTATGCGAGACTTGACCCGTTATATTTTGCCGACTCCGTTGGTCATTCTGACTATTTCTAGTACAGACGTGTGGTCCATGATTAACAGCGCAGTCTGAGAAGCCACCGGTCACCATTTATCACTGTTGCCATGGTTTCTCAGAGGCAAAGGCCAAACAACCTATTGAGCTCCAGATTAATTACTTGTAAAGCTGTGCTGTGTCGCTGATTTCTGCCCGCGTGGTTAGAAAATAACTCTCCGGGCAAAGTCATGAAGCTGAAGCGGCTTCGTTACAAGACTCTTGGCCTCCTAATAGGCCTCCTAATACGCTGGTGAATTGCTGTCATAGTGAGATTAATAATTGATATGCAATGTTTTCCGTTTATTCCTGTGTGAGACAAGAGCAGATGCATGTACACCGAGGTTTAACTGCCAGAATGAAGCACGCTGTGAAGGTCCATGGTACATATGTGCAGTGTGCCGACATGCAGCCATACATACTCCGCAATTACGTAGTCACGTACAGCTGAAACCAGAAGTTTCCATACACTATATAAAAGACACATCTGCATGTTTTTCTCAGTATCTGACATGAAATCAGAATAAACCTTTCCAATTTTAGGTCAATTAGGATTACCATCATTTTTAATATTTGCCAAATGCCAGAATAATGCGAGAGAGAATGTTTTAATGCATTTTTACTTACTGCAAAGTCAAAAGTTTACATACACTAAAATTACTATGCCTTTAAACAATTCTGGACTGTCCATATGATGATATCATGTGTTATTTGGCAACATCTGAGTTAATTAGAGACACACCTGTGGATGTATTTTAATGCACACCTAAAACACACCGCTTCTTTGTGTAGCATCATGGGAAAGTCTAAAGAAATCAGCCAAGAAGAGAATTGGGAACTTGCACAAGTCTGGCTCATCCTTGGGTACAATTTCAAGATCTCTGAAGGTGCCTCGTTCATCTGTACAAACAATTATATGCAAATACAAGCAAGATAGGAATGTCCAACCATCATACCGCTCAGGAAGGAGACGGGTTCTGTGTCCCAGAGATGAACGTGCATTGGTCCAACATGTGCATATCATGTGCATACAAAAGCAAAAGACCTTGTGAAGATGATGGAGGAAGCTGGTGAGATTGTGTCAATATCCAAAGTGAAACGAGTGCTGTATCCACATGGGCTGAAAGGCCACTCTGCCAGGAAGAAGCCATTACTCCAAAAGAAACATAAAAAAGCCAGATTAATGTTTGCAAATGCAGATAGGAACAAAGACCTTCATTTTTGGAGACATGTCCTATGGTCTGATGAAACTAAAATGTAACTTTTTGGGCATAATGACCATCATTACGTTTGGAGGAAAAAGGGAGAAGCTTGGAAGCCTAAGAACACCATCCCCAACTGTAAAACACGGGGGTTGCAGCATCATGTTGTGGGGTTGTTTTGCTGCCGGAGGGACTGGTGTACTTTACAAAATAGATGGCATCATGAGAAAAGAAGATTATGTGGCAATACTGAAGCAACATCTCAAGACATCAGCCCGGAAGTTAAAGGGAAGTTAAAGCTTGGGTGGAAATGGGTCTTCCAAATGGACAATGACCCGAAGTATACTACCAAAATGGTAACAAAGTGGATTAAGCATAACAAAGTCCATGTTTTGGAGTGGCCATCACAAAGCCCTGATCTCAAAATTACTGAAAATTTATGGGCAAAGCTGATAAGTCAGGTGTGAGCAAGGCGACCTACAAACCTGGATCAGTTACACCAGTTTTGTCAGGAGGAATGGGCCCAAATTACAACCAACTATTGTGAGAAGCTTGTGGAAGGATATCCCAAACGTTTGACCCAAGTCATTCTGTTTAAGGGCAATGGTACCAAATACTAATGAAACGTATGTAAACTTTTGACTTTGCAGTAAGTAATAAAAATGCCTTAAAACATTCTCTCTCTCTCATTATTCCGGCATTTGGTAAATATTAAACATTATGGTAATCCTAATTGACCTAAAACGGGAAAGGTTTATTCTGATTTCATGTTAGATATTGCGAAAAACATGCATATGTGTCTGTTTATATAGTGTATGTAAACTTCTGGTTTCAACTGTACATAAGGCTAGGGCTACACGGCGAACGTAGCCTCAAAAGTAGACTGCGAGGTCAGAGATTGCGTGGTGCCGCTGCAGCATGATGGTAACTGTTGCTGCAAAATGGTCGTAATAAGGATGCTTTCACATAGCGTTGTGTCCCCGTCAGAGCATACATCCGAAATCCCCAGTAAAACGGGGTCCGGACGCATGCGCCAGCAGAGCCATAGACTGTAATGGTGACAGCACAGTGAACATGAGCTCTGCCGTGCACTTTTTTCAGGAGTGTACGCCTACAGGAGGTGGATAATCAGAGGTAGTAGACTACGTCTGAGTGTCCACCTCCAGTAGGCGTACAATCCCGAAAATGATACATGGTAGAGGGCACGTTCGCTCTGCCATCACCATTACAGTCTATGGCCCCATCGGCGCATGTGTCCGGACTCCATTTTGCTGGGGATTTCGGGCGTATGCCCCTCCGGGGACACAGAACACAATGTAAAACCACCCTAAGTCTCTCTCTCGGAGAAGTCCGTATTCGGAGTTCAGCAACGGACAACTAGGTGTCTGGTACAAACCCCGAACTTTAAAGTTCGTGTTCTCTCATCTCTAATCAGTAGCACAAAGCGAACCTTGGACATGGAACCAGAGACATGGCCAAAGTCGTCGTGTAGCCCAAGCCTGAATGTGAGGCGCCAACTTTGATAACATTGGCTCTGACATAGTCAGCAAATGCAACACCTAGCATCATTATTGCAATTCATCTTACTTATTTTTTTAGTCTTGCTGCAAAACTGCAGCATAGAAGACATTTTCTGTTCCTACTTGAAACTTGTAGGCAGACTGCTTTTGAATTATTTTTTTTATATGCTTTTTTGGTAATTCTAGTATTTATACTATAATTTTTTGGCTTTGACTAGATTAAGAAGTTGAAGGATGTAGCCTACCATCCAAATATAAACCAAAACGCCTTTAGTGCCTTCATTGCTTCTGTTACATGCAGATGTAATGATGTGTCGTCCATACGGGTAAGACGTTAGATGAGCCGCTACATAAAGCCCGTGTCAGTGACACCACTGTCACAGCAGCAACCGGTCGTAGAAGTCAGGTGGAATGCGGCAATACATCATTATACCAGCAAATAAAACAGAAGAAAGACGTCACCCAGCCATAATTAGAAGTCAAAATTAAAGATGTCATAAGGCCATAAAAAATAAGTGAAAAAGGTAATGAAGCTTTATTACCCAGATACTAGATTTTACATTTGTGACTATGCAGCCAGTTAGGTGAAATTTCACTTTAATAACACATCCTATTAATATGTAATATCCTGCTAGACGGTTACACTAATGTAAACTGTATGAAAGCGAAAAATGTATGATCAAAAATGCGAAATGATTTTTATATTGTCATAAAGATGCGGCTATAAATGTACAGACATAAATTTACTAAAGAATTGATTTACCTATAGATGATAATATATATTAAATGTTTATATTCCAATTTCCGTTTTTGTGTTTTATTATATACAGTTTATACTATTATAATACATCTTGCAAATTCAGACTGAAAAACATCCAGTTCTGTGTATTAATCGGAACAGATCCTATGGATGGGAAAAAGAAATGATCGACCATTCATAGGGATGAGTGAGCTTTACCACAAAAACACCTTAACATACCTTGGGTGGGTGCCTATGGACATCTCAGAAAGAGCCCACCATACATTATACATATGCATACAAGTATAATGTATAGTAAACAGAATAAACTATGGTTTAAAAAAAAAAGGATGAAAAATTGAATTGTTGACTAGTGTATTTTATCAAGTAACAGAAGAAAAGGGAAATCTTAATCAAATCTCTATTTGGTATGACCTCCACCTCCCCCTTTTGCCTTCAAATCAGCATCAATTCTTCTAGATACACTTACACACAGTTTATGAAGAAATTCAGAAGGAGGTTGTTCCAAACATCTGGGAGAACTAACCACATATCTTCTGTGGAGGTGGGCTTGTGCAAATCCTTCTGTCTCTTTATGTAATGCCAGAAACTCGATGTTGAGATCAGGGCTCTGTGGGGGCCATATCAGCACTGTCAGGTCTCTGTGTTCTTAATTCTGGAAATTGTTCTTAACACTGGCTGGATGTTTGGGGTCATTGTCCTGCTGAAAATAAACTGGAGCCAATCATAAGCCTCCTCAATGCATGAAGGATAAGTATCTGCCTGTATTTCTCAGCAATGAGGACATCATTAATCCTGACTAGTAATAAGCGAGCATGCTCGTTTAACCCTTTAACCGAGCATGCTCGGGTGCTTACCGAGTATCTTTGGCGTGCTCGTATATTATGTTTGAATCCCTGCGTCTGCACGATTTACTGCCGTAAGACAGCCTCAACACATGCAGGGATTGCCTGTTTGTTAGCCTCAACACGTGAGGATTCCCTGTCTAACAGCCATAAATCATGCAGACGCAGGGACTCGAACGTAATATACGAGCACGCCAAAGATACTATGTAAGCACCAGAGCATGTTTGGCGAAAGGGTTAAACGAGCACGCTTGCTCATCATTAATCCTGACCAAATGACCATCTCCATTGCAGAAATGCAGGAACAAACTTGCAAGAAACCTCCACCATGCTTCACTGTTGCCTGCAGACACTTATTATTGTACCACTCTCCAGCGAACAAACTGCCTCCTATTACAGCCAAATATTTCACATTTTGACTCATCAGTCCAGAGCACTTACTCACATTTTTTGGACCCCAGTTTCCTTTGCTTTTGTACATAGTTGAGTTGCTTGGCCTTGTTTCCATATTGAAGGCATGACTTTTTGGTCACAACTGCCATGAAGACTGCTTCTGGCCAGACTTCTCAAAAGAGTAGATGGATCGCTGGGTCCACTGGCTGCTGATGGTACTACTAGACATCATGCAATATTGAAGGGAAGTAAGCATGTATCTTTTAGCTCGTGCAATAAGTTTCCTTGGCCAACTACTACTCCTATGGTCTTTAATGTTGACCATTTCTTGGTGCTTCTCCTTAAAAAAAAAAGAGATTGAAGTTCCAAAATGTTTTGTTCAATCTGCTTTGAAATCTTTGCCTGGAAGAGATCTTGCTGATGCATTACCTTGTGTCTTGTTGCTTGATCTTGCCTTGGTGTATGACCTGTGATATATTAAACACTCATCCACAACCTCACTTTTGTAGGTAGCAGAGTTTGGCTGTTCCTCACCCAGGTTTAAGCCTCCTACACATTTGTTTCTTTTTCAGTTAAAGAGATTGTGCCACCATAAAGAATACATTTAACTAAGCAGAAAAGGTGGAAATAAATGGTTTTGTAATTTACAATTATTAAAAATTATGTTCCATTAAAAAAATAACAAGCTTTCATCTGCTGAAGTATGCCCCCTGGCGTTATTCCATTCCGTCCTCCCAGTGGCCGAGCATGCGCAGTTCCTGTCATAAGAGTTCCCCCCTCCCCCCGACTCCACACCCCCAGTGTGCACAACGTATGCTCCCTGTGCTCACACAGGCCTGACAGCGAGCGCAGGGAGCAGATTCCTGAGAAGCACGGAAGCATGTCAGTGATTCTTCCCCCTGTGCTCACACAGGTCTGACCACGCGCATATGAAGCCGAACGATATCACCCAGTGGTCAGACCTGTGTGAGCACAGGGGGAAGAATGAATGACACGCTTCCATGCTTCTCAGGAATCTGCTCCCTGCGCTCGCTGTCAGGCCTGTGTGAGGTGAGCGCAGGGAGCATAGGCTGTGCACACTAGGGGTGTGGAGTCGGGGGGAACTCTTATGACAGGAACTGCGCATGCTCGGCCAGCTGATCGCCCACTGCAGGGGGTATTCTTCAGCAGATGACAGCTTGTTATTTTTTTGAATGGAGCATCATTTTTAAATAACTGTAAATTACAAAACTATTTCCACGTTTTCTGCTTAGTTAAATGTATTCTTTAGGGTAGCACAACCCATTTAACAACTGTTTCAACCTACATATGAAAATGATGATGATTATCGCCTGTTTAGTATAATTACTCATACACCTGGCTATAATCCTAAAAAATCCCTGACTTTGTGCAAGTGTAACTAGAAGAATTGATGCTGTTTTTATGGCAAAGTGTTTTATGCCAAATATTGGTCTGTATTTCTCTTTTGTTTATTCATTTTGCTAATTGATAGAAATAAGCGATTAAACACTTCTATGCTTGAAAACATTCTTACTTTGCAGCATATTTTCCACATCTTCCTAAAAATTTTGCACAGTACTGCATATAAATTCAATAAAACGTTATTTAAAGAGGATTCTCTGCTCTGTTTCTTTTATTAAATAGTTTTTTTTTTATTTCCAATACAATAAAAGTTCTGGAACTCTTTTTTTTTTAGAGTTGTACATAATGTCTTTTCTTAATCATTCCTCCTAGAAATGTATGAATAAGTTGTTGGCACTGCTTAGGCATTATCAAATTGTGTAGGTGCAGGCCCAGGGGAACGGTAACACCCAGCAGCATTCAAAGAAAGGGCACACAGAATTTTTTTTTTTAACGGCAATTACCGTACTATGAGAGAGCTTCTCTTTAAATCGCAATTTAAGAACCATCAGCTGTAAGTTAAAAATGGGCTGTTTTGAGTACATTTAAAAGTAGAGTTTAAAAAAAAACAAAATTTTTTCTTTATAAAGGACATCTAATGATTATTTGAGATTATATGCTCAAAAACTTGAGATTTTGATGGAATTTCCTGTTCTGATTTCTGGCAGGTGTCTGGTTGTCACTTAAACTTTGAAGTCAAATAACTAAATCTATTGCTGCCCCCCACATGCACACAGAACCGTGGCATTTGCATAGCTGTCAATTTGTCAGCAGTACAGCCTTATTGCTTTGATTTCAATCATTTGCAAAATAAAAGTTTTTAAAAACTATTGACCTTTGAGGTAGAAAAAACATTTTTTTTTTTTGAAGATCTCTATAATGTGCCGACAAACTCTGGAAGAGAGTAAGTGATTCGACCAATCCCTCTACCTGCCATGAGGGCTCTCCTCCCCAACAACTCAGCCTTTGCAATTTACTCCTCCACTGCCGCATGTGCAATTCTCTTTTACATACTCTATGTGATCCTATCGAAAAAACTCCCTCTCCGCTTTCTGGTGTACCATGCACAACCTACTGTTTCCAGGAGATTAGATCTATTTTAGATTCAGCAGAACAGTCAACCATGTAAAGGAATTACACATACTCTACAGCATGAAAAGGGTAGGAAATATATCAGGACAATTTAAAAAAGGTGCCTAAAGCGACTATAGCCTTAAAAAAAAAAATGGTATCACATTGTTAACTAAAGGGCCTTTTAGAAACGTTCTTCCTGCAGGTCTCCTTTAATCAACAATGTATACTAGATCAAACACAGAAAGTGAATGAACAGGAAGGTATATGGCATTAAAAGAGGTTGTTCCAATTTGGCACGAAAGTCTGCAGTCACTGCAGACTTGTGAATCCTCAGTGTGAATAGCGAGCGCTGTCAGGATTCTCCGGTTCCAGGACTGGGAGGTCATGTGACCGCAAACATGTGATATGCATTCTCCCGGCCACAGTCTGACTAGACGTGTGTGGCCTTCATCAATACAAGTGAACTGAGCAAGGCTGCACAGGTGTAGTCGGAGTGTGATCGGAAGTATGCATATCGCATGTTTGTGGTTACGTGACTGCTCGGTCTCATCACCGGCACTGGGGGAATCCTTTTGGGCCAAACCTGGACAACCCCATTAAGGGTATGTGCATGCTATGAGTTTTTGTAAGGTGATCAAAAACCGTGTTTTCAAACGGAAACCGCTTAAGGAGACGTTCCTGTTTTGGGGATTTTTGGAGGAGATGAATCACAGATGATGTCAAAGCCAAATTTAAAGGCTTATTTCCAACATTACAAGCTATCAACTATCCACATCATAGGTAATAACTTGCAATAACCTTTAAAAAGAGACAACCAGCAGACACATAGCCCCCCTAAAAAATAACTTAAAGTTATTTTTTAGGGGGGCTATGTGTCTGCTGGTTGTCTCTATTTATTAGGCCCCTCATGTGATATTTTGTTTAGGTGTTTAAAATAACCTTTAAAAAGGCCAGTAATTTAGTTTGTTGTTTTTACACTTACTGAGATAAATGGCATTTTTTGGGGAGAACTGTGAAGATTCATAAAAGGATACAATGAAATTCACATAATAAATTTGGGTAATATGTGGTAATAGCACAGATAATAAGTAATGGAAAGATTAAGTCCACTACTCCAAATACAAAGTGAACGCCAATTAATTACATTTCTAAAATTGTCATTTTACTATATTCAAGTTATAACAATGGCGTATTAAGATAAACTAGTACATCTCATCCCACCAATACTTGTTGAATTTGTCTTTTTTTTCACAAATGTTCATTTTTTCATTTTTTTCTGAGCAGCTTTCTTTTTTACCATTTGAAGTCTCTTCATGGCGTTTAACTGAGATTCTTGAGACGTGGGACCTTTGGCTCCAGACTGTTGATCTGCAGGAGCTTTACTACTGGAGCTTCCAGTGCTTCCAGCAGAGCTGCCTCCTCCATTACTGCTGCTCATCTGACTGCTGATGCTACTCCCAGAACTTACGCTTGGGCTTGGCAGACCTGTTTTGCTGACGTTCTCGCTGCTCATGGTACGGCTGAGGCCTGTTTTTCCCAATGTTAGAGGCGGCAATGGTTTTAATGGAACAGAATTTGTACTGCTGCTCCCAGATCCTGGCTTAGAGGTAGATCCTGTTTTTATGGCTGTCAAGTTACTTGATCCCATGGGCTTTTGACCTGCAGACAGACTAGGAGGCTTTCCACCAGCAGCCTGTGCTGCATTGCCTAGTTTGGAGGACGCAATTGCCGACGAAGCAGTTTTTGCTACGAACGCGGCCCACCCTGTAAGACCACTTGCAGCAGAGGACAATGTTCCAGAATTAGAGGAGTTCCCAGAGGCTGCCGCTGATGCCTGTGATGTGAATTAGAAATTAAATGGTGAGATATAATTACTGAGATTGCAGCAAATAGCAATATACACACATAAAGTACATAATCAGTCTCCAGGGGAACAAAGTAAAATATAGAGGATTCCTGTATTTAGACATTTAAATCTCCTCATATCCTCTTAGCAATGAACATATGTGTCCATCTATGATTTAGATAAGGCCGCGCTGTGGGTGATGCGGAAAAATATTGACAAAGAAAATAAAAATGGTTTACTCAGCACACAATGTCTACCTTTCTCCATTGTTAGCTTGTCTAAACTAAACACTGCCTGCCAGATGGCACTGATCCCCTCACAACTTGTGTATGGAACCAGATTATCAGCAGCTGAAAAGAAGATGTGAGCTGTGCAAGGACCACACCTTCAGCTGCATCATGGAAACACACAATGCTGATGATGGCAGCCGGCACTAATCCTTTTATCTTAGCAATGGAGCTAGCACTACAAATACTGAGGCAGGGGAACATGCATGATGTTCAGACAGAAGCCATGTCTTTATTAAAGGGAATCTGTCAGCAGGTTTTTACTACCTCATCTGAGAGTAGCCTGATGTAGGCAATGAGACCCTGAATCCAACGATGTATCACTTCGATTACTGGGTGCAGCCGCTCTGATATAATCAGAGTTTTTAGATTTAGCAACGCAGCAGAGCTGAGAAAGCTAACACCAGGCTCTGTATATACAATGTCCATAGACAGTGAGCTGCCTATCAAAGGAGGGGGCGTGTCTAACTAGCATGCACTCACTGCTGTGTCCTAGCAATGATAAGTTTTTGGTGCTAAAACATTCATTGCAAGCAAACAAAACCACAGAGCTTTATAAGAGCAGAAATCTGTGTTTTTACCCCTACATCATGAGGTCTTCAGATTGCATAGCAAAAATCTGATGTCAGATTCCCTTTAAGCGAGAGATAAAAGTGTACAGTTAGAAAAAAGATAATGCCAGGAGAGAATAACCAAACTATTTCAAAGTGCTCAGACAAATGATCAAAGCGGTGTATGTAAATAGCTATACTGGTAATAAAAGTATGCATGTTATTTAGTTCCCTAGTAGGGACTTTGCAGAGGTGGACTGGTGAGCTGCAGCAACCTGAAGGCAATCTGTGGCGGCTGTGTGTTGTGCGCACTGAAGACGCCACACTCTTGCCTAATATAGGTCATATTCTCACTGAGTTTTTGATGCTGCGTATTTTCGCTGCGCAGAAAACAGTCTCACAGTTCAGGCAAAGTGGACAGGATATATAGAAATCTCATGCACTCAGCTTTTTTCCTTTTTACATACTACAGAAACTGCTCTACAGTGCGAGTTAGAAATCCGCAACATGCTGATTTCTTGTGTGAGTACACTGAGGTTTAGGTTTAGATCTTTCCATAGACATGCTTCAAAATTCACAGGTTGAGTTTTTACTGCATTTCCGCTGTAGAAACACACTCAAAAAGAATATAAGGCAAATACAAAATGGGTAATATCACAAAGTCCTTACAAAACCAATCAGCTCTGCAATTTATAATAAACTCTTCTCCATTCTCAAGAACAGATGGATTTTTCATTAAACAGTATTGCTTGATACCTAAGTTACTGGCCACTTCTGCAGTCTATCAGAGGTGGCCAATTCCATAGGCAAGGATTGCACACTTACAAGCTCTTTGCTTTAGAGCTTGTAAGTACTGATCGGAAGCTTGCTGGATCACTGGATCCAGACAGCTTTAGTTTCTCTGTGAGGGCAGAGTGAGACCATGACACTCAGAAGTTTATATCAGGAGCGCACCGCCCTCCAACAAGCGAGAAGCTCCTGAAGGTAGAAGGTGACAAAACCCCTTTAGTATACACCTGTCTCATGATGTACACATTTCAACATGACAAAAGGATTTTTTCCATCTGCAAACCTAACTAAGCATACAAACAGGAGAATCAGGACATTGAATGCAACACTCATTGGTCAAGGTGGTTTGTGGCTGAACTGCAAGTGTTCATTTTTATATGGTGCAACTCTGCGAAGTATTGCGGACACTTTGAAGAAATATCCCATCACAGAAAGTGATGACATGTTGCAAGAATATGCCATAGCATTAATATTGCCGAGGATTAGATAGGAGTATACTCTGTTTAGCTGCCAGGACCTGCACTAATCTTAAGCATGGGACTGTGCAAGGTAGAACCTTCCAGGGGCTGCAGCGCTGTGACCCATTCCCTCCGGACCAGACCATCCTATTTGCTCTAGGACAGGTAAAATAAGGCAATACCTTAACTTCAGTCCTTTTGAAAGCTAAGAATGTGTTTGCGGAATCTGCTTTGGGCTTCATTTCAGGTTTGATGATGGATGTGTCCTTTACCACCAGCATTGTAGCAGAAGTGGCTGAGGGGGAAGGCTTCGGAGGTGGCTTCTGATTTTTCTGTGCCTACAAGAACAATAATTTAACAAAATAAAATAAATCATTAGTAAGACAGCAGATTAAATAGTATGTAGTCAAAAACATATGCATAAGAGCCTGCACTGGAGTACTTCCATCTTAAAGGGGTTCTCCAGTCCAAATCGATAAGTCTGCAGACACCCTGTGTGACTGCAGACTTAAGAATCCCCCCAACGCAGGCACTGTGCACTGCAGGGATTCACCGGTTTCTGAGCCAGGACCAGAGGGTATATATGCGTTATATATACTCCCAGCCAGTGGGCATGGCCTCGCTCCTTACACTGGTATAGAGCAAGGCTGCGGCCCATCTAGTGACGCGGCCGTCCAGAGGGCCGACTAGAGGGTGCAGCCTTCTGGATTCTAAACAACAAGCATCCTTTCTACCAAGAGATAAGCAAATGCGGATAAGATCCAGAATCTCTGCAAAGTCAGTCTCCATAAGGTTTGCAACGTCTGTCCTGTGATCCATGACATCATGCATCCAAGCACTACCATGGTTCTAGCTGTGTTAGACACATAGGATTGAATAATTCAAAGGGGTTGTCTAGTCTTCAGATAAAATTCTGTAGTCACATACTTCTAAATCCTTACAGCATGCGCACACTGTCGGGATCCTGCGGTATTGTCGGTGAGAGCGGTCAATCATATTATTATTATTATTATTTATTATAGCGCCATTAATTCCATGGTGCTTTACATGTGAAAAAGGGGTATACATAGCAAACAACAAGTACAATAGTTTGAACAAAAACAAGTCGCCGACTGGTACAGGAGGCCCGCGGGGGCTCACAATCTAGGTCATATGATGGCAAGTATGCGATTTGTCATTTGCGATGTGGTCATGTGCCGACTAGACGTGTTCGGCAGGTCAAAATACACTTGTACTGATAGTTAATATGTGGCTGGATCTATGCAAATTGCATAGTTGCAGTAATATCAACAACGGCTCTCGCTGACAATACTCAATAATTCTGCTGAAAGAGTGTGCAGCAAACACTATAAGGATTCAGAAGTCTGCAGTCACATACAGTTGGCCAATATGATAGTGTCCGACAGTGTCACAACTCACAATCAGAATTTTGGCATCATATTCCTACATTCAAGGACCTTACCATTCTTTTCATCTGCCTAGTACAGCGTGCACAGTACCAGACCAGACGGGGATCATTCACATCCTTATCTGTGACTTGTGGTTTGTGACAATCTTGATGGTAGAGATTATGGCATTCCTGGCACTCTACCAGCTGATTACCAGAGAAAACGGTCATCTGTCTAGAATTATTCAAAAATATGGGGTCAAGTAAAGTCTAAAATAATTGAATTTCTATTAAAAACTTGCAAAATTGTATTTCATTTAATACAACATGTGTCCATGAATAGGAGCGGTGGCAGAAGCAATGTCTTGGTTTTACAAAACATTACATTTCGATCACTTACCGGCAGACTACGCAGGCTAGACCCATCTCCATGGCAAAGTCATCTGCATTTGTTTCATCAAAGCTGGAGAGATCAGCCATTGGTATGTCCTTACTATTCGGCACAGTGATTGGGGAGGAGCGTGCCTCTGGTTTTTCCAAGCGGGGCTTCTTTGGCAAATCAATAGGGTCACCAATATCTGCCTTCATCTATCATGACAAACACAAAGTGAACTATGGTACCACAGCACTGCCATCATCTCACTTCAAGAAGAGATAACTAATACTATAGGAGCAAGTAAATAGAAGACATATGAATGCATACCCTAGACCTACCTTATCTGCAGACCTCTTCTCTGCCTCTTTCTTCACCTTCTCTGCTGGCAGTGGTTTCAGGACGCTGCTTGCAGAAGAACTGCTGCTGGTCTTCACATCTGACTTAGGTTTAGGTAGAGTCACCTTAGACTGCTCCACATCCTACAAGTGAGACAAAAGTCAACGTTGCTCTAATTAGGGGTCATCTGTGAGTCACAAGCATAATTCTATGTGGTTCTTTTATCAAGCTTGTAAGTTCTTGTAAAAAAAAAAGTAGTAAAGTGACCTAACACTGTTAGGAAAAAGCAGTAGGCAACCCAATTTTTTATGAAGTCCATGCCGTCAAACCATCAATGAGCCTCATCTTACATGGCATCCTCATATAAATCAGAATGGGATTCCCCAAAAACAAAGTGAACTAAATTTGTCCTCATCAACCATCCTGCAAGCAGTATCAACCCCATACAGTCTCCCAGGAGCCATAGCAAGCATTTCCCCAGTATGCACCGCACCGCAGCACTTAACTTCCCTAGCAGTCACAGCAGTAATCCACACACTTCCAGAGCAGTCATAGCAGGGGACTTATTCCAGCCTTGCTCCCCAGTAGTCACAGCAAGTACTCCCATTTTCACAGTACTCATGTCACGCTCACTTCACCAGTATTCAGCACTATCCATAACTGCATTTTCCACCACACATTTCCCAAGTAGTAACACCAGAAGACTCATTCCAGGCTCCCTCCCAGTAGCTGCAGAAAGACTTCTCTCGTGCTGCGCTAGTCTTCTGGAATGCACTACCTCAGACAATCCGATTAATACCTAACCCCCACTTCACTAAGGTAACTCTTCCCTGTTCTCCCTTTCTAAATTTTTCTCAGAATCTGATCCCTCCTATTCATCAGTCTCCACATCCTCTATGCATCCTTTAGCATACTGTACTAAACTTATACAGATCCTGGCTGATTTCCGGATCCTGACACTTTATATGAAATGCCCTATTTATTATAATAATGGCTGGACCGTACATAAACACTTTTTACCTACTGTATCACCCCCTTTCTTTATATATTATTAGCTTGCAAGCAGGGTCCTCACTCCTCCTATAATTATTGAACTATGTGTTACTTTATATTGTCTGTACATATCCCTGCGTAATAGTAAAGTGCTGCGGAATATGTTGGCGCTATATAAATGAAATTAGTATTATTGAAGGTTTATCTTCAAAAGTCACACAATGTCCCCAACTACTGGGGAGACATTACATACAATAAGGTATTAAGGCTGACAGTTGCCATCTGCCTTCTTTACAAACACCAGAAAACCAGATGATATTACATTCAGTATTTGCCCATTGTAAAAAGTCATTTGTGTGCTTGGGTCAAACCTTTTGGGGGGGTCGGTACCCCGAGTCATTGCCTTTGCACAGAGATTCATCCAGCAATGCCTTAAGTCTCTCCGCAGAATCTTTGCTCTTTGAATGGAGAAAACCAAGTGCTTTCAGAAATACTGGATCCAACTCTGTGTTTATCACCGCCGCCATGTTTAGACCCCTAAGGACAAAAGAAAAGTCTTCACGTCACAAAGCTATTCAGCATTTATGGAAACACAACAGAATTCCAGAAAAAGTCTTAGCAGATAACTATAGCCTTGGTACAACCATGGGAGCATTAAGTCCACAATTCCTTCTATGTGTTCTCTGCTGATATCATAGAGACAATTCATGGATATAGATGATACACAAGCTAACAGCCTTGTGCCTCGTCCTCGGCTTTCCCCCATGTTGACATATATGAGTAAAGCAGTAGACTTTAAGGCTTTGTGTACACCTGTGCTTTTAGTTCTACTCTTGGTACAGAAAAAAAACTAAAAAGAATGACAGTGCCAGAACCGACACATGACAGACACCAGTACTGCCAGAAAGAGCCCCAATGAATTTAATGAGGGCCATTATTTAACTGGACAAATTAGCACAAAACCTCTTCACTATTTTGTCTGGTGTTTAGGGCAGAATCTGAGGCTCCAAACATAATGTAGTAATAGAAAGTGTCACAGGCTGTCTCATCCTAATCCCAGCTCCCGCCAAATGGCTTATTGTGCCACGGGAAGTCGTGACCACACAGGCATGCGCAGTGGGTGCTGTAGGAAACATGTAGTATACCGTGACAGATATATGTCCTAGTAGGGCAGATGGGCTGGGGTTATGAGGAAATATAAGGGTCAGATTGTGAGTAAAATGTTATGAAACTTCATGTTCATGTGAACACTGTGCAAAAAACCTGCAGATAACAAGAGCGGTGCCGAAGATGTGAGCAGTGCTTAAGATGGTGCAAGAGGGGCCACAGATGTGAGCAGTGCTTAAGATAGTGCAAGAGGGGCCGCAGGTGTGAGCAGTGCTTAAGATAGTGCAAGAGGGGCCGCAGGTGTGAACAGTGCTTAAGATAGCGCAAGAGGGGCCGCAGATGTGAGCAGTGCTTAAGATGGCGCAAGAGGGGCCGCAGATGTGAGCAGTGCTTAAGATGGCGCAAGAGGGGCCGCAGATGTGAGCAGTGCTTAAGATGGCGCAAGAGGGGCCGCAGATGTGAGCAGTGCTTAAGATGGCGCAAGAGGGGCCGCAGATGTGAGCAGTGCTTAAGATGGCGCAAGAGGGGCCGCAGGGGTACACGAGAGGGGCCACAGATGTGAGCAGTGCTTAAGATAGCGCAAGAGGGGCCACAGATGTGAGCAGTGCTTAAGATAGTGCAAGAGGGGCCACAGGTGTGAGCAGTGCTTAAGATAGCGCAAGAGGGGCCGCAGATGTGAGCAGTGCTTAAGATAGCGCAAGAGGGGCCGCAGATGTGAGCAGTGCTTAAGATAGCGCAAGAGGGGCCGCAGGGGGACACGAGAGGTGCCACAGATGTGAGCAGTGCTTAAGATAGCGCAAAAGGGGCCGCAGATGTGAGCAGTGCTTAAGATGGCGCAAGAGGGGCCGCAGATGTGAGCAGTGCTTAAGATGGCGCAAGAGGGGCCGCAGATGTGAGCAGTGCTTAAGATGGCGCAAGAGGGGCCGCAGGGGTACACGAGAGGGGCCGCAGATGTGAGCAGTGCTTAAGATAACACGAGCGAAGCTGCAGGGAACGTGAGAGGAGCTGCAGATCTGACACTGTAAATCTACAGCAGAGTTCAGGCTGCACACAGAACAAGAAGCCATGCCCCTCCACCGCTCAGCCTATTCATTTCCATGGGTCTCCCATGGGCCACTTGTCCTGGTGGGCACCCATATGGCTCCCCTGTGATGTGGCACACCATGACAGCACCCCCACCCTGAGTATATGGGTTACTGACTGTATAGCCCATCACTGTAGTGCTGATTTATGGAGCACTCAGGGAAAATCCGCAAATACAAGATACGTGCCACTGGTCAATGACTAACTACAACCGCCAGTAAGTGATGGAGCAGAGAATCCATAGGTAGGATACTACTGATCCGCCATGACACTGTGCTGGCAGAGGAGCTGCAGAAGGCTCTGCCGGCCAGGGCGCCACACAGGGCAGCTGTGCACCCTCCTATACCGCCCCCCAGCCCGGCCTCAGTCAGTACCTGGCCGCCCGGTACACGGCAGATCACCGGCTACTTCCGGGTGTATGAAGCGTCCTCCCCCTGCTCCGCGGGCCGGAGCTGAACGTTCCGCTTGTGCCTCTCCGGAGAACAATTCCGGTAGGTTGTGCGGGATGGATGCGGGAATATCGGCTGCTGTGGGAGCGCTACACGGAGGTGACCAGTAATACGGCGCTAGGCAGGGGGACTTGTTTGGAGGTTGCACAGCCGGGGCCGGAAGAAGTGTCCTTGCCCATGTATGTGTACAGCAGCCCCATCTGCTTAGGCTGTAGTGAAGGCTGCAGCTGCCAGGACGGGTAGGTGACAGCATTCTCTCTGTGGATGGTCAGTGGGTATATATATACTCTGCTGTACAGCTCCTGTGTGGGGACTGACACAAATGTTGGTTTTCACACAGTTTTCTCTTCAGCGTCTTCACATCTTTTAGTCAGATGTTTCTGTGGTCACTGACCTGCAATTCTCAATATTTCATAAGTTATAGAAGTGAGGAAAATAAATACATTGATCGCAGGTTCTCTGTGGGATTGAGATCTGGGGGGTTTCCTTGCCGTGAACCCAAAATATCAGTGCTTTGTTCATCGAGCCACTTATCACTTTTGCCTTGTGACAGTGCGCGCCATCATGCTGGAAAAAGCATCATATATCTCCTGGATTGCCGGGAGATTGTGGGAGGTCATTCTTTAATGATGGCAGTGTTCATAGGCAAAATCATTAGTGATCCCGCTCCCTTGGATGATGACACATGACTGGTGTCAGGATGCTTTAGTATTAGTATCACATGGCAACGCTCACCTTCTCTTCTCCAGACAAGTCACTCTTCCAAATGTCCCAAACAGTCTGAACAGGGCTTCACCAGAGAAAATAACTTTGCAGGATGTTCAGGGAATGGACTTCAGGGGACTGGGGGAAAGTTCTTTTCTCTGATGAAAGAAAGATTGTCCGGAGAAGAGAAGTTGAGCTCTACCATGAGTCCTGGCTGATGCCAACAGTAAAATATCCTGAAACCACTCGTGTGTGGGGTTGTTTTTCACTGCAATGAATAAAGCATGATATCCAAACACATTGGCGTAACTAGAGTCTGATGGGCCCCGGTGCAAGATTTGGATCGGGCCCCCCCTCATCCTGAATAAATAAATAAATATATATATATATATACATACACAGTACAGACTAAAAGTTTGGACACACCTTCTCATTTAAAGATTTTTCTGTATTTTCATGACTATGAAAATTGTACATTCACACTGAAGGCATCAAAACTATGAATTAACACATGTGGAATTATATACTTAACAAAAAAATGTGAAACAACTGAAAATCTGTCTTATATTCTAGGTTCTTCAAAGTAGCCACCTTTTGCTTTGATGACTGCTTTGCACACTCTTGGCATTCTCTTGATGAGCTTCAAGAGGTAGTCACCGGAAATGGTCTTCCAACAATCTTGAAGGAGTTCCCAGAGATGCTTAGCACTTGTTGGCCCTTTTGCCTTCACTCTGCGGTCCAGCTCACCCCAAACCATCTCGATTGGGTTCAGGTCTGGTGACTGTGGAGGCCAGGTCATCTGGCGTAGCACCCCATCACTCTCCTCCTTGGTCAAATAGCCCTTACACAGCCTGGAGGTGTGTTTGGGGTCATTGTCCTGTTGAAAAATAAATGATGGTCCAACTAAACGCAAACCAGATGGAATAGCATGCCGCTGCAAGATGCTGTGGTAGCCATGCTGGTTCAGTATGCCTTCAGTTTTGAATAAATCCCCAACAGTGTCTCCAGCAAAGCACCATCACACCTCCTCCTCCATGCTTCACGGTGGGAACCAGGCATGTAGAGTCCATCCGTTCACCTTTTCTGCGTCGCACAAAGACACGGTGGTTGGAACCAAAGATCTCAAATTTGGACTCATCAGACCAAAGCACAGATTTCCACTGGTCTAATATCCATTCGTTGTGCTCTTTAGCCCAAACAAGTCTCTTCTGCTTGTTGCCTGTCCTTAGCAGTGGTTTCCTAGCAGCTATTTTACCATGAAGGCCTGCTGCACAAAGTCTCCTCTTAACAGTTGTTGTAGAGATGTGTCTGCTGCTAGAACTCTGTGTGGCATTGACCTGGTCTCTAATCTGAGCTGCTGTTAACCTGAGATTTCTGAGGCTGGTGACTCAGATAAACTTATCCTCAGAAGCAGAGGTGACTCTTGGTCTTCCTTTCCTGGGGCGGTCCTCATGTGAGCCAGTTTGTTTGTAACGCTTGATGGTTTTTGCAACTGCACTTGGGGACACATTCAAAGTTTGCCCAATTTTTCGGACTGACTGACCTTCATTTCTTAAAGTAATGATGGCCACTCATTTTTCTTTGCTTAGCTGCTTTTTTCTTGCCATAATACAAATTCTAACAGTCTATTCAGTAGGACTATCAGCTGTGTATCCACCTGACTTCTGCACAACACAACTGATGGTCCCAACCCCATTTATAAGGCAAGAAATTCCACGTATTAAACCTGACAGAGCACACCTGTGAAGTGAAAACCGTTTCCGGTGACTACCTCTTGAAGCTCATCAGGAGAATGCCAAGAGTGTGCAAAGCAGTCATCAAAGCAAAAGGTGGCTACTTTGAAGAACCTAGAATATAAGACATATTTTCAGTTGTCTCACACTTTTTGTTAAGTATATAATTCCACA
The DNA here is from genome assembly GCF_046119375.1 of Phyllobates terribilis. Classification (NCBI taxonomy): domain Eukaryota; kingdom Metazoa; phylum Chordata; class Amphibia; order Anura; family Dendrobatidae; genus Phyllobates; species Phyllobates terribilis. The sequence goes on from NW_027362761.1 coordinate 876,258,828, forward strand.
TGTGTTAATTCATAGTTTTGATGCCTTCAGTGTGAATGTACAATTTTCAAAGTCATGAAAATACATAAAAATCTTTAAATGAGGTGTGTCCAAACTTTTGGTCTGAATTGTATGCGTGTGTGTGTGTATGTATATATATATATATATATATATATATATATATAATATGCGCCCTCCGTCCTGGTATATGGCCCTCATCCTGGGCCCCATATTGGTATATATACATCCCCCATTCTGACGCTGTTCCTTAATGTGTAGAAAAAAAAACATTATACTCACCAAGGACATACAGGACGTCATGGGGCCCCATAGCAGAAGTATAATGCACTCCTCATAGTCCTCCATATAATAAACTGCACAGCCTATAGTCATCATTGTAGTATAATGCATAGCCCATAGTCCTCCATATAATAAACTCCACAGCCCATAGTCATCCATGTAGTATAATGCACAGCCCATAGTCATCCATGTAGTATAATGCACAGCCCATAGTCATCCATGTAGTATAATGCACAGCCCATAGTCACCCATGTAGTATAATGCACAGCCCATAGTCATCCATGTAGTATAATGCACAGCCCATAGTCATCCATGTAGTATAATGCACAGCCCATAGTCATCCATGTAGTATAATGCACAGCCCATAGTCATCCATGTAGTATAATGCACAGCCCATAGTCATCCATGTAGTATAATGCACAGCCCATAGTCATCCATGTAGTATAATGCACAGCCCATAGTCACCCATGTAGTATAATGCACAGCCCATAGTCATCCATGTAGTATAATGCACAGCCCATAGTCATCCATGTAGTACAATGCACAGCCCATAGTCATCCATGTAGTATAATGCACAGCCCATAGTCATATATAGCAGTATAATGCACCCTCATAGTCATATATAGCAGTATAATGCACCCTCATAGTCATATATCGCAGTATAATGCACCCTCATAGTCATATATAGCAGTATAATGCACCCTCATAGTCATATAATACACCCCATAGTCATATATAGCAGTATAATGCACCCCCATAGTCATATATAACAGTATAATGCACCTCCATAGTCATATATAGCAGTATAATGCACCCCCATAGTCATATATAGCAGTATAATGCACCCTCATAGTCATATATAGCAGTATAATGCACCCTCATAGTCATATATAGCAGTATAATGCACAGCGCATAGTCATCCATGTAGTATAATGCACAACCCATAGTCATCCATAAAGTATAATGCAGCGCCATAGTCCTATATAGCAGCATAATGCACCCTCATAGTCATATATAGCAGTATAATGCACCCCCATAGTCATATATAGCAGTATAATGCACCCCCATAGTCCTATATAGCAGTATAATGCACCCCCATAGTCATATATAGCCATGTAATACACCCCCATAGTCATATATAGCCGTATAATGCACCCCCATAGTCATATATAGCAGTATAATGCACCCTCATAGTCATATATAGCAGTATAATGCACCCTCATAGTCATATATAGCAGTATACTGCACCCTCATAGTCATATATAGCAGTATAATCCTCCCTCATAGTGATATATAGCAGTATAATGCACAGCCCATAGTCATCCATGTAGTATAATGGACAACCTATAGTCATCCATAAAGTATAATGCAGCGCCATAGTCCTATATAGCAGCATAATGCACCCTCATAGTCATATATAGCAGTATAATGCACCCTCATAGTCATATATAGCAGTATAATGCACAGCGCAGAGTCATCCATGTAGTATAATGCACAACCCATAGTCATCCATAAAGTATAATGCAGCGCCATAGTCCTATATAGCAGCATAATGCTCCCCCATAGTCATATATAGCAGTATAATGCACCCCCATAGTCATATATAGCAGTATAATGCACCCTCATAGTCATATATAGCAGTATAATGCACCCTCATAGTCATATATAGCAGTATAATGCACAGCCCATAGTCATCCATGTAGTATAATGCACAACCCATAGTCATCCATAAAGTATAATGCAGCGCCATAGTCCTATATAGCAGCATATGCACCCTCATAGTCATATATAGCAGTATAATGCTCCTTCATAGTCATATATAGCAGTATAATGCTCCTTCATAGTCATATATAGCAGTATAATGCTCCCTCATAGTCATATATAGCAGTATAATGCTCCCTCATAGTCATATATAGCAGTATAATGCTCCCTCATAGTCATATATAGCAGTATAATGCTCCCTCATAGTCATATATAGCAGTATAATGCTCCCTCATAGTCATATATAGCAGTATAATGCTCCCTCATAGTCATATATAGCAGTATAATGCTCCCTCATAGTCATATATAGCAGTATAATGCTCCCTCATAGTCATATATAGCAGTATAATGCTCCCTCATAGTCATATATAGCAGTATAATGCTCCCTCATAGTCATATATAGCAGTATAATGCTCCCTCATAGTCATATATAGCAGTATAATGCTCCCTCATAGTCATATATAGCAGTATAATGCTCCCTCATAGTCATATATAGCAGTATAATGCTCCCTCATAGTCATATATAGCAGTATAATGCACCCTCATAGTCATATATAGCAGTATAATGCTCCCTCATAGTCATATATAGCAGTATAATGCTCCCTCATAGTCATATATAGCAGTATAATGCTCCTTCATAGTCATATATAGCAGTATAATGCTCCCTCATAGTCATATATAGCAGTATAATGCTCCCTCATAGTCATATATAGCAGTATAATGCTCCCTCATAGTCATATATAGCAGTATAATGCTCCCTCATAGTCATATATAGCAGTATAATGCTCCCTCATAGTCATATATAGCAGTATAATGCTCCCTCATAGTCATATATAGCAGTATAATGCTCCCTCATAGTCATATATAGCAGTATAATGCTCCCTCATAGTCATATATAGCAGTATAATGCTCCCTCATAGTCATATATAGTAGTATAATGCTCCCTCATAGTCATATATAGCAGTATAATGCACCCCCATAGTCATATATAGCAGTATAATGCTCCCTCATAGTCATATATAGCAGTATAATGCTCCCTCATAGTCATATATAGCAGTATAATGCTCCCTCATAGTCATATATAGTAGTATAATGCTCCCTCATAGTCATATATAGCAGTATAATGCACCCCCATAGTCATATATAGCAGTATAATGCTCCCTCATAGTCATATATAGCAGTATAATGCTCCCTCATAGTCATATATAGCCATGTAATACACCCCCATAGTCATATATAGCCGTATAATGCTCCTTCATAGTCATATATAGCAGTATAATGCTCCCTCATAGTCATATATAGCAGTATAATCCTCACTCATAGTCATATATAGCAGTATCGCCACTTATTTAAATAAAAAAAAACACTCTACTCACCTTTCCTTCGCTCCCGCACCTTGCGCTTCCTGTTGTGAAGGCAGCAGCTGACTTCGGTGTGTGACGAGAGAATATGACATCACTGCCATGCGCCCTGTCACGTGCACGCTGGCAGTGTGTATTGTTGCGGACGGAGCCAATGGGTTGTCCGCAGCAATACACTTCAACTGTATGTATGGGAGCGAAGCCACGCCCACTGGCCGGGAGTTTGTATAATGCATACATACCCTCAGTGCGTGCACTGGGGGGGATTTATAAGTCTGCAGTCACACAGAGTGACTGCAGACTTATCGGTTTGGACCGGGCAGCCCCTTTAACATGCAGATTAACCCCATATCTGCAGGTTAATAGCATTTTTTTGACGTGACTGGTTTCCTTTAAAGATGTACAAAAGCCTCCTCATTTACATATGGAATAAAACACGTTATAAAAGTAATTACAGCAAATAAATATACAGTGGTGTTAAAAAGAGTTTCCCCCCTCCTGATTTCTTCTTCTTTTGCATGTTTGTCACACTTAAATGTTTTAGATCACAAAACAAATTTAAATATTAGATAAAGATAACACAAGTAAACACAAAATGCAGTTTTTAAATGAAGGTCTTTATTATTAAGGTAAAAAGAAATCCAAACCTACAGGGCCCTGTGTGAAAGAGTGATCCCCCCCCCCTCCTTAATTTCCATATTTTTGCAATTTGTGGGTAATAGCTGTCACTGTGGTTCCCTGGAGTCTCAAAGCTTTAGAAATGGCTTTGTAACCTTTTCCACACTGATAAATCTCTATTACTTTGTTTCTTATTTGTTCCTGAGTTTCTTTGGATCACATCATGATGTATAGCTTTTGAAGATCTTTTGGTCTATTTCACTTTATCAGGCAGGTACTATTTAAGTGATTTCTTGATTGAGAACAGGCGTGGCAGTAATCAGGCCTGTGTGTGGCTAGGGAAATTGATCTCAGCTTCCCAAAGATGCGATAAACCACAGTTAAAACTTAAATTAAGGAGGGAGGGCAATCACTTTTTCGCACAGAGTAGGTTTGGATTTCTTTTTCCCTTAATAATTAAGACCTTCATTTAAAAACTGCATTTTGTGTTTACTTGTGTTATCTTTGTCTAATATTTTAAATTTGTTTTGTGATCTGAAACATTTAAGTGTGACAAACATGAAAAAGAATAAGAAATCAGGAAGGGGGCAAACACTTTCACATCACTGTATAGTGCTTATAGGATTTTATAGGGGCTAATTTCTGCAACTGTGCGCCTATTCACTATCGCAGGTGGACATTATTTAGCAACATGCATTTAGCTACACTGATGTAAGCCCGAATTCACACATCCACAAAACACAAACTGTCTTTGGATTGTGGTACCCTGCCTTATCGGTGGGTCTGAGTTAACTACCCCACAGGGTGATACCGAAAGATTAAAAAATATGACAGGCATCCTGTAAGTTAGTTCTAGGGAATCGGAAGAAGTCAACGCATTTGAATCGATGACCAAACTTATCCAATATCTCCTTTTTGTGGAGGCAAACAAACTAGGGACCAGGTACAGGTAAACGTGATACACTGAGCACAACATTGTAAGTGGCCCCAAACCCCCAATATAACAATGCTTTACTTCATACCCACCTGCCCCTTTCTTTGTATGGGCCTGCCCCTTTCTTTGTATGGGCCTGCCCCTTTCTTTCTAAACGCCATGCTGTTTGTACCTTATGATATTAAAGTATATGTGTGACCTACCAGCAACAGGTAATCTTCCCTTGCCCTATGAGACCTGATTTTGGGCCACTCACTAGATAATATCAAAGCCACGAAGTTATAATTCTCTTCTGAGAGAGAAGCGGGAACAGCCGGGTGTAATCAGAAAATGATCTATTGTTTAATTCCGTGCTTTATCTTAGATGTATTTTTTTAACACGTGACAATTTTATAGTTTTCTGTATTACTTTTCTGTATTTTTTACATTTATGTCATATGATTTTTATTTGTAAAAAGCATCCAATTGTTATTTTTTGTCAGACTGGCATATATATAAAATAATCTGTCTCCTAAGATAAATTATTCATTTTTTCCATTGTAACTGAGGCATCCACAGGACTCCCAATTACATGTCTGCCCAATTACACTATGGGCAGACCTGATAAGTGTCTGCTAGGACCCAGCGGCTGTGCTATGCCAGCAGAGACATGGCGATCATGTGGTCCTTCCTACAGAAGCATTGGCAGTGCCTCTTTGTACACTGCTGTACCGTTATGTACATTGAGTGCTATGTATTTGGTGAAATAAGACAGAGGCGATAATAAACCACTTCCGTCTTGTCACCCAGGTATGTGACAGCTGGAGACTTGACCTGCTTTTGCTAGACTGCAGGAGCTTTAATCCTGTGCTGTACATATACAGTAGCAAGGGGTTAAAGCCCAGGCCAAGTGCCATAAATTTACAGTGCTTGGTTGTTATTAGGTTAATATATACCTAGTGTTTATTCGTATTCCCATGACTGCACCACGAGAGAGAGGATCTGCCCATCATGGACAGGAAACCTACAGGTTAAAAAGGGCGGCACCTCTCTCCCGCCTCAGTTTAGGTCTCCCATCATGGACAGGAAACCTATCAGGTACCTGCAGGGTGAATATTGGAAGCGATCTCTTGCCCGGAGGGATAGACAGGGTACCTGGAGCGGTGAAGTTCCTGCCCTGGTCGGTCCTGTTCTTCCTGGAGACGCCACGGCAGGGCTCATTGGGGCACCTCTGTGTGCGTTGCGGTCAGCGTGACATCCCCTCGATGGAGCCGTATGGTCCGCTGTGTGTGGGACCGCATTCGGGTAAACCCCCTCCCCGCTTCACTACAAGAGATCGGGGCCGCGCCGGCGGGGAACGTGTCAGGCGCGGCCCTGTGACGGCCTATGGCGTATTTCCGGTGCGCCGGCCTCCACCGGAAGTGGGCGCAGTTCGCGCGCGGCCAGGAAGTACGGCCCGCATGCGAGCAGTGGGGACGCCGGAGCCCGAAACAGTATAGGGCATCCCACAAGTACTGCTACGTGCAGTGTTCTGCCCAAACCGGGGAGGGAGGAGAGGGAAAGGGAGGCCCCCCCCTGTTCCACACAGGTACCTGCATGGCCAGTATATAAAAGGCCTGGTTACATGCAGAGGTGCTTCCCAGCCCCTTGTTTTTGCATTACAATGGGAGATACCCAGGAGCTTTCACCTCAGCAAGAACAGGAGCAGCCCTCTGGGGAGCCCTCACAACTGGCGGTGCAACGTCGTTCCCGGACCGGGTCCAGCCGTTCAGCTACGAAGTTCACCGCTAAGAGCAGGAAGGAAGGTCCTGTCGTTCGGCGTGATCCTCCGACGATTAAGAAGGATTCCTCTGCTTCTACGCGGTACCGCATATGCCAGGGGGTAAGTGGGATCTTCGTGAAAGTTCTACTAATTGTTTCCCTTTACTTCTCTGTCTATGAAATCTTTTCAGAGCAAGAAATGTTCGTTTAAATCAAAGCATAAAGAATGTGCCCTATGCAGGAGCCCGCTCCCTGATGCATATATTAAAAAGTTGTGCCAGCCTTGTATTGACAAGTTGATGACGGAAGAAACCCCAGGGTTTTCTTTGGGTCTAAAAGCTCTAATTAAAGAAGAAGTAGGCAAGGCTTTGCGAGGGAATTCTGAGGTCAGGCATTCTCCTCAGGACCCTCGACCAGGCTCAAATTCCGAAATCTCAGACATTTCTTCCTCTTCCCTATCCTCCTCTGATAGCGAATCTCAGAGACAATGTTTTCCTTTAAATGAGGTGGATGCCTTGGTGAAAGCTGTCCGTTCTACTATGGGCATTGTGGACACTAGACCAGAGAAGTCTCTGGAGGATGTTATGTTTGGAGGATTAGGTCAAAAAAAGAAAAGATCGTTCCCCATGAATACAAAGATTAAGGATCTCATTGAAAGAGAGTGGCAAAAGCCGGACAGAAAGGGCAGCATCCCTCCCTTTTTCAAAAGGAGGTATCCGTTTGATGATACCGCATGCTCTTCCTGGTCAAAGGCACCAAGGCTTGATGTTGCCATTGCTAAAGCATCAAAAAAGGCTTCCCTCCCCTTCGACGACATGGGAGCTTTAAGAGACCCCCTGGACAGACAAGCAGATACCTTTTTAAAAGGTACTTGGGAGACCACTACAGGAGCCCTGAAACCATCAGTGGCTGCCACCTGTACATCCAGAGCCCTGATGGTCTGGCTGGAACAGCTAGACAACCAATTGGAAGAGGGTGTCTCCAGGAAGGAGATTATTTCTTCTCTCCCCCTAGTCCAGGGTGCAGCGGCCTTTCTTGCTGACGCATCTGCGGACTCAGACTAGCAGCGAAATCGTCAGCTCTTTCAAGTGCTGCTCGGCGAGCCCTTTGGCTAAAGTGCATGGAGATGTATAAACAAAATCTAGACTCTATACAATTCCTTGTGAGGGTGAATATCTTTTCGGCCAAACCATGGATGATCTGTTGGAAAAAGCAGGAGATCCTAAGAGGGGCTTTCCGTCTGTACCTCTACCCTCTTTTAAAAAATCTTTTCGGAAAAAGAAGTTTGTCCGAAGACGATTCTTTAGAGAATAGGAGAAATTCGAGGAAAGAGGTCACAAAGGTAGAGGCCTACTCTTTGGTTCTTCTTCCAGAGATGAGCAGAAGCCAGGGGTATCACAATCCACCCAGGTGGGAGGGAGATTGTCGTTGTTTTTTCCGGCTTGAGAACGTATTTCACATAGCAGTTGGATTTTAGGCCTGATTAGTTTTGATCTTAAATTTCAATTTCAAGCCCTTCCTTACAGGAGATTCGTAATTATTCCCTCTAGTTCCTCCCCAGAGCGGCAGACTGCCCTCATATCAGAAATACAAGACCTAACAAAGAAAAACGTCCTGATTGAGGTTCCGAAAACAGAAGAGGGAGACGGATTCTACTCCACGCTCTTAAGCCGGATGGGTGTTTCAGGACTATCATAAATTTAAAATCCTTAAATAGGTTTCTTAAAATAGACACCTTCAAAATGGAATCATTAAAAACAATAATAAAATTGCTTTTTCCCCACTGTTATATGGTAGTCCTGGATCTTAAAGACGCTTATTACCATGTTCCCATTCATAGGGATTATCAAAAGTATTTAAGATTAGCCATCAAAATAAAAGGGGTGGTAAAACACTACCAGTATACCGCTCTTCCCTTTGGGTTGGCTATAGCCCCGAGAGTTTTTACTAAACTGGTGGCAGAAGTTATGGCCCACATAAGAGAAAAAGATATTTTAATAATCTCTTACCTCGATGATTTCCTGATAGTGGGGAATTCCTTTGCACAATGCGAGGCCCACCTTCAGGTACCAATTTCTGTCCTACAAGACCTAGGTTGGTTGCTAAATCTGGAAAAATCTAGGTTGACTCCACAAAAAGCCCAACAGTTCCTGGAGGTCATTTTAGATTCAGATAGACAGTTATGTCATTTATCAGATGAAAAAATTGCAAAAATCCAGGGACTAGTGAAACATTGTATGGATAGACCCTCCATGACACTGCGCAAAGCCATGTCATTATTAGGGACCCTGACCTCAAGTTTTTCTGCAGTGCGATGGTCACAATTTCACTCAAGGGCTTTTCAATGGGATGTGTTATATAATGACTCAATCCTAGATGGACATCTAGATCGGCAGTTTACCTTGGCCCCTCGCTCCTTACAATCCCTTCGCTGGTGGTTGGTATACACTAATCTTTCTATGGGAGTCCCTTGGGAAAGTAAACCTACGGCAGTTTTAACTACAGATGCAAGTGCTACAGGTTGGGGAGCTCATTTTGAAAACAGCTTAATTCAGGGAACCTGGTCAGAAAATGAGGTACAGTTTTCCTCGAATGTTAAGGAGCTTTTGGCGGTTGATTATGCGCTCAATGGGTTCCTTGTATATTCACAGGGCCAGGATGTCCGTATACTCTCGGACAATCAAGTCTCAGTAGCTTTTATAAATCATCAAGGGGGACCCGTTCAAGAGACTTAATGAGAGTAGCAGACAGACTTCTTCAGAAAGCAGTAGATCATTTTCTCTCCCTTTCTGCGGTTCATCTAAGAGGAAAAGAAAACATCAAGGCAGATTTTCTAAGCCACAATTCCCTAAAAGAAGGAGAATGGTCCTTGAACCCTTGAATATTCTCCAAGATTGTGGCAATGTGGGGTCGTCCAGCAGTGGACTTGTTTGCGACGAAGTCCAATCGGAAGGTGACAACATTTTGTTCTCTAAACCCCAGAGAAAAGCCCCTGGCGGTGGACGCCTTCATGATTCCCTGGGAGTTTCCTTTGGCGTACGCTTTCCCTCCCATGGTCCTGCTTCCGTCAATCCTAAGAAAGATCAGGACAGACGAAGCCAGAATGATCCTCATATGCCCCTTTTGGCCCAAGAGACCATGGTTCTCTTGTCTCCGCAGAATGTCAATATCAGACCCCTGGATCCTTCCAGAAATCCCGGACCTTCTTACTCAGGGTCCGGTTTCCCATCCTCCAGCCTCAAATCTCCATTTAACGACATGGAATTTGAAAGGGCACTGTTAACCAGCAAAGGGTTTTTCTCAAATTTAGTAAACACACTACTATGTAGCAGAAAGCCCTTTACCACCCGCATCTATGCTAGAACTTGGAGAAAGTTCCTGTCCCTTGCAGAATTCAAACTAGAGGATGGGATCCCTATTGGGAAGATTCTAGAGTTTCTACAGCAGGGTTTAGAACAGGGCCTAACCTCTAGTACTTTGAAGGTACAAGTTTTGGCTTTAGGAGCCTTATTTGCGTTTGATATAGCAGCTAATTATTGGGTAGCACGGTTTATAAAGGCCTCTTTCAGATGTAGACCTATTATTAAATCCAAACCCTCTCCCTGGGATTTAAACCTGGTCTTAAATGCCTTGACTAACCACCCCTTCGAACCTCTAGATTCAGCCACCCATAAAATTATTCTTCTTAAAACAGCCCTGTTAGTGGCCCTAACTTTGGCCAGAAGAGTAAGTGATATACAGGCCTTTTCTATATCCCCACCATTTACCCAAATTATGGATGCTAGAATTGTGTTAAAGCCTGATCCGGCTTTTCTTCCAAAAGTAGTCTCACGTTTTCATAGAACTCATGAGGTAAATCTTCCAACCTTTTGTTTCCCCCCTAAAAATCAGAAAGAGGAGAAACTACATAAATTAGATGTTAGAAGGTGCATGCTTAAATATCTGGAGATTTCACACAGTTTTAGGAAAGATAGTTCCCTATTTATATGCCATCAGGGGGCTAGAAAGGGTTGTAAAGCTTCAAAATCTACAATTGCGAGGTGGATTAGAGAGGCCATCTCCCTCGCATACTCCTCGGGGGATAGGGAAGTACCTGAAGGATTGATGGCACACTCCATCAGAGCAGTAGCAACTTCCTGGGCCGAGAAGAAAGGGGTTTCCATCGAAGACATATGTAAGGCTGCCACCTGGTCTTCTCCCTGCACCTTCTATAGGCCTTATAGATTGGATTTGGGTGACTCTTCTGATCTCACCTTTGAGAGAAGGGTGCTCCAAGCTGTGGTCCCTCCCTAATCTCCTTCGTCTCTGTAATTATCTCGTGGTGCTGTCATGGGAGTACGAATAAAGCCTTAGTTACTTACCGGTAACAGGATTTTTCGGAGCCCATGACAGCACCCTTATATTCCCTCCCTACAGTGGTGTTTTTGCACTCCTGTAGAGTTATTTTTCTTTTTTGCACCTTCGGGGGAAGTTACTTGGAGTAATTGCCTTAAAATGAATTTGTTTTGTTGTTATTAACCTTGGCGGTCCTCTCATGCTCTGTTAACTAAACTGAGGCGGGAGAGGGGTGCCACCCTTTTTAACCTGTAGGTTTCCTGTCCATGATGGGCGGATCCACTCTCTCGTGGTGCTGTCATGGGCTCCGAAAAATCCCGTTACCGGTAAGTAACTAAGGCTTTCGTGGTCTTACAGCCAATTAGTGAGGTTTTTGGCGGCTTTTAGAAGTAAAAGGTCTGGAGGAGCCTACAGATTATTAAATTCCGAAATTGCTTTTAATTACGGTACCATGGGTTAAATAGTTACCTGTTAAAGGGGTTTCTCCAGCACCTTATACTTCTGCATCAGGAGCAGAGAGGAGCTGCTGACATGGAAGTCACCTTCCAGGTATTAGGAGCTATCATGGATTTGCCACTCTTCATATGTCCTCTTTTATTACAGCTTGGCATAATGCAATATTAGATTTAACATACTAAACCTCTGGAAAACCCCTTTCAGACAAAGTCTCATTTCCTAGTTATTTTTACATAGAAGACTTTGTTGTCGGCATGGCTACACGAGTAATTCTGCACGCACGCCGATTAATTCTGACTGCATCGAGGGATAATTGTTGTAAATAGCCCAAATCAATCATTTTCAGTTGATGATAATTACTGTCATTGTTATTGAAATGAAAAGGAAACTACTAAGTAATATCAGAGCTATCCATTTTAATTACTCATAGTGCAATAATGAGCAATTGTAAAGCCGTAGTCTGGTGACAATGCGCTGATCTTTTACCGCATGTTCTGATATGTGGCCTGAAACTCAGACATGATAGCAATCTGCTGATGAACAAGCACAATGCTTGCATGTTGGCTTTTGGGATTGTTCATGCCGGCCTAAAAATTATTGCTGCTCACCTAAAGGCACATGGAGATGCTTCACATAGGCTATATTGACAGAATTTGATATCCGTTGGTTTCACCGCGGTGAGTACAGTATTTATTACCTAATATTTCAGGTGAAAAACCCTTCATCAGACATATAGGCCATGTTCACTGCATATAGGTCACAGAGATCCAGGGTGCGGGGTGGGCTTCCCCCAAACATCGACAACCAGGATCCAACTGTATCAAGGCCTGCGATGTGATAGTTTGCTCCTGGTCTGATTAAGGGTTTTTCACCCGAAACGTTAGGTAATACTGTACTTACCATGGTGTAACCACTGAATATGAAATACTAGTAATAAATCCTATTTGAAGTATCTTCATGTGTTTTTAGATGCGCAGTTCCTTCACTCTGTCTACTATTGGTCTACAGGAGCTCAGTTTTTGGCTCCAGAGGAACTTGCACCCATCTCAAGCTAGCTCTGATTCGCTGGGTGTGCCCACCTACCTGCTTGATTACCAAAAATGATTGCAGTCGGCAGCTTCCCCTGTAAACAGGATATGTCGCCGACATTATGCATTCTGTCTGAATGACCCCTCCACATACCAGAAATCGTTAGATTAGGGGGCATCTGTAGTATAATTCCCCTTACTGGTGTTTGCCCTGAGACAATCTAGGAAGCTCACTAAATATATATTTCTTTTCACCCATGACCGCACCATAACAGGGGTCCACCACCTCCTAAGCCAGGTACAAAAGAAAACGAAGACTCATTCCCCTCTGACATCTAAAGTGGGACATGATTAACTTGTATAAGTACATAAATGGCTCCTACAAAAAGTATGGTCAAAAGTTGTTTCGTGTAAAACCCTCTTTATAGACAAGGGGGCACGCGGTTCATCTGCAGAAAGAAAGGTTCAATCTCCAGAGGAGACGAGGCTTCTTTACCATAAGAACTATTAATTGGTGGCATAGTCTACCTCAGGAGCTGACCACAGCAGGAACTGTCGATTGTTTTAAAAAGGCTCTAGATGCTTTTTTAGAAAGAAAAAAATAATTCTGTAAATGTGTTGTACTGATATTAATGCCAGAGGAGGTTTGGACTCCTTGCACTTACTAAGTCAGCAGAGTGTAGGCAAATTTTGTACGCTATGGCCACAATTCATTGAAAGTGGCGATTTTCACACCAGCCTTGATGAGGGAGTGTGGTGGAGTCAGATGCTCCTCATTCATTGAGAGGTGCACACTTCCTGAGTCAGGAGCGTCTGATGAGTAGAGTGGTGTGCGCATCCGTGCACCTCGCCACAAATCTTACTCTAGTGAAATGCTGCATAAAATACATGCATTTTTGATGATTTTTTTAATGCGATTTTTAAAATGTATTTATTGTCATTTGAATGGGTGTAAAATGCTGAAAGAATTGAGATGCTACAGATTTGAAACAGCTTCAAATCCACAAGGAAAAAAAAAAGCAACATGTGAATGAGATTTCATTTTTCACAGGAATAAAGCAAAATGTGAACAAGCCCTTAAACGAACTGTGGCGTTATGCCCCTGGTCCAGCCCCTGCTCAACCCATTTTGACAGAGCTGGAAGAAACTGATGTAAATACTCCTAAAGTTGCAAAATTTTTGCCCAACTCCATGTTGCAAATTTTTTTTTTTTGACTTTTCAAAGCAATTTACTCCAGAATTCAGCACTTGGCAATCCCGCTCTGTAACTTTATGTAGTCTGACACTTTGTGGCTGACTAGCTGTGGTTCCAAAATGCTACCACTATTTAATAATACATAGTATTAAATAATACATTTCTTAGTTACAAATTTTGAAAAAGACATAGGTTCATCAAGTTCCTTCGTGACCAATTATACATTCGCTATGGCGGGGTTATGTATACCCCACAATGCCATTATTTGGAAAAGAAATCATCCAGCCCTTTTATAAATGTTGTTATAGTGTCTGCCATTACTACCCCTTGTGATAGGGCATTCCACAGTCTGACTGCTCTAAGGGTGTGTTCACACTGAGTTTTTTGGCTGAGTTTTTGGAGCAACAACGCTATAACAGTCCAATCAAAACTCGTGGTTTTTGAGCTCTTTGTGGTTTATAAAGCGTTTCTGCTCCAAAAACAAAGCAAAAAAACTGTGAACAAACCCTAACTGTAAAGAACCCCTTCATATTTAACTGCCAGAATTTCTTTTCTTCAACATGTGATGCATGTCCCCTGTTCCTTTGTAAAGTTCTTGGAAGAAATTGTATTGTATTTATACGTATAAGGCTGTGTGCCCACGATGCGTTTTTTAAGCGTTTCCGCAGGGGCAAAAACACTGCAGAAACGCTTAAAAAACGCATGGTAGAAGGTCTGCCATGTCCCCCAATGATAATCCGCATGTGCTGTGCACATGCTGCGGAAATTTACGCTGCTGATTATCATTGCGGAAAAATACGCAGCACTACCAATTATTTTGCGGAAGTGCTGCGTTTTTGCCGCCATTGACTTACATTAGAACGCATGGATTCTGCTTCACTAGATAAGCACATGCGGAATACATGCGTTCAATGTGCGGATGGTACCCGGGTGTGGAGGACAGGAGACTCTCCTCCGGACCCGGGTACCATAGTACCTGTGAAAAAAAGAATAAAATAAAAAATAAATGTTATATTTACCTTCTGATGGCCCGCGCTGCGCTCGTCCTCCCTTGCCGGCAGATTGTGGTGGACTTGAGGACCTGCTCTGACGTCATAGTCATGTGACGGCAGGTCCTTCAGTGTAGTGTACCGCGAGCTGCCGGCAGCCAGGACGGAGCGAAGCAAGACTGCGGGGGCCATCGGAAGGTAAGTATAGATTTTTTTTTTTTTTTTTTGACATTCTTTGGGGTCACACTATATAAATCCATGCTGGTTGCATGGATTTATATAGTGTGACCAAGTTGTCAAGCACTTTCCAAGTGATGCTAAAATCGCTTGGAAAGCGCTTGTCAACCCGCATGTGGAAATGCATGTGAGGAACGCTTCACATCCGCATGTCCCTGGCAGGAAAACGCATGTACAATCCGCATGTAAAATCCACATGTACAATCCGCATGTACAATCCGCATGTGTTTTTTCTGCCAGGGAGATGCAGAAACGCTCAGGAAAAATCCGGAGCATTTCTGCATCGTGGGCACATAGCCTGAATCAGATCTCCTCTGAGGCGTCTTTTTTTCTAAGCTAAACAAGCCCAACTTTTCTAACGTCTCATAGGAGAAATTTTTCCATCCCCTTTAAGAATCTATTCTGCCTTTGCACTGACTATAAAATATTCTGTTTAAAATATGGAGCCCAAAACTGGATCCCATATGTCAGGATCACCACTCCCGCTTCCACCAATTTGTCACAAATACCGCTCGCTCATGACATGTACTTCAGATGCAACTGTAAAGGGGGACTCTGCTTCCCACTCACTCGTCAACTCACACACGCCATACAGTTTTCCCGAGCACTTGATAAGTACTGTTCTTGCACCCTGGTATGAACAGGGTAACAAAACCATGCTGTTCTCGCCCACCTCAGGGTTTGATATATCCCAAATTCTGGGAGATACTGCTTTCCTGCAGGTTACCAGATATCAAAACTTTAGCAATTTTACCCACAGATATTAATGTTTCCTGATCATGAATATATATATGGATTGTGTCAAACTTGAATTTTATCAGTATTTTCATTGCTATGTTAGGTCTCTGATATGGAACCATACCGTCTGTCTTAGAGTCAGATATCTTTGCCTTGAATTGATTATCACCTTGATAATAAGGATGTACACAGTCAAAGTTTGCCCTTCCAACAACTGTCAGCTACATGTTAATGACTGTGTATACACACTCCATGTCTGCTCTCCATCAGATAACCTGCTTCAATTGCCTGGGGGTGCAGACAGTGATCCAGTTCCCCCTACCTTTGATCTGTATAATCCATAACTCCATTTATGACACTCTATTTTAGATGTGGCCTTAAGAGTGCTTTAGGCTACAATCACATATCTAGTTGACATGTCCTAGTGTTATCTTTTTTTTTTTTGGACAGCACACTGGTCCACAGAGTTTCATAGATTTAATCCAAGTCAAAGAGGTAGTTCACATGAACATTTTTACATATGGACTTGGTCTGCTTGTTGCACCATGCACTACTTTGATCTGTATTGTGGATTAGACTTGCCCATTATGAGTAAATGGGTGCAAGCACATACAGGTTACCATCCGTATCTTATGCATGTTTCACAGATACATGACAATTATGAAGATGGGAAACTGTATTTGACTTTTTATTATTTATTAAATTGTTTATGTAATAAACAGAAGCCATACGAACTAAAAAAGACGTACACACAGATTGCAAATGGATGGCAATTCAGATGAAAATCATAATTTTTTTCTGAACATAAAGTGGTTGATTTTGCATGTGCCTGTGTGAACCCGGCTTTAACCAGATAACACACTAAAGATATACTTTGTACTTCAGCGTTCTCTCTAAGTTTCATCCTTTTTAAGCAGGTTGTGGAGTCGTGGAGTTGGAATCGGAGTCGGTATAAAATGGACCAACTCCTAAAATATATAATAAATTGGGTACAGTACCCAGTAGTTGGATACAGTAGTTCAATGCAGTTTGTGGGGAATATTTTTTCATAAGCATTTGGGAAAGTTATGAAATGTCCTATAAATGTCTGTCCTATTCCTGATCTAAGGGTCTAGACTTTTAGCTGAGATGAATCTGTGCTACAGTAAATTCATCACTTAAACATGAGCCATGTATGAAGGAGTCTGAGTCGTGGAGTTGGAGTTGGAGTCAGTGTCAAGGAAATTGAGGAGTCGGAGTTGGAGTCGGTGTCATGGAAATTGAGGAGTCGGAGTTGGAGTCGGTGTCATGGAAATTGAGGAGTTGGAGTTGGAGTCGGTGTCATGGAAATTGAGGAGTTGGAGTTGGAGTCGGTGTCATGGAAATTGAGGAGTCGGAGTTGGAGTCGGTGTCATGGAAATTAGAGAGTCGGAGTTGGAATTGGAGTCGGAGGTTTTGCTTACCGATTCCACAGCCCTGGTTTTAAGTGATTCATTGCTTAGAGTTAATGGATAAAAAAGTTCAGACTATCTACCTGCTTCAGTAAAAAAAAAAAACTATGATGACTCCTGATAAAAAAAATCGGTCCGTTTCTTTTGAATAGTAACACATGGACGTGTGAATGTAGTCTTATAGATGAGTAATATTACATTTGGATCACAGGATTTTCTCTGTCTTTTTATACACCCTAAAATCTTCTTTGCTTTTGCGGCTGCTGCTTGACATTGAGTACTGCTGCTCAGCTTACTTGTAACCAGAATACCCAGGTCCTTTTCCTGTTCTGTAGTCCCGAGTATACTCCCATTTATTGTATATGTAGCAATAAGATTACTCCATCCTAGGTGCATTACTCTACATTTATCTACATTAAACCTCATCTGCCAAGTGTTTGACCATTCAGTCATCTTATCTCAATTTCTTTTGTAATTTTATACTGTCAAGCTCAGTTTTTATTACCCTTCATAATTTAGTGTCATCAGCAAAGGCTGACACTTTACTCTCAATCACATCCACAAGGTCATTAACCCTTTCACACAGAAGCCTGGCTTCCTGACAAGTCCAATTTTTACAATTCTGACCACTATCACTTTATGAGCTAATTACTCTGGAATGCTTCATAGGGTCCCACTGATTCTGAAATTGTTTTTTCTTAACATATTGTACTTCATGATAGTGGTAAAATTAGTTTGATATGACTTACATTTATTTGTGAAAAAAATGGAAATTTGGCGAAAATTGTAAAAATTTTGCAATTTTCAAACTTTTAATAATATAGATAATAAATAACATTTCCCACATGTCTACTTTACATCAGCACAATTTTGGAAACATCATTTTTTTTTTGTTAGGAAGTTAGAAGGGTTAAAAGTTGACCAGCGATTTCTCATTATTCTAACAGAATTTACAAAACCAAGTGACTTTGAGAGGTCTTTATGACAGAAAATACCCAAAAGTGACACCATTCTAAAAACTGCACCCCTCAAGGTGCTCAAAACCACATTCAAGATTATTAACCCTTCAGGTGCTTCACAGGAATTAATGGGATGTGAAGGAAAAAATTAACTTTTGACTTTTTTCACAAAAATTTCCCTTTAGTCCCTTTTTTGTTGTGCACTTTCTCCTGTGTACCCAGTATGTGGGGGAAAAACACTGTTTGAGTGCACGACAGGGCTCGGAAGGGAATGAGCACCATTTGACTTTTTTAATGTAAAATATGTTGGCATAATTAGCGGATGCTAATTTGGGGAGTCCCTGATGTTTCTAAACTGTGGATGTCCCCCCACAAGTGACACCATTCCGGAAAGTAGACCCCTCAGGGAACTTGTATAGATGTGTGGTGAGCACCTTGAACCCCCAGGTGCTTCACAGAAATTTATATAGTTGAGCCGTGAAAATAAAAAAAATACCGTTTTTCCCACAAAAATATTTTTTAGCCCAAAATTTTGCATTTTACAAGGGTAACAGGAGAAAATGGACCCCAAAATTTGTTGTGAAATTTTTCCTGAGCACGCAGATACCCCATATGTGGTCAAAAACTACTTTTGAGGCATAGTGCAAAGCTCAGAAGGGAAGAAGCGCCATATTGGAATTCAGATTTTGCTGGACTGGTTTGAGGGTGCCATTTCACATTGGCAGAGCCCCTGAGGTGCCAGAACAGCCAAACCCTCCATAAGTGACCCCATTTTACAAACTACACCTCTCAATGAATTCACATAGGGGTGCAGTGATCTTATTGACACCACAGGTGTGTCACAGCATTTTTTACCATTGGGCAGTGAAGAAAAAATAATTAAATTTTTACCACCAAAATTTTGTTTTAGCCCCAGATTTTACATTTTCACACTGGGAAATGGGTAGAAATGGCACCAAAATGTGTCCCACAATTTCTGCTGAATGTAGAAATACCCCATATGTGGCTGTGCAGTACTGCTTAGCCATACGGCGAGACTCTGGAGGAATGGAACGCTTTTTGCCTTCTGGAGTGCAGATTTTCCTAGAATAGTTTGTGAACTCCGTATACGGAGCCCCTTCGTGCTAGAAGAGCAGAATCCCCCTCAAGTGACCCCATTTTGAAAATTATACCCCTTTGTAAATTTATCTACAGGGGTATTGAGAATTTTGACTCCATGGGTGTTTTACAGAAACATGCAGCAGTGGATGTTGTTGAGTGAAAATTGCAAACTGCCGTTGTAGTGACCAGTATGTTGTGCCCAGCCCATGCTTCTGGAGACACGCACCTGTAAATTGGGCAGGCTCTCATCGCTACAGAAATGCCAAGCATGTGGACGCTAAATGTGGCTTAGGTACACTTTGGAGCTCAGAAGGGAGGGGGACATTTGCATTTGGGAGCGCAGAATTCGGTGGATTTCTTTTGGAGGGCGAGGAGCCATTTCACTTTTCCAGAGCCTTTGTGCTACCTGTAACATGGAAGCCCCTATATTTCCGTTAACAGATGATGGACCTGAGTGGGGACTTGATTGTTTTGTGAATGGAGTTGAAGCTTTTATTGGGAACATAATATTTTGGATCACATTTATCCGGCGCTGTACACTGAGCACTTACATTAGGGTTTCCATTTAAATCTCCAAGTGACGTGATTCAGATGAAACCCCCAAGGGATCCATTCACTATAATGACACAGCAAAGTTACTCTGGACTCCATCTGGCCTCTGTTCAGCGGTGTCCTTCTTTTCAGAAGTGCGCAATACTGTGTCCTACGGCGCTTTTATGCTTAAAAAGACTGACACCATCGGATTACCGGTCCTATAGCATTCACAGTGCCTCCTTCTGTACCATTACAGGGAATCTTCCGCCGAGGATTTCGTCTGAATCACGTATTTCAGAGATTTACACGGAATCCCCAGGGTAAGTGCTCAGCGCAGAGCCGAGCCATATGTGAGCCGAGCCATACTGTGATCTTTGGGAGACAGAATGAACAAATCAACAGCAGTTGAAGAACTGGTTTTATTTTTTTTTTTTTATGCCATTCCTCGTGCGGTATAAGTGATCAGATGACTTTATTTTTAGGGTTGGTGTGATTACAGCGATACCAGATTTATACTGGTTTTTATGCTTGTCAGCCGTCACACACTAAAAGACGCTTTTTATAGTAAAAACAAGTTTTTGCATCACCATAGTTTGAGAGCTATAATTTTTCCATATGTCGGCCAACAGGGTCATGGGATGGCTTGTTTTTTGCGGGACGAGTTGACAATTTTATTGGTGCCATTTTCAGGCAAATGACATTTTTTGATCGCTTTCTATTTAGATTTTTGGGAGGCAGAATGAACAAAAACCACCAATTCAGGAATTGTTTTTTGGGGATTTTTTTTTTTTATGCCATTCCATGTGTTGGTAAAATTGATAAGGTAGCTTTATTCTTTGGCTCAGTACGATTACAGCAATATCACATTTATATTGTTTTTTATGTTTTGGCGCTTTTACACGATAAAAACAATTTTATAGAAAAAATAATTATTTTTGCATCGCTTTATTCTGAGAGCTGTAATTTTTTTATTTTTTCGCTGACAGAGCTGTATGGTGGCTTGTTTTTTTGCGGGAAAAGATGAGGTTTTCAGCCGTACAATTTTTATTTAAATTCATCTGTTTGTTCTCGTTTTACTCCCCTTTTTGTTCAGCGGTATGATGATGATTTTTTTTACAGTGTTCACTGAAGGGGTTAACTAGTGGGACAGTTTTTTAAGTCGGGTCGTTCCGGACGCAGCAATATCAAATATGTGTGCTTTTTTTGCTTATATATATATATATATATATAATATATTTTTTACATATAAATGTATTTATTGGATTAATATTTTTTCTTTTTTTTTTGTTCTTTATTTTGTGATTATTTTTTTATATTTTTATAATTTTTATTAACTTTTTTTTAAACTTTTTTACATTTTCCCGCTATGGGACATCAACTGTCAGTGCCCTGATGACTGATCTAATACTCTGCATTGCTTCTGCACTGCAGAGCATCAGATCAGCGTCTGACAGGCAGGGAGGAGACGTCTCAGCTCCTGCTTTCTGATCAGGTGCTGACAGGCCACCTTCCTGAAGGACCCTACGGCCATGTTGGCATCGGGGGTCACCATGGAGACCCATCAGCACAACGCAATCGCATCACATTGTGCTGATGGGAGCACAGAGGGAGCCCCGTGATGTCGCTGTCACTACTATTGACAACTGTATCGCAGGGGTCTTAGCGCCCGCGATCGGTGCTAGCACCGATCATGGGCATTACTGCGAGTTGTCAGCTCTGTCATAGAGCTAACACCCCCACTCAATCGATACGGCGCATGTCGGGAAGGGGTTAATAAAGAGATTGAAAAGAATTGGTCTATGTGGTTCCCACTATTGACTTTATCTGTTTAGAGAACATACCATTTATAATGACTCTTTGTTTCCTGTCCATTAACCATTTTTTTTTACCCATCTGCATATAGTTTCCCCTAGTCCCTGCTTCTGTAACTTCAGTATAAGGCTGTTATGTGATAGTGTATCAAATGCCTTTGTAAAGTCCCTATATATCACAACAGCCTCATTACCAACATCCAGATTTGCACTTACCTCCTCATAGAAACCCAACATGTTGGTTAGACATGACTTATTTTTCATGAATCCGTGCTAATTATCATTTATTATTATTATTCTCTGCGATATCACTCTGCAGGTCATCTCTTACCATGCCCTCAAAAACTTTGCACATTACTGATTTCAGACTTACCGGATGGTAGTTGCCTGGGTCAACTTTCTTGCGCCTTAAATATTGGTACCACGTCAGCCACCCTCTAATCCTGTGGCACTACCCCTGGTACAATGGAGTGTAAGAAGATGAGATACAGCGGTCTGTCAATTACTGAGCTCAACTCCCTCAATATCCGTGGATGAATGCCGCCTTTCTCCGGGGGCTTGTCAATATTTAATTAGCTCAGTCGTAGCCATGTTAAATACGTGCACCTTGATTATTGCCTTACTTAAAGGGATTGTCTACTACTAGGACATCCCCTTGTTGATCTAAATGTTTGACCCTGATAAAATAAAAAGCCTATACTCACCTCCGGAAGGGTTCCAGCGGTGTAGGCAATCGCGGTCCCGGGGCTCCCGTGCGGTTGTTGTGACATGTGACCCCGGCGCCCAATCAGCGTTGGCGTCACTGTCCCAGCCTTAGGACGTTTTGAACATGAAGAGGATGTCCGGGCTGGAGCTGATCTGACTTCCTCTTCACCTCCGAAGGCTGGGACAGTGACGCCAGCGCTGATTGGGCGCCGGGGTCACATGTCACAACAACTGCACATGAGCCCCGGGGAGAACGAGTGCTGACACTACTGGAACAGCACCGGCACAGGAGGTGAGTATAAGCTTTTTTATTTTATCGGGGCCAAGCGTAGGGTATGAGAAGGGGTTGTCCTAGTAGTGGACAACTCCTTTAATGATCGCTGGCACATTGGTGAACATGCTCCATGTAATTTCTCAGCCTTCTTTGTCCTCTACAATCACTATACTACATTTCAATAATACCAGTGGATGGTTGATATTTAAGAGGGAAGAGATTTCTCCTTTTCCTTCTCCTCATTCCAGTCTACCTAAATCTTCCAGTACAGAATGGCACAGCATGTAAATGTCCAGGCACCTACAGCTGCTGAATCCATTGCTGTGAGATATAAGAATGCTAATTATTTTAAAATGTCATTTAACCCCATTTGTATTTGCCCTTTTCTCTAAATTTGAGATTCCTTGACAACTGCCTGATGTCATAGATTATTATTTGGTTCTTGAAAATATTGAAGTTCTTTAGATCAATCGCCTAATTCCAAGGTGACACCACAGCTTCCAATTAGCCACGGGGTGCAGCGAAACCTGGTGACATATTGTTTATGTTCTGAATATATTTTTGTCATGTCTTGACGGATTAAAGTCTTATTGCTAAAATGTAATTTAGATTTTCCTCTTGAGGGTTTGCAGTGTTTTCCGTCTTTTTTTTCTGCATTGTGGGCTCTGAACAACATGCGCCGAGGTGGCTCATTAAGCAGCAGGTAAAATGAAGAATCACAGATTAGCGTGGATTTGGCTCACTGGCTGCTGAATATTCTTAATGTGCTAATAATACCCCTGTGGTTGGCAGAGTCTATGTTCTGCTGCTTGCGTCCCTGATTATAATGGGATCAATGTCTGCAAGCTGCGAATGCCGAGGGTATTACAAAGGAAAATTCCCATATATTTCATTTTTGCCCGTTTTATGTTGCATATTATTGGCATCTTTCAAACCCAGATTGGTTATGATTAATTGTTACTTTAAGCTATAGATTAGTGGTTTGTTGTAAGAAAACAATGTATATATAGTGGACGGGGAGGTCTGCTTAACGAGCTGGTATTCCCCTTAAGACATCGTTCCCACAATGAGCTTTTCATGAGGGTTTCATGGTGCAGATTTTCTGCACCTATGAAGTAAATTAGGTTACTTGCATTTTTCTGTGTGTCTTCTAGTGCGTTTTTTTTACATGCGTTTTTATGGCATTTTTGACATTGCGTTTTTTTGTCTCTTGTTGGTATGTCATGTTTTAACCCCTTAATGACAACCAATACGTCTTTTTACTGACCTGAGATATAAGAGAATAGCTGACAACTTGCTGCATCAGCCACTGCAGCATCTAAATAGTTAACAGAGTGTGGGGTCTCCCTCTTTAACCCCATCGACACCCTGAGATCTTGATTGTGTGGTCCTGATGTTTGCCATGGCAATTTACGGCCAAATAGCAGCCATCAAGTCTGCCATTTATAGTGGCCTGTTCTGAAGTTATCAACATTTAGGTGGTAAAAATAACATTTTTCTTTCCTGTCATGCCACTGTGCATTAATTCCTGAAAAACACCTGAAGGGTTAATGAACTACCTGACAGCAGTTTTGAATACATTGAGGGGTGAAGTTTTTAAAATTGGATCAGTTTTGGGGTTTTTCCATTATATAGGACCCCCAAAGTCACTTCAAAACTGAACAGGTCCCTTAAAAAAAAAAGCTGTGTAAATTTCCTTGAAAAAAATGAAAAATTACCGCTACATTTTTAAACCTTCTAAAATGCCACCGAAATAAAAGAACATTTTACAAATGGTGCTGATGTAAGGCAGACATGAGGGAAATGTTATTTATTAATGTTTTTGTGTGGGATAATCATTCAAAGTTTGAAAATTGCAAATTTTTTGAAATTTTTCACATTTCTGCTATTTTTATAAATAAACACAAAACATATCAACCTAAATTTACCATTATTGTAAAGTATAACGTGTCACGAAAAAACAGTCTCAGAATCAGTGGGATCCGTTGAAGCGTTCCAGAGTAATTACCTCATAAAGTGACAGTGGTCAGATTTAAAAAATTTGTCCTAGTCATTACGGGGTTAAATAAAACTGCTTGATTTTAGATACTTCCTGGTATTTGGCTTTGACAAAACTTTATTGATACAGTCATATGCAGTTTACATGAATTTGAGAAGTTTCTGCCACGGAAACACACTAAAAACACATGTGCGTTTTTTACCTGCAGATTTTTTGCATCTATGGGAAAAATCAGCAAAGAAAACTCAGCGTTCCCACGAGAGAAATTGACGTGTTGTGGCCACACCGCCTTAGGGCTTGTACACACAGCCGTATTTTCAGTCCAATTGCGATCCTAAAAAACATCAAATTGCACTTGGACTAATGTTAGTCTATGGGGCTGTGCACATGTCTGATTTTTATCCTCAGACAGAGCCGGCCAGAGGAAAAAATCGCAGCATGTTTGAGTTTGATCCGATATTTGGATCGCACTCAGTCTATGCAAGTTGAGTCCGTGGAAAACATCGGACTGCACTCAGATGACATCTGAGTGTAGTCCGATTTCCACGGACTGACAGAATGGAGATTTTTTTTCTCCATCCTCTCCTCATCCGAGAGAATCGGATCACACTCCGGTCAAACTCAGATCAGAGTGTGATTTATATAATTGACCCAATTGTAGCCTAATGGCTGGTGCAGACGGCTGTAGATTCTCTCATCCGTGAGAATTGGGCAGATTATGCACATAAAACTGATCAAACTCTCATCATTGTTGAATAGAGGGAAAAAATGACTGGAAAGCATCGGTACCAAATATGCCACACTTAAAAAGCTGAAAAAATGTTCAAAAACAGTGTTGGCCGTCAAATATGTCGAACAAGCAAGAGCTCAAAAATTACCAAAAAGATGGAAAAAAAAGACACATCAGGGCAAAAAATGCCAACGCGTCCTGAAACATCTTGTTCTTGGAAAGCTGGTCGCGCTCACTTGCATGTAAAAGTCATCGTATGCTCGTACCCTAAGACCTTAGATGGTGTCTCATGTATACAGACATTGTCCATATGCTCGGTTCCCCCAATCAAGACAGCTTTAAGAGCCAGAATAGAGGCACGCTCTTCACAAATGGTTCTTGTTGTGGTGGACAAGACTATTGTTTTTTGTAGGACCAGTAGTTTTGATGACACCATTTATTTCACCATGTAATGTACCGCAAAACGGGGGGAAAAAAAATCCAAGTTTGGTGAAATGGTTTAAAAAAAATACTAATTTACAAATACTAATTGCACAGAGCTCTGTCACTTACTTTGATGCACTGTGACACTGGATAGGAGACAAGACAGAGGATGCGGAGGACGAGAAGTCTGGATTATAATGATTTTTATTTTGGGGGTCTGTGGGGGACCATCATACTATATAGGCGGCTGTGGGTTGGACCATACATAATGTTATATTGCAATATTATATTGGTATTATTAGAAATATTGGTCTAGAAGTAATTCTCTGATTTACTCCAGGCAGGGTAATATTAATAATAGATATCCCCATCTGGGGCTCCGGTGTGGGGACAGCATGGGCCTGTGTGCATTCAAATACCAGGGCTGAATTTCAGTCCCTGTCCATCCCTGGGGTCTTCATTAGGTAACCCATCGGCCCTCCGCCATTGTCTGATCTTTAGTTCCCTGGGATGAGAAGGGGTGTCTAACTGCCAGTTATCCAAATTTAAGGTAGTTTTATTCGGTGAAGACCAGTTTGCGGTGTCAGGGCACTGCAAGTCATTTTCCATGTGGATGAAATTTGTACAATCTCATCCATTATCTTCCTACTGTATTCCACTGCGGATTTTACTTGCAAATTCACAAGCAAAATCCACAGAAATTCTCTTCTGCACGTTACACAGAATTTGTTAGAAGTGGAAAATTCAAAAATCCAACGTAGTATCCAAAATCTACAACAAAATCCATGCACATTTTCTTTGACGAGTTATTTGTTTTTACATTTTTTATGTGGTTTTTGATGCAGTTTTGCAGAATTTTTTTTGCACGTGTCTTTTGCAGACTTTTGACTTTAGGGCCAATTTGGTGCATGTTCCACAGGGAATCCATATCACTGAAGTGGCATGTTACTTAGTATATACAGAAGCGACCAGGACTGAGAAATCTAATTTTATTGCTGTGTGCAGCTACCGTGACAGGAGACAGATGGCCATAGTTGCGCAGTAAATCTGTTACCATTGCCTCAAACGGGAGTAAAATTCGATTCCTCTGTCCCGGCTGGCTCTGTATACACTATCCATTGCTTTTTACTGCTCCATAGAGAGAGACCACCAGAATGGAGGATTATACTTGTGTAAGGGGCACAGTGTGGTAGTCATGGCGAGGGGTTGCTGTTCTTCTTACACACTCTGGCTCCCTACAAATAAAAAATAAAGTCCTGTTCTTCGTCTTCGTGTAGTTTGCGTATAGAAGATAACACTCACGTTTTCTGTTGAGGGCCTCATCTGATCATTGGTTCCTTTCTCAGAAGCAGGCACTCAGTCAAGCTCAGATTCTTGATTCGTTTTTAACAAAACCATTTTACTTAAAACGTTCAGTTCACAATGTGATGCCGCAGTCACAGCTTCAGCCACCTGCATTATCCCTCTCTTTTTTGACTTGTCCTTCTTTCCCAAGGATATGTCACCTGGCTCCGCAGTCTCCAAGAACATTGTCCCATTTCCTATCTGGGTATGCCCGTCCATTATTCCCCTTGGGAACGTAGGTAAGGCTGGCTCCTCCATACCTTTTCTAGGCCATAGGTCTCCGATATTTGGGAAATTCACTGAAGTTGGCTGCTTCCATTTCTGTAATGCTGCTTCTATCTTTCTTTTCCTCTTTCTGCATCACTATTTACTTCAGCCCACTGGCCCTGAACTTATTCATCCTTCTCAATTGCTCCTCCTGCACATACTTCAACGTTCCTAGCAACTCTCCATCTCTGACTAACTGAAAAAAACGTTGCTCTACTCTGGCCCAAACCCTTCCCACTTTGAACTGGACCAATCACTAACTCTCCTCTCGTCGCTAGGCAAACTTCCGCATTACTACCCTACTGCAGTCACTAAACCGCCTATGTCCTAAATTATGCTTTAAATGGGTTTCCCACAAACGAAAGTTCATTTTAATCAATAGTTCTTGGAATAGTAACAACTTCCACAATTGTATGTGGTTAAATGAAATATTCCTATGCTGAGATAATCTTATAAATGTTCCCCTGTGTAATGGCTGTGTCTGACCGTGTACGTAACATGGTCTTATCATACCACATCTCCTGGGCAGGGGAGGAAGCAAAAGCGTATTCCAATATTACAGCAGGGGATCACAGCTGATTCTTTTAGTGAGGTAAAACATTTCACTGCCTGTTTTTAAACAATGTTTTACTTTAAAGAAAGAAGCAACTGTTATCCTGTGCTGTAATGTCTGTATACTCTTTTTTGCTTCCTCCCCTGCCCAGGAGATGTGGTATGATAACACCATGTTCCGTACACGGTCAGACACAGACATTACACAGGGACACATTTATAAGATTATCTCAGCACAGGAACATTTTATGTAAACATCCAATTGTGGAAATTATTATCATTCCAAGAACTATTGATTAAAATCAACTTTTGTTTGTGGGAAAACCCCTTTAACCCCTTACTGACATTGTCAGTAATAGTGCGTCCCTGTGCCCCGGGCCTATTGCACCAGGTATGTACTATTATGCACAATGTGATCGCGCCCGCACAGATGCTGTGCGTGGCAATCGACGCCTGGTGTCAGCTGATTCTCACAGCTGACACCTGGTACTATGTGCCAGGAGCGGTCCTGCACCGCTCCCGGCACATTAACCCCCGATCAAAGTCAATCGCAGCATTTCTGGGGCAGACAGTGGTAAGGTCCCGCGCTGTGTGTTTGCTGGGTCCCGATCGTTGCCATGGTGACGCGATGTCGTCATGACATCCGGTTCCCCAGGAATCAGCAAGTTAGGTAGATCATGCTCAGTGCACGATCTAAAGAATTTGTGTCTACAGGGGCTGACAGCCTGCATAGCACAGAGATGCTGCTGCATCTCTATGCTATGCAAGCGATCAGCCTGCAAAAACTGAAAGTCCCATAGTGCGACACAGTGTAAAAGTGAAAAACTGTGTAAGGCTATGTGCCCACGATGCAGAAATGCTTTGGATTTTTTCCTGAGCGTTTCTGCATCTCCCTGGCAGAAAAAACGCATGCGGATTGTACATGCGTTTTTCTTGCCAGGGACATGCGGATGTGAAGCTTTCTTCACATGCATTTCTGCATGCGGGTTGACAAGCGCTTTCCAAGCGATTTTAGCATCACTTGGAAAGTGCTTGACAACTTGGTCACACTATATAAATCCATGCAACCGGCATGGATTTATGTAGTGTGACCGTAAAGAATGTTAAAAAATAAAAAAATAAATCTATACTTACCTTCTGATGGCCCCCGCAGTCTTGCTTCGCTCCGTTCTGGCTGCCGGCAGCTCACGGTACACTACACTGAAGGACCTGCCATCACATGACTATGACGTCAGCGCAGGTCCTTCAGTCCACCGCAAGTTGCCGGCAAGTGAAGACAAGGAGAGCGGGGGCCGTCAGAAGGTAAATATAACATTTATTTTTTATTTTATTCTTTTTTTCACAGGTTCTATGGTACCCGGGTCCGGAGGAGAGTCTCCTCTCCTCCACACCCGGGTACCATCCGCACATTGGAACGCATGGATTCCGCATGTACAGATGCAGTGGTGCGGAATTCATGCGTTCCAATGCAATTCAATGGCAGCGAAAATGCAGCACTTCCGCAAAATAATTGGTAGTGCTGCGTTTTTTTCCGCAATGATAATCCGCAGCGGAAATTTCCGCAGCATGTGCACAGCACATGCGGATTATCATTGGGGAACATGGCAGACCTTCTACCAAGCGTTTTTTAAGTGTTTCTGCAGCGTTTATGCTGCTGCCGAAACGCTTAAAAAACGCATCATGGGCACACAGCCTAAGAAAGTGAAAACAAAATGTAAAAAAAATTGTAAAAATGTTAAAAAAAATTTAAAAAATAATTCAAAATAAATAAAAATATACTGTACCCATAAATAAACATTATTATGAAAAAAAAACAATAAAAGTACACATATTTGGTATCGCCACGTCCAAAACGACTTGACCTATAAAACTGTTCCACTAGTTAATCCCTTTAGTGAACACGATAAAAAAATAAATAAATAAACGAAGCAAAAAACTATGCTTTATCATCATACTGGCAAACAAAAAATGGAATAAAACACGATCGAAAAGACAAATGTGAATAAAAATGGTACCGCTGAAAACGTCATCTTGTCCCGCAAAAAACAAGCCGCCATACAGCTCCATCAGCCGAAAAATAAAAAAAGTTATAGCTCTCAGAATAAAGCGATACAAAAGAATTATTTTTTCTATAAAATAGTTTTTATTGTGTAAAAGCGCCAAAACATAAAAAAATGATATAAATGTGGTATCGCTGTAAGGCTATGTGCCCACGATGCAGAAATGCTCCAGATTTTTTCCTGAGCATTTCTGCATCTCCCTGGCAGAAAAAACGCATGCGGATTTTTTTTCCTGCCAGGGAGAAGCGGAAGTGAAGCGTTCTTCACTTGCATTTCCGCATGCGGGTTAACAAATGCTTTCCAAGCAATTTTTTAGGCTATGTGCCCACGTTGCATTTATGAAGCAGAAAATTTCTGCTGCATAAATGCAAGTCCTCTCCCGGAAAAACGCATGCGGAATTCCGCACGCGTTTATCGCGCATTTTTCGCGCGTTTATCACGCGTTTTCCACATGCGGAATTGCCTTGCGTTTTTTATGCATTGGACTAAGGCAATTCCGCTTGCGGAAACGCAAAATTAAATGACATGCTGCGGATTTTTGAACGCGGCATAAACGCTGCGGAAAAATCCGCAACATGTGCATAGAACTTGCGGAATCCCATTGGGGACCATGGGGTGCGGATATACATGCGTTTTTCAAGCGTTTACGCTGCGGAAATTCCGCAGCATATACGCTTGAAAAATGCTACGTGGGCACACAGCCTTAGCATCACTTGGAAAGTGCTTGACAACTTGGTCACACTATATAAATCCATGCAAACCCCAAAGAATGTCAAAAAATAAAAAAATAAATCTATACTTACCTTCTGATGGCCCCCGCAGTCTTGCTTCGCTCCGTCCTGGCTTGCCAGCAGCTCGCGGTACACTACCCTGAAGGACCTGCCGTCACATGACTAAATGACGTCAGCGCAGGTCCTTCAGTGCCGGCAAGCGAAGACCGGGGGCCATCTGAAGGTAAATATATTATTTATTTTTTATTTTATTCTATGGTACCCAGGTCCGGAGGAGAGTCTCCTCTCCTCCACACCCGTGTACCATCCGCACATTGAAACGCATGTAATTTGCAGTACAGATCCAGTGATGCGGATTACATGCGTTCCAATGCAAGTCAATGGCGGCGAAAACGCAGCGCTTCCGCAAAATAATTGGTAGTGCTGCGTTTTTTTCCGCAATGATAACCCGCAGCATAAATTTCCGCAGCATGTGCACAGCACATGCGGATTATCATTGGGGAACATGGCAGGCCTTCTACCAAGCGTTTTTTAAGCGTTTCTGCAACGTTTTTGCCGCTGCGGAAACACTTAAAAAATGCATCGTGGGCACACAGCCTAAACGTACTGACCCAAAGAATAAAGCTGCCTTATCAATGTTACCACACGTGGAACGGCATAAAAAAAATTAAAAAAAAACTATTCACACAGACCTGAAGAATATGTCTAATCGCTTATACCGCATGAGGAACAGCGTAAAAAATAAACTCTAGGGTTAGGGTTTTGCTAGGCTTAGGTATAGAGTTAGGGTTGTGCTAGGGCTAGAGTTGGGCTAGGGTTAGGGTTGTGCTAGAGTTAGGGTTTTGCTAGGGTTCTGTTAGGGTTGGGGTTGTATTAGGGTTGGGGTTGTGTTGGGGTTGGGATTTTTTCAAAAGTAAAGAAAAAAAATGATGACGATATGGTGACTAGTGTTAAGGGCAAGTGCTCGCTACTTGAGTTTGCATCGGGTGCTCGAGTGACGTGCTCGAGTCTCCGCCCCGTATGTTTCGCGGCTGTTTTACAGCCAAAAAAATCTTGCGGGTATTGCCTGCCATGCACGAGCGATCCACAAATGTTTTTTTTTGGGTGTCTAACAACCGTGAAACATACGGGGCGGGGACTCGAGCATGTCACTAGACCATCTGCGATGCATGGTGCATACCTGAGTACCCAATGCAAACTCAAGTAGCGAGCACTTGCGCTCAAGACTAATGACAACATATTCAATATGATGACCTAATGTTATCAAATTCTGTGTCATACCTCTGGGTTCAAAATGTTCACTATACCCCTTGATAAAATCCTTGAGGGGTCTAGTTTCCAAAATGGGGTCACTTGTGGTGGATTTCCACTGTTCAGGTGCATCAGGGGCTCTCCAAATGCAACATGGTGTCTGCTCTCGATTCCAGCCAATTTTGCGTTCAAAAAGTCACACAGTGCTCCTTCCCTTCTGAACCCTGCTGTGTGCCCAAACAGTGTATTTTCCCCACATATGGGTTATCGGCGTACGCAGGAGAAATTGCACAACAGTTCTTGGAGTCCATTTTCTCCTCTTACCCTTGTGAAAATAAAAAATTTGCGGCTAAAAGATCATTTTTGTTGAAAAAGTTTGATTTTTTTATTTTCATGGCTCTACTTTATAAACTTCTATGAAGCACCTGGGGGTTCAAGGTGCTCACCACGCATCTAGATAAGTTCCCTGAGGGGTCTAGTCTCCAAAATGGTGTCACTTGTGGGGGGTTTCCATTGTTTAGGCACATCACTAATAGGCCTACTACTGCCTATCAGCCCTAATGTTTCTATATATCACTATCTAAACCCTGAACTATATCCTATGCTTTCCCTATACACTATACACAGACTCGCATATCAATACAGTTACAAAAATACAATAAAACTATACACTTGGCACAAACACAGTTTAAAGAGGGAGAGGCATATGACAGCCCCTGTCACACCCTTACACTTGTACAGCTGAGTGCAGCTATGGTGACAGAAGACTGCTCAGCTACCTAGAGGTACATACAAACAACCAGGAGACAGGCAATATTATTAAAAATCCTTATAATCATGTATAAATATCTTTATATCCATTAAATATTCAATATTTTTAACAGGAGAAAATTTAAAACATGTAAAAAATACAATTTTCTTCATAAGTAAATGGATATAATAGTAGCACAACCCTTTTAAAGCCCAGTTCGGAGATCCATGAAACACAGTCCTTGTACAGACAGTGATGAACTGACTGACCATTGGTCTTCCAACCTAAACTCAACAACATCAGGAGCACATATGAGGTTGTTGAGTTCGGTTCTGGAGACCTGCGGGCAGTCCGTACATCATGGTCCCTACACGGACTGTTTGACAGATGTCTGAATTTGGCATTAAATGTACACTGCTCAAAAAAATAAAGGGAACACTCTAATTACACATCATCCTAGATCTGAATGAATGAAATATTCTCATTGAACACTTTGTTCTGTACAAAGTTGAATGTGCAGATAACAAAATCACACAAAAATCATCAATGGAAATCAAATTTATTAACCAATGGAGGCCTGGATTTGGAGTCACCCCCGAAATTAAAGTGGAAAAACACACTACAGGCTGATCCAACTTTGATGTAATGTCCTTAAAACAAGTCAAAATGAGGCTCAGTATTGTGTGTGGCCTCCACATGCCTGTATGACCTCCCTACAATGCCTGGGCATGCTCCTGATGAGGTTGCGGATGGTCTCCTGTGGGATCTCCTCCCAGACCTGGACAAAAGCATCCGCCAACTCCTAGACAGCCTGTGGTGCAACGTGATTTTGGTGGATGGAGCGAGACATGATGTCCCAGATGTGCTCAATCGGATTCAGGCCTGGGGAATGGGCGGGCCAGTCCATAGCTTCAATGCCTTCATCTTGCAGGAACTGCTGACACACTCCAGCCACATGAGGTCTGGCATTGTCCTGCATTAGGAGGAACCCAAGGCCAACCGCACCAGCATATGGTCTCAAAAGGGGTCTGAGGATCTCATCTCGGTACCTAATGGCAGTCCGGCTACCTCTGGTGAGCACATGGAGGGCTGTGCGGCCCTCCAAAGAAATGCCACCCCATGCCATTACTGACCCACTGCCAGGCAGCAGATCGCTCTCCATGGCGTCTCCAGACTCTGTCACGTCTGTCACATGTGCTCAGTGTGAACCTGCTTTCATCTGTGAAGAGCACAGGGCGCCAGTGCCGACTTTGCCAATCCTGGTGTTCTGTGGCAAATGCCAAGCATCCTGCATGGTGTTGGGCTGTGAGCACAACCGCCATCTGTGGACGTCGGGCCCTCATACCACCCTCATGGAGTCGGTTTCTAACCGTTGGTGCAGACACATGCACATTTGTGGCCTGCTGGAGGTCATTTTGCAGAGCTCTGGCAGTGCTCCTCCTGTTCCTCCTTGCACAAAGGCGGAGGTAGCGGTCGTGCTGCTGAGTTGTTGCCCTCCTACGGCCCCCTCCACGTCTCCTGGTGTATTGGCCTGTCTCCTGGTAGCGCCTCCAGCCTCTGGACACTATGCTGACAGACACAGCAAACCTTCTTGCCACAGCTCGCATTGATGTGCCATCCTGGATGAGCTGCACAACCTGGACAACTTCTGTGGGTTGTAGAGTCCATCTCATACTACCACGAGTGTGAAAGCACAACCAACATTCAAAAGTGACCAAAACATCAGCCACAAAGTATTGGTACTGAGATGTGGTTTGTGGTCCCCACCTGTAGAACCACTCCTTTTTTGAGGGTGTCTTGATAATTGCCAATAATTCCAGCTATTGTCTATTCCATTTGCACACCAGCATGTGAAATTGATTGTCAATCAGTGTTGCTTTCACAGAAGTTTGATTTACATGGAGTTATATTCTGTTGTTTAAGTATTCCCTTTTTTTTTTGTGTATTACATGGCCATTTAAGTGAAAGGCATTTCTTGTGCTACAAAGATGGCCCATGTCCACCACAACAGGAACCATTTGTACAAAGCGGGACTCCATTCTGGCTCTAAAAGCAGAGTCTTGAGTGGTGGAAACCCTGTATTATATCCACAATCCCTAACAGCGTATGGGCCGGGTCTTTATTATTGAGGCACCCCTTAAGAGTATGTGCATACCCCATCTTTTATACGTGGGCGTACCTGATGAGTTCTCCAAGTGCAAGATGTTTCAGAACACGTCGGTGTTTTTTGTCCTGAATCGTTTTTCTTTTCCATCTGTGTCTTGATTCCAGACAATTTTGCGTTCAAAAAGTCACACAGTGCTTCTTCCCTTCCGAGCCCTGCGCCCAAACAATGGTCCCCCCCCCCCCATTTTCTCCTATTACCCTTGTGAAAATAAAAAATTTGGGGCTAAAAGATAATTTTTGTGGAAAAAGTTAGATTTTTTATTTTCACGGTTCTATGTTATAAACTTCTGTGAAGCACCTGGGGGTTCAAGGTGCTCACCACACATCTAGATAAGTTTCTTGGGGGGTCTAGTTTCCAAAATGGGGTCACTTGTGGGGGATTTTCACTGTTTAGGCACATCAGGGTCTCTGCAAACGCGACATGGCATCTGCTCTAGATTCTAGCCAATTTTGTGTTCAAATGGTGCTCCATCCCTTCCGAGCCCTGTCGTGTGCCCAAGCAGCGGTTTTCCCCCACGTATGGGGTATAAATGTTATTTATTAACTATTTTGTGTGACATGACTCTCTGATTTAAGGGCATATGAATTCAAAGTTTGAAAATTGCTAAATGTTCTCCAAATGTTCAATTTTTTTCACAAATAAATGCAAGTGATATCGAAGAAATTTTACCACTATCATGAAGTACAATATGTCACGAAAAAACAATCTCCGAATCAGGGGGATCCGTTGAAGCGTTCCAGAGTTATTGTAAAATTTGGCTTGGTCATTAAGGACATAATTGACTCCATCACTAAGGGGTTAACTGTGTCATATGTGAATGTAATTGTTTATCTATTACAGTTTAATCAACTGTTGTTTGTGTGTATTATATAGATAAACCTCTATTAATATAGAAACTTCATTTTCTGAAGCAATATTTCTCCCAGAAAATGACTGCAATTACACGCTTTCTTATACACGTTTTCCTTTGTGTGTATTGGAACAACACAAAAAAAAAACTGAGAAAAAAGGCAAATTGGACATAATTTCACACAAAACCCCGAAAATCGGCCACACAAAATTGTTGGCACCCTAAACTTAATATTTGGTTGCACACCCTTTGGAATAAATAACTGAAATCAAATCACTTCCTGTAACCATCAACAAGCTTCTTACACCTCTCAACTGGAATTTTGGACCACTCTTCTTCTGCAAGCACTCTCATATTTGAAGGGTGCCTTCTCTCAACAGCAATTTTAATATCTCTCCACAGGTGTTCAATGGGATTTATAGCCGGACTCATTGCTGGCTACTTCAGAACTCTCCACCTCTTTGTTTCCATCCATTTCTGGGTGCTTCTTGAACTATGTTTGGGGTCATTATCCAGCTGGAAGACCCATAACCTAGGATGCAAACCTAGCTTTCTTACACTGGGCACTACATTGCGACCCAAAATCCTTTGGTAATTGTGACAACATCTTTTCTTCTTAATTATGCCAGACATATTTTCTGATGGCCAAGATCAATATACCTTTATTTTTATGTTGACTTTTTTAATCTGTGTTCTTCTTTGGTTGATTAACACAGACTATTGTTTGAATAATCCTGAATGTTGACACTTGAGTTAAGATGTACAGGCAACTCATTGTCTGCAAATCTTGCAAGATAGGGTAATGGAGCAATAGTATTTGATAGTATGCTGATTACGTATTATACCAGTTAAGGGAGTTCTTGATTTGCCAAGCAATAGAGGACAAACTATGCAAGTTGATTAAGTGCTCAAACAATGAGTCATGAGCTCTTACCACCTTCATCCCTGACCCTTGACCCAGTGAATGATGGCTGCGAGGACAATTGTGATCTATAAAAATGGGGTCTCTGCCTCTATTCGGTGTCATTCTACAGCATGTCAACTTAGGGGACTTCGGTCCCAGCTGGAGGAATACAGATCAGCTCCATTGACCATTGCTGAAGAATCCAGGTTGGGACAAACAGGTCACCTGGCCCCAGACCTCACTGCTCTCGGCTAGTTTCCTAAGCTTGTCATTACCTCCTCTCTTTGGGGGCCTGCCAAAAGCGGGGTGGGTGCCACTTGTGTGGGTAATCGGCCCTGGAAGCCCGAAATCGCAGCTTTTCTCACCCAGGCGGGCCAGCGGAAAGGTAAGGACTTTATAATTTGCACCATCTTGGGTACTTGCTGGGATTGTTCTACCTGTTTATTGTCCGCTTTGTGGTTCGATATAGTATTGCCACGGTGTTTTACCCGCACTCTCTGTTGTCTGAGTAGTGTTACACTCACGGAAGACCCCGGGTCTTCACATATTGTGAAGACCCGGGGTCTTCCGTGGGCGTAACGCTACTCAGACAGCACAGAGTGCGGTTAAAACAGCATGGCAATACTTTATTGAATCACAGAATAGGACAATAAACACAGAACAGTCCCAGCAAATGCCCAAGATGGTACAACATTACACAGTCTCACCCTTCCGCTCCGCCCACCTGGGATAGAACAGCTACGACTTTGGAGACTTCCAGGGTCAATTAACTCAACCGGTGGCCCCCCCCCGCTTCAGGCGGGCCCCCACAGAGAGAAGATAGCGGCAAGCTTAGGAAACTAGCAGTCCATCGAGGTACAAGGCCAGGAGACCCGAGGGTCCCACCCTGGCCCCTCCGAGAGTCTCCATGGGGCCAGATGACCGGTGGGTCCCAATCTGGCTTCTCCGAATGTCTCCATGAGTTCCAGGCAACCGGTGGATCCCTCCTGGCAAACCCAAACAACATATCCATGGGGCCAGATGACTTCATCATCCCAATTTGGTCTCCCCAAATGTATCCA
Source organism: Phyllobates terribilis (assembly GCF_046119375.1). Lineage (NCBI taxonomy): Eukaryota > Metazoa > Chordata > Amphibia > Anura > Dendrobatidae > Phyllobates > Phyllobates terribilis. The sequence continues at coordinate 876,296,403 of NW_027362761.1, forward strand.
TGGTTTCTCTGATGGTCAATGGAGCAGATCCATATCTTTCCAGTCAGGGCCGATACCCCTAGGCTAGAATCATGTAGAATCCAAATCTGTGTCTCTTTGGATGGAGCCGCCATGTTATCCAATTACTGTCCTGAATGATGTCTCTTATTCTCCTTGTAAAGTCTTTCTGATGCTCTTTCTCAAGTCTCTCTGCTACACAGGCACATGTCCCTTAAAATAGTCACACTAGTCCTTCAAGTACACATTCACAGGTAAGGAGTTAGGGAGGGCAGCCTCATGTCTCATTGTTTGAGCTAATCAATTTACGTAGCTGGTATAGTAAGGGCTCTTTAAATCAACATTCAGCTGACTTAGTATAATAGTCCATTAGCATAGTAGCAAACATCATTTCCAAACCCAAGAGGAGATAACAATCAGGGTTTTAAAAATACTGGTCTGTGTTAATTGAACTAAAGAAGATCACTGGTTAAAAAGTCAACATGATCACAATAGTGTATTTCTCTTGGCTTAGCTAATCTAATCTAATCGTCTGGCTTATTAAGATTTTAAGCTGTATCATCACAGTAATCTTCAGATTCTTCAGAGTCAAGTCACCCAGTGCCAGAAGCAGCAAGACAACTCCAAAACATGTTTGAACCTCGACCATATTTGACTGTAGGTACTGTGTTTTTTTCTTTGTAGGCCTCATTCCATTTTCGGTAAACAGCAGAATGATGTATTTTACCAAAAATCTCTATCTTGGTCGCATCTTACCACAAGATGCTTTCCCAGAAGGATTTTGGCTTATTCACGTACATTTTGGCAAACTGCAGTGTAGGTTTTTTATGCCTCTGTGTCAGCAGTGGGGTCGTCTTGTGTTACCTGCCTTAGCGTTTCATTTCATTCAAATGTCAACAAATAGTTCATTCTGACACTGATGCACCCAGAGCCTGCAGGACAGCTTGAATTTCTTTGGAACTTGATTGGGGCTGCTTATCCATCATTTGGACTATCCTGTGTTGCAACCTTTCATCAGTTTTCCTCTGCCGTCCACATCCAGGGAGATGGCTACAGTTTCATGGGTTGTAAATTTCTTGATTATGTTGCGCACTATGGACACAGGAACATCAAGATCTCTGGAGATGGACTTATAACCTTGAGATTATTGATATTGTTCAGAAATTTTGGTTCTCAAATCCTCAGATAGTTCTCTTCTCTTTCTGTTCTCCATGCTTAGTGTGGCCCACACAGACACACAAAGCAAAGATTGAGTCAGCTTCTCCCTTTTTATCTGGTTTCAGGTGTGATTTTCAAATTGCTCACACCTGTTACTTGCCACAGGTGAGTTTGAACGAGCATCACATAAAGCTGTTTACCCACAATTTTGGAAACGTGCCAACAATTGTGTCTGGCCCATTTTTTGGGTTTTGTGTGAAAATATGTCCAATTTGCCTTTTTTTTCATTGTTTTGCATCAATGCACATAAAGGAAATAAACATGTGTAGAACAAAACGTGTAATTGCAGAAATTTTCTGTGAGAAATACTTCATTTCTGGAATCATTTCAAGGGAGCCAACATTTTCAGCCATGACTGTACGTATATCTCGTATATACACACACACACACACACACACACACACACACACACACACACACATACACACATACACACACACACATACACACATACACGACCAGGATACGTCATACATCTTAGATTAGAATATGAGCCATGAGTCAGGATAATTTGATATGAGTAGTAAGGTAGCTTCTATCAGATTTTTCCCAGTAGTCAGTAGGTCTGTGTCTATAATGTAACATTTTCACTGTGGTCTATGGGTCATTGTGCTTCATGTTTGTATTAAAACTGGTAAACAGCGCCACCTAGTGACATGTGGAAATATACACTCTAACCTTGTACTATTTTGGTCACTAAAATTATGTTCAATTGTGTGAATAAATCGGGGAGAATACTAATGTACAACTGTCTTTAAAAAAAAAAATGTCATGTTATTAAAAATGACAATTGAGATACACACTTTTTCCATGGAAGCGCATTTTACTTTAATCATTATTTTTGCTGACATCATGACAGATTATGTAGCGATCATCGGGGCTATGTGGTGCCTCTTTTCTCTCCTGGCAAGGTAATAAAGCATATAAAAAGTTGTCTGACTTTTAGGGGCATATTGTAGGTAACACCTTGGCCTGGGCATTGTGATTGTGCGAGGGGGGCATCATGTCTGCCCCTGAAGACAATCTAGAGCTGAAACTATAAGGGCGTTGAGGCTGGCACGGCATGAGGGCACACTGGTGCAGCCTCTCATCTTACAACACAAGTAGTTTTTTTACTTGAAACTCCCACTTATTTTGCAAAATGAGGTTCTGCAGCGGCTGCTTGCAATAATAGGAATAAATTTCTAACTAATATAATTACCTGTAAAAAACAAATAAAAATAGCGAAGGAGGAAACATAGAGACGTATTGCTAGGGAAAGTAGATCCAATCCCAAACTGTTCTTTACGTATATAAATAGTAAAAGGATTAAATCGGATAATATTGGACCGATAAAAAGTGAGGAAGGCAAAATCATAGAGAAAGATGAGGATAAAGCTAATCTATTAAATAATTTTTTTTCGACAACTTTCACAAAGGAAATAGAACTAACAGGAGAAATGAGAAGTGACAAACTTAATCCTCCACTAAGTATGACTAATCTAACCCAAGCTGGGGTACAGAAACGCCTCAGTAACATTAAAATAAACAAATCACCAGGACCTGATGGCATACACCCACGGGTACTAAGGGAACTAAGTAATGTGATAGACAGACCGTTATATCTTATATTTAAGGACTCTGTTGAGACTGGGTCTGTACCACTTGATTGGCGACAGGCGAATGTAGTGCCAATATTCAAAAAGGGAGCGAAAAGTGACGCCGGAAACTATCGGCCGGTGAGTCTGACGTCCGTTGTGGGCAAAATTTTTGAAAGCTTCATTAAAGAGGCAATTACGGAGCATCTTGATGCTAATAATCTTTTAATCCCGAACCAACATGGATTTATGAGGAATCGCTCCTGCCAAACAAACCTGATTGACTTCTACGAGGAGGTTAGCTCTCGAGTAGATCAGGGGGAACCAGTGGATGTTGTGTATCTCGACTTCTCAAAAGCGTTCGATAGCGTGCCACATAATAGGTTGGTATACAAAATGAGAATGATGGGGCTGGGGGAAAATGTCTGCAAGTGGGTAGCTAACTGGCTAAAGGATAGAAGGCAGAGGGTGGTTATAAATGGAATATACTCAGATTGGGTAAGCGTCACTAGTAGGGTACCACAGGGGTCTGTACTAGGCCCAATGTTATTTAATATCTTTATTAACGACATAGTCAACGGGATAAATAGTAAAATATCAATATTTGCAGATGACACAAAGTTATGTAAAACAATTAATACAAAAGAGGACAGTGCAGACCTACAGAGGGACTTGGATAAGCTGGGTAGGTGGAGCATTAAATGGCAAATGAGGTTTAACGAGGAGAAATGTAAGGTCATACATATGGGAAGGAAAAATGGAAGTCACCAGTACTCACTGAATGGGAAATCATTGGGGCATTCAGAGATGGAGAAGGACTTGGGCATCTTGATTGATAGCAAACTAAATTGGAGTGCCCAAAGTCAGGCCGCTGCTGTAAGGGCAAACAGGGTAATGGGATGTATCAGAAGAGGTATAGCTGCAAAGGATGAGAACATTGTTCTTCCACTGTACAAAGCACTGGTCAGACCACACTTGGAATACTGTGCTCAGTTATGGGCCCCAATATATAGAAAGGATATAAATGAGCTTGAAAAGGTACAAAGGAGGGCAACAAAATTAATAAAGGGAATGGAGGGACTGCAATACCCAGAGAGGTTGGCAAAACTAGGACTATTCAGCTTGGAAAAGAGAAGGTTGAGGGGGGACATAATAAATGTGTACAAATATGTTAGGGGACAGTATAGAGATCTTGCCCGGGATTTGTTGAAAAGGAGGGATATTACGGTAACAAGAGGGCATTCACTAAGACTGGAAGAGAAAAGGTTTCAGCACCAGCATAGGAAGGGGTTCTTTACGGTAAGAGCAGTGAGAATATGGAATTCACTGAGTGAGGAGACGGTAATGTCGGATTCACTACACCAGTTCAAGCGGGGACTGGATGCATTTCTAGATACCAGGCAGATTTCAGCATATACTTAAAAATAAAATAAAATAGTAGGTTGATACAGGGATTTATTCTGACTGCTGGTTTCAGAGTCGGGAGGGAATTTTTCCTCAGGTGAAGATTGGCCAAATCATTTGGGGTTTTTGCCCTCCTCTGGATCAACTTTAGCAACTACAGAACTAACAGGTCGAACTTGATGGACGCAAGTCTTTATTCGGCCTTACAAGCTATGTTACTATGTTACAAATATTGGAAATCCCCTACCTGCTTTTGCTTGTATACATGGGCGTACCCAGGATCAAAACTAGGGGGGGTGGCAAGCCATGGTCACAGATACCGAAGAGAAATATATATATAGGACAATGCAAAGATTTCACTTCTTACATTACATGAGCAATATCTATTGTAAATTCTACAATAGCTCAGAAACCGGTGAATCGCTCCACACAGTATACTGGCCCCCATAAAATGCCCCCTACAGGATACTGGTCCCCATATAACGCTCCATACAGGATACTGGCCCCCATATAACGCTCCATGCAGAATACTGGCCCCCATATAACGCTCCATACAGAATACTGGCTCCCATATAACGCTCCATATAGAATACTGGCCCCCATATAACGCTCCATACAGCATACTGGCCCCCATATAATGCTCCATACAGAATACTGGCCCCCATAAAATGCTCCATACAGAGTACTGGCCCCCATATAACGCTCCATACAGAATACTGGCCCCCATATAACTCTCCATACGGAATACTTGCCCCCATATAACACTCCATACAGGATACTGGCCCCCATATAACGCTCCATATGGAATACTGGCCTCCATATAACGCTCCATACAGGATACTGGCCCCCATATAACGCTCCATACAGAATACTGGCCCCCATATAACGCTCCATGCAGGATACCGGCCCCCATATAACGCTCCATGCAGGATACTGGTGTTAGAACCCTCCTGTTAGTTTTTGCTATCTTGTGTTTGCGGTCACGTGACCAGCTGCCTATATATTCCAACTCCGCCCTTCTGGCTGTGCTGGACTTCAGTGTTGTTTAGACTGTCTCTCTAGCCAGGTGCTTCCATGCCTATCTCTGTCAGTTCTTGGTCCTCTGGGACCTTTAGTACTTTTTGTCAGTTTGTCCTTTTTGCTCTGCAACAACTTCTGTTTAGGAAGTGTCCCATTTTTGTCCCAGTCCTTAGTTCTATTAGGGACCCCTCCCTTGATTCTATAGGTCTCCGTTCAGACTAGCCGAGGACGAAGGCGGGTCTGTTCACAAGGAATAGGCAGCCCGCTACATCGTAGGGATTCAGCTTAGTCTTACTGTAGGGACTTCTTTCCCCTATCTTTCCTTAGTTTTTGTTGCAGATCATAACAACTGGCCCCCATATAACGCTCCATACAGAATACTGGCCCCCATATAACGCTCCATACAGAATACTGGCCCCCATATAATGCTCCATGCAGGCTGTTCCCCACACATAATGGCTCATGCAGGCTGTTCCCCCCCACATAATGCCCCACGCAGGCTGTTCCCCCCCACATAATGCCCCATGCAGGCTGTTCCCCCCCCCCATTTAATGCTCCATGTAGGATGTCATCCCCCCTTATAATGCCCCATGCAGGATGACACACCCACCCCTTCCTTATAATGCCCCATGCAGGATGTCACACACGCCCCCTCCCTTATAATGCCCCATGCAGGATGTCACCCCCCCTTATAATGCCCCATGCAGGATGTCACACACACCCCCTCCCTTATAATGCCCCATGCAGGATGTCACACACACCCCCTCCCTTATAATGCCCCATGCAGGATGTCACCCCCCCCCCTTATAATGCCCCATGCAGAATGTCACCCCCCCTTATAATGCCCCATGCAGGATGTCACCCCCCCTTATAATGCACCATGCAGGATGTCACCCCCCTCCCTTATAATGCCCCATGCAGGATGTCACACCCCCTTATAATGCCCCATGCAGGATGTCACTCCCCCTCCCTTATAATGCCCCATGCAGGATGTCAAACACACCCCCTCCCTTATAATGCCCCATGCAGGATGTCACCCCCCCCTTATAATGCCCCATGCAGAATGTCACCCCCCCCTTATAATGCCCCATGCAGGGTGTCACACACACACCCTCCCTTATAATGCCCCATGCAGGATGTCACCCCCCCTTATAATGCCCCATGCAGAATGTCACCCCCCCTTATAATGCCCCATGCAGGATGTCACCCCCCCCCTCCCTTATAATGCCCCATTCAGGATGTCACACCCCCCTTATAATGCCCCATGCAGGATGTCACCCCCCCTCCCTTATATTGCCCCATGCAGGATGTCACACACACCCCCTCCCTTATAATGCCCCATGCAGGATGTCACCCCCCCCTTATAATGCCCCATGCAGAATGTCACCCCCCCTTATAATGCCCCATGCAGGATGTCACACACACCCCCTCCCTTATAATGCCCCATGCAGGATGTCACCCCCCCCTTATAATGCCCCATGCAGAATGTCACCCCCCCTTATAATGCCCCATGCAGGATGTCACCCCCCCTCCCTTATAATGCCCCATGCAGGATGTCACCCCCCCTCCCTTATAATGCCCCATGCAGGATGTCACACCCCCCTTATAATGCCCCATGCAGGATGTCACCCCCCCTCCCTTATAATGTCCCATGCCCATGCAGGATGTCACACACACCCCCTCCCTTATAATGCCCCATGCAGGATGCCACACACCCCCACCTCACCCCCCTCCCTTATACTGCCCCATGCCTCCATACAATAAAAAAAAAAATCAAATGCTCACCTCACGTCTCACCTGCTGCCGCTGCTCTGGACTCCAGCGTCGCCGGCCTCGTCCCGCTCTGCGCTGTGACTGCTCAGGAGATAGCGCGGTGTAAAGACGTCACCGCTCCCTCTGACCTGAGACGTCACAGTGCAGCAGCCGCGGAGGATGCAGGAGCTGCTGCGGAGGCACGGGGAGGGGTAAGTATTGTGCCGGGTGCCAGGGCCCTGAGCAAGCGGGGGGGGGAGCGGACGCTGACGGTGAGGGCCCCCGCCTGCTCAGGGCCCCGTCATTTGACCGGGTGCATCGGGTGCCGGCCCTGGTGTGCGGCGTGCGGCCCTGCTTCTAGGGGGGGCAACTGCATGCTTGTATATGATTATATATAACCTCATTGTAGCTGTATGTTCTTTGACACGTGATATTTTTGCCTAATTGTTATCCTTGTATAATGCTCATCCTCTGGGCGTCTTTAATGTTGTAATGTCTTAGATGTGGTAAATTTGCACCTAGAATGACTACCTGCCATGTGTGTGGTGCCAATACGGCCTTTCAGAGAAAACATACGTCACTGATGCCTAGTCCAAGGCCAGTTCCTGGTGGCGTCTCCCCTCCCTGCTTCCATAGACTGACCGGTCCGTCCCTGCACACGCTATAGACTTTAAAGAGGTTTTCCACATCTTTTTTTTTTCATTTTCATATTGCTATAAAGTTCCAGAGTTTGCTATAAAAAAGGGAAATATCCGTACTCACCCCTGGATCCATTGATGCTGCTCTGTCCCTCTGGCTGTGTACATCGCTGCTCTTTTCTCATTCTTTTCCTGCTGAAGCCAGTCAGTGGCCAGGCATTATCAATGATTGGCTGCAGCGGTAATGTGCCACCAAGGCTTGTAGAGAAAATATACAGTCCTGGATTTTGAGTTACTTATTTCACATTGCAAATTGCCTCTTCAGAGAGGAAGAGGACTAGAACTATAATGCCACCTATTGGAAGCAGCAATTCTAAAAGTCAATATTGTTAAAGGGTCAATATTGACTTTTAGGATTGCTACTTTCAATAGGTGACACTAGAGTTCTAGTCCTCTACCTCTTTAGAGAGGAAAGTTGCATATTTAATTTCCCAGAGGAGCATGCATGGTGTATAAGTCTCCTCACTCTGACATGCCAGGCCTGGCATGTCACTCTGCACAAGGAGAAATGAGACCATTTAGATCCCAGTCTTAAGTCTCTCACGTAGCCAAATCAGATCTCATACTTTACACTGATGAGGGGCAATACCCCAAAACACCGTGCCTGCAAAATGAGATTCTGGTTTGGCTTTTATCCTAAGTCCTATTGCAAGGCTTGTTAAAGGGTTGATATTGACTTTAAGGATTGGTACTTCCAATAGGTGGCACTAGAGTTCAAGTCCTCTTCCTCTCTGAAGAGGCAATTTACATATCTAATTTCCCAGAGGAGCATGCATGGTGTATAAGTCTCCTCACTCTGACATGCTAGGCCTGGCATGTCGCTCTGCACAAGGAGAAACGTTACACCTTATTTTGCATTGTGACGTCAGCAACAAAAGGTTGCTACAAGACAAAAAGCCCATGAGATTCCCTGTATTTCCTGCTTCCGGAGCTGGTCCATTTAATCTTCGGCTGCTCTGTAGCACGTTCCGTTAGTCGTGCTCGTCACCTATAAATTCCCTATAAATACTGAGCTGTGTGGCACTGCTGGAATTTAATAAATAATCACTAGTATGCCGTTATTCAGAGAAGGAGAAATAAACACTGGCAGAGCAGATTGATTTTTTTTTTCTGTGTACAGCAGTGGTGAGGCTTAATTTTAAGAATGTATGAAAGACATGGTTTTATATTCCCAGAAACGGAATCCAATTTTAGATAATCCATAGGACAAAGCAGCTGCACCATGTGCGTCAGGCTTTGTATTGATAAGCATGTCTAGAATACATTATTTCATGGCGGCATAGCTGGCAACAGCACTAACATCAACACTTAGATTTTAAAGGGGAAGTCTGTACCTTATCTAGCTTCCGCCTCACTTTAATGGCTAACCACTCGAAATCTAAAAATTCAGGTAGGAGTAACATTAACCCACTTTCTCATTGTCAGTGTTCTCCAGGAAACTTAGATATGGGGAGTTGTCTGATGAGGCATAGTTGGGTGAGGTTCTTAAAGAGGTTGTCCAGTTTTGTAGCAAGTATACAGTGAAGGAAATAAGTATTTGATCCCTTGCTGTTTTTGTAAGTTTGCCCACTGACAAAGACATGAACAGTCTATAATTTTAAGGGTAGGTTAATTTTAACATTGAGAGATAGAATATCCCCCCAAAAAATCAAGAAAATCACATTGTATAAATTAGATAAATTTATTTGCATTTTGCAGTGAGAAATAAGTATTTGATCCCCTACAAACCATTATGAGTTCTGGCTCCTACAGACCAGTTAGAATCTCCTAATCAACTCGTTACCTGCATTAAAGACAGCTGTCTTACATAGTCACCTGTATAAAAGACTCCTGTCCACAGACTCAATTAATCTGTCAGACTCTAACCTCTAAAACATGGGCAAGACCAAAGAGCTTTCTAAGGATGTCAGGGACAAGATCATAGACCCGCACAAAGCTGGAATGGGCTACAAAACCATAAGTAAGACGCTGGGTGAGAGGGGACCACTGTTGGTGCAATAGTAAGAAAACGGAAGAAATACAAAATGACTGTCAATCAACATTGATCTGGGGCACCATGCAAAATCTCACCTCGTGGGGTATCCTTGATCATGAGGAAGGTGAGAGATCAGCCTAAAACTACACAGGGGGAACTTGTTAATGATCTCAAGGCAGCTGAGACCACAGTCACTAAGAAAACCATTGGTAACACATTACGCCTTAAAGGTTTAAAATCCTGCAGTGCCCGCAAGGTCCCCCTGCCCAAGAAGGCACATGTGCAGGCCTTTCTGAAGTTTACCAATGAACACCTGGATGATTCTGTGAGTTATTGGGAGAAGGTCCTGTGGTCAGATGAGACAAAAATTTAGCTCTTTGGCATTAACTCAACTCGCCGTGTTTGGAGGAAGAGAAATGCTGCCTATGACCCAAAGAACACTGTCCCCACTGTCAAGCATGGAGGTGGAAACATTATGTCTTGGGGGTGTTTCTCTGCCAAGGGCACAGAACTACTTCACCGCATGAATGGGAGAATGGATGGAGCCATGTACAGTAAAATCCTGAGTGACAACCTCCTTCCCTCCGCCAGGACATTAAAAATGGGTCGTGGCTGGGTCTTCCAGCAAGACAATGACCCAAAACATACAGCCAAGGCAACAAAGGAGTGGCTCAAAAAGAAGCACAGTAAGGTCATGGAGTGGCCTAGCCAGTCTACAGACCTTAATCCCATAGAAAACTTATGGAGAGAGTTGAAGCTCCGAGTTGCCAAGCGAGAGCCTCAAAATCTGAATGATTTCGAGATGATCTGCAAAGAGGAGTGGACCAAAATTCCTCCTGACGTGCACAACCCTCATCATAAACTACAAAAAACGTCTGACTGCTGTGCTTGCCAACTAGGGTTTTGCCACCAAGTATTAAGTATTGTTTGCCAGAGGAATCAAATACTTATTTCTCACTGCAAAATGCAAATAAATTTATCTAATTTATACAATGTGATTTTCTTGATTTTTTTTTTGGGATATTCTATCTCTCAATGTTAAAATTAACCTACCCCTAAAATTATAGACTGTTCATGTCTTTGGTCTTTGTCAGTGGGCAAACTTACAAAAACAGCAAGGGATCAAATAATTATTTCCTTCACTGTATGTTAATAGCGATAAATAAAAGTTATAAACTGGACTTTTGTCTTTTGAAGTAAACATTAGTTATTTCTAAAGGATGGACAGTGTTAAAGGGGTTTTCTGGACACAGATTATTAAAACATTGTAAACTCTATGAGAAATTTTCATATAATTTCCCTGCTGTAAAAATGCTGTTTTATTTCTGAACTATGGTGTGATGAACTGGTGATGTCATGTCCAGCTCCTTACTTCCTGCCTGTGCTTTGGAATCAGTGGAGCCTGTAAGTCCAGCACAGCTCTGATGCAGGGGGCGGGGCCAGCAGCTCTTAGAGCAGAGTGATGTCATGGGGGCGTGGCCACAGTGACTGCATGTGTACAAGGAGGGAGAGAAGACAGGACACCCCACATCTATCAGATGGCTCTTTGCTCCCCTCTAACCTATGCAGTGTCAGAAGTAGTAACATCCTTCCAATAGTAGTTTACTATCTACCTTTACTATCCACTATCTTATGTAGGTTAACCCACGGGCCATTTTCCATTAGTTTTTTTTCATTTTTTTCTCCATTTCTTCCAAGAGCCATAACTTTTTTATTTTTTCATCCCCATAGTCATATGAACGCTTGTTTTTTGGTATATATATTTTTGCAGGACGAGTTATACTTTTGCATGACACCATTCTATCATATAGTGTACTAGGAAACAGGAAAAAAAAAATGTTCAACTTCACAATTGTTTTTTGTGTCTTTTATTCACCATGTTCACTATATGGTAAAACTGACCTGCCAATATGATTTTCCAGGACACTACGAGTACAGGGATACCAAACATGTATAGTTTATTTTTATTTAAGTGGCGAAAAAAATGTTGAAAATTTGTTTGAAAATTTTTTTTTTTGCTTTTCTCGCCATATTCCAAGACCTGTAATGTTTTCATTTTTGGGATATGGGGCTGTTTGAGGGCTTGTTTTTTGCACCCTGAGCTGATGTTGCCACGGCCAAAAGCCCCTAAAACTGGCATTTCGATTTTTTTCTCATTACGCTGTTTACCAATTGGATTAATTTATTTTATATTTTGATAGATTGGACATTTCTGAACGCAGTGATTCCAAATATGTGTATTTTTTTAATAGTTTTATTTTCAATTTCGGCAAAAGGAGGGTGATTTGAACGTTTGTGGGTGTTTTTTTTCCATATTTTTTAACTTTCCAATGTATTTATTAGTCCCCTTAGGGGACTTGAAGCTGCAATCGTCTGATCGCTTGTGCTATCACGATCTATGAACGCCAGCTACAGGAGGATCGTAATGACAGGCCCCAGCTGTCATGACAACCATCGGCACCCCGCGATCATGTCACAGGCACACGGATAGGATTGTGGAATGGCGTGTGCCCCTGTCGGTGCTTGTTAAATCCCGCTGTCAGAGATTGACAGCGGGATTTAACAGATTAAAAGTCGCGGGCAGAGCTCTGCTCCACCTGTGGCTGGTAAAGGCACAAAGGCCAGTCACGACATCAGCGTAAATATACGTCATATGTCGTGAAGGGATAAGACTGCTAGTGCAGATTATAATGCTGTTGAATAAACTTTCCAATATACATATGTTCAGCATAAAAGAGTACATCCCTTTTGAAAAAATAAGATTTTAGTCAATATCTCGCTGAACAATTTCCAAAATTTTGACAAGACGGAGTTTTATAGAACATCTTTTACCCCATAATATGAGAGTTAGGTTAATGATATAACTTTCATTAGTTTTATTCAAATTAGTTGATTCAAAAATGAGTACAGCCCACATAAAAAACGACTCCATCTTTAATTTTTTATGACCTCCATGATTTTTAAGGACAGCACCAAATCTTCTAGGCATGGAATAAACAAGTTGGCGGCATCTAATTTTTTTCCATTGAGGAACGAGCTCTTTTAGCCCGGATGCTGGATGGAGAGTGATGGTCAGCTTGTTACATATGTTTAATTCTGTGGTCACTGGAAGGGTGTTGGCAGGACAGATGACAGTAACACCCTGTGATTCTCCTTCTGGCTCACTTGCGGCTCTCTCCTCCCCTACACAGACACAGAACTAGGGAGTAAAACCTTCCATACTGCTCTTGGCACGCGCATGAGTGCCGCTGTCCAAATGTGAGCTTTAAAAATAAAAAAAAATTATGAAAAAATCATGATATAGTTTGTATATCCTTATCAGGTTCCAATGTTCAGTAATTGTAAATCCTGTTAAGTAATTCATACATTAATTTTGTTGCTTCACTCATATAATTGTTGTTTTTTTATATTATAGTAAATATGAAAGATAGTGAGAGCCTGAAGAATACTGAAGAACAACTTTTCCTGGATATTGACCTTCACCATGAGGACACATTGCTACCTCTTCATACATCCATTGTACTGTTTTTGATGTCCTATTGTGATTGTAAGACATTGAAAACTTTTCTAGTGATACCAGAAGACGACCACAGGACTCTCAAGGAAGGTTTGTTCCCAAGTAACCTGAATGTCTCAGTCATCTCCAGAAAAGATCTTCCAGGAATTGTCCAGAGCTGTCGTCTGCCGGCTGTTCTTGAGGCCTCTGGTGCGTTTTGTAGAGCTGGCCTGGCTGTGGTTCTTAGACACGTTATACAGAGAACATTCCTTGCCGATCCCTCCAGGAAAGATGTGATCCAACTTCTAGGGTTTAAAAAGACCTGCTTAAAGGCTTGTGCTGAAGTAAGTTTTATATCCTTAATCGTAATTTGGGGATCTCAATAGATGTACATTAGTCCGTAGAAAGGAGAGGTGTCCCCGCACCAGCAACCTGTGTGTCTTCATATCGACTCACTTATCAGCCCGAGCAATTGTTGCCAAAGGATACCGGGCGCTCACATAGAAACAAGTCAGTGGTTATGTGGAAAAGAACAAAAGTGGCACTCACCGGTTCTTTAAAATCCAACGTCTTTATTTGCAGCATTTCGCGCTGCTATGCGCTTCAACGAGTCGTGATCTCTGGATCCGTTGAAGGGCACGCTAGCGCGAAATGGCCATCGTCCTCCGTGATGCTTTTTCACTCCTTACTGACAATTTTTAAATGCTGTAAGTAAAGACGTTAGACTTTAAAGGACTGGTGAGTGCCACTTTTCTTCTTTTCCACATGAAGATGTACATTAGTGTTGATCAAGCACTGAAATGTTTGAGTGCTCGGTACTCGAATTGAGCAGGTCGGACGCTCGGATGTGCTCGACTCGAGTACCAAGTATAATGGAAGTGAATGGCAAACTCGAGCATTTTTCCGGAGGTCTCTCTCTCTCTTTCTCTCCCACGTGACCAGCTCAGATGATTCAAGTGAGGTTCTTACGGGGACCTGAGCACTCAAGCGGCACGCGATACTCTGCACTGGTTGATACTTGATCAAACACCCCGATGCTCGATTGAGTATTGAGCAGTGCCGAACACGCTCTCACCCATCACTAATGTACACCTATTCCAATGAATGCGCGTCCATGTAATCTATCGTTGTGCTGTGCCTGATATTATAGTTTTTGTTCTTTGCTATGACTCACAAGTGGGATGCTCCGTATCACACATAACTTGATACTGATTCTTTAATACTAACATTCTGATCATCAGTCTTAATAGAGGTCTCACTGGAGTACAATGCACCGAATTCATTAAGAGGCGCACACCACTTAATAAATCTGGTTCATCTTCTCAATGGCATGCTGCTCTGTACCTTACCAGAAATGCTACTCTAGTTAGGGGCTGGAGTAGCATTTCTGGCGTAAGAGGAACCAGCACTTTTGCTAAATTTGATGGTCAAGCATAGCCATGCCCCATCCAAACCTTGCTCCTCCCCAGCTCCACTTATTTTCACGGAGCTGCTTCAAACTGTTGAGAAAATGACAAAAGACGCAACGATTTTGTGCAGCTCCGCATTGCACAAAAATTATGCTACTTTTCACAGCATTTTTTTCTAGCTTAAAAACTGTGATATATCGGCCCTTGTTGTTTTGCCCCAGCAGAAAATTGATGTAGTATAAATATTAATGTGCAAAAAAAATCTTATTTTTGGAAACCTATTGAGATAATTATTTTGTAATTGCCTTTAATTATAATTTGATGTAAAAGTTGAGCGTGCCAACAAGTGTAACTTCTGTATGCGGTGATGAAATGTCCGTGTGCACATACATTGTGGCCTGGTAAGTGTTTCTATATTCCATGCAGCGTGCGAGTACACGGCGAGAGATCTAGGCAGACATGTTGGAACAGTCACGGCCCGCGCTGTGGAAACTCTACCTTAATTAACCTTTAATTACGTCTAGCGTGCTGCACTGGCATCTGTCTGCCATGTCAGCTACTAATCTCTTCACAATGTAGAAGAAATGTTTTGTCTCACATCCCAGCATTGGATTTCCAAAAATGTATCCTTTTCCATTGAGATGGACTTGTCAGATGTTTGTTATTGTAACATGTCAGGTGCCAACGTCACTGAACAATTTCATGCCATGTCTTTCTGTCTGACTGGATGACGTACTGGTTTCATCACCAGTATACAGGGGGAATGTAATACTATACTTGGGAGAGAAGCCTGGCTTCATCAATGGGGCAGCCTGCATGGGGGATTTAGAATAAAACTCCACACATATATTAGGGATTCAGCATCATAGACAGGTTCCCATTTGTCAGAATACCCTTTTTTTTTTTTTAACCAGACCTCCGAGCCATTTGTCTTGGCACGTATTTATACAGGTACAGCAACAGAGAAAGGTGAGATATATCATCACTGATGCACTGGACTGTGGCGTACACTGGGGGGGCATTAAGGCTGTCAATAGGGGGACACTATGGGGGCATAGTAGCTGAAGGGGGATTGTCTGGCTGGCATTTGTAGGGACATTCTGTCGGGCAATCTGAGGGCTTGGGCCAGCATTTAGCATTGTGAAAGTATACTAAATGGCAAAGAGGGGGACTATAACTGACGTTCAGGGCATTCAGACTGGCAATAGATGGCGTTGGGATGAATTGTATGGGAGCATTGTGGTGAAGACTATTCTTGCTGTCAGCTAGAAATAGGGCTGAGGTCATCAACTTGAAGATATTGAGGCTAACAATAGAGGCCATAGTGGGTGACTCTATGAATGACACTGTAAGGTCGGGTTCACACAAGCGTATACGGACCACAATATTCAGTTTGGTGGTGGGTCTCCCAGCCTGACCTTATAGCCTTATATGTGTCTATAAGGGTGTAAGTTCGGGTCAGGAGACCTGTTTGTCTGGACATTGCGGTCCAGATATGGACTGTGAAATCGCTCATGTGAACCCGGCCTAACACCCAGTTGTCCTACAGACTCTTTTTGATGGTCCCCCCCAGGCCTATAGATATTTTTTTGGAATTAGTTTATATTGTTTTCATTTTTTTCTGCTATTTTATGCATATTATGGAAATGGCAAAAGTTCAATGGGTTGTTCTCTAGAAGAGCAAAGCTTAGTCTAAAAATAAAAAGTTCTGGTCTCCTTGATTCCTCTTGCAGAATTGATGGGCAGGTGACCAACGTGTCACTATTGCAGCCAAAGAGGAAACAAAGAGACCGGTGGGAGTACCATGCAGAGGACCACCATGCAAAATGGCAGGTATATCTTTTTTTTTTATAAACCATGCTGCACACTGTTTTAGAAGAAATAAAAAGGGTTGCCAAGCTCCTGTAGATGGACTGAGCAAATAGCAAGATAGTCATTGACACTACCTAGTAGATCATTTATGTCACTAGATGGATCTGACATGATGCAACAGTTGGTACATTTTGTGCTGTTTGCTTGTTCTCTTCTACCTACTCATAAATCTGGTTTTAGCATTTCAGTCACAAACTTATATTTTTCTTAATTTAGTAATATAGAAGTTTCTATTTTATGCTGTTAGGTCAGCCAGTGGACCAGGCTGTGTGAGATCAGCATCCCATTGGCTGTGGAAACCTTTCTAAAAGACCCATCTGCCACTATTCCTCCGGAAATTCTTCAGCTGGAAAGAAAGCTTGGCGAGCCGGTAAGGGTCCACAATGATGATAAAATACGCCGGCAGAAGATGCAGCAGCAAATGAAATCTAATGATACTGGTGAAAGAAAGGAAGTACAGGAAGAAACTTCTCAGAGCAGCGTTCAAAAACCTCCGAGTTTGGACCTGACAGCAGCTTTGTCCAAACTAAGTGTTCAAGAGGTGCCATCAAAAAGTACAAGAGAACCTGCCCACATCAGGAAAGCAAGGACCTCCGACCTCCCTTCTCTCGAGCATGTCTTTGCTGAGAGTCTATATTTTACTCTGACTGATGTTGTTCTTCTGCCATGCATCCACCATTTTCTGGTAAGAATTTCATTTATTTTGCTCATTAGGGTGTTTTCTCATATTGCAGTTAAAGGCATGTTACAGGACTTAGCTATTGATGACCTATCCTCAGGCTAGGGTCACATGAGCGTATATTCTCTCATCCAACAGAATCAGGTTGATTATGCAAATCATACTTTGATCAGACTCTGATCAGAAGTTTTTCATCTTCTCCATTCTTCCAGTCTGTGGAAATTGGACTGCGCTCAGATGACATCTGAGTGTAGTCTGATGTTTTCAACGGACTCATTGACTTGCATGGCCGAGTGGGTTCCGAATATCAGATCAAACTCCGGCATGCTGCGATTTCTCTGTTCGAGGAATAAATTGGACATGTGCATGGCCCCACAGCATAACATTGGTTTGAGAGCAATCTGATGTTTTGTAGGATTGCTCTCGGACCCAAAGCACAAGCTCTTAGAATCGGTCATCAGTATAGATCGGGGGGCCTGTACCCAGACCTCCCACTATCAGCTGTTTTCAGGTAACACAACTGAGAGAAGTAAAACTTGTAGAATGCTGGCTCAGCTCGTGCAATGCTTATTGGTCGCTGTCAGGTACTACTACTCAGCTTCCACTCACTTCAATCTCCTGTAGTGTGACGTTCTTGGAGCGCCTTCTTCCAGTATTTATGAAGCTGTCCGCACCCTCCATGGTCCACCCCTTTCTTCTATATAAATCTATTTGGCTGTCTTTACACTTTGTGGTTATATTTCATTTTTAACTATATTTTTTTCAAAATACTGCAGTTTAGAGCCCATGTAGTGAAAGCCGCAAATTCAATATAATCCTAAGTATTAATATATATATAGGTGTATAATATTGATGGCTAAACATTACATATTTGCCTTTACATGTGAAATAAACACTTAAAGGGGTTGTCCATTTCAAAATGCTTTTATTTTCCTCAGTCGGAGCAGCTTGAAATAAAATAAGAATTGGTACTCACCGGTCTACCGTGGCTCCCATTCTGATGCTGCCCGGTCACCTCCGGATCTAGTAGAAACCAGTGAGGGACCCGGGAGCAGTCAGGATGGGGTTGGCACACGATTGGGGAGGTATTGTTTTTTATTTTGTTTTTTTTGGGCGCTTTTCTGACCATTTTTAAAAAGAAATTTCCAAAGTGCTCAACCCCTTTCACCTAGTTTCTGCACTTGTGCACCTTTATAGACAGTTATGGAGACAATGTGGTAATTGTTGCCAATTCCTGGTAAGTTGTAGGCATGATCTTTGCAGGTGATCACTTCATACCTGAACCTGCAGAATATCACATTACAGGGAGATCAGATAAATCTACACTCCCTTGGTTATCTCACAAGACATGGGTAGACACGTCTTATGTGAAAACAAAGCTGTGCAGACACGGAGGCTCCATAATTACTACTGATACCGTCTTCAATAATTAGTGGTTTCTGATATCACATGTTCAGACTACAGTCTCGACCATCATATATATTCCCACTAGCATGTCAAATGTGTTGTCTGCATCAAGAATGTAAGAAAAGCGAATACGTGGTCTCATTGTGTAACATTGCCTGTCGGCACTGATTTCTTATCTTTATATTTATTTGCTGCTGATATCACTTTAAATGTCAAACCATGAATCATAACTTTATATATCTGGAAGAATCAGATACTATGTGTGGGAATACACACAGTACATGTAGCAAGCCATGCTACCATTAGCTACAAGACCTAAAGTCACTGGAGTGGGTAACAAGGGGGAAGAAAGAAGACTAATAGTAGTGTAGGAAGGGAATAAAGGGATGATATTAGAGATGAGAGGATTGATTCGTGGGACGAGGTCAGGTCAGTGGTGATTGGTGGACCGCAAAACTCTTACCTTCCGGCATTCCCGGTGCGACCTTTGATTAGCCAGGCAATGTTGCTTAGCCCTGGCTAATCAAAAGCCTCGCTGGGGACCCTAGAAGGTAAGAGATTGGCGGTCCTTCCGTTTCGCTGCTTAGTACATCTGATGGACCAGAGACCCATGGATTGATCTGCTCATCTCTAATATTAATAGCAACAAAATGTCAATGATTATGGGGCCTTGATATGGAACATGAGAACAATAGTTAAGACTTTTTTGGGGAGAATTTTCTAGGCATGCTCTGTGAGCTGTGCAGAGGTCATTGCGCAGGGAGGGAGAGGAGGTGAGATGTGACCATTACATATTGTGAATGCTGTAATCCCATGGGGTCAAAATACAAGTGTTACCTTTCATTGTGATTCTGCCTGTGATGATAATGAGGTACCTACAGAAAAGAGATTTATACAGTCCAGAAAGTATTATGAGGCTTAGTGGCCACAGTGAAAATTTCAGGACATTTTTTTAACATTGATAAGGATGTGAGAAAAAAAAACACCAATACCTGTAAATATTTTCTTACTTTTTTGTTTTCATTAATAAAAAGGCAGGTTTCAATAAGTTTGCGTGCAGTGAAGCTATGTATAGTTGGATAGTTTATATTTTGTAGATCACAGGATCATCTGCTAGCTAAGCAAGCCATCTGAGGAAATCCTCCTCCATTGTCCTTTGGTTTCTCACCTGCTTCAGTTCCTGTCGGGTATTTAGGACATGCTTAGAACATGTGAAAAATGCATTGCTTACTCTACCCATACAGGGAGCTAATGGACTGTGACCCCAATCAGAAAATTCCTCTTGTCATACAGTAGCAGCTTTTTGGAGCACAACTTCACAATAACTTTTTGTAGCTTTTGTATTATTTTTATGTGGATTTTACTTGGTTAAATGAAATAATCTTATTGATCTACTTATTGTTCTCATGTTCAGGGCTACCTTCATGCATGTTACATGGCCTTCCTCATACACGTCATGCTTTAATTTACTGCACTTAATGACATCCTATATTGATTTTTTCTTCCTATTATTCTATTTTGTATCAAGTCTTCAAAAAAAATTCCTGCTGGATTTTTAAAGGTTTTTTTTTCTACAAGACTCAGAGCTCTTCGAAGCCTTTTGTCTAGAGCATGTGTGTGTTTAGTCTGGGAGCTTTCTACTTTACAGTAATACATTTGTTATTTGATTTACTGATGGAGATTTGCTTGTAGACTGTCAATAAGAAAGTGTTATAAGCTCCTTGGTACTGATGAGGTTTTTCAGTGATCTTTAAAATCCTCAGGTCCATTAGTTATAGGGGTTGTCCAGTGAAAACACGTCATTACCTAACTGTAGGTTAACTTGCTGACCAGTGAGGGTCCGACTACTAGGACCTGCACCGATCAGCAGAGCGGGGTACTTTTATCCAAATGGAGCCCAGCCGCCTCTCCATTCATTCTCTGTGGGGCAGTCCCATAGGTAGTAAATCTTGTAGTGATTGAAGGCACACTGCTGCTCTATTCTAACAGGCTCTGTTCCGCCATTCGGTGGTGGTCCCATCAGTCAGACCCTCAATGATCAACCAGTTATCCCATATTCTGTGGCTCGAGGATAACTTGTTTTCACTGGTCAGCCCTTTTAAGGTCCAATTAGGGCTCCTGTTCTCCAAACAGCCAATGGACAGGTATGAAAATGGAAAAGCATGACCTATTTCAAAGCTGGGTATGACCAAGAGGTGTAATGTACCGCCATTTTCTACGGTGAAACAGGGTGACTGAATATTGCCAATCACAGTTGAGTTATCTTTGGATGTCTTGACTTGGTTTTATATACCTTGAAAAGGGGCACAGAAACGCGTTGATATAATTAAACACCATTTGGAATCCCAAGGCTCTTCATTCCCGTAGCGCAGCTCACGTAAACGTGCCAGTATCCATTTTTTTTTTAATCTATGGATGTCTTACATCTTCAGAATATACTTATTTCCACAGAATATACTTCCACCTCTTTTATGATCATTGTTACCTATACCCATTTATCCAGATCTGCCAGTGATCTGTTATATATGGCTTCTATCAATTCCCACTGAACCATGCTTCCAGGTGGCAGAAAGGTGAATATGTTACTGATTTTTATTAACATTTTCTCTTCAATTTTCGGTTGGGATATGCAGAAGCAGAAAAGTCCGTCAGGCTCTCGCCCTTTCCCCCCTCATGCTACTTAAAGGGAGTGTTCATCAGAAAATAATTAAATCAGGTTTTTGTGTTAACTACGTATTTGGCTTTGCTTTTTTATATCACAATCTGTATTAAATAAAATATTGACACTTTCCACTGGGGTAATTATAGACTCCTACTAACATGTTCTTTACAAAAGACTTTTCAGCAGCCTCATAATCATCAGAGGCAGGATTACAATGACATCTATACACAGCTAATAAAAGGATCCAGCTAGCACCATAGGTGATGCACAAAAGACAGGGGGTCTGATTCACTCCATTGCTGCTAATGTTCATGTGAATTAAAGAATCAGGAAGGAGTGTAGAATAGCTCCAGTGGCCAGTGTGAATATTGCAAGGTTTCTGTTTTTTGTTTTTTTTTTAATACATATCGTAATATGAAAAATAAAAAATAGTACGTTTGTTAAATCTACATTTAACATAAATATCATATTTCAAAAGTAGGTTATTGACTGATAACACATTAATGTTTGGATCGTCTTGCGATCACGTCCATTCAAATAACTTTTGGCTGGCTGTTAGCTAATGTTCATGGCTAGCTTTTCTTAGTATTGTACTGTATAGAAGTGTATCAAGTTCATCATTCGGACTATTTCTAGTGGGTTTATAGGATGTGCACTTTGCAATATTTTACCAGTGGGGTTAATTTAGGGATACTTTTGGGCTTCATTTTGAGGGATAAATCGTGCAAGAATTAAAGTCTTCAAATGCTTCATTTTAGGTTGCCTTTCAGAAGATATCTCCCGAGAAGATTCATGAACTTCCATTAGTAATAGGCTGGTATGAACGGGTTCTCCAGGTCCAAGGTGTCCAGAAGGCCGCTGCTGCGTCTAATATTACATTTCTACACTTTCTTCATGTGGATTCTCAGCACCAAGAGGTGGAAGCATTAGTCAAAGTAGACACCGAAGAAAAGGAAATCTCAGAAAGCCATTTTCTAGGAGGCCCCAGGCCCACCATGACCAAGCTGAAAGTAAGATCATTGAATGAGCCTAATTCCACTGCTATTGGTTTTCTATAACATTATCTTGACACCTGCCCTCACGGAGCCGTTGAGCTAATTGATTGACTGCAGTGCTGCAGACAATAAGAGGCATCGGGAGCTGCGGCATAGACTCTGTGCTGGGCCCGGGGAAGGTGAGTAAAGATCAGTTTGTTGCTCTATTTGTTCCTGCACTATGAGGAAAGGGATTTTCTGAAACTGGAAAACTCCATTAGTGTATGTGCATACAATATTTTTTTCAGGTGGGTTCGTTCCGAAGTCCTCCCAAAAAAGTACATAAAAAATGCTAAAAACAATGAAGGTATAGTTACATAGGTTAAAAAAAGACCTACATCCATCAAGTTCAACCTTCCTCCCTCAATTGTACATTTTGTCACAAATTTATCTATAACCCACAATATTATGTGTATTGAGGAAATCATCCAGCCCTTTTTTGAAAGCTGTTACAGTGTCGGCCATTACTATCTCTTGTGGTAGAGGATTCCACAGTCCGACTGCTTTGACTGTAAAGAACCCTTTCCTGTTTAGGTGCCGGTTTCGCCTTTCTTCCTCCCATAATGAGTGTTACCTGGTCCTTAGTATGGTCTCTGGAAGTCATGTAAAAGTCCTTTGTACTGACCCCACATATATTTGTACATGTAAATGAGATCCCCTCTGAGACGTCTTTTTTCTAAGCTAAACAGACTCAACTTTTTCAACCTCATCATATGAGAGGCCTTCCATCCCTTGTAATAATCTAGTTGCCCGCCTTTGTACTGACTCTAGCTTCTGAATATCCTTTTTAAAATGTGGAGCCCAAAACTGGATCCCATATTCCAGATGTGGCCTTACCAGTGATTTATAAAGGGGTAACAATACGTTGCGATCATGGGATTTTATCTCTTTTTATACATCCTAAAATCTTGTTTGCTTTTGCAGCTTCTACTGTACTGCAATGTAAAAACAACTTGCTGTGCAGATGTTTAGTCAGTTTGAGCTTCTTTTAACCGCTTCAGGTTTTGTTAAAAGAAGTGACCTGACAATTCTTCAAGCAGCTTCACACTCACTAATGTATGCATAATACAAAAAAAAACACTGCTGGCAAAGCCACCACAGAGCATGGCAAAAAAGATGACGAAAAGAATATAAAAGCAATTTGGACAAATATATGAAATATTGATGTAAGGTATTAATATTTTAATATACAGTATATCCCAAAAGTGAGTACACCCCTCACATTTTTGTAAATAATTTATTATATTTTTTCATGGGATAACACTGAAGATGTGATACTTTGATACAATGTGAAGTAGTCAGTGTACAGCTTGTATAACAGTGTAGATTTGGTGTGCCCTCTATATAACTCAGCACACAGCCATTAAAGTCTAAACCGCTGGCAAGAAAAATGAGTACACCCCTAAGTCAAAATGGCAAATTGTGCCCAATTAACCATTTTTCCTCCCCGGTGTCATGTGACTCATTAGTGTTACAAGGTCTCCGGTGTGAATGGGGAGCAGTTGTGTTAAATTTGGTGTTATCGCTCTCACACTCTCCCATATTGATGACTGTGGGACCTCATGGCAAAGAACTCTCTGAGGGTCTGAAAAAATGAATTGTTGCTTTACATAGAGATGGCCTAGGCTATAAGAAGATTGCCAACACCCTGAAACTGAGCTGCAGCACAGTGGTCAAGACCATACAGCGGTTTAACAAGACCGGCTCCACTCAGAACAGGCCTCGCCATGGTCGACCAAAGAAGTTGAGTGCACGTGCTCAGCGTCATATCCAGAGGTTGTCTTTTCAAAATGGACTTATGACTGCTGCCAGCATTGCTACAGAGGTTAAAGGGGTGGAAGTCAGCCTGTCAGTGCTCAGACCATACGCCACACACTGCATCAAATTGGTCTGCATGGCTGTCGTCCCAGGAGGAAACCTTCTAAAGATGATGCACAAGAAAACCCGCAAACACTTTGCTGAAGACAAGCAGACTTAAGGACATGGATTACTGAAACCGTGTTCTATAGTCTGATGAGACCAAGATAAACTTATTTGGTTCAGATGGTGTCAAGCGTGTGTGGTGGCAACCATGTGAGGCATACAAAGATCAGTGTGTCTTACCTACAGTCAAGCATGGTGGTGGGAGTGTCGTGGTTTGGGGCTGCATGAGTGCTGCTGGCTGTGGGGTGCTACAGTTCAGTGAGGGAACCATGAATGCCAACATGTACTGTGACATACTGAACAGAGAATGATCCTCTCCCTTCGGAAACTGGGCTGCAGGGCAGTATTCCAACATAACGACCCCAAACACACCTCCAAGATGGTCACTGCCTTGCTAAAGAAACTGAGGGTAAAGGTGCTTTACTGGCCAAGCATGTTTCCAAACCTAAACCTTATTGAATATCTGTGGGGCGTCCTCAAATGGAAGTTGGAGGAGCACAGGGTCTCTAACATCCACCAGCTCCGTAATGTCGTCATGGAGGAGTGGAAGAGGAAGCTCTAGTGAACTCTATGCCCAAAAGTTAAAGGCAGTGCTTGAAAATAATGGTGGCCACACAAAATATTGACACTGTAGGCATAATTTGGCCATTTTCACTTAAGGATGTACTCACTTTTGTTGCCAGCGGTTTAGACATTAATGGCTGTGTGTTGAGTTACTTAGAGGGCACACCAAATTTACACTGTTATACAAGCTGTATACTGACTACTTTACATTGTATCAAAGTGTCCTCTCTTCCGTTTTGTCCCATGAAAAGATATATACAGTATCTCCCAAAAGTGAATACACCCCTCCCCTTTTTGTAAATATTTTATTATAATATAATTAGGTGATCTAATTTCTATGTGTCAATACAAAGGACTAGCATATGATTTATTATCTTCACATACCTTACAAAGGACCAGGGGATATTCATTGTGTGGAGAAAAAATGATTTAGACAACTGTTCCACAGACCGTACTAAGGACCAGGGGGCACTCATTACGGGTGGAAGAAAGGCGATTCCGGCAGCTAAACAGGAAAGGGTTCTTTACAGTTAGATCAGTCAGACTGTGGAATCCTCTACCACAAGAGGTAGTAATGGCCGACACTATAACAGAAATTTATTAAAAAGCTGAATACTTTTCTCATATCAAATGGCATTGTTGGTAATAAATAACCCAACAAAAAATAATGTAAGGTTTAACAATAAAGGTTGGAATTGAAGGACCAATGTAACTATATTGCACTGTGAGGGTTTTCTGTCCAACCAGAGCAAATTCAGGACACCTGTGCCAAATGGGTAAAGTTCTGGTTCCAATTGAAGATAAAATATGTAAAGACAAGAAACTATAGAAAAGAAAGGAAATGGACCGCACAATCACCTTATCATCATTCTCTTTTTCCTTGGTACCAGAACTCCAATCATTTGGCTCAGATGTTTTTCAGTTAGCAGGAGATAACGAAAAGACTACCACCTATTTGCTCTCAGTTTCTTGTCTGCGACCACACAGAAAGATGAGTTTGTGATGGGTTCACTGGTTATGGGGCTGTTGGGCGGAATGGTGGGCCCAGAGCCTGTGTCTTTCCACTTCAGTTGCCAGCAGGCGGTGGCTGCCATGGAGTACTTTGCGTAGAGTAGGAACCCCCTTGGCAAAGGTTACTGTGACGTGACAGTGGGCTTACACTTTGATGAACCACATTTTTGTCAATTTTGCTTAGCTGCAATAGACCTTTGTGTAATATTTGGATATGTGGTCCTTTTTTTTTCTGTAGTTGTGTTGTATTTACTTATTGGACAATGAAGTCCGTGTGGTTCTGTCATGCTGGCCATCAATTTCACAGGAAGATTTGTGTTTCATGTTATCCCCCATCAAATTCGGGAGGCAACCCATAGTGAAATTTAGAATACCGGTATATGCCATCTTGAGATTTCACATAGTCCAGAAACCATTTGACTTTGGCTCCCATCACAAGCTTTCAGGGTGGTAAAAAATTCACTAAACTATTGATCCCTCTAAAATGGAAGGACACAGATCCGCCAATGTTAACTCCATGCTGAGGCTTAGTTCACCAGTTATTACCAAAGAGTCTTGAAGGGTGTCCAAATGCAAATTCAGCAATGACATCTGCTGGGCTTTCCTTCTCTCCAACGGAGAGTGCGTTGGGAAAGTTGTTCTGCACATGCCCAGTTGGGGAGATCGAGAGCACAGCCCAGACTGCAAATGTAATTGACGTTACGTTTGTATGCCGAAGGGATTTTTGGGGCATCTGAACGGTACGTCAGCAGACATGTGACCTGTAACTGATTTAGACACACAAGACGCTGGGGTAATCAAAGTCTATTAGTAAAATAAGCATGCTGCATTGACTGTTACAAAGACTCTTTATATTCGTTCCCTTGGATTTAGTTTTAGAAAGGAATTAAAAAATAATGCAAGATAAGTATACAATTGTCGGATATTTGTCAGTTGTGTTTCAGTAGTGGAGTTTTTCTTTAAATAAGTTTTTTGGACTCCTCTGTGTTTTCCGTAGCGTGAACATTCAGAAGTTGTATTTGGTTGTTATGTTAAATAACAGATCCTAATGAAAGCAATGTGCTGCCGGCATTCCACGCTCTCCACTCATGAGCTTTTTGGCTGAAACTTGAAAGACAGTAAAATAAATATTATAGCAGAAAAGGTAAATGTTAATATTACAGAAATTTGGCTGTATTGTGGTGATCTGATGATATAGTGGTCCGCGGAACTGCCATAACCTGGGGGGAAGGATCGGGAAAACATTTCCACTCTTACTATAGTTACACTGTGAGGACTGCATTTAATCAACATCATTTTTCAGTAGTAATGAGTACAGACTCTTTTCTTTTGATACCCAGTTCAGAAGACTCGGCTTCCCTTCATTCACCTATGGAGATTAAATAATAAAATGTCAGATATACAGCTCCCCCACTTGATATATATTTTTATAGTGGTGCCCTCAGACAGCCCGGACTATATAATTTACCTCTATGACTGTGCTTGAAGAAGAATTAAAATTCAGGACATCCTACCCTTCTAAAGATATGTCGTGCAATACATTAATAGTTTGGACCTGTTAAAAAAAAATGACTCTTTAAAATAATGTTCTGATTCATAAAAGTGTAGAACACTGAAAAGTCGCAAAATATTTGCAAAACACATGGTTACGCAAAAATGGCGCGACTTTTGGCTTGATCACGCAAGTTTGATTCAGCTACGCCAAGAAGAGCAGAGCCGGCACTATATGGGGCTTGGCTACGCCTGCCTATCAAATTCAGCAAAAGTGCTGACGTTTCTTACATCGGAAACTTTACTCTTGTCCCTGACTGGAGTAGCATTTCTTTCTGAGTGCGTGGAGGCTCACGTCACTGAGAAGATGTGCCAAATTAATTAACTTTTTTGGGCTTCTTAATTAATTTGGTGCATCATACTGCAAAACTCCCCTTCATTAAGACTGGTATGTAAAGTGCCACTCTTAATGAATCGGGCCCTATATTTTTATTTTTGTGCAGTTATGACCTTGACCTCCTGACCCAACACAAGTGTGCAATCACGTGGCTGCAACTAAGCACTTTGTACATTTGTAGTCAAGAATCTCATCCGCTTCTTTAAATGTTCTATTAAGAGAAGCACATGGGATTACAGGGAACTCGTGAGAGTGTGCACATTGCACACTGTCACAATTCAGTGATCTGAACTCACATAAAGTGATTTAGAAGTTTGTCTCCAAAAAACCCTTTAAGCTTATTGTAAAATTCATGTAGAATGTCTGATTTCATTGAATTTTTGTATTATCCATTCGTCAGTTCACAATAAATTTAAAGTGAATATGTCAGCAGGTTTTTGCTATGTAATTGGAGGACAGCATGAGATAGAGATTAAAACACAGAATTCAACGATATGTCACAGGTCAGGCTGTGAGCTGTTGTTTACTTAGGCTATGTGCCCACGATGCAGAAATGCTCCGGATTTTTCCTGACCGTTTCTGCATCTCCCCTGGCAGAAAAAAACGCATGCAGATTGTACATGCGGATTGTACATGCGGATTGTACATGCGGATTGTACATGCGGATTGTACATGCAGATAGTACATGCGGATTTTACATGCGTTTTTCTTGCCAGGGACATGCGGATGTGAAGAGTTCTTCACATGCATTTCCACATGCGGGTTATCAAGCGCTTTCCATGCGATTTTAGCATCACCTTGAAAGTGCTTGAGAACTTGGTCACACTATATAAATCCATGCAAACGGCATGAATTTATATAGTGTGACCGAAAGAATGGTAAAAAATAAAAAATAAATATATACTTACCTTCTGATGGCCCCCGGAGTCTTTATTCGATGCGTCTCGGCTTGCCGGCAGCTCGTGGTACACTGAAAGGACCTGCCGACGTCAGCGGTCGCGTGACCCGTCACATGACTAAATGACATCAGCGCAGGTCCTTCAGTCCACCGCGATCTGCCAGCAAGCCAAGACAAGCACACCGGGGGCCATCAGAAGGTAAGTATAATATTTATTTTTTATTTTATTCTTTTTTTCACAGGTTCTATGGTACCCGGGTCCAGAGGAGAGTCTCCTGTCCTCCACACCCGGGTACCATCCGCACATTGAATCGCTTAGTATCTGCATGTACAGATGCAGTGATGCGGATTCCATGCGTTCCAATGCAAGTCAATGGCGGAAAAAACGCCGAGCTTCCGCAAAATAATTGGTAGTGCTGCGTATTTTTCCACAAAGATAATCCGCAGTGGAAATTTCCGCAGCATGTGCACAGCACATGCGGATTATCATTGGGGAACATGGCAGACCTTCTACCATACGTTTTTTAACCGTTTTTGCAGCTGCGGAAACGCTTAAAAAACGCATTGTGGGCACACAGCGTACAATGAAGATTTTATCATTGCCCAGAAAACAGCAGCCCTCCTATGATTAGCAGCTCACTGTCAATAGACTATGTACACAGAAAGCTATGATGGGGCGGGGTTAGCTTTTCAGCTCTGCTGCATTGCTTAATCTAAGAACTTAGTTTATTGGTTCAGCAGTTCTGACATAATCAGAGTGATACATCATTGGATTCAGGGTCTCTTTGCCTACATTATGCTGCTCTCAGATAAGGTAGCAAAACCTGCTGACGGATTCCCTTTAAGCACTGCTTGTAATCTAGAAAAGCCTGAAGAATATGTTAGGAGACTATGATCTACTCTTGAATTTAATATCTGTTTTCCTTCCCCGTTATTGTAGATTTCTTGGGATTGAAGCATGTGTACTTGTCATTTGCCTTAATATGTATTCATTATTGTTCAGGAACATGGCGTTGAGGCGGTCTTTTCTCCTCATCCCTGCCCATCCCAAATTATTGACTGGGGAAGTCTTCCTGCAGCAGTAAGCCCAGCAGAAGGTCAGTGTGAATATTCCTCGCTAGACTGAATATATTGGAACTTGGATTAATAGTATGTCAATTAGCTGAACATGAAAAGTGTAACTTTCATCTTCCTAACAAATGTTCCATAAATGTATAGAAACCTATACAGAGAAACGACTTGGATCTCCTACATAAGCACCACATAACCACCATTTGCTTAATAGTAAACCTTGGTGTTATTTTGCGTTCAACCATTCTGTCAGTTTTCACACTTTTGACTCATACAAATAAGATATATCACATGATTTTGTATCAAAGCGTTTTCTAAAAAAATGCCTAAAAATTAATGTTTGTGGCTAAAAACCTGTCCCAAGTAGAGTCCGGAACATGCAAAGTACAAGATGTGCAGTTTATACATGTCTATGATTATATGCACAAATATACATTGTCATCTTCTGGCATCCCGGTACTCGTTCTACTGCTGCTAAGTGAGACAGTTGTAGTGTGGTACAGTACTAGATTTGTTCCATTCTGTGCACTGAATCCGAGGATATAATACATTGCATTGTAAATTGTACTTTCCTGCCATCTGCTGGCCAATGTGTGTATATGAAGTAACGATTATTCTCCTCACAAGTGGTGGCCATAGCAATGGCTGAGAGTAGTCTCCCAGCTCAGGGCTCTCACTCTGACTGAACGCTGGTATAAACCAGTTGTGAGCGGTTCCTGCTGCCTCAGGAAGATTGAGGAGAGACATTATTCTCTCAGAGAAGAGTTTTCAATGCCAGTCTACGCTGAGGGGACATTTTTCCTCACATAATCTCCTTCACAAAAAGAGTGAAGTGTCTTCTAGTCAGGAGAGAGAAAGCTGTACATGGACTCTCCTGCTCTCTGGTTATCCTGATCACTTCTAGCCAGGACCAGATCCACGTAGCTGCCACACCACCGACTTTTTTTAAACCCACCCCCTGCAAGAGGGAATGGTGGGATAAAAACTGCGAGTACATCCACACTTTAGTGTGTTTTCCACAGAGAAACAATCTGTGAAGGTCCCTCCATCAGTTTAATATTTCCTGGACTGCGCATAGCATTTCCTGGACTGTGCATAGCATTTCCTGGACTGTGCATAGCATTTCCTGGACTGTGCACAGCATTTCCTGGACTGTGCACAGCATTTCCTGGACTGTGCACAGCATTTCCTGGACTGTGCATAGCATTTCCTGGACTGTGCATAGCATTTCCTGGACTGTGCACAGCATTTCCTGGACTGTGCACAGCATTTCCTGGACTGTGCACAGCATTTCCTGGACTGCGCATAGCATTTCCTGGACTGCGCATAGCATTTCCTGGACTGCGCATAGCATTTCCTGGACTGTGCACAGCATTTCCTGGACTGTGCACAGCATTTCCTGGACTGTGCACAGCATTTCCTGGACTGTGCATAGCATTTCCTGGACTGTGCACAGCATTTCCTGGACTGTGCACAGCATTTCCTGGACTGTGCACAGCATTTCCTGGACTGTGCACAGCATTTCCTGGACTGCGCATAGCATTTCCTGGACTGCGCATAGCATTTCCTGGACTGCGCATAGCATTTCCTGGACTGTGCACAGCATTTCCTGGACTGTGCACAGCATTTCCTGGACTGTGCATAGCATTTCCTGGACTGTGCATAGCATTTCCTGGACTGTGCACAGCATTTCCTGGACTGTGCACAGCATTTCCTGGACTGTGCACAGCATTTCCTGGACTGTGCACAGCATTTCCTGTACAAGCAAGTGAAGAGAACTCTGCTGCAGCCGCCCTGGACAATAACAATGTTCGTCTCATGAGGAGAAAACCATAACTTCCGTATGTACAATATACTGTGACCTTTACCTGTAAGACTGTACCCTGTTACCTCCTTCAGTAAAATAGTTATGGTTACAAGTTCCCCTGCGTGTCTGGCTGCTGGAGATTACACAAACATCACGGGCACTCCAAAACCTGCCCCCAGACACCACCGCTACAGGAATGCCCCCGGGGGGTCCTATACCATCCACAAGTGCCACCTTCCGCTTTTGAAATTGTTGCTACCGTGACATCATTATCTGCTGCCAGTGAGGCTACACACCCCAGCTGGCCCTTCTGCAACATCTGGCGCCTCCCCAGTGGCCCACGACAACCCCCCACTCCATGCTATGTATACTGCCATTTGGTGCCACCTCCAACCTGATATTTGACTGAGGGGATGCACGAGGCACTTTAATGTTGATATCATCAGGCCCCTGCTGGGGAGCATGCACGAGGCATTTTATTAAGAAGAACATTACAATCCTTGCAAGCTAAGTGTTCACTTTCACTATACATTTTTGTCTTTTGAGAACTTACATGATATGTGATTCCTCATGAGCCAATTCATTGAAGAAGAGCATTGTGATTCATACATGTACTATTTTTGAGGCTATTTAGAGTGACACACATGTACCCTTTTAGGTGCATTATTACATAGAGCGACACATAAGTGTACTTGTTTATATACTTACCAGACAGTGTGCGCTCTGGCTAATACCTTTACCCTATTGTTGGGTTCTAGTTCCCTAGCCTATTAGGCACATGTGATATATCAGAATCTGTGATGTCTTTGGGCCTTATGATATCAATTTCTGCTTATGGTCTATAGATCTAATAAGGCTCTGATACATGTCACGAGATATCTTTGGGCCTTATGACATAAACTAGATGGTGGCCCGATTCTAACGCATCGGGTATTCTAGCATATGTCTCCCGACCCTCCTTTATAATGCCCCATGCAGGAAGTCACATCCCCCGTATATAATACCCCATGCTGGATGTCACATCCCCCGCATATAATGCCCCATGCAGGAAGTCACATCCCCCATATATAATACCCCATGCAGGAAGTTACATCCCCCGTATATAATGCCCCATGCAGGATGTCACCTCTCCCCCCATATAATGCCCCATGTAGGATGTGACCTCTCCCCCCATATAATGCCCCATGCAGGATGTGACCTCTCCCCCCATATAATGCCCCATGCAGGATGTGACCTCTCCCCCCATATAATGCCCCATGCAGGATGTCACCTCTCCCCCATATAATGCCCCATGTAGGATGTCACCTCTCCCCCCCCATATAATGCCCCATGTAGGATGTCACCTCTCCCCCACATATAATGCCCCATGCAGGAAGTCATATCCCCTGTATATCCATCCCCCCATAGTGCCCCATGCAGGTCCCCTATGGCCCCATACAAAAAAAAAAAATTCCAATACTCACCTCCCTTCTCAGCTGCTTCTCTGGACTCCAGCGTAGCCGGCATGTTGACGCTGTGCGCTGTGACCGGTCAGGAGAGAGCGCGGTGTAAAGACGTCACCGCGCCCTCTGACCTGAGACGTCACAGAGCATCAGCGGAAGACACAAGAGCTGCTGCGGAGGCACAGGGAGGGGTAAGTATGACGCCGGTGCCGGGGTCCTGATCGAGCGGGGGGAGGGACGGGAGGAGAGGAGAGGGGTGGGGTAAGTATGACGCCGGGTGCCGGGGTCCTGATCGAGCGGGGGGAGGGACGGGAGGAGAGGGGAGGGGAGAGGAGAGGAGGGGAGGGGTGGGGTAAGTATGACGCCGGGTGCCGGGGTCATGATCGAGCGGGGGGAGGGGAGAGGAGGGGAGGGGAGGGGCGTCACACTTGTCCTCGGGAGATAAGCGGCCGTAGCCGCTGATCTCCCGACGATAGCCGCATGTAGGTCAGCGGCTCCTGCGGTCGGGGGACTTATGCTGCGAGTAGCCGGCTGCATCTCCCGGCTGCATCGCCGCTGACCTCCGTGCCGCACATGAGCCGCTAACGGCCGCCATGTTTTTCAGAAATGCCGCATTGCTGATTGGCCGCAGCCGGACCAATCAGCGACCCAGGATTTCCAAGACAGACAGACAGATGGGATAAGACAATTATATAGTAGATTTTTGCTTATAGTCTATAAATTTAATAAGGCTCTGATATATGTCATTTCTTGTTCTTTTCCCGGACCACTCTCTATTATTATGTCCGGCTATAAACTATGCTAGCTTTCTGAAATGATCCTCTCAGCAACAAATATGATGTGATTGTACCAATATTTGGTTGCCTATACATATACGGCTGTATTGCGTTGAAGCTGTATGATCTAATTGGATCATAATTATTTTACTAAGAGAGTGACTAGCAAGTCGTTTTTGCACAATTATCTGCTATAATTTGACTTCTTGCTTACACCGAGTTGCAGTGGTGTGTTAGGTGTAGTACTTTTGTCTGTTGTGTCCAGGTATTGTGGGTTGGTCATCTGGTATCCTATATCCCCTATTGCCTTGATATGACTAGGGCTTAATAGGGTGAGTTGGGGAGAGCCGCCCAGGAGTGGGGGCGCCACAGGCATTTCAAGAGGGTGCCGACCTCCACAAATAAGTAGGGGCCAACGTAGGGTCAGTATCCCCCTTCCCCCACTCTGTTTCATTACCCCAATCTGGGGGTTCACACTATATATGGCTATTTTGGGAGTTTATTTCTAATAGTTTTTAACATAATATTAATAAAGTATCTTTATGTGTTTAATATTTTTCCTATACACTTCCTTTATCTGCTAATCTGTGAATTTGAAAATAATAGAAAACAAAAAAATGACTGTGTACTTAAATGACTGTGTCCTTAAGGGGTTAAGCACCTCTGATCTCTAACATACCAGTCAATGCATGGGGAAAATATACTATATACTGTACTGTATCCCGATATTTTTTTAAAGGCAAACTCCAGCCGACACTTGGAATCACTGTCTCTTTGTTTTGTTTTTTTATTGGCCAAATATCCATTTAAGATCAATTCCAAGATCAATAAATCTGACTGGTTAAGAAAAATAATTTTCAGATACTCTATTGGGACCTTTAATATTGCAAAGAACACCTCTCTGTCTGGAGGATCCAGCTTGTCTGTACATTACATAGACAACTCATTGAATTCACTAGACGCCATGTATTACCTCATTTCTCCTGAGGTGGCATTGCAGGGATATTTAATACTTGTTCCATTTAAGAGGATGCCATGTGATGATCCTATTGTCTGGGAGCCCTTGTAACAGAACAAAATAGGACAAAGTAGACAACCCCTTTAAGACATAAAAAATGGTAAATGTCAAGTGAATATTATAAATCTGCATCAAAGTCTGATAATTTAATATAATTGTATACTGATGTCTTATTCTTGACATTCATTATATTTGCTTTATATATATATTTTTGTTTTACTATGATGCCATTAATAAGAAAATTGGCTTTCATGAACAATTATATGTTTTATTTATTTTTATTTTTCTAATTTAAATTTTGTAATCTTGAAAATCTGATGATCCGACTCTTCTCACAAATGTCAGGTCTTCAGAATTCTGGTGGCTTCTTAAAGGAAACCTGGCAAGTTGTTTTGACCACCTGAACCACTGTCAGCCTTATATTAGGCTGCTTCCCTGTAACCCCAACATGTATGTGAGATCCCAACCCAAACAGTGCTGGACTCTAATCTCCAGAGTATGTAGGACATCAATCAATCCATGGTCGACATGGTCTAGCCCACAAATCATGATAAAAGGGCGTTTTGTAAGTGCCGTTGAGACCCGTTCTTCTTCCCAGGAAACATTTTCAGTTCACTTGTCCATCTCATTTGACAGGTTTCTGACTCCAGATATAGATCATAACTTTGGAACCCCAACCTCCATGAATTAGGACGTGAAAAATAGACTTTTGTTCTTTTGTTCTCTAAACACAGAGAGGGCCTTTTGTCAGGAATGGTGCGCTGCTTTAAGTCCTGAGAAGTGGGAACATGAATTCTCTCGTCTTATCTATGTCTTATCTCTGGCATATTAAACAAGGATTCACTTTTTACATTTTTGACTTGTAAAACTTTTGATAAATTGCGCATGGCCATTTAAATTCCTTACATTTTACTGTTATCTACATTGATCTGTCCTGTATACATAGTAATATATACAAACCGATCTATTCTAGGAGAAGTGCACTATATTACTATTAATACTGGGTGTAATTTTTATTCTGCTGTTTATACATTTTTCTGTAGCTCCCTTCACTTATACTGAATTAACCAGAATCCTGACAGCGTCCAGGACCCCAGGGGCCACTTAACCTTGTTATTATATATCTTCATTATAAATAGAAATGTGCACTTTTGAAATCATCTTTATCGTGTAAGGCAGCGCTAGTCATCATATTGGAGGACACTCGCTGCATCGGGTTAATTAAAGCACACCTGCCATGTCCTTCCGGTATTGCACAATGCAGCAGTTTATTATTTTATCATAAACCGCGTATCACACATATAATGTCCATGAGCCTTTCCAGTGGCAGCTACGCCCACTTAGCTCCAGGTACAGCCTTCAGCAAGGTACTAACATAAATGTCCACAATAAGCAGTGTCTTTACCTTTGACGGGTTACAGCTGCTTCAGTCCATTTGGTTTGCCACCACTGTGGCTTTGCGGCTTCCCAGATGGGGGTCTCTAGCCGTCGTCCCGTCCAAGACTACTGGTATGTTTTCTCACCTACAACATCCAGCCTTCTCCTTCCAGGACTCTTGCCTTCCAAGCCGGTTTTCCCTCCAAGGCCACTGGCATCTACACAAGATCCAGCCTCGACCTTTCAGGCTACGCCAGGCATCACCAGGCCTCACTAGGCCTCACTCTATAACGGTGTCCCACACGGGAACAGGCCTCACGCCTTACACACACACCACTGTGTCAAGACTACCAGGATTTATATATCCTGTAGTACACACCCACAGGACCTGTGCTGATGTCACAGTCATGTGATCAGACATTCTGTGCATACAGGACCTGCACTATGTCACAATCATGTGACCAGTCACCTGAGGGGGAAGGTACATGGTCGGCCAAAACACATCCTGGACCATTACCGTAATGCCAAGCAAGCCGCTGCATTACAATCGTTTCAATACAAAATAAAAAAAAATAGGCAACTATTCTCAATGCTTTGATGGATAATGTGACATACCATGCAAGACTGCTCAGAAATAGGAAAACTGCATCACATGATACTTTTCAGAGCTACTGACTGGCTGAGAGGGACAATGTGTTACACCATGTCATAAGTGTTTTGTATTTCCATGCTGTTTAAGTCTTTTGGGGGTGTCTTAAAGGGGTTGTCCACTACTCGAACAACCCCTTCTGAATCCCTGTTTCATCCCAGTAAAATAATAACATCTCTACTCACCTCCGGGGGCCATTCCAGAGGTGTCGGCACATGCATAACCGGGGCTCACATGACATTGTTATGTCATGCAATCCCTGTGGCCAATCTGCGCTGGCTTCACTCTCCTCTCCAATAACATAATTGACATACGGAGGAAGTGAGAGAGCAGCAGTAGCAGCTCTGACTTCCTCTGGATGTCTTGATTTGTCCAAAGGAGGGAAGCCAGCGCTAATTGGCCTCGGCACGTGTGACATAATAATGTCACATGATCCCCAAGAGAGCCAGTGCTGCCACCAGAGGTGAGTATAGGTGTTAGTATTTTACTGGGAGGAAACATAGTGATACAGAAGGGTTTGTCTGACTAGTGGGCATCCCCTTTTAAAGGAGTTGTCCACTACCAGGACAATCCCTTGTAAAATAAAAAAATAACATATACTCACCTCCTGCACCAGTGCCGTTCCAGTGATGTTGATGCCAGGTCTGCTGGGGTTCCTATGACATTGGCTGCAGGGCTCCACGTAGTACAACAATCAGTGGCCGCTATTGGGCTGCAGCGCTCTGTCTTTCCTCAGATAAACGGAAGAAGGGAGAGCACTGTAGCCTAATAGTGGCCGCTAATTGATGTACCATGGGAGACCTGGCTCCAACATTTTCATTTTAAAAACTAGACTACTTCATTTGTAAAGTGGTTGCCCATGTAGTGGATAACCCCTTTAAAGTGCTGATATTCTATATCTTGAAGTAGGTTAGGCTTGTGTAAGTTTGCCCAAAATGAGCTCTTCTTAGAGTTATGTTGTGGGGTGGAGATATAAGGCCTGCCAATGATGTTCAAATGTTGGAAGATACTGTAATTGTATACACTAGTACAGTGGTCACCATCCAGTGGCTTGGGAGCTACTTGTGCCCCCTACCAAAAGCTATGTGGCTGGCCATAGGAGCCATGAGTTCTAACCATATGCACACCCACAATGACCAATGTTGGAAACATATCCTGACTTCCAAGCAGTGCCATTAGAATGGGTTCACGTTCTGCAAATCTTTGAGATGTTATGCTTCCTTTATACTCTGCATTGACGTGTTACGTCTCTATTTTGACTTAATTATGCCTTGTAAATGTCACTCAAAATCAGAATGGGTTTCAGTATATGAAAGATCTGGGACCTCTACAGCATTATTACTCTATTACAACTGGTTGTAAGAATGCCTGCAAACTGACAGATCCCTTTAAGGGGTTATTGATGGGCCTTTCAGTAGATACTTCTAGAAAAGTAACATGGAAATTACAAAAATTGGGAAAATGATTCCTATTTGACTACTAATATAGAGATCTATATCTGATCATGTGAACCACAATCAGTTCTAATAATTCATAGCTAACTGTGCATGTAGCGAGTATATGGGAGTAAGCTGTTGACCCAGACACACATGGCGATATCTTAGCTTGAGAGCGAAAGATTGCGCATATTAAAATTCAACATGCCTGATCTTTTTTTCTCCCATCCAATGTAAATGGTCTTAGTAGCCAACACAGATCAGCCATTCTAGCTTGCATGGTATAACTACAGCACAAATTGCTCATTTTCTACACAGCTGAATATGTTATAAAGATGCTAAGAAATGACAGAAAACCCTCAGCGTCTGCTGTGAGCTCCACTAAGTGCACCTGCATATGTATTTCCTGAGGATGGCGGCTGATGGAGTTAAAAGCTTCCGTTTCAGACTCATCTACAGGGACATACTTATGTCTTTGACCTAAGCAAACTACTTGTGTGTGTGTTAATCCCTTGTAAAGCTGTGAACTCGCAGGTTATTGACTGGGCTGCTGAGTGATTATTGGGGTGGGCTGCATCCTAATGAACCCTTCTTGGCAGATGCATCTTCTTAATATTGGCACGGGATTTTCCTTCTGAAGCTCAGACATTTCATCATCGGTTTAAGAGGAATTTTTGGAGGGGATTTTAAACAAATCACATGGCTGAACACAGAATAAGCGTCTTGTAAGAAGTACCCAAATCCCTCATCGCAGACAACGTGATTTATCACTGAAATCCTCTCTGTGTTTTCCCCCTAAAAGGGAATAAATGAATATTGTAAACCTGGCTTTTGTCACACTTATGGATTGTCCTCGGGGAAATGCACTTAATCGTGTGACGCAGCAAAAGACATTGGGCAGGTGGCAAGCAAGTGTGTAATGTGATGAAGGTTAGTGATTGTGATACGAGCAGCTGTCATGAAGGCTGTAGTTACATTAGGAAACGTCTCTGCCCTGCCAACTGTTTCCGCCATTTAGGCTTTCTGTAATCAGTTGCAGCTACTTCTAGTTTCCGTCATGTCTTTCTTATCTGCACAATAAGAAGGAGGATGCTTTAAAACTCCTTATAAAACAGAGAAACTTTAAAAATAATCTACAAAATAGGGCCCGCACACCTTAAGTATTAAATTAATATGCGGGTGCACAAATACGCCACTGTAGACAATATGCAAACATGTATACATACAGTATCCATCAGCACTCTGTGACTATTCATTATATGTATTCCACTACTGCTCTACACGTAAAAAAGGTATTTAGTTAACATTTTTTGATCGAAAAACATAAAAGCCATCCAACCACGTCAAGGTGACCCTGAACATGGATAGCACAGCCAGACCACCAATGAAATGGGGACGAGATAGGAGTCGGGCTTAGCTCATAATGAACCTTTTTTGGGAAAGAGGGGTGGATAACCATGCACAGCCCCTAGGGAATAGTCACCCCCCAATGCAAACTACAAAACCACAAGAGTCGCTGGCGCGCAATGTGTGTATATGTTTCTATATTGGCCACGACAGCGTATTTGTGCACCTGAACATTAAAGAGGTTAAGTACTATTAACAATGCCCCTATCGATTTAAATTGTGTAAACAATTCTTTTGTAAATACCTTGTGTGGTCTTTATTGCCTGTGAGCGACGCTATAGCTGACCGCTCACCAGGTATCACGTGACCCCGGCTGCAGCCGGCTCTGACATCCGCTGATGTCATGTCAAGTTCCGGCTGCAGCCGAGGGTGACCCGGTGACGCACTTCCCCTGATTGATGGGCTGTGGGCGGGGTTTCACCGCTTTCCTTCTCCTCTGTTTTTGTTGGGAAAGCGCGGTGGATGCTGGGCTTTGACGCGCGGTGAAACCCTGCTCACAGCACATCAGTCGGGAAAAGCACGTCACTGGGTCATGTCTGGTTGCAGCCAGAACTTGACGTGACATCAGCGGATGTCGGATCAGGGTCACGTGATGCCTGGTGAGCGATAGTGCCACTCACAGGCAATAAAGACCACGCAAGTAATTACAAAAAGACTTGCTTACACAAATTAAATCGATGGGGGCATTGTTAATAGTACTGGACAACCTCTTTAATTTAATGCTTGAAGTGTGCGGGCCCTTTTATGATTTTTGTAGAATGCATTCACGCGTGTGGCCCCCGCCCAGGCTGTGTACCTTTATCCAAACATCTTTCCCAAAAAGGTTTCATTACAAGCTAAGCCTGGTTCCTATATCTTCCCCTTTTCATTTGAGGCCTGTATGGGCACATGGAGAGATGAGTTCTTAGTCTTAGGGACCATCCATATAAGGGTCGCCATGTGCTTGGATGGCTTTTACGCTTTTTGATAAAAAAGTGTTAAAGCACCACTCCAGCGTTTTTTTTTTATTTCAGCGCTGGAGTGGTGCTTCCAATCTAAGTTCTCTGCCCCTAATATTATACTTACCAACTAACGTCTTCAGCTGTTTCCGCCTCTCCACTCCCACGCCGCCATCTTGTGAATGCAACATCTGACTGACTGGAAGTCAGAGATTATTGTCACAAGCTCTTAAAGGGAACCTGTCAGCAGGATTTTGCT
The DNA here is from genome assembly GCF_046119375.1 of Phyllobates terribilis. Taxonomy (NCBI): domain Eukaryota; kingdom Metazoa; phylum Chordata; class Amphibia; order Anura; family Dendrobatidae; genus Phyllobates; species Phyllobates terribilis. Next base: position 876,337,067 of record NW_027362761.1, read on the forward strand.
AAGTAAACTACAGGCATTATCATGTTGGGGTTTCTACACTAATTAATATGATACCTGAGGTGAAGAAATCCATCCTGTGGTTCTTGTGTAATCAGTGTTTGCAATATTGAGTTAATGATATGCTCGTGCTCCGGGGCTGTCTCATGTTATGCACTAGGCCAGATCAGCAAGAAAAGATCTACCCACAGGCCGCCCTGAAGCACAAGTATGTTCCTCATCATAGAAACAGACAGAGCCAGAGAGGCAGCCAGAGACAGAGAGACTCTGGCTGGCTGTGTCTCTCTCTCTCTCTGGCTGGCTGAGTCGCCCTCTGGCTGGCTGTGGCTCTCTCTGGCTGGCTGTGGCTCTCTCTCTCTCTCTGGCTGGCTGAGTCGCCCTCTGGCTGGCTGTGTCGCTCTTTGGCTGGCTGTGTCTCTCTCTGGCTGGCTGTGTCTCGCTCTCTGGCTGGCTGTTTCGCTCTCTCTCTCTCTGGCTGGCTGTGTCTCTCTCTGGCTGGCTGTGTCTCTCTCTGGCTGGCTGTGGCTCTCTCTCTCTCTCTGGCTGGCTGTGTCGCCCTCTGGCCGGCTGTGTCGCTCTTTGGCTGGCTGTGTCTCTCTCTGGCTGGCTGTGTCTCTCTCTCTCTGGCTGGCTGAGTCGCCCTCTGGCTGGCTGTTTCGCTCTCTCTCTCTCTGGCTGGCTGTGTCGCCCTCTGGCTGGCTGTGTCGCCCTCTGGCTGGCTGTGTCGCTCTTTGGCTGGCTGTGTCTCTCTCTGGCTGGCTGAGTCGTTCTCTGGCTGGCTGTGTCTCTCTCTGGCTGGCTGTGTCTCTCTCTGGCTGGCTGTGTCTCTCTCTCTGGCTGGCTGTGTCGCTCTTTGGCTGGCTGTGGCTCTCTCTGGCTGGCTGTGTCTCTCTCTCTCTCTGGCTGGCTGAGTCGCCCTCTGGCTGGCTGTGTCTCTCTCTCTCTCTCTCTCTCTGGCTGGCTGTGTCTCTCTCTGGCTGGCTGTGTCTCTCTCTCTCTCTCTCTGGCTGGCTGAGTCGCTCTCTGGCTGGCTGAGTCGCTCTCTGGCTGGCTGAGTCGCTCTCTGGCTGGCTGAGTCGCTCTCTGGCTGGCTGTGTCGCTCTCTGGCTGGCTGTGTCGCTCTCTGGCTGGCTGTGTCGCTCTTTGGCTGGCTGTGTCGCTCTTTGGCTGGCTGTGTCGCTCTTTGGCTGGCTGTGTCGCTCTCTGGCTAGCTGTGTCGCCCTCTGGCTGGCTGTGTCGCTCTTTGGCTGGCTGTGGCTCTCTCTGGCTGGCTGTGTCTCTCTCTCTCTCTCTCTCTCTCTCTCTGGCTGGCTGAGTCGCCCTCTGGCTAGCTGTGGCTCTCTCTGGCTGGCTGTGGCTCTCTCTCTCTCTCTCTGGCTGGCTGAGTCGCCCTCTGGCTGGCTGTGTCTCTCTGTGGCTGGCTGTGTCTCTCTCTCTCACTGTCTGACTGTCTCTCACTGTCTGGCTGTCTCTCTCTCACTGTCTGGCTGTGTCTCTCTCTCTCTCACTGTCTGGCTGTGTCTCTCTCTCTCTCACTGTCTGGCTGTGTCTCTCTCTGGCTGGCTGTGTCTCTCTCTCTGGCTGGCTGTGTCGCTCTTTGGCTGGCTGTGGCTCTCTCTGGCTGGCTGTGTCTCTCTCTGTCTCTCTCTCTCTCTGGCTGGCTGTGTCGCTCTTTGGCTGGCTGTGGCTCTCTCTGGCTGGCTGTGGCTCTCTCTCACTGTCTGGCTGTGTCTCTCTCTCTCTCTCTGGCTGGCTGTGTCTCTCTCTGGCTGGCTGTGTCTCTCTCTCTCTCTCTGGCTGGCTGTGTCTCTCTCTGGCTGGCTGTGTCTCTCTCTCTCTCTCTGGCTGGCTGTGTCGCTCTCTGGCTGGCTGTGTCGCTCTCTGGCTGGCTGTGTCGCTCTCTGGCTGGCTGTGTCGCTCTTTGGCTGGCTGTGTCTCTCTCTGGCTGGCTGTGTCGCTCTTTGGCTGGCTGTGGCTCTCTCTGGCTGGCTGTGTCTCTCTCTCTCTCTCTCTCTCTCTCTGGCTGGCTGAGTCGCCCTCTGGCTAGCTGTGTCGCTCTTTGGCTGGCTGTGTCGCTCTTTGGCTGGCTGTGTCGCTCTCTGGCTAGCTGTGTCGCCCTCTGGCTGGCTGTGTCGCTCTTTGGCTGGCTGTGGCTCTCTCTGGCTGGCTGTGTCTCTCTCTCTCTCTCTCTCTGGCTGGCTGAGTCGCCCTCTGGCTAGCTGTGGCTCTCTCTGGCTGGCTGTGGCTCTCTCTCTCTCTCTCTCTGGCTGGCTGAGTCGCCCTCTGGCTGGCTGTGTCTCTCTGTGGCTGGCTGTGTCTCTCTCTCTCACTGTCTGACTGTCTCTCACTGTCTGGCTGTCTCTCTCTCACTGTCTGGCTGTGTCTCTCTCTCTCTCACTGTCTGGCTGTGTCTCTCTCTCTCTCACTGTCTGGCTGTGTCTCTCTCTGGCTGGCTGTGTCTCTCTCTCTCTCTGGCTGGCTGTGTCGCTCTTTGGCTGGCTGTGGCTCTCTCTGGCTGGCTGTGTCTCTCTCTGTCTCTCTCTCTCTCTGGCTGGCTGTGTCGCTCTTTGGCTGGCTGTGGCTCTCTCTGGCTGGCTGTGTCTCTCTCTCTCTCACTGTCTGGCTGTGTCTCTCTCTCTCTCTCTGGCTGGCTGTGTCTCTCTCTGGCTGGCTGTGTCTCTCTCTCTCTCTCTGGCTGGCTGTGTCTCTCTCTGGCTGGCTGTGTCTCTCTCTCTCTCTCTGGCTGGCTGTGTCGCTCTCTGGCTGGCTGTGTCGCTCTCTGGCTGGCTGTGTCGCTCTCTGGCTGGCTGTGTCGCTCTTTGGCTGGCTGTGTCGCTCTTTGGCTGGCTGTGTCTCTCTCTGGCTGGCTGTGTCGCTCTTTGGCTGGCTGTGTCGCTCTCTGGCTGGCTGTGTCGCTCTTTGGCTGGCTGTGTCTCTCTCTGGCTGGCTGTGTCGCTCTTTGGCTGGCTGTGGCTCTCTCTGGCTGGCTGTGTCTCTCTCTCTCTCTCTCTCTCTGGCTGGCTGAGTCGCCCTCTGGCTAGCTGTGTCTCTCTTTGGCTGGCTGTGGCTCTCTCTGGCTGGCTGTGGCTCTCTCTCTCTCTCTCTGGCTGGCTGAGTCGCCCTCTGGCTGGCTGTGTCTCTCTCTCTCACTGTCTGGCTGTCTCTCACTGTCTGGCTGTCTCTCACTGTCTGGCTGTCTCTCTCTCTCTCTCACTGTCTGGCTGTGTCTCTCTCTCTCTCACTGTCTGGCTGTGTCTCTCTCTCTCTCACTGTCTGGCTGTGTCTCTCTCTGGCTGGCTGTGTCTCTCTCACTGTCTGGCTGTCTCTGTCTATCTCTCTCTGTCTCTCTCTCATTGTCTGTCTATCTCTCTCACTGTCTGGCTGTCTCTATGATGAGGAACATACTTGTGTTTTGGGGCGGGACTGTGAGCAGGTCTTTTCTTGCTGGTCTGGCCTAGAGCACCAGGATAAGACCCTGCCTACAGTCCCGCCCCGGAGCACGGGCATCTCATTAACTCAAAACTGCAAACACTGATTACTCAAAAACCACAAGACGGATTTCTTCACCTCTGCTGCAATAAAAAAACAAAACGCCGGAGTGGTGCTTTAACTGCATACCTCACGTTTTTATGTGTATAGTGGGATTCATGTATGCATTACTTACCGTGTGCTGACACACAGTGTATATATACATTTAAAGAGAATCTGTCACCGGGATTTGGCTGCTCCATCTTGGAGCAGCCTCGTGATGCATAATTTACTGGGCTTCTTGCAGTAGTTTTGACAAAACAATCTACAGCAGTTCCTCTAGTTTATCTGCTGCAGTTCTGCTAGTTCTCTCATTGAGGAGCTCCTACTGTGTAGTCATCAGTATTCGTGAGGTCTGGTCACCTGCACCTCCACCAGCAGCCATTTTATGGACAGAAATGAAGAAAGCTGTACTAACAAGAGAAAGTGGGCAAGTCCTTTAAAACCACATGTCTACTATTGTGTAGTGCCCATTATGTAGCCAAAACAACTCTGACCCTGACACAACATGGACGCCACGAGATCTAATCTTGTGGTGTTACGAGCAGTCCTGTCAGTTGCGAGGTACAGCCTCCATTGAACAGGCTTGTTGTTCCAGCACATCGCACAAGTGCTCAGTCGCATTAAATCTCAGGATTTTGGTGGCTAAGTTTGCACCATTAACTTTGTCACGTCTCTCTAAGCATTTCTGATCAATTTTGCAATTTTATACTGCACAGTATTCTGCTAAAAGAGGTTGTTACCATTAGGCCATGAACCGATACCTTTTTTGTAGAGATCCGATGTGCTAGTTATGAGAAATCTAGTGTAGAAACCATATGGCTGAAAGTGTTGTTAAGGCGTATCAGTGCACTTGGGCTGCTTCTTTAACCTGTATTGACAAGGCCCCAGTGCACTTCCAGACTGATTTGCTTATGGCTTTTATGTTAGATTTTTCATGACTGGCACATCGGCTCTCTATAAATATGTATCATTCCTATGACTTGGTAAGTGTCTTCACAGCCATTCCACAAATTCAGTATGTAAAAATGTGCTGACAGGTACAGTTTAATATGGTGTACTACTTAGGGTGCTCAGTGCACCCTTAGTGTGACCAAGAGGCTTAGTGCACTGTTTCGCCCACTGGTTTTATGTGACTCCACCGCCCTCACTGGTGCATGACCGCACTTGTTTGCCTGTAGCGATCACTGCAGAAAAACGTGAGGTGAGGACCTGCAAAACCAGCGGGTGAGCCTGTTGGCTAAAGCAAGGGTGCACTGGGCATCCTAATTCACATGTCTGGTTAAACTTCAGTATCTGCAGAATGTATGATTTCTTTAGGATCTATATCCCCTACGGGCCGTGTGCTTAGTTTATACTGTTAGTTTGGACTGACAGACTCATATTAACGGCTGAAAGCTTTTGCAAGTTTATCTGTAAAACTGTACAACCATTATCAATCCAAAAAGCCACATGTACTTTTCTCTTTTTTTGCCACATTGCGGCCTAGTCTTGGCAAAGTTTATTAGGTGCTGGCGTATCCGCTGCATAAAGCCGCGGCTATAATAGAAGGAATAATTATTGGAATTTACAGTGCCCGTGGGGCCTTTTACTGTGAATTTTCAGCCCAGTCAATCACAGTGAATAGTGGTCACATTTGATGAGTGCACTCCGACACATTAGAGTCATGATCTATAACAGCGCTGGTAAACGGCTCCTTTATGAATAACTTATGATGCTAGGACTTCAAATAATACTCCTTCTCTAACCTATCTTTCACTATCATTTTATTTTCATGAGAAAACCTTATTAAAGGACAGTTGAATTTTCTTGTTATATCACAATAGAGGTAGATGTGGCTAATGCTGAAAACACGCTGTGATCTTGGTGTTAGAAATTTCGGTTGTGATATTTTGCACCATCTTTAGATTTTTTATCCTGTGACTGTAATGCACACGCCCGGGCTGAGCGGCGTGTGCGAGTGATTCCACTGGACTGTGCCGGAGAGTGAATGCCTGGAGGGGCGTAACTAAGTATTCACCCGATCCGACCAGGGTCACACGACGGCATACGACGCCAGTGCACCAAGGAGGAACCGAGGAGAGGGACCAGGTGCTACTCCAGGACAGACCCCGGACACGGCTGTTGACCCACACAGGGGAATACAGGAACAGACTGGTTAGGCTGGCGCACAGACTGGTGGGTATAGGCAGGCACGACTGGTATGCAGGCAGGCGGGTATGCAGGCAGGGGGGTACAGGCAAGCACAGCTAGAGTGCAGACAGGGAGGCACTAGCAGGTAGGAACACAGGCGGGATAGGACCCAGTACACACTGGGACTCAGGAACAATACAGGCAGAGGGGTACAGGCGAGCACAGCTAGAGTACAGAAAGGAAGGCACTAGCAGGTAGGGACACTGGCGGGATAGGACCCAGTACACACTGGGACTCAGGAACAGAACCACAGATGTGGCGGACAAACACAGCAGAGTGAGGCCGTCCAGAGAGATGAGCAAGAACAGGGCAGGACAAGACCGCCTGGAGCGGTGAGCAAGAGCAGAGCAGGACAAGGCCGCCAGGAGCGGTGAGCAAAGGGTCAGAGCTGAGCGAGACTGCCGGAGCAGTGAACAAGAGTAAAGCAGGACGAGGCCGCCTGGAGCGGTGAGCAAGAGTGGAGCAAGACTGCCGGAGCAGTGAGCAAAAGGATAAGAGCGGAGCGAGACTGCCGGAGCAGCGAGCAAAAGGGTCAGAGCAGGCCAGAACCGCCAGAGCGGTGAGCAAAAGGGTCAGAGCAGGCCAGAACCGCCAGAGCGGTGAGCAAAGGAGTCAGAGCAGGCTAGAACCGCCGGAGCGGTGAGCAAAGGAGTCAGAGCAGGCTAGAACCGCCGGAGCGGTGAGCAAAGGAGTCAGAGCAGGCTAGAACCGCCGGAGCGGTGAGCAAAGGAGTCAGAGCAGGCTAGAACCGCCGGAGCGGTGAGCAAAGGAGTCAGAGCAGGCTAGAACCGCCGGAGCGGTGAGCAAAGGAGTCAGAGCAGGCTAGAACCGCCGGAGCGGTGAGCAAAGGAGTCAGAGCAGGCTAGAACCGCCGGAGCGGTGAGCAAAGGAGTCAGAGCAGGCTAGAACCGCCGGAGCGGTGAGCAAAGGAGTCAGAGCAGGCAAGGCTGAGCAGGGGGGACAGGGCTCTGTTCACACGGAACAGACAGGAAGGGAAAGGCAGAGCCAGATACCCACAGGGTACTTGCAGTGAAGTAGCGAGTGGACCACAAACTCACAAACGGGAGTACAGAGACAACAAGCAGGAGTTAGGTACGAGTTCAGACTCTGCAGAAAAAGGAAGGGAACGGACATAGAGGCAAAACAGGTAAAGGATAGGAGAGAGTTCAGACTGGAACTGAGTGTACGGAGGAGACTGACACTGCAGCGGAATACAGGAGCGGGTCTGGGAATACGGCCCCCAGAGAGGCAGGACGAACAGGCAGGGAGCGTGTTCAGACAGGACAGACAAGATACAGGAGCGGGTCTAGGTAATCGGCCCCTAGAAGGCAGGAGGAACAGGCTAGGAGCGTGTTCAGACAGGCCTGGAAATACAGCCTCCAGGATAGGCAGACAAGAGAACACAGAACGGGACCTGGCACCTTCAGAGTGCAAGCACACACTGAATGAAACACTATGCTCAGGCAGGGAATGATTGGAGCAGCTGAGCTATATACCAGGTGACAGACAGCAATAGGCTGAGGACGCACAAGGGGTGTGACCCACAGCAGGTACAAAAAGCAGGAAGTGATCGGGCGCCGCCCTTAAGCAGCAGAAACAGACACAAACAGACAGCATGGAGGGAAGCCAGAGAGACATTCTGGACAGGAGATCAAGTGCGTGCTCTTGCACAGTGGGAGATGGACCACTATGCAAGGACGCCGCCAGGTATGTTACAGTGACTACCTCTTGAAGCTCATCAAGAGAATGCCAAGAGTGTGCAAAGCAGTCATCAAAGCAAAAGGTGGCTACTTTGAAGAACCTAGAATATAAGACATATTTTCAGTTGTTTCACACTTTTTTGTTAAGTATATAATTCCACATGTGTTAATTCATAGTTTTGATGCCTTCAGTGTGAATGTACAATTTTCAAAGTCATGAAAATACAGAAAAATCTTTAAACGAGAAGATGTGTCCAAACTTTTGGTCTGTACTGTGTATATATATATATATATATATATATATATATATATATATATATATATATATACACACATACACACACACACAGTGCATTGTGAAAGTATTTGGCCCCCTTGAACTTTTCTACCTTTTGCCACATTTCTGGCTTCAAACATAAAGATAGAAAATTAAATTTTTTTTGGGAAGAATCAACAACAAGTGGGACACAATCGTGAATTGGAACGAAATTTATTGGATATTTTAAACTTTTTAAAAAAAATAAAAACTGAAAAGTGGGGCGTGCAATATTATTCGGCCCCCTTGAGTTAATACTTTGTAGCGCCACCTTTTGCTGCGATTAGAGCTGCAAGTCGCTTGGGGTATGTCTCTATCAGTTTTGCACATCGAGAGGCTGAAATTCTTGCCCATTCTTCCTTGCAAAACAACTCGAGCGCATTGAGGTTGGATGGAGGGCATTTGTGAACAGCAGTTTTCAGCTCTTTCCACAGATTCTCGATTGGATTCAGGTCTGGACTTTGACTTGGCCATTCTAACACCTGGATACGTTTATTTTTGAACCATTCCATTGTAGATTTTGCTTTATGTTTGGGATCATTGTCTTGTTGGAAGATAAATCTCCGTCCCAGTCTCAGGTCTTTTGCAGACTCCAACAGGTTTTTCTTGCAGAATGGTCCTGTATTTGGCTCCGTCCATCTTCCCATCAATTTTAACCATCTTCCCTGTCCCTGCTGAAGAAAGGCAGTCCCAAACCATGATGCTGCCACCACCATGTTTGACAATGGGGATGGTGTTTTGAGGGTGATGAGCTGTGTTGCTTTTATGCCAAACATATCGTTTTGCATTGTGGCCAAAAAGTTCGATTTTGGTTTCATCTGACCAGAGCACCTTATTCCACATGTTTGGTGTGTCTCCCAGGTGGCTTGTGGCAAACTTCAAACAAGACTTTTTATGGATATCTTTGAGAAATGGCTTTCTTCTTGCCACTCTTCCATAAAGGCCAGATTAGTGCAGTGTACGACTGATTGTTGTCCTATGGACAGACTCTCCCACCTCAGCTGTAGATCTCTGCAGTTCATCCAGAGTGATCATGGGCCTTTTGGCTGCATCTCTGATCAGTCTTCACCTTGTTCGAGATGAAAGTTTAGAGGGACGGACGGGTCTTGGTAGATTTTCAGTGGTCTGATACTCCATCCATTTCAATATGATAACTTGCACAGTGCTCCTTGAGATGTTTAAAACTTTGGAAATCTTTTTGTATCCAAATCCGGCTTTAAACTTCGCCACAACAGTATCTCGAACCTGCCTGGTGTGTTCCTTGGTATTCATGATGCTCTCTGCACTTGAAACAGAACCCTGAGACTATCACACAGCAGGTGCATTTATATGGAGACTTGATTACACACAGGTGAATTCTATTTATCATTACCAGTCATTTAGGACAACATTGGATCATTCAGAGATCCTCACTGAACTTCTGGAGTGAGTTTGCTGCACTGAAAGTAAAGGGGCCGAATAATATTGCACGCCCCACTTTTCAGTTTTTACTTTTTTTAAAAAGTTTAAAATATCCAATAAATCTCGTTCCACTTCACGATTGTGTCCCACTTGTTGTTGATTCTTTCCCAAAAAATTAGAATTTTATATCTTTATATTTGAAGCCAGAAATGTGGCAAAAGGTAGAAAAGTTCAAGGGGGCCAAATACTTTGACAATGCATTGTATATGTATATACATTTATATATGTATACATAATAGTTTGTGCAACGCTGGTGGGTGTGGACTGCACCAGTGGTCGGGCTTACGCTGGAGTGGCGTAACTAAGTGACTACCAGGTATTCACTAGAGCCTCCGATGGTGAGGATAGGCTTGGCCACAGGTAGTCGCCAGGTACCACTCCGGGGCAGTCCCCAGATTTGCAACAGCTAACCAGCGGGTCAGAGACACTGGTACGAGTTACAGGAGGTCAAAGGCAAAGATGTGGTCAGACAATCTGGGGTCAGGGCGGGCAGCAGAGGATCAGAGTACAAAGCCGAGGTCAGGAATGGAAAGATCAGACAGGACGGGTATTCAAGCCGGGTCGATAACGGGAGAAACAATATAAAGAGGCGCATGAACTGGATACTAGCAGACAAACTGTAGCACCTCTGTCTCTGCCTTCTGCCTCTCTTCCCCGGCAATGACACCGACTCACTCACCGCCACGGCCCCCATCCCACACTTCCTGCTCTGGCTGCTGATGCCCGGGGTGCGCTCATAGCTCGCAGATCCCTGGGCACTATGCTTAGGGCGTGCACGGTCCCGTCCTCTTAAAGGGACAGCACACGTCATCCTAAAGTGTCCCCAGACACTCATTATTTAAGGCACCTCTACCTGATGAGAGGTGCTTGTGCAATGTTGTATGCCCATGGTCATGACTAATATAGATATATACATTATTTGTCCTAAAAGTATACAATCTGTATGCATTTTAACCAGTCAAGTCTCCAATCTCTTAATTTTCATTAGGACCTGTCATCTATTTAAAGACCAGTGGTGGTCAGATGCAACATCGGGCCGGAGCACTACTACTCCGTCGCACCATTTATTGGTACTGCAGATCAGCTCCTTTTCAAAGCAGTTTAAATCCAGGCCTCATGCCGGAGCTGCTAACAGCTGATCAGTGTGGCTGCTATGTGCCGTACCTTCTCCCCCCATGAGATATACAGTATCTTATATTTAGGGATTTTCCATTACATCAGTACCGAAGTAGTGGAAAACCCCTTGAATCCCATGAAATTCATTGCTGTACATAATATGAAAATATTTTAGGCAAGTGGTTAAATGATACAACAAAGTCAAAGATAGAAGACTAAAATTTACATCCCCAAGAAAAAAAAAATCCATATTCATGAGACAAGGCAGCTAAACAATTCAAGATATGGGTCCCAATTCATCATTGCTGTTTCTCCATTTTCCTGGAGTAATTTGCTAATTTTTATTGGCTTTAGTATCTGTGCCTTATTTTCTATACATTTTGTGCCACTTTTTAAGTCGTCTTTTCTTTTTCCTTTTTTTCTTTTTCCTAGACAACTTTCCTTATTAAAATGTTTTAGACATAATTCATGAAGTGCGACTCTTACCAACTGTCACATTTTTTTGACACCTCTCACTCCAGTTCCCATCTGGAGAAGTTTTCATTTTTGCGAATTTTTGTGACTTTTTAAAAGATTTCAGGTTTTTGGTGTCAAAAAGTCTCAAAAACTGGTTAAAGACAAAAATAAAGAGCAATTTTGATTTTGTGGCAATCTTATGAACTGCATGTGCCAAAAATGTCAGCTAATAGCACTAAGCAAAGAAATAAAGTTGAGTTTGGTTATACATGAAAAATTAGTCTTGCTACTTCTATCATTGAATTCACATCTGGGTCAAAAAATTCTAGGAATGGGCCTCGCTTTGTCCAGTACAAAGAAACACTATTGCTCCACTTTTATTTGCCAATATTCATTTTAGATATTAGGGAGTATAAAATCAAAGCAGTCCCCCAAAGGGGAGCCACCCATATATTTTTTCATTATATTTTTTATACTACTTTTACATTAATGGCCGAAAGTGTTGGCACCCTTTAAATTATTCCAGAAAATGAAGTATTTCCCCCAGAAAATTGTTGCAATTACACATGTTTTGTTATACACGTTGTAAGGTGGCTAACGGACACACAGTTGATGGGATGTATGTATCACAGAGGTGCTTGTCATCGGTGATGTAATCCTGGAATATTGCCCTAGTGCACAGAGCACTAAGACGATTGTTTGGTGCCTCTGGGCCAGGTTTTACAGGCAGCCTGAGAGATGGGTGGGTCTGGGTGTGGTTCACATGTTAAAATGCAGTCTGTTTTTTTGACACATGGTCTGTGTGTGGAGAAAGAAGGCCTCCTGTGGGTTATATCTAGACTGAGCCGGTATACTGGATGCTATCCAGTTTTTGTGATCTGGCCTGGCTCTAAAGAGACTATGCAAAGGATTATTTATTTTGTTTTGCCTGCTTTAAAAGACAGTTTGTTTTTCCTTTGCTTGTGGTTGGTTTTATAAAGCACCAATAAACCAGCATGGGCATTTAAATCAAACGCTTCCTGTGTTGCCTCCCGACGCACCCAAGTGAGTAGCATTCCCACAATATGTTTATTTCCTTTGTGTGTATTTGAACAACTCAAAAAACAGAAAAAAAGGCAAATTGGAGACAATTTCATACAAAACCCCCAAAATGGGCCAGACGAAATTGTTGCACACCCTTTGAAATAAATAACTGCCATCAATCACTTCCTATAACAATCAACAAGCTCTCAGCTGGAATTTTAGACTTAGACTTCTTTTGCAAACTGACCCAGGTCTGTCATATTTGAAGGCTGCCTTCTCCCAACAGCAATTTTAAGATCTCTCCACAGGTGTTCAATAAGATTTAGATCCGGACTCATTGCTGGACACTTTAAAACTCTCCAGCGCTTTGTTTCCATCCGTTTCTGGGTGCTTCTTGAAGTATGTTTGGGGTCATTGTCCTTCTGGAAGACCCATGACATAGGACGAAACCTAGCTTTCTGACACTGGGCACTACATGGGTAGGGTACGACCCAAAATCCTTTGGTAATCTTCAGATTTCATGATGCCTTGCACACAGTCAAGGCACCCAGTGCCAGAGGCAGCAAACCAACCTTAAAGCATTTGTGAACCTGCACACTATTTGACTATGCTCTTTTCTTTGTAAACCTCATTCTGTTTTTGGTAAACAGTAGAATGATGTGCTTTACCAAAAAGCTCTATCTTGGTCTCATCTGTCCACAAGATGCTTTCCCAGAAGTATTTTTGGCTTACTCATTGTGAAGATACATCCTATAATCTTAATCAGCCAGACTTTTAGATTTGTTAAGTCAAGAGAAATACATTATTGTGTTTCTGTTGACTTGTAAATGTATGTGTATTTCTGTGGATGGTCAAAAAGGACAGTGACTCAGCGTGGAACAATTAATGTTTGCTAAATATGTTGATTAACCTTTTATGTGGACCCTGTGGCTTGTTGACTCACAAAACAGGAGGACAAACTACGCAAATTCATTAAATGCTCAAACAATGAGACCTGAGCATTGCCCTTTCCCACCAACCTCTTAATGATGACCTTACACAGATATAAATATAAACAGGGATGTCTGTAGTGCTGAAAGCAGAATCAAGGAGAATCAGAAAGACTTTACAAGGAGAATGAGAGACATCCTTCAGGACAGTAGATGGATAGCATGACCGCTCCATCCAAAGAGACACAGATTTGGATTCTACATGATTCCGGCCTAAGGGTATATGGCCCTAACTGGAAAGTTCCAATCTGCTCTATTGACCATCAGAGATCCCATGGATACATTTGGGGAGCCCAGGTTGGGACGATGAAGTCTTCTGGCCCCATGGATATGTTGTTTGGGGTTGCCAAGTGGACCCTCCGGTCACCTGGAACCAATGGAAACATTTGGAGAAGCCAGATTGGGACCCACCGGTCATCTGGCCCTATGGAAACTCTCGGAGAGGCCAGGGTAGGATCCTCGGGTCTCCTGGTCTTGTACCTCGATGGACTGCTAGCTTCCTAAGTTTGCCGCTACCTTCTCTCTGTGGGGACCCGGCAGAAGCAGGGGAACACTGGTTGAGGTAGTTGTCCCTGGATGCCCCAAAGTTGCAGTTACTCAACTCTCAGGAGGCCAGAGGAAGGGTGAGGAGTCTGTAATTTGCACCATCTTGGGTACTTGCTGGGACTGTTCTATCTGTTTATTGTCCGCTTTGTGGTTCAAAAAAGTATTGTCACACTGTTTTACCCTCACCCTGTGTTGTCTGAGTAGTGTTACGCCCACAAAAGACCCTGGGTCTTCACACTCACATACATTTTGGCAAACTGCAGTCTAGCTTTTTTATGTCTGTGTCAGCAGTAGGGTCCTCCTGGGTCTCCTGCCATAGCATTCCATTTCATTTAAATGTTGACAGATAGTTCGCGCTGACACTGATGCTCCCTGGGCCTGCAGGACAGCTTGAATTTCTTTGGAACTTTATTGTGGCTGCTTATGCACCATCTGGCGTTGCAACCTTTTATCAGTTTTTCTCCGTCCACGTCCAAGAAGATTAGCTACGGTGCCATGGGTTGTACACTTCTTAATTATGTTGCGCAGCGTGGACAAAGGAACATCAAGATCTCTGGAGATGGACTTGTAACCTTGAGACTGTTGATATTTTTCAACAATTTTGGTTCTCAAGTCCTCAGACATTTCTCTTCTCCTCTTTCTGTTCTCCATGCTTAGTGTGGCACACAGACGCACAATGCAAAGATTGAGTCAACTACTCCTGTTTTTATCTGGTTTCAGGTGTGATTTTCATATTGCCCACAATGTTACTTGCCACAGGTGCATTTGAACAAGTACGACATGATTGGAACAAATTTGTTTACCCATAATTTTGGAAAGGTGCCAACAATTTGGTCCAGGCCATTTTGGGGGTTTTGTGTGAAATTATGTCCAATTTGCCTTCTTTCTCAGTGTTTATGTGTTATTCCAATACACACAAAGGAAATAAACATGTGTTTAGCAAAACATGTGTAATTGTAATAATTTTGTGGGAAAAAATACTTCCTTTTCTGGAACAATTTCTAGGATGCCAACACTTTTGGCCATGACTGTATACAGTGAAGGATTTATTTGATCCCTTGCTGCTTTTGTAAGTTTGCCCACTGACAACGACATGAACAGTCTATAATTTTAAGGGTAGGTTAATTTTAACATTGAGAGATAGAATATCCCAAACAAATATAAATTTATTTGCATTTTGCCGTGAGAAATAAGTATTTGATCCCTCTGTCAAACAACACTTAATACTTGGTGGCAAAACCCTTGTTGGCAAGCACAGCAGTCAGATGTTTTTTGTAGCTGATGATGAGGGTTGCGCACATGTCAAGAGGAATTTTGATCCACTCCTCTTTGCAGATCATCTCTAAATCATTAAAATTTTGAAGCTGTCGCTTGGCAACTCGGAGCTTCAACTCTCTCCATAAGCTTTCTATGGGATTAAGGTCTGTAGACTGGCTAGGCCACTCCATGACCTTAATGAGCTTCTTTTTGAGCCACTCCTTTGTTGCCTTGGCTGTATGTTTTGGGTCATTGTCTTGCTGGAAGACCCAGTCACGGCCCATTTTTAATGTCCTGGCGAAGGGAAGGAGGTTGTCACTCAGGATTTTACAGTACATGGCTCCATCCATTCTCCCATTGATGCGGTGAAGTAGTCCTGTGCCCTTAGCAGAGAAACACCCCCAAGACATAATGTTTCCACCTCCATGCTTGACAGTGGGGACGGTGTTCTTTGAGTCATAGGCAGCATTTCTCTTCCTCCAAACACGGCGAGTTGAGTTAATGCCAAAGAGCTAAATTTTTGTCTCATATGACCACAGCACCTTCTCCCAATAACTCACAGAATTATCCAGGTGTTCATTGGCAAACTTCAGATGGGCCTGCACTTGTGCCTTCTTGAGCAGGGGGACCTTGCGGGCACTGCAGGATTTTAAACCTTTAAGGCGTAATGTGTTACCAATGGTTTTCTTGGTGACTGTGGTCTCAGCTGCCTTGAGATCATTAACAAGTCCCCACCTTGTAGTTTTAGGCTGATCTCTCACCTTCCTCATGTTCAATGATACACCACAAGGTGAGATTTTGCATGGTGCCCCAGATCAATGTTGATTTACAGTCATTTTGTATTTCTTCCATTTTCTTACTATTGCACCAACAGTTGTCTCCTTCTCACCCAGCGTCTTACTTATGGTTTTGTAGCCCATTCCAGCTTTGTGCAGGTCTATGATCTTGTCCCTGACATCCTTAGAAAGCTCTTTGGTCTTGCCCATGTTGTACAGGTTAGAGTCTGACTGATTAATGGAGCCTGTGGACAGGAGTCTTTTATACAGGTGACTATGTAAGACAGCTGTCTTTATTGCAGGTAACGAGTTGATTAGGAGCATCTAAGTGATCTGTAGGAGCCAGAACTTATAATTGTCTAAGGGGATCAAATACTTATTTCTCACTGCAAAATGCAACTAAATTTATCTAATTTATACAATGTGATTTTCTTGATTTTTTTGGGATATTCTATCTCTCAATGTTAAAATTAACCTACCCTTAAAATTATAGACTGTTCATGTCTTTGTCAGTGGGCAAACTTACAAAAACAGCAAGGGATCAAATAATTATTTCCTTCACTGTATCTACTATATAATTGTCTTATCCCGTCTGTCTGTCTGTCTGTCTGTCTGTCTATCTATCTGTCTATCTGTCTGTCTGTCCGTCCTGGAAATCCCGCTTCGCTCATTGGTCCGGCAGCGGCCAATCAGCGCCTCGGGATTTCTGAAAAAAGATGGCGGCCGTTAGCGGCTCATCTGGCGGACGGAGCTCAGCGGCGATGCAGCGGAGAGATGAGCGGTGAGCGGCGCTAGCAGCACAACTACCCCGACCGGCGCCGCTGACCTCCATGCGGCTAACGTCAGAAGATCAGCGGCTTGGCCCGCTGATCTCCCGACAAGTGTGAACGGAGGACCGGGGAGCAGCGCCGCCGGTCGGGATGCTTCTGCTGCAAGCAGCCGCTCATCTCCCGGCTTCTCGCAGCAGAAGGAGCCGCACAGGCAGCGCCGCTCCCCGGTCCTCGCTAATACGGAGCCGCTCAAGCAGCGCCGCTCCCGGGCCCACACTAATACGACGCTGATTGGTCGGGGTGGCCGGCCGCAACCAATCAGCGAGATGGGCGGCAAATTTAAATTTGCCGCCGATATCGCTGATTGGTCGCGGTAGCCGGCCGCGACCAATGAGCAATCAGCGATATCGGCGGCAAATTTAAACGCCGCTCTGCTGATTGGTCGATTTTATCGCCAAATTTAAACAAGCTCTCCGGTCCTCACTAACACAGTTCGCTGATTGGTCGCGGCCGCCACCCGTGACCAATCACCGATATTGCCACCAAATTTAAACACCGTTTTGCTGATTAGTCGCGGTTGCCGGCCGAGACCAATCAGCGATTTTGGCGCCAAATTTAAACAACGTTCTGCTGATTGCGCCCGGTCGGCGGCATACCTATTCTAGAATACCCGATGCGTTAGAATCGGGCCACCATCTAGTACCTTTCATAAATGTCCGTCATTTTCCCTGAGTGGCATCTGAAGAAAGAATGAAATGCAATTAGTGTTTGAGATATCGCAGTAAACTTCTAGATGGGACAGTTCGGCTCGGCTCATTCATTAGTTATGTGTACTCTTCGGATTAAGTCATGTTGGCTGCTCAAGTTTGGAAACGAATATAGAATTCAGAGCGTTCATCCCAAATGCACATCCATCATTATAGTCCATCATCATAACTCATTATCCTCGTACTTCAAGCTGTCAAGTGCATTTCTTTTCACAGGTTTTAGTTAGCGTTCTTGGCAAACCGGATGAGTATGCTCATCTTCCATATTACATCATGTGTGCTTAGAGGTTTCATGTCATTCCCTTTTTTAGCAACCGCTGACAATTTTGTTATTACGTGTTATATATTCACATATCACATTCTGTTGCCTGTATACAAATACTGTGTAACTGATATTCTTCCTAGATCATCCGATGGATTTATTAATATTATTTATGGTTGCATTTACCTGCTGGTTTGTGGCATCTAAGCTCATGTCATTGCTGTCAGGATCTCAATCCTGCCATCGCTATGACAGAAGCTCTAGGTGTTGCGTCTGTGTATTGTTTGTTGCTGTGTCTCGGGTTGTTTGTCTCCTCTTAAAGAGACAGGTGTTCAGGATTACCCTCACTGTTCAGCTTTCTACCTTGAGCTACAGATATATTTCTAGTCCTAAGGGGATCATGTATAATAAGTGTCAGAGATAAGAATCAGAGTCAGATGAATTACAGTTGTAGAGGAAAATTCAGTAATCTTCTTGAATTGTTTCCACATTAGCTAAACTGATTAGAAAAGGGGTGTGATTGAAAGGATTGTCCACTTTTGACAATACTTTTTTCTTAATAAAGGAACCAAGCTTCCCCCCCTGAAAAGGCTGGTCACACGGTCTTCTGCTGCTAGGATCCAGTGATCTAGCATCATGTGTGATCTGCAGAGTTAATCTATCTGTAAGTTTTTATTTTTTTCTGTAGCGCCACCTCAGGTGAAATTAAGTATTACGGCCCCAACTCATCAAGATCGGTAATTTTATCACCGGTCTTGATGAGGAGGTCTGATGGAGTCAGATGCTCCTGATTCATGAATAAGGAGAGTCTGACAATTGGCATGCGCCACACTAGAAATCTTACTCCAGTCTCTGACTAGAGTAAGATTTCTCTGGCAAAATTGATTTAATGAATTGGGGCCTACATACAATGGGTACGGAAAGTATTCAGACCCCTTTAAATTTTTCACTCTGTTTCATTGCAGCCATTTGGTAAATTCTAAAAAGTTCATTTTTTTCTCATTAAAGTACACTCCTCACCCCATCTTGACTGAAATAAAAAACAGAAATGTAGACATTTTTGCAAATTTATTAAAAAAGAAAAACTGAAATATCACTTGGTCAGAAGTATTCAGACCCTTTGCTCAGTATTGAGTAGAAGCACCCTTTTGAGCTAGTACAGCCATGAGTCTTCTTGGGAATGATGCAGCACGTTTTTCACACCTGGATTTGGGGATCCTCTGCCATTCTTCCTTGCAGATCCTCTCCAGTTGCCTCAGGTTGGATGGTGAACGTTGGAGGACAGCCATTTTCAGGTCTCTCCAGAGATGCTCAATTGGGCTTAGGTCAGGGCTCTGGCTGGACCAGTCTAGAATGGTCACAGAGTTGTTCTGAAGCCACTCCTTTGTTATTTTAGCTGTGTGCTTAGGGTCATAGACTTGGCCGAAAATTCACCTTCCAACAAGACAGAGGTCCAGAGCACTCTGGAAGATGTTTTCATCCAGGATATCTCTGTGCTTGGCCCCATTCATGTTTCCTTCTCTTGCAACCAGTCGTCCTGTCCCTGCAGCTGAAAAACACCCCCATAGCATGATGCTGCTACCACCATGTTTCACTGTTGGGATTGTATTGGGCAGGTGATGAGCAGTGTCTGGTTTTCTCCACACATACTGCTTAGAATTATCACCAAAAAGTTCCTTCTTCGGCTCATCAGACCAGAGAATCTTATTTCTCATGGTCTGGGAGTCTTTTATGTGTTTATGAGCAAACTATGCGGGCTTTCATATGTCTTGCACTGAGGAGAGGCTTCCGTCGGGCCACTCTGCCATAAAGGCCCGACTGGTGAAGGGCTGCAGTGATAGTTGACTTTGTGGAACTTTCTCCCATCTCCCTACTGCATCTCTGGAGCTCAGCCACAGTGATCTTGGGGTTCTTCTTTACCTCTCTCACCAAGGCTCCTCTCCCACGATTGCTCAGTTTGGCTGGACGGCCAGGTCTAGGAAGACTTCTGGTGGTCCCAAACTTCTTCCATTTAAGGATTATGGAGGCCACTGTGCTCTTAGGAATCTTGAGTAATGCAGAAATTCTTTTGTAACCTTGGCCAGATCTGTGCCTTGCCACAATTCTGTCTCTGAGCTCCTTGGGCAGTTCCTTTGAGCTCATGATTCTCATTTGGTCTGACATGCACTGTGAGCTATGAGGTCTTATATAGACAGGTGTGTGCCTTTCCAAATCAAGTCCTATCAGTTTAATTAAACACAGCTGGACTCCAATGAAGGAGTAGAACCATCTCAAGGAGGATCACAAGGAAATGGACAGCATGTGACTTAAATATGAGTGTCTGAGCAAAGGGTCTGAATACTTATGACCATGTGATATTTCAGTTTTTCTTTTTTAATAAATTTGCAAAAATTTCTACATTTCTGTTTTTTTTTCAGTCAAGATGAGGTGCAGAGTGTACTTTAACCCCTTTAAAGCCCATGACGTACTAATACGCGTCAGTGCCCTGGGCTTTAAGAGCCTGACCCGTATTAGTACGTCATCGCGATCGCGCGCGCACACAGGCTGTGCGGGCGCGATCGCCGCCGGGTGTCAGCTGATTGTCACAGCTGACACCCGGTACTATGTGCAGGGAGCGGTCCCTCACCGCTCCCAGCACATTAACCCCCGCAATGCTGCGATCGAAGTCGATCGGCCTCTTCCGGCCTCCAGCGCTGTGTGCCGCGGCTTCCCGGGTGTTGCCATGACGACCCGATGTCGTCATGACAACATCCGGGTCACCAGACAGCAGGAAGATTGTTTGGACATGCGCAGTGCATCTCCAAACTATCTTCTCCCTGTCCAGCGCTGACTGCCTGCATGGCACAGGGATGGTGCTCCATCCCTATGCTGTGCAGGCGATCAGAATAAAAAAAGTGGGACATAGTAAAAAAGTAAAAAAACTCCCAAAAAGTGAAAAAAAAAAAAAAATTGTAAAAATATAATGTACCCATCAATAAATATTATTATGAAAAAAAAACAAACAAACAATAAAAGTACACATATTTGGTATCGCCGCGTCCGTAACGACCTTGCCTATAAAACTGTTCCACTAGTGAATACGGTTAAAAATAAAAAACAAAGCAAAAAACAATGATTTATCATCATACCGCCAAACAAAAAATGGAATAACACGTGATCAAAAAGACGAATATAAATAAAAATGGTATCGCTGAAAACGTCATCTCGTCCTGCAAAAAGCAAGCTGCCATACAGCTCCATCATCCAAAAAATCAAAAGTTATAGCTCTCCGAATAAAGCGATGCAAAAGAATAATTCTATAAAATAGCTTTTATTGTGTAAAAGCGCCAAAACATAAAAAACGATATAAATGTGGTACCGCTGTAAACGTACTGACCCGAAGAATAAAGCTGCCTTATCAATTTTACCACACCCGGAGCAGAATAAAAAAATGTAAAAACAACACAATTCCTGAATTGTTGTTTTTTGTTTATTCTGCCTCCCAAAAATAGGAATAGAAAGTGATCAAAAAATGTCACGTGCCTGAAAATGGCACCAATAAAAAAGTCAACTCATCCCGCAAAAAACAAGCCGTCACATGACTGTCGGCCAAAATATGGCGATGCAAAAAACTAGATTTTACAAAATATGTGTCTTTTAGTGTGTGACAGCTGTCAATCATAAAAACCCGATATGATTCTGGTATCGCTGCAATCGCACCGACCCGAAGAATAAAGTAATCTCATCACTTATACCGCACGAGGAACGGCGTAAAAAATAAACGCTAGGGCTGGGGTTGGGGTTGTGCTAATGTTAGGGTTGGGGTTGTTTTTTTTTTTTCAAAAGTAAAAAAAAAAAAAAAAAAAAAAATGACGATATGGAAACTAGTGTTGAGCGCAAGTGCTCGCTACTTGAGTTTGCATCGGGTGCTCGGGTATGCACTGAGTATCGCAGGTGCTAGAGTCTCCGCCCCATATTCTTCACGGCCAAAAAAACCTCGCGGGGATTGCCTGCTATGCACGAGCGATCCCCGCATGTTTTTTTGGGGTGTCTAATAACCGTGAAACATGCGGGCGGGGACTCGAGCATTTCACTTGAGCACCCGTGATACATGGTGCATACCTGAGTACCCGATGCAAACTCAAGTAGCGAGCACTTGTGCTCAAGACTAATAACAACTTATTCAATATGATGACCTAATGTTATCAAATTCTGTGTCGTACCTCTGGGTTCAAAATGTTCACTATACCCCTTAATAAAATCCTTGAGGGGTATAGTTTCCAAAATGGGGTCACTTGTGGGGGAGCTCCACTGTTTAGGCACATCAGGGGCTCTCCAAACGCGACATGGTGTCCGCTAACAAATTGAATAGAAAATCGGCTCAAATTGTTAGCGGACACCATGTTGCGTTTGGAGAGCCCCTGTGTGCCTAAACATTGGAGCTCCCCCACAAGTGACCCCATTTTGGAAACTAGACCACCCAAGGCATCTATCTAGATGCATAGTGAGCACTTGGAACCCCCAAGTGCTTCACAAATTGATTCGTAAAAATGAAAAAGTGGTTTTTTTTCCACTTATTCATTTTTACGAATCAATTTGTGAAGCACCTGGGGGATCCAAGTTTTCACTATGCATCTAGATAGATGCCTTGGGGGGTCTAGTTTCCAAAATGGGGTCACTTGTGGGGGATTTCCACTGTTTAGGCACATCAGGGGCTCTCCAAACGCAACATGGTGTCCGCTAACAATTTGAGCCGATTTTCCATTCAATTTGTTAGCGGACACCATGTCGCGTTTGGAGAGCCCCTGATGTGCCTAAACAGTGGAGCTCCCCCACAAGTGACCCCATTTTGGAAACTAGACCCCCCAAGGCACCAATCTAGATGCATAGTGAGCACTTCGAACCCTCAGGTGCTTCACAAATTGATTCGAAAAAGTGGATAAAAAAATACTTTTTCATTTTTATGAATCAATTTGTGAAGCACCTAGGGGTTCCAAGTTCTCATTATGCATCTAGATAGGTGCCTTGGGGGGTCTAGTTTCCAAAATGGGGTCACTTGTGGGGGGTTTCCACTGTTTAGGCACATCAGGGGCTCTCCAAACGCAACATGGCGTCCGCTAATTATTCAAGCAAATTTTACAATCAAAAAGTCAAATGGCGCTCCTTCCCTTCCGAGCCCTACCGTGCGCCCAAACAGTGGTTTTTCCCCACATATGGGGTATCTGCGTGCCCAGGGGAAATTGCACAACAAATTTTGGGGTCCATTTTTTCCTGTTACCCCTGCGAAAATAAAAAAAATTGGGTCTAAAGTAACATTTTTGTGAAAAAAGTTAAATGTTCATTTTTTTCTTCCACATTCCAAAAATTCCTGTGAAGCACCTGAAGGGTTAATAAAGTTCTTGAATGTGGTTTTGAGCACCTTGAGGGGTGCAGTTTTTAGAATGGTGTCACTTTTGGGTATTTTTTGTCATAAAGACCTCTCAAAGTGACTTCAAATGTGATGTGGTCCCTAAAAAAATGGTGTTGGAAAAATGAGAAATGGCTGGTCAACTTTTAACCCTTATAGCCCCCTAACAAAAAAAATTTTGGTTCCAAAATTGTGCTGATGTAAAGTAGACATGTGGAAATGTTATTTATTAACTCTTTTGTGTGACATATCTCTCTGATTTAAGGGCATGAAAATTCAAATTTTGAAAATTGCAAAATTTTCAAAATTTTCACCAAATTTCCATTTTTTTCACAAATAAACGCAAGTGATATCGAAGAAATTTTATCACAATCATGAAGTACAATATGTCACGAAAAAACAATCTCAGAATCAGTGGGATCCGTTGAAGCGTTCCAGAGTAATTACCTCATAAAGTGACAGTGGTCAAAATTGTAAAAATTGGCCTGGTCATTAACGTGCAAACCACCCTCGGGGATAAAGGGGTTAATGAGAAAAAAAATGAACTTTTTAAAATTTACCAAATGGCTGCAATGAAACAAAGAGTGAAAAATTTAAAGGGGTCTGAATACTTTCCGTACCCACTGTATGTCTCACTGCAGTCAATATTCAGTCCATGTAACTATCAGATGTGTTGGGTCCTCCGCTGACTGAAGCACTTTCCTTTGTAGCTAATGGGTGGAACAGACAAGTAAGAGTCATGTTGGTGACTCCTGCCTGAGTGATATATCTATGGAGAATGTAAACACAAGGCCAGGGCTAGTTGGCGACTTGTTTCACACGACTCTGAAGTTGCAGTGTTGCATTATCGATATCGCATCTAATTATTTTCTATGGTGCCACATTGCAACCTCATTGCATCACCACTGTTTCCCACGTGGTGGATTTTTTTTTCACTAATCACAAGTTCCACACTTGTCATAGATTTCTCTGCACTTTATATGCAACTGCGACGTGCATGCGACTTACCTGTGATTTGACCATTTCTTTAAAAAGTAATATCACAGGTCTAAAATAATCACTCTCCAGCAAGTCATAGACTTGTAGCACAGATGTTTTTGTCACATGACTCTGCTGAGAATTGCTGCCACGCACAGATGTCACCGTGTTAGCCCTCGCCTAAGGGTCATAAATTAGACCTCTGAATGTATGAAGTATGGAAGCACAACTACATGCCATGCTAATACCAATATGAAATGTGAAGAGAAAAAGGAGTCGTGGTGATAATTAGGAATTGCCTTAATACCAGTTTACCTACAAATGTATTATATGGGAACTTAAAAGGTATAACATTAGAGAAAAACGTGAGACGGACACCTTAGTCTGCATCGAATAATATGTGATCATGTCATTTTGTATTATATGTCACATATATTTTTGGAAAATCTCCCAACGTACACTCCAAAAATGCACCCTAATGTCATATAGTTTTATACATGACATGACTCCTTCTGTTAAAAAAAAAAAGTATGTGATGTGGTTTTTGTAGGAGCTTTTTGTATTGACTATTGCACTTGACCAAACTTTTCAGAGTGGTATAAAAAAGTATACCAATGCATGCTCTTACATATGCCAAGAGAGCACTGTTTTCACTTAAACTTAAAGAGGTTGTCCACTACTTTTAGCATTGTTGACCTAACATTGGGATAGGTCATTAGTGTCTGACCGGTCTGGGTCCGACAACCGGCACCCTTGCCGATCAGCTGCTATCGGTGTCGCCAGCCGAAAGTACTCACTTGTGGAGGTTGGCCGTCTTCTTATAGTGGCCGCCGCAGGACACTGCACATCCACCTCCTTTTCATTTGAATAGGAGGCGGATGTGTAGTACCAAGCCTCGGCCACTATAAGAAGATGGTCAGCTCAGCAAGTGAGTACTTCCGGCCGGTATCCGACACCGATAACAACTGATCGGCGGGGGTGCCAGGTGTCCAACCCCGACTGATCAGACATTGATGACCTATCCCAAGGATAGGTCAACAATGCTAAAAGTAGTGGAAAAACTCTTTAAGTCTGCAAGCTCCATTGCATTATGATGCCTTTATAAACCATACTTGCCAACTCCTCTAGAACAGGACAGTTGGCAAATCTCCCTGGCACCATAAAAGCCTTCTGAGGGTTTCCTATCCTTGACTAGGGTGCTTCATCTCGAATTGTAGCTCTGGTATATTGACCCATACTGAGGGGATGGAATTTGAGGTATGGAAGAGGTATGGCCTGCAAATGATGCCATGGCTATGAAAATAAAATCTGTAGCACAAGAATCCTATATACGACCACTTCCAAAAATTGGCAAATATGCCATAAACATGAGATCGGCCATCAACGTAATTTAATATTTTTGTTTCCACCTCCACCTTTCAACCTGAATAATGTGAACAGTAAGGGTTTTTTTCGGAGTGTTTAAAAAAGATTTTTTTTTTAGTGGAAACTGCTTCCGGAAAAGCTTCTCATTTCAGGAGTTTTTGGAGGAGTTTAGAAGCATTTTTAAATAGGTTTGGAAGAGTTTTTTCAGTCTTCTGATTGGACAATGTCTAATTGGGAGCAGATTCCATCAGAAGCCGCCTCAAAGAAGTGACATGAACTTTGTTTGCTCCTGCCAAGGGTTTTCCAAAACCTGAAACGTAAGAAAAATGCTCGAAAGACCGATCATATGAACAGCAAAGTGGTTTTACAAAAGAAATTACGGTAATAGGGAGTGTTTTTCAGGGGTGTTATTTAAACAATTTTTTAGGCGTTTTTTTGGACCGGACCCTTTCCAATAGATTACTCAAAGAACTCAAGTTTGTACATACCCTAACACCTGCCCGCAGTCAACTTTTCATTCCCTTTAAAATTGAATTCGATCCAGTCATAAAATAGAGGATGCTCCCAACTTTAGGTATTTTAATGGCCCATGTGCAGCTCCTTGACAAGGCCTTCAAGCTGATCTTCTATAAAGTAGACCATTGTTGTAGTTCTTTTTTTGCTTTGCTGGACAAATCATCTAATTAAATATATTAGCTAAGCCTGTCAGTGTTTGCCTATAATTATTCCGATATCTGGATTTCCAAGAAAGAAAAAATGACAAGCCAAGGGCTATGAGGTTTCCAGCTCTGGCTCGCTGCCAGTGTTTATCTAGCTGAAGGTGCAGATGAATGTAGAGGTGTAGGGGAAGGAGTCTGGGGTGGCAGCAGCAGCTGACAGTATTATGATAAGAAGCAGATCTTCACGGCACATTACTTGACAGATAAAAACAAAGGGCTTACTGTAAATCTGTCATTCCATTGCCTTAGGAATGTTCCAGGTAGGGAGGGACAGCATGATAAAATTAATCCTCCCCTAGCATAGCAATTCATTTTTTTTTCTTTTCTAATATTTATCAATCAGCGTGGGTTTTGTGAGAATGCTTTGTTAGTTTTTCCATTAGTAGACTTTTTATAAGTTGCTGGAGAATTGCCTTTTTTGTTTGCCTGTTTAAGCCCCTTCAATCTTGAAGATGGTTTCAAGTCATTACTTTACATGGCAGCACAACTAGAGTATACTGACATTCACTTAAAGAGACAGGTGCAGTTAGTCCCTTTTACCTGCTTGTAGGCAACTACCATAGCTTTAAGAAAAGTCCTATAATTATTTGTTTAAAGATACATGTCAGACAGCTTTATATATTCTCTTCTACACTGGCTGCACGCGATTGGAAAAAAATGAAGCGGTATCACGACGTGATGACCTATGACTTCTGGATCAAGTTTACATTGATCAGATAATGAGATCAGACATGCTGCAGAAAGTGCCTGGTTAATTACTTTCATTGAACTATAGCAGCCTTCTAGTTCAAGTTACAGGCGTCTTTGAAGGGGACATGGTTGAGCTAAAACAGTGGACTAATTACTTGGTTGTTAGAAGAAAGAAGTTCAGACACTGATTGGGCTTTAAAGATGAGGGATATCATATTTAACCATTGTTATGTAGAGCAGAATGGTGGCAGCAAGAGAACAAGAGAAATTGCACTGTTAGACTGTGTGCCCACTATGCATTTTTTAAGCCACGGAAACACTTAAAAACCGCTTGTTAATAGGTCTGCAATGGTCCCCAATGATAATCCGCATGTGCTGTGCACATGCTGCGGAAATTTCCGCTGCTGATTATCTTTGTGGAAAAATCCGCAGCACGTCCATTAATTTTACGGAATTGCGGCGTTTTATCCTCCATTGACTTGCATTGGACCACATAACTACACGGACACATGCGGATATTATGCGGTTCAATGCGCAGATGGTACCAGGGTCTGGAGAAGAGGAGACTCTCCTCCAGACCCGGGTACCATAGTACCTGTAGTTAAAAAAGAATTAAAATAAAAAATAAACATATTCTCACGTTCTGATGGCCCCCGGTCTCCTTCTCCGGTGTCTTTGGCTGCTCACGGTGGTAAAAGGACCTTCCATGATGTCATTTAGTCATGTGACAGGTCACGCGACCGCTGACGTCGGCAGTCGCGTGACCTGTCACATGACTAAATGACGTCATGGAAGGTCCTTTTACACCACCGCAAGAGACCGGAGAAGGAGACCGGGGCCATCGGAAGGTAAATATAATCTTTTTTTTTTTTTTTCACCATTTTTATTCTTTTGTTTACTATTGATGCTGCATTTGTAGCATTGTAACTTGGTCACACTATATAAATCCATGCCGGTTGTATGGATTTATATAGTGTGACCAAGTTGACAAGCACTTTCCAAGTGATGCTAAAATTGCCTGGAAAGCGCTTGTCAATCCGCATGCCGAAACGCAAGTGAATCCGCATGTATTCCGCAGGAAAAACGCATGTACAATCCGCATGTACAATCCACATGTACAATTGTTTTTTCTGCCAGGGAGATGCAGAAACGCTCAGGAAAAACTGCAGCATTTCTGCATCGTAGGCACTTAGCCTTAGGCTCATTGCAAATTTTTTTTTACATTTGTATCTTATGGCTACTAAGATATACTTTTACCTCTCCACTTCCAGAAAAATCTAAGGGTTAAATCACAGTTTATCATAGTAATTTTTTAATGCTCTGCTGATTAAAAGTGGTACCTTTATCAGTGTAGTGCTGATTAAAGGGAATCTGTCACCAGGTTTTTGCCACCTAATCTGAGAGTAGCATAATGTATGGAGTAGATACCCTGATTACAGCATTGTGACACTTACAGGGCTGCTTGCTGTAGTTTTGATAAAATCACAGATTTATCAGCATGAGATTATCATTAGAGGACTAGTAAACCTGCTGACAAATAGTCAAGCATATTCATGAGCTTTGTATAACCCCGCCCTCACCTGTGATTGTCAGCTTTCTGTCTACATGAACAGAAATCTGCCAATCAGTGGTGTGGACGGGGCTATACAGGGCTCAGCATTTAGAGAACTGCTAGATCTGCAGCAGATAAAACTTTGATTTTATCAACATTTCAACAAGTAGTAAAGCAAGTGTCACATCAAATCAAGGTTTCTGCCCCTACATTATGGGTTAGCCAAAACCTGGTGACAGATTCTAAGAGACCCTACTATTGTTCAGGTTAAACCTCTCATTGTCACCCCCGAAATAGTCGTCTGTTTGTGGCGGATGCCCTGGTGATGATGTTGGAAAAGAACGTGAAGATGACAGTGATATCCACTGCTCAAAAAAATAAAGGGAACACTCAAATAACACACCCTAGATCTGAATGAATGAAATATTCTCATTGAATACTTTGTTCTGTACAAAGTTGAATGTGCTGACAACAAAATCACACAAAAATTATCAATGGAAATCAAATTTATTAACCAATGGAGGCCTGAATTTGGAGTCACCCCCAAAATGAAAGTGGAAAAACACACTACAGGCTGATCCAACTTTGATGTAATGTCCTTAAAACAAGTCAAAATGAGGCTCAGTATTGTGTGTGGCCTCCACGTGCCTGTATGACCTCCCTACAACGCCTGGGCATGCTCCTGATGAGGTTGCGGATGGTCTCCTGTGGGATCTCCTCCCAGACCTGGACTAAAGCATCCGCCAACTCCTGGACAGTCTGTGGTGCAATGTGACGTTGGTGGATGGAGCGAGACATAATGTCCCAGATGTGCTCAATCGGATTCAGGTCTGGGGAACGGGCGGGCCAGTCCATAGCTTCAATGCCTTCATCTTGCAGGAACTGCTGACACACTCCAGCCACATGAGGTCTGGCATTGTCCTGCATTAGGAGGAGCCCAGGGCCAACCGCACCAGCATATGGTCTTACAAGGGGTCTGAGGATCTCATCTCGGTACCTAATGGCAGTCAGGCTACCTCTGGCGAGCACATGGAGGGCTGTGCGACCCTCCAAAGAAATGCCACCCCACACCATTACTGACCCACTGCCAAACCGGTCATGCTGAAGGATGTTGCAGGCAGCAGATCGCTCTCCACGGCGTCTCCAGACTCTGTCACGTCTGTCACATGTGCTCAGTGTCAACCTGCTTTCATCTGTGTTCTGTGGCAAATGCCAAGCATCCTGCATGGTGTTGGGCTGTGAGCACAACCCCCATCTGTGGACGTCGGGCCCTCATATCACCCTCATGGAGTCGGCTTCTAACCGTTTGTGCAGACACATGCACATTTGTGGCCTGCTGGAGGTCATTTTGCAGGGCTCTGGCAGTGCTCCTCCTGTTCCTCCTTGCACAAACGAGGAGGTAGCGGTCCTGCTGCTGGGTTGTTGCCCTCCTACGGCCCCCTCCACGTCTCCTGGTGTACTGGCCTGTTTCCTGGTAGCGCCTCCAGCCTCTGGACACTACGCTGACAGACACAGCAAGCTTTCTTGTCACAGCTCACATTGATGTGCCATCCTGGATGAGCTGCACTACTTGAGCAACTTCTGTGGGTTGTAGAGTCAGTCTCATGCTACCACAAGTGTGAAAGCATTGGTACTGAGATGTGGTCTGTGGTCCCCACCTGCAGAACCACTCCTTTATTGAGGGTGTCTTGATAATCGCCAATAATTTCCATCTATTGTCTATTCCATTTGCACAACAGCATGTGAAATTGATTGTCAATCAGTGTTGCTTCCTAAGTGGACAGTTTGATTTCACAGAAGTTTGATTTACTTGGAGTTATATTCTGTTGTTTAAGTTTTTCCTTTATTTTTTTGAGCAGTGTACTTCAGGTCACAGGATAGCCAGAGCCAGAAAAGCGTTTATGACATGCAAGCTAATCATATAAGAAGACTAATCCTAGGTGATGAGCAAGGTGCCAGGTGTAATTCCAAAAGAGGAAAAGGCAATGCACAGCAAACTAATGTGAGGTTCAGGCATGGTCTTTAAACCATTGATGGTGATATCAAGTTACACTGGTTGCCTGGCGGTGGTAACTAGACGTGGCCATTAGTGGAAGGCGGTTGAACACCAATAGGGACACTGGTGAATAAATCTGTTCATGGTCCAAACTTGCTATATGATTATCAAATAATTTTTGCCACCAGAGGTGATGGATGCAATCATTGCTGCATCAAGACCTTTAAATGAGAGACTTTGCAAAAAAAGACTTGGGACAGCATGTTAAACATACCATCATCCTAAGTAGACCGTAGTCTTGTAATAATAATAATAATAATAAAAATCTTTTTTAATTATGTAGCACCCACATGTTCCGCAGTGCTTTACAATTCGGACATTATCATCACTGTCCCCATTGGGGCTCACAATCTACATTGCCTATCAGTATGTCTTTGGAGTGTGAAAGGAAACCGGAGAACCCGGAGGAAACCCAACATGGGGAGAACATACAAACTCCTTGCAGATGTTGTCCTTGGTGGGATTTGAACCCAGAACCCCAGCGCTGCAAGGCTGCAGTGCTAACCACTGAGCCACCGTGCTGTAATATCTTTATCCTACATATTCGGGTCTTCTCCAACACCGTATTCCAAGTATAAGAACAACAAGAGTAGAGGAGATTGTGTGATATACTAATATACTACTCAGTGTTGTGATCAAATGTAACTACAGTATATACAAGGTGTTTTATGTAAAGGACCCACACAATGCACATGTTCCCTGCTGTAAAATAAAGTTCATACATCAGGCATGGTATCTTTCTTCTGCTTCACACAAATGCACTGAGCGTTTTCCTTTTTATCTTGTTCCTTGAGCATTCTTGGCAAAAGATATTTTAATTCTGTCAAAACAGAAGTGATAAGAAGACGCGATGAAAGAGGCATAGGTAATGGTTTTAAGCTGTGTGTGTAGACTAATATAGTAATAAGATCACATTTAGGCCACGACCCCACTATCAGTATTCGGTCAGTGTTCGGTCAGTATTTTTTGTCAGGAGTGGGAGCCAAAACCAGGTGAGGAAAAATCAGAGAAAAAGTATAATAGAAACAAGTCACCAATTCTGCATTTATCACCCACTCCTGGTTTTGGCTCCCACTCCTGACAAAAAATACTGACCTAATACTGATAGTGGATCCTTGGCCTTAGTCTCAGACTCCAGTCTCCTTATTTGGCTAAGAAGCCTTGCGGTAACTTTTCTGGTCAGATAGCCGGCTGCGCTGCTGCTCAGAGGGTCCAGAGACAGGTGACAGTGCATGTAAGTGGCTTTATTTGGACATCCATGCGTTTCAGAGTCATACTGACCACGTGCGCGGTATATTTCCAGTGTATATAAAACAATCCGAGTGACAGTGCTTTAAATAGTTCAGATTGCCAGCCAAAAAGGACGCCATTGTAATGTGATTGTGGATTCAAGTAATTAGTTAACCTCAAGATTCTGCTTACGGAATTACATTAAAAACATACTATTTAATATATAAATACATCCAAGACTGATCTGATTGATGAACCTCAAAACCTTTAAATATCCCATATCTGCAAGCCCCCTTCCATTAGATACTGCACTAGAAGGGAGTGGGAACATCCAGCTTTTCCATATTACAATATCACTGCATACTTGTATACATTCTGAATTCATGGGGTCTCCATCATACATGAAAGGTTCATCAGTTATATCAGAGTCTTACATGTATTTTATACATTTATTTGTATGTTTTAATGTAATTCTTTAAGCTGAGTTTTGATGTTAATTACGTAACAACTCAAGCCCACATTCTCACATCACAATGACGTCGTTTATGGCAGGCAAATTGAACGGTTTAAAGCATTGTCACTCGGATTGTTTTATATACACTGAAAGTATACTGATGAAGGGGTCCGTCCTAACCTGAAATGTGGTGATGGCCAAATAAAGCCGTTTACATGGACTTTAACCTGTCTCGAGACTCTCTGAGCAGCAGTGCACCCAGCTATCCAACCTGATAGATTACTACAAGGCTTCCACTTCTAGACGTTCCAGTGGCTTCACCTGAGCAGGCTACATCTGCGCTTCTCATTGGGCTAAGGGCCAGATTGGTATACCGTATATAGGTAAACTTAAATGCCAACCACAATGTTGATCTGTTGGTTGTGAAAATGTATGCAGTGTAGAATGCATACTATTGAGGCATTGAGAGTGCAATGCCAAGGTGGCGCATGAGCGCTTAGGAGTGAGTTATTGCACGCCACAGAAGTAGGTTTCATAGGGTTTTTTACAACTGTTGAGAGTTATTTTTTTTCAGAAATAGAAACCCTACATGTGGAGCATGTACAACTTTGTCAATCCTTTTCCATATACCCTTGAAAGGTAGGATCAGTATGTATGCTTATTTTTACAAATTCCCAATTAGTCTCTCATCGGATTCATGCTGCCCAAACCCCAGGCAGCATGAATTAGAGCCTGGCAGCACTTTACTAGAAAACTTTGAAAAGCCGGCCAAGGACGATGCATCTCAGTTGATTAGTCCCCGGCAGCTTGTCCCTGCCTCCATCCATCTGACTGACAGATCTCTCCTTAGGTAGGTACACAGGGAGAGATCTGTCAGTCTAGGGGAGTGAAGGGAAGCTGTGAGGACTTGTTTAGGTCTAGTGCACTGAGATGCATAGTTCCTGACCTGCTCTTCAAAGTGTGTTTTCTCTGAAATGCGGCAGCATTTCACAGTGAAACATACGTAGCTGCCATAGCATAGCCAGGCGAGACGAAGTGCACACTAGCACGAAGCGGCCGTCGTCTGCATTACGTGCCAGCATTGTCTCCCGTGAGCCGCCTTTTTGTATGTTATAAAACATTTGAACATATCCAGGGTGAGTGTCTTGTGTATTAAGTTCTCTGCGTTTTTCTGCTGGCTGTTCACCATGCAAGGGATACTTTTATACAGAGGTCATATTGCACATATCATACTTGATGTCATCAGCAAAAGAAGTCTCCTCTTGTTGTTGGCAGTCGGATTGTTTCTCTTTCAATGAGTCATGCATCAATCAGACCTCCATGTGATGTACGGACTGGACACGGGCCTCCTTTACAGCCTCATATATTTTTATTAAGTTGTCAAGTTCGGGTCATGAGACCCTCGGTCTGTACATCAATGTCGACTCTAACTGATGCCTTGTAGCGCTGGGGTCCTGGGTTCAAAATCCCACCAAGGACAACATCTGCAATGAGTTTGTATGTTCTCCTTGTGTCTGCGTGGGTTTCCTCCCACACATTAGTAAGTTAGATTGTGAGCCCCAATGGGGACAGGATATTGTCTGTAACGCGCTGTGGAAATCAATGGTGCTATGTAAGCGAGTAAAATAAATAAATATTATAAATGCACTCCAATTATAGTAATCCTCTTGTGTTCTCAAGTTCTCTTGTGCATTTAGCATATCCTTATGTTCTCTCTGTTTTTTGTGGATTTCCTCCGGGTTCTCCGGTTTCCTTCCACACTCCAAAGACATATTGGTAGGGAATTTAGATTGTGAGCCCCAATGGGGACAGAGATGATGATGTCTGTAAAGCACTGCAGAGCATAATAGCGCTATATAAGCAAGTAAAATTAGTTGAATAAATCCATAATTGTAAGTCTGTTTAATTTTGTTCTGACCCAGTATTTGGTGTTACGCTTTATATTTTTGGATACATAATGGCAGAGGATATAGTGATGTGTTTGGCTACTCTATTTAGCTAAGTTTTAATGCTGGTTTATCTTGGGGAGAGTTGTTGAGAAAATGCCATGAAGCTTTCTGTTTCTGTAAGAAATCCAATCACTCTTTTCACAACATTTTTAGTCCACGCAGAAATCGTATGTCTCACATAAGAACATAACCACTATGTACACTCATTTTGCACCTTGTTTTGTTCCCTCAAAGCCCACAGTGGGTGGTAGAATGATTTTCCTAGAAGGGGAATGGAATCTGCTTTGAAAAGGATTGTGCTATTCTTCTTAAAACATGGCAGGAATGCGTATTCATCATTCTACCTGATGACTTCCCAAAGAGTGCTGCACTGAAGGTGAAATGTGCTTTGTAACCATTAGTACTGCAGTCTAGTCTAGCGCTATTTGGATATTATTTGGATGGTTTCTGATCAAAATATTTCATATACTATGCCATCCTGATATTGGTCAGGGTTAGCACTAGTGTGCAATTTTAAATCCTTTTTTTCCCCTAATACCTCTATCGTGGGTGAGTAATTAGATGCAGTATGAAATCTGCTTAGTTCACTACAAACTGTAGATGCCAGCCAGAATGGACACTTGTTTTGACTATCTTGCGACCACTATTGTTACGTCATCATCTAGCCACTCTTATTTTTTTAATTTGCATTTGCAATATAATTTGTTAGACTGACCATATTCATATGATAGGAGGCAGCTTAGCTTATCCAGCTCACCGCTATCTCTCTAACCTTACCATAAACTCAAAAACTTCAATGGGTAGAGGAAGACAAACAGCTGCCATACGCTTTAACAGGCCAACACTATTGGACACATGAAATCCAACGTGCCTTATCCCTTTTTCCCTCAAGATCTGATGCCAGTAGACATCAAAATAATTTGTATAGACAATCTGACAATTGAAAAGACTCTTTAACTACTTCTGGACTGTTCGTAGATTAGAAACGTCCAGGCAGTCCACAATTAAAACATTCTAAAACATCAATGCAATGACACTCTAAAACATCAATGCAGTGTAAGCAGCTTGCAGGAGCTTGTACAGCTGTTGGGCTGGCGAGGCCGCTGTCAAACATGGCCAGACTCCCCACAGAGAAGGTAAACATGATTTATGATTGTTTTTGCCTTCCTGATCACTGTGTACATAATGCTGAATCAGATTAGGTAGCACTGACAGTGCTTCCTCCTCCAGACCCATGTGGTCATGTGATCGCTTGGTTCAGGGAGGTAGCAGGAGATTCTGGGTGTTAGGAGACCTAGTCAGCTCTGCTATGCAGCCAGGAGACTGAAATTCCCCTGTAACTGGGGTTAATATATCAGCCCCAGTTACTAAGTAAATCGGCAATAAAGAGAATGTATTGTCATGTTAAAATGCCCCCCTAAAAATCTATTAAGATGTCATGGGAGACATGGGTGAAATACATGAAAAATACATGAAAATACATGAAAAATAACAAAGAAGACACACTGCCAGTCCGAATTGCTGTTTCTTACCCCGCCCCTGTTGAAAAATAATATGTGCAATATGTAGTGCCGTTAAAAGGACATGTATGATAAAACTTGAAAATGTGCATGGTCAGGAACGGGATAAAATGGCCCGATCCTGAACCGGTTAGAAAGTGAATATTAATCTACTGCACATGTAAATACAATGGTCTAATCCTCCAGTGGAGAAAATACTTTTTAGATAAGCATTTTATTTATTCCCGTTTCATGGACTGTAAACATTATTCTGTATGTGGAGTTTATGTTGGCCATGTGATCATATCTTTTGGGTCTATATTGTTTAATATGATGAACAATTTCATGACTATACTGGTACCATATTTTCTTTTTAGATGTCAATGGAACTTGGAAAAATATGCAACATTTTACTTTCACCCATGGTTATGTTTGTATTTGATTTATTATTTCTATTTATAATAAGGCATACAATATCTGCAAATAGAAAGTATGACCAACTCAATAGAAAGTCTGAGTGCATCTTTAGTTTTCAAAGAGAGTAGGTATCCTTCCCCTCCATGTTTGCAGTCGGTTGGGGCCCCCACTAATGACATCTGCATGACATATTAAAAGTGCAATTACACTAAGCAACTTTTGTAAGTTTTGAAATTCTGAAGTCCTTTCTTTGTAATAGTCTTTGTTAGTTATCACCCAACTGTACCATAACATAAGACATACAGAAAGTAATGCGGAATATTACCGTAATATGTTTAGAAAATCTTCTCTTGAGAGAAGGAGTGTTTGATGGTGGCTTCCAGAGGCTAGGCACAATAGATATGCCAGCAAGTTGTTTTTTGGACTGACTACTGTATTTGTTGCTGGCTGGGTGCCCTAATTTCAGCTGTAAAAAAAACTTCATAAATGAAAAGAAACTAATCATGAAGAAAAACAGTATTTACCTGCCATCATAATGCACACAGTTCCAGACTTATTCCGCTGATTAACGAGATGTTTAGCTGCTGGGAGAAAATATTATATTCTCCCTGCAGCTGTTTGGTATCAGTTACCTGGGTGGTACCGGCACAGTAAACGGTCACCATTCTACATAGGGAACGTGCTGTAGTTCAGTGATATCCTGATGGGGAAAGTGTGTGAATGTGCTGAGCAGGATGACACTGAAGAAGTTATGGGTATGATTACAGCAATAGCACTGCTCTGTATAGCAGGGACTGCTCCCAGCCCCGGCCTCACCCAGATGACTGGAGGCGAGCAGCTGCAGGGAGAAAATAGTTATATTCTCCCTGCAGCTGTTTGGTATCAGTCACCTGGGTGGTATCGTGACAGTAAACAGTCACCACTGTACACGGGAAATGCGCTGTAGTTCAGTGATATCCTGATGGGGAAAGTGTGAATGTGCTGAGCAGGATGACCCTGCAGGAGCAGTGGGTATGATTACAACAATAGCACTGCTCTGTATATCAGGGACTGCTCCCAGCCCCGGCCACACCCAGATGACTGGAGGCGAGCAGCTGCAGGGAGAAAATAGTTATATTCTCCCAGCAGCTGTTTGGTATCATCTGGGTGGTACCGGCACAGTAAGCAGCCACCACTGTACACAGGGAATGCGCTGTTGTTCAGTGATATCCTGATGGGGAAAGTGTGAATGTGCTGAGCAGGATGACACTGCAGGAGCAGTGGGTATGATTACAGCAATAGCACTGCTCTGTATAGCAGGGACTGCTCCTGGCCCCGGCCACACCCAGATGACTGGAGGCGAGCGGCAGCTGGGAGAAAATAGTTATATTCTCCCTGCAGCTGTTTGGTATCAGTCATCTGGGTGGTATCGTGACAATAAACAGTCACCACTGTACACAGGGAACGCGCTGTAGTTCAGTGATATCCTGATGGGGAAAGTGTGAATGTGCTGAGCAGGATGACACTGCAGGAGCAGTGGGTATGATTACAGCAATAGCACTGCTCTGTATAGCAGGGACTGCTCCTGGCCCCGGCCACACCCAGATGACTGGAGGCGAGCGGCTGCAGGGAGAAAATAGTTATATTCTCCCAGCAGCTGTTTGGTATCATCTGGGTGGTACCGGCACAGTAAGCAGCCACCACTGTACACAGGGAATGCGCTGTTGTTCAGTGATATCCTGATGGGGAAAGTGTGAATGTGCTGAGCAGGATGACACTGCAGGAGCAGTGGGTATGATTACAGCAATAGCACTGCTCTGTATAGCAGGGACTGCTCCTGGCCCCGGCCACACCCAGATGACTGGAGGCGAGCGGCAGCTGGGAGAAAATAGTTATATTCTCCCTGCAGCTGTTTGGTATCAGTCATCTGGGTGGTATCGTGACAATAAACAGTCACCACTGTACACAGGGAACGCGCTGTAGTTCAGTGATATCCTGATGGGGAAAGTGTGAATGTGCTGAGCAGGATGACACTGCAGGAGCAGTGGGTATGATTACAACAATAGCACTGCTCTGTATAGCAGGGACTGCTCCCAGCCCCGGCCACACCCAGATGACTGGAGGCGAGCGGCTGCAGGGAGAAACATTTTCTTCCTGCAGCTAAACATCATGTTAGACTGTCGCATATATGTGGAATGGTATTTACCTGCAGATTTGGACACTGGCAACAGGCAAATATCGTTTTTTCCCTTTGATCTAGCCCGAACAGCTGATATATTGAAGATAGATTAGTGACAGGAAGGAATTTTGGGAAGCTGCGTAGATTGTCAAGGTGATGACAGCAGCATGTTGCACTGAATTGCAGGTAAACTGTGGAGAAGCAGTCAGTCCTGCGAGGAGCTAATTGCTACACAATCCCGTTTTGTAAAACTCATTCTTCAGTAATAATATCCTGGGCTTACCCTGAGAGACGAGGAGAAAGCGAGATGGGAGATGGAGGTTACCATTGCATGTCCGCTCCTGACTGCGCCTGTTTATGTTTACATAGGGGCTACATCTATCAGCCATGTGGATGCCGACTCGCCTGGAGCTGTTCACTTTGCCACTTGCTGACAACCAGACTGATCATTGAGATCATTAGTAAACTGCAGGCGAAACCCCCATGGAATGTCGGGCAGAATAATGAGTGTTCTGAAGAACAAATACTTAGCAGGAAAGCTTTCTGGTTCAGGGCGAAGGGACTATTTAAACTCTGTTGCCTGCGTACAGAATTCTGTTTAAAGCTTAGCTCCTATTACTGTTCTTGGCTGGCTTTTTTATTATTACAAATGGCAATAAAAACTTTATTACTTTCTAACTATGGGTGACTATAGCTTGCCTAGATTGTCTAACAGGAGTCTATGGTAGTCTGAAATTCACTGTCTCTTACCAGGGCTGAACAGGAATTTTACAAACCACAGGATAATACTAAAGGGAATCTGTCAGCAGTTTTTTGTGGAATCTGAGAGCAGCATAATGTAGGGGCAGAGAGCTTGATTCCAGCGATGTATCACTTACTTGGCTGCTTGCTGTAGTTTACATAGAAATCCTGTTTTATCTTCTGTAGATGTAGCAGTGGTCAAAATACTGAGCTGTGTATAACCCCACCCACACCACTGATTGGCAGGTTCCTGTGTACATTGTTAGCCAGCTGCCAATCAGTGGTGGGGGAGGAGTTGCACAGATTAGGTGGACTGCCTGGCACCAGACACACAGTCCTGCAGTGATAATCTCCTGCTGTTAAAACACTGATTGTATTGAAACTACAGCAAGCTGCTGAGTAAGTGACACATCCGTGGAATCAGGCTCTGTGCCTGTACAATATGCTATTCTGAGATTAAATGTCA
Source organism: Phyllobates terribilis (assembly GCF_046119375.1). Taxonomy (NCBI): domain Eukaryota; kingdom Metazoa; phylum Chordata; class Amphibia; order Anura; family Dendrobatidae; genus Phyllobates; species Phyllobates terribilis. Next base: position 876,375,884 of record NW_027362761.1, read on the forward strand.
AAATCCTGATGACAGATTCCCTTTAATTTATACGGTAGTTATGGAAACGGCATTGTTTAACCGTTCGCAGCCATTTCCATGGCCTCACCACTTGTGGCCGGCACCTGAATGGTGTAAAGATAGAAATATTCCTTTAGGCCCCCTTCACACGTCAGCTTTGCATGTTCATATGCGACCCGTTTTTAAAGGGCCGCAAATCCGGACATATGCACACCCATTGTATTCAATGAGTCTGCACACATGTCAGGTTTTTCCATGTGAAAAACCCACAGACATGTCAGTTTTTTTGCGCAGCATGCACAAAATGAGTGCTGCACACGTGTACATTGATGACACACGGAGATTACATCCGTGTGTCATCAGTGTGACACGTACCGGTGCCTGGGAATCAGCGGTATAATTTGCACTGATCCCCGGCTCCGGCTTCTGGAGGCTACTCTCATCATTGTTCCCTGCTTGCACTGAGATCAGTGCGAGCAGGAGACAATGTTGAGAGTTGTATTCAGCCCCCGCTGTCTACAACAAGTGTAAAATAAAGAATAGGATAAAAAAATACCTTATACTCACCTTAACAGGACATGAAGCCCAGGTGTTAGTAATGGGAAGGCATATATAAGACGTCCCCATTACCCCATAGTAAAACTTGGAAATAAACACAGAGCCTGAATAAAATCCTTTATTTAAAATAAAAGTCCACACTGTTTTACACATTTATTTAAAAATAAAAAACACATATACTCACCTTACGCCTATTCCTCTGAAGCACGTGTCCCCCCGTAAAAGACAGAAATAATAAACAACAATACTCACCTTACACCTAATCCATCAAAGCCCTTGTTCCCTGTAAAAAAACAAACAAAAAAAACCACCATATCCTTCACCCTTCCGACATACTGTCCCACGCCATAATCCATCTCTGCGATATTTGGTTTCAGAGGAATAGGCGTAAGGTGAGTATAAATGTGTTTTTTATTTTTAAATAAATGTGTAAAACAGTGTGGACTTTTATTTCACATAAAGGATTTTATTCAGGCTCTGTGTTTATTTCTCAACTTTTACTATGGGGTTTGTAATGGGGACGTCTTATATACCAGTACTGTTTTTTCCAGTACAGGAATCACCAGGACGTGTGAAGGAGGCCTTAAGCATGCTCTCTTTGTTATGTTTTTGCCACGCTGCTAAACCCGGTCTCCTCAGCCATCTAGAAAATGAAAATGGAAGACACGAAACTAAGTTGCTATCTCTATGCCCCTCAGGGCTTGTTTAACCTTGCAGATCTCTTTCTATATGGCCTAGTAAGGCCTATAGGTATAATAAATTGAATAGACGTAGAAAGAGCAAGAGCAGAGGGATGCTTACAGCACTCGCTCTGGTAGGCTCGGTTGGTCCATATATTCATCTGAATGACAGCGTGTAATATTACATTTCCCTTGAAGTGGCCAAAAAGTATAGCCAGCCACATCTTTCTTTAATAAACTCACTTTATTCCAGTTCTCATTATAAATGGGGTGTCTGTGATGATAAAACCCTTTTAACTTTACCATTTTTAATGGAGACCCATATTTCTACAGCTTGAAGTATAGGCCATATATTGCCCTACCTCCTATAGTAAGCGCCTGGACTCAGTTCTTTCAATCTGATCCAGGAATGGCTGAGACGGGAATAACCCCTTTGCCTGTTTCCACTTTCATTGTATGAAGTGTCATCAAAAGTCTCTGTTTTAAACGCCGTTATTCAGCCATGCTAATTTTTTTGTGACAACGACAATCATATCTGTGTAATCCGACAGACCACAACCTGCAGTTAGTTGGATCAATTGCATGGGTGTCCTGTAATATATGGGGATTTCAGTTATAAATGGACAGAAGGACAAATGGTTACGATCCCAGCGTGAAATGCATGTATTTTTTAAATGGCCAGTCATAAATTTTGTTAGATGCGCTCTTTCCATGGCTCCCTTAGACTTGAATGGATCACACCATGGACACCTAACGAGTCTTTTCTAGGGGGAAGCTGTCTTTCAGAATCACTGAGCAGGGTTACAGAATCCCCATTCTCTTAACAAGAGAGTAGTTACTATTCCTAAATTACCCTTCCTGTATACTTCATAATATATTCTTGGTTACTGAGTTCTCATATCGAGGATCATGGTCATGGGGAAAAAAGAAGGATTTGTTTACTTATGTCCATCGGTTAGCAACATACAGATTCTTTCCTGATTGATTCATTGTATCTAGTTGACCTTGCTTTGGTTTGCTGATTGATTACTTCTGGCTGCTTTTCATCTGAACTTTTTATAAATGATCTTGCTGCTTTGCCAAGCGTAATTAGCTTTCATTAGTGGATCCAGCAGCTGATTGTCCATTGCACAGTGAGGGGTAATTATAATATAGGAAGGGTATAATATAGAAATTTGTGCTCCTACCAAGGATCCGGTCTTCACAGGAGAATAGAATAGGAAGGAATTTTATTTAGACTGAAAGATTAAATTAAAAATGGAAAGATAACGATAAGAGATAAAAGAAATATGTGCACAGAAACACAATACCATAGTGATGGGTGGTTGAGTCGCTCCCCAAAGTGTGTAGTAATTAAAGGGGTTTTCCAGGCTTGGGGCTCAATTCTGCAGTCACTCAGTGTGGCTGCAGAGCTGTGAATCCTGTATGGGGATTCTCTGGTACTGGCATCGGTAGCGGGTGGGAGCATGACAAGCATACTATTTGCATACTTAAAAATAATAAATAAAATGGTGGCGCTATTTGGTCGGTCCGTAGGAACCTGCTGCAAGAGGGACAACTACCACAACTGTCTAGGTGAGTAAACTAAAATAAAAAGATACTTGCGCTGGTACCGTAGGATGAACAAGGATGCAAAGAAGAGTGATTATATTAAAAATAGAGTATTTTATAAGAATCAAGTGGGTTAAAAAGCAAGTAATAGATAAACGGTACAGGTGAAAATTTAAATGCAGCTGATAAATAAAATGTCCAAGAGGATAAATAGGCGACCCCGATACACTCCTTGAATGGGACATCATGTTTAAATCATTTTCTAAACAAGCAGTATCTTTTATCATTAATAAAAGGAAACAGCAGCTGATGGATAATAAAACAACAATCTCCAAACTTTTTCAAGACCTAAAACCATACAAAAATCACCCGGAACTCATCAGTCTTTCAAATAGCATCCGTAAGAGAATACACTCAAAAGAAAAAGATATTATGGAAAGAAAACGTCGTAAATTTGGTTGGGACATCATCCTCAACATTGGTTCACGACATGTTAGCAGGGAAGGAATACCTTTTCAAGTCATCGATGAAATAAATGCTAGCCCCCCACCATCAGACAGTCTAGTGTCAGAGGGTAGATTCTCCATATACCCAACAACCGATCAAAACTCCCAAACACAACCTCCTATCAATCCCCCTTCTCCTCCTATCCAGTCCCTATCCTACCTATCCCTACCCAACGAAATTACATCCTTGATACTAACCCCGGTCACTACCCACAACAGATTTGACCCACTTCAAACTATTAGCGAATCACTCTGCACTAACAATGATCATCCTAATCTATCTCAAACCTCAGCTGAGGACAAGATCTACCACCCAACATCCACAAATAAGAAAAAGTGCCAGCAACTGTAATCTTTTCAGTAGGCCCAAAGAAAAAACGTCAGAGAGGTTGTAGAGGAGGGCAACTCTCCAAAAAGAAAAAAAAACAACCGGAAGAAATGAATGATAAGGGCAACTCAATATTTAATCTAAGCAAATATAAATTAAAACTGAATGAAACTAAACTACTGAACAAAGGCTTGAAGTATGCCACAGCGGTAGGCCTCAATAAATTTCAGACTTTTGTTGGAGTCAAACAATTTATGAGAAAACTGGCCTTTAAAAAGTACTACTTAAAAAGGGAAACCCAAAAGACCACACTAGAGAACCCAAATCCACTGACCTCTAACTATATTCACAACAATCTCAAAAATAAATCGAAATTCCATCTCCTTAATGAATATTCCACAGCATTTGAAAGTTTTCAGCAAAATGTTATTTCAGACATACGCAATCTCAGTAACAAGAGATGTGCTAAATTAAAAAACAATCTCAGCTTGACCGAACGTAAGCAAGTGAAACTTCTCCAAAACAACCACAATATAACTATACGTCCCGCAGACAAGGGAGGAGGAATCATCATTCTCGATAACGAACAATATCATGCGGAAGCAACCAGACTCCTCAGTGATGAGCACATACAATGATCCTACCCTCATGTACTCCAAGGAATTGAGACATTCTTCAGAAAGGGTGCTTGAGGCTGGTTATATAAATAAAGCAGAATTTGAGTATATCAACATCCCTGCCCCAAGAATTACTGTCTTCTACTACCTCCCTAAAATGCATAAATCACTACAAAATCCCCCGGGAAGACCTATCATTTCAGAGATTCAATGTCTCACATCTAATCTATCTAGATACATTGATAATCACCTCCACGATTTGGCCCCTTTACTACCTGCCTATATTAAGGACAGCCAGCACGTATTACGTCTATTAAAACAAATCACATGGCAGGATAATTATATTCTTGGCACCTTGGACATCACGTCTTTATATACAGTAATCCAACATGAAAAAGGGTGCCAGGCAGCAACATACTTTCTTCAAAAAACAAAACAAAATGCCTAATGACCAAATCTCTTTCATTAAGGACTGTATGCTTTTCATTCTTAAGCATAACTATTTTAAACACGGTGAGCACTACTACACCCAGCAATGGGGCACAGCAATGGGGACCAGGTTCGTGCCAAGTTACGCCAACCTATATGTGCGTAGATGGGAGGAGTCCACCATCTACCCAGGGGGGTCTCTGCTCGCGAACCTGATCCTGTAACATACCTGGCGGCGTTCTTGCATAGGGCACCATCTCCCACTATGCAAGATCGCAAACTTGATCATCAGTCCAGTCTGCTAGCCTGGCTTCTTTCCATGCTGTCTGTTTGTCTCTGTTCTGACTGCTTAGGGCGGCGGCCCGGTCACTTCCTGTTTATTGTAGCTGCTGTGGGCACACCCCTAATGAGTCCTCAGCCTATTGCTGTCAGTCACTGGATATTTAAACCAGCTTCACCTGGAAGCTTATGCCTGAGCAACGCTTTCATTCAGTGAACTTGACTCTGAATGTGCCAGGTCCTGTTCTGTTCTTGTCTGTTTCCGCCACTCTGGGGACTGTATTCCCAGACTGGCTCCTGTATCTCTTTCAGTAGCATTTCCTGTCTGAACTGTACCCTAGCCTGTTCGTCCCGCCCTCTGGGGGCCGCATACCCTGACTCGCTCCTGTATCTCGCTGCAGTGTCAGTTCCTGTCTGAACACTCAGTCCCTGTCTGAACACTCTCCTAGCCTGTTTCTTGTTTTTCTCTATGTCCGTACCTTCCCTTTTTCTGCAGTGTCTGTACCTGCACCTAACTCCTACTCGTTGTCGCTGTACTTCCGTTTGTGAGTTTAGAGTCCACTCACTACTTCATTGCAAGTATCTTGTGTGTATCTGGTTCTGCCTTTCCCTTCCAGTCTGTTCCGTGTGAACAGAGCCCTGTCCCCTCTGCTCTGCCTTGCTCACCGCTCCGGCGGTTCCTGCCTGCTCTGCCTTGCTCACCGCTCCGGCGGTTCTTGCCTGCTCTGCCTTGCTCACCGCTCCGGTGGTTCTTGCCTGCTCTGCCTTGCTCACCGCTCCGGCGGTTCTTGCCTGCTCTGCCTTGCTCACCGCTCCGGCGGTTCTTACCTGCTCTGCCTTGCTCACCGCTCCGGCGGTTCTTGCCTTCTCTGCCTTGCTCACCGCTCCGGCGGTTCTTGCCTGCTCTGCCTTGCTCACCGCTCCGGCGGTTCTTGCCCGCTCTGCCTTGCTCACCGCTCCGGCGGTCTCTGCCCGCTCTGCCTTGCTCACCGCTCCGGCGGTTTCTCTCTGCTCTGCCTTGCTCACCGCTCCGGCGGTTTCTGCCTTGCTCACCGCTCCGGCGGTTCTCGTTCTGCTCTGCCTTTGCTCACCGCTCCAGGCGGCCTCGTTCTGCTCTGCCTTTGCTCACTGCTCCAGACGGCCTCGCTCTGCTCTGCCTTTGCTCACCGCTCCAGGCGGCCTCGCTCTGCTCTGCCTTTGCTCACCGCTCCAGGCGGTCTCGCTCTGCTCTGCCTTTGCTCACCGCTCCAGGCGGTCTCGCTCTGCTCTGCCTTTGCTCACCGCTCCAGGCGGTCTCGCTCTGCTCTGCCTTTGCTCACCGCTCCAGGCGGCCTCGCTCTGCTCTGCCTTTGCTCACCGCTCCAGGCGGCCTCGCTCTGCTCTGCCTTTGCTCACCGCTCCAGGCGGCCTCGCTCTGCTCTGCCTTTGCTCACCGCTCCAGGCGGTCTCGCTCTGCTCTGCCTTTGCTCACCGCTCCAGGCGGCCTCGCTCTGCTCTGCCTTTGCTCACCGCTCCAGGCGGCCTCGCTCTGCTCTGCCTTTGCTCACCGCTCCAGGCGGTCTCGCTCTGCTCTGCCTTTGCTCACCGCTCCAGGCGGCCTCGCTCTGCTATGCCTTTGCTCACCGCTCCAGGCGGTCTCGCTCTGCTCTGCCTTTGCTCACCGCTCCAAGCGGTCTCGCTCTGCCCTGCCTTTGCTCACCGCTCCAGGCGGCCTCGCTCTGCTCTGCTCTTGCTCACCGCTCCAGGCGGCCTCGCTCTGCTCTTGCTCACCGCTCCGGCAGCCTCTCCCTGCTCTGCTCTTGTTCACCGCTCCGGCGGCCTCGCTCTGCTCTGCTTGTCTACCACATCTGCGGTTCTGTTCCTGAGTCCCAGTCTGTACTGGACCTTATCCAGTCTGTGCTTGCCAGTACTCCCTGCCTGCATACCAGTCGTGCTTACCAGTGCCCGCCTGTCTGCATACCTGCCGTGCCTGCCTATACCCACCAGTCAGTGTGCCAGCCTAACCTGCCTGTTCCTGTATTCTCCGGTGTGGGTCAGCAGCCGTGTCTGGGGTCTGACCTGGTGTAGCACCTGGTCCCTCTGCTCGGTTCCTCCCTGGTGCACGGCGTCGTTAGCCGTCGTGCGACTTTGGTTTGATCGGGTAGATACTTAGTTACGCCCCTCCAGGCACTCTCCGGTTCATGGTCCAGTGGGATCACTAAACACGCACACGCTAGTCAGTCTGGGCATGTGCATAACAGATCCTATGGCATCTATTCATTGATGATATCATATTTATATGGTTAGGCAACCAAACATCCCTGGATACTTTCATCAATGAAATCAATCAAAATTCCTTCTTTTTACAATTTGCATCCACCACTAGCAGTAATCAAATCAGCTTCCTCGATCTCAACATTCATATATGTGACCATCAAATTCAGACCTGCACCTATACCAAACCTACCGACTCGAACATGTTTATATCTTTGGATAGTTGCCATCTTCCGTGTTGGTTACTGAACATTCCCAAAAGCCAATTTATGTGGTTACATAGAAACTGCTCTAACAGCAATTACTTTGAGGAGGAAGCTGATCAATTAACTGCCAAATTTCAACAAAAAATCATTAAAAAACATTGGGATAACCGAAAAGAGGATAAAATTATTGGTGATAAACTTCCCAACAAAGCACGCAACTTAGGGAATATGGTAGCCCCTATCGTCCAAAATTCCTCTTCTCAAACAACTAAAGTTCTCCCCTTCCATAAAGATATAGGCGTTTTTTCCCATGCAGAAAATGCGCTGTTTGTAAGAAACTAAATATGACGAAACAAAAAATAATTAAAGAGGGAGACGTGGCACACACTATCCCAGATTTTATTACTTGTACTACCGAGGGGGTCATTTACTGTATTAAATGCCCATGCAAAAAGTTATACGTAGGGAGAACTAAACGCCCTATTCACATCCAGATCAATAAACATTTGCACAGCATTACCAATAAATTTGATGGACACCCCTTATCTAAACATTTTATAGAAAAACATGGGCGTTCCATAATAGGTACACAGGTGACGGGTATTCAAAAAGTACAAAAAAACTGGCGAAAAGGCGACTATTTAAAACAAATGTCACGGGTAGAAAGCAAGTGGATATTTATTCTTGACACCTTGAAGCGAAAAGGCTTAAATTCAAAGATTGAACTGTATGCTTTCAATGAGGATTAATATCCTTCAAGTGCTGAAGCTGACAATCCAATTAAACATCCACCATCCAAGCACCTATAAAAAGGACCAATCAATGCCTGGACCAGCTCTGAGGAAGGAAACCGCCGTTTTCCGAAATGCGTCAGCCCATTTTTGGTCCTCCTAGGCCACTGTACGGGAACCCATCATGTGACGTGACGTCACGAAGGTCCTATCCCGCTGCTGAGCGCTGTGCAGGTCCTCACCCGCATCACCTAACGCCGACAGACTAAGAGCAGGTAGGAGCAGCAGCTCTCCGGCCAGGACCCTGCCCCTCCCCTCTCCACCACACACTACCTCAAGCCGCCCAGGCATCCTGTACACGTCAAGCAGTACACAGAAAAGCGATCCTCCATCTGGACTACAACTTACCCGGGCCCTGCATCGCCAGGCACACTTGAGGAAATCTTACCAACGCAACTGTAAGTCCAGTTTCATTATCCTGTGCAGCCCCACGAACTTCAGATCTTCACAGACGCTCACAGGCATTGTGTTCAATATTTACAGGTCTTTTCATTCAGGGAATAAGTTCCTTAAGGAAGAACACCTACTCAAAAGGTCTTCAGATCCGGCCATACACTGCCTATGAATTACAGCTTAACGCGCCATTCACGCCAGCTCATTACACCCAACATCGATGAATCAAAAGGGGTTTAGTCACCTGCGGCATTACCCATGCCCACAATCTGACTAATCTACAACCCCACACCCCTAAAAGCCATCTGGGCAATCCTGGACCCCAGCTGTAATATCTACTGCCTAACATCGCAGGTAAACATCCATCACCTGACACCTGCAACTCATTCCCCCTGGCTACCAGGTGTAAATTTATGACCAAATCTATTGACCCCCTCAACTAAGTCTTCTACTTCCATCACCTACTTATTTATTCATTTTACTTTATCCACAGGACTATAAATCTCCAGCACCTCTGCAGGTTCTTTACTCATTCATCAAAAAAACTTGTCTTATAGAAAAGGTATATCAATCTTCTCTAGGTATTCATATAGAGCTGAACTATAATCCTTAACCCTATACCTCTGCTCACAGACCTCTTCTCTCCCTGGAGACTCTGACCCAGCAGGATCCATCCCCTGGCTCCTACACCATTAATCACTGAGGTAATCTTGCTCTCAACATCTACCCTTAGACCATTCGGTAACCAAGTTTTTAAACATTAACTTTTTCTCCCCAGTGGATTTTCCATTCTGAACTACCTACAACATTGACTAAAATAGGACCATCCTACATCTTTCTATCTTGGACCATATCTACCAATCCCAGTGTCCTTACCTTTTATATTTTTTATTTTATACTTTCCAGCTATTATCCTCTTGGACATTTTATTTATCAGCTGCATTTAAATTTTCACCTATACTGTTTATCTATTACTTGCTTTTTAACCCACTTGATTCTAATAAAATATTCCATTTTTAATATAATCACTCTTCTTTGCATCCTTGTTCATTCTACGGTACCAGTGCAAGTATTTTTTTTTATTATATTTGCATACATATGCCATCTAGTGCACGTCTACTCAAAATGTGGCTGGAAGTATGTAAATCGCATTCTTGCAGTCACATGACCAGCCAGCACCAGAGAATCCTGAAAGCATGCACGGTGCACGCTGTGAGGAGTCACAAGTCTGCAGTCACAACGAGTGACTGCAGACTTAGGCTTCAATCCTGAACAACCCCTTTAAGTGAAAATTTTGACTTCCAGCGCACAAGCAAACTAAAATAATTTGAACATTACAAATAATCAAATTTGCATAAACAATTAAACAGTTTTCTAGTATCATCTTTATGTCTAAAAGATGAACATACTTTTCTTATACTAATAACCAAGTCAGTATTTGTCCTTCACTGATTTCAAAACATAAAATGTGAAATGCAGTGTACATATACAGTCATGGCTGAAATTGCTGGCACCCTTGAAATTGTTCTAGAAAATGAAGTATTTCTCCCAGAAAATTATTGCATTTACACATGTTTTGTTATACACATGTTTATTTCCTGTGTGTATTTGAACAACACTATAAACAGAGGAAAAGAAGACAAATTGGACATAATTTCACACAGAACCACAAAAATGGGCTGGACAAAATTGTTGGCACCCTCAACTTAATATTTGGTTACACACCCTTTGGAATAAATAACTGCAATCAATCGCTTCCTATAACCATTAACAAGATTCTTACACCTCTCAACTGGAATTTTGACCATTCTTCTTTTGCAAACTGCTCCAGGTCTCTCATATTTGAAGGGTGCCTTCTCCCAACAGCAATTTTAAGATCTCTCCACAGGTGTTCAATGGGATTTAGATCCAAACTCATTGCTGGCCACTTCAAAGCTCTCCGGCACTTTGTTTCCATCAATTTCTGGTTGCTTCTTAAAGTATGTTTGGGATAATTGTTCTGCTGGAAGACCAATTACCTAGGACACAAACCCAGCTTTCTGACTCTGGGCACTACATTGCAACCCAAAATCCTTTGGTGATCTTCAGATTTCATGATGCATTGCACGCAGTCAAGGCATCCAGTGCCAGAGGCTGCAAAACAACCTAAAACATCTGTGAACTTCCACCATATTTGACTGTAGGTACTGTGCTCTTTTCTTTGTAGACCTCATTCAGTTTTTGGTAAACAGTAGAATGATGTGCTTTGCTAAAAAGTTGGCTTACTCACATACATTTTGGCAAACTGCAGTTTAGCTTTTTTATGTCTGTGTCAGCAGTGGGGTCCTCCTGGGTCTCCTGCCATAGCGTTTCATTTCATTCAAACGTCGATGGATAGTTCGCACTGACACTTATACATCCTGAGCCTGTGTGACAGCTTGAATTTCTTTGGAACTTGATTGGGGCTGGTTATCCACCATCTGGACTATCCTGCATTGCAAGCTTTCATCAATTTTTGTCTGCCTTCCACAACCAGGGAGATTAGCTACAGTGTCATGTGTTGTAAACGTCTTGATTATGTTGCGCACCGTCGACAAAGGAACATCAAGATCTCTAGAGATGGACTTGGAACCTTGCGATTGTTGATATTGTTCATCAATTTTGGTTCTCGAGTCCTCAGACAGTTCTCTATGCTTAGTGTGGCACACACAGACGCCCACACCTGTTACTTGGCACAGGTGAGTTTGAATGAGCATAACATGCTGTAAGCCATGATCATCAACATTAACAGAAATAAACACTTGAAATAGATCACTCTGTTTGTAATGACTCTATATAATGAGTTTCACTTTTTGTATTGAAAAACTGAAATAAATTAACTTTTTGATGATATTCTTATTTAGTGAGATGCACCTGTATATTGATTATTTCTTGATCAGTTAAGTGTGTGGTAGTAAAGCACTTAATTAGAGAGATCTTTTTCATACTTGCATTACATCGGACTTTGTCTTTTCTTAAAGACTTGCTCAAAAAAAGTGAAACACAGTAAAACACTGAGCTCTCCTGATTCGGTCTCTTTTTTCCATTTTGTGCTGTGACGCTCCATTGCAGAGATATTTACCGTATATTCCGGCGTATAAGACGACCTGGTTTATAAGACGACCCCCCTACTTTCCTGTTAAAATATAGAGTTTAGGATATATTCACCGTATAAGACTACCCCTTTTCCAACGCATACCAAACACCGGTAAAAATTAAAAAAAAACAGATTTGAATTTAACATGGTCCTTTTTTAATTTAAATTCTTATGACATGCAGGTATATAGCAGGAAAACTGTCACTCATAAACATATTAAAATAGGGGGGACCCCACGTCATTTTTTGGGGGGGTCCCCCATTCTAATAGCTAGTAAAGGCTAGGTATTCAGCTGGGGGCTGATATTAATGTGGCACCCCAGGGGTCTGGTTTTCCACAGTAATGTAATGTTATGTCTGAGAGCAGGTGGGAGGTCCTTTGGTCAGGGATCCTGTGCATGCCACACCTCCTGCCCAGTCTTGGGAGGGGAAGAACTTCCCCTGTATAAACCCGGGGCTGAGGCAGGGTGAGTCAGACAAGGAGAGTGGAGACAAGAAGCAGCATAGGAAACAGCAGAGTTACAAGGAGTCAGGGGCTGGCAGCTGCAGAGTTCGCCCTGACTAAGAAGATTCTTTACCGGACCCGGAGTCCGAGGCTGTGGGGACTAACTCCTACCCAGCAGCAGAATCCGTCAGGCAGGGGATTTCAGGTCCTCTGGCCCAGAAGCCCGAAGGCACGGTCACACGCGTGGGACCAGCACCGCCATCGTGGAGCGGAAGCCATTAGAAGGCCCCGAGTCACCGGCCATACGGGTGAGCACCACACGGTACACTCAGGGACGTGGGCTACTTACATCAGCTTCTAGCAAGGTAGCCAGAAGAGTACAGTCAGTTTGGGAGGCCTACAACTACGCCTGGCCAGGGGAGATCCCATCTGCTCAAAGACTGACCAGGCCCCGTTTGCTAGCAAGTACTCCGGGAGGGTCTGTCGTTGTTACCAGTAAAGACCCTGAACTACACCGTACCGTCTCTGAGTGGTTCCTGCTACCCCCATCATCCACGTCGGCTGCCCTGAGGCCATACCCCTCCCGTTGGGGGTTATACTATCACGCTGCACAATCCTACCACCGGCCTCAGCGGTCTGCCCTGCAGCAGCAGCTCCCTGGCTGCACTCAACGGGTGGCGTAGTCCTCAACTATTTACTACTAATAGACTGCCGTCTAGTTTGACTCCCTGGGCACGGACCGGGTCACCGCCACGAGACTACAACCCTCCACTGATCCGGCTCCGGGTAGGCTCCCGCGTGCGCAACGCAGCGCGACACATTCCCAGGGGCGCGTCAACTTTGGCGTAGTCGGCAGGATCTCGTGCCCGCAACCACCGAGTACTGCGTGCCTGAAAAGCAAAGACTGTTCAAACTTACCAGTGGTGAAGATTCCCGCTATCCGTGGAGGTTTCCCGCCATCCGGCGCCATCTTCTACCTTCTTCCCGCCATCGGTGAAGTTTCCCGCCATCCGGCGCCATCTTCGGCCTTCTTCCCGCCATCCGTGGAGTTTTCCCGCCGTTGGACGCCATCTTGGGGACGCCGCGCGGGAAGAAGAGGGGCGTGGACTCTGAAAGCGCGCGAGAACTGAAGCCCCGCCTCACGTCCGGACGTTGCGTAAGGTCCTGGAAGGAGCCCAGCAGACGCCGACGTCACAGGAGCGCGACGGAAGGTCCTCAACCCTGACGATCCACTGCGGAGCCGCGGCCTACGGAAGAGGATCATCGCAAGGTAGGCCACGGTCCACTAGGGGGGAGGAAGATGTCGGATACGGAGGAGAGCTTCACTGCCCCAACCCCCGCCAGCGCTACCGCTGCTGCAGTTATGCCCTTCACAATGCCCTATATCCCGGGAGCAGCTTGGCTACCCCAGTACTCAGGGGAGTCACATACCCTGCATGACTTTAGAGAAAAGCTGGATAGCCTCTTCCAGGTGTACCCCCTCACAGAAGAGCAAAAAGTGAGCATCCTGGTGGCCCAACTAACCGGGGCAGCCAAAAGGGAAGTAAAATCCTGGCCACCTGGGAGGAAGACTGTCGCAGGGATACTAACCCGGCTGAAGGACACCTTTGATACCCGCACCTCAGCCGAGATTAAGCTTAGATTCTACGGGTGCAAGCAGCGAGCGCATGAGAGTATAAGGGACTATGCACTAAACCTACAAGAGGCCCTGAGGGCCATAAAGCAGACCGACCCTGATGGGGTGGGAAACGAGGACAGGCTGTTGACTGAACAATTTATAGAGGGTTTATATTGCAATGCCCACCGAACCCAGTTGCGGGCAATGGCCTTACAGGATCCCCATCTGGACTTTGCACAGTTCAAGGACAGAGCCATCCGGGTGCTCCGAGAACCGGCACTAGGTGGCGTTGTGACCCACAGACGCCCCACTACCACTTACTACCAGGAGGCGTCGCCCTTGTCAGCAGGGCCTGTGGGAGCTGATGCGCAGGCTTTGGACAATGACCCGGCTCCAGACCTACACCATCAGGTCCAAGAGCTAGCTAAGAGCGTTGCTGCGCTAACCCGAACTGTGCAGTCTTTACAGGTTTCCACCCCAGGGAAGATCCAGCTGGCATCCGGACCGGAGGACATCCCGTGGCGTCGACCAAGGAGGACCCCACCGGCCAGAGGAAGACCCAGTGACCGATACAGCGAGGACGGACGACCCATCTGCCGCCGCTGCAATCAATCCGGACATATGGAAAGGTACTGTTCTTTAAACGGGCACAACCTGGGGTAGAGGGCCAACCCCCAGGAAAAAGATCACCAGGCCCATCGAACTGGCGCGACAGATATGTGGGAGGACGTCCAGTCTTGCCTGTGGTACTGGATGGCATTCCCATGAGTGCCCTACTGGATACCGGGTCACAGGTCACCACCATCCCGTACGTGCTCTTCAAGCAGTACTGGAATGACTCGGATATTACCCACTACCCTGACGACGACTTGAGTATCATCGCCAGCAATGGCCAGCCCGTGCCACAGATCGGATTTAAAGAGGTGGCCCTCAAAATCGGTAGAGTCGAACTGGCCGCACAGGGACTGATCATTGTAGATATTGATAAACATGAGAGTCACCCAAAAATAACTCTAGGAACTAACGTAATTGAAAATTGTCTTGCAGAGGTGATTTTCCTTTTACAGCAGGTTGCCAAGAATGCCAGCTCCGGCGAGCAGCGGGTGCTCCAGAAAGAGATCCGGGCACTGATGCAACGGCAACAAGTGGAACTCTCCGGCGGTGAGATTGGTAGCGTAAGAATGTGTGACCCTTTTCCTATTGCCATGCCCCCAAAAAGTGAAATGATGATTTGGTGCCGGGCAGCTATTGGTCTGAGAGGAAGAGATTACCAGGCAATGGTAGAACCAGTTTACTCAGACAGTAGGCCCACCATTTTGACAGCACGGGGGGTGGTCAATGTACGCCATGGGAGGGTGCCCATTCGCATAATAAATATCGGGGAGAGGGAAGTGTACCTGCCCCGGTATGCCACGCTAGCCAAATTATATACCACTAATCAAAATTCTATACAATCTGTGGAACCCTTGCCTCCATCTCACCCGGAGGAAGGTAACGGCTCTAAGAAAGACATGGAGGACTGGTGTCAGCAACTACATTTGGGTACTGATTCCACTCCCTCACATCAGAAACAAGGAGTCTATCGGGTGGTTCAAGAGTATGAGAGAGTGTTTAGTAAACACCCGTTAGACTTTGGGCGGGTCAAGGGGGTAGAACACCGCATCCCCACGGGAGATCATCCTCCCATAAAAGAGAGGTATCGACCCGTACCCCCTGCACACTACCAACACGCCAAGGGGATGCTTCGAGACATGAAGGAGGCTGGGGTAATCCGGGATAGCTGTAGCCCCTGGGCAGCCCCACTAGTTTTAGTCAAAAAGAAAGACAACACCATGAGGATGTGTGTAGATTACCGGAAAATCAACCGTATCACACACAAGGATGCGTACCCCTTACCAAGGATAGAGGAGTCATTGGCTGCTTTAAGATCTGCTAACTTCTTCTCTACCTTGGATCTCACTAGCGGGTACTGGCAGGTTCCTGTAGCAGAGGCGGACCGGGAGAAGACCGCATTCACCACCCCGATGGGACTTAGCGAGTTCACCTGCATGCCGTTCGGACTCTGCAACGCCCCAGGAACCTTCCAACGATTAATGGAGTGCTGTCTGGGCCACAGAAACTTCGAGACGGTCCTGTTGTACCTGGACGATGTCATCGTATACTCCAAAACTTATGAGGACCACCTGAAACACCTGGCGGAGGTGTTTGAAGCTCTGGCGAGTTACGGCCTAAAGGTGAAACCCTCCAAGTGTCACCTCCTGAAACCAAAGGTGCAATACCTGGGACACGTGGTGAGCGCTGACGGAGTGGCTCCCGACCCCGATAAGATCACCGCAATTAAGGGATGGCCAAGCCCCTCCAGCGTAAAAGAAGTGCGGCAGTTCCTAGGGTTGGTAGGCTACTACCGAAGGTTTATTCCCGGTTTCACCAAAAAGGCAGCGCCTATGCAGGACCTCCTGATAGGCCAGTCCCGGAAGGCCAAGAACCAGAAGCCGCCCTTCAAATGGGAAGAGCTAGAAGAAGAGTCCTTCCGCCAGCTGAAGATGGCCCTCACGGGGGATGAAATCTTGGCGTACCCGGACTATAGCCAGCCCTTCATCCTCTACACCGACGCCAGTAACATCGGGCTAGGAGCCGTACTGTCCCAGATTCAGCAGGGGAGAGAACGAGTAATCTCCTATGCCAGCCGAAAACTGCGACCCACCGAAAGGAACCCCGAGAATTACAGCTCATTTAAGTTAGAGTTCCTGGCCGTGGTATGGGCAGTCACCGAGCGCTTTAGGCATTACCTCGCTTCTTCCCGGTTCACCGTATACACGGATAACAACCCGTTGATACACCTGGACACGGCAAGACTCGGTGCCCTGGAGCAGAGGTGGATGGCCCGTCTGTCCAACTACGAGTTCACAATCAAATACCGGGCAGGACGCTCCAATACTAACGCGGATGCCCTGTCCAGGATGCCCAACCTGCCGGACGAAGGAGAAGATCCGGAGGGACTGGAAGAAGTTGAACTCCCTGCGTTCCACCGTCATGGGACTATCCAGTATTCCCACCGGGTAAGGGGTAAGCAGGCTGCTACGTTGAACCCCTTACCCCACTACAACTGGGCGGAAACGCAAGACAGCGACCCTGCCGTCCGACTAGTGAAGGAGATGCTGACTCGGCCGGAGGCTCGCCTTGAACCAGACGCTCCGGAGGAAGCCAAACAACTATGGGCGGAGAAGAGTCGACTATTCCTTTACAAGGGGAAGTTGTGCCGCAGAATGGTCAACTCCCGGACGCATGAACTACTCTGGCAAGTAGTGGTGCCACGAAGAGACGCAGCCATGGTGATGGAGGCATACCACGACGGAGCTGGACACTTCGGGTGGAAAAAGCTGGAGTTCCTGCTGCGCGAGCGGTTCCACTGGGTAGGCATGAGGGGAACCATCGAGAAGTGGTGCAGAGACTGTGGCCCGTGCAATCTGAGAAGGAAGGACCGGGCCAGCCAGAAGACTCCCCTGCAGTCCATCGTCACCCGGCAACCGTTGGAACTGGTAGCCTTGGATCATGTAAAACTGACCCCAAGCAGAAGTGGCTACGTCTACGCGTTAACCATCGTGGATCATTACTCCCGGTTCTTGGTTGTCGTCCCCGTCAAGGACTTAACGGCTCAAACAGCAGCTAGAGCCTTCCAGCAGCACTTCTGCCGTCCACACGGGTACCCGGACCAAGTGCTGACGGACCAGGGACCTGCCTTTGAAGCGGAGGTCTTCCAGGAATTCTGCAATCTGTATGGCTGCCGGAAGATAAGGACGACACCCTACCATCCGCAAACTAATGGACTTTGTGAAAAAATGAACCAGGTGGTAATGGATCTTCTAAAAACATTGCCCCTGGAAGAACGCAGTCTGTGGCCTGAGAAGTTGCCCGATCTGGTGGACCTATACAACCACATCCCGGTAGGTTCCACCAACTGTACCCCGGCTTACCTAATGAGGGCGAGACCTGGTAAGTTACCTGTTGACCTGGAAATGGGAGTACTGACACCTGAGGACACTTCACCAGAAACAGACTGGGACACAGAGAGGCAGCAGCAGTACCGGAGAGTACAAGAGAGCGTGGAGCGAAGTCTCTGTCAGGCTAGGGAAAGACAAGAGAAGACTTACAACCAGTATGCTCCCGCTGTTCCCCTGGTACCCGGAGAGCAGGTCTTGAAGAGGAAAAGACGGCTCCACAAGTTGGATGACCAGTGGGAGAAGGACCCGTACACCGTACTGCCCTCAAGCCACGAGAACCCGAAGGTCTGTACCATCAGTAAAGACGGAGGGGAAACCACAGCCATTGTGTCCCGGGACCACCTGAAGAAGTGTCCCGAACAACTGAGGAACCCTGAAGAGGAACAAGAAGACCATCGACCCGTGGGAGAAAGGGAAGATATGGTTAGTACCGTGCTCGGGGACTTCCCTCGGTCTTGGACTCAAGTCAATGGTGCAGTTGTGGTACCCGTACTCACCTTCCTCCAACCATCATCCCAAGAACCAACGGAGCAACGGGTAGAGCTGGAAGAACAGCCGGTCCAGGAGGCAGAAGACTCCACACGAGTAGAACAGGAGAATCAACCCTCTGCTTATAGTGAGCCTGCCGTACCCCTAGTGAGACAAAGAGCCGGTAGACAGCTGCCCAGTTTACCCTTGACAGCTCCTACACCCTGTAGTTCGGGGCCAGACAGTCAGCTCCGTAGGTCCACTAGGGCCACTAGAGGCCAGTTACCCGCACGCTGGAGAATTTGAAGTGTAAAAATAGTTTTATTTATGTTTATCTGTGTATTGTTGCTTGTGTATAATTTTGTGTTTCCAGTTGTTTTTAGGAAACCTTGGTGGATTTACCGGGAATCCTTGTATATAGTTGGAGCGTAACCCAGGATGGACTAGAGACTGTTAAGGACTCGGGGTAGGACAGACCCCTACCTGGTTACGTCTCCCTGTGTTGGTGAAATGGACACCTTTGCTTTTCTTCAAAGACTGCATCCGGTTGCGGACACGCCGTAACCATCTTATGTGTTTTTCTTATAGTATTGTTATTGTTATACTTTGTTATGTTTTTCTAAATGTGTTTAGTCCCGGAGTACTAAATTTCACTAGGGGGGAATGTGGCACCCCAGGGGTCTGGTTTTCCACAGTAATGTAATGTTATGTCTGAGAGCAGGTGGGAGGTCCTTTGGTCAGGGATCCTGTGCATGCCACACCTCCTGCCCAGTCTTGGGAGGGGAAGAACTTCCCCTGTATAAACCCGGGGCTGAGGCAGGGTGAGTCAGACAAGGAGAGTGGAGACAAGAAGCAGCATAGGAAACAGCAGAGTTACAAGGAGTCAGGGGCTGGCAGCTGCAGAGTTCGCCCTGACTAAGAAGATTCTTTACCGGACCCGGAGTCCGAGGCTGTGGGGACTAACTCCTACCCAGCAGCAGAATCCGTCAGGCAGGGGATTTCAGGTCCTCTGGCCCAGAAGCCCGAAGGCACGGTCACACGCGTGGGACCAGCACCGCCATCGTGGAGCGGAAGCCATTAGAAGGCCCCGAGTCACCGGCCATACGGGTGAGCACCACACGGTACACTCAGGGACGTGGGCTACTTACATCAGCTTCTAGCAAGGTAGCCAGAAGAGTACAGTCAGTTTGGGAGGCCTACAACTACGCCTGGCCAGGGGAGATCCCATCTGCTCAAAGACTGACCAGGCCCCGTTTGCTAGCAAGTACTCCGGGAGGGTCTGTCGTTGTTACCAGTAAAGACCCTGAACTACACCGTACCGTCTCTGAGTGGTTCCTGCTACCCCCATCATCCACGTCGGCTGCCCTGAGGCCATACCCCTCCCGTTGGGGGTTATACTATCACGCTGCACAATCCTACCACCGGCCTCAGCGGTCTGCCCTGCAGCAGCAGCTCCCTGGCTGCACTCAACGGGTGGCGTAGTCCTCAACTATTTACTACTAATAGACTGCCGTCTAGTTTGACTCCCTGGGCACGGACCGGGTCACCGCCACGAGACTACAACCCTCCACTGATCCGGCTCCGGGTAGGCTCCCGCGTGCGCAACGCAGCGCGACACATTCCCAGGGGCGCGTCATTAGTAGCCTGGGAAGCTCCGTGGGTATTACCCCCTTCCCAGACTTCAAACATCTGCCCCAGCCGTCTGCTTAACCTCCGCTAGAGACTATAATGATGGTGGATCCCACGCCAATTTTCTTTTTAAAAAATCCTTTATTTTAACACTAAATGACAATTGAGGGGTTAATAAAGATGCAGTCCCTAAATTATTATTAATTTTGTAATTAATTTTTCCCAAAAATGTTGACGTGGGCTTCGCCATATTTTTGTGTCCAGCCAGGTACAGCAGGCAGGAACGGGCTGCCCCCAACCACCAGCTGCCTATTTGTACCTGGCCGGACACAACAATATAGGGAAGCCCTTTTTTTTTTAATTATTTCATGAAATAATTAAAAAAAAAAAGACGTGGGGCTTCGCCCTATTTTTGTGTCCAGCCAGGTACAACTAGGCAGCTGGGGGCTGGAATCCGCAGCGCAGGGAGGCCCAAGCTTTCTGGGCCCCCCCCGCTGCAAATTGCAGTCCGCAGCCACCCCGGAAAATGGCGCGTTCATAGAAGCGCCATCTTCTGGCGCTGTACCCAACTCATCCAGGGCCCTGGTGCGGTGGCTCACTGGGTAATAAAGGGGTTAGGGCCAGCTTGGCATTATCAGCTGGCCCTAAGCCCGAAATTCATGGGGTCACGCCAATATTAGACATGACCACCATGAATTTCTAGTAAAGTAATTAAAAAAAACACAACACCCAGAATAAAGTCCTTTAATTGAAATAAAGACACAATTTTTTAATGTTCTAAATTAAACCATACTTACCATCACGCCCATTCCAGCTGAAGCCAACGATCTCCTGCAATAAAAGTAAAATAATAAAGCAACCTCATCCTTACCTTTCCATGGTTCCCAGGACCGGTCCAGCTCTGCTACATTCACATGACAGGCTGCACCGCAGCAGAACGCTGCCGTTCAGCTTGCCATGCGGCAGACACTGAGAAGCGCAGGCATGCTTGCGCTCCTCAGTGTCTGACTGTGACGGCATCCAGATGAGCCGAGATCATGTCCAATGAACTCGGCTCACCTCATGCACGTCACTGACAGCGTGGGAAAATTCTCCTGCTCCCCGCATGCGCAGTAGAAGTTTCCCACGCTGTCAGTGACGGACGTCCAGGAGGTGAGCTGAGTTCATTGTCGGCTCATCTGGATGCCGTCACAGTCAGACACTGAGTAGCGCAAGCATGCCTGCGCTTCTCAGTGTCTGCGGGATGACAGGCTGGATGGCAGCGTTCTGCTGCGGTCCAGCCTGTCATCTCGATGTAGCAGAGCTGAAGCTGTCCTGGGAACCATGGAAAGGTAAGGATGAGGTTGCTTTATTATTTTACTTTTATTGCAGGAGATCGTTGGCTTCAGCTGGAATGGGCGTGATGGTAAGTATGGTTTAATTTAGAACATTAAAAAATTGTGTCTTTATTTCAATTAAAGGACTTTATTCTGGGTGTTTGTGTTTTTTTTTAATTTGACTATGGGGTTAGTAATGGGGGTGTCTTATAGACGCCTCTCCATTACTAACCTGGGCTTGATGTCAGCTGGCATTATAAGCTGACATCAACCCCAGCCCTATTACCCCCTGCCACCGCTAAAGGGCAGCGTGGAAGAGCGAGGCTAAGTGCCAGAATTGGCGCATCCTATGGATGCGCCATTTCTGGGGCGGCTGACGGCTGGTGTTTCTAGCCTGGGAGGGGGCCAATATTCATGGCTCCCTTCCTGGGCTATTAATATCAGCCCCCAGCTGTCTGCCTAGCCTTTGCTAGCTATTAAATTAGGGGGGACCCCACGTCATTTTTTTTGGGGGGTCCCCCATTTTAATAGCTAGTAAAGGCTAGGTATTCAGCTGGGGGCTGATATTAGTAGCCTGGGAAGCTCCGTGGGTATTACCCCCTTCCCAGGCTTCAAACATCTGCCCCAGCCGTCTGCTTAACCTCCGCTAGAGACTAAAATTAAGGGGAACCCCACGCCAATTTTTTTTTAAATAAATCCGTTATTTTAACACTAGATGACAAGTACAGTAACCAGCACTGTCACTGTACTTCTTATATATGTGACTGACATGTTTCTATCTATCTAATCTATGTGTGAAGCTCTATTCTGTCTGTTATAAATTGTCGGGTACAGATGCTGAATTGCCGGCCGGCTTTTTTAAAGAGACGGTGCACGAAAACACTAATATTTGTTTTAATAAATCCTTTACACTAAATGACAAGTACAGTAAGCAATACTGTCACTGTACTTCATATATATGTGACTGACATGTTTCTATCTATCTAATCTATGTGTGAAGCTCTATTCTGTCTGTTATAAATTGTCGGGTACAGATGCTGAATTGCCGGCCGGCTTTTTTAAAGAGACGGTGCACGAAAACACTAATATTTGTTTTAATAAATCCTTTACACTAAATGACAAGTACAGTAAGCAATACTGTCACTGTACTTCATATATATGTGACTGACATGTTTCTATCTATCTAATCTATGTGTGAAGCTCTATTCTGTCTGTTATAAATTGTCGGGTACAGATGCTGAATTGCCGGCCGGCTTTTTTAAAGAGACGGTGCATGAAAACACTATTATTTGTTTTAATAAATCCTTTACACTAAATGACAAGTACAGTAAGCAATACTGTCACTGTACTTCATATATATGTGACTGACCTGTTTCTATCTATCTAGTCTATGTGTGATGCTCTATTCTTTCTATTCTAAATTGTCGGGTGCCGGCTTATGCCGCTGCTGAATTGCCGGCTTTTCATATATTGTCACAGAAGCGATGCGAACTTCCCTGCTCCGGACACAGCGCAGCGCTTCTGTGACAAGTGAAAGCTGTCAGCACAGAAGCCCTGCGCTGTGTCCGGAGCTGGGAATACGCAGCGATGTGTCAGTTTCAGCACAGAAGCGCTGACTGTCTGGACCTACCGCCGCCGTATTTTAACTCCCTCCACCTTATATTAACTCCGACATGGCAGGGATACGGCCACGGCAGCTTATTAACACCCCCAGAGTATCCCCGCATGTCAATTTCTGAAAGTTCAAAAGCATTACCGGCGTATAAGACGACCCCAGACTAGACAGAAGATTTTTCAGTCTTCAAAAGTCGTCTTATACGCCGGAATATACGGTAACTTGTTTTGCCTTTTGGAGCACAGTGTGTGAAATCTTTGGACATTTTATCAGAGTTTTTTCTGGGGGTGTTTACATTCACATATCCTTCCAACTGCTGCCAATCACAGCTCAGAGGCATCTGAGACTGCTAGGTAAGCTGCCTAGTTGTGATTGACAGCGTCTGGGTGAGAAAGGTGAAAGTGCACAACCCCAGGTAAAACTCTAAATAAACACCCAGTTGGTCTGCAAGCAGAGATTTCACATATTGCCAAAAGCAATGAATGTGAATACTTTTGCAATGTTGTGAAATATACAAAACAGAAAGAAAAGTATAATCAGGAAAGTTCAGGGATTTTTACAAGGTGTTTAGCTCAATATTATTAAGCAAGTGACATCCTCGTTAAAGGACATTTCTACTTGTGGATGTAGTTATTCTTTCACTTTCATTGTATACTTGAGACCTTAACCCCTTAGTGACCAATAGACGTCTTTTTACTGACCTGCGATATAAGAGATTAGCGTTCCCCGACAGGTGACAGTCCTGTAGCTGTCACCTTTACACTATAGCTGACAATTTGCTGCATCAGCCACGATCAGTGTTGGCACCAACCATGGACGTTTAACGCCTTAGATTCGGCTGTCAATAGTGACTACAGAATCTAAATAGTTAACAGAGTGTGGGGTCTCCCTCTTTAACCCCATCGGCACCCTGAGATCTTGATTGTCTGGTCCTGATGTTTGCCATGGCAGGTAACGGCCTTAGAGTCTTCTGGCTATAGCGGCTTGTTCAGAAGTTATCAAATTTAGGTGGTTAAAAAAAAACTTTCCTTCTTGCCATGCCACTTTCCATTACTCCCTGAAAAGAACCAGAAAGGTTAATGAACTACCTGAAAGCAATTTTAAATATGTTGAGGGGTGCAGTTTTTAAAATGGCATCACTTTTGGGTTGGGTGGTTTCCAACATATAGGACCCCCAAAGTCACTTCAAAACTGAACAGGTCCCTATAAAAATATTTTTTGTAAATTTCTTTGAAAAAATGAAAAATTACTGCTACATTTTTAAACCTTCTGAAATGCTAAGAAAATAAAACAACGCTTTACAAATGGTGCTGATGTAAGGCAGACATGAGGGAAATGTTATTTATTAATGTTTTTGTCTGGTATGACTATTAGGATTAAAGGGATAGTCATTCAACGTTTGAAAATTGCAAATTTTAAAACATTTTTGTCAAATTTCTGATATTTTTATAAATAAGCACAAAACATATCAATCTAAATTTACAATTATTATAAAGTATCATGTGTCACAAAAAAAAGTCTCAAAATCAATGGGATATGTTGAAGCATTCCAGAGTAATTACTACATAAAGGGACACTGGTCAGATTTAAAAAAAATTGGTCCGGTCACTAAATTGTTAATTCCTCTTACACATACTGATACAAGGGGTTGGAAGATCTCTGGAATTATATTTTGGGAAGTATCATGATCCATCAATATTTGGGGCACCTCTGATTTCCTAATTCGAAGCCTCTGCTGTAAGTGATACAGTAGGCATTCAGAATGGGCCTGATACCCGAGGTGGTTCTGCCCAAAGCTGAGTATTGATTATGGTTTAATTCTATATTTTAGATCAGATAATCCCCTATTCTGTACAAGTGCACTCTCCATTATAGTCTATGAGGTATACAACACAATCACATGTTACCCAGTTTCAACCCCTCGGTGTAATAGACTGAATTATTATAAAACAGTCTGCTATGGGCATAAGCAGCAAGGTCATCTGGGACTTTTCAGTTGGTGAATTACTGCTGCCAGCTGTGTTCTCTCAAGTAACATGAAAGCTGGCACACTCTACCCAGATTTCAAGGTAAGCAGGTGCCAGATAAGATTCTGCTTCAAATCATTTATAATGTTGCTTTGATTGGATGCTGCCCTATAAATAATGGTGCTGAGAGTAAGATGATTTATCATTGGTGTTCCAGGTCCAAACATTTATAATTATATAAAACTGTGAAAAATAGGAATAATGGAATAGTGTGCGCCAACCGAAAAGCCTGCCTCACAATGTCTAATGGTGCTTTTAATGTTTATCCTAGGTAAAATGTCCAGTGACCGTGCACTAAGGAAACAGCAGCAACTGAATAATCTCTTATCTATTGTCACTAATATGGCAAAACCAGGAGACACAGTTGTGGACTTCTGCAGTGGAGGAGTAATATATTGCTTTCTACTTGATATATTTGTTTGTGGGGTTTTTTCTGTTTCTTATGTTTTCTTTATATTGGCCAGTTAAAGAAGACATTTCATCAAATTTTTCATTTTGAACTGAACACACAATGTAAGAGGACAGACATTTATAGGACATTTCATAACTTTCTCAAATTGTTATGAAAAAAATATTCCCCACAAACTGCATTGAACTGCTGTACCCAATGTATTATATATTTTAGGAGTTGGAGTCGGTCCATTTTATACCGATTCCACAGCCCTGGGGGTTAATCAGCCATGTTTAGTGCTAGGATGATTGAACAGCCGTAGAGTGAGAGGAGTCCAGAGGATAAATACCCTGCTTTCTAGAGCAGTGTGTGTGGGGTGGGCCTGGAGGCACAAGCTCTGGAGCTGTATTGTCATATGAAGGAAATCTAAAGCTTGGGTCGTTTTGTTTCTGAAGTGGGCGGTTTCTCGTAGCAACAAGGACTGTACCATACGTTATGTTTTGTTTTTTTCCTGTTAGGCCAGTAAGGCCGTGTTTGTCCTGCTAACATTGCTGTGGTTTATGCCGTACTCTTAATAGACCAGTAGGAAGATTTAACCCCTTTACAGCCTGTGCCGTATTAGTACGCACAGGCTATAATCCCCCAGTTCAGTGAGGGCTCCAGTGCTGAGCCCTCACTGAACCGGGCACATGTCAGCTGATTATTACAGCTGATGTGTGCCCGCAACAGCCGCGGGTGGAATCGCGATCCACCCGCGGCTGTTAACATGTTAAATGCCGCTGTCGATCTCTGACAGCGGCATTTAGCAGCGCCGCGCCGGAAGCGCGTCACTTACCCCGCCCATCGGTGACCCCGTCACGTGATCGCGGGTCACCGATGGGTGGGCATGACAACCCAGGGTCTGCAGCAGACGCCTGTGGTTGTCATGAGCTGGTCGCTATGAGCGCCACCTAGTGGTCGGCGCTCATAGCACAGGACCATTTCTGCTACATACAGGTGATCTGCTGATCATCTGTATGTAGCAGAGGCGATCGGACAGTTGCTGCTTCTAGTCTCCTATGGAAACTATAGAAGCAAGCAAAAAGTGAAAAAAAAAAGTTTTTAAAAATATAAAAAAAAATTAAAAAATATAAAAGTTTAAATCACCCCCCTTTCGCTCCATTCAAAATAAAATAATTAAAAAAAAAAACCTACATACACATATTTGGTATCGCCTCATTCAGAATCGCCCGATCTATCAATATAAAAAAAGAATTAATCCGATCGGTAAACTGCGTAATGAGAAAAAAATTCTAAACGCCAGATTTACGTTTTTTGGTCACCGCAACATTGCAATAAAATGCAATACCGGGCGATCAATACATCGTATCTACCCCAAAATGTTATCAATAAAAACTTCAGCTCGGTGCGCAAAAAATAAGCCCTCACCCGGCCCCAGATCCCGAAAAATGGAGACGCTACAGGTCTTAGAAAATGGCACTTTTTTTTTAGCAAAGTTTGGAATTTTTTTTCACCACTTAAATAAAAAAGAACCTATACATGTTTGGTATCTACGAACTCTTAATGACCTGGAGAATAATAATGGCAGGTCAGTTTTAGCATTCAGTGAACATGGTAAAAAAAAAAAAAAAAAAAATCATCTGTGGTATTGCACTTTTTTTGCAATTTCACCGCACTTGGAATTTTTTTCCCGTACACGATATGGTAAAACTAGTAATGGCGTTGAAAAGTACAACTCGTCCGGCAAAAAATAAGCCCTCACATGGCCATATTGACCAAAAAATAAAAACGCTATGGCTCTGGGAGCAAAAAACGAAAATGCAAAAACGGAAAATCCCAGGGTTGCGAAGGGGTTAAAGAGACATTGTTCCTGTGTCTACCTCTATGGGCAGCCGAGTTAGCCGATCTACCTCAGCACCTAATGAGTTAATTATTAAGTCCAGGTGGGTGTTTTCAGATATGTTTCTCAGAGGGCGTGTACGTCTTACCCCTGTGTGATTCTGACAAATCATAAGTGGTCAGCAACACAGCAGAAAAAGAACATGTCTCACAATAAAATAAATTAGGTTTCTCAGTGTAGGAGATGTATGACAGATAGCCCTGATCTCCTGGTCTAACCTCCTTCGTGATTAGAGGCGACGAAGAGGCAAAATAAAAAAAAAAGTTGAATCCACTTTACAGCCACTATTACATCATGGGTCCAGTTCAATATTAAAAATATGGTGAAAGGTCATCTTTAAATAGTATGTTGTCTATTGATTTTTGTTTTCGTGAAGCTATTATATTTGTTTTGTTTTATGGTTGATCGTATGTGTAAAATTTATTGAGTATAAGCTGCTAATCAAAAGTGGAGGTTGTGGGAGCTTGTGAACATTAAGGACTGGGAATGTACGCACATAATGGAGAGGTTGTGATTTTATGGAAACTACAGCAAGACATCCAATAAGTGACTCAGAAATAAAATCTGGGTCACTCTTTTGCTACTTTATTTTACCTTAGATAAAACATTGAAAACCAGAGGATAGTATTTCACTCTTTCTACAACTCCAATTCCCTAATTCCAAAAAAGTTGGGACACTGTAAAATGTAGAGAAAACAAGAATTCAATGATTTGGAAATCTCTTGTAGTCATATTTTATTCACAACAGAACACAAATCAGACGTTAAGAATTAGACATTTTTCCATTTAATTTGAAAATATTAACTACCGTATTTTTCGGACTATAAGATGCACCGGACCATAAGACGCACCTAGGTTTTAGAGGAGGAAAATAAAAAAATAAAAATTTAAGCAAAAAATGTGGACATGATGCACTTTTAAGGGGGAGGGGGTCTTCTGCTGACACTGGTATAGGGGTAATGTCCCCCAATTCTGACAATATCCCCCATCCTGGTATATATGCCGCTCCCCTTCCTTTTATACGTGGTCCCCATCCCCATCCTGGTATGCCTGGCATCCCTCCATCCTGGTACGCATGGCACCCCTCATCCTTATCCTGGTATGCAATGCACCCCTCATACCTATCCTGATATGCATGGCACCCCTCATCCCTGTCCTGGTATGCATGGCACCCATCATCCCTGTCCTGGCATGCATGGCACCCCTCATCCTTGTCCTGGTATGCATGGCACCCCTCATCCCTGTCCTGGTATGCATGGCACCCCTAATCCCTATCCTGGTATGCATGACACCCCTAATCCCTGTCATGGTATGCATGGCACCCCTCATCCCTGTCCTGATATGCATGGCACCCCTCATCCCTGTCCTGGTATGCATGGCACCCCTCATCCCTGTCCTGGTATGCATGGCACCCCTCATCCCTGTCCTGGTATGCATGGCACCCCTCATCCCTGTCCTGGTATGCATGGCACACCTCATCCCTATCCTGGTATGCATGGCACCCCTCATCCCTGTCCTGGTATGCATGGCACCCCTCATCCCTGTCCTGGTATGCATGGCACCCCTCATCACTGTCCTGGTATGCATGGCACCCCTCATCACTGTCCTGGTATGCATGGCACCCCTCATCCCTGTCCTGGTATGCATGGCACCCCTCATCCCTGTCCTGGTATGCATGGCACCCCTCATCCCTGTCCTGGTATGCATGGCACCCCTCATCCCTGTCCTGGTATGCATGGCACACCTCATCCCTATCCTGGTATGCATGGCACCCCTAATCCCTGTCCTTGTATGCTTGGCACCCCTAATCCCTGTCCTGGTATGCATGGCACCCCTAATCCCTGTCCTGGTATGCATGGCACCCCTAATCCCTGTCCTGGTATGCATGGCGCCCCTAATCCCCGTCCTGGTATGCATGGCACCCCTAATCCCTGTCCTAGTATGCATGGTCCCCCTAATCCCCATCATGCTGCACATTAAAAAAAAAATAAACACTCCTACTCACCTTTCTTCTCTCTCCTCCAGCGCTGCGTTCTGTCTGCCCGCACTGATCTCACCATGTGAGCCGCGCATGACGTCACTGCCATGCGCGGCTCACAAGGAGAGATCAGCTGCCGGAAGTCACTGCTCCCCACGCCGGGTCTATGTGCGTGGGGAGCAGTGACTTTGTAGCGCCCTGAGGATTCGGTCGCTACAGAGGTATTGCATCTCACCCAGAGGTGTGATATCTCACTTCCAGGTAAGGATGGAGTGTGGCTCAGGACCCTAACACCCACATGCACTACACCATATTTCTGGGGGACAGGGCGACAATGCTCCCAAGAGTGAGCACAACTGTCCCTGTCCCTGGCTGGAGTGGGGGGAGGGAACACCTAGAGAGGGAGAACCCGGTAGTGTGTGGGTGAGGAGAGTAGATCCAGGGTGCACTGTATAGAGGAGTATATATGGTAGGCACCATTTTAGATCAGAGTTCAGTCAAGGAGAAGAAGAAAAGAGTAGTAGAGAAAGGAGAGGGAGCAGAGGCTCTGCATGGGCTCTGCTCCGCAGGCAGGCCAAGTCTGAAGGCCTGGAGGAGAAGGAAGGAAGAAGAATGGAGGAAGCTCTAAGAGAAGACTGAAGGGACCCCAGGGGTGCGGACTGGCCAGCCGCCACCGCACGCCCGCCGCTACCAGAGTAGGGGGGTCAGGCCAAGAAAAGGGAACCGGATCCCTCATCTAGTGGAGGAGAGCAACTACCCTCAGCTAGTAACCGGAGGCCGTGGCATTGTACATGCACGGCCCCTCACTACACCCGTTAGGAAGGCACCACATAGGACCCAGGGAAACGGAACATACGTTTGCCCGCCAAGGCCCGAGGCAGCTGGACAGAAACTTGGTCACTTGTGGGGTACGACAGGCCAGAGAAAGGACACACAAAGGGGGTCCTGAAAAGCATCTCAAAGGTACCTGGGGGTTGGCCGAGCCCCTCACCTGGTGAGCACAGCACGACGTGGGCCGCCATCATCTGCAGAAGTGGCTTGGAGTGTAAAACTGTGAGTAAAGACCCTGAACTGCATCACTGGACTCTGAGTCATTACTGCTGCTCCCGCGCACCATCACCCCCACCATCTGCACTCACTGCCCTGAGGCTATACTCCTCCCGTGGGGAGTTATACTACCCCCTGCTGCGCACGCAACATCAGCCTCAGCGGTCTGCCCGCAGTGGCGGGTCTCAGTGACAGCAATCCACGGGTGGCGTAGTTGGACATTTAAGCATTACAAGACCCAAATAAACAGATCTGCCACTGGTTTGACCTCCCTGAGCCACGGGACCGGGTCGCCGCCACGGAGACTACAACCCCCAGCGTTGCACCGAGACTCTGCTCCGGGTATTCCCCAACACACACGGCCCAGGGGGCGCGTCAACTTCACTCTCCTTCATAGCCGGCACACAGCGGAGCCACGCTGCAGCTGCTGCTGCTGCCAGCTATCTCCTGTGCCCGCTCATTAAAAGGCATGAATATTCACCCCCTCCCCACGCCAAGGAGATAGTCGGCTGCAGCAGGAGTGGCAGCGCGGCTACACTGTATACCGCTATTAAGGAGCATGAATATTCAGTGCTCCCCACGCCCCATAGGCGTGGGGAGCAGTGAATATTCATTTTCTTTAGCAGCGGGGACAGTGTAGGCTGCAGTAGGCGGCTGCTGCCTCCTGTGCCCCGCTCCTCCACCAATACCGCTCCCCCCACACCACCCATAAATATACACCCCCCCCCCAACATTCGGACTATAAGACGCACCCCCCATTTTCCTCCAAAATTTTGGAGGAAAAAAGTGCGTCTTACAGTCCGAAAAATACGGTAATTTAGAAAATTTATGGTGGCAACACAGCCCCAAAAAGTTTGGACAGGACAATTCGAGAACGGTTGGACAAGTGTTACCAATGAAAAAAGCTGGATTGTCAATGTTCAACTAAGTGACATAACTGTGTATAGAAAGAGCATGTTAGAGAGGCAGAGTCTCACAGAAGCAAAGATGGTCAGATGTTCACCAACTTGCGAACAACTGCGTCTAAAAATTGTAGAACAATTTCAGGAAATGTTCCTCAATGTAAAATGACTAATACACTGTGTGTTTCTTTGTTACACAGGGTCACGTTGGTATTGTTTTGGCATATATGCTACCATCATGTCAGGTAAGCTTCTGCATTATATAAGAGTGCTTCAGACCACACCAGTACGTAGATGTATAAGAAAGTGCATTATTTCATAGGATGCCTTATTTTCTTATTTCTTTTTTCGTTTGCCAAAAAAGGAAAATAAAATTACTTACTAATAGGCAAACTTCTAAAAACAAAGTAAACTGGAGGAGATCCAAAGTTATATAACTGCAGTTTCCTTTTATAGGTTAATCTATTGCTTATAACATATGATAGCTGTGCATTTTACAGACATTGACAAATCATTGCTGTGTTGTTGCAGCGCATAGTTAGCCTTTGAGTCTATGCAGTTGTACCCATTATGGTTAATAGCAGTGACTTTGATGTCCTTACTACTTTTAATTTGTTCTTGTAACTATTTGGAATTTTAGGATCTTTACTGATTTATATATATATCTTTGTTTCTGGACAATAGAGCATAAGTAGAGCATGCATAACTACTGTATCACAGTAAACACTGACTTTGCAAACTTTTTACTAATTAGATATTAATAGACAAATGGGGAATATTGAATTCTTAGTTTGTGTATAATGTATATAATATTGGTCCTCTCCATCTTCCTGAAGTCTCATTTAAAAACTCTGTCTAGTTTAAAAAAAAAAATACTCACAGGCCTACAAAAACTGTCGGCTATCATTTTCACTCTCATAGACAATGAATGGAGTAGCAGGGCTCATGTGCAGCTGGTTGCTCCATTCCCCTATTCCTGGCCATGACTGTGCTGGCAGGGAAATAAAGGGGACCAAAACCCCTTATTCTATGATGATGATTGGTGGGAGTCCCAGCAGTAGTACCCACTTTAATTTAATCGAAAAATTATCACCCATCCAGTGAGTGAGTAATAATATTTTTAGACTGTTCTAACCCTTTAATTATTAAGCTTTTAGTTGGTAGTCTTTAGGGCAGTGCTCCCTAGAAAAATAAACTTGTTAAAGGAAACCTGTCACTAAATTTATGCCGGCTGTTATACAAGTTGATTGAATCAGAGTCTGGCTGCTTGATTGCAACCAGACATGTTTTTCTCTGTCAAAGAAGTCGTAGGTTGAACAGCCGGCTGGGGACTATAGGTGGAGACCTGACTAATGCGATCTCCAGACTGCTTCTCCCTGCACCATTCCAGGTGATTGACAGGTATCTTACTATGTACATTAATGGGAGAGACCTGTAAGTCACTTAGAACTGGATAGGGAGAATCCGGGTGGCCCCACTGGACTAGTCATGTCTAACCCTATGGTCCCCGGCTGGCCGTTCAAACTGTGTTTTCTCTGAAACAGCAATGTGTTTCAGAGAAGAACATGCTTAGCTGCAATCAAGTAGCCAGACTTATGATTCGGGCAGCATGAATCTCTTGACAGGTGACAAATGAATGTCTGATAAATGAGAGTTTTACTTCTAGGTCCCGAATCACACCACCGCATGTGTGTATTTTATTGGAGTGGGCATGAAGTATGTAGATGCTCACCATGTTACAGTTGTGTTTTCCAGCTTTGGATGACGGTTATCCCTGTACTATGTTTATTGCACGTCTTTTCATCGTCAGACAGAGCAGTCATATTCATGTAATACAATAACATTAGACGTTTTGCTTCTCCGACTTCAGATTGTTCTGATAGAGAATAAAGAGGAGTCTTTGATGCGTGCCAGGGACAGAAGTAATGGATTAGGATTAACCAATATCTGGTTTGTTCAAGCAAACTTGGATTACTTTACTGGGAAGTTTAATATAGGGGTAAGTAATTTGTCGTGTCTAATTGTGTCTTTTCTTAGATTTTTTTCTGTAATGTAGTTTTATATTCTATTTTCTGCACAGTAAGATTATGGTGGTGTAATGCAGCGGCTTGCTACATTGCTAAAATGTCCAGGGGGTGTGTTCTGGCTGACCATTTACCTCCCCCTCATCATCACAGGTCCTGTGTGCACAGAAGGATATATAAATCCTGGTGGTTTTGAAACAGGGACAGAGAGGCCTGGTGAGGCAAAAAGCCTGGTCCCTGTGTCTGGGACTCTACTAGCCTGGATCCCTGTGTCTGAGATACCAGTAGCCTTGGAAGGCACGTGGCCTGGAGACTACGTCTGGGGAGCCTTAAAGCCACAGCTGTGGCAGAACAGAGCTGATAGAAGCAGCTGTAACCCGGCAAAGGTAAATCGGCGCTTTAAGTGAATATTGATGCTGTACCTTGCTGAAGTCTGTATCTGAAGCCAAGCGGGCATAGCTGCCACTGAAAAGGCTCTAGGATATTACATGTGTAACATTCCTGCTAGCCACTGAGTTGGACTATGTTATCAACAGTTTATGAGGCGTAATAAACTGCTGGTCTTCATATTAACGGAAAACGTTGCATGTGTGCTTTGATTGACCCGGTGAAGCGAGTGCCCCTCAACATGATCAATAGCACTACCTTACATGGTTTTATGTAATACAGTGGTGGCCAAAAGTATTGGCACCCCTGCAATTCTGTCAGATAATACTCAGTTTCTTCCTGAAAATGATTGCAATCACAAATTCTTTGGTATTATTATCTTCATTTAATTTGTCTTCAATGAAATAACACAAAAAGAATTGTCCTAAAGCCAAATTGGATATAATTCCACACCAAACCTAAAAAAGGGGGTGGACAAAAGTATTGGCACTGTTTGAAAAATCATGTGATGCTTCTCTAATTCGTGTAATTAACAGCACCTGTAACTTACCTGTGGCACCTAACAGGTGTTGGCAATAACTAAATCACACTTGC
Source organism: Phyllobates terribilis (assembly GCF_046119375.1). Classification (NCBI taxonomy): domain Eukaryota; kingdom Metazoa; phylum Chordata; class Amphibia; order Anura; family Dendrobatidae; genus Phyllobates; species Phyllobates terribilis. The sequence continues at coordinate 876,409,931 of NW_027362761.1, forward strand.
AGCCAGTTAACATGGATTAAAGTTGACTCAACCTCTGTCCTGTGTCCTTGTGTGTACCACATTGAGCATGGAGAAAAGAAAGAAGACCAAAGAACTGTCTGAGGACTTGAGAAACCTAATTGTGAGGAAGCATGAGCAATCTCAAAACTACAAGTCCATCTCCAAAGACCTGAATGTTCCTGTGTCTTCCGTGCGCAGTGTCATCAAGAAGTTTAAAGCCCATGGCACTGTGGCTAACCTCCCTAGATGTGGACGGAAAAGAAAAATTGTCGAGAGATTTCAACGCAAGATTGTGCGGATGGTGGATAAAGAACCTCGACTAACATCCAAACAAGTTCAAGCTGCCCTGCAGTCCGTGGGTACAACAGTGTCAACCCGTACTATCCGTCGGCGTCTGAATGAAAATGGACTGTATGGTAGGATACCCAGGAAGACCCCACTTCTTACCCCGAGACATAAAAAAGCCAGGCTGGAGTTTGCCAAAACTTACCTGAGAAAGCCTAAAACGTTTTGGAAAAATGTTCTCTGGTCAGATGAGACAAAAGTAGAGCTTTTTGGGAAAAAGCATCAACATAGTGTACAGGAAAAAAAAAGAGGCATTCAAAGGAAAGAGCACGGTCCCTACTGTCAAACATGGCGGAGGTTCCCTGATGTTTTGGGGTTGCTTTGCTGCCTCTGGCACTGGACTGCTTGACCTTGTGCATGGCATTATGAAGCCTGAAGACTACCAACAAATTTTGCAGCATAATGTAGGGCCCAGTGTGAGAAAGCTGGGTCTCCCTCAGAGGTCATGGGTCTTCCAGCAGGACAATGACCCAAAACAGACTTCCAAAAGCACTATAAAATGGTTTGAGAGAAAGCACTGGAGACTTCTAAGGTGGCCAGCAATGAGTCCAGACCTGAATCCCATAGAACACCTGTGGAGAGATCTCAAAATGGCAGTTTGGAGAAGGCACCCTTCAAATATCATGGACCTGGAGCAGTTTGCCAAAGAAGAATGGTCTACAATTCCAGCAGAGCATTGTAAGAAACTCATTGATGGTTACCGGAAGCGGTTGTTCGCAGTTATTTTGGCTAAAGGTTGTGCAACCAAGTATTAGGCTGAGGGTGCCAATACTTTTGTCTGGCCCATTTTTGGAGTTTTGTGCGAAATGATCAATGATTTGATTTTTGCTTCATTCTCTTTTGTGTTTTTTCCTTGCAAGCAAATTAAATGAAGATAATAAGACCAAAGAATTTGTGATTGCAATCATTTTCAGGAAGAAACTGAGTATTATCTGACAGAATTGCAGGGGTGCCAATACTTTTGGCCACCACTGTATATTTCTATCTCTGTGTTATATTGGAAAGTCGTACCATATATTGTATTTACACATAAGATATTCCACTAGATGACACCTAAAATAAAACTAAACTTGCAAACTAAACAACCTGCCTTACACATTCCCTGTACGTCATACAATTCAGCATATTAGCATTTCTATGGAAATTCTATGGAGAATACATCCAGAAATGTCTGTCCAAAGTAAGAAAGTCTAAGCAGATCTTTCTCTCTCCATCGGGTCTTGCCTAACCATCCAAACATTTAAGAAAAAGTTGAAACTTAACACACATTGCATGATGTGTACTAAAACTTAAAATCTACATCAACTCATCGTCCAAATATGGTTAGAAGCAACATGGCCATGGACAATGTTTTCCTAAATGGACTGGAATGAAGTCACAGTCCAAATACGGATATGATGTAAAAACCTCTTTTTGTGTTCAACATCATTCATATTGATTTGAATATCACACCAACAAATCTCAATTAAAATTGCTTGGTAAATGGAACAAAAACTGAATAATAATAGTTTACACTACAGCTGTCGAAGAAGATGGCCAAACTTCTACACCCAGGAGAGAATGTGTCTTCTCCATCTGCAGGTTGGTTCCCTGCCTGTCTGGAGTACAGTCATGGCCAAAAGTTTTGAGAATGACACCAAAATTATATTTTCACATGATCTGCTGGCCTCTGGTTTTTATTAGTGTTTGTCTGATGTTTATATCACATACAGAAATATAATTGCAATCATATTATGAGTACCAATAGGTTATGTTGACAGAATGAGTTAATGCAGCAAGTCATTATTTGCAGTGTTGCCCCTTCTTCTTCAAGACCTCTGTAATTCTCCCTGGCATGCTCTCAATCAACTTTTGGACCAAATCCTGACTGATAGCAGTCCATTCTTGCATAATCAATGCTTGCATTTTGCCAGAATTTGTTGGTTTTTGTTTGTCCACCCGTCTCTTGATGATTGACCACAAGTTCTCAATGGGATTAAGATCTGGGGAGTTTCCAGGCCATGGACCCAAAATCTCTATGTTTTGTTCCATGAGCCATTTAGTTATCACCTTTGCTTTATGGCAAGGTGCTCCATCATGCTGGAAAAGGCATTGTTGGGCGCCAAACTGCTCTTGGACGGTTGGGAGAAGTTGCTCTTGGAGGACATTCTGGTACCATTCTTTATTCATGGCTGTGTTTTTAGGCAAGACTGTGAGTGAGCCGATTCCCTTGGCTGAGAAGCAACCCCACACATGAATGGTTTCAGGATGCTTTACAGTTGGCATGAGACAAGACTGGTGGTAGCACTCACCTCTTCTTCTCCGAATAAGCTGTTTTCCAGTTGTCCCAAACAATCGAAAAGGGGATTCATCAGAGAAAATGACTTTGCCCCAGTCCTCACCAGTCCACTCCCTGTACCTTTTGCAGAATATCAGTCAGTCCCTGATGTTTTTTCTGGAGAGAAGTGGCTTCTTTGCTGCCCTCCTTGAAACCAGACCTTGCTCAAGGAGTCTCCGCCTCACAGTGCGTGCAGAAGCACTCACACCAGCCTGCTGCCATTCCTGAGCAAGCTCGGCACTGCTGGTAGTCCGATCCCGCAGCTGAAACAGTTTTAAGATACGGTCCTGGCGCTTGCTGGTCTTTCTTGGGCGCCCTGGAGCCTTTTTGACAACAATGGAAGCTCTCTCCTTGAAGTTCTTGATGATGCGATAGATTGTTGACTGAGGTGCAATCTTTGTAGCTGCGATACTCTTCCCTGTTAGGCCATTTTTGTGCAGTGCAATGATGGCTGCACGTGTTTCTTTAGAGATAACCATGGTTAACTGAAGAGAAACAATGATACCAAGAACCAGCCTCCTTTTAAAGTGTCCAGTGATGTCATTCTTACTTAATCATGACTGATTGATCGCCAGCCCTGTCCTCATCAACACCCACACCTGTGTTAATGGATCAATCACTAAAACGATGTTAGCTGCTCCTTTTAAGGCAGGACTGCAATGATGTTGAAATGTGTTTTGGGGGTTAAAGTTCATTTTCTGGGCAAATATTGACTTTGCAAGTACAGTAATTGCTGTTAAGCTGATCACTCTTTGACATTCAGGAGTATATGCAAATTGCCATTACAAAAAATGAAGCAGTAAACTTTGGAAAAATTACTATTTGTCTCATTCTCAATACTTTTGGCCATGACTGTGGGTTTCCCAGCCTTTGAACCCGGTAAATCTTGATGACCGCTTGCTAGTTGGTTTGGCGTTGTATAAATGTCCATCAGTATTCCTTTTTTGCTAGGTATGAAAACCGAGAAAATGTATAACAGTCTGTACATTTTCAGTTATCATTAGTGGACCCTGTGCATCGTTCAGTTTTTATAGTAAGGTTTATCAGAGAGTAGCTACTGCCGGGTAGGTGGAGATGCCATGCCTTTGAGATTTTGGCATTTCCAAAATTGCTTCATTTTTTATTTTAAATGGATTGGAGCAATATAATTTTTTTTTTGTAAAGGTAAACCTATATTTTTTTAAGGTCTGTCAACTAAGCCAACCATAGTGACCACTATCTTCTTTTGATGGGGGCTTTAATGCATTTTAGTGCATTTTAAAAGCACTTTAAAGGTAATGTCCTCTTTCAAACAATGTTTATCCCCGGCTTCCGTTTGTTACAAAATGAAGAAATTGCGCTATACTCGCTCTCCCCGGGTCCACTGACGAATCTCCACTGCTGTATCTCCACTGCTGTTTGTGGTGTATGGTATTGGCTGCAGCGCTGACGTCACATCGACAACTCAGCAGCAAATTAGTGCAATCTGCGCCTCTGAATAGGGGGCGTTCCATCTACACTTCTGAGCTCACTGATTGGCTGCTGTGCTTTTGACCTGACGTCAGCACCACAGCCAATTCCAGACACCAGTAGCAGTGGCGCAGAATCGACAGTGGACCTGTAGAAGGTGAGTACAGCGCAGTTTGTTGTTCTTTAACAAATTGCAGTCACGGCAGAACATTGTCTGAAAGTAGACAACCCCATTAATGATAATTATGGAAATCCATGCATTAATTAATTTTGTTTTCATTGTTATATTTTTCTCTGTTATTTGTAATGTCTTCTGTTGCAGTACATGTATTAAAGTTAAGAAAAATTAGATAATGTGAATAAATTCTGCTTGTTGCAGTATGAGGAGTGAAACTTGTTAAAAGCCTATGGCTTAGTTATGCTAAAAATTAAAGTAATGTAAAACAGCATTTGAAGTTGATTGATAAATTCTTAGTATTGTCAGATTACTTGTATTCCCTTTGCAACGATTCACTTAGATATTCAATTGGTTTGTTTTCAAAAAAGTGGCACGTAAATATAATAATGTTGCTAGTAAAGTGCCTGTTTATTCCATTGATTTCATGGCTGCTCGTTGCAATTTGGAATAAATGGATTAATGGAGGGCACCTAAATATGCTGCTGTGAATTATATAACTCTGTTTAAGACATTCTCATCTGCAGTTGTGACATAATTTACTAAAGCCGCACTAGTTTAATGAAGTCAGTAATAAAGAAGAATCTTTTAATGGTCTTCTGCTATGCTAGACTGCTTCCTACTTTCCTCATGGGAATTTACGAAAGATATCACTAATTCGAAAATAGGTTATGTCCCCTAAAAGTGAAAACCTCACTAGTTAATCCATATCAAGAACTCATCATTTGAAACTGAAAAAGGCTGCCCAACCCTGACCTGCCTATATTAAAGGTCTTAAAGAGGACCTGTCACCAGGTCAGAAGGGACCAGTTCCTGCTCTTATCTTATACCTGCCGCTCCTCTGAGTGTTTTTTTCTTTTTTAATATCCATCATACAGTTACAGAGATATTTGCCTTCTTATGTAGTGCTAAGTTTTATGGTATTTATCAAAAAAGTTTGAGTCACAGGGTAATAATGCAGAGACACTCCCTAGAGAATCCTATGAGCCATGCCCCCTTGTAAAGACCATAGAAATTAGCACTAAATAAATGGAATAAAATATTAGCAAAAACTGATCACTTTGATCTGGTGACAGATCCTCTTTAAAAGGAGTCGTCCACTACAAGTCAGCATCTCAACCCCTTCATTATTTTCATTTTTTCCTCTCCTCCTTCCTAGAGCCATAGCTTTTTTTATTTTTCTGTCCACATAACGGTATCAGGGCTTGATTTTTTGCAGGACAAGTTGTACTTTTTAATGACACCATTCATTTTATAATGTGATGGACTGGAAAGTGGGGAAAAATTCCAAGTGCATTGAAATAGCAAAACAAAAGTGCAATTGCACAATAGTTTTTTGGTTCTTTTTATTTACCATGTTCATTATATGGTAAAACTGACAATGATTCTCCAGGTGAGTATAATTACGCTGATACCAAACAAGCATAGTTTTTTTTTAATTTAAGTGGCAAAAAAAATGTGGAAATTTGTAAAAGAAAAAAAAAAAAATGTTTTGCTTGTGCCATCAGTTTCCGAGACCAGTAGCGTTTTCAGGATATGCATGAGTATGAGGGCTTATTTTTTGCGCACTGAGCATATATTTTTAGTGATACTATTGTGGGGTAGATGCAATGTTTTGATCGCATTTTATTGCAGTCTTGCGGCACTCAAAAAAACGTAAGTCTTGCGTTTCTATACTCTTTTCTCGTTACGCCGTTTACCAATCGGTTTAATTTATTTTATATTTTGATAGATTGGACTTTTACAAAAGCAGCAATACCAAATATGTGTATTTTTTATTTTTATTGTTTTATTTTTAATGGGGTGATCTGAACTTTTGTATTTTTTTAATTATTTTCATATTTTTAAAAACATATATTTTTTGCTTTTTACTGTATTAGTCTCTTTAGGGGACTTGAAGCTTCGATCATCCGATCACTTGTACTATACATAGCAGGACTTCAACTCTGCTATGTATAGTGAAAATCACGATCTCCTATGAACACCAGCTACAGGCCAGGGTTCACAGGAAAATTGTCATGACAAACACGGAGGCCTTCAGCAGACCCCTGGCTTTCATGGTAACACATTGGCGCTCTGTGAGCACGCTCATCAGCCGGGAAAGATGTGAGCTCGTCAGGGACGACATATGACGTAAATGTACATCATGTGTCATGAAGGGGCTAATAATGGCCACAAAATGCAGCGTAAATAAAAAAAAAAATGTACACTTACCCACTGATGGGGATCTGGCAGATTTTATGTTATTCTCTCATTCCAAATGATGTAACATTTAAAATTTCTCATTGGTGTAGCTGTTTTTATGTCATCACATAATGTATTGATTAGCTGTCAGTAAAGGAGTTGTCCACTACTAGGACAACCCCTTCTTCATCTAAATGTTTGGCGCCGATAAAAAAAAAAACTTATACTACCCTCCCATGCCGGCGTCATTTTAGCTGTGTCGGCGAGTTCCCGGGGCTCTCGTTCGTATAAGCTTTTTTAATTTTGCGGGGGTACGAGAAGGGGTTGTCCAAGTAGTGGACAACTTTTTTAAGTTTGCATTTGGGGAAGGTTTGATTTTAGAGTTTTGTTTTTTAGTTCACTATGCCAATCTTTTTATATTAGAAAAAGAGACAAGGGCACATAGGGTTATAGCATTTGGTAACAGTAGGTAGGAGGTAGGTAGGAGGTGAGAGTGGTGCTCACCTGATTGGGTTGTGTATGTCACAGCGTCAATAAATGCCCATAGAAGATAAAGCTGCTGCAGTCACGTCTGCAGAGAGAAGTGGTCCTTCTGCATACAGGTTGAGGATAAGTAGAAGTTGACGTATACCTGACGGCACTGCTATGTAGAATTAGTGATTCCAAGCTTGTAGTTGTACTTCAAGTAGTTTTTTTAGTGTAATTTGAGAAAGAGACCAGTACGAACTCGAAACGCGTGATAAAACTACTTGAAGCACAACTATGTGGAACCACTTATTCTTCATAGCCACGCAGTCAGGTATACGTCAACCTATCTACTCTTCCTCACATTTTTTTATGTTGACATTTTGGGAGTCGTAGCTTTATTTTTTTGGTGATGGAGCTGTGGAAGAGCTTGTTTTTGCAGAATCAGTTTTCATTGGTGCCATTTTATTATTTTTTTTTTTATTTTGATAAGGCAAGGTGACAAAATCAGCAGTCCTGGCATTGTTTTTTTATTTTTGTTTATGCAGTTAACCCTACCAGTTACTTTAAAATGATTATGTTTAGGTAATTATGGATAAAGGAATAGAGATTATTTATACGTTTTTCACATAGCAAAGCATTTTCTTGAGTTCTGTATTGCCATGTATTATGCCTGTCAGTGCAAAGCTGGCAGAACCTATGAGGTTCGCTGACAAATTTATCTGTCAAAAGGTAGAAGAGAGAAGAAGAGGATCTGCCATCCTGGACCTAGTTCTTACCAACAGGCAGTAAATGGTTGAGGAAGTAAAGGTGTCTGGGAATTTAGGAGGCAGCGATCATGCTATCCTCGAATTTGGATTACAAGTGGAGGAAGACCTGTGAGGACTCAGACTTTAAGGTTGGACTTAATGGAGTCAGAAATAGGGTAGGAAATGTCCAATGACTGGATGCTCTAAAGGACAGAAATGGCCAAGAAGGATGGGAGATTATGCTAACTGAAATTCTCACTGCACAATCAGTAACAATCCCGAAAAGAAGGAAGAAATGGACACCGACCTTAAGCACTTGCTAAAAAGGAAAAAAGAAATGTACATCAAATGGAAAGAGAGGGGCATATCTATAGAAGAATATAATGCTGTCTGCAGGGAATGCAGGGCATGCGTTAGAAGAGCTAAGGCCAGTAATGAAGAGAGGCTTGCAAGAGAAACCAAAAGCAATAAAAAGGTATTTTGGGGGTATGTCAAAAGCAAAAAAAAAGTCAAAAGAAGCCATAGGATTTTCACAGGCTAAAAAGGGTGAAGTGGTCAAAAACGATGTTGAGAAGGCTGAACTTTTTAAATTCCTATTTTGCATCTGTGTTCTCTAAGAAAGCAAATGTAACATCAACTGATCTTCACTGTGCTATCGAAGGAATAAAATAATCCATACTATCTATAAACAGAGAGATGGAGAGGGAACACTTATCTAATTTAAATTAATTTAAATTAATTTAAATCTCCTGGTCCAGATGAATTAAATCTTAGAGTACTGAGGAAGATAGCAGAGGAAATTGCAGAACCACTAGCCAGAATCTTTGAAAATTCCTGGAGAACAGGAGAAGTCCCAGAAGATTGGAGAAGGGCAAATGTTGTCCCTATCTTCAAAAAAGGAAAGAAGATGGAGCCAGGAAATTATAGGCCAGTGAGCCTCACTTCGATACCAGGAAAGAGCTTTGAACAAATTATTAAACAGCATGTATGTAAGTACTTGGATAACAATACAGTAATTAACCAGAGCCACCATGGGTTTGTAGCAAACAAGTCATGCCAGACTAATCTATTTTCCTTCTATGATGGAATCACTGAGTAGGTGGCTCGGAGAAATTCTGTAGATATAGTATATCTTGACTTCAACAAAGCTTTTGAAAAAGTATGACTAAGTGAAAAAATAACCAAGTATGGGATTGACAAGGCTACAGTCAGGTGGATTCATAACTGGCTCAGTGATCATACTCAAAGAGTGGTAATAAATGGTTGCACATTCAATTGGAAGAGTGTTTCAAGTGGGGTACCACAAGGCTTTGTCCTGGCCTCAGTGTAGTTCATCATTTTTATAAATGATCTAGGTAAGGGAACTGAAGCCAAACTAATCCAAATTTTCAGACGATGCAAAGCTAGGAGGGATAGCTAACACTAGAGAAGACAGAGAAGGATTTAGAAGGATCTAAAGAAGCTTGAACAATGGGCAGCGACTAAGTCGACACAGTGGACCATTCCCTCTTACTACAAACTCTCTCATCTCTCGGCATCACAGACTTAGCCCTATCCTGGATCTCCTCATACCTAACAGACAGGACATTCAGTGTCTCCCACTCATGCACCACCTCCTCATCTCGCCCCTATCTGTCGGTGTCCCCCAAGGTTCAGTCCTAGGACCTCTGCTCTTCTCCATCTACACCTTAGGCCTGGGACAGCTCATAGTCTCATGGCTTTCATTATCACCTCTATGCTGATGACACACAGATCTACCTCTCTGGACCCGATATCTCATCCCTACTAACCAAAATCCCACAATGTCTGTCCGCTATTTTATCCTTCTTCTCTGCTAGATTTCTAAAACTTAACATGGACAAAACAGAATTCATCATCTTTCCGCCATCCCATTCACCCCCCCCCCTCAACTGACCTATCTATCAATGTCAATGGCTGTCCACTCTCCCCAGTCCCTCAAGCTCGCTGCCTTGGAGTAACCCTGGACTCTGATCTCTCCTTCAAGCCACATATCCAAGCCCTTTCCACTTCCTGCCGACTCCAACTCAAAAATATCTCCCGGATCCGTACATTCCTCAACCATGAATCTGCAGAAACACTAGTGCACGCCCTCATCATCTCCCGCCTCGACTACTGCAACCTCCTGCTCTGTGGCCTCCCTTCTACCACTCTTGCACCCCTCCAATCTATCCTAAACTCTGCTGCCCGACTAATCCACCTGTCCCCCCACTATTCCCCGGCCTCTCCTCTCTGTCAATCTCTTCACTGGCTCCCAATTCCTCAGAGAATCCAGTTCAAAACCCTAACCATGGCATACAAAGCCATTCACAACCTATCTCCTCCATATATCTCTGACCTAGTCTCCCGTTACATACCCGCACGCAACCTCCGATCCTCACAAGATCTCCTTCTCTACTCCCCTCTTATCTCCTCCTCCCACAATCGCGTACAAGATTTCTCCCGTGCTTCCCCCCTACTCTGGAACTCTCTACCCCAACACATCAGACTCTAGTCGACCGTGGAAACCTTCAAAAGGAGCCTGAAGACCCACCTCTTCCAACAAGCCTACAACCTGCAGTAACCACTGCTGCATGACCAGCTCTATCCTCACCCATCCCTTGTAGATTGTGAGTCCTCGCTCCTCCTGTACCAGTCGCTGTCACATTGTGTTCAAGATTATTGTACTTGTATTTGCTATGTATACCCCTTTTCACATGTAAAGCGCCATGGAATAAATGGCGCTATAATAATAAATAATAATAATAATATAATGGTGTTTAACAGGGAGAAATGCAAAATTCTACATCTGGGCAAGAAAAACAATCTAATCTACAGAATTGGGAGGAATAGAATTAAGCAACAGCACAGCGAAAAAGACTTGGGTATACTAATAGACAACAGATTGCACATGAGTGAACAGTGTGATGCAGCAGCAAAAAAAGGCAAACACAGTTCTGGGATGTATTAAGAGAAGCATAGAGTCTAGATCACATAAAGTAATTATCCCCCTCTACTCCTCCTTGGTCAAACCTCATCTGCAATACTGTGTCCAGTTCTGGGCTCCATATTTTAAAAAACACATCGAAAAATTGGAACAAGTTCAGAGAAGAGCTATGAGGATGGTGAGTGGACTGCAAACTATGTCCTACGAAGAATGGTAAAAGGATTTGGGAATGTTTAACTTGCAAAAAAGAATACTAAGAGGAGACTTAATAGCTGTCTACAAATATCTGAAGGGATGTCACAGTATAGAGAGATCAACCTTCTCATTTGCACATGGAAACATGAGAAGCAATTAAATTAAACTGAAAGGGAGAAAATACAGATTAGATATTAGAAAAAAACTTTTTGACAGTGAGGGTGGAACAGGCTGCCACGAGAGGTGGTGAGTTCTCCTTTCAATAGAAGTCTTCAAACAGAAGCTGGACAGACATCTGTCTGAGATGGTTTAGTGAATCCTGCATTCAGCAGAGGGTTGAACACGATGACCCTGGAGGTTCCTTTCAACTCTAAACATTCTATGATATCATTATATCGACCAGTGCTACAAACTTTTCTTTATGCATAGTTTTCAGATATCACGATGTTTATACAGTGGTATTCATGGTGTCATCCATTCAAGTACTGTGTGATACAATATTTGCATGAGGCCTCCTGTTTACTAAAACTATCATGAGCAGTCTATAAGTTTTGTGATCATTAGTTGTATTTTCTGCATATTTGGAGTGAATAGGCTTAGCAGACAGTTAGAAAGGTATATAAACCATTGTAGAGCAGAACAAACCTGTATTTTCTCCTCATTGTTCAGCTGATGCGGATTACAACAAGATGTCACTGTGGAATTTTTCATTTTTTGAGTTGGAGCTTGGGTAAACAATGTACCAGATGAGCGAGTCTCATAAAGATGATGGAGGAGTGCTGACCTAGAATGTGGTTTCACCCAGTGATGAAAGCAGTCTTCCATGACCCCTTCTCCCACAGTGCCATATATACTAGTAAAGTGCAAGTGTATGATCATCAAGTCACATATAACCTTTGACAATTACACCTCCTCCTTTACAAAGCAGTTGTTTTGCAAGGAATTAGTCTCATGATTCCCTATAGTATCTGGAGACACCTTGCTTATTTTAAGCATTTCTAAAGCTTTATTTAGCATGGCTATCCAGTTATTTATATAGTTTTATTACATAGATGCGTTATATATACAGAACATCTACATTTTACAGTATTTTTACAGTCGTTTTGACAGCTGCTTCTATTGAAATAAGTGGAAGTCCATATAGGTGTTCATATAGCTACAACCCAAGGTGCATGTGGCTTTTTGTGAACTCAGTGTGCCTTTTACTTATCTACTAATCCTAGTAGACTCAGGGAGGTGACTATGCACTAAGATATAGAGTACCGGTCAAAAGTTTGTTCATAACTGTTCATGCATTGGTTTTCCTTGTTCCTATAGGAATGTGAACAGTGTAGATTCAGACTGAGTGACGCAAAACCACGAAAGAACACATGACAACAAGGAGTAAAGATGTGTGATGCAAACCAGCATGTGTGTTAAACCTTAAATTCCTGAAAGGAACTTCCATTTTACTCTGACAGTTTTACACACCCTTGGCTTTCTCTTAAGCAGCCCTATAAGGGAGTCACCTGGAATGGCTTTCCAGCAGTCTTGAAGGCGTTGGCTGCTTTGACTTCACTCTGCGGTCCAACTCGTCCAAAGCCATTTAAATTGGGTTGAGATCGGGTGATTATTGATTCCATGTCATCTGACGCAGAACTCAATCCCTCACCTGGAGCTGTTTGTGATCATTGTCCTTTTGCAACAAAAGTGATGGTGATGTGTCTTGGATTTGGAATAAACTCTGGTGAACTTATCCTCTGCAGCAGGGGTAATTCTTGGTCTTATTTTCCTGAGGCGATCCTCATGAGTGCATGTTTCATCATATCAATTAAAGGTATTTATACCTGCCTCTGCAAAACACACCTAATGGTTGCAAACACTTTTTGAAGGCTGGGTATTCCACAAATGAACTCTTGACAAAAGCATACCTGTTCATTGAAAGCCATTCTAGATTTTAACCTGAGGAAGATGCTCAAGAAAATGCCAAGGGTGTGTAAAGCTTTCATCAGAGTAAAATGGGAGTACTTTAAGAAATATAAGGTTTAACACACATTCTGGTTTGTTTCACATGCGTCACTTCGTGGCATTGCTGCCTTAGTCTAAATCTACAATGTGCACATTCCAATAAGAACAAGGAAAACCATTGTATGATCAGCTGTGTCTGAACTCTGAACTTTTGACCGATACTGTATGTGAATCTAGAAAATGGCAGTAAAGTAGTTTAAACTTCACATATTCAATTATTGCATATACCGTATTTTTCGGACTATAAAACTCACCTGACCATAAGATACACCTAGGTTTTAGTAGAGGAGGAAAATAGAAAAAAAAATTGAAGCAAAAAATGTGGTCATGGTGCTCTGTTATGGGGAAGAAGGTCTGCTTCTGACACCGTTATAGGGGTAATGTCCCCCAATTCTGTACTAATATCCCCCATACTGGTATATATATGCCCCCATCCTGGTATATATGGCCTTGCTTCCTATTATACGTGGCCCACATCCCCATCCTGGTATACATGGTCCCCCATACTGGTATGCATCGGGATAGAGCACAATCTTCTGTCATAGTTGTACACTAGCAGCTTTTCCAAGTTTGTACAAAAAATGTAGACTGAAATCGTGAGCTTTAATCTTGCTTTCATCATCCTCTTCCCCTCAAAAATATGTAACTCCTTACTATAGAGAGAACCCTATCAACATAGGTGGAGGTCCTGTCCACAAAATTCAATAAATATATATATATTGTGAGGTAGCGCTATTGATCATGTTGAGGGGCACTCACTTCACGGGGTCAATTAAAGCACACATGCAACGTTTTCCGGTAATCTGAAGTCCAGCAGTTTATTACACATCATAAACTGCTTATAACATAGTCCACCTCAGTGGCTCGCAGGAATGTTACACATGTAATGTCCTAGAGCCTTTTCAGTGGCAGCTATGCCCGCTTGGCTTCATATACAGTCTTCAGCAAAGTAACAACATCAATGTCCAGAACGGGCACCATTTTTACCTTTTGCCGGATCTAGCTGCTTCCATCAGCTCTGTTCTGCCAAAGCTGTGGTTTAAGGCTCACCAGGTGTGGCCTCTAGGCCTCGTGCCTTTCAGGGCTAATGGTGTCCCAGACACAGGAATCAGGTCTCTTGCCTCCTGTGTTTCAAAAACACCCGGTATATATATATCCCTCTGTGCGCACAGAACCTGTGATGATGTCACAGTCATGTGATCAGTCACCTGAAGGGGAGGTACGTGGTCAGCCAGAACACACCCCCTCAGACATTTTGGCAAAATGCAGCAAGCCGCTGCATTACAATATATGTGTATATATATATTTATATATATAATATATATATTTATATATATAATATATATATATATATATTTATATACGTATATATATATATTATTGTATTCTTGTTTTTTAAAGCTGGTCATTAATATTTCAAAACAGTGTTGATAATGTACGTACGTACAGTACGTAAATACATACAAAGGATTCTTCAGAATTTGGGTCTGGTCTTGTAAATTAGGAGCACTTGGCATTTATAACACTTGGTTTTCTTGCAAGGATTAGTTTACATTAGAAAGCTATTGTTGTTTTCTCTGCTCCTTGATCGCCTAAGCGCCTATGAAAGCCTTCCTGTCAATCCGATTCTTCAATACTAATATTGTATCTGTATGTAGTCTAGAGGAAGCAGGAGGGGACTGCCGGAGAATGGTAGGCATTATTGGCAGACTTTGTTTAGAACTAACCCAGATTAATAAGCATGACTTACACATTATGTCTGGCTTAATAATTATGCTGTGGACCTCGTTAGTGGAATATATTTTATGTGGATGCATAATTTACTTTTCCCAATCTGTGCCATCATTCTTCTTGTAACCAATGCATTTTTATCCCGGAATATGTCCTTTGTAGGTAGCACTACATGCATGTGGAGTGGCAACAGATATGGTGATAGAGCACTGCATCATTGCTAGAGCTGCATTTGTCATCTGCCCGTGCTGCTATGGCTTTATCCAGAATACTGTCAAGACCTCATTTCCACGAAGGTAAAATAAATTGATCTAGTTTACTGTACATTAATTCAATTATTTCATGTATATATATATGTCAATACAAACATTTTAAAAAAGAATGATCATATGCTGCTGGTGTCCAGTATATATAATCAGTTTTTGATCTCTCGACATTTTAGAACTGTTATCAATTTTCTTTTTATTATTCATTATTATTATTATTTATTTTTAGAGCACCATTGATTCCATGGTTCTGTACATGAGAAGGGGTTACATACGAAATACAAATATAAATTACAGTGAACAAGCTAACAATGACAGACTGGTACTGAAAGGAGAGGGCCCTGCCCTTGCTGGCTTACATTCTACCAGACAATGGGGAAGGAGGCAGTAGGTTAGGGGGTTGCAGCTTCTTCCAGTGGTGATGAGGTGGGTCATTGCAAGCTGTCTTGAAGAGATGGGTTTTTTTCAAGTTCCGTCTTAAAGTCCTGAGTGTGGCGGATAATTAATCGGATGTGTTGCGGCACAGAATTCCAGGGGATGCAGGTTTCCTCGGGAGAAGTCTTGGAGACGATTGGGTGAGGAACGTATGACTGTGGAGGATAGAAGGAGGTCTTGGGAGGACCAGAGGTTGCATGTTGGAAGATATTGGGAGATTAGTTCAGAGTTATACGGAGGGGACAGATTATGGACGGCTTTGCAGGTTAGAGTTAGTAGTTTTAACTGGAATTGGGAGCCAATGAAAGGATTTGCAGAGGGAAGAAACAGAGCAGTAGCATGGAGAGAGATGGATTAGTTGGGCAGCATAGTTGAGGACGGATTGTAGAGGTTCAAGAGGCCACAGAGGAGGATATTGCAGTAGTCAAGGCGGGAGATGATTAGGGCATTCACAAGCATTTTAGAAGACTCATGGTTGAGGAAAGGATGGATTCTGGAAATATTTTTGAGTTGGAGGTGGCAAGAGCTTTCATGTGTAGTTTGATGGACGGCAGAGTCGAGGGTCACTCCAAGGCAACGGATTTCCGGTACTGCAGAAAGCGTGGTGTCATTAATTGTGATGGATAGATCAGATAGGGGAGTTAGTTGAGATAGAGGAAAGATGATGAGTTCAGTTTTGTCCACATTGAGTTTTAGGAAGCGAGAGGAGAAGGAGGATATGGCTAATAGACCCTCTGGGATTCTGGACAACAGAGAGGTGACGTCTAGACCAGAGATGCACAGTAGATCTGAGTGTCATCAACATAATGAATCCATGGGACTTTGAGTTGTCCCAGGCCAAAGGTATAGATTCAAAAGGGTGTGGATCTGGGGATCCCAGGACAGAACCTTGAGGGAAATCAACAGAGGGAGGACGGGATGAGAAGGTAGTGTGGATTTAGAAAGGTATAAGGAGATGACACCCATCGGACCGGACTTTTTTGTGCTATGCAGAAGGGATTCGGGACATACTGTACATACGGCATACTAGAATGCTCTAAAAGAGGCCTTAAAGGTAGTGGCCGTACTTTATATTGGGAAAACCTGGTAACAGGTTGCGTTGTAAAGTCATTTTCATACTGGTTGCAATGACTCATTACAGAATTACCACCTCCATTAGTATGTAGGAATCTTTATCCTATCATATTGCAATAGATGTAATTACTGATCCAGCAAACATCAATTCTTCTTATGTTTAATTGCAGTTGCCGCTTCCAGAGTGTACTGTCTTACAAGGTATTTTCCTTTTTATCTCATTATACACTTTATATAGTGTGGTAAAGCAACGTGCTCGGCTCTCACAGAGGCAGACATAGGAAACACGTCTCAGGTTAACTTCCTGGAGGTTTATTTTAATATGGCATAAGCCTCAGCAGTGTTCCACAAAATAAATACGTCCTCTCGGAATAGCGAAAAAGATAAAGTATCGTATAGTCCATAGATGAGCAGGGTTTCGCCCGCTCCAGGGGAAAATGAAGTCCCAACAAACACAAGTACTTCGGTGGAGCTCTCTGGCTTCATCACACACACAGCCTGGAGACTACCTTCTCCAGACCACACATCACAGAAAAAAAAGAGTGACTGAGCATTTAATCTTGCTCAGACACACCCTGAGGTGGAGATATGGTGAATGACTTCACTCCCGTTTCTATGTCATTCACAAAAAAACACTCCCTTTGAACATGGTGGTTTAACCCCCAACACTTAACATGCTGGAGGAAATTGTAGGTTTAGTTCACTGAGGCTAACAACCTCAGTGAAACATATCTCCCCTCACATACTTCACCAGTGACTCTGTCACAATAGTTACTATTGAATGTCTAGTACAGTTAAGTTCTTTTTATATAGATTTGCAAAGGGTCTTATGAATGGAGTTTTATACTGTAGTGTGATGCTGCCCAGGGACAGCAATGGAGACAGCGTTCAACTTGTTTCCAATAACTCCCCATGTCAGTTGTGAGGTTTGTGGATTGGTTTGAGGAGAGTATTTAATTCTCTCCATGGAAAACCTATGGAGAATAAAGAGATCCCCATTTTTTATCCATGTTTAGGTCTGCATTTGTGGCTGGGTGTATAGTTTACACATTAGCTAAAGAGGCTTGGGAGAAATAAGTAGGTCTCGAAGAGAAAAGAACAAAAAGATCCTTCTAGCATATTTTTTACCATCAGGTAAGAATTTCCAAAAATACCAAAATCAATACAGGCCTAATTACAGAGAAATATAATATTTTTTTCCGTCCTCAGATGTATATTTCAATGATTAAGGCCAGAGATCTGATTTAGTTAATTGAATGATCTAGTTAATAATGTATCAGGATTGCAGCTTAATAAACAGAAGTCCTCCCTGGACATATCATTAATGGAACAATATAGTCTCAAAGCAGACTTCTTGTTAATCCCTTTAAGTAGTGTGGGAGGTTTCATTTTCCTGTAGGGTCACCGACCTCCTGGCTAATTAATTCTCAGACGAGGAACTCTTTAGTCAGCTTAAGCTATTTTGTTGTTGTCTTAGTAAGTCAGCTAGGTCGGTATTCTCACAGTGCTCTCATATGATATGTGTCTGAAACGTATAATTTGCCAAGTATTTACAGCCTGAATCTAGGCGACACTGCAGCTGTAGTACAGAAACTAGATGAACTCCAAAAATACAGCGGAGGACTTCTAAACCTACAATGGTGGGAGAAGAAGCTTCATGGCTACTTTTGGGTGCCCAACCTCGGTGTTTTGTTTTGTGGGGAATAAACTCACAGTAGAGTCCTAGCCAAAATACAGAGCTGCCAGCATTGCATGTGGTGCAACATATGAATATGTTTAATATGTTTAATGCAGAAATCCACTCCTGATATATATTCAAGCGATTATAAAGTTTACAAATCATATCATTAAATGGGATCTTGTGTATGTTCAAGTTGTAAAGAGTAACTAAACCTTTGATGCTAGCTTTTATATTTTTTTTGTTATATTAAATGCAAGTAGATCGGCGGGTGACCTGGCCCTGAGACCCTCCACCAATCGCTGAAAAGACCCCGGTTTGTTGTGCTAGTTGTGAAGCTCATACCGAGCACAGCAAAGCACTAATACAGTAAAAAACGTAGATTAGGAATTCATTGTGTGTGTGCTCCCCAATCCCTCCCCACTCCTGAGCTTCTCATTTCATGGGGCGGTTGAACGATCCAGACCCCCACCAATCTGCTTGCAATTAAGAGGACAAAAAAAATATTATCAGAGGTTTAGTTACTCTTTAGAGGGGTATGCCCATCTCCAAGATCCTATCCCAATATGTGGTAGGTGTAATAATAAGAATAATATTAGCAAATACCTCCAATTAGAAATGTAGTATAGTTCTTTAGATTTGCTGTGTCGCTTGCCTCATGTAGAACATTGCAGTAGCTTAGGTATCCATGGTTATGACCACTCATATAATGACAGATAGGTCTTAGTGGTCGTAACCATGAATACCTAAGCTACTGAAATGCCCTGCACATGGGGTAAGCGACATAGTGAATCTGAAGAACTATACTACATTTCTAATTGGAGGTGTTTGCTAATGTTATTATTACCACACCTACTACATATTGGGATAGGATCTTGTAGATGGGAATACCCCTTTAAGCTTTATTTACAGAATCTTTTTTTTTTATTAAGTGATCACATTGTCGTATTTCAGCAGACTTTCCATAGATCACTAGTTTTAGCAAATCTAAGAAATCTTGTAATATATCTTATAGAAATATCCTTCTTTCTCGACTCATGTGCCTAAACTCATTGAATTTTAAAAACTGGTAAAATCTACGTTGCTCAAAACAAGATCGACTGCCAGCGCAGTGTGGGATCAGATTACATCTGCTTATTGAAGTCTATGGAGAGGGGAAGGTTTGGAGGGAGGAGCAAAGTGAGAAAGGTGGATCAGATTACATCTGCTTATTGAAGTCTATGGAGAGGGGAAGGTTTAGAGGGAGGAGCCAAGTGAGAAATAGGTGGATCAGATTACATCTACTTATTGAAGTCTATGGAGAGGGGAAGGTTTGGAGGGAGGAGCCAAGTGAGAAATAGGTGGATCAGATTACATCTGCTTATTGAAGTCTATGGAGAGGGGAAGGTTTGGAGGGAGGAGCCAAGTGAGAAATAGGTGGATCAGATTACATCTACTTATTGAAGTCTATGGAGAGGGGAAGGTTTGGAGGGAGGAGCCAAGTGAGAAATAGGTGGATCAGATTACATCTGCTTATTGAAGTCTATGGAGAGGGGAAGGTTTGGAGGGAGGAGCCAAGTGGGAAATAGGTGGATCAGATTACATCTGCTTATTGAAGTCTATGAAGAGGGGAAGGTTTGGAGGGAGGAGCCAAGTGAGAAAGGTGGATCAGATTACATCTACTTATTGAAGTCTATGGAGAGGGGAAGGTTTGGAGGGAGGAGCAAAGTGAGAAAGGTGGATCAGATTACATCTGCTTATTAAGTCTATGGAGAGGGGAAGGTTTGGAGGGAAGAGCAAAGTGAGCAAGAGGTGGATCAGATTACATCTGCTTATTAAGTCTATGGAGAGGGGAAGGTTTGGAGGGAAGAGCAAAGTGAGAAAGGTGGATCAGATTACATCTGCTTATTGAAGTCTATGGAGAGGGGAAGGTTTGGAGGGAGGAGCAAAGTGAGAAGGTGGATCAGATTACATCTGCTTATTGAAGTCTATAGAGAGAGGAGGAGTTGGAGGGGGGAGCAAAGTGAGAGAGAGTAATAGAGGCATTAACACATGGTGCTGTGTGTTTTTTAGTTTTCACCATTCATTCACAGCTACACTGCTCAGTACTGCTATATACTGTAATGTCCCCCATGCTGCTGACTTTGAACATGTGCTGCAAAATGACAGAAGAGCGGAAATGCCTCATGTCTGTGTGTGCTGTGTATAGCAGACATCACGGCAATTATTTTCCGCTTAGTAACTCAGAGCCAGCTAAAAATTAGAGTTGGAAAAATGGTACAAAATACAGAATAGAAGTGATATAATGGCAAGAAATATTGTAACTGTACACACATGACAGCATATTCTGGGAAGACACTTGAAACAGCTTATACTAGTAAGTCTTTCACAGATTGCTTTTGCTGGCAGCCACCTATTGACCAATCTGATGAAAAATTGACAGTATCACTATTTCTATATCTGCCCCTTAAAAAAATCATGAAAGTTAGGCTATGTGCCCACGTTGCGGAACTGAATTCCGCAGCATATACGCTTGTAATACGCAACATGGGCACACAGCCTTACACATTATTTTATTTTTATTCCACACAGTCTAAAAAAAATCTGTTAATAAAGAGCTTCTGCGGTAGTTGAGGGTTTTCCCTTTCTATAGTTTATGAAGAATGAATTTTCCATATTCAGTATGAATGTACTGGTTTCTATTCCTTTTAGATGTCAAAGAACTTGTTAGGGGTTTTTAATATTTTTACAGTAGGAGGTGGCATTATCTGATTAAAGTTAATCTGTCATAAGAATGAATCCTCCTAAGCCGCCTATATGGGCATGTAGGTCATAGGAAGTTGAATAAAATGATAACTTGATGTCTGTGATCTTATTCCTGAAAAATCCACATTTTTCTTAATATGTAGATGAGCTCTTAAGATCTATGGGAAGGACATAGATCTCCTCCAGAGCTTATTTTAAATTAAAGTGGATGTTAACAGTGTGGGACATGTAATGACTGACAGTCTGCTTTCCTGATCTACATGTCTCACACTAGAAAAGAGAGTCCCTGCTGAGCAGATTAAAGGATGGCCACACATGTTCATATGTAATAGAAAACAATTCTTAATTGAAAAATATCACATCATATAAATACACATACGAAACACTTCATGGAAACAAAGTGCGGAGACCAAAAAAAGTGAATAAAAGACCATGATCACAAAAACTATAAAATGTTGTGACACAACAGCCACAAATGGTAAGCCTATATATCGTGGATAACTATGGGGAAGGACAGAAATTTCTGTATTCAATCACCAATATTTGTGTCTACTAATATCAATAGTTTAACCAAATGATTGAATATAACAAGATGTCAAAATATTACATCCCCATAATAAATTGAAGTCCACCAATGGCATCCAGGGTACCCAAAATACTATATATTACCGCTCCCAAAACACATAATCCATATATGGGTAGTATAGATAGTATATATCATATTGTTTGGGAAAGATGTACCTGGACAATCGCTGAGCCACCAAACGAGCCGCTGTTAGCGTCACCCCGACGCACGTTTCGGTGAAAGACCTTCTTCAAGGGGTGATCATACACACTGGCCACCCACTATTTATACCCATATATTCAAACACCAAGCGCACACGCGCCATGCGAAGTGCATAGTGGAGCACGCTGCCATTCCCCTGACTTCCTGTGAACGCCTCCCAGCAACCATGGAGACGCGTCACCTGACCACATCACATGATCCGGAGGTCCTGCCTCCTTCGTCAAGGACACTGCTAACGCTGTCCATCCAGCCGTGGCATGACGCGGACGCCCCGCCACAACCGAAGCGCACAGTGGCGTCGGCATCCACAGGATGCCAAGGGCCGATGAGCGCGTCGGGGAGGCGGAGAGACCGCGTACCGGCTGGACCGCAGCGGTACGTGTCTATGATAGACATACAGCGCTGTACGAGACCTGCAAGGTCCACAGGTATACATGTGCAGAGAAAATGGCAATACCATATATCCATGGCCATATATGTGGAGTACACAAAGTGTACCTACCACTACCATCATAGACTGATGGCATGCCATCCCTCATTACCCCAATTGTGACACAGATACATGGAGGGGGGGGGGGCGAAGGTTTGGGGGGGAAATGGAGGAGAAAGGAGAAGAAGGAAGAAAAAGAGAGAAGGAGGACCGGGCTCCACAACCATGTTGTCCTTAAAGTGTATATATGATATATCTATTTAAATGTCCCAAGATGCACCATAATATAGGAAATAATATTCCATACATGTCCTTATTAATAACACCTATTGGTGATAATCATGTACAGCCATATTCATATAAATGTGCATACATCGTTGCATATAAACAGATAAAGTCATATTACATATTTTCCATTGACATTATCCCCATATACAACTCCATTCCTTCTTCATATCTTACTCCTCCAGGACTCCGTCCCACAGTCCTTCAACCCATCCAGATCAAGGATCGGTGTACAGCATAACTTGATAACAGTCAATCAATTCGGACTAACCAATCAGGATAGGCAGGCCAAATCAAGGGTATCAATCTAGTGGAAGGTAAATATATATGAAGTTAAAAACTAAAAAGCAAACAATAAAAGCATTACATATTGGTCATATAAGATGTACCTAGGCATCACATGCAGATTTGAGACTACAAAAATGGGACAAAACTAATATTCTCATTCAACCCCTTAGGTTGCAAGGTTTTAAGCGCCCAGATCCACTTGGAGTCTAACTGGGCTAATCTCTGTGTAACACGGCCACCACGGATGCCCACCACTATATTATCAATCCCCTTTATTCTCAATCCCGTGGAGTCACACTCATGATATATCTTGAAATGGCGTGGGATGGTTTTGAGCGTGGATGCATCACTATGGCCATGTGCCGCCTCAATTCCCAATACATGTTCTCTCACCCGTGTTTTTAATTGACGTGTGGTCATGCCCACATAAATGAGCCCACACGGACAGGATGCATGATATATCACGTACCGTGTTTGGCAGGTGATATGGTTTTTAATAGCAAAACTTGTACCGTCTGAATCACAAAAATCCATACAATGGTCTATGTTGGGACAGGCGACACAATGGCCACAGGGACCGCAACCACGCCGTCCACCACCCACACCACGCAAGAAAGTGTGTCTAGGTTCACCCATATAATGACTGCGCACTAGATGATCTCTAAGGTTTTTTGCACGTCTAAAGGTTATTGATGGTCTATCCGAAATATATCTGGTCAATATCGCTGCGGTCCAGCCAGTACGCGGTCTCTCCGCCTCCCTGACGCGCTCATCGGCCCTTGGCATCCTATGGATGCCGACGCCGCTGTGCGCTTCGGTTGTGGCGGGGCGTCCGCGTCATGCCACGGCTGGATGGACAGCATTAGCAGTGTCCTTGACGACGGAGGCGGGACCTCCGGATCATGTGATGTGGTCAGGTGACGCGTCTCCATGGTTACTGGGAGGCGTTCACAGGAAGTCAGGGGAATGGCAGCGTGCTCCACTATGCACTTCCGCATGTCAGCATGGCGCGTGTGCGCTTGGTGTTTGAATATAGGGGTATAAATAGTGGGTGGCCAGTGTGTATGATCACCCCTTGAAGAAGGTCTTTTACCGAAACGTGCGTCGGGGTGACTCTAACAGCGGCTCGTTTGGTGGCCCAGCGATTGTCCAGGTACATCTTTCCCAAACAATTTGATATATTCTATCTATACTACCCATATATGGATTAAGTGTTTTGGGAGCGGTAATACATAGTATTTTGGGTATCCTGGATGCTATTGGTGGACTTCAATTTATTATGGGGATGTAATATTTTGACATCTTGTTATATTCAATCATTTGGTTACACTATTGATATTAGTAGACACAAATATTGGTGATTGAATACAGAAATTTCTGTCCTTCCCCATAGTTATCCACGATATACAGGCTTACCATTTGTGGCTGTTGTGTCACAACATTTTATAGTTTTTGTGATCATGGTCTTTTATTCACTTTTTTTGGTCTCCGCACTTTGTTTCCATGAAGTGTTTCGTATGTGTATTTATATGATGTGATATTTTTCAATTAAGAATTGTTTTCTATTACATATGAACACGTGCGGCCTTCCTTTTCTCTGCTCAGCAGGGACTCTCTTTTCTAATATTTATATGATGGTCTGTTCTGAGGTGAAATCATATATACAATAACATGGGTCCACTTGGACCTGATCTATTTCAACCTTGTTTATTGTGGTGGTTTTTCAGTCTTTCATTTTATGTCTCACACTAGTAACTTCCTTTTCATTTAAAATAAACTCTGGAGATCTATGTCCCAACCATAGATCTTAACAGCTTATTTACATATTAAGAAAAACGTGGATTTCTCTGGAATAAGACATCGGTTCTCCGATATAAAGGTATCATTTTATTCAGCTTTCTATGACCTTCATTCCAATATAGATGACTTAGGAGGGTTGATCCTACTGACAGATTCCCTTTTATTTCTCATAAACTCATTATCTCTATTAACTTAATATAGCTGTGCCCCAGACAGGTAGGTATATATGATGCTCCCTCTTCGACCGCTTACAATCTGGCTTCCGACTGCATCAATCCACTGAAACTGCTCTGACTAAAGTCACCAAAGACCTACTAACTGCCAAATCCAAACGACACTACTCCGTCGTCCTACTCCTGGACCTGTCATCTGCCTTCGACACAGTGGACCATTCCCTCTTACTACAGACTCTCTCATATCTTGGCATCATGGACTTGGCCCTATCTTGAATCTCTTCATACCTAACAGACCAGACATTCAGCGTCTCTCACTCACACATCACCTCTTCATCTCGTCCAATATCTGTCGGTGTCCCCCAAAGTTCAGTTCTAGGACCCCTGCTCTTCTCCATCTACACCTTTGGCCTGGGACAGCTCATAGAGTCTCACGGCTTTCAGTATCACCTCTATGCTGATGACACACAGATCTACCTCTCTGGACCCGACATCAACTCCTTACTAACCAGAATCCCACAATGTCTGTCTGCTATTTCATCCTCCTTCTCTGCTAGATTTCTAAAACTTAACATGGATAAAACTGAATTCATCATCTTTCCCCCACCTCACTCTACCCCCCACCTGACCTAACCATCAAAGTTAATGGCTGCCCACTCTCCCCAGTCCCACAAGCTCGCTGCCTTGAGGTAACACTTGACTCTGATCTCTCCTTCAAACCTTATATCCAAACCCTCTCCACTTCTTGCCGACTCCAACTCAAAAATATCTCCCGGATCTGCTCATTCTTCAGCAAAGACTCTGCAAAAACACTAGTGCATGCCCTCATCATCTCCCGCCTCGACTACTTCAACCTCCTGCTCTGTGGCCTTTCTTCTAACATTCTCTCGCCCCTCCAATCTATCCCAAACTCTGCTGGCTGCCTGACTAATCCACCTGTCCCCCCTGCTATTCGCTGGCCACCCCCTTCTGTCATTCCCTTCCCTGGCTCCCCATTGCCCAGAGACTCAAGTTCAAGACCATAACGTTGGCATACAAAGCCATCCAACCTGTCTCCTCCATACGTCTGTGATCTAGTCTCCCGGTACTTACCTGCGCTCAACCTCCGATCCTCACAAGTTCTCCTTCTCTACTCCCCTC
Organism: Phyllobates terribilis; assembly: GCF_046119375.1. NCBI lineage: Eukaryota > Metazoa > Chordata > Amphibia > Anura > Dendrobatidae > Phyllobates > Phyllobates terribilis. The sequence continues at coordinate 876,435,593 of NW_027362761.1, forward strand.
TTATCTCCTCTTCCCACAATCACATACAAGATTTCTCCCGTGCATCCCCCCTACTCTGGAACTCTCTACCCCAACATATCAGACTCTCGCCTACCGTGGAAACCTTCCAAAGGAACCTGAAGACCTGCCTCTTCCAACAAGCCTACAACCTGCAATAACCACCACACCGCTGCACGACCAGCTCTACCCTCACCTGATGTATCCTCACCCTTGTAGATTGTGAGCCCTCGTGGGCAGGCTCCTCTCTCCTGCTGTACGGTACCAGTCGCTGACTTGTATTGTTCAAGATTAGTGTAATTGTTTTTTCTTTGTGTACCCCCTTTTCACATGTAAAGCTCCATGAAATAAATGGCGCTATAATAATAATAATAATAATAAATAATAATAATGAATATACAAAATATTTTAATAGTTGAAGTTTGGGCATTAGACATTTCATTTGATCCAGGCAATGCTCACCACCGTTGGCTTTAAAGACCACAACAACAATATGCAAATATTTGATTCCAGTATGTCAGTAGTAAATATCCAAGTTTTAACTGCAGCCAATTTTTTTTCTTTTAAATTTCCGGTCTGTGAAATAAAAGTCGTTTTATTTGAAAAGTAGTCATATTCCTGTTTTATTTTTTGTTTGCTCTGCCCCTGCTGCCATTTCTAAGAATGTGAGCGGGATATGTGTTTGCACAAGCTGCAGCAAGGCATGCCCCAGTGGCAGTAGGGATGTGTGGTACTTTTAATAGTCTATTTAGGGACTTAGCCTTGATAATTGGCGGAAGCCCAATATTCAAGGCAATAGCCTGGCTGTACAAGCAGATTTTGTCCTCTTGACCATTAATTATCTGAGCTAAATCCTACTTTGATGGAGTTATACAGTTTAAGGATTTTTCTTTATTCCTGCTCTGAAAGCCAATACTTCAAAAGTGAAGTGTGGCAAGGAATTCACAATGAATTTTAAATCTCTTCTTAATTGGTTTAGTTAAAAAAAAATAATCAATTCTAAGGAAAAAAAAATCCAGAAATGTGCCCAACAGAAATAACTGGTGCAAATATCAGATCTTCTCTGTACATTGTAAGTCTTAAATGTAATTTATATACTTCAGCAGTAGTTTAAATCTCTAACATTTCTTCTTTTTTTTCACGTTTGAAATAAATGACTAGACGAAGCCATAGCCAATTCTCTTGTGCAATTCTAAAGCAAACTGGTCTTAGCGGGATGTGTGCCTTGGACCTCATGGTTTCCTTACGTAAAGAATCTGCTCTGTGATCAGTCTGTGGCGTCTTAGTATATTGTGCCTTCACCAGTTTTACTATAAATATATATTAGATTTATATACTTTAATAATGTGTGTTTTGTTGCTCATAACTACTGTTAGAGAATCTACCATATAAAAAACAGGTGCATTACTAAAGCTGTTCTCGATGGTCTGTAGATTGTAGATATGTATTGCAGCATTGTGGGAGGACATGTAGAACACTAAAAATACAGAACTATTCTAGCATGTACAGCTGAAACCAGAAGTTTCTATACACTATATAAAAAGACACATCTGTATGTTTTTCTCAATATCTGACATGAAATCAGAATAAACCTTTTGACTTTGCAGTAAGTAATAAAAATGCCTTAAAACATTCTCTCTCTCTCATTATTCTGGCATTTGGCAAATATTAAAAATTCTGGTAATCCTAATTGACCTAAAACAGGAAAGGTTTATTCTGATTTCATGTCAGATATTGAGAAAAACATGCAGATGTGTCTTTTTCTATAGTGTATGTAAACTTCTGGTTTCAACTGTACATATGTAAGAGTGTGAACTGCCCTCTCCCTGCCCCTGAAGACAGCGTCCTATTATAAGAATAGTGTTGTGCGGTTTTACTGCGTTTTATTGTGAAATATGAACTGTCATGCGTTTTTTAGTAATGTATAACTACTGTAAAGGTAATGCCTGGCGTGCGTAGTAATGTATACTGTAAGATGTGATATGTTGAGAATTGCCATGTATTGTGTTATGGTAATGTGCACTGTATGGGTAAGGTAAAGAGCTAATGTATAATGTATAAGCAATGCTTCATATCTAGTGCAGGATAAGATATAGGTTAGGATTTAGGACCCAGAGTAGGACAGAATAAATAGTGATAGGCATTGTAAGTGTAATATGTTTAGTGCATACTGTTAGGAGATAATGACTATACTTAAGTGAAAGGTTAAGTTTGCCCAGCAACAAGACTGCTGGGGCAGACAGAGTAAAGAGACAGTTAAAATGATTGGTCCAGCCCAGAGTGGGAGGGGTTATGGCTAGTAAAAGGCAACCTGTTCCTGGTTTTAGTCAGTTAGTGAAGGAGTTTGTTGGTGGGCAAAGACTTGCAGTGGTCTGAAGCACGGCGTGGGCAAAGACATTCTGGCGGTATGTGGTCGCACAAACCTCCCTATGGACATTCCTGCAATGTCCGGAGCCTAAGGCTCGAGTCGGGGGCTATGGAGAGCACTGACAGCCCTTCCGTACAGTGGAAGATGGCTGTGGAACCGTGTGAGGGGAAACGTTGCAGATCTCGGGCATACTGCAGAGCCGGATTGGGAAACCCTGGGGCTGACAGGAGGATCAAGAGTAGGGGTAATCCGTGCTGAACTTGATAACAGGAGTGAGATGTTCTGTGTGGAGGAAGCAAGTGACGGAGGGTGCTGTGCCCGATACTGTGTATTAAAGATGGCTGTACTTGAACTGTTCAGTAAAGACGAACTGTTAAATGTTGAAACGAACCGGGTGTCCCTTATTGAATGTGTGGCTGTTCTTGGATCCGGGATGGTGGAGACAGCGGAGGCCTGTGGCCGAAATGTGCGTGAACTGCACCTACAGCACATGGAAATTGGGACACCATTTATTTGTAAGGTACCAGGGTGTGGGAATACTGCAGCCCCTCGCCCATGACTACCACCCTGCACACCTTACACATACTGTATGGATGTTTCCACCTATTGTAGGAGTTTTCCACTATATTGGTATTGATGACATATCACTACCAGATTGGTCAGGGAGTGACACCCGACCCCCAGGACCCACACTGATGCACTGTTATTAGCTTTGGCAACAGGCAGATGTAACCTCTGTAGGGAGTGGAGCACCACAGCTCCATACACTGTGTTAGTGGTATTTGCCAAGAATGGCAGCTCAGCTCCTATTCCTCCTCCAGAGTTAATCACTGGGCTGTCGGGTGTTGTAACCCCCACTGATCTGATATTGATGACCTTTCTTAAAGATAGGTATCAATATAATGGAAAACCCCTTCAACCTTTATTAATCACACTTTGATCACACTCTGATCACACTCCGCCATACTTCTCTGTTTCGTGACATACATGTCAAGTTTAGAGAAAAGTTGGTTAAACTTGTGTAGAATAGAAAAATTACTTAGAGAATGTAACTTTTTATAAGGCCTCATAAATACTCCAGGACTGTGTGTTGGAAGCAGTACAGCAGCACGTGGAGTTTCTATGGACATCCTATGTTTCACTGGATGCCATATGCACCCATGCACTTATTAAGAGATGTTATGGAGGAATATTGAAATAAAGAAGAGGTCTTCTGGACTTTTATGTGCCTTTTTCATAAGCGGGTAATAGCTTGTATTAGTGATTACTTAACACCATTTATGAGTGGATTAAATTATGTGTCCTCCAAAAATGCAGGAACTTTCGGTCACTTTTCTGTCGTTTCCAGTGGAGACCAAATCTAAACTGATTGTTATTAATAATTTTCCATTAATTTTTTTTCAATGTCTTCTATATTATAAAAATCTATCTGCACGCCTCCACATCTAAGTAGACAATATTTTCCTTTTTTCTAGGAGCACATGGTGCTGTGTAGATTTGCGGATCAGACAGCTGTCCAGCTTCCTCCGGAGCGGAGGCTGATAGGTATGCATGTGCTATGCCGTTTACTTGTAGTATGCATGCTCTCGGTTTCGAGAATGTAGAAAGAAAACATTCTGGCTATTTAAATATCATTATATGCATCCTAAATAAAAGCTCAGCAAATGAGTGTGTGCGCACAGAGGTTTACATTTCAGCTACTAGTTAGAATTACCAGTGATGGTCTTGTGTTACAACTTCACATGCATGACGAGAGAGGAGGCAGGGTTTATGAGACATTGCCACCAAGACACAGGAGGACCAAGAACCAACAGTTAGACATGTCTAAGGTGGAGTGGGATAACTGTGACCATTTGTTGTCACTTTAACAACTGCAAGGAAAAGATAATTATTACTGATAATCAATAAAGTTAATCATTATAATTTCTATCTGATGAAGGCCACTATATAGAAGCAGAAAACGTGCCTATAGGTCCATGATTGAGGTGGTATAATACGCTGAAAGATCCAAGTATCCAAGTATAAACCGTCAGTGTTTTGCCGTTATTATAGCCTTTTGAGACTTTGGTAATCTAGAAGGAAGTCTATATGTTATAAATGGCTTCATATCTTCTTTTGCAGGGAAGAACTGCATGGGCTTGGTTGACCTGGATCGTGCATGGGCTTCTGAACAATGTGGCTACAAAGCCAATGTTTTCTCAATGGAACCAGAGAGTTGCTCACCAAAAAATAATTTGATTGTTGGCTGCCCAAATTAAACTACCGTATAATTATTTTTTTTTTAATTCCTACGTTCTTATGTTAGAACTAAGTTTTATAAATATATCCTCTTTTAAGCCACTATTTTAATAAAATTCTGAAATGCTTATAAATATTTTTTATAGTTTTCTGAATATAAGTTGTTGTTAAGTGGCATTCATAATTTTAGGAGTTTCTTTCATCTTTTTGCAAACTATTAAAGGGAATCTGTCAGCAGGTTTTTGCTACGTAATCTGAGAGCACAATGATGTAGGAGCAGAAACCTTGATTCTAGTGATGTGTGACTTACTGGGCTGTTTTTTGCCATTTCAATACAATCAGTGTTTTATCAGCAGGAGATTATCACTACAGGACAAGCTGCTCCTCCTAGTTTAACCATGCCCCCAGCACTGATTAGCAGCTCTCTGTCACTATACAATGTACACAGAAAGCTGGGGTTATATACAGCTCAACAACTGAGCTCTGCTAGATCTGCAGAAGAGAAAACTATGACTATCATAACTGTTGCACCAAGTAAACAAAGTGAAACATCTGTAGAATCAGTGTCTCTGTCCCTACATCATGCTTCACTCAGATGACAAAGGAAAACCCTGCTACAGATTCCCTTTAACCATATAGTCTGTCATCTGGAAATAGGCTGCATATTATGCATAGGGCTAGTCTGCAATCTCAGGAATACTGCCACATCACTTAATTCAGTGGTATAAATCACATGTAACCTTTGGGGGTCTTGTCCTAGATTGTGCATTGCTGCCTTGGTGTTTCTTTGGCTTCCAAAGGTGTAGTTTAAAGAAGTTGTCCACTACTTGGACAACTCCTTGTCATACCCCACGTTTGGCCCCGATAAAATAAAAAAGCTTATACTCGCCTCCTGTTCCGGTGGTGTCAGCACTCGCTCTTCCGGGGCTCCCATACGGTTGTTATGACACATGATGCCCGGCGCCCAATCAGCGTCACTGTCCCAGCCTTCGGACAAATTGACAATGAAGAGGAAGTCAGATCAGCAGCCCGGACTTCCTCTCCATGTACAATTCGACAGGAGGCGGGGACAGTGACGCCAGCGCTGATTGGGCGCCAGGGTCATGTGTCACAACAACCACATCACAACCCCGAGGACCACGAGTGCTGACACTGCAGGAACAGCGCCAGCATGGGAGATAAGTATAAGCTTTTTTATTTTATCGGGGCCAAACATTTTGCTTGAGAAGGGGTTGTCCTAGTAGTGGACGACCCCTTTAACTTTACCCGATAGCTCAACCATAACTAGGAAGTCCTTCCAGGAGAGTTTGCCATTGGCTATTTATTTGGCTATACTATATATTCTATGTGTTACTGAGTAGTCAATAACCAGCAGCTATTGATAAGTTTCATAGTTACGGAGCTCAGCTAAACTCAGACTATGGCTTCTTACAATGCTGCACTTCCCAAGGTATGATCTTGTTGTATATTTTACCTTAGGTGAACCCTAGATATATGGTATCTCTTTTTGCACAGTCTATAGCTTGCTAATTAAGATATATCCCTAGAACAGTGTTAATAATCTCTGGCTATTAGCAATATTGTGAAGTAAGATCATTTGGCCTCCTCTCGCCCTCGCCTTAGGACAGTATCCACACCCACAATCTGTATTTCGTGACATAGCCTAAAGCCAGATATTATGCACAGTCTGTCAGCTTGCCAAATCTGCTGCATATAAATCAGGAGTTCTTATGCTATGCATATGAGAATACTGTACAAATCTATTGCTCCAGGCGCTCAGGGTTTATTATTAATACTTGAAGTTAATAATTAGATTCTGCATCTTCATAAATAAGAATTAGTCGGTTTGAGCACATGATTTAAAAAAAATATGCATATTCTTAATACATACTAAAGTTTTGTGATCCTCACTCCCATAACTTTGGGTTCACTACACACAGATAATGGAGCTTCTGTTACACCTATATCTAAGACCTCTATGGACGCACTCGTCCTCAGGACTGGAGAACGTACTTGCAGTGTGCAGGTTCTTTCTGATCCTTCAGAACCCCATATATAAAATGATGTGGTCAAACAGTCATTGGCATTAAAAAAAAATCATTTCAGACTCCTTCGGCCAGTCCTTCTCATCGAGTGAAAAAAATCCAAAATGGCCAATCGAGTTTTTGAATGATCACAAACGTTCATCATTCGGGCAATTGTTTAACGAAAATAATCCACTTTTTTCTTATGTGTATGGGGCCATTACTACCCAAGCATCCCGTCAAAGTATAACAAAGATAATAAACAGCATCTCAGACTTTGTGATGTAAGTATTATAATATTATATATGATTATGTATCATATTATATAGTATTCATCATATGGTATAGTATTCATTATGATATTATATAGTATTTATTATGAGATTACATAACAAATTATATAATATTATATATCACTTTGTGATGTAAGTATTTATTGTGTAATCAGGGTTTAAGACAGCAGAAGTAACGTTTCGGACAATTACAGTGCTGTGCAAATTAATTGGGACAAAGCATTTTTTAAGTAAAATCGTAAGTTGGTTACCAGTCGGTGATTCAAACCAGTTTTAACTGCTTTGAACAGGTGTGAGTGTACAACCGTGAGTAACAAAATGTGGTTTGACTGGTTTTAGTCAGAAAATAACAGCTAGCTGCCCCCTCAGCTTCAGTTGAGAGCTTGTTTCTGTGAGGAGTGGTTTAGTGTACTTTTTCTCCATGCCACAATTCCAAGTGTGTGAAGAAATCCCTGGAAGAAAATAAAGTAAAAGTGCTGGACTGGCCTGGCAATTCACCAGACTTAAATCCTATAGAAAATTTGTGGAGCATTGTGAAGAGACGTCTTGGCAAAATGGACTGTACAACCAAAGAACGCATGATAAACAGTGCCATACAAGTGTGGTTCCATAATGAACGCAGCATGTGCATAGAACGGGGTGCGGATTACCTAGCGTTTAACAAGCTTTTACGCTGCGGAAATTCCGCAGCATAAACGCTTGAAAAACGCTACGTGGGCACCCAGCCTTTAACTACTGCAATGATAATCATCCAGGCAGTCCATACTTTACTCTTCACTGATGTTCAAAATAGTCAATGCAGTGTGACCAGCTTGCACAAGATCGTGCAGCTGTAGTGGTGGGAAGCTGGCTGTCAGACACAGCCAGACTCCCCACAGAGAAGATAAGCATAGTTCATCCTGTTCCTTCCTGTCCAGTCAGGGCAAACTGTGCTTGTACCAAGTCAGTGCCCAGGGAAGGAAACAAAACCGCTATAAGGCTAGTGTCCCAAAGCGCATGCTCCACTTATAAAAGCCTGAACTACTGGACAACTAATGAGATGGGATATTTCAAGAGGGGGGTGTATGGCAGATAAATTGATCATATTTGCTAATTCTTTTTACTTTACAAATAGTGGGAAATGAGCCATGTTTATGGTTATGGGAATACCCCATAACCATTTGGGCTCACAGACAAACAAATCCATCTAAAGGCTCATTTAGACGTCTGCGCAAATCGGTCTGAGATCGAACCACAATGTATGGACTGGCCGCGACTCTCCAGACAACCTCATAGAAATACATGAAGCTGTCCCGCTTGGGTCGAGAGAGTCTAGGGCCAGTCCATGCATTGCAGTCTGATCTTGGGCCGATGTGGACAGACATCTGAATGAGCCTTTAGGCTGCATTCACACATCCATGTGAAATATCCGTGTGCTGTGTTTTTTTTTTTTACGGACTGAACACAGACCCATTGAACAGAATTTTCAATTGATGACATCTATTCAAATTATGAATCCCAGCCTGACCCAAACTGAAACCACCATAGAACTCAATGAAACATGGTGGAGCTTTGACTAGTGAGTACTGTTACTGCTATCGTGAAATAGAAGAGATGGAAGGCTTTTTCCAATTCCGGAGAAGTATTAAGTAAACAGAAATGCGAAATCTTGTGTGTAATTAGCTGAAAACCAGAGCTCCTTCTAGAAATGGAAAATGTATTAGTAAGGAAGTGATAAGAAATATGTTGGTGCCTTGATGTCTGTCCCACCTTTTCTGAAATGTCTCTTCATCTTTTCTTTTCAAGTCCTATAGGATCATTTTGAGTTTGAACCTACAATAGAGCATGTAAATGACGCGTTTATGTGTCATAGTGAAAATATGTTTTATTAAGGGAAACGCCAAATGGTTCGCTGAAGATTATACATTTTATAGCTTCGCTGTGTTTTAGCTGAAAGCTTTCCAGACAATTTAGGCCTTTCCTCAGGCCTTGTCATATTTTGCATTCCTCTGATAGGCATAGACTGTATTTCTTTCTGAAGTATTTATTGCTCTGCCTGACAAGAATTTTACAAGAATATTTGTCTCTGCGGATATTGTTCAGCATGTAGTCATTCTGTATCCAGTCACCTGTCCTACAAGAGTTCAACATTCTCACTTTAATAATCCAAGACCATCGCTGCCAGGAGTCATTTTTGCAGACAGCTGAATCTGCTGACAAATGATGTAAGGGGAAGGTCACGGCTTCTTATGAACCAGTTAACACATATTGCTTTGCTCTTGTCCTTACAAGATTTAAGATTCACATCAGCTTCAGTCCATCTCCTTGTTTTCTAGCAGATTTGACCCATTTAATCATTAGTTAAAACTGACACATTTGCCCAGGCTAATTATATAGACCCCAAGATTTGCATGTTTTTCTCCAAAAATAATATATCTGTTAAAGGGGTTGTCCGGCCTTAGGCCACAAGTCAGCAGTCAGCTTATGTGACTGTCGACTTGTGAATCCTCACTTTGTGCGCACTGCAAGGATTCTCCAGTATCAATGCCGGCACCGGGAGCGGCATCCGCTTCACAGTATGTGATTTGCATACTTCCAGCCACATTTCAACTTGACTTGTCCAGCCTCACTCAACACTTGCATTGAGTGAGACCGCGCCCATCTAGTCAGCATGTGACCGCTTGTATACAAATCACATACTTGCGGCCAGGTGGACACCGGTGCCAGCACCAGAGAGTGCTCATGATGTGAGGATTCACAAGTCTGTAGTCACATAGAGTGACTGCAGACTTGTAGCCCAAGGCTGGACAATCCCTTTAAGTCCCAGATGTTATTTGAGTGTAAACCTGATCCTCCAATCCATTCATTGTGTAAAGGGAACTTGAAACTTTATTTTTATTATACTTTCTGGAAACATAGGGCCTGATGCATCAAAGCTTTTACGCCAGAATTCTGGCATAAAAAGCCTTGAATAGTCGCAAAGTTTTGGCACAAAGGCTGCACTAAAATTTTGCAACTTTTGGCATCCTACAGCTCCTACAAAGTCAGTGGGGCTGGGGCGGGATTGGAGCATTGCAACCCCTGCTAGTCAGATTCATGATGATCTGTGGCATTCGCTACGCCACACTTCTCACACTAGTCCCCGACTTGAGTAAGATTTGTGGTGAGGCACAAGCCACTTGTCAGACGCTCCTGATTCACTAAGAGGGGTTCACCTCTTAATGAATCAGCAGCATCTGACTCCAGCATGTCTCCTCATCAACATCGGCGTGAAAAACTGGTCTTGACAAATCATGGCAATAGTTGTTCACATCTGGGGACTGAAAACCTCACCTATTCGTGTCATGGCAATTTTTCACATTGACCCTAAATCTGTATGGTAAACCTTAATAGTAGGGAGCTCCCTCAGCCATTCACTATGCGGGCGAGCACACAGAGTCAGTCTCATCTGCAGTTTGCGTTTGTCTGATTTTAAGTTTATGCCAATAGCAGGTCCTAATGGGTCTGTGCAAGGAACTCATTATATTGTGGGTCTCATATCATGCAGCGCTCCTTTTAGGCCTGTAGCAAACACAAGGCACAAGGCCTCATTGTACATCAGATTTTACAAAATCTTAAACACATAATGACCTGGACTTGTCAAGACTTTCCTTTTTCACACTGGTCTTGATGAGAGGCGTGAAGGAGTCAGAAGCGCCTGATTCATTAAGAGGCGCACTTATCAAGTGTTTTACACCAGATTTCTGGTGAAAACACTTTGATGAATCAGGGTCATAGTGTATAAAAATCTGCAACATGAACTTGCTCTGTGGATTTGTAATCCTCAACTCATCCATTTATGCTGCTAATCTGTATGATTTGTTGTGGATTTCATCGCTACAGATTTTTTGCTGTGGAAACTCTACAACAAACAAGTCTGGTGTAGATTTACCGCTTATACCATTGTCACAGGTAAATAGAATAAAATAGGCCCAAAGTGTGTTCTGTTGGTTGACAGAAACTTCCACTCTCATTTTAAAAAAACATGTTTTTTTTAGACCAGTCATTTTTAATTTAAAAAAAGTAAAGTAAAATTTTCATTTCTTGTTGTCATAATAAGCATTAAAATGGTAACTCTTCGACTCGCAAAATGTTGTGAAGAGGAGACAAAATCCTTACAACTGGTTTAGATATACTACAAACTATGTGAACCATTGACATGGACCGGATTTAATGACCTTTTAAAAAATGGGCAAAAGACCATTTGAAAAGAGCTGTAATACCCACTTTCTAAGTTATGTGCTCTAATGCCATTCTTAGTGCAAGCCATATCCCTATGACATGTAAACTTTTTAAGTAGAAGGAATGCAATACTTATTTTACTGACAATTAATAACTAAAACATCTGGAAAATTGCATAGTCACTAATACAATCAGTATGAACACTTCTGAGAAATTAGTACAACAGTGGTTAAAAGGGTTTTCCACTTTTTAGAAAAGTGGATTGTAAATGATTGCTGTAATGTATAGTAACAAAGAGAGAGAGTGCTCACCCTCCCTTGCTCCAGATCCTGCTCTGGTTTCTGTGTTTTGACAGTAATGGTGATGTCTTGTCAATAGCTTACATCACCACTGCAGCCAATCACTGAGCTCAGTGGCTATGCCGATGTACAGTAGATGGCACAAACTGCTGAGCTCAGTGATTGAATGCAGCTGTAGTGTGAGCTGACAAGGTGACAGCTAGGAGCCTCTGTCACTTATGTAACCACCTGATGATTTCATATCTTTTCTGCCCTCCTGGTTCTGACTGTGGCCTGGTTCCTGACCATTGTTTTGTCTTCTGATTTTGTACCTTGCTGCCCTCCTGGCTCTGACTCGGGTACCTTGTCTTCTCTTGCCTCTGACTCCCTCCTCAGGTCAGCCACCCTTCCATAGAAGCAATCCAGTGGACCCTATTGTAAGAACAGATACCTATACTGAAGTCAAATGGTGAAGGCCGGGGTTCTTCTGGAATCTGCCAGACAGAGTGGCTAGCGCCAAGTCTGAACGAAGTAGCCTTTTTGAGCCTATGGCCTTTGACACACATTACAACTCATTTGTATCTGTGCCCTCTTCCCGATAGGTGGTCTTGGTGCCTCAGAGCCTACCAATACCCGGATCATACACCAATCCTATCTTGAGACCTCTCTGTGAGATACATTCATATAGTGCTGTATTTAGCTTATGATGCATATTTCATTGTACACTTTGGGAAGACTAGACATTGCAGTTTTAGTTAATCAGGGTGGTTTCATGCTACAAAGTTTTTGATATATTTTTTATACCCAACCTCCTATGTTATTTCTGATTCTGATTTTTATAGTTTAAATATAGGTAAAATGTTTAGCAACTTAGCTTCTAATTTGTTTTACAACCAGAATACTCTCTTGGCAACCCAAAAATATTGTTAATTTTTAGTGTTGAGCGAACATGCTCGACACTGCTCGGTACTCGCCCGAGCATCACGCTACTCGGGATGTTCGGCGAGCACCGAGCATTTCCGGGTTACTCGGGCGGGAGCTCGGGTCTCCGCCCTGCATGTTTGGCGCTCTTTACAGAGCCAATGAACATGCAGGGATTGCCAGCCAGTCACTGTAATGCTGCAGCCATGTTGGTTGTGGGCATTACAGTGATTGGCTGGCCGCATAGCGTCACCTCGAGTATTTAAAACCGGGCGCCGCCAACTTGGACACAGTCGCTCCGGATTAGACAGTGTAGGGACAGCGCTGCTGATTTAGGGAGAGATATAAACTGCGAAATAGTTAGTGTAGGGTCTGTAAAGGCTGCCAGAACAAACAAACAGTCCTTTTCAGGACTAATATCCATCCCAGATACCAGGCAGGCAGGCTGTATAGGAGACACAGTGGTTATACCAGCAAGCGCTGCATTACAGTCCTGTGTGCTCCTGTTGCTGAAATTGCTGGACTTAGCACCAGGTGTCGGGGGCCAGGAAAAATCCTTTTTTTTTCATCTAAATCCTCCTTTTTTTTCCTCCTTCACACTGTACAAATACCCGTCTTATTAACCTTTTGGTGTGTGTCCCCCCCCCCCCCCCCCCAAAAAAAAAAGCGTGTCTCTGATTTTTCAGACACAAATATAACTGTTGAAAATAGTCTGGTGTAGGCTAGAGAAACAGAAGTGTTGTTTTGCACTTCCACGGTTCAAACCTCTGTATTATCCATTTTGGGCCATTTGTATCTAAAAAAAAAAACAGTTTGAGTGTGTCGCTCACTGTTCAGCCGCAAATATCTCTATTTAAAAAAGTGTGGTATACCCCAGTAAACAATAACTGTGGTTTTGCCATCCCACGGTAAAAAATCTCTATTATTCAGGTTTTGGTATATTTTCCGTAAAGAAAAACAGTAGTGTCTCCTGACTGTTGTGACACAAAAATATATCTGTTGAAAATAGTCTTGTGTAGGCCCGACATCCCAGTGTGGTTTCGCTGTTCCACGGGTCAAATCGCTGTACTATCCAGTTTTGGGCCTTTGGTATCTAAAAAAAAAGCAGTTTGAGTGTGTCGCTCACTGTTCAGCCGCAAATATCTCTATTTTAAAAAGTGTGGTATACCCCAGTAAACAATAACTGTGGTTTTGCCATCCCACGGTAAAAAATCTCTATTATTCAGCTTTTGGTAGTTTTTTCCGTAAAGAAAAACAGTAGTGTCTCCTGACTGTTGTGACACAAAAATATATCTGTTGAAAATAGTCTTGTGTAGGCCCGACATCCCAGTGTGGTTTCGCAGTTCCACGGGTCAAATCGCTGTACTATCCAGTTTTGGGCCTTTGGTATCAAAAAAAAAAGCAGTTTGAGTGTGTCGCTCACTGTTCAGCCGCAAATATCTCTATTTAAAAAAGTGTGGTATACCCCAGTAAACAATAACTGTGGTTTTGCCATCCCACGGTAAAAAATCTCTATTATTCAGCTTTTGGTAGTTTTTTCCGTAAAGAAAAACAGTAGTGTCTCCTGACTGTCGTGACACAAAAATATATCTGTTGAAAATAGTCTTGTGTAGGCCCGACATCCCAGTGTGGTTTCGCAGTTCCACGGGTTAAATCGCTGTACTATCCAGTTTTGGGCCTTTGGTATCTAAAAAAAAAAAAAAAAGCAGTTTGAGTGTGTCGCTCACTGTTCAGCCACAAATATCTCTATTTAAAAAAGTGTGGTATACCCCAGTAAACAATAACTGTGGTTTTCCTCTTCCACGGTTCTAATCTACTCTTTATTGCCTTTTTTCCATTGATAGTGCAAGTGTAAGCTATTTTACTTCATTTACAATGGGCAAGGCGCGTGGCAAGGGACGTGGAAGTGGACGTTCTGGTGATGGTTCGTGCAGAGGACGGGGCCGTGGCCAAGGTGAAAATGTGCCACAACCAACAGCCACATCTCGCTCCCACTTCTTGACCGAATTACTAGGGAAGCACAGAACAACACCAGTATTGAGAACTGATCAGTGTGAACAGGTTATTAATTGGATAGCAGATAATACTTCCAGTTACCTGGGCACCACCACCTCTGGTCTGTCTTCCACACGGTCAACTCTTAGTAGCCGTGAGTCTCGACCGCATACTCCTCCTCACCCTGATGCTCCTTCCTCCCACCATGCCGAGTGTCGTCAGACAGCAAGTGATCCCACACTTGGACACTCTGAAGAGCTGTATACTGGTCCATTTCCATATTTGGGCCCCTCGCCTGATACGCTTGAAGTGGTGGAAGAGGAGATTCCATGTTGCGATGCCCAAATATTTGATCAGCCACAGCCACAGGAAGTCGACGTTGGCAATCTGTCACAAGAGGTGGACGATGACAAGACACAATTGCCAGGAAGTGAGGAGGATCGTGGTGCGCAAGTGGAAGAGGAGGAGGTGGTGGATGATCTAGTAACTGACCCAACGTGGAAGGAGGATATGCAGAGTGAGGCCAGCAGCACACAGGGGGAGGGAGGCAGAGTACCACAACAGGCAGGAAGAAGCAGTGTGGTGGCCGCAGACAGAAGGCGGGCAACCGTTCCCCGTAACACCAACACGAGGGACGTTGCCAGTACAAGCGGTAGGTCTTCCAGAGTCTGGAATTTTTTTAAAGACTCTGCTGATAACCCCAAAAAGGCCATATGTTCCACCTGCCATGCCAGCATCAACAGGGGTGACAAAACTACCAGCCTGACTACCACCAGCATGATCAGGCACATGGCAGCCAAGCACCCGACTTTGTGGGGCAAAACCCAGCGTCCACGACCAGTGTCAGCGGGTGTCACCACTGCTTCTTCCACTGTTGTGCGTGCAATAGAACCCTCTGTTGTGTGTGCAAGGCAATCCCCTGTCCATACTGCATGTAAAGATGCCCCCTCCTCTCAGTCTTCACTTGTTATGACAGTTTCTCAAGAAACAGCACCAACGTCCACGTCCCACCGCAGCGTTCAATTGTCCATATCCCAGACCTTTGAAAGAAAGCGGAAATTCGCAGCTAACGCCCCACAGGCCACAGTCCTAAATTCGCACATTTCACGACTGCTTGCATTGGAAATGCTGCCTTTTAGGCTGGTGGAGACGGAATCCTTCCTCAATCTTATGGCGGTGGCCGTCCCTCGGTACTCAGTCCCCAGCCGACACTATTTTGCCCGGTGTGCCATCCCCACACTACACAAGCACGTGTCCCAAAGCATCTGCCGTGCCCTCAACAACGCAGTTACTGGGAGAGTCCACCTGACAACGGACACGTGGACAAGTGCTTGTGGCCAGGGACGGTACATCTCTCTGACGGCACACTGGGTAAACATAGTGGAAGCCGGGACCCAGTCGGACCTTGGGACGGAACACATCCTCCCCACACCGAGGATTGCGGACCCTATGTCAGTCAGAGTTGCCCCCACAGTGTACAGCTCCTGCGCATCCTCCTCCTCCTCATGTTCAGCCTCCATCTCAGATATCACCACATCAGTTACAAGCTGGAAGCATTGCAGTACTGCCTCCGCCAAGCGGCAACAGGCTGTGCTGAAACTCATAAGCTTAGGTGATAAACCTCACACTCCTTGTGAGTTGTGGACAGCTGTGAAAGAGCAGGCAGATCTGTGGCTGAGACCGCTGAACCTACATCCCAGCATGGTCGTGTGTGACAATGGCCGTAACCTGGTGGCGGCTCCGAGGCGAGGTGAGATCACACACCTACCATGCCTGGCTCATGTGCTTAACCTCGTGGTTCAGCGGTTTCTTAAATCGTACCCCGAGTTGCCAGATCTGCTCGTGAAAGTACGCCGCCTGTCAGCTCATTTTCGCAAGTCGGCTACAGCTTCCGCCGCCCTTGCTGTGTTGCAGCAGCGTTTGCAGCTTCCGGCACACCGACTGGTGTGTGATGTCCCCACACGTTGGAACTCTACCCTCCACATGTTGCAAAGGATTTGTGAGCAGAAGAGAGCAGTTGTGGAGTACCAGCTGCAACAAGGCCGTTGAAATTCAGGTCAGACTCCACACATAAGACCTCAGGAGTGGACCTGGATGTCTGACATATGTACCATCCTGACAAACTTTGAGGAGGCCACCAAGATGGTGAGTGGCGATGACGCCATCATTAGTGTCAGCATCCCACTTGTCTGTCTTTTGCAACGCTCTCTGCAGAGAATTAAAGAGGAGGCATTGCAGCCAGAGTATGATGAGATGGATCAAGAAGCCGTAGCGGACGTTTACACACAGCCCAGCCTCATCTCATCCCAACGTGCATTGGGGGACAATGAGGGAGAGGAGGAGGAGGAAGAACAGCAGCTGCTATCATGCGTTGTAGACGGTAGTACCTGTACAAGTGTCATACCGTCGGTTCAGCGTGGGTGGCCTGAGGACAGGGGGGAGGAGGAGAAGGTGGAGGACAGCATGGTCAGTTGTCATCTTGGTGAGGACACGGAAATCTTGCCCGTTACCAGTCTGGCACGCATGGCTGACTTTATGTTACGCTGCCTTAACCGTGACCCTCGCGTTGTCAAAATGTTGGGTGACAGTCATTACTGGTTGGTGACACTTGTAGACCCCCGCTACAAGGAGAACTTTCACTCTCTTATTCCTGAGGTGGAGAGGTCTACAAAAATGGGGCAGTACCAGAAGGCCCTTGCTGCAGAACTCTTAAAAAAATTCCCATCTGAACACGCTAGCGGCAGAGGTCACAGTTCGTTGCCCAATCAAGGCGTAGAGGCGAGAGAGATGCAACTCCAATCCAGCAGAGGCAGGGGAACACTGTCAACGTTCTGGGACAGTTTTCTGACACCCGCCCTGCTTACAGGCCCTGAGGCGCGGGGTACTCTTACAAGGAGTGGAAAGTTTCAAAAGATGGTGAAGGGAGTACCTTGCCGACCGTACCAGCGTCCTCCGTGATTCCTCTGTGCCTTTTAATTATTGGGTATCCAAGCTGGACACTTGGAATGAACTCGCTCTGTACGCCTTGGAGGTCCTGGCCTGCCCTGCCGCTAGCGTGTTATCGGAGCGTGTTTTTAGTGCCGCTGGGGGAATTATAACTGATAAGCGCATTCGCCTGTCAACTGACAGTGCTGACAAGCTGACCCTTATCAAAATGAACAAGGGCTGGATTGGGCCAGACTTCTCATCACCACCAAATGACAGCAGAGTAACATAAAGTCAAATCCACTGTGTTATTTCGGGAGGTGTATTCACATGCACCGCTTCACACCTACACATGGGTATACGCTTCCTCGTTTCGGCTGTTTTATCTTCTCCTTATCCTCAGCCTCCACCACCACTATACCACCAGGGTGCCAGCATTGCAAATTCCTCCGTCCTTATTTTTGGCAGCTTTTGCTTGCAAGGCATAAGCAAATACTATGGGACACCCACTCCCCAATAATGGGACTTATGTTTGTAATATGCTGTACTGCATGGCTCTTGTAAGGGGCATTGCAAGTTGCTCCGTCCTAATTTTTGGCAGCTTTTGCTTGGAAAGCATAACCAAATACCATGGGACACCCACTCCCCAATAATGGGACTTATGTTTGTAATATGCTGTACTGTATGGCTTGTAAGGGGCATTGCAAGTTGCTCCTTCCTAATTTTTGGCAGCTTTTGCTTGGAAAGCATAAACAAATACTATGGGAGACCCACTCCCCATTAATGGGACTTATGTTTGTAATATGCTGTACTGCATGGCTCTTGTAAGGGGCATTGCAAGTTGCTCCATCCTAATTTTTGGCAGCTTTTGCTTGCAAGGCATAAGCAAATACTATGGGACACCCACTCCCCAATAATGGGACTTATGTTTGTAATATGCTGTACTGCATGTGACGCGCCCCCTGGGCCATGTGTACACGTGTGTGGGATACCCGGTGCCGGGTCTCTGAGGTCTGTAGTCTCCGTGGCGGTGACCCGGTCCCGTGGCTCAGGCTGGTCAAACCAGTGGCAGTCTTTCTTAGGTTTTGAGGTTAATTGTCCGACTGCGCCACCCGTGGATTGCGGTCAGGGAGTACCACTGCTGCGAGGCAGACCGCTGAGGCTGGTGTTGTGTGCGCAGCAGAGAATGGGATAACTCCCCACGGGAGGAGTATAGCCTCAGGGCAGTGAGTGTGGATGATGAGGGTGATGGTGCACGAGCGCAGCAGGAACGACTCAGAGTCTTTGCAGTGCAGTTCAGGGTCTTTACTGATGATTATAAGGTAGACCCTCCCGGGAGTACTGGCTAGCATAAGAGGTCTGGTCAGTCTGTGAGCAAGCAGGAGTTCCCCTGGCCAGGTGGAGTTGTAGGCCTCCCCGTCTGTCTGCACTCTTCCTGGCTACCTTGCTGTAAGCGGGTAGAAGTAGCCCACGTCCCTGAGTGTACCGTGTAGTGCTCACCCGTATGGCTGGTGACTTGGGGCCTTCTGTTAGCCTCCGCTCCACGACGGCGGTGCTGGTCCCTTGCTTGTGACTGAGCCTCCGGGCTTCTATGGCCAGAGGACCTGAAATCCCCTGCCGGCTGGTTTCTGCTGCTGGATATATAAGTCCTCACAGCTTCGGACTCCTGTGTCCGGTTCCTATTGTCTTCTGCCAGGGCGAGCTCTGCTCAGCTTCCAGCCCCTGGTCTTTAGCTTCTAGCTCCTACAGAGCTCCTTGCTGTTACTTTCCCTTGCTCTCACTCTGACTCTGACTGTTCTCTGACTCACTCAACCCCGCCCCAGATCCAGTTTATAAGGGCCGAATTCTCCCCTCCCAGGAATGGGGCAGGAGGATGTTGCATGTTTAAGGGATCCTGACCAGGAAACCTCCCACTTGCTCTCCGACGTAATATCTCTATTACTGTGGTGACCAGACTCCTGGGGTGCCACACATGTCTCTTGTAAGGGGCATTGCAGTTCCTCATAATTTTTGGAAAGCCTTCCATTCACTGCTTAGGCCAACAGTGCACGGGAGACCCAGTTGCTATAAATGGAAAAAAAGGTTTAGTTAACGCCCTCTGACCTCCATGTCATTTCCAAGGGGCATTGGAGTGGCTCGAAATTTTTGGTAGGCATTGCACTCACTGTATGCCCTATAACTGTGTAGCCGAACCACTCCTTTTGTTACAGAAACATATCCTACAAGACATATCTGGTTGACTGGCCTGATATTGATGTGAATGGTCCCTGTTCCTCCTGCTCTTTCTCCTTTGCCACTACCTCATCCATCATTTATCACCTGAAGCTTTGTTTTAACGGGAGTCATAGAACTTGGATAGTAGCAGGAAAACATCCAGCAATCCTCGGAGGAGGTAGGATATGCGCCAAAACGCTGACCACCACAGGCCTAGCCGCTACTACATACATGCACTTGCATTACAACAAAACAAAGCAGATGCTAACTTCTATCATCCTCATCATGCTCCTCACCTTGGCACTCTCAACTCCCCTGATGGAGAAGCCAGGGCCCACCGGAGGAGTCTGATAGTCCGGTGGGCTCGGCCAATGCTGCCCTAAAGCAGGCCAGGCTAAGAAAAGTGTGGGAAAGGTTACCGGGACAAATAGGGGTGGCTGGGGACCGAGTATGGACACCCGGCTACCCCCTGGAGGCTGGGGAGCAAGCGGGGACACCCGGCCACCAGGCGGCTGGGGACTGAGTATGGATACCAGGCCGCCGACACAGCCATGGTGTGGTGGCCAGATTCCGCCTCCACATGCCTAAAAGGCACAATTTAAAGTGCAAGCAAGCAGTATGGTATTGCAGCCTGGGGGTGGGTGGGTGGCAGGCTGCATACTTGCGCTTGCATTGCAAGGAATGGGAGAGGTACAGTTATATGAAAAAGTTTGGGCACCCCTATTAATCTTAAGCTTAATGTTTTATAAAAATTGGTGTTTTTGCAACATCT
Source organism: Phyllobates terribilis (assembly GCF_046119375.1). NCBI lineage: Eukaryota > Metazoa > Chordata > Amphibia > Anura > Dendrobatidae > Phyllobates > Phyllobates terribilis. Next base: position 876,455,818 of record NW_027362761.1, read on the forward strand.
ATTTCAGTTTGATATATGTAATAACTGTTGGACACAGTAATGTTTCTGCCTTGAAATGAGGTTTATTGTACTAACAGAAAATGTGCAATCTGCATTCAAACAAAATTTGACAGGTGCATAAGTATGGGCACCCTTATCATTTTCTTGTTTTAAATACTCCTACCTACTTTTTACTGACTTACTAAAGCACTTTTTTTGGTTTTGTAACCTCATTGAGCTTTGAACTTCATAGCCAGGTGTATGCAATCATGAGATAAGCTTTTTAAAGTGGCCACTTGCAAGTTGTTCTCCTGTTTGAATCTCCTCTGAAGAGTGGCATCATGGGCTCCTCAAAACAACTGTCAAATGATCTGAAAACAAAGATTATTCAACATAGTTGTTCAGGGGAAGGATGCAAAAAGCTGTCTCAGAGATTTAACCTGTCAGTTTCCACTGTGAGTAACATAGTAAGGAAATGGAAGAACACAGGGACAGTTCTTGTTAAGGCCAGAAGTGGCAGGCCAAGAAAAACATCAGAAAGGCAGAGAAGAAGAATGGTGAGATCAGTCATTGACAATCCTCAGACCACCTCCAGAGAGCTGCAGCATCATCTTGCTACAGACGGTGTCACTGTGCATCGGCACTTTGCACAAGGAGAAGCTGTGTCGGAGAGTGATGCGAAAGAAGCCGTTTCTGCAAGCACACCACAAACAGAGTTGGCTGAGGTATGCAAAAGCACATTTGGAGAAGCCAATTTCTTTTTGGAAGAAGGTCCTGTGGACTGATGAAACCAAGAATGAGTTGTTTGGTCATACAAAAAGGCGTTATGCATGGCGGCAAAAAAACACAGCATTCCAAGAAAAACACTTGCTACCCACAGTAAAATTTGGTGGAGGTTCCATCATGCTTTGGGGCTGTGTGGCCAATGCCGACACCGGGAATCTTGTTAAAGTTGAGGGACGCATGGATTCCACTCAGTATCAGCAGATTCTTGACAATAATGTTCAAGAATCAGTGATAAAGTTGAAGTTACGGAGGGGATGGATCTTTCAGCAAGACAATGATCCAAAACACCGCTCCAAATCTACTCAGGCATTCATGCAGAGGAACAATTACAATGTTCTGGAATGGCCATCCCAGTCCCCAGACCTGAATATCATTGAACATCTGTGGGATCATTTGCCGAGGGCTGTCCATGCTCGGCGACCATCAAACTTAACTGAACTGGAATTGTTTTGTAAAGAGGAATGGTCAAAAATACCTTCATCCAGGATCCAGGAACTCATTAAAAGCTACAGGAAGCGACTAGAGGCTGTTAGTTTTGCAAAAGGAGGATCTACTAAATATTAATGTCACTTTTCTGGTGAGGTGCCCATACTTATGCACCTGTCAAATTTTGTTTGAATGCAGATTGCACATTTTCTGTTAGTACAATAAACCTCATTTCAAGGCAGAAACATTACTGTGTCCAACAGTTATTACATATATCAAACTGAAATAGCTGTTGCAAAAACACCAATTTTTATAAAACAATAAGCTTAAGATTAATAGGGGTGCCCAAACTTTTTCATATAACTGTACAATTGAACACTGCCCTGGGACAAGGACTTGAATGGGGATACTTGCAAGTCTGCAACGATAGGTGCAAGGTGGGAGGCATCTTCGCATGTACCATGAACAGGGGTTTGGCATGCACACACTACAGCGGAATAGGCTCTCCTTCCCACTAAATGCACTGGGGAGGGCACAGGTAATGTTTTGGTATACGCGCTTAATCTTATGTATAAGGCACACCAGGACAAATAGGGGCGGCTGGGGACTGAGTATGGATGCCTCGCTGCTGAAGCAGCCATGAGGTAGTGGCCAGCTTCGGCCTCCTCCAAACTAAAAGGCCCCATTTCAAGTGCAAGCTAGCAGTATGGAATTCCAGTCTGGGGGTGGGTGGGTGGCAGGCTGCACACTTACACTTGCATTAAAAGAAAACATAGCAGATGCTAACTTCTGTCATCATCATCATGCTCCTCACCTTGGCACTCTCAACTCCACCGATGGAGAAGTCAGGGCCCACCGGAGGAGTCTGGTTCTCTGGTGGGCTCGTCCAATGCTACCTAAAGCAGGCCGGGCTAAGAAAAGTGTGTGTGGGGATGTTCCAAGGAGAAATAGGGGCGGCTGGGGACCGTTTATGGACACCCAGCTGCCCCCAGGCGGCTGGGGACCGTGTGTGGACACCCGGCCGCGGGGCGGCTGGGGACCGAGTATGGACACCCGGCCGCTGGGCAGCTGGGGACTGAGTATGGATTCCAGGCCGCCAACACAGCCATGACGTGGTGGCCAGATTCCGCCTCCACATGCCTAAAAGGCCCAATTTCAAGTTCAAGCAAGCAAGCAGTATGGTATTGCAGCCTGGGGGTGGGTGGGTGTCAGGCTGCATACTTGCGCTTGCATTGCAAGGAATGGGGGAGGTACAATTGAACACTGCCCTGGGACTAGAACTTGCATGGGGATAGTTGCAAGTCTGCATCTTCTGATGCGGCAAGGATCACTTATGATGGGCACACTTTTAGACCGTGACCTGGGAGTCAGAGATGCTTCCAGGGGTCTTCCCCATGCTGTTCCCATGTCTTTTCAGCACTTTATGCATGTGTCACACAGCACATGGCCAGATAAGGTTGTAAAATGTTAAAATGACATTTCCCGGTGAATGCATTTGTCATAGTTGAAAGCAATACAAAAGTGCAAAAACGCATAAAAAATGCTACTTGTGAACATAGCCGAAGGTGTGGAGGAGTATTTTTTTTTTGAACGTTTTATTGTGAGCCCGTAAAAGTGGCTTAATACCTCTGACCACGTTGGTGACAGCAGTGACCTGGGGGTCTGAAATGCTTCCTGGGGCGATCCCCATGCTGTCCCCATGTCATTTGAGCACTGTCACTATCGTTTTGGGCACTTGTTAGGCTTTTAAAAGACTGCCGGGGGTGCCACCGCAAAAATGCTCGAGTCTCCCATAGACTAACATTGGGCTCGTTGCTCGGGTCGAGCACCCGAGTATCACGGCGAGCTCGGCCCGAGCTTCGAGCACCCGAGCATTTTAGTGCTCGCTCAACACTATTAATTTTCTAAGGTTCCTCAGGAACACTGACAGGAGTTGATGCCTAGCTATGCATCCTGTTCGCAGCAGGTCATAACAGCCAATGATGCCCTACTAAATACCAAAGATTATTGTCATAAATGGAGTGAATAATTTGGAGACTGCAGTAGTCAGTAAAGGTATGTTGTGTTCAGCTATTTACATTGTTTTTTTGTGCGTTTATTGCAAACAGTTTGTAAATTTTACTAATAAACCTAATTTATAATGGGGTTGAATCATCTAAATTGCAACTGTAAATTTAAAGGGGTTGTGCGTTACTTTAGATTACCCCCCCATGTATCCCCCTCCAGGTCCCTAAGACTTTTTGTAAATACCTTCTGTTGCTGATAATGCCTGTGAGCAGCGCTATCGGTGGCCGCTTACAGGCATCGCGTGACCCCAGCGCCGACGTCACGACAAGTGAGGCGTGACTCAGCGCTGGGGTCCCAGCAGTGGCTGATGGGTTGTGGGCGGGGTTACCCCCCCGCGTCACACCCGGCATCCACCGCGCGCTTTCCCAATGAATGGGGAGAGGCAGAGTGCGCAGTGGATGCCGGATGTGATGCGGGGGGGGTAACCCCACCCACAGCCTGCCATCCACTGTGGAACCAGGAAGATCATGACCCCCGGCTGCTGCCAGCACTTGTCGTGACATCAGCAGATGTCAGAGCCGGCTGCAGCCGGGGGTCACATGATGCCTGTGAGCGGCCACTGATAACGCCGCTCACAGGCATTATCAACAGCAGAAGGTATTTACAAAAAGTCTTAGGGACCTGGAAGGGGTTACATGGGAGGGGTAATCTAAAGTACCGCACAACCCCTTTAACAATGTACTTCATTCCCCTTCTTCTTAATTTGCTCACATGAGGTTGTTACAGATACAGTGGAGCTGCAGCCTGGTCACTGTCTCAATAAGCCCACTATATCAAGTAGTCTGTATTTCAACGATCAACCAATCCTATAACTATGTAGTTGTGATTATGAATATATTGCTATTAACTGCAGGGATGTGTTATAGGTAAAAAAGGAGGAATACTTACAGCCAAAATCCACTCCATCCTCCAGTGCTTCAACTTCTTTGTCAGAACTGAAATGAAGGCGTCCCGACCACCAAACAGTCATCCTTTCGGTCCGATGGAGACCGCTGGAGCAGGGTGTAGATTCTGGTGATAAGGATGCCTTCTTTTTTTCTTTCATTAGGGTGGCTTCTGGTAACTTTAAAATTATAGCAGGCAAACCCCTTTAAAGTTCCCAGAAGTATTAAAACTATAGGTTCTTCATATATGTGAGTTTGATATGTCAGAAAACTACTTTGGTTGGGGTAATACGATTTGTTTTTAATTGTGAATTTGTCAAGCATATATGTCCATGCCCAATTAAATATCAACTAGTATTATAAAAAAAATTCCATTAAGGTATAGGTTACCATAATGTCCATTCAAGTGGCTGAAGAGGACCCAAATTAAATCCCAGAGCCCCACCAAATGTGACATTTTTACAGAATATATCAGCTCTTTGGTCTATCACCTTAAATAGGTTGTCAATAGATACAAGTAAAAAGCTCAGTGGCATGCGTCCCACTGAGTATAAACCCATCCACTGTACACATCCTCCCATTACATAAGAAACAAGATACTTTATATCCAAAAAGTATATGTATTAACCTGTAAAATTTTAGATATTCAGTATGCATAAACCTGAAAAGAAGTAAAAAAAAAACTCCCAATACAATACATTGATTATTTAGACCACCTATCTATATAAAGACCTGAGACCTATTAAACATATCAAAGAAGTTTTGAGCATGAGCATAAATAAATGCAAGATAATAAGGAGACAGAAAAATAGAAAAGGAATGAATGGTTAAATAGCCCATATTTGTGTCACGGGTGTGTCGCCACGAAGATCGTCACGATTACACAGCCTGACTTCTCGCAGCTGACTTTTTGGTGCTTTGTGTTTTCGGCAGTGAGGGAGTTAATTCTCTCTCTCTCTGTGCTAGACGAGGTCCAGCCTCGCCCAGCTGCAATCAATGATGCTGTAGTGAGACTCCTTCAAATGCCTGCTGGTCTGTTTGGGAAGTGTCGGTGAAAGCATTTCATACAGACTAACAGAGCGGATCGTGGTATTTGGAGTTTCTGAGATAAGTGTATTTGGAGTGTTTTTTCCCTTCCTCGCTTTATCATTTATCTCCTTTCCCGTTGGTGTTCCCTCTGTTGTAGTTGTGTAGTTTTTGTATGCAAGGTGGTTTTGGTTTTTCCCTTGTACTGTCTCGTTCGTCTTAGTACTGTGTGTGGGCATATTATTACTTGTCCTCTTTTGTTGTGATCGGGGTCCTTCTCAGGACTAGATTACTTAGGTGCAGGGATCCTCAGGAGGTAGGGGTTACGCTGGCGGCCTGGACCTCTGTACCTTTAACAGTACCTCCAGGTTGAGGGATTAGTCAGGGCCCCAGCTTAGGGTCAGCTTAGGCCCCCTACCTCCAGTATACAGAGACAGCGTGACATTTTGCTGCCAAGAAGTGTCCAGTGGGTGGGCTATTTTTGCCCAACGCGTGTCGCCACCCGTTCATCAGGGGGTTATTTAACCATTCATTCGTTTTCTATTTTTCTGTGTCATTATCTTGCATTTATTTATTAAGCAGATGTTGATTGATAGGATGACAAAGGACTAACTCTAATGCAGCAAGCCAAGATTTTCCTCCCTCCTTCTAATACTTATGCATAGGTTTTAGCACAAATACATGGGAAGATCTGCCAGCGGCAGGTTGAGGGTATGGGCAATAGATGCTCAAAACTTCTTTGATATGTTTAATAGGTCTCAGGTCTTTATATAGATAGGTGGTCTAAATAATCAATGTATTGTATTGGGAGTTTTTTTTTACTTCTTTTCAGGTTTATGCATACTGAATATCTAAAATTTTACAGGTTAATTCATATACTTTTTGGATATAAAGTATCTTTTTTCTTATGTAATGGGAGGATGTGTACAGTGGATGGGTTTATACTCAGTGGGACGCATGTCACTGAGCTTTTTACTTGTGTTTTAGGTTTCTTTGGGTTTCTAGTGCAATTGTGGATATGAAATAAAATGTATTTATTTATATTGTCTTTATAGTATCTTGGGTGATCACTGCAAATATAGTGTACCTCTTTCTCTTTGTTTGATATACAGTGCCTTCAGGCACACTGCATGTAGATCCCCAATAATTGGGTGGTGCCCTCTAAGTGTGTTGACTTAGGTTGTCAATAGATAGTCATAACCTTCATAAATAGAATTTCCCATCTGAATTGAGATAATAGCCTGGAATAATGACTAATGATGGAAAGCAGTCATCCCTGTAGTCATCCATGTAAGCAGAATATAATAGTTGGAATATAAAATGATGATAAGACTGACATTCACATGATTAACTCTGCACAAAGATCCATAAATTCTGTCAAGTCTTATTATAAGTCAGGAGGCGAACATGAACTCAGAGCCAAGTGGTATTGCTGGGACTACGGAGGGTGTCATTCCTTCAATGGATGGGCTGATGGTCCTATATAGCCAAACTGGACATCCCCTCATTTACTATAAGAAGGGGGATGGAAGAAAATAAGCTATTTATACGGAAGTACATGCCTCGTTATTAGTTACAGACCTGTGATTTCCCCATTATAATGTAGGCCATTCTGGAAACTTGAGCCCAAGACTATGCATATAAAAAAATGGGTTAAACAATGGAAAGGTGTTCACATGTTGGGGGTCAGAAAAGCTCATTGTGATCTATAAACCTTCCCTACCCTAAAGGAAACAGAACAACTATAGATGAAAATGTTTAGGTATTTTTATTATTTCCCCTTTCTTATTTTATCCTTTTGCCATATTGGTGTGTTGCCTTATTTTTCTATTATTATTTTTTATTTCAGAAGAAACAGCTCAAGTTTCAGAATGGGACAGAGCTTAACTGCAATATGGGGGCAGGGTTTAACATTTTTTTTTTTTCCGGATTTTGGCTGCAAGTATCTATACAAGTGGCGTTTTACTGACATGCTTGTACTGTTCTTGTTTAATGTATGTGTCCTGTGCTCATGTGACTATTTGTTCTGTATTGGTGTACCCTGCCTCCTGTGGCTGTGTGCCCTGTTATAGTGTGTCATGTTGTCGTGTGCCCTGTCCTCGTGTACCATGTGCCCTGTGGCCACGTGCAATGTCCCTGTGTGTCCAGTGCCCTGTAGCCATGTGTCCAGTAATTTAATTTTCTTGTATTAATACTAGACTAGTATTATACTTTTTATATTAAAGCTTAAAACTTTAATAATTTAGGTCCTTGTATGCTCTAAAGAAGCCATAGCCTTTCGGAGAGTGTGTGGCCTTTTAACTGTTGAACATGTTGCACAGCTTCTGGATACCCACAGTTGCAGTAGAAAACTTCACAGAGCAGATTACATAGGATAACAAGCTTTTACTTCTCAGAACATGAGGTAAAGGAAAAAATGCACAGTCACACAGTACTGCACCAGGAAGTAAGAACAAAACAGAAAATACAAGAGATACTTTTTTTCTTTTACAATACAGTAAACAAGAAAACTTTACACAACATCGCCATCTACTGTCAGATCAGCATAAAGTCCTCCTTCACATAAGCAAAGAAGTCCACAACTGTTGCATATACCAACACCCTTTCTCAACAGTAAGGACTTATTCAGTCAAACCTAATTTCTTCATTAGTCTCTGATGTTTTTCAGCATTCAGTGCCTTTGTGAAAATATCTGCTGTCATATCTTCAGTTGGACAATATTCTAATTTCAGGATTCCTTGTTCCTGATGGTCCCTCAAGAAATGATACTTCACATCAATGTGCTTGGTTCTTGGGTAAACTCTTTCCATCTGAGCAAGAACAAGACATCCCTGATTGTCCTCATTTATTTTTGTTGGTTCCAACTGTGCTTGTCCTAGGTCTGTTAGCAATTGTCTTAACCATAGAACTTCTTGACTCGCATGTGCTGCTGCAACATATTCTGCTTCTGTTGACGACAGCGTTACTATTGATTGTTTTTTGCTAGTCCAACTAATTGGTCCACCTGAGAGAAAGAAAAGATAGCCACTGGTAGATTTTCTGTCAGTTGGATCTCCAGCCCAATCTGCATCAACGTATCCAGTTAAAATGCATTTATCACTTGTAGGCAGTTTCAGTTTAACATTGCTGGTTCCTTTCAAATAACATATTACTCTCTTCACAGCATTCCAATCTGCTTTATTTGGCTTGGACACTTTTCTACTCATTCCTTCTGCTGCAATGTCTGGCCTTGTAACAGTCGCTAGATACAGTAATTTTCCTATCGCCATTCTGTACTCTTCATTATTTGGTAACACATTTTTCTCATTACTCATCTCTTTAAGATAATTAGTTTCCATTGGAGTCTTTGCTGGTTTTGCATCCTTCAATCCAAATGTTTTGGTTATGTCTTGAATCATGTGATTTTGATTAAGTATGAAACTTCCATTTTCTTCTCTTTCTAAGTCTTTGATCTCGAAATGTTGATTCAGGATTTTTAGTATGTCCTATTTATCCCTTTCTTTTTCAAAACAAACTAAAATGTCATCAACATATATGAGTACATAGACCCATCTGTCCATTAGTCTTTTTGTGTACAGGCAAGGATCAGCTTTGCTTCTTTTAAATTTTTCATTTGTGAGCACCTCCGTGATTTTATCATTCCACGCTTTAGAAGCTTGTTTTAAACCGTATATACTTTTCTATAATTTGCAAACCATGTTTGAGTTACTTTCATCTTTGAATCCTGGAGGTTGTTCCATGTAAATATCTTCTGTTAAACTTCCATTCAAAAATGCTGTCTTTACATCCAGATGTTTCAGTTCCATTTGTTTCATTGCTGCAACTGCAAACAAAATTCTTATTGTAGTACGTTTGATAACTGGAGCAAATGTTTCATCATAGTCTTCTCCATATTTTTGAGAATAACCTTTAGCTACGAGTTTTGCTCTGTATCGTTCAGCTGTGCCATCTGTTCGGTACTTTACTTTAAAAACCCATTTACATCCTAAAGCTTTTCTTCCTTCTGGTAATTCTGTTAGTGTCCATGTTTTTGAGTCATGCATGGATTTTATTTCTATTTCTGTTGCCTCTATCCATTTATTGCCATCTTCTTCAGGAAGTCGAGATATGTCTTCCCAAGAGGTAGGCTCATAAATTTTACTTGTACTTGCCTTGTATGAAAGGCATATTGGTGGTTTTCCTTTGTTTTCTCTTATTGAACGTCTTGGTTCTGTGTCTGTTTGTAGTTGTATCTCTTCACTTTCAGAATTCTGTTTTTTATTAATTCCAACTTCTTTTTCATCAGATATTCCTTCAGCTATATCATTGCTGTTTTTCTCATTTTTTGTTTCCAGTGAAATCATAGTGTCTTCATTTAGATCCTCAATGAATGTTACACTGTTACTCACCATAACTCTGTCTGTTTTGGGATCTAGGATTCTATATCCTTTGCAATTTTCACTATATCCAACAAATATTCCTTCCATGGACCTATTTTCAAGTTTGGAACATTTTTCTGTTGGAATGAATACAAAAACTTTACAACCAAAAACTCTTAAATGATTTACACTTGGTTTCATATCTTGCCATAGTTCATATGTTTTTTTTTTCTGTTTTTTTTTGTTTTTTTCAGTTTTTTTTCAGTCGGTTCTGTAGATATGTAGCTGTCATTGCTGCTTCACCCCAATATTTCTCTGATAGTTTGGAATCTGTCAGCATACACCTTATCATTTCAGTCAGAGTTATATGTTTTTCCTTTCTGCTACTCCATTTTGTTCACGTGTGTATGGAACAATCTTTTGATGCTCTATACCATTTTTTCTTAAGTAGTTTTCTATTTGGTGTCTTGTGAATTCACCTCCATTATCACTTCTAATGATAATTGGCTTCCTCTGAAACTTGTTATTCGACTTTGTCACGTAGTCTACTAGTTTATTGAAAACTTCAATTTTGTTCTTGATCAAGTATTTGACTGTGTATTTTGAGTAGTCATCAAGTCACCATATATCTATTGCCTCCAGATGTAGTCACTTTCATGGGTCCGCATACGTCAGTATACACCAAATCAAGTGGACTTGTGCTTTTTGTTTTACTTTCTTTAGGAATAGATATCCTTGTGGCTTTGGATTTTATACAACATTCACATCTTACGGTAATTGAGCGATCAGATATCAATAGATCCTTTGTCAATTCTTTCCTTTGTAGCTCCATTATACTTTCAGGATGTCTGTGTCCTAGACTTCGATGCCACATGTGAATATAATTCTTGTGATCATGTGTGCACAACTTTATCTGTTCCTTTAATATGTCTAGATGATATAATTGTTCATCTGCCTTGACATTGGTTATTACCTTGTTTTCTGCTAGGATTGTACACTCATCATCTTTGAATTTTACAGTAAGTCCTTTAGCTGTTAGATGTTTTACAGATAACAATCCTCCTTCTAATCCTGGAACATATAATACATCCTGTACAAGTATTTTTGAATCATGCCCAAACTTGTTAGAACAGTTTAGCATTCCTTGTCCAACACCTTCTGCAGTTATTTTGCTTCCATCTGCAAGATAAATGGCTTCCTTCTTATTTAAATTAAGTTCAGTAAAGAATTTTTTATTACTTGTCGTGTGACTTGTTGCTCCTGAATCAATAAACCAACCCAACGATGATTTCTTATCAGTCACTTTAAATGTGCCATTCCAATTATTTTCTCATGAATCAGAAATTGTGTTTTTCACCTTCTGTGTATTCTCTTTATGATGTAATTTCTGTTGTTCTGCTTTCCATATAGTACTGTGTTTCTTTAAATGTCCTTTTTTCTTACATCTGAAACATTCTCTTGTCTCTTTATTATAGGGTCTTTTTGATTCTGTAGCTTTAAGAGCATTTCCATTATCTTTTTCAGTAGAAGAATCATTTGTTTGTTCTTTCCTTCTTTGATATTCATGTATGAGTCTGGTCTTCACAAACTCTAATGTAATGTCTGTTTCAGCTATTGTCTCTAGGGCATTTATCAAAGCAGTATATGAATCCGGTAGACTGCACAATAATATTGCTGCTACATGGCTTTCCTTAATATCTTCACCAATTGATCTCAGCTGTGATATCACTTCCATAATACAGAATATATGCTTCTGCTTGTCATTGTCTGCACTTAGTCTCATACTGTAAAGCTTTCTTAGCAGAAATAACTTGTGATTTAAGCTGGGTCTTTCATGTAGCTTTCTTAGTGCTTCCCACATCCCCTTTGCTGTATCCTCATTCCTTATGTGGATTAATTGAGCATCATCCACTAATAGGCTGATGGTAGCTCTTACTTGTCTATTTTTCTTATCCCATGTCTGATTATCCTCATCAGGTCTATCTGTAGTGATTACTTCCCATAAATCATCTTTAGACAATAACATTTCTACTTTGAACTTCCATAACTGATAATTCTCATTATTCAGCTTAGCTACTGTGAGTTTTAGCTCTGTGCTACTTGTCATCTTTAACTTGTCTTACTTGTTTGGAGAGAATTGTGCTGAAGAATTCTTCTGCATTCACCAGGGTCTTGCTGAGAGTTCCGGTGTCCTGGGTGTCTGGGGTCCTCGGCGCCTGGGCCCATAACCTGTTGCACAGCTTCTGGATACCCACAGTTGCAGTAGAAAACTTCACAGAGCAGATTACATGGGATAACAAGCTTTTACTTCTCAGAACATGAGGTAAAGGAAAAAATGCACAGTCACACAATACTGCACCAGGAAGTAAGAACAAAACAGAAAATACAAGAGACTTTTTTCTTTTACAATACAGTAAACAAGGAAACTTTAAACAACATCGCCATCTACTGTCAGATCAGCATAAAGTCCTCCTTCACATAAACAAAGAAGTCCACAACTGTTGCATATACGAACAGAACAGCAGTTTATATTTTGGAGACTTGTTACCCAGTTTGGTCAGTGGTGGCAGCGTGTTGTGTATCTGGGGTGCATTGACTTTTTGGGATGTCATTTTTGCTCATTTTTCAGCCTATCATTCAGATTAAGTGCAAGATTGAATGAGAGGCGATAGATTAACCCTTGCAGTCGCACCTTACATCACATGCTGAAAAGTGTGTATGTGACACACCTCTTTAAGGAAAACAAAGAATGCAAAAACTTAGTCAACCAATAAATATAAGCATGTGTATGAATCTAGTTTACTAGTTTGGAAACTACATATCGTCCTTACTTTATGATTCAACTAATGAGGATCATGGTCAAATTGATTTCCGTCTTTATGACAGTTTCTATTTTGACCACAGCTTTTTTTAATTCTAAAACTATGATCATGTAAGGAATAATGCTTAAGGACAGAATTATGCTCCATACACTTCCTCAGATCCCTGGATATCTTGGTCTCAAGCTAAAGTGGATAATGAATACAGTTTATTACTTTTGTTTTTTATTACATTTGCTTACAGTCAAGCTTCATCTAAGTATAAGGGTTTTATGTGATAAGATTCCTAGAATTTATGGTTGTTCCACAGAACATGCTCCGTTTTCGATTTCTGCAGAGTGGTTACTCTGCTGGTGCTTGTCAGAAAGAAATGTGGGGGAGTCATTTGTTTTCCTTTTACATTTTTTACTCCTCCGTCCAAGTGCAATCAAATCATTTACAATTGCTTTGAAGATTCATTTGGCTCCACATCAAGAACATATAGCTGTCTCCTCAAAGGACATACATTTTACAGACGGCAAAAACCTGTTTGAATCCTGATTTTTATCCACCACTTTTAGAAAACATTCTGCAAATGGGTAATGTTTTTCTTTAAGTTATACAGGTTTCTTGTAAAGATAATGGGAGATGATAAAAAGAAACATGCATAACAAAAGTGGAGTTAGTGTATGTATTTTCTAACCTCGGTCTGCATTACAATTGTCAATTCTTTTTATTTCTAAGGTATCTTAAAACATTCGCAAGAATTGCAGCACAGCATCATGGAAATAGACCATAGACGCTTATTCCACCCACTGTATATTGACCTCTATAAGTGCAATAATTTTAAACACTATTGCAGTTTTATGGTAATCTAAGATTTGTTGAGTAGAACCCACTGTTTTTTTATTTTTTTATGTTTATATTATAATTCAAAAATCAGAAAATGTGCACTTTTCACACCCAGGGCTTACAATAAGCTGACATTCTCATTGTTACATTGGTGAAATTAGTTATTTTTTCACTAAGGATATACAGTGGGTATGGAAAGTATTCAGACCCCTTTAAATTTCTCATTCTTTGTTTCATTGCAGCCATTTGGTAAATTTTAAAAGTTCATTTTTTTCTCATTAAAGTACACTCTGCACCCCATCTTGACTGAAAAAAAAACAGAAATGTAGAAATTTTTGCAAATTTATTAAAAAAGAAAAATTTAAATATCACAAGTATTCAGACCCTTTGCTCAGTATTGAGTAGAAGCACCCTTTTGAGCCATTCTTCCTTGCAGATCCTCACCAGTTCCGTCAGGTTGGATGGTGAACGTTGGTGGACAGCCATTTTCAGGTCTCTCCAGAGATGCTCAATTGGGTTTAGGTCAGGACTCTGGCTGGGCCAGTCAAGAATGGTCACAGAGTTGTTCTGAAGCCACTCCTCTTTTATTTTAACAGTGTGCTTAGAGTCATTGTCTTGTTGGAAGGTGAACCTTCGGCCAAGTCTGAGGCCCAGAGCACTCTGGAAGAGGTTTTCATCCAGGATATCTCTGTACTTGGCCGCATTCATGTTTCCTTCAATTGCAACCAGTCGTCCTGTCCCTGCAGCTGAAAAACACCCCCGTAGCATGATGCTGCCACCACCATGTTTCACTGATAGGATTGTATTGGGCAGGTGATAAGCATTGTCTGGTTTTCTCCACACATACCGCTTAGAATTATCAATAAAAAGTTCTATCTTCATCTCATTAGACCAGAGAATCTTATTTCTCATAGTCTGGGAGTCCTTCATGTGTTTATGAGCAAACTCTATGCGGGCTTTCATATGTCTTGCACTGAGGAGAGGCTTCTGTCGGGCCACTCTGCTATAAAGGCCTGACTGGTGGAGGCCTGCCGTTGACTTTGTCGAACTTTCTCCCATCTCCCTACTGCATTTCTGGAGCTCAGCCACAGTGATCTAGGGGTTCTTCTTTACCTCTCTCACCAAGGCTCTTCTCCCATGATTGCTCAGTTTGGCTGGACGGCCGGGTCTAGGAAGACTTCTGATGGTCTCAAACTTCTTCCATTTAAGGATTATGGAGGTCACTGTGCTCTTAGGAATTTTGAATACTGCAGAAATTCTTTTGTAACCTTGGCCAGATCTGTGCCTTTAAAGGGGTCTGAATACTTTCCATACCCACTGTATCAAGGCAAAAAAGAAACTGTTTCAGTATGTAGTTGTAATTAATAAAAAGTGCACCTGTTAGCTCTCCTGACATGACATTTTAGTAAGTGCTTATATTCTTCAATAAATAGCAATGCTAATACATCTTTCCTTAGACCTCTTCTGTGTTTTCATTGGCTGTAAGCCATAATCATCAACATTAACAGAAATAAACACTTGAAATAGATCACTCTGTTTGTAATGACTCTATATAATATGAGTTTCACTTTTTTGTATTGAAGAACTGAAATAAATTAACATTTTGATGATATTCTAATTTTGTGAGATGCACCTGTATATCACCGAGTACTCTGAAGATACTTGGTACTCGCCCGAGTATACTCGCCGAAAGGGTTAACCGAACATGCTCACTCATCACTACTCTTAGCCCATTGATTGGCTGAAGTGGTCACATACTGAAGGTGTGACATCACTACTGCAGTCTGTGGGCTAAGACTGTAGACAGTGCTGGAGAGGCAGACCTTTTAGTGTCGGGAAGTTAATTCTGATTTTCTAATTTTAAAAAGATGTCTGCACTAAAAATACGTAACGGGGTTGTCTAATTCTTGGATAGCCTCTTGTTAAATGACCCAATTCTCTGAGTAAAATAAAAAAATATTATACTCATCTTCCCACACTGGCGCCATTTTTGTGATGTCAGCGCTGTTGTGACATTGTGTAAGCGTGGCACCCAATCGCCGGCCTTCAATAGGTGGGCTAAGTATCGTTTGCACTCGGCGATACCCAGACATTCAAGGGAATTGTGAGAACTACAGCCTATTAGCATCACAGGACCGGTGTTAGTGTGCGAGGTGAGTATAATCTTATTCTACTCAGGGGACTGGGCATTTAAGAACTAGCTATCTATGTCCATTTAAATGTAGACAACCACTTTAAAGACTAAATGTGTTTTTGTATGAAGTTTATGGTCAGTAGGGTTTTTGCAACGCAATGCAGAGTTAGAAGATCATCCAGAATGGTTATTTATGGGGAAGTACTCACTGAAACTGACAGGTCAGGAGTGATGACAGAAGCTCTTTAATTGTTATGTATTCTGCCTGCCTGTCTGATCAGCGCTGTATTCCCTTTGTAAAGTCTGCAATGTGATGACATTCTGCAGAGAGCCTGTGTAGAACTGTTATCTGAACAATGGTCACTGTATGGTGGCATTACTGGTTATGTTGTTGGTTGCATTGTGGTAATGAATCATTTTAAAAAAAAAATTTAAAAAAAATCAAGTCACCCCCCCTTAAAAGAATACACATATGTGGTATTGCTGTGTCCATAAAAATGTTACCTATCAAAATATAAAATGAATTAACCCAATCAGCAAACAGCGTAGAGAAAAAAATTATAACCAAGAATTGTGTTGTTTTTTGGTTAGCACAACCCTGCAAAAAATGCAATAAGAAGTGAAAAAAACATTGTAGCGATCCAAAAATGGTACCAATAAAAACATCAGCTTGCTTCACAAAAATAAAACTGAAAGAAGTTTAAAATGGGTGCGCAAATAGCGCTGAAATCCAATAACCAATCGTGAAGATAATAAATGAAATTGCTCACCTTTCAGAGTTGTGACATGCACAACTCATTGTAAAGATATAAAACGAGGTGCTGCAGCCGGCACGAATCTCCAGGGATCCTTAGCGAAACAAACAGTATGTGGATGCGATGGTGCCAGTGAAAGCCGCGCTTCCTCCAGGAAGGACAGTAAAATAGGTCGATATGAAACTTTTAGTTATAGTTATACTTTCGTTGACGAAAAATAAAAGTTATGGTTCCCGGAGAATGGGCAGCACAAACCCCCCAATTTTTTTTTACAAATGTCCTTCTTTTTTTTTAACCACTAAAGTAATTTAAAAGACTGGAAAAGTTTGGTATTTTTTTTTCTCGCAAATTCACCATACCATTTTCCAGTAGATTACTGGACAAATTAATGCTGTCATTCAAAAGTACAACTCATTCCACAAAAGCAATCCCACATAAGGTTATGTGGACAGAAAAATAAAATAGTTTTGGCTCTTGGGAGAAGGGGAAGAAAAAGCTAAAGCGCAAAAACAAAAATTGACTGCTTCCGGAAGCAAAGTTTGCTGAACCTTTTATCTCGTTCTGCTATTTTTCACAGATAGGAGGATTGTATGTGGCCTGATGGGGTTTGTGTGTCAGGGCTGCTCTTTAGTCCCAGTCTGGCCATGCCTCCGATCGATTTTAGATGGGACTCCAGAGCCCCTTTCTCAGGTTTCCAAGGCCCTGATATTGGGATTGTTGGAAGTGCCAGCGGTTGAACCTCCAGTGATCAACAACTTATCCCATATAAGTAGGATTTATTATACTTTCCTATGGGACATACATACAGTACAGACCAAAAGTTTGGACACACCTTCTCATTTAATGATTTTTCTGTATTTTCATGACTATTAAAATTGTACATTCACACTGAAGGCATCAAAACTATGAATTAACACATGTGGAATTATATACTTAACAAAAAAGTGTGAAACAACTGAAAATATGTCTTATATTCTAGGTTCTTCAAAGTAGCCACCTTTTGCTTTGATGACTGCTTTGCACACTCTTGGCATTCTCTTGATGAGCTTCAAGAGGTAGATACACAGCTGATAGTCCTACTGAATAGACTGTTAGAATTTGTATTATGGCAAGAAAAAAGCAGCTAGGTAAAGAAAAACGAGTGGCCATCATTACTTTAAGAAATGAAGGTCAGTCAGTCTGAAAAATTGGGCAAACTTTGAAAGTGTCCCCAAGTGCAGTTGCAAAAACCATCAAGCGCTACAAAGAAACTGGCTCACATGAGGACCGCCCCAGTAAAGTAAGACCAAGAGTCACCTCTGCTTCTGAGGATAAGTTTATCCGAGTCACCAGCCTCAGAAATCGCAGGTTAACAGCAGCTCAGATTAGAGACCAGGTCAATGCCACAGAGTTCTAGCAGCAGACACATCTCTTCAACAACTGTTAAGAGGAGACTTTGTGCAGCAGGCCTTCATGGTAAAATAGCTGCTAGGAAACCACTGCTAAGGACAGGCAACAAGCAGAAGAGACTTGTTTGGGCTAAAGAACACAAGGAATGGACATTAGACCAGTGGAAATCTGTGCTTTGGTCTTTGTGCGACGCAGAAAAGGTAAACGGATGGACTCTACATGCCTGGTTCCCACCGTGAAGCATGGAGGAGGAGGTGTGATGGTGTGGGGGTGCTTTGCTGGTGACACTGTTGGGGATTTATTCAAAATTGAAGGCATACTGAACCAGCATGGCTACCACAGCATCTTGCAGCGGCATGCTATTCCATCCGGTTTGCGTTTAGTTGCACCATCATTTATTTTTCAACAGGACAATGACCCCAAACACACCGCCAGGCTGTGTAAGGGCTATTTGACCAAGAAGGAGAGTGATGGGGTGCTACGCCAGATGACCTGGCCTCCACAGTCACCAGACCTGAACCCAATCGAGATGGTTTGGGGTGAGCTGGACCGCAGAGCGAAGGCAAAAGGGCCAACAAGTGCTAAGCATCTCTGGGAACTCCTTCAAGATTGTTGAAAGACCATTTCTGGTGACTACCTCTTGAAGCTAATCAAGAGAATGCCAAGAGTGTGCAAAGTAGTCATCAAAGCAAAATGTGGCTACTTTGAAGAACCTAGAATATAAGACATATTTTCAGTGGTTTCACACTTTTTTGTTAAGTATATAATTCCACATGTGTTAATTCATAGTGTTGATGCCTTCAGTGTGAATGTACAATTTTCATAGTTATGAAAATACAGAAAAATCTTTAAATGAGAAGGTGTGTCCAAACTTTTGGTCTGTACTGTACATAATAAACACATCCCACTGCTACAGAGGCCAAAAGGACATTATTCATCTCTGTCAGATACAGTGGCTTTGCGAAAGTATTCACCCCTTGGCTTTTTACCTATTTTGTTACATTACAACCTGTGTTTAAATATTTTTGTAATCCGATTTGTGTGTGATGTTTCAGTACTAAATAGTCTAAGTTGGTGCAATGAGAAAAATATATGCATAAATTAAATTTATGGGATCAAATAACTAAAAATTGGCATCGCATATGTATTCACCCTTTTGCTATGAAGCCCCTAAAATATCTGGTGCAAGCAATTACCTTCATAAGTCACATAATTAGTGAAAGGAAGTCCACCTCTGTGCAGTCTAAGTGTCACATGGTCTGTCAGTATATACACACCTTATCTAAAAGGCCACAGAGGCTGCAACACCATTAAGCAAGAGGCACCACTAGATAAATACCATGAAGACTAAGGAGATCTCCAAACACGTCAGAGACAGAAGTCAGGGTTGGGTTATAAAAAAAAATATCCCAATCTCTGATGATACCCTGGAGCACCATCAATTCCATTATCATCAAATGGAAAGAACATGATACCACAACAAACCTGCCAAGAGAGAGCCGCCTACCAAAACGGTCTCCTCAGCAAAGAGGTCATTTATCAGAGAGACAGCACAGAGACCGAAGGTAACCCTGAAGGAGCTGCAGCATCCATACGACCACAATAAGCCGTACACTCCATAGAGTTGGCCTTTATGGAAGAATGGGCAGAAAAAAACCTTTACTTACACACAAAAATTGTAAGGCTCATTTTGAGTCTGTCAAAAGATATGTGGGGGACTCACTAAGTGTATGCAGAAAGGTGCTGTAATCAGATGAGACCAAAATTGAACTTTTTGGCCACCAAGGTAAACCCTATGTCTGGCGCCAAACCAACACAGTTCATGACCCCAAGAACACCATCCCCACAGTGAAACATGATGGTGATGGCATCATTCTGTGGGGATGTTTTTCAGCAGCAGGGACAGGGAAAATGGTCTAAGTCGAGGGGAAGAGGGATGGTGCAAAATACAGGGATATTCTTAAGCAAACCTGTTTCAGTCTGTCAGTGATTTGAGACTGGGATGGAGGTTCACCTTCCAACAAGACATTGACCAAAAGCATACTGCCAAAGCAAAATTTGAGTGGTTTAAGGGGAAACGTGTAAATGTTTTGGAGTGGCCTATTCAAAGCCCAGGCCTTAATCCAATTGAGAATCTGTGGTCAAGGAAGATTGCTGTTCATCAGAGGAAACCATCTAACTTGAAGGAGCTGGAGCAGTTTTGGCAAAAATCCCTTTGGCAAGTTGTGAAAAGCTCTTAGAGACTTATCCAAAGTGACTTGCAGCTGTAATTGTCGCAAAAGGAGGCTCTACAATGTACTGACTTTAGGGGGGTGAATAGTTATGCACACTGAAGGTTTCAGTTATTAAATGCCAAGTGGGGTGAATACTTTCGCAAGCCACTGCAAATGTGGGTCTATGGCTGTGTTCAGCATTTGTGCAAGGAACTGTCTGTTATTTGTGTTTGGGAGAGGGTCTACTTAAGAGGGGATGCAAGTTTTACACAGAACACCAAGCTCAACTTTATTGGTATATTAGAATGTAAGTCCAAGCTCAGGCGGGCAGAATGCCAGGGGCACTTTTGTAAGCTTGGCAATAAGTGTGGTTGATTCCCAGTGAAAGCTCTTAGAAGTACAATTCATTCCACTTTGTCCAGTCAATCGGTTTGACACAAGGATTCCTTCCCCTCTCCTCACCAAAGCAGAACAAATTCCCCTCAATCACCCAAAATAGCTGGTGTAACTGGAGGGAACCAATATGAATCTTCCTCTGGGCTACACACCTTCTCCCAAAGTGGATGATCCCATGAATGCCCTATCACCAGCAAAGTCTCAGTAAAATCTCTCTCTTATTTTTTTAAATAAAGATCAGAGAACAAATTCATCTCTGCTTCATCTGTATAGTGTCCGTCCACATAGATCCTTACTGTGAGAAAGGCTAAGTCGTCCATTAAGGTTGCACACATTCATAAGTGACTTATTCCCTCCGTACAATGGCCCTGTTGTTTAAGGATCTGCTCGGTGTGTTCACTTATAAACCCGGAGGTTCATTTATTAAACATATTCCACATTAAGTCAAGCGTCAGCTGCTTCCATCTGACCTCTACTTATATTTTCTGCTCCCATATAAGTATGGGAAATTGTTCTCACATTTATAATTAATCCTAAAATAATAAAGACTACAAATTAAAAAAAAACAATTGTACAATGATCAGTAAATCAGATGGAAGCCTTTTATGAATATAAAATATGTTACCATTTTCTAAATACATATAACAAATCACAAAATACAATGAGATCTTATAGGCTGAGGAAATGTAAAATGACAGCAGCTTCTTTTAGTCTATGAGCAAACATCTAAGTTAAAATTTTGAAAAAATATTTTGATATGTTGTAAATGAGATCATCCGACTTATTGTTGTGTGGGAGAGAAGATCAGTTTACATTACGTTTCTCCCGGCATTATATCATATTTCTGTAAAAGTCAGGCTGACATGCCACCGTCTGTCACTCATCAATAAGCACAATGCCCTCTATAGCCTGGGGAGAAATGTACCTGTCTACATATCTCACAGTATAGACAAGGAGATCATTTCCATTGTATTATCATTCCACCGTATATACTGCATCATACATGTGCCGTAATTGTACAAAAGGACTGATCTAGGCATATTACAGTCATTGCAAATCTGATTTAAAGGGATTATTACTGTTTGTGAATTTCTGTCTGTATGACTTATATACGGTACACCATAGTTCCAGCTCTCCATCCATTAGTCAGACCTACAATGTATGAACCAAAGCAGATAAAACAGGAGAAAAAAGCTCACCAGCACTGCTATTAATACAATCTGTTAAATGCACCCTCAAACGGCGGGTGCCATGTTAAGCTGGCAGACCCAGCAATAGCAGGCAAGTAGAAGGAAATTCAGCATGTCCATCCATTGATATTATTAAAAAAAATTTTTGCGTTGTTGGGCCATTAAAAAACAAAAAACATAGAGGACATTTAAATCTGATGCATTTCTGGCGATAAACGCCCTTAGTCCTAGTGTAATGGAAATTACATCAGAGGAAATTTAAATAGACTAACGAAAGACCAATCACAAGCAAGAGTATAAACAGCCAATCATGAACATTAACATTGAAATCAAATACACAAAATCAGGACAAACGCCCAAATAACAACAGTAACAAAAGTGAAAAAAAAAACATTCAGTAGATAGACCGTGAACACCATGTTTCCAAATGGAATGTACTTGTTGATGTAAGGCTGGCATGCAGCTACTCGGCCACAGAAACCCATGACATGAAGCTGTCGGTGTATAGTTATTGGGCCCGATTCTGCAAGCTGTTTATGCCAGAATGACATAAAACACAATAAAATGTTGCAAAATTTTTACCCAATTCGAAGCTTTTATTTTACATCAGTGTTGTTGAAGTACTTGTAGTACTCGGTATGAAATTAATTTGAATAGGGACAATACAACACTACAGTCCAAGCTTTACAGCGACCAGTAGACTTATATTATAAAAAATGTTGTGCTGATGGAACAGCCCCTATAAAAACTCCTTTATTAATTAAAAATATATATATATACGGTGGCTCACGAAAGTATTCACCCCCTTGACATTTTTCGGGTTTTGCTACCTCACAACCTGGAATTTCGCTGTTTTTTTTTTTTGAGGGTTTGCATCATTTCATGTAAAGAACATGCCTACAACTGTGCACATTTGGTTTTCTTTTTATTGTGAAACAAACAACAAATAGGACAAAATAACTGAAAACTTCAGTGGGCATAACTATTCACCCCCCTAAAGTCAGAACTTTGTAGAGCCTCCTTTTGCGGCAATTACAGCTGCAAGTCGCTTTGGATAAGTCTTTATGAGCTTTCCACATCTTGCCACTGGGATTTTTTCCATTCCTCAAGACAAAACTGCTCTAGCTCCTTCAAGTTAGATGGTTTCCTCTGGTGAACAACAATCTTCAAGTCTGACCACAGATTCTTAGTTGGATTAAGGTCTGGCCTTTGACTAGGCCACTGCAAAACATTTACATGTTTCCCCTTAAACCACTTGAGTGTTGCTTTAGCAGTATGCTTTGAGTCATTGTTTTGTTGGAAGGTGAACCTCTGTCCCAGTCTCAAATCACTGACAGACGGAAACAGGTTTTGCTCAAGAATATCCCTGTATTTCGCACCTTCCATCTTCTCCTCGACTCAGACCAATTTCTCTGTTCCTGCTTCCAAAAAACATCACAGCATGATGCTGCCACCACCATATTTCACTGTGGGGATGGTGTTCTTGGGGTGATGAGCTGTGCTGGTTTAGCGCCAGACATAGCGTATACCTTGGTGGCCAAAAAGTTCAATTTTGGTCTCATCTGACCACAGCATCTTCCTCCATACATTTGAGAGTGTCCCAAATGTCTTTTGGAAAACTCAAAACGAGGCTTACAATTTACAAAAGTTTTTTTCTGCCCACTCTTCCATAAAGGCCACCTCTATGGAGTGTATGGCTTATTGTGGTCGTATGGACAGATACTCCAGTCTCTGCTTGGGAACTCTGCAGCTTCTTCAGGGTTACCTTTGGTCTTTGTGCTGCCTCTCTGATTAATGCCCTCCTTGCCCCGGCTGAGAATTGTGGAGGGCGGCCTTCTCTTGGCAGGTTTGTTGCGGTACCATGTTCTGTCCATTTGATGATAATGGATTTGATGGTGCTCCGGGGGATCATCAGAAATTGGGATATTTTTTTATAACCCAACCCTGACTTGTATTTCTGAACAACTTTGTCCCTGACTTGGTCTTCATGGTGTTGTTTGGTTAGTGGTGCCTCTTGCTTAATGGTGTTGCAGCCTCTGTGGCTTTTTAGAAAAGGTGCGTATATACTGACAGACAATGTGACACTTAGATTGCACACAGGTGGACTTCCTTTCACTAAGTATATGACTTATGCTGTTAATTGCTTGCACCAGAAATTTTTAGGGGCTTCATAGCAAAAGGAGTGAATATATACAGTACAGACCAAAAGTATGGACACACCTTCTCATTTAAAGATTTTTCTGTATTTTCATGACTTTGAAAATTGTACATTCACACTGAAGGCATCAAAACTATGAATTAACACATGTGGAATTATATACTTAACAAAAAAGTGTGAAACAACTGAAAATATGTCTTATATTCTAGGTTCTTCAAAGTAGCCACCTTTTGCTTTGATGACTGCTTTGCACACTCTTGGCATTCTCTTGATGAGCTTCAAGAGGTAGTCACCGGAAATGGTTTTCACTTCACAGGTGTGCCCTGTCAGGTTTAATAAGTGGGATTTCTTGCCTTATAAATGGGGTTGGGACCATCAGTTGTCTTGTGCAGAAGTCAGGTGGATACACAGTTGATAGTCCTACTGAATAGACTGTTAGAATTTGTATTACGGCAAGAAAAAAGCAAGTCAAGAAAAACGAGTGGCCATCATTACTTTAAGAAATAAAGGTCAGTCAGTGCGAAAAATTGGGAAAACTTTGAAAGTGTCCTCAAATGCAGTTGCAAAAACCATCAAGCGCTACAAAGAAACTGGCTCACATGAGGACCGCCCCAGGAAAGGAAGACCAAGAGTCACCTCTGCTTCTGAGGATAAGTTTATCCGAGTCACCAGCCTCAGAAATCTTAGGTTAACAGCAGCTCAGATTAGAGACCAGGTCAATGCCACACAGAGTTCTAGCAGCAGACACATCTCTACAACAACTGTTAACCCTCCGTCACATACAATATCGGTTCTAACGAGTTCACATACAATGTGACTGTCAGGCGCAGGCTAGAAAAATACCTATAATATCTAATGTTCGCAATTTCAGTGCTCTAAAAGTGATCAGTGACCTTCATAGGGATGTAATAAAAGAGACTACACATAATCAGGTGCAAAAAAAAACATTTACTTAACATAAAACTAATAACTCTGAAATACAAACATTTCAAAACTCCCGCCAAATAGTACCCAGTTCGACTCTGTCAAAAAACTCTACAAAGAAAATTTATGGAAACTAACTTAATTTTAAGGTACCTTAAGTACTATTAAACACACATTCAATCAGAATTAGATCCTGAAGTTTCCCCAGAAAAATTACACTTGCAGAGCAAAGAGCAAGAATTACACATCATTTTTGCATGTGTCAGGCCGATTGCATTATGACATTTGTGACATTCATAATTAGAAAGCCTTCTGATTCCGCTTTCTGTGGTGCAGGTGGTGCATCTCCTTCTTTTGGGAGGTGATGCAGGTGGTGAATTTTCATTATCATCTTCTGGGCGGAATCTTTTGAGCTGAACTTGAAGGCGAGAGGGGATACCGATTGTTTTCATACTTCTCCTGCGTAGCTCTCCAAGCACTAGTTCATGGGCCAATTTTTTCAGATAGAATCGTCTACGGAGTGGTTCAAGCTTGTTTTCAAGGTAAATGACTTGTGAATTTATACCACCCAAATTCAACATAGCAAAAAATATGACCATTGGCCAGCGTTTGGTGTTTCTGCTGAAGTTGAAAGTTGAGCACATCTGATCAGCTGTATCAACACCCCCTTTGGTTGCATTATAAAATGTAATTATCTCCGGGGTTTTTTGTGCCTCAGTCCCAGGATCGATGGCATCATCATCATGAAGTGTTGATAGAAGAAGTACAATTTTTTTTGCTTGTGGTACATAGGAAACCAAAACCTTTCCATTATGGAATGCAAACATACTGCTGTACTGTTGTCTCCCTTTCACACTTACAAACTGTGTAGGCAATTCTTTTTTTATTTTTTCTTACAGTTCCGACATATGAAAGCTTCTGCATTTTCAGATAATCAATCAGATCACAATTTGAAAACCAATTGTCAGCTGTTATATTGCTACCCGATCCAAATAATGGCTCAGCCAGTCTTTTTACAACATCACTGGGTTTGTTGCTGACACAGTAAGGACCTTCTGGTTGTTTTCCTGCATAAACTTCCAGGTTGTAAGTGTAGGTCTTACTGACATCAACAAGGGCATACATTTTTATTCCATATTTGTTAGGCATTGATGGAATATATTGACGAAAGGCACATTTACCACGAAAACCAGGGAGCATTTCGTCAATAGTGAGATTCTCCCCAGGGCAATAGCTTTTTTTACAGTTTTCAACAAATTTTTGGAATATATCATGAATTGGAGCAAGTCGGTCATGTGTTTTACGTTCGGTTCGGGTAGTTCTGTCGTCAAACCGAAGGCAACGAATTAGAAGCTTGAATCTGTTTATGGACATAACAAGTCCAAATTTTTCAACTCCATCCCCATCTTTACTCCAAAGTTCCTCCAAACTTTGTCCCATTTGCCCTATAAGCTCCTGCAAGGTATAATAATCCAAAAAAAGCACGCAGTTCTATTTCATCTGTGGCCTTGATGGTTCTGTTGCAGATGAACTTGTCCTTTATAATGTCTATATATTGGTTGGTATATGTGACAATAGAGTCCAGAATGTCATCTGTGAATAAACTATTCCAGCATTCAACTGCAGTTTTTGCATTACTTGCAGTTCCTATAACTGCAGGAAGGTGAGTAATAATGTTTTGAGGTTCCCTACGTTTTTTCTGGAGTGGCTTCTTGTTCCATTGTTTTTTTTTATCTTTTCCCATATAATAAGATTCTACATCTTCATTCTCATCACTGTCACCATCTTGCTCTGTTTCAGAATCTACTTCACATACTTCCACCTCATCATGAGAATCAATCTCACTTTCCTCTCCTAAATCCTCATTCAGTGTGGGGTCTGCATCATCTAACAGCATGTTTGTTACTTCCTCAACATCAAGGTTTTTTGATAAATTGTACATTTTCCTCTCCATTTCAGCAGATAATCTGAAGCAAGAGAAGGAATATGTGTTAGGGAACTACTGTATATGCCTGAGCAGCACACTTTCTTTTTTAATCTGCCTTATTTCTATGAAATATCCTCACACTTTGTGCTATACATTCATAAAACAAGCTAAATAAACAATTGTGATGAATAAAAACATAAAATACCAACCTTATTGAGAGTGACGTGTTCACATACAATGAGCCTGAGAGATTAGCGCAGTTATATCTGTCCTCCTGAAGCTCTGCAATCCAACTGTGGTATGAGGTTTCACAGAGCTGCTAGAGACAGGAGACTAACTGGAGGGAGGGGATTTCCTCACAATCTGGTGAGGAAGGAGAAATGAAAGTAAAAGAGATGTGCCTGTGAGGCCTATTGTATGTGACGGAGGGTTAAGAGGAGACTTTGTGTAGCAGGCCTTCATGGTAAAATAGCTGCTAGGAAACCACTGCTAAGGACAGGCAACAAGCAGAAGAGGCTTGTTTGGGCTAAAGAACACAAGGAATGAACATTAGACCAGTGGAAATCTGTGCTTTGGTCTGATGAGTCCAAATTTGAGATCTTTGGTTCCAACCACCGTGTCTTTGTGCGACGCAGAAAAGGTGAATGGATGGACTCTACATGAATGGTTCCCACAGTGAAGCATGGAGGAGGAGGTGTGATGGTGTGGGGGTGATTTGCTGGTGATACTGTTGGGGATTTATTCAAAATTGAAGGCATACTGAACCAGCATGGCTACCACAGCATCTTGCAGCGGCATGCTATTCCATCCGGTTTGCGTTTAGTTGGACCATCATTTATTTTTCAACAGGACAATGACCCCAAACACACCTCCAGGCTGTGTAAGGGCTATTTGACCAAGAAGGAGAGTGATGTGGTGCTACGCCAGATGACCTGGCCTACACAGTCACCAGACCTGAACCCAATCGAGATGGTTTGGGGTGAGCTGGACCGCAGAGTGAAGGCAAAAGGGCCAACAAGTGCTAAGCATCTCTGGGAGCTCCTTCAAGATTGTTGAAGACCATTCCCGGTGACTACCTCTTGAAGCTCATCAAGAGAATGCCAAGAGTGTACAAAGCAGTCATCAAAGCAAAAGGTGGCTACTTTGAAGAACCTAGAATATAAGACATATTTTCAGTTGTTTCACACTTTTTTGTTAAGTATATATTTCTACATGTGTTAATTCATAGTTTTGATGCCTTCAGTGTGAATGTACAATTTTCATAGTCATGAAAATACAGAAAAATCTTTAAATGAGAAGGTGTGTCCAAACTTTTGGTCTGTACTGTATATGCACATGCCAATTTTTAGTTATTTGATCCCATAAATTTAATTTATGCCCACTTCGCCAACTTAGACTATTTAGTTCTGATGTACCACACACAAATCGGATTACAAAAATATTTAAACACTGGTGGTAATGTAACAAAATAGGTAAAAAGCCAAGGGGATGAATACTTTTGCAAAGACACTGGATAATTCATTGTAAAAGGTATTGGAAAGCTCTCTAATCTAAAAGCATCTCTAATATAAAATATAGCATCTATGATATGCTGCTTCATTACCTTTTGCTGTTTTATTTGTTTTGTTTTATTTTTACTCATCGCCATGCCCAAAAAATCATTTTTTATGCAGTTTCCTAAAATAATGTAAAGTGAATTCAGAGCTGAACCATTATATGCTGCATGTCAACTACTTACATATACAACTAATGACAATACATTGTAAGCAATAGATCACATTCTGTATTTTCCCTAACAGCATGGATATTATTTCCTTTGGATGATCACGATGCATTACAGTGCCTCACTAACTGTGTGAGTCCCCATTTGCTATGGTGTATTTCTGTTACCTAGATAAATCTGTGATAATTATTGCCAGTATTTTTGCCAAATATGTCAAATGTCTCTGGTATGGGTCACCAGATGTACGCATGTGCTCATTTTAAATAGAGGCGAGCACATACGCAGATAGACATATATAGAACTTGGGAATCTTGTTGCCAAGTGAACTTAAAATACATAGTACAAAAATAAGTTAGTTCATCCGAGTATCTTTCCATACTTAGCCCGGCAATAGCAAGCCCCGTACTACTGCTGAGGTAACCTGTACCAGCTCACACTTACTCCACACTTTATCACCTACCTCCAATGGATCCTTTTATTATCTGTAATATCTGCCATGTGTCCTTTAACCCTTTCAACCCTGGGCGATTTTTCCTTTTTGTTTTTTTCCTCCCCTTCTTCCAAGACCCAAAACTTTTTTATTATTCCAGCCACATAACTATATGAGGGCTTGTTTTTTACGGGATGAGTTGTTCTTTTGAATGACACCATTCATTCTGCCACATAGTGTACTGGAAAACAGGGAAAAAAAATCAAATTGCAGTGAAATTGCAAAAACAATTCCACAATGATTTTTTAGTTGTTTTATTTACCTTGTCCAATATATGCTAAAGCTGACCTGGCAGTATGATTTTCCAGGTCAGTACGAGTACACAGATACTAAACATGTATAGTTTTTTTATTTAAGTAGTGAAAAACAATTTTATAAAAAAAAAAAAATTTTTTTTTTGTCGCCATTTTCCGAGATCTGTAACGTTCTCATTTTTCGGGATCTGTGGCTGAGTGAGGACTTATTTTTTGCGCCCAGAACTGACGTTTTGACTGTCACCATTTTAGGGTAGATGCGATGTTTTGATTGCCTTTTATTGCAATGTTGTGGTGACCAAAAAAACGTATTTCTGAAATTTTGATTTTTTTTCAAATTTTTCTACCACTTACCGATGAAGTAATTTATTCTAGGTTTTGATAGATCGGACATTTCTGAACACAGCAATACCGAATACGTGTATTTTTTATAATTATTTTATTTTCAATGGGGCAAAAAGGGGATGATTTCAACTTTTGTGGATTTTTTTATATTTTTATATATATATATTTTTATATTTTACTTTTTACTCTTTAGGAAACTGGAAGCTGCAATCGTTCGATCCCTTGTGCTATACATAGCGGTGAATCAGCGCTGCTATGTATAGCACAAATCAAGATCTTCTATGCACGCCAGCCACGGGCCAGTGTTCACAGGAGGATCATGATAATAGGCACGGGGGTCTTCAGCAGACCCCCAGCTGTCATGACAACCCATCGGCACCCCGCAATAACGTGACGGGCAGGATCAATTACGCACTTCCTGTCTGCGCGTGTTAAATGCCACGTAAGCAATAGGGGAATATTATAGCCACTATCAATGGTTATGTAGAAGCAAGATGTAGTGATATTAAAATGTAACTTTTAATTGATATACGATAAAATAGTCCAATAAAGTGAGTATCTACTCAAATCACAAATTATACACGCAAGGTCCTCATGACCCTATATACAAAGACAAGTACATACACTGATACAAAAATTCTACAACGAAAAATTTACTAGGTATATATATCACCCCCACGAGTATACCTTTAGCCAAAGTATATACCCATACAGATCAAATGCATACCCAGGAAAACTAGTCCATAAGTAACCGTGGTATTGCGGTAAGGTAGGTAAAGATAATTAAATGATACACCATACCTAAGAACCAAAACAATTATAATGATGACCAGGTGTACGCAACTGCACTTAAGAACATTGAGTGGTAAGAGTCCAAAATACATACATTAGTTAAGTGCTACTGTGCTATTCACATATCCTTTAAATACAACTAACAGGACAAATACACAAATCACCACAAAGAAGTACACAAAGTGCAAAAAGGCATATAAGACAAACTGCTGTCTGTCATAGGTCAAAACAAACCTCTCAAAGAATGCATAGGACTCCTACTGTAGAAAAAAACTCTCAATCTCATAAGTCCCACAAACTGGTAGCATAAGAAGAAAGATGGACACATTTGACCATGAGTGGCATCAATGGCACTCATGGTCAAATGTGACCACTTAGGAGGATAAGGACTGGTTGGTCAGTTATGCTGGAGCATTCCCAGTCATGAAAGTCTCCCCTGATGAATCTGGATGAGCGGAAACGCTTAGGGAGCACCGCACCACCATCTTTCTTCTTATGTTACCAGTTTGTGGGACTTATTTGATTGATGCCACACTGGTACTGAGTGAGCTATGCTGTCTTGCGGAACTTGGTAAGACAGTTTTAGTTTTTTTCTACAGTAGGAGTCCTATGCATTCTTTGAGAGGTTTGTTTTGACCTATGACAGACAGCAGTTTGTCTTATATGCCTTTTTGCACTTTGTGTACTTCTTTGTGGTGATTTGTGTATTTGTCCTGTTAGTTGTATTTAAAGGATATGTGAATAGCACAGTAGCACTTAACTAATGTATGTATTTTGGACTCTTACCACTCAATGTTCTTAAGTGCAGTTGCGTACACCTGGTCATCATTATAATTGTTTTGGTTCTTAGGTATGGTGTATCATTTAATTATTTTTACCTACCTTAACGCAATACTACGGTTACTTATGGACTAGTTTTCCTGGGTATGCATTTGATCTGTATGGGTATATACTTTGGCTAAAGGTATACTTGTATGAGTGGGTGATATATATATATACCTAGTAAATTTTCCATTGTAGAATTTTTGTATCAGTGCATGTTAAATGCTGCTGTCAGTGATTGACAGTGGCATTTAACTGGTTAACAGCCACGAGTGGATCTTGGAAAGATGCGGGCTCAGCGTGTGAGCCTGTATTAAAGGCAGGGACATGGCCGACTATGTAAATATACATCATCAGTCGTGAAGGGATTAAGAGTGTCAAAAATCTCCTGTTTTTGCTTCCCATTATACCAAGGGTTTTCTTTTTTTATAATGAGTAGATAATGATTCATTGGCTTTTATACAAATTATTTTTAAAAAGATTGTAAAATAAATCATTAAAATAATGAGAAATACAAGATACATGGGAGGTGGTAAATACTTTTTACAGCACTTTGGGCCTGTTTCATTAAGACTGGTATTGTGCATGCAAGTCTTAATGAACCGAGCTGATGGAGTAAGATGCGCCTGATTCATTAAGACACGCCATTTAATGGAAGGGGCGTTTTATAAGTGCAGTTTGCATCCGTGCATTTCACCAGAAATGTATTCCAGTACGTAAAGTGGTGTGAATTTTCATGAATTAGATGGAGGCATACCCTGTCCTGTCCATGTTCTGTCCATTTTGATGGACCTGTTCAGGACCAGCATGCAAACACAGAAAGTCACAAAGTTTTTGTGCAAAAATTTTGTGACATTTGAAGGTGTTTTACGCCAGAAAACTGGGTAAACGCCTTAATGAATTGGGGCCTATACGTGTGCTTACTGTTTCCTCATTCTACAGAATATTTTCTAAGATATAAATAAAGCTTGAGATCCTTATTATTCCACCCAGGGCGCCCATGATTTTATGTGTATATTTTATCCAGACACTTTTAGGTCAAGTGGGAATTCACATCTATTTCTGAAGTGCCTGTTATATTTAGGTCTCCTCGGTTCATTCTAGTACCCGCAGTATTATGTAGGATCATGATCAGGCACAAATGACTGTATAATGCAGCTAAGCAGGTTTTCCAAAATGACAATTTTAATTAAATTTTTATTTCCCACAGCATGTTGGCAGCAAATTTACAGCAATGTTGTTAATCTAATTGAGTCTAAAATGCAACTGCTTGGAATACTGTCTTGTGTATACCGGCCGTGTGCATACAGTAAATGATGTATATCTATAAAAATGTCCTACTTGCATGACACTGGGAATTCTGCTTCCAGTTTTACATTCTTACCATTGGTATGTCGACGTTTAAAGGGAACCTGTTGTTCCAGAAACGCTTTTTACCTGCAGATATAGGAGTAATCTGTATTTATATCCTGTTTAGCCACAGGGTACAAGGAGAAAATGAAGTTTTTTCTCCCGACAGCCGTTCGCTTCCAGTCATCGGGGCAGTGTAGGAAGTTGTGACTGTTACTGCTTACTACAGTATAAGTAAAAACACTGTTATGACTCCCTGGCACATTGATTGACAGCCTGCTCTGTACTCACTTACTACAGAGCGGACTGTCAATCAATGTGATTACGGCACACTCACTATATAGTGAACGGTGACATACAGCCACCAGCACAGCCCCTATAATAAATAGCAAGCGGCTGCATGGAGAATAAAACTTAATTTTCTTCCCTGTAGTACTTGTTCCTGTAAACTGGCTGCGCAGTATTTAAATGCTGTTTACTTGCATATGACCCTATATCTGCGGACAAATAGCATTTCTGGATGTGATAAATTCCCTTTAAGTTGGATGATTCGCTGTTCAGAATCTTCTATTTATACCACCCACCTAGGGTGTAACATATACAGTGTGAAAAAGTGTTTGACCCCTTCCTGATTTCTTATTCTTTTGCATGTTTGTCACGCTTAAATGTTTCAGATCACAAAACAAATTTAAATATCAGATAGCACTGGTAAACACAAAATGTAGATTTATAAAGGAAAGTCTTTATTATTAAGGGAAAAAGAAATCCAAACCTACAGGGCCCTGTGTGAAAAAGTGATTGCTCCCTAAACATAATAACTGGTTGGGCCACCCTTAGCAGCAACAACTGCAATCAAGTGTTTACGATAACTTGGAATGAGCCTTTTACAACGGAGTTTTGGCCCACTCATCTTTGCAAAATTGTTGTAATTCAGCGACATTAGAGGGTTTCCGAGCATGAACCGCCTTTTTAAGGTCATTTTTGCCCAGTCTCTTTCTTATGGTGGAGTCATGACCACTGACCTTAACTGAGGCAAGTGAGGCCTGCAGTTCTTTGGATGTTGTTGTGGGGTCTTTTGTGACCTCTTGGTTGAGTCGTCGCTGCGCTCTTGGGGTAATTTTGGTCGGCCGGCCACTCCTGGGAAGGTTCACCACTGTTCCATGTTTTTGCCATTTGTGGATAATGACTCTCACTGTGGTTCGCTGGGGTCCCAAAACTTTAGAAATGGTTTTATAACCTTTTTCAGACTGATTAATCTCAATTACTTTGTTTCTCATTTGTTTCTGAATTTCTTTGGATCACATCATGATGTCTTGCTTTTGAGGATCTTTTGGTCTACTTCACTTTGTCAGGCAGGTACTATTTAAGTGATTTCTTGATTGAGAACAGGTGTGGCAGTAATCAGGCCTGTGTGTGGCTAGGGAAATTGATCTCAGCTTCCCAAAGATGCGATAAACCACAGTTAATTTTTGCTTTAAGGGGTAGGTTTCTTTTTTCTCTTAATAATAAAGACCTTCATTTAAAAACTGCATTTTGTGTTTACTTGTGTTATCTTTGTCTAATATTTAAATTTGTTTTATGATCTGAAACATTTAAGTGTGACAAACATGAAAAAGAATAAGAAATCAGCAAACACTTTTCCACACCACTGTAGTGGCCGCCCAAATCATGACAATCATACAGGGTATAAATAACACTGTCAGACAGATTCCTAAATAATATGTAGGAGTGGAGGAGATGATAAAGCCAACATGAGCCTGTTACCCGGGGCAGTGGATTGCCATAGAACCCTTCCGTGCGAGTCCGTATGTTGGCCTGGGTTCCTCGAGATGGATGTTGGGGCCTTTGGGCACACTAAGCCTGCGGTGCTGCAGGGAAAGATGGACCCAGACTCTCAGAGGCGGCAGTTAATGGAATCCGGGTGCACTGCGTGTGGTGGAGAAGAATTCCTAGTGCTAGAGGAGATAGTAAGAGGGATGCTCTATCCAGACCGAAAACTAGGGCTGAAGTTATGTTCAGTACCTGCGGGAAAGACTCTAGCTTTGCCTTTAGCTCCTCCCGTCTACATAGAATCTCATCAGTAGAAGCTGCCAGTTCCTATCTCAGTAATGGGAAAGTCTGTCTTCACTGAATACAGATTTTACCTAGAATTTTGATAGTGACTGATCAATTCTGGCAGAGAAAGAAGCAGATTTCTCTGATAAGATACTTTACAAAGTTGCTTATTTCCATGTGTACTATTGATTTATGAAATAAAAATTAAAACAGTGGTTACTCTTTAACCCCTTAATAACATCTGACGTACTAATACGCGTCTGTGCCCTGGGACTTAAGAGCCAGACCCGTATTAGTACGTCATCGCGATCGCGCGCGCACACAGGCTGTGCGGGCGCGATCGCCGCCGGGTGTCAGCTGATTGTCACAGCTGACACCCGGTACTATGTGCAGGGAGCGGTCCTGCACCGCTCCCAGCACATTAACCCCCGCGATGCTGCGATCGAAGTCGATCGCGGCATTGCGGGGGCAAGGGGAGGTGATCGGTGATACTCACCTCCTCTTCCGGCTTCCAGCGCAGTCTGCAAAGGCTTCCCGGGTGTTGCCATGACGACCCGATGTCGTCATGACAACATCCGGGTCACCAGAGAGCAGGAAGATTGCTTGGACATGCGCAGTGCATCTCCAAGCAATCTTCACACTGTGCACTTCTGACAGCCTTCATGGCATAGGGATGGTGCTCCATTCCTGTGCCATGCAGGCGATCAGAAAAAAAAAAGTGAAAGTCCCAGAGTGGGACAAAGTAATAAAGTGTATAAACTGTGTGAAAGTGGAAAAAAAAAAAAAAAAAAATGTGCAAAAATATTATAAAAAAATAAAAAAAATAATACACCAAAAATAAAAATATAATGTACCCATCAATAAATATTATTATAAAAAAAATAAAAAAAAAACAATAAAAGTACACATATTTGGTATCGCCGCGTCCGGAAAAACCTGACCTATAAAACTGTCCCACTAGTTAACTCCTTCAGTGAACACGGTAAAAAAAAAAACGAGGCAAAAAACAATGCTTTATCACCATACCGCCAAATAAAAAGTGGAATAACACACGATCAAAAAGACGCATGTAAATAAAAATGATACCGCTGAAAACGTCATCTCGTCCCACAAAAAACAAGCTGCCATACAGCTCCATCAGCCGAAAAATAAAAAAGTTATAGCTCTCAGAATAAAGCGATACTAAAAAATATTTTTTTCTATAAAATAGCTTTTATTGTGTATAAGCGCCAAAACATAGAAAAATGATACAAATGTGGTACCGCTGTAAACGTACTGACCCAAAGAATAAAGCTACCTCATCAATTTTACCACACGCGGAACAGAATAAAAAAGAAAAAAAAAAAAACAATTCCTGAATTGTTGGTTTTTGTTTATTCTGCCTCCCAAAAATCGGAATAGAAAGCGATCAAAAAATGTCACGTGCCTGAAAATGGCACCAATAACAACGTCAAGTCATCCCGCAAAAAACGAGCCGTCACATGACTGTCTGCCAAAATCTGGAAAAATTATAGCTCTCAAAATATGGCGATGCAAAAACTAGATTTTACAAAAAATGCGTCTTTTAGTGTGTGACAGCTGTCAGTCATAAAAACCCCATATGATTCTGGCATTGCTGTAATCACACCGACCCGAAGAATAAAGTCGTCTAATCACTTATACCGCACAAGGAACGGCGTCAAAAATAAACTCTTGGGTTAGGATTGGGCTAGGGTTAGGGCTGGGTTTGGGGCTAGGGTTGTGCTGGGGCTAGGGTTGTGCTGGGGCTAGGGTTGTGCTAGGGTTAGGGCTGGGGTTGGGATTTTTTTCAAAAGTAAGAAAAAAAGATGACGATATGGTGACTAGTGTTGAGAGCAAGTGCTCGCTACTTGAGTTTGCATCGGGTGCTCTGGTATGCATTGAGTATCTTGGGTATTTGAGTGACATGCTCGAGTCTCTGCCCCATATGCTTCGCGGCCAAAAAACTTTACGGGGATTGCCTGCCATGCACGAGCGATCCCCGCATGTTTTTTTTTGGGTGTCTAATAACCGTGAAACATGCGGAGCAGGGACTCGAGCATGTCACTCGAGCACACGCTGTACATGGTGCATACCTGAGTATCCGATGCAAACTCAAGTAGCGAGCACTTGCGCTCAAGAATAATGACAACTTATTCAATATGATGACCTAATGTAAACAAATTCTGTGCCGTACCTCTGGGTTCAAAATGTTCACTATACACCTTAATAAAATCCTTGAGGGGTATAGTTTCCAAAATGGGGACACTTGTGGGGGAGCTCCACTGTTTAGGCACATCACGGGCTCTCCAAACGCGACATGGTGTCCGCTAACAAATTGAATGGAAAATCGGCTCAAATTGTTAGCGGACGCCACATTGCGTTTGGAGAGCCCCTCTGTGCCCAAACTTTGGAGCTCCCCCACAAGTGACCCCATTTTGGAAACTAGACCCCCCAAGGCACCTTTCTAGATGCATAGTGAGCACTTGGAACCCCCAGGTGCTTCACAAATTGATTCGTAATAATGAAAAAGTGAAAAAAAAAACACTTTTTCATTTTTATGAATCAATTTGTGAAGCACCTGGGGTTCCAAGTGCTCACTATGAATCTAGATAGGTGCCTTGGGGGGTCTAGTTTCCAAAATGGGGTCACTTGTGGGGGAGCTCCAATGTTTGGGCACACAGGGACTCTCCAAATGCAACATGATATCCGCTAACAAATTGTCGGCTCAAATTGTTAGCGGATATCATGTTGCATTTGGAGAGTCCCTGTGTGCCCAAACATTGGAGCTCCCCCACAAGTGACCCCATTTTGGAAACTAGACCCCCCAAGGCACCTATCTAGATGCATAGTGAGCACTTGGAACCCCAGGTGCTTCACAAATTGATTCATAAAAATGAAAATGTGTTTTTTTTTTCACTTTTTCATTATTACGAATCAATTTGTGAAGCACCTGGGGGTTCCAAGTGCTCACTATGCATCTAGAAAGGTGCCTTGGGGGGTCTAGTTTCCAAAATGGGGTCACTTGTGGGGGAGCTCCAATGTTTGGGCACGCAGGGACTCTCTAAATGCAACATGATATCCGCTAACAAATTGAATGGAAAATCGGCTCAAATTGTTAGCGGACACCACATTGCGTTTGGAGAGCCCCTCTGTGCCCAAACTTTGGAGCTCCCCCACAAGTGACCCCATTTTGGAAACTAGACCCCCCAAGGCACCTTTCTAGATGCATAGTGAGCACTTGGAACCCCCAGGTGCTTCACAAATTGATTCGTAATAATGAAAAAGTGAAAAAAAAAACACTTTTTCATTTTTATGAATCAATTTGTGAAGCACCTGGGGTTCCAAGTGCTCACTATGAATCTAGATAGGTGCCTTGGGGGGTCTAGTTTCCAAAATGGGGTCACTTGTGGGGGAGCTCCAATGTTTGGGCACACAGGGACTCTCCAAATGCAACATGATATCCGCTAACAAATTGTCGGCTCAAATTGTTAGCGGATATCATGTTGCATTTGGAGAGTCCCTGTGTGCCCAAACATTGGAGCTCCCCCACAAGTGACCCCATTTTGGAAACTAGACCCCCCCAAGGCACCTATCTAGATGCATAGTGAGCACTTGGAACCCCAGGTGCTTCACAAATTGATTCATAAAAATGAAAATGTGTTTTTTTTTTCACTTTTTCATTATTACGAATCAATTTGTGAAGCACCTGGGGGTTCCAAGTGCTCACTATGCATCTAGAAAGGTGCCTTGGGGGGTCTAGTTTCCAAAATGGGGTCACTTGTGTGGAGCTCCAAAGTTTGGGCACAGAGGGGCTCTCCAAACGCAATGTGGTGTCCGCTAACAATTTGAGCCGATTTTCCATTCAATTTGTTAGCGGATACCATGTTGCATTTAGAGAGTCCCTGTGTGCCCAAACATTGGAGCTCCCCCACAAGTGACCCCATTTTGGAAACTAGACCCCCCAAGGCACCTATCTAAATGCATAGTGAGCAGTTGGAACCCCCAGGTGCTTCACAAATTGATTCGTAAAAATGAAAAAGTGGTTTTTTTTTCACTTTTTCATTTTTACGAATCAATTTGTGAAGCACCTGGGGGTTGCAACTGCTCACTATGCATCTAGATAGGTGCCTTGTGGGGTCTAGTTTCCAAAATGGGGTCACTTGTGGGGGAGCTCCAATGTTTGGGCACACAGGGGCTCTCTAAACGCAACATGGTGTCCGCTAATTATTCAAGCAAATTTTACAATCAAAAAGTCAAATGGCGCTCCTTCCCTTCCGAGCCCTACAGTGCGCCCAAACAGTGTTTTTTCCCCAAATATTGGGTATCTGCGTGCCCAGGGGAAATTGCACAACAAATTTTGCGGTCCATTTTTTCTTGTTTCCCCTGTGAAAATAAAAAAAATTGGGTCTAAAGTAACATTTTTGTGAAAAAAGTTAAATGTTCATTTTTTTCTTCCACATTCAAAAAATTCCTATGAAGCACCTGAAGGGTTAATAAACTTATTAAATGTGGTTTTGAGCACCTTGAGGGGTGCAGTTTTTAGAATGGTGTCACTTTTGGGTATTTTCTGTCATAAAGACCTCTCAAAGTGACTTCAAATGTGATGTGGTCCCTAAAAAAATGGTTTTGTAAATTTTGTTGGAAAAATGAGAAATCGCTGGTCAACTTTTAACCCTTATAGCTCCCTAACAAAAAAAAATTTTGGTTCCAAAATTGTGCTGATGTAAAGTAGACATGTGGGAAATGTTATTTATTAACTCTTTTGTGTGACATATCGCTCTGATTTCAGGGCTTAAAAATTCAAATTTTGAAAATTGCAAAATTTTCAAAATTTTCACCAAATTTCCGTTTTTTTCACAAATAAACGCAAGTGATATCGAAGAAATTTTTCCACTATCATGAAGTACAATATGTCACAAAAAAACAATCTCAGAATCAGGGGGATTCGTTGAAGCGTTCCAGAGTAATTACCTCATAAAGTGACAGTGGTCAGAATTGTAAAAATTGGCCCTGTCATTAACGTGCAAACCACCCGCGGGGCTTAAGGGGTTAAGCAGTACGGCTAGCTGATTCAGTCTCAAAAATCAGGCACTGAATTCCTTGATCTTCCAGATGAAGTTATAGACATCTTATGTTTCATGTTTATTATATTTTTTTTGTGCGATAACTCAGTCTGTTAGCCTCTTTTAATGTCTATGTACTTCAACAATAATGTTATTATTTGTGTGCAAATTATATTGAACATGAAATGTTCCCAAACTCCCTTGGAAACTATGGAATAATTTAATTATAAATTAATTATTTCGATGGTACTCTTGTAACGTTGCTCCTTGTAGAGTAGTTCAGTGTGTGAATGATACTCAAAGCAATAATGATCATTAACTGACGCTCAGCATAATGACATTCATCAGACAGTACTTCTTTTCGTAGAGCTTCTTAAGAAAGTAAAACATTTAAATTTTACTTGAGGTTAAAAAACGATCCACAGAAGAGATGGTGAAGAGGTTTACAAAGCTTGAGTCTTTCAAAGTTACATCACTTGAATATTGAATCTCTTCTGTACTGCTGCCGGTAATGCTCATTTCCAATGCAATCCCATCAGAAAGAATTGCACTATGTTACAATCGCTTTCAGAGAATTCCCGAACGGGGAATATAAACAAATTTGGATTCTTAAATGGATTTTTCATCACCAAGATATTGTTGACCTATTTTTAGGGTAGGTCACCAATATTAGTTTTATGTGTGACACAGAACCACCACCGATCAGCTGTTACCAGGTCTGGCATCCGCTGGAAACCCCACAGCTCCCCTCGCTGTATGACCATTCTCGTGTACTGAAGCTCAGCTCTTTTGAAGCAAATGGGTATGGTATAAAGTACAAAGACTTGATGGTTACAGGCTCATTTCACAGCTGATTGGTGGTTACAGTTCATTGGTCCAGATGCTTGGTGGTTACAGTTCATTGGTCCAGATGCTTGGTGGTTACAGTTCATTGGTCCAGATGCTTGGTGGTTACAGTTCATTGGTCCAGATGCTTGGTGGTTATGTGGCACCCCAGGGGTCT
Source organism: Phyllobates terribilis (assembly GCF_046119375.1). NCBI lineage: Eukaryota > Metazoa > Chordata > Amphibia > Anura > Dendrobatidae > Phyllobates > Phyllobates terribilis. The sequence continues at coordinate 876,495,977 of NW_027362761.1, forward strand.
GGTTTCCACAGTAACAGCAATGTTATGTCTGAGAGCAGGTGGGAGGTCTCTTGGTCAGGGATCCTGTGCATGCCACACCTCCTGCCCAGTCCTGGGAGGGGAAGAACTTCCCCTATATAAACCTGGGGCTGAGGCAGGGTTAGGGAGTTCAGAGGGAGAGTTCAGCCAGGAGGGCTGACAGGGAGCTGTGGCTCCGGCTGGGCCCAGCTCCTGGGCCATGCCAGAAGTAGAGACAGAGAAGAGAAGCAGCTATGGGAAGAAACAACAGGAGCTCTGTGGGAGCAGTGCTATAAGGAGTCAGGGGCTGGCAGCTGCAGAGCTCGCCCTGACTGAGAAGTTATCACCGGACCCGGAGTCCGAGGCTGTGGGGACTAACTCCTATCCAGCAGCAGAAACCGACCGGCAGGGGATTGCAGGTCCTCTGGCCCAGAAACCCGAAGGCACGGTCACACGCGTGGGACCAGCACCGCCGTCGTGGAGCGGAAGCTACTAGAAGACCCCGAGTCACCGGCCATACGGGTGAGCACCACACGGTACACTCAGGGACGTGGGCTACTTATACCCGCTTCTAGCAAGGTAGCCAGAAGAGTACCGTTAGTTTGGGAGGCCTACAACTCCGCCTGGCCAGGGGAGATCCCATCTGCTCAAGGACTGACCAGGCCCCAATCGCTAGCCAGTACTCCGGGAGGGTCTATCGTTGTCACCAGTAAAGACCCTGAACTACACCGTACCATCTCTGAGTGGTTCCTGCTACCCCCATCATCCACGTCGGCTGCCCTGAGGCCATACCCCTCCCGTTGGGGGTTATACTATCATGCTGCCCAATCCTACCACCGGCCTCAGCGGTCTGCCCTGCAGCAGCAGCTCCTTAGCTGTACTCAACGGGTGGCGTAGTCATCCAACATCTACCGCTAATACAGCGCCACTTAGTCTGACTCCCTGGGCACGGACCGGATCACCGCCACGAGACTACAACCCTCAAGAGATCCGGCTCCGGGTAAGCTCCCGCATGCGCAACGCAGCGTGACACAGGCCCAGGGGCGCGTCAACTTTTGGCGTAGTCGGCAGGATCTCGTGCCCGCAACCACCGGGTACTGCGTGCCTGAAAAAGACTGTTCAAACTTACCTGTGGTGAAGATTCCCGCCATCCGGCGCCATCTTCCGCTTCCTTCCCGCCATCGGTGGAGTTTTCCCGCCATCCGGCGCCATCTTCAGCCTTCTTCCCGCCATACGTGGAGTTTTCCCGCCATTGGACGCCATCTTGAGGACGCCGCGCGGGAAGAAGAGGGGCGTGGACTCCGAAAGCGCGCGAGAACTGAAGCCCCGCCTCACGTCCGGACGTTGCGTAAGGTCCTGGAAGGAGCCCAGCAGACGCCGACGTCACAGGAGCGCGACGGAAGGTCCTCAACCCTGACGATCCACTGCGGAGCCGCGGCCTACGGAAGAGGACCATCGCAAGGTAGGCCACGGTCCACTAGGGGGGAGAAGGATGCCGGATACGGAGGAGAGCTTCACCGCTTCAACCCCCGCCAGCGCCACCGCTGTTGCGGTCATGCCTTTCACCATGCCCTATATCCCGGGGGCAGCCTGGCTACCCCAGTACTCAGGGGAGTCACATACCCTGCATGACTTTAGAGAAAAGCTGGATAGCCTCTTCCAGGTGTACCCCCTCACAGAGGAGCAAAAAGTGAGCATCCAGGTGGCCCAATTAACCGGGGCAGCCCAAAGGGAGGTAAAGTCCTGGCCACCTGGGAGGAGGACTGTCGCAGAGATACTAACCCAGCTAACCGAGGAGGAGCTGCAGTACTACCAATACGAGGAAAGCCAAGAGGACCCGGACGGGTCTGAGGACTACCCTCAGGAGGGAGCACAAAGAGGACATAGCTACTGAAGGGAAGTAGCGTGAATAAAGAGCTGTAAATAGTTACCCGTAAGGGTACAAGGACTGCTGCTAATTAAAATATGGTCCCCGTTGGGATTAGTGAATTGTTCCCCATGTGCCCCTATCTTAAACCAGGCTGAGGACTGTGAGCAGCCATTCCTTATCCCCATTGGCCGAGGACTGAGAGCGGCCATATCCTGTAAATAATTATGTGTTTCTAGTAATTTATGGGAGTCTTTGGTGGATTTACCGGGAATCCTTTGTACATGGTTGGAGCGTGACCCAGGAATGGACTAAAGACTGTTAAGGACTCGGGGCAGGACAGACCCCTACCTGGTTACGTCTCCCTGTTTTGGTGAAATGGACACCTTGCTTTTCTTCAAAACTGCACCCGGTTGCGGACACGCCGTAACCATCTTTATGTGTTTTTCTTATTGTATTATTATTGTTTATACCTTGTTATGTTTTTCTAAAAATATGTTTAGTCCCGGAGTACTAAATTTCACTAGGGGGGAATGTGGCACCCCAGGGGTCTGGTTTCCACAGTAACAGCAATGTTATGTCTGAGAGCAGGTGGGAGGTCTCTTGGTCAGGGATCCTGTGCATGCCACACCTCCTGCCCAGTCCTGGGAGGGGAAGAACTTCCCCTATATAAACCTGGGGCTGAGGCAGGGTTAGGGAGTTCAGAGGGAGAGTTCAGCCAGGAGGGCTGACAGGGAGCTGTGGCTCCGGCTGGGCCCAGCTCCTGGGCCATGCCAGAAGTAGAGACAGAGAAGAGAAGCAGCTATGGGAAGAAACAACAGGAGCTCTGTGGGAGCAGTGCTATAAGGAGTCAGGGGCTGGCAGCTGCAGAGCTCGCCCTGACTGAGAAGTTATCACCGGACCCGGAGTCCGAGGCTGTGGGGACTAACTCCTATCCAGCAGCAGAAACCGACCGGCAGGGGATTGCAGGTCCTCTGGCCCAGAAACCCGAAGGCACGGTCACACGCGTGGGACCAGCACCGCCGTCGTGGAGCGGAAGCTACTAGAAGGCCCCGAGTCACCGGCCATACGGGTGAGCACCACACGGTACACTCAGGGACGTGGGCTACTTATACCCGCTTCTAGCAAGGTAGCCAGAAGAGTATCGTTAGTTTGGGAGGCCTACAACTCCGCCTGGCCAGGGGAGATCCCATCTGCTCAAGGACTGACCAGGCCCCAATCGCTAGCCAGTACTCCGGGAGGGTCTATCGTTGTCACCAGTAAAGACCCTGAACTACACCGTACCATCTCTGAGTGGTTCCTGCTACCCCCATCATCCACGTCGGCTGCCCTGAGGCCATACCCCTCCCGTTGGGGGTTATACTATCACGCTGCCCAATCCTACCACCGGCCTCAGCGGTCTGCCCTGCAGCAGCAGCTCCTTAGCTGTACTCAACGGGTGGCGTAGTCGTCCAACATCTACCGCTAATACAGCGCCACTTAGTCTGACTCCCTGGGCACGGACCGGATCACCGCCACGAGACTACAACCCTCAAGAGATCCGGCTCCGGGTAAGCTCCCGCATGCGCAACGCAGCGCGACACAGGCCCAGAGGCGCGTCAGTTACAGTTCATTGGTCCAGATGCTTGGTGGTTACAGTTCATTGGTCCAGATGCTTGGTGGTTACAGTTCATTGGTCCAGATGCTTGGTGGTTACAGTTCATTGGTCCAGATGCTTGGTGGTTACAGTTCATTGGTCCAGATGCTTGGTGGTTACAGTCTAGTGACATATAAGCTTGGCGCAAGTAACTCACTCTAAGGAAAAGTTCAGACAAGCATATTTTACTTAGATGTGTGGTTCTTGTTAAAATCTTAAAATCGGATGGCAGACTTGAAACAATTTTATGAATATGGCTCTTCAGAGGAACGATTTTTCATATGGATCGAGTAGTCAGCGTATATCTCGGACAAGTGCTATCTGATGTTTCATCGAATAGCACTCGCTCCAATGTTATACCATGGAGCCATACCAACTATTATTTACTTTCGTCATGCCGAGTCGGTATAACAAAAAAATTGCTGCATGTTGTGATTGACAGCATATATCGGACAGCGCGAACCCATACAAGACTGCATTCAGATGTCATCCGAGTGCAGTCTGATATACACCGACTCACAGAATGAAGAAGATGAAGAAATTAAGTTCCCCATCTTCTCCGCACCTGTGATCCAAGTTTCGCATGCAAGAGAATCGGATCACAGTAAAATTACACTCGGCTCACACTTGCAGCAAAGTTTGAGCCGAGTGTCACTTGCATATAGCATCCGATTCTCTGCATGCGATCATTGGATGCTACTCGCCATGTGAGCGAGCCCTCAGTGTGAAGAAAATCTCAGCATGAACTAGTGTCATCCATTTTTTGGATCAGATTCACCCATTCAAGTCTATAGGTGCACAAAAAAAAAAGAAATAGTATCTCGTACGGATCACCTTTATTGCATCTGTTTTTTATGGACACATTGCAATTAATAAAATAGAATTGCAATTATTAACATAGAACATTTTTTTGGTCACGTACATTTTTTAAGCTGTTAATATTTAAAATAGATGCCATACGGATGTCAGATGGATGTAAAGCATGGACATATTGATGGTATATGGATGATATATGAATGACAATTCAGATGAAAATTGTCCATTTTTTTTCTTGATGAAAAATTGGGTGATTTGTTTTTTGTTTTTTACTTCACTCATCTGCACCTGGCCTAACTCGACAGCAAATTCTGGGCTGCTTCATTCTGTCTCTGCTCACACTGGTGGTGGAAAGATGAAGAATCTCTGCCCAACAGTGGTTCACATCCACATGTACAGGGTATATACAGTACAGACCAAAATTTTGGACACACTGAAGGCATCAAAACTATGAATTAACACATGTGGAATTATATACTTAACAAAAAAGTGTGAAACAACTGAAAATATGTCTTATATTCTAGGTTCTTCAAAGTAGCCATCTTTTGCTTTGATGACTGCTTTGCACACTCTTGGCATTCTCTTGATGAGTTTCAAGAGGTAGTCACCGGAAATGGTTTTCACTTCACAGGTGTGCCCTGTCAGGTTTAATAAGTGGGATTTCTTGCCTTATAAATGGGGTTGGGACCATCAGTTGTGTTGTGCAGAAGTCTGGTGGATACACAGCTGATAGTCCTACTGAATAGACTGTTAGCTGCTTTTTTCTTGCCATAATACAAATTCTAAGTAAAGAAAAACAAGTGGCCATCATTACTTTAAGAAATGAAGGTCAGTCAGTGCAAAAAATTGGGAAAACTTTGAAAGTGTCCCCAAGTGCAGTTGCAAAAGCCATCAAGCGCTACAAAGAAACTGGCTCACATGAGGACCGCCCCAGGAAAGGAAGACCAAGAGTCACCTCTGCTTCTGAGGATAAGTTTATCCGAGTCACCAGCCTCAGAAATCGCAGGTTAACAGCAGCTCAGATTAGAGACCAGGTCAATGCCACACAGAGTTCTAGCAGCAGACACATCTCTCCAACAACTGTTAAGAGGAGACTTTGTGCAGGAGGCCTTCATGGTAAAATAGCTGCTAGGAAACCACTGCTAAGGACAGGCAACAAGCAGAAGAGACTTGTTTGGGCTAAAGAACACAAGGAATGGACATTAGACCAGTGGAAATCTGTGCTTTGGTCTGATGAGTCCAAATTTGAGATCTTTGGTTCCAACCACCGTGTCTTTGTGTGACGCAGAAAAGGTGAAAGGATGGACTCTACATGCCTGGTTCAGACCATGAAGCATGGAAGAGGAAGTGTGATGGTGTGGGGGTGCTTTGCTGGTGACACTGTTGGGGATTTATTCAACATTGAAGGCATACTGAACCAGCATGGCTACCACAGCATCTTGCAGCGGCATGCTATTCCATCCGGTTTGCGTTTAGTTGGACCATCATTTATTTTTCAACAGGACAATGACCCCAAACACACCTCCAGGCTGTGTAAGGGCTATTTGACCAAGAAGGAGAGTGATGGGGTGCTACGCCAGATGACCTGGCCTACACAGTCACCAGACCTGAACCCAAATCGAGATGGTTTGGGGTGAGCTGGACCGCAGAGTGAAGGCAAAAGGGCCAACAAGTGCTAAGCATCTCTGGGAACTCCTTCAAGATTGTTGGAAGACCATTTCCGGTGACTACCTCTTGAAGCTCATCAAGAGAATGCCAAGAGTGTGCAAAGCAGTCATCAAAGCAAAAGGTGGCTACTTTGAAGAACCTAGAATATAAGACATATTTTCAGTTGTTTCACACTTTTTTGTTAAGTATATAATTCCACATGTGTTAATTCATAGTTTTGATGCCTTCAGTGTGAATGTACAAATTTCATAGTAATGAAAATACAGAAAATCTTTAAATGAGAAGATGTGTCCAAACTTTTGGTCTGTACTGTAGGTTGAACTGATCAGCGACCACATCATACTGAATACTCAGGAGAATGCTAAAGTCATTTGGAACCAATCTGCTGGATTACACATTAACACTTGCGCTTGTAACTAGGAATACTGACATGCCTGAGAACTGCCATGATTTGTATGAACTCTATCACTGTGAAAAACAGTGGCAAAGCCCAAGGAGTCTCGATAGGTAACAAATCTGAGGACAGATCAGCCTTCACTCTCTGCATGTGACACACTACTCTCTCCAGTGTGCCAAAATAGTCCCTTAAATAGTCTGGCTCCACACTTGCACCACACTTCTGCCTGCACAAATGACCAGAGGCAATTACTTAGTCTACAGTGCCTACCTATGCAATCATGATCATAAATATTAAGTCATACCTGAAAAACAAAAAAGTTAAAGGTAGGCTGTCAGAACAAAATGTCAGTTTAAACCAAGCAAAGACTCAGTGCTCCCTTGGTGTAGCTGTAACACAGGTACCGGAATGCAACGCACAGAGACACAAGGCAGGAACAGTCGGGGGTTGATATAACTACTTCATAATGTATAACAATTATTCTGAAAGGGGGTTAGTAACAAGGGTAATAAACAGTAACTTGAAATAACAAGGAGTATTGTCAGTGAATAACAGTAAAGTTCTTTGCAAAAATGTGATGCACGCAGTCATGGGAGTCACCATGTGAGTTCTCTTTATATGGCCCTAGCGGGGATCACCGATCTCTTCCGGATAAAGTCTATCAGGTCCCGTTTAGCCTCCCCCGAACCAACATGATAGGGGCTGCCCAGGGACCCTGACTCTCGCGGATCATGCCATTCCGCAGCATGTGAGCCAACAGTTCTTTCACCTCCTGGTACATCTGAGGTGGGATCTGCCAATGCCTCTCTCGAATGGGAGTAGTATTTCCTGTAGGTATTTCATGCTGAATGTCCTGGGTGCACCCAAAGTCGTCTTCATGCTGTGCAAACACCCCCTGGTACTGCTGTAGTAGTTGCTCAACCTGTCTGACTTGGCTTGCGGAAAATTCTGTAAGGTTAGCCTCCATCTGTTCTAAGAGATGGCGTCCAGCCAGTGGTTCTCTTCCATTCTATTGACTGTTGAGTGACATTTCTAGCATCCATAGTTCGCCTTTCACAGGTGTCAATCCTATAATATCAGCTCTGGTAAGATCCTCTGGCATTTTACAAACTTGAGCCACCTCTTATCGGGGCAACAACTGTTTACTCACTCCACTTAGGTTGATGCAACGCATGGGCACCTGCCCCTGCCGCACGGTGGCTAGGGTGCGAGCAATCAATAGCCCGGAGGGCGCCTCTTCTCCCTCCATTGGCTCAATCTGAACGTCCACGCCCTCTAAGGATACATGTCGCAGTACTGGTATAGTGAGGACAGTCTGTCCCACTGGCAGTGTCACTGTGGCTTCAGGCGGTATCAACACCTTGCCGAGATACTGGGAGGCAGTGGTAAGCTTTTGAATTTGGCTGACTCGCACGAGATGCTGGAATACTCTCTTGTTGGCCGGATCATGAGTGGCGCGGGTCCAATTGTTTTTGTCGGCGCCCTCAGCCAAGAACTGCCCGACCTCTTTTAGCACATTTATGCCCAAGGTTACAATGGGTCCTTCGCCTCCAGACCCCATGGTCAGTACTATCCCTTTTCGACCTAGGTCCTTTCCGCACGCCCGGACAGACATCCATACTACTCCCGCTACTGGAATAGGCAACTGATTAGCCGCCACCAGCCGGACAGTGGGTTCTTTCCAGGATCGAGCAACTTCAGGGAAATTACTTTGGAAATACGTCTCAGGCATAGTGGTCACCTGAGACCCTGTGTCCATTAAACAACTAATCCGTCGCCCGTTAAATTCAGCCCAGATGATGGGCCTCTTGGAGACAATGTCCTCAGAGTTCCCCCTTCCACCCTCTGAGGCTCGGCCGTGGGGTGCCTTAGTTTAACGGCTGCCCTCGTCTTCTCCTTTCTCAACTTGGGAAGTCCTTGGAGATATGTCCTCTACCACCGCAGGTCCAACACACTGGCCCTCGCTCCACTGATGGGCTGGGTCTATAGCATGGTGGAGTTCGCTCTGACCTCCGTCCACGTGGGGCCATGCGGTCCACCAGGGAGAGGGCAGTGTGGTTCCCTTTAATATTGCACAGCTCACCTTGAATATCCTAGATCTCTTGACATATCTTCCGCACCCAGTCGGGCTCTTTGTGGGTTATTTCAGGAGTGGCCGCTTAATGGCTCCGGACTGTGGCTATGAGAACAGGAACCTCTTTCTCCAGTACTCTAGCTTCGGCCCCAACCTCCAGGAAGTCCAGATCAGGACTCAAGCACAGTCGCTCCTTTAAGATCATTTCAGGGAGGGATCCTTCAGGCCTGCAATCAGTTGATCACGCAACACTTCATCTAATGGTCCCAATTCTCGGTTCTCATCTTGAGCCTTCTTGCGAATATGGGCCGTCACTTCCTGCAATGCATTAACATATTGATTTACGGTCTCATTTTCCCCTTGCACCCTCTGAAATAACCGCAGACGTAAGTGCCCCAGGTCCGTGGTATCACCATGCATGTCCTCCAAGATTTTTATCACTTTATCCACGGTGTCACTTTCCCCAGGTGGCGGTACTGTCACAAACCGATCGGAGCCACGTGCCCCTGATCCTTCCTCACAACTTCCGTGAGTTCTGGGTTTAGGATAATGTGAAGCGAGCTTATAAATTTTATATGTTTATTTACTCAAAAGAGCGATGCTAGGTACAATATATACAAGCAGTTACAAGATATATATATATATATACAGTAGTCAGACAAATATAGTAAGGAAGCAGTAATACGATACAGTAAAATTAAAAGGAATAAAAGTGAATATACCACACTTTCATCAAAGGTCTCTGGACACGGCAGGAAGGGTGCTGTCATGGGTCCAGGGCGTTTCCTTATGTCTTTCTGCACATCTGTAGCGACAGGTGACCCTCAACAGAAGACCCCTCCTCTCTCACAGAGGGACACATTTATACGTAACTTGGGCAGGGCAGAAAATAGGCGATTTACATGTAATCTCCTCTTCCCTTCTATCAGACATTTCATAATCCATTTCCCAGCGATATTCTCATTGTAAGGTGTGCATGGTAATTGATCTAACACAGGAGCTTTCCCCTGACTTCAGAGGTAATTCAATTAGCTATTCCTCATTGCCATGATTCAATTAGCTCCCCCATACTCTTGTCAGGAATAGGCGTTTGCACTACAAAGGTATATATCCTAGCTGACCTGTATTCAATTCTCTCCTGGGGTCCTTTGAAGTCAGACAGACTAGCATTCCTGCGGAGACCTTCATAACTGGGAATATGAATTTCCAGTCCCTGGCCTCACCACAGGTACATCACAGGCTGCCGGGCCCTCCCTATCAAGGGTTAGGATGGCCAGCGCTGCCTGGGCGAGAGGGGTCAGGGGATACATTCGTAGCATACTTCTTAGTCTTTCTACCCAGTCACACAGTGGCATGCTGCTCCCCGTAAACTTAGGAAGGTTGCTGAGCATAGCCCCCAAGGGTATATGTCCCCTGCCAGACTCGGTCATGGACTGGTTCGCCATCTCTGTGTCTGAATGTTGCATCCTGCCGACTACGCCAAATGTAACACAAGTGCCGGAATGCAACCCACAGAGACACGAGGTAGGAACAGTCAGGGGTTGATATAACCACTTTATATGTATAACAATTACTCTGAAAGGAGGTTAGTAACAAGGGTAATAAACAGTAACTTGAAATAACAATAAGGAGTATTTTCAGTGAATAACAGTAAAGTTCTTTGTAAAAATGTGATGCACGCAGTCGTGGGAGTCACGACGTGAGTTCTATTTATATGGCCCTAGTGGGGGTCACTGGTTCTTCCCGCTAGGCCCCAAGTCTCTTCCGGATAAAGTCTATCAGGTCCCGTTTAGCCTCCCACGCACCAACCGACCCCGTCCCAACCTGAAGTCCTAATCCCAACTGTCCCCGGTACTGTAGGTGAAAGTTTGAAGTGACAGCCCTATTCACTTGCGCGGCTCTTTCCGCTGCTGCTGGTGTGTCTCTGCAGTCGCAGACTTCTCTCAACTCTTCTCAGCTTGACCTTCAACAGTAGTCTCTCACGCTTGGGGTAGGGGATCCAGACCTCGGCTCTTGACAGGCGACGTCGGGTCCAGGGAACTTACTCAGTGCGGAGTGCAGGTCCTGATTCTCATCAACATGTGCAGAACTCAGGTCAGTTCTGTGAGGAGTCTGAAACTTATCAGGCGGTGTCCAGCTGTTGTGCGACGCTGGGCTCTGCGGTACCTCTGGAGCATGTCTGATCCACTCTGCAGCCTGGCATCAAATCTCTCTGTGACTTGGCGTGCTGGACTTTTATATCCAGGAAATCATTCCTGGAGGTCACCTGATCAGATCAGGCATCTGAATTTGCTCCCCCTTCAACTCTTCTAGCACAACTTGGTTCCGCTTGATTTCGCCTGGCCAGCAGATGGCAATCTCTCCTCATCACTGGCACATCCTGCAAGAGTTCTCCTGATGGTTCATTGCCTTCTACTACATAGCCAAACAGTTCAGTGCACTTTCCCATCTACTTGTTTCCTATTTATCTACACCCCTTCTCTTCATTGATTGACAGCTCTGGCTTTACATGGGCCAGAGAAGGGCTGAGATAGATGCAAAACAATTAGTGCACTGAAATGTTTGGGCACTCCAAGGTTGCACTGAGCACCTGTGTTTGGTTTGAACAGTCATTTTCTGCTGATAGGCTCCCTTTAACAGCATACAGAAACTGAATGTATGGGCCACAACCTGCATGGCAATGACATTTCACCATATCATAACCTGTTTACTTACACTAGTGAAGTTTACGGGAAAGTGAAATGCACAGCAACATGAATGTTCATTCTATGTACTAGCTGTATTAGAGGCACCATAGCTAATGATATATATTAATCTGAAGCACCTTATTTTACATTCATTGTTTTCTCCAATCTCCAGTCAGTTACATAGGTTGAAAAAAAACCTAGATCCATCAAGTTCAACCTTCCTCCCTCAATTGTACATTTTGTCACTAAATTATCTATAACCCACAATGTTATGTGTAATGAGGAAATCATGCCATTACTACCTCTTGTGGTAGGATATTCCACAGTCCGACTGCTCTGACTGTAAAGAAGCCTTTCCTGTTTAGCTGCCGGAATTGCCTTTCTTTCACCCATAATGATTGTCCCCTGGTCCTTAGTATGGTCTTTGGAAGGAATAAGTCATGTGCTAGACCTTTGTACTGACCACACATGTATTTATACATATAAATGAGATCTCCTCTGAGACGTTTTTTTTCTAAGCTAAACAAGCCCAAGAACTTATCTCTTTTTCCCATGATCATTATGATCATTCAGACCCTTTGCAGACTCATATTTAAGTCACATGCTGTCCATTTCCTTGTGATCCTCCTTGAGATGGTTCTACTCCTTCATTGGAGTCCAGCTGTGTTTATTTAAACTGATAGGATTTGATTTGGAAAAGCACACACCTCTCTATATAAGACCTCACAGCTCATAGTGCATGTCAGACCAAATGAGAATCATGAGCTCAAAGGAACTGCCGAAAGAGCTCAGAGACAGAATTGTGGCAAGGCACAGATCTGGCCAAGGTTACAAAAGAATTTCTCAAGTACTCAAGGTTCCTAAGAGCACAGTGGCCTCCATAATCCTTAAATGGAAGAAGTTTGGGACCACCAGAAGTCTTCCTACACCTGGCCGTCCAGCCAAACTGAGCAATCGTGGGAGAAAAGCCTTGGTGAGAGAGGTAAAGAAGGGTCTGAATACTTATGACCATGTGATATTTCAGTTTTTCTTTTTTAATAAATTTGCTAAAATTTCTACATTTCTGTTTTTTTTCAGTCAAGATGGGATGCAGAGTGTGCATTAATGAGAAAAAAAAATGAACTTTTTAGAATTTACTAAATGGCTGCAATGAAACAAAGCGTGAAAAATTTAAAGGGTTCTGAATAATTTCCGTACCCACTGTATGCTTTGTTATATGCAGCTTTTGAGTTTTCTGTTCTCTGTCTACAGCTCTTTTTTATTTTCTCATCTCAACTGTCCTCTTCATAGACTTCTATAGGTTGCAACTGTATTCATGCCCCACCGATAAGATAAAAAGCTGTTTAATCAGAAAAAAAGAAAACATGATAAGAATACCACAAAACAAGGGATAGAAAATGAGTATTACGGTCGTGGCTCCATCATGCTTCTAGGAAGTTGGTTGTTGCGTGATAGACATCGAAGAGGTGCCAAGTCTGCACAAATTTTTCCAGGGGGTTGAGGGAGGCTGTAAAATGCTCCAGTGAGCGATCTTCCATCAGTCCAAATTTTTAGGAACAGCCTTCCTGATTTCTTTTCCAGTTCTCTTGGGGGAACATTAAATAAGTCATTTAGGGGTGGCCAGGTGATGGCAAATGGAGTAGAAGATCTCCACCAACTCCCCTACCATACCCCAAAAAGGGGTAATCGGTAATCAGACTACATTCAAAGAAGATATGAATGAGGAGGCCAGTATGTGAACATAGAAGATCTTTTCCACTACTGAAATACATGACTACCAGAACTGGAACATAGAGCAATGGAAGAATATGGCCTTGTCTGATGAAACATATTATCTTTCATTTCATGTGGACGATGTCACTTGCCTGGAAAACAGATGATATCAGGATGCACTATGGGAACAGGAAAGCGTGGACCTTACAACTTACAGGATCTAAAATAATTGCCAGATACCACAAGAAACCTTCACAGTTTTTGTACAGTCCTTGCCTCAGTCAGAGTTGATATGATGACATGAGGGTGACCTACACAATATTAGTCAGGTGTATTTACTACAGTGGGGTAAATAAGTATTTGATACACTGCTGATTTTGCAAGTTTTCCCGCCTACAAACAATGGAGAGGTCTGTAATTTTTATCGTAGGTACACTTCACTGTGAGAGACAGAATCTAAAAGGGAAAACCAGAAAATCACATTGTATGATTTTTAAATAATTAAATTGTATTTTATTGCATATAATACGTTTTTGATACAACAGAAAAACAGAACTTAATATTTGGTACAGAAACCTTTGTTTTCAATTACAGAGGTCAGAAGTTTCCTGTAGTTCTTGACCAAGTTGCACACACTGCAGCAGGGATTTTGGCCCACTCCTCCATACAGATCTTCTCCAGATCTTTCATGTTTCGGGGCTGTCGCTGGGCAACATTGAGTTTCGGCTGTCTCCAAAGATTTTCTATTTGGTTCAGGTCTGGAGATTGGCTTGGCGACGGCGCTTGCGCAGATTGAGATCTCGGGAGACGAGATCTCAGTGCCGAGATCTCAATCTGTGCAGATGCCTCCTCCTGCGCCATTTTCCTGGAGTCCACCGCATAGAGAACATGGAAGTGCGGGGGCTCCGGACTTTCACAAAAAGTCGGCGGAGCCCCCGCACCGCTGAGGACCATCAAACATCCCCTGTTACCACCCTGGGACACGCAGCGTTGCACCTCCAGACATCCCCTCCTCCAAGCGCAGGACCCGCAGCATCGCCCGCAGTAGCGCCCGACTCCTGCTGCCGAGCACCGCTGAGCAGCCCCTTCTTCCAGCCTGGGATGAGACTCCCAGCATCACCCCACAGTGTCGCACCTCCGAACTCCTCCTGTCTCCCCACTCCACCACTGCCGTTGTCCCTCGCCAGTAAGCTGAATTCGGACTGTAAGGCGGACCTTCATTTGACGCATTCAATTTTTTTTCCCTATTTTCCTCCTGAAAATTTGGGGTGGGTCTTATGGTCCGGTGCATCTTACAGTCCAAAAAATACGGTATGTAAAAATCATACAATGTGATTTTCTGTTTTTTATTTTTAGATTCTGTCTCTCACAGGTGAAGTGTACGTACGATAAAAATAACAGACCTCTCCATTCTTTGTAGGTGGGAAAACTTGCAAAACTGACAGTGTATCAAATACTTATTATCCCCACTGTATATGTCAGTGCATCCATGGAAATCTCTTTTGGTTGGGATGGCATTTATGAGTTGCAATAACCACCTGTATGCCCTATTTTGATGGATATACTAGCACACATGTTGGTTTTTATCACACATGTATCCAGTTGCTTCTGATATCTTGACGTGAGATAATAATAATAAAAATTAGTAATTGGGCTGAATCTAAATGTCTACAATCTTAACTAATGGAAAGTTTCAAATATTGATGTCTTGCATTTAATTTTTTTTTTCCATTTTATTCATGTTGTTTGAACATCCCACCCCCAACATTTTGTTCACAGTTTAGATTTCTGAAATGTGTTGATAAAAGTGACAATAAATGTGCGCTCTTAAAGCACATACCTGTGACTAATTACTTCCTAGGCTTCTATAAAAAATACCACCAAGAGACTTAGCAGCAATTTTGCTTCTTTGTGCTATATGATATTTGTATTTGCTGTGCGGAATCATTCCACATTCTTTGCATTCTTGTATTCTAAAAACATGTATTGTATTTTAGCTTTTCAGATTATTGTCATTATAGGACATTATAGACAAAACATAAATGTGAGGACCATCCAATCAGCATGCAGCATTCAGTATTGACAGTATGACAGTATTGGGGGGGAGAAAAGTGTGAGGTGACAGTATGGTGGTAGGCAGAATCGACATTAGGGCGGGGCAAACTGACTCATGCTATGGGACCCATGAGTCAGGAAATCCCAGTGCCAGCGTCGGTCAGGCACCTCCACCCCGGCATCGCACATTCAACTGTATCGACATCTTGAATGCCGATACAGTTGAAAGCATTGATGGAGGACGCTCTCTCTCCCATCATTCCCCCTCTGCGTCTGACGTCTCAGCCAGCAGGCGCAATGACTTCATCGTGCCATGCTGTGCCAGGCAGTGGAGCTACTGAGATGCGCTGCAGAGACTGGAGTAGTGGGGGAATGGAGAGAGGTGAGTATTGTATTTTTTTTTTTAAGACAGTGAGTATGTGGTGGCCATAATACTCTAGGACTATGGGGTGTGCATTATACCATGTGGTGGACTATGGGAGCTGCATTATAATATATGGGGGGCTGCATTATGCCATGTGGTGGCCATAATACTGGAGGACTATGGGGTCTGCATTACACTATGTGGTGGCCATAATACTGGAGGACTATGGGAGCTGCATTATACAATATGGGGGGCTGCATTATACAATTTGGTGGCCATAATGCTGGAGAACTATAGGGGTTGCATTATATCATATGGGGGGCTGCATTATACCATGTGGTAGCCATAATACCGGAGGACTATGGGGGCTACATTATACCCTGTGGTACTATCCATAATACTGGAGGACTATGGCAGGCTGAATTATACCATACGGGGCCTGATTATACTATATGGGGGCTGCATTATATTCTATCAACGAGTATGTGTTATGCATTATACTATATGTACTATAATGGGGGCTGCATTATATTATATGGGGGCTTCATTATGAGGGTGGCTAATCATGTGAATACAGTATGTGGGAAGAAAAGTGAAAGGGGGTAGTATGGGGTGGGGGGAATGTGAGGAGACAGTATGAGGGCGAGAAAAGTGAGAGGCAACAGTTTGACAGTATTGGGGGAATTGTGTAAGGGGGCAGCATGGATGGCAGAGTGTGAGGGGACAGTATGGGGGAGAAAAGTGTGAGGGGGCACAGTATAGAGACTGGGTAGAGTCGGTGAGTGGGCAGCATATAGAGGGGGCAGCATGGGTAAGAGCATGCAGGGGTTGGAGTGTGAAGAGAGGGCACAGTATAGAGACTGGGCAGTATAGGGTGACACTGTGAGGGAAGAGCGTGAAGAGGGGACCTATTATGGAAAGTAGAGGACAGTGTGGAGGCCGTGTACCATAAGCGAAGCTGTTTGGGGGTCATCTTTTGTGCATGGAGCACAGTGAGTGGCAATTATTTATTCAAGAGCACAACATGGGCAGATATATTTATGCAGGAGCATCATAATGACACTTATCTTTAATGGCACAGTGTCGAGATGTGCTGCAGAAGACTGAGAAGATTAAAGATTGCAGAGACGAGCTGTGGATGTGAGAAGTCATCATGGCATCTGGATAAGATGGAGAAGAAAAAAAGAGAACTAGTCTAATCAGAGAAGATGTCAACTGAAAGGTACCTGGATGTAAATGTTTATTTGTGATACTGACTACCTTCCATCAATATTGTGGTTACTGTCTGTAATCTAATGATGGCTGTTAACAACAACTCCCAGTATCTCCTTATCAATGTTAAGGACATACTGGGAGTTGTAGGTTCATGCGATACAATTGTATATGGGGCTGACCTGACACTGAAATTGATCACTGTACTAATTTCTGTACTGTTGGTGGTTCTTGTGCTTTATTCCTATACTGATGATGGTTCTGGTGATGTATTTCTGTACTCATGGTAGTTCTAGTGCTGTATTCATGAACTAATGATGCTTCTGGTGATGTATTCTTGTACTGTGGTTGTTTCTGTTGATGTGTTCATGTACTGTTATTGGTTCTGATCCTATATACATGTAGCAATCCATAATTTGTCAGATCACGTGATATATTGCTATGTTAATAAAGTATTGTGCCATCTGACAATTAATGATTTCTAATGCTATATTTAATTTTTTATTGCAACATTATGCACTGTAGCATGTCAAATCCTAACGATGTGTCATATAATCACTGTCAGGATTCTTCTCTTCTTGCTGATTCCTTCAATCATCACATAACCACTCATGTGCGATTTTCATACGATCATGTGCAAACTAGCTTCTCTTCCTGCTTCTCTCAATGAAGTAGGGATTGTAGTTGTTCACTGAACATTGAGAGAATTAGGAAGAGCAGCTACTCAGCATGTGACTGTAAGGCTGTGTGCCCATGATGCGTTTTTTAAGCGTTTCCGCAGCTGCAAAAACGCTGCAGAAACGCTTAAAAAACGCATGGTAGAAGGCCTGCCATGTTCCCCAATGATAATCCGCACATGCTGTGCACATGCTGCGGAAGTTTCCGCTGCGGATTATCATTGTGGAAAAAAACGCAGCACTACCAATTATTTTGCGGAAGTGCTGCTTTTTCGCCGTCATTGACTTGCATTAGACCGCATGGATTACGCATCACTGCATCTGTAGATGCGCATTCCATGCGTTCTAATGTGCGGATGGTACCCAGGTCTAGAGAAGAGGAGACTCTCCTCCGGACCTGGGTACCATAGAAAACTGTAAAAAAAAGAATAAAATAAAAAATAAATATATACTTACATTCTGGCGGCCCACGCTGCGCTCCTCCTCGCATGCCGGCAGATCGTAATGGAATGAAGGACCTGCGCTGACGTCATAGTCATGTGACGGGTCACACGACGCTGACGTCGGCAGGTCCTTCACTCTACCGCTGCCGGCAGCCGGGACGGAGGAAATCAAGATTGCAGGGGCCATCGGAGGGTAAGTATACATTTATTTTTTTATTTTTTGACATTCTCTCGGGTCACAGTATATAAATCCATGCCGTTTGCATGGATTTATATAGTGTGACCAAGTTGTCAAGCACTTTCCAAGTGATGTTAAAATCGCTTGGAAAGCGCTTGTCAACCTGCATGCGGAAATGCATGTGAAGAACGCTTCAAATCCGCATGTCCCTGGCATGTACAATCCGCATGCGTTTTTTCTGCCAGGGAGATGCAGAAACGCTCAGGAAAAAATCCTGAGCATTTCTGCATCGTGGGCATATAGACTAAGTATGGAAACTGCATATGAGCGGTCACATGATGATTACTCAAACTGTTTAATATGTGTGTGAGAGAGGGTGCCAAACTGAATTTTTGCCCTGGTTGCAGGTAAACCTAGATGCCTCTGGAAGAAAAGATTATAGTGCAGGACTTTGCAGCATAATTATTTTTCTCAATCACTCTAAAAGAGAATTTTGCTGTTAACTCGCAGCATGGACTAAAGTCTGTTCTATGGACAGCACTAAACTAAGTAGCGTCCTGCTCCTGCGCTGCCATCATCATTGCCGAAACAAGGGTCATAGGATTTTACAGCATTCGCTCCTGCACTGAAGTCGGCACAAAGTGTAATTTGTGCTGTGGGTTAACAGTAAAATCATCTAATACAGTGATTTATAAAAATGATTATACTGCAATATCCTGCGCTATAATAGTTTTTAATTTGAAAGTGGAGGTAGACTTTAAAGTGGTATTCCTATGCCAAACCTTTATGGCATATCCACAGGACATAATGTCAGGTCAAGCACTCAGTGGATAAAAGTTCAGACCATGGACAAAATGTTTTAAAAATTTCACCTGATGTCTAATGCCTTCTCACACCTGCAGAAAGGTGAACAAAATAGCTTTTATCTAACTCTATGACTGACCCTATGTAATGATAATGAATAGTGTAGCCAGAGACATAATTACTATGAATTACCAGGTTTCACTTTACTCAAATGATTGTAATTTGCCTACTTTATATTTGTAGGTCTGTCATACATTTATGGATAGATTGGCCCACACATGTGCATGGGGCTAATACAGTATGTACATTTGTGTTCTTTTGATCACTTTCCATATCACTAAAACTTCTATTCTGCATTTGACAGGTCCCAACATCTCCATCACTTGGCACTATCAACAAACAAAAGACAATCAGATGGCCACGGTTGACAAAAAGACACTAGTCTCATGAGCCACTTTTTTTCTGTAGCTGGTCATATGAGAGGTGACTAATATCCTAATATCCAAAAAGCCATAATTATTATTTTTTGCATAGCTATTGCAGATTTATTGCCATCTGTAAAGCAGCCATCTTCCTGTGTGCTCCCAAGAGGACATATTACATATGTTTACTCTTTAATAAATGAATAGCTGGTGTTTCTTCATTGTGATCAAGGAGAACCACAATATTTCCGACACGTGTTACTTATAGCTAGAGCCATCCTGCAGGATCCAATAAAGAATACATCGAAGCACCGTTTTTGGCATCATTTTAGTCTCTTTAATAATTGGAGATGCAAAATACTAAAAAGCTTTAAATCAGAGTCATTAAAATATTAGAAGACCATAATGTCTTGATTTCGGACTTTCAGCAGCTGCATGACCAATCTCTGGTTCACGACATATTCATGGCTATTAGATCCGTGTATAGTTATCAATGAGTTAAATATATACAACAAATAGGTAAGTGCATTGAGACTAATGATGTATAGTGAATATCTGCTATAGTGCACCAAAGTAATCAAAAATTAACCACAATAATAATAATTGCATACAGCCATGTAATTTTTACATGTTCTCCTATATCTACATATGGCAGAGATTCCAAACAATGTCATTTCACTGCGTTTTATAAGTTGTTATAGCTAAGTAAATTAAAGGGGTTATCCACTTCCGGGACCCCTCTACAATACGTTTCTCTCTAGTAAATTATTTATTACCCAGTCTTACATTATGGATATTTTGTGGGATAGCTAATAATGGAAATATTACCATATTTATTATTTGTGCTTTTTAATTAAATTATTGTTATTCATGTTTTTGTTGTGGAGCCACATTATTCAATGCATTTCATATTTTGTAATATTGAAATTTTTCTTCTTTTTGAGGGGCTATTATTGATTTATTTTTTGTTTCCTTTCATATGTTTTGTCTATAAGCCCCAGTTCGTTATATTTATCTAACTTTTGAGGCATTTTGTTAATTGGCTTTCCATCTCGATATATCCTAAAAATGTATCTCATGTATGATTTTTGGCAACATACTGAAATGGTCTGATGTTCATATAACAGGTCAAGGAGGAAGGAGCTCTCCAACCAATGGTTATCTTGTCGGCCTTGGAGTTTACAAAGATAAATGTTTTTCAATGAAATCACTCTAGGACAGTGATGGCGAACCTTTTAGAGACGGAGTGCCCAACCGACACCCCAAAACCCACTTATTTATCGCAAAGTGCCATCACGGCAATTTAACTTGGAGCTGAAGCAGGCATCACAGGAGACTTGCAAAGTACTCCCCGCCCACACTGCACCTCTGCAAAATACACACACATACTGCCCCACTGCAAAATACACACATACTGCCCCTCTGCAAAATACACACACACATACTGCCCCTCTGCAATATACACACATACTGCCCCTCTGCAAAATACACACACATACTGCCCCTCTGCAAAATACACACATACTGCCCCTCTGCAAAATACACACACACATACTGCCCCTCTGCAATATACACACATACTGCCCCTCTGCAAAATACACACACATACTGCCCCTCTGCAAAATACACACACATACTGCCCCTCTGCAAAATACACACATACTGCCCCTCTGCAAAATACACACACATACTGCCCCTCTGCAAAATACACACACATACTGCCCCTCTGCAAAATACACACATACTGCCCCTCTGCAAAATACACACACACATACTGCCCCTCTGCAAAATACACACATACTGCCCCTCTGCAAAATACACACACATACTGCCCCTCTGCAAAATACACACACATACTGCCCCTCTGCAAAATACACACACATACTGCCCCTCTGAAAAATACACACATACTGCCCCTCTGAAAAATACATACACACATACTGGCCCTCTGCAAAATACCCACATACTGCCCCTCTGCAAAATACACACATACTGCCCCTCTGCAAAATACACACACATACTGCCCCTTTGCAAAATACACACATACTGCCCATCTGCAAAATACATACACACATACTGCCCCTCTGCAAAATACACACATACTGCCCCTCTGCAAAATACACATACATACTGCCCATCTGCAAAATACACACATACTGCCCCTCTGAAAAATGCACACAAATACTGCCCCTCTGCAAAATACACACATACTGCCCCTCTGCAAAACACACACATACTGCCCCTCTGCAAAATACACACATACTGCCTCTCTGCAAAATACACACATACTGCCCCTCTGCAAAATACACATAGTGCCCCTCTGCAAAATACACACACATACTGCCCCTCTGCAAAATACACACACATACTGCCCCTCTGCAAAATACACACACACATACTGCCCCTCTGCAAAATACACACACATACTGCCCCTCTGCAAAATACACACACATACTGCCCCTCTGCAAAATACACACATACTGCCCCTCTGCAAAATACACACACACATACTGCCCCTCTGCAAAATACACACATACTGCCCCTCTGCAAAATACACACACATACTGCCCCTCTGCAAAATACACACACATACTGCCCCTCTGCAAAATACACACACATACTGCCCCTCTGCAAAATACTCACACATACTGCCCCTCTGCAAAATACACACATACTACCCCTCTGCAAAATACACACACATACTGCCCCTCTGCAAAATACACACACATACTGCCCCTCTGCAAAATACACACACATACTGCCCCTCTGCAAAATACACACATACTGCCCCTATGCAAAATACACACATACTGCCCCTCTGCAAAATACACATACATACTGCCCCTCTGCAAAATACACACACATACTGCCCCTCTGAAAAATACACACACATACTGCCCCTCTGCAAAATACACACATACTGCCCCTCTGCAAAATACACACATACTGCCCCTCTGCAAAATACACACATACTGCCCCTCTGCAAAATACACACATACTGCCTCTCTGCAAAATACACACATACTGCCCCTCTGCAAAATACACACACATACTGCCCTTCTGCAAAATACACACACACATACTGCCCCTCCGCAAAATACACACATACTGCCCCTCTGCAAAATACACACATACTGCCCCTCTGCAAAATACACACACACATACTGCCCCTCTGCAAAATACACACACATACTGCCCATCTGCAAAATACACACACATGCTGCCCCTCTGCAAAATACACACACACATACTGCCCCTCTGCAATATACACACATACTGCCCCTCTGCAAAATACACACACATACTGCCCCTCTGCAAAATACACACACATACTGCCCCTCTGCAAAATACACACATACTGCCCCTCTGCAAAATACACACACATACTGCCCCTCTGCAAAATACACACACATACTGCCCCTCTGCAAAATACACACATACTGCCCCTCTGCAAAATACACACACACATACTGCCCCTCTGCAAAATACACACATACTGCCCCTCTGCAAAATACACACACATACTGCCCCTCTGCAAAATACACACACATACTGCCCCTCTGCAAAATACACACACATACTGCCCCTCTGAAAAATACACACATACTGCCCCTCTGAAAAATACATACACACATACTGGCCCTCTGCAAAATACCCACATACTGCCCCTCTGCAAAATACACACATACTGCCCCTCTGCAAAATACACACACATACTGCCCCTTTGCAAAATACACACATACTGCCCATCTGCAAAATACATACACACATACTGCCCCTCTGCAAAATACACACATACTGCCCCTCTGCAAAATACACATACATACTGCCCATCTGCAAAATACACACATACTGCCCCTCTGAAAAATGCACACAAATACTGCCCCTCTGCAAAATACACACATACTGCCCCTCTGCAAAACACACACATACTGCCCCTCTGCAAAATACACACATACTGCCTCTCTGCAAAATACACACATACTGCCCCTCTGCAAAATACACATAGTGCCCCTCTGCAAAATACACACACATACTGCCCCTCTGCAAAATACACACACATACTGCCCCTCTGCAAAATACACACACACATACTGCCCCTCTGCAAAATACACACACATACTGCCCCTCTGCAAAATACACACACATACTGCCCCTCTGCAAAATACACACATACTGCCCCTCTGCAAAATACACACACACATACTGCCCCTCTGCAAAATACACACATACTGCCCCTCTGCAAAATACACACACATACTGCCCCTCTGCAAAATACACACACATACTGCCCCTCTGCAAAATACACACACATACTGCCCCTCTGCAAAATACTCACACATACTGCCCCTCTGCAAAATACACACATACTACCCCTCTGCAAAATACACACACATACTGCCCCTCTGCAAAATACACACACATACTGCCCCTCTGCAAAATACACACACATACTGCCCCTCTGCAAAATACACACATACTGCCCCTATGCAAAATACACACATACTGCCCCTCTGCAAAATACACATACATACTGCCCCTCTGCAAAATACACACACATACTGCCCCTCTGAAAAATACACACACATACTGCCCCTCTGCAAAATACACACATACTGCCCCTCTGCAAAATACACACATACTGCCCCTCTGCAAAATACACACATACTGCCCCTCTGCAAAATACACACATACTGCCTCTCTGCAAAATACACACATACTGCCCCTCTGCAAAATACACACACATACTGCCCTTCTGCAAAATACACACACACATACTGCCCCTCCGCAAAATACACACATACTGCCCCTCTGCAAAATACACACATACTGCCCCTCTGCAAAATACACACACACATACTGCCCCTCTGCAAAATACACACACATACTGCCCATCTGCAAAATACACACACATGCTGCCCCTCTGCAAAATACACACACACATACTGCCCCTCTGCAAAATACACACACATACTGCCCATCTGCAAAATACACACACATGCTGCCCCTCTGCAAAATACACACACACATACTGCCCCTCTGCAAAATACACACACATGCTGCCCCTCTGCAAAATACACACACATGCTGCCCCTCTGCAAAATACACACACATGCTGCCCCTCTGCAAAATACACACACACACAGCTCCTCCGCAAAATACACACACATGCTGCCCCTCTGCAAAATACATACACATGCTGCCCCTCTGCAAAATATACACACATGCTGCCCCTCTGCAAAATACACACACACATGCTGCCCCTCTGCAAAATACACACACATACTGCCCCTCTGCAAAACATACACACATACTGCCCCTCTGCAAAACATACACACATGCTGCCCCTCTGCAAAATACACACACATACTGCCCCTCTGCAAAACATACACACACACATACTGCCCCTCTGCAAAACATACACACACACATGCTGCCCCTCTGCAAAATACACACACATACTGACCCTCTGCAAAACATACACACACATGCTGCCCCTCTGCAAAACATACACACACATGATGCCCCTCTGCAAAATATATACATACATAGGGCCGGCTCCAGGTTTCTGTGGGCCCCGGGCGAAAGAGTCTCAGTGGGCCCCTTTAACACATACTATGATTCATGATGCACAGATACGGCAGAGAAAAAGAGGTATACAACACAGGGCCCAGGCTGCCCCCTCATCCTTCACATATGCAGACATGCACACACACAGTACGCAGACATGCACGCACACGTACGCAGACATGCATGCACACGCGTACGCAGACATGCGTGCACACGCGTACGCAGACATGCGTGCACACGCGTACGCAGACATGCGTGCACACGCGTACGCAGACATGCGCGCACACCCGTACGCAGACATGCACGCACACCCGTACGCAGACATGCACGCACACCCGTACGCAGACATGCGCGCATACATACGCAGACATGCACGCGTACACATATGCAAACATGCGCACACACATACAAAAACATGCGCACACACATACAGTACAGACCAAAAGTTTGGACACACTTTCTCATTTAAAGATTTTTCTGTATTTTCATGACTTTGAAAATTGTACATTCACACTGAAGGCATCAAAACTATGAATTAACACATGTGGAATTATATACTTAACAAAAGAGTGTGAAACCACTGAAAATATGTCTTATATTCTAGGTTCTTCAAAGTAGCCACCTTTTGCTTTGATGACTGCTTTGCACACTCTTGTCATTCTCTTGATGAGCTTCAAGAGGTAGTTACTGGAAATGGTTTTCACTTCACAGGTGTGCCCTGTCAGGTTTAATAAGTGGGATTTCTTGCCTTATAAATGGGGTTGGGACCATCAGTTGTGTTGTGCAGAAGTCAGGTGGATACACAGCTGATAGTCCTACTGAATAGACTGTTAGCTGCTTTTTTCTTGCCATAATACAAATTCTAAGTAAACAAAAACGAGTGGCCATCATTACTTTAAGAAATGAAGGTCAGTCAGTGCGAAAAATTGGGAAAACTTTGAAAGTGTCCCCAAGTGCAGTTGCAAAAACCATCAAGCGCTACAAAGAAACTGGCTCACATGAGGACCGCCCCAGGAATGGAAGACCAAGAGTCACCTCTGCTTCTGAGGATAAGCTTATCCGAGTCACCAACCTCAGAAATCGCAGGTTAACAGCAGCTCAGATTAGAGACCAGGTCAATGCCACACAGAGTTCTAGCAGCAGACACATCTCTGCAACAACTGTTAAGAGGAGACTTTGTGCAGCAGGCCTTCATGGTAAAATAGCTGCTAGGAAACCACTGCTAAGGACAGGCAACAAGCAGAAGAGACTTGTTTGGGCTAAAGAACACAAGGAATGGACATTAGACCAGTGGAAATCTGTGCTTTGGTCTGATGAGTCCAAATTTGACATATTTGGTTCCAACCACCGTGTCTTTGTGCGACGCAGAAAAGAAGAACGGATGGATGGACTCTGCATGCCTCGTTCCCACCGTGAAGCATGGAGGAGGAGGTGTGATGGGGTGGGGGTGCTTTGCTGGTGACACTGTTGGGGATTTATTCAAAATTCAAGGCATACTGAACCAGCATGGCTACCACAGCATCTTGCAGCGGCATTCTATTCCATCCGGTTTGCGTTTAGTTGGACCATCATTTATTTTTCAACAGGACAATGACCCCAAACACACCTCCAGGCTGTGTAAGGGCTATTTGACCAAGACGGAGAGTGATGGGGTGCTACGCCAGATGACCTGGCTTCCACAGTCACCAGACCTGAACCCAATCGAGACGGTTTGGGGTGAGCTGGACCGCAGAGTGAAGGCAAAAGGGCCAACAAGTGCTAAGCATCTCTGGAACTCCTTCAAGATTGTTGGAAGACCATTTCCGGTAACTACCTCTTGAAGCTCATCAAGAGAATGCCAAGAGTGTGCAAAGCAGTCATCAAAGCAAAAGGTGGCTACTTTGAAGAACCTAGAATATAAGACATATTTTCAGTTGTCTCACACTTTTTTGTTAAGTACACTGTGTGCAGAATTATTAGGCAAGTTGTATTTTAGAGGATTATTTTTATTAT
The DNA here is from genome assembly GCF_046119375.1 of Phyllobates terribilis. NCBI lineage: Eukaryota > Metazoa > Chordata > Amphibia > Anura > Dendrobatidae > Phyllobates > Phyllobates terribilis. The sequence continues at coordinate 876,522,550 of NW_027362761.1, forward strand.
TGATCAACAACTATGTTCTCAATCAACCCAAAAGACTCATAAATATCCAAGCTTAATATTTTTGGAAGTTGGAGTGTTTTTTTTTTTAGATTTGGCTATCTTAGGAGGATATCTGTTTGTGCAGGTAACTATTACTGTGCAGAATTATTAGGCAACTTAATAAAAAACAAATAGAATCCCATCTCACTTGTTTATTTTCACCAGGTAAACCAATATCAGTGCACAAAATTTAGAAATAAACATTTCTGACATGCAAAAACAAAAACCAAAAAAAATATTGATAAATATAGCCACCTTTCTTTATGATGACACTCAATAGCCATCCATCCATAGATTCTGTCAGTTGCTTGATCTGTTTTCGATCAACATTGCATGCAGCAGCCACCACAGCCTCCCAAGACACTGTTCCGAGAGGTGTACTGTTTTCCCTCCCTGTAGATATCACATTTTATGATGGACCAAAGGTTCTCTATGGGGTTCAGATCAGGTGAACAAGGGGACCATGTCATTATTTTTTCTTCTTTTAGACCTTTACTGGCCAGCCACGCTGTGGAGTAGTTGGATGCATGTGATGGAGCATTGTCCTGCATGAAAATCATGTTTTTCTTGAACGATACCGACTTCTTCCTGTACCACTGCTTGAAGAAGTTGTCTTCTAGAAACTGGCATTAGGTCTGGGAGTTGAGCTTCACTCCATCCTCAACCCGAAAAGGTCCCACAAGTTCATCTTTGATGATACCAGCCCATACCAGTACCCCACCTCCACCTTGCTGGCATCTGAGTTGGAGTGGAGCTCTCGGCCCTTTACTGATCCAGCCTCTGGCCCATCCATCTGGCCCATCAAGAGTCACTCTCATTTCATCAGTCCATAAAACCTTTGAAAAATCAGTCTTAAGATATTTCTTGGCCCATTCTTGACGTTTTATCTTATGTTTCTTGTTCAAAGGTGGTCGTTTTTCAGCCTTCCTTACCTTGGCCGTGTCCCTGAGTATCGCACAACTTGTGCTTTTTGATACTCCAGTAATGTTGCAGCTCTGAAATATGGCAAAACTGGTGGCGAATGGCATCTTGGCAGCTTCACGCTTGATTTTCCTCAATTCATGGGCAGTTATTTTGCGCCTTTTTTGGCCAACCCGCTTCTTGCGACCCTGTTGGCTATTTGCCATGAAACGCTTGATTGTTCGGTGATCACACTTCAAAAGTTTGGAAATTTCAAGACTGCTGCCTCCATCTGTAAGACATCTCACAATTTTGGACTTTTCAGAGCCCGTCAAATCTCTCTTCTGGCCCATTTTTCCAAAGGAAAGGAAGTTGCCTAATAATTAAGCACACCTTATATAGGGTGTTGATGTCATTAGTCAACACCCCTCCTCATTACAGAGATGCACATCACCAGATTTACTTAATTGGTAGTTTGCTCTCAAGCCTATGCAGCTTGGAGTAGGACAACATTTTATAAAAAGTATCATGTGATCAAAATACTCATTTGCCTAATAATTCTGCACACAGTGTATATAATTCCACATGTATTAATTCATAGTTTAGATGCCTTCAGTGTGAATGTACAATTTTCATAGTCATGAAAATACAGAAAAATCTTTAAATGAGGTGTGTCCAAACTTTTGGTCTGTACTGCATGCAAACATGCGCACACACATACGCAAACATGTGCGCACACACATATGCAAACATGCGCACACACACACGCAAACATGCGCGCACACACATACGCAAGCATACGCACACACATACGCGCACACATACGCAAACATGCACAGATACATATTTGAAGACTGTCATACCTACTGACATACATAGACATACACTTTAGACTTTTTTGTGTCACGTCCAGCTCCTCTGGCATGTGGCTATGGAGGGCGCACTGCTTTATTGCCGTCACTTAACCCTGATGTTCTGGTCGGGTCTGCTATACACTTATAATGTTCCGGTCATTTTTGACCGGACCTATTAAAGTCTTGATTTTTTGCTAATTTAAGTGTTTTATTTGAATACCTGTTGCATTATTAGACTGTATGTGAACATGGTTGTTCATAAACAAATGAAAAATGAAATCAAAAACTTATTTATTTATTTTTTTGTATCAAAAAATGTTACATGGCCTTATTGCAATATTCATGCATATTGCCCATTTGCACATAAAAAAAATATTCTTTATATAACTGTAAACTATAACTAATAATATCAAACTGTATGTAAATATATTTAAAAAAAAAATAAAAAAAAATAAAAAGTTCAGTTTTTTCTATATAAAATGGTAAATAAGGTTCACAGTGCTAAATGTACTGTTTGCATTGGTCACAAGTATAATTGACATGTCTTTTGCATAAATACTTTGCACAACTGCAACATATCACATTTCTTTTGTGATTACTTGGTGTTGGACAGAAGTCGCATCGTTTCCGTTTTAGGCTGGTTGCGTTGCTGGTGGAGGCCGTGGGTATCATAGCAGTGCCGGTGGAAGCCGTTCACTTTCTTTAGCATGCTGTTGGATCCTGTGGACAATGGCTGCCGCTCCATCAGCTCTGGGTGTTACTCTTCTTTCTTCGATATATGGACTAACAAGAGATTTTCTCAACTCCTCTATAAAAATTCTTCTTTTATATAGTTTATTTTTGTTCCAATTTGGGTGTATTTCACACCATAACATGAATGCATTGTATGCCGACACATCAAGAATGTTGTAAAAAACAACCATTGGCCACCGATTTGTTTTGCGTTTACAGGTGTAAGTGCCTATGAATTGATCTAGAGCAGGGATCTCAAACTCAGCTGGGTATATGGGCCGCACACGGAAAAACATTTAATTTGGGGGGCCGCATTATTTGCATGACAAAGTGACATTTTTAGTGATACCATTTTATTTTCTATACACCTTTTGAACTGGTCCTCATCTTGCAGACATGGTCTCCCATCTAGGTTCCCCATATTGCAGACATGGTCCCCCATCCAGATCCCCCATATTGCAGACATGGTCTCCCATCCAGGTCCCCCATATTGCAGACATGGTCCCCCATATTGCAGACATGGTCTCCCATCATGGTCCCCCATATTGCAGACATGGTCCCCATATTGCAGACATGGTCTCCCATCCAGGTTCCCCATATTGCAGACATGGTCCCCCATCCAGGTCCCCCATATTGCAGACATGGTCTCCCATCCAGGTCCCCCATATTGCAGACATGGTCCCCCATATTGCAGACATGGTCTCCCATCATGGTCCCCCATATTGCAGACATGGTCCCCATATTGCAGACATGGTCTCCCATCCAGGTCCCCCATATTGCAGACATGGTCCCCCATCCAGGTTCCCCATATTGCAGACATGGTCTCCCATCCAGGTCCTCCATATTGCAGACATGGTCCCCCATCCAGGTCCCCCATATTGCAGACATGGTCCCCCATCCAGGTCCCCCATATTGCAGACATGGTCCCCATATTGCAGACATGGTCCCCCATCCCGGTCCTTATTTTGCTGGCATGTCCCCCCCATACTGCGCACAGGGTCCGTCCCATCCCCCATGCTGCGCACAGGGTCCCCTCCCATACTGCGCACAGGGTCCGTCCCGTCCCCCCATACTGTGCACAGGGTCCGTCCCGTCCCCCCATACTGCGCACAGGGTCCGTCCCGTCCCCCCATACTGCGCACAGGGTCCGCCCCGTCCCCCCCATACTGTGCACAGGGTCCGTCCCAACCCCCCATACTGTGCACAGGGTCCCCGTCCCCCCATACTGCGCACAGGGTCCCCGTCCCCCCATACTGCGCACAGGGTCCCCGTCCCCCGATACTGCGCACAGGGTCCTCGTCCCCCCATACTGCGCACAGGGTCCCCGTCCCCCCATACTGCGCTCAGGGTCCCCGTCCCCCCATACTGCGCTCAGGGTCCCCGTCCCCCCATACTGCGCTCAGGATCCCCATCCCCCATACTGCGCTCAGGGTCCCTGTCCTCCCATACTGCGCACAGGTCCCCCCCCATACTGAGCGCTGTATTTCACATGACAGAGAAAAAAAAAAATTCTCACCTGTCCTCCGTTCCCTCAGCGTCCTTTCTGCACCTGTGGCCTGCAGGCACAGACCCCATAATGATCGCGGCTCTCTCCAGCAGCCGCCGACATCAGAGCTGTAATGCAGTGTATTGCCGTGCAGAGACGGGCTCTCTGCACAGCAATACCAGTGCCAGCTGCCGGCCTATCAGAGGCCAGCAGCTGACATCTGCGCATGGCAGTGACGTCATACGCCGCTGCGCTGGGACGCAGATGTCAGCTGCTGGCCTCTGATAGGCCGGCGACTGGCACTGGTATTGCTGTGCAGAGAGCCGGTCTCTGCACGGCAATACCCTGCATTACAGCGCTGATGTCGGCGGCTGCTGGAGAGAGCCGCGATCGTTACTGGGTCTATGTGCCTTTGGGCCGCAAGAAGCAGCCGAAGGGGCCGCATGCGGCCCGTGGGCCGCGTGTTTGAGACCCCTGATCTAGAGTATCAACTACCCCTTTTGTGGCATTGTATGTAAAATCATGTCCGGCTTTCTGTCATCTCGATTACTGATTGCACTATCATGGTGTATTGTGCTCATCAGAATGACCTGTTTGTGTTTTTTGGGAACGTAAGAAACTACTGTTGTATCCTTAGTAAAATAAAACATAGAACTATAAACGTCTCTCTTACTGAGGATTAGTGTTGAGCGAGCACTAAAATGCTCGGGTGCTCGAAGCTCGGGCCGAGCTCACCGTGATACTCGGGTGCTCGACCCGAGCCACGAGCCCAATGTTATGGGAGACCCGAGTATTTTTGCGGCGGCACCCCTGGCAGTCTGTAGAAAGCCTAAAAAGTGCCCAAAACGATAGTGACAGTGCTCAAATGACATGGGGACAGCATGGGGATCGCCCCAGGAAGCATTTCTGACCCCCAGGTCACTGCTGTTAACAACGTGGTCTGAGGTATTAAGCCACTTTTACGGGCTCACAATAAAACGTTTAAAAACGAAACTGAAACTGTTTTCCTGTGAAATATGTTAAGGAACATCCTTTCCAGGGTAAAGACTTGTGTATAAGGTAAAATAAATAACCAAAAACAAAAATACTCCTCCACACCTTGGGCTATGTTCACAAGTAGCATTTTTTATGCGTTTTTGCACTTTTGTATTGCTTTCAACCGTGACAAATGCATTCACCGGGAAATGGCATTTTAACATTTTACAAACTTATCTGGCCATGTGCTGTGTGACACAAGCATACAGTGCTGAAAAGACATGGAACAGCATGGGGAAGACCCCTGGAAGCATCTCTGACACCCAGGTCATTGCCTAAAAGTGTGCCCATCAGAAGTGATCCTTGCCGCATCAGCAGATGCAGACTTGCAACTATCCCCGTGCAAGTTCTTGTCTATCTGGGATGGATATTAGTCCTCAGAAGGACTGTTTGATTGATTTTGCAGGCTTTAGAGACCCTACACTACCTATTTCGCAGTATAAATCTCTCCCTAGCTCAGCAGCACTCTCCCTACACTGTCTGATCCGGAGCGACTGTGTCCAAGATGGCGGCGCCCGGTTTTAAATACTCGAGGTGACGCTGTGCGGCCAGCCAATCACTGTAATGCCCACAACCAACATGGCTGCGGCATTACAGTGACTGGCTGGCAATCCCTGCATGTTCATTGGCTCTGTAAAGAGCGCCAAACATGCAGGGCGAAAGACCCGAGCTCTTGCCTGAGTAACCCGAAAATGCTCGGTGCTCGCCAAACATCCCGAGTAGTGAGATGCTCGGGCGAGTACCGAGCAGTGTCGAGCATGCTCGCTCAACACTAATAGAAACATGTCAGTCACATATATAATAAGTACAGTGACAGTGTTGGTTACTGTACTTGTCATTTAGTGTTAAAATAAAGGATTTATGAAAAAAAAAATTGGCGTGGGGTTCCCCATAATTTTAGTCTCTAGCGGAGGTTAAGCAGACGGCTGGGGCAGATGTTTGAAGCCTGGGAAGGGGGTAATATCCACGGAGCTTCCCAGGCTACTAATATCAGCCCCCAGCTGAATACCTAGCCTTTGCTAACTATTAAAATGGGGGACCCCCAAAAAAATGATGTGGGGTCCCCCCTATTTTAATAACTAGCAAAGGCTAGGCAGAGAGCTGGGGGCTGATATTAATAGCCCAGGAAGGGTGCCATGAATATTGGCCCCCTCCCAGGCTAGAAACACCAGCCGTCATCCGCCCCAGAAATGGGGCTCAGTCCCCAGCCGCCCCGCGGCCGGGTGTCCACACACGCTCCCCAGCCGCCCCTATTTCTCCTGTCAACTTCCCCCCACACACTTTTCTTAGCCTGGCCTGCTTTAGGGCAGCATTGGACGAGCCCACCAGAAAACCAGACTCCTCCAGTGGGCCCTGGCTTCTCTATCAGGGGAGTTGAGAGTGCCAAGGTGAGGAGCATGATGATTATCATAGAAGTTAGCATCTGCTTTGTTTTCTTGGAATGCAAGCGCATGTATGTAGTAGCGGCTAGGCCTGAGGTGGTCAGCGTTTTGGAGCATATCCTACCTCCTCCGAGGATTGCTGGATGTTTTCCTGCTACTATCCCAGTTCTATGACTCCCGTTAAAACAAAGCTTCAGGTGATGAATGATGGATGAGGTGGTGGCAAAGGAGAAAGAGCAGGAGGAACAGAGACCATTCACATCAATATCAGGCCAGTCAACCACACATGTCTTGTAGGATATGTTTCTGTACCAAAAGGAGCGGTTCGGTTACACAGTTATAGGGCATACAGTGAGTGCAATGCCTACCAAAAATTTCGAGGCACTCCAATGCCCCTTGGAAGTGACATGGAGGTCAGAGGGCCTTAACTAAACCGTTTTTTCCATTTATAGCAACTGGGTCTCCTGTACACTGTTGGCCTAAGCAGTGAATGGAAGGCTTTCCAAAAATTATGAGGAACTGCAATGCCCCTTGAAATTGATGTGGATTACAGCGTACTAAAAACCTTCTACCCATTATTGGGGAGTGGGTCTCCCTTAGTGTTCGCCTATGCATTGAAAAGCAAAAGCTGACTAAAATTGGGAGGAAATGCAATGCCCGTTGGAAGAGTCATGGAGGTTAGAGGTAATTAAAAACAACATTTCAATGCCCCTTGGAAGAGCTGTGGAGTTCAGAGTGGTTTAACAAGACGGTTTTAATGCCCCTTGGAAGAGACGTGGAGGTCACAGTAGCTTAACAAGACGGTTTTAATGCCCCTTAGAAGAGACGTGGAGGTCACAGTAGCTTAACAAGACGGTTTTAATGCCCATTGGAAGAGTGGTGGAGGTTACAGTGGAATAAAAAGACAATATCAATGCCCCTTGGAAGAGTGGTGAATGTCGCAGTGGAATAAAAAATACAATATCAATGCCCCTTGGAAGAGTGGTGGAGGTCGCAGTGGAATAAAAAGACAATATCAATGCCCCTTGGAAGAGTGGTGGAGGTCCCAGTGGAATAAAAAGACAATATCAATGCCCCTTGGAAGAGTGGTGGAGGACGCAGTGGAATAAAAATACAATATCAATGCCCCTTGGAAGAGTGGTGGAGGTTGCAGTGGAATAAAAAGACAATATCAATGCCCCTTGGAAGAGTGGTGGAGGTACCAGTGGAATAAAAAGACAATATCAATGACCCTTGGAAGAGACGTGGAGGTCACAGTAGCTTAACCAGACGATTTTAATGCCCCTTGGAGGAGACGTGGAGTTCAGAGTGGTTTAACAAGACGGTTTTAATGCCCCTTGGAAGAGACCTGGAGGTCCCAGTGGAATAAAAAGACAACATCAATGCCCCTTGGAAGAGTGGTGGAGGTCCCACTGGAATAAAAAGACAATATCAATGACCCTTGGTAGAGACGTGGAGGTCACAGTAGCTTAACAAGATGATTTTAATGCCCCTTGGAAGAGACGTGGAAGTCACAGTGGAATAAAAAGACAATATCAATGACCCTTGGAAGAGACGTGGAGGTCACAGTAGCTTAACAAGACGATTTTAATGCCCCTTACAAGAGCCATGCAGTACAGCATATTAAAAACATTATTCCCATTATTGGGGAGTGGGTCTCCCATAATCTTTGCCTATGCCTTCCAAGTAAAAGCTGCCAAAAATTAGGACGGAGGAACTTGCAATGCCCCTTACAGGAGCCATGCAGTACAGCATATTAAAAACATTATTCCCATTATTGGGGAGTTGGTCTCCCATAGTCTTTGCCTATGCCTTCCAAGCAAAAGCTTCCAAAAATTAGGACGGAGGGACATGCAATGCCCCTTACAAGAGCCATGCAGTACAGCATAATAAAAACATAATTCCCATTATTGGGGAGTGGGTCTCCCATAGTCTTTGCCTATGCCTTCCAAGCAAAAGCTGCCAAAAATTAGGACGGAGGAACTTGCAAAGCTGGCAACACGGACCACGGTCACTCTGGTGGTATAGTGGTGGTGGAGACTGAGGATAAGGAGAAGAGCAAAAAACAGCCGAAATGAGGAAGCGTATACCCATGTGTGGGTGTGAGGCGGTGCATGGGAATACACCTCCCGAAATAATACAGTGGATTTGACTTTATGTTACTTTGCTGTCATTTGGTGGTGATGAGAAGTCAGGCCCAATCCAGCCCTTGTTCATTTTGATAAGGGTCAACTTGTAAGCATTGTCAGTTGACAGGCGAGTGCGCTTATCAGTTATAATTCCCCCAGCGGCACTAAAAACACGCTCAGATAACACGCTAGCGGCAGGGCAGGCCAGGACCTCCAAGGCGTACAGAGCGAGTTCATTCCAAGTGTCCAGCTTGGATACCCAATAATTAAAAGGCACAGAGGAATCACGGAGGATGCTGGTACGGTCGGCAAGGTACTCCCTCACCATCTTTTGAAACTTTCCACTCCTTGTGAGAGTACCCCACGCCTCAGGGACTGTAAGCTGGGCGGGTCTCAGAAAACTGTCCCAGAATGTTGACAGTGTTCCCCTGCCTCTGCTGGATTGGAGTTGCGTCTCTCTCGCCTGTACGCCTTGGTTGGGCAACGAACTGTGACCTCTGCCGCTAGCCTGTTCAGATGAGAATTTTTTTAACAGTTCTGCAGCAAGGGCCTTCTGGTACTGCCCCATTTTTGTAGACCTCTCCACCTCAGGAATAAGAGAGTGAAAGTTGTCCTTGTAGCGGGGGTCTAAAAGTGTCACCAACCAGTAATGACTGACACCCAACATTTTGACAACGCGAGGGTCACGGTTAAGGCAGCGTAACATAAAGTCAGCCATGCGTGCCAGACTGGTAACGGGCAAGACTTCCGTGTCCTCACCAAGATGACGACTGACCATGCTCTCCTCCTCCTCCTCCTCCTCCCCCTGTCCTCAGGCCACCCACGCTGAACCGACGGTATGACAGTTGTACAGGTACTACCGTCTATAGCGCATGATACCAGCTCCTGTTCTTCCTCCTCCTCCTCCTCCTCTCCCTCATTGTCCCCCAATGCATGTTGGGATGAGATGAGGCTGGGCTGTGTGTAATCGCCCGCTACGGCTTCTTGATCCATCTCATCATACTCTGGCTGCAATGCCTCCTCTTTAATTCTCTGCAGAGAGTGTTGCAAAAGACAGACAAGTGGGATGCTGACGCTAATGATGGCGTCATCGCCACTTACCATCTTGGTGGACTCCTCAAAGTTTGTCAGGATGGTACATATGTCAGACATCCAGGTCCACTCCTGAGGTCTTATGTGTGGAGTCTGACCTGAATATCGACGGCCTTGTTGCAGCTGGTACTCCACAACTGCTCTCTTCTGCTCACAAATCCTTTGCAACATGTGGAGGGTAGAGTTCCAACGTGTGGGGACATCACACACCAGTCGGTGTGCCGGAAGCTGCAAACGCTGCTGCAACACAGCAAGGGCGGCGGAAGCTGTAGCCAACTTCCGAAAATGAGCTGACAGGCGGCGTACTTTGACGAGCAGATCTGGCAACTCGGGGTACGATTTAAGAAATCGCTGAACCACGAGGTTAAGCACATGAGCCAGGCATGGTACGTGTGTGATCTCGCCTTGCCTCAGAGCTTCCACCAGGTTACGGCCATTGTCACACACGACCATGCCTGGATGTAGGTTCAGCGGTCTCAGTCACAGATCTGCCTGCTCTTTCACAGCTGTCCACAACTCACAAGCAGTGTGAGGTTTATCACCTAAGCTTATGAGTTTCAGCACAGCCTGTTGCCGCTTGGCTGAGGCAGTACTGCAGTGCTTCCAGCTTGTAACTGATGTGGTGATATCTGAGATGGAGGATGAACATGAGGAGGAGGAGGAGGATGATGTGCAGGAGCTGTACACTGTGAGGGCAACTCTGACTGACATAGGGCCCGCAATCCTCGGTGTGGGGAGGATGTGTTCCGTCCCAAGATCCGACTGGGTCCCGGCTTCCACTATGTTTACCCAGTGTGCCGTCAGGGAGATGTACCGTCCCTGGCCACAAGCACTTGTCCACGTGTCCGTTGTCAGGTGGACTCTCCCAGTAACTGCGTTGTTGAGGGCATGGCAGATGTTTTGGGACACGTGCTTGTGTAGTGCGGGGATGGCACACAGGGCAAAATAGTGTCGGCTGGGGACCGAGTACCGAGGGACAGCCACCACCATAAGGTTGCGGAAGGATTCCGTCTCCACCAGCCTAAAAGGCAGCATTTCCAACGCAAGTGTGGCACCCCAGGGGTCTAGTTGCCACAGTGGCATTGCCTCCCTCAAAAGAGGTAATGCTGTGCCTGGAAGCAAGCAAGGGTCCTTTTAGTCAGGGACACTACACATGCAACACCTTCCTGGCTCCAGACCAGCAAGGGGAGGCCACTCCCCTTGCAACTGGATCTGAAGGCGGGGTTAGTCAGTCTTAGTGTCAGGGAGTTGAGTTTAGGACGTGTAGGAGACAAGAGCTAGGGACTAGAGATGAACGTTGTTCTACTCGAACTGTTCGCCAATCTCAAATTCGAGCTGTTTTGGGCGGTGTTCGAGCCGTTCGGCGAACACGAACGATTTGAGAAAAATTCGGCTGTTCGAGGTTATGTTCGATAACTGTTCATGCACCAAAATCATAACTGAATTTTTTCTCAGTAATGATGAAAATTAATGTTAATACGCAGTTTAAGTGTACAGCGGGGTGGGGGGAGGGGCAGGGGATGGATCTCTGCAGGAATAATGAAGATCTCCATTTTTTTTTCTCTTTCCCGCATTTACAGTGGGGAGGTGCAATCTGTCAGCCTATCAGCAGCGCACACACGGAGCGAAGTGCTTTTTTTCACACAAGCAAGGGCATGTGTCATTGGCAGTGTATGTCACATGTCCTTGCCCTATAAGACCAAGCCATTTTCCCCGTCGCCACCATTTTCTCACTGCTGCAGCTGCGTGTTAGACGGCACCGCTGTTGCTGTGTGCGCTATACCTTGTTAATTTCAAGCCAATTTTCGCACAAATCTACAGATAGCTTGGGAGTAGGGAATAGTTGTGATTGCAGTCCTTTTAAGGACTAGGTTACAGCATTTCCTACGACTTTTATCAGGCAGGTCTGTGCTCTTAAATAGATAGGTTGTGGGAGTAAAGACTAATTGTAATTGGAGTCCTTTTCAGGACTAGGTTACATCAGTTCCTATCAGTTTTTGCCAGGCAGGTCTGTGCCAGTGCTGTGCAAGTTTTTTTCACAGCATTTGGCTGAATCTAGCAAAGCTAATCCTTTTTGGCCTATTGCAGAGTGTGTTAGTCAGTGGAGTAGCCTATCTGTGTTGCAAGATATACCACCTGTGTATAGAATACCAATTTTTTTACTGCACCTAGTGAAGTAAAATCTTTTGGGCATAGCATCATTCTATTAGTCCATCTATACTGACCTCCATCAGGTTGCAAATTGAATATAATTTTTTTCTGCATCTAGCTCTGAAAAAATATTTGGCCTTCTAGCAGTGTGTGGGACTTTCTCTATTAGTCCATCTATACTGACCTCCATCAGGTTGCAAACTGAATATATTTTTTTCTGCATCTACCTCTGAAAAAATATTGGGCTTGTAGCTGTGTGTGGGACTTGTTCTATTAATCCATCTATACAGACCTCCATCAGGTTGCAAACTGAATATAATTTTTTCTGCATCTACCTCTGAAAAAATATTTGGGCTTCTAGCTGTGTGTGGGACTTGTTCTATTACTCCATCTATACTGACCTCCATCAGGTTGCAAATTGAATATAATTTTTTTCTGCATCTAGCTCTGAAAAAATATTGGGCTTCTAGCTGCGTGTGGGACTTGTTGTATTAGTCCATCTATACTGACCTCCATCAGGTTGCAAACTGAATATATTTTTTTCTGCATCTACCTCTGAAAAAATATTGGGCTTCTAGCTGTGTGTGGGACTTGTTCTATTAATCCATCTATACAGACCTCCATCAGGTTGCAAACTGAATATAATTTTTTTCTGCATCTAGCTCTGAAAAAATATTTGGCCTTCTAGCAGTGTGTGGGACTTTCTCTATTAGTCCATCTATACTGACCTCCATCAGGTTGCAAACTGAATATAATTTTTTTCTGCATCTAGCTCTGAAAAAAATATTTGGCCTTCTAGCAGTGTGTGGGACTTTCTCTATTAGTCCATCTATACTGACCTCCATCAGGTTGCAAACTGAATATAATTTTTTTCTGCATCTAGCTCTGAAAAAATATTTGGCCTTCTAGCAGTGTGTGGGACTTTCTCTATTAGTCCATCTATACTGACCTCCATCAGGTTGCAAATTAAAAATAATTTTTATCTGCATCTAGCTCTGAAAAAATATTTGGGCTTCTAGCTGTGTGTGGGACTTGTTCTATTACTCCATCTATACTGACCTCCATCAGGTTGCAAATTGAATATAATTTTTTTCTGCATCTAGATCTGAAAAAATATTGGGCTTCTAGCTGTGTGTGGGACTTGTTGTATTAGTCCATCTATACTGACCTCCATCAGGTTGCAAACTGAATATATTTTTTTCTGCATCTACCTCTGAAAAAATATTGGGCTTCTAGCTGTGTGTGGGACTTGTTCTATTAATCCATCTATACAGACCTCCATCAGGTTGCAAACTGAATATAATTTTTTTCTGCATCTAGCTCTGAAAAAATATTTGGCCTTCTAGCAGTGTGTGGAACTTTCTCTATTAGTCCATCTATACTGACCTCCATCAGGTTGCAAATTAAAAATAATTTTTATCTGCATCTAGCTCTGAAAAAATATTTGGGCTTCTAGCTGTGTGTGGGACTTGTTCTATTACTCCATCTATACTGACCTCCATCAGGTTGCAAATTGAATATAATTTTTTTCTGCATCTAGCTCTGAAAAAATATTGGGCTTCTAGCTGTGTGTGGGACTTGTTGTATTAGTCCATCTATACTGACCTCCATCAGGTTGCAAACTGAATATATTTTTTCTGCATCTACCTCTGAAAAAATATTGGGCTTCTAGTTGTGTGTGGGACTTGTTCTATTAGTCCATCTATACTGACCTCCATCAGGTTGCAAACTGAATATAATTTTTTTTCTGCATCTAGCTCTGAAAAAATATTTGGCCTTCTAGCAGTGTGTGGGACTTTCTCTATTAGTCCATCTATACTGACCTCCATCAGGTTGCAAACTGAATATTTTTTTTTCTGCATCTACCTCTGAAAAAATATTTGGGCTTCTAGCTGTGTGTGGGACTTGTTCTAATAGTCCATATATACTGACCTCCATCAGGTTGCAAATTGAATATAATTTTTTTCTGCATCTAACCCAGCCAATCGTTTTGGCCTAATACCACAGTTTGGCCACTCAGCTCTGCTCGGTTCCCATCCATTGTTTTTTTTGTGCAAACAACTCCAGAGTTGTGAATTAGTTAACCACCAAAATGAGTGGAAAAAGGCCTGCTGCTGGTGGAAAGGGGAATAGGCGTGTTGGGAAGGGGAAAAAAGGTTGTGTCCGTGGGGTAGGTGTTAAAGCAACAGTAACATCTGCAGAAGAAAGACCATCTTCCAGCCAAACTAAAATGTCTACTTCTTTTAGCGGACAATGTGATAAGATCCCTTTCTTACGGCCACGCCAATCGCTACAAATTCCAGGTGAGGCACAAAAACAGCAGGTGCTTCAACGGATATCAAGTGCTCCTTTAAGTGGGCTCTCCTCCACATCAACTTCAACATCACAAATACTCCAGTCCTCAAAGGTGTCACCCCAATCGCACTTGCTTCCTCACAGCTCCCAAATCTCCAGCTGCCCGTCTGAGTATGAGGTAGAACAGATGGTTGAGTCTGCAGAGCTGTTTACTCATACTATAGCCTGGGAATCAGAGGTCGACTCCAGCGCTTCTGTGAATCCAGACGAGGAAATGATCTGCACTGATGCCCAGAATCTTTATGAGTCGGATCCAGGACCAGACGCAGAAGGTTCTGACCATAATGTAGACCCTCATTCCCAAACTGTAACTCCTGTTGGTGGAGACAATGAGGAAGACGATGATGAGACTCAAATACCTGATTGGAGCGACAACTTTAGTTTTTTGTCAGGGCAGGAACAGGTTGGCTCTGAGGACGACGGGTGTGATAACGCACAGGGTGATGATGATGAGGTTGGAGATCCCACTTACTGTCAACCCACAGTCAGCCAAGAGATGAGGTCAGCAGAGGAGGTGGAGGAAGATGCTAGTGACGACGAGGTCAGGTTGCGCCTTCCTGGACAGAGACGTAGTACTGGAAGCACGTCAACAACTGCATCCTCAAACACAACTCTGCCTCTCACCACAAGTCATGGTGGCTCTTCAGGTCGCATGGGTGCTAAGCCTTGCATAGCCTGGGCATTTTTTCAGATCGATAAAGATGACCCAACTCATGTTATCTGTAACATTTGTCAGCAAAAGCTAAGTAGAGGCCAAAAAATACATAGTTTGAGTACTTCATGCATGAACCGGCACATGGACATGAAGCATAAGTTGCAGTGGGAAGCTCAGTGTGCTACAATGCGGCCTAGCCGGCCGGGCCAACCGCCATCTGCCATATCTTGTGCATCCGCGGCCTCTTCATCCTCTGTGACTGGGGGGACAGCAGTCACACCTGTTTTGGGGCGCAGACCTGCCACCTCTTTACCCGCAACAGCCAGCGTGATTGGCAGGTCATCATTTTCTTTGGAGGTGGTAACACCAGCTGGTGTTGAGCGCTGTCCGACATCGATAGCACCACCTTTGGATCAAGGCAACCTAACATGTCCGCCTGCATCTTCCTCACAGACCGGCAGTTTGCCGGGGACACCCTTATCAACCCCGTCTAAGCACAATAGCCAGCCCTCGGTCCCTCAGATGTGGACAAGTAAAAGACCATTTCCTCCTAGCCATGAGAAAGCTAAGAGGTTGAATTTTACTATCTGCAAGCTCTTGGCTACAGAAATGCTGCCTTTCCGCCTGGTGGACACAGAGGATTTTCGAGACCTTATGTCCGTCGCAGTGCCCCAGTACCAGATGCCCAGTCGGCACTACTTCTCAAAGAAAGGTGTGCCTGCGCTCCACCAGCATGTCGCACACAACATCACCGCTTCTTTGAGAAACTCTGTGTGTGACAGGGTGCATTTCACCACAGACACTTGGACGAGTAGGCATGGACAGGGGCGTTACATGTCGCTGACTGGGCACTGGGTAACTATGGTGACAGCAGGACAAGGGGCTGCTGTCCAAGTCTTGCCGTCCCCACGAGTTGTGCGTCAATCCTCTATATGTCAAAGTTCCTCCACTGCTTCTGCCTCCTCAACCTCCTCTCGGTCTTCCACCTGCACCCAAAGCCTGTCTGGTCATGCCACAAGCTTTCTAACTGCGCAGAAGGGATCCTGCACACCTCCTTACTATGCTGGCAGTAGGGCTCAACGTCATCAGGCGGTTTTTACTTTGAAATGTCTGGGAAATGTGAGTCACACAGCTGAGGAGTTGTGGTCAGCTCTGGAGAACCAATTTCATGAATGGTTGTCTCCACTGGACCTGAAACCAGGGAAGGCCGTGTGCGACAATGCTGCAAACCTGGGTGCGGCCCTTCGCCGGGGCAATGTCACACACGTGCCTTGTATGGCTCACGTGTTGAACCTGGTTGTCCAGCAATTTTTAGCCCACTATCCCAGACTAGATGGCCTTCTGCAGAGGGCACGGTCGCTGTGTGCTCACTTCCGCCGTTCGCATCCCGCAGCTCAGCGACTTACATCTCTACAGAAGTCGTTGGGCCTGCCACTTCACCGGCTAAAATGCGATGTGCCTACCCGGTGGAATTCAACTCTGCACATGTTGCAGCGACTGTGGCAGCACCGACAAGCCCTGGTGCAATACGTTCTGACGTATAGCCTGGGCCAACGAGATCCAGACGTGGGGCAAATCACGCTGGAGGAGTGGTCTCAGATCAGGGACCTATGCACCCTTCTGCACAGTTTTGAAATGGCGACGAAGATGTTTAGTGCTGACGATGCCATTATCAGCATGACTATTCCGGTGATTTACATGCTGGAGCACATGTTAAACAGAATTCGGAGTCAGGTGGTGGCACAAGAGGAGGTGGAGGAAGTAGAGGAGGAGGAGTTGTATGCGGAAGGGCTAACATCTGCAAGGTCCAGACGGTCGGCAGCACCAAGGCGGCAGGCATGTGAGGGTGGGGGAGATGGTTTTACCAGGGCGCATGGTAGCAGCCAAACTAGTGAGGAAGGTGCAGGAGCCCAGGAAGAAGTGGAGGACGAACTGATGGAAGACTCATCAGATGAGGGAGACCTTGATCACATTTCTGTTGTGCGAGGTTGGGGGGAGAGGACAGAGGAAGGAAGCATGATTGTTACCTCGCCACCAACACAACAGGGACTTGGTGCTCCTGGATACGCAACACACATGAGAGCCTTCTTGCTGCACTACCTGCAACATGACCCTCGAATTGGGAGAATTAGAAATAATCCTGACTACTGGGTTGCCACACTGTTAGATCCCCGGTACAAAAGTAAATTTGCAGAAATTATTCCTGCCATAGAAAGGGATGCACGCATGCAGGAGTATCAGCAGAGACTGTTGCAGAATCTTACATGTGCTTTTCCACAAAACACCAGTGGTGCACGTAGTGAATCTCACAGTTCCAACTTGCCAACAGTGGGACCGTCAAGTGTTCAGCACTCAAACCATAACAGAACCACAGTATCTGCTGGTAACATCAATTTTGCGCAATCATTTCACCACTTTTTTAGCCCATCCTTTGCAAGGCCACAGGAGACAAGAAGTCTGACACATAGTCAACGCCTAGAGACGATGGTACAGGAGTATCTCCAAGTAAACATTGAAGCCATGACTGTGTCACTGGACCCTTGCTCTTTTTGGGCTTCCAATCTGGATAAATGGCCGGAGCTAGCCACTTACGCCTTGGAGATCTTGTCATGCCCCGCAGCCAGCGTTCTGTCTGAACGTGTGTTCAGCGCTGCTGGTGGTGTGCTGACAGATAAGCGCACGCGGCTCTCCACTGATAATGTAGACAGACTCACGTTCATAAAGATGAACAAATCATGGATCCGAAACGACTTTTCTACCCCTGTGTCATCCTGGGGAGAGTAAAAGATGGATGATTGGTTAAAATCACCCTACCAACCGTTTTAAGCTTTCAAATTACTAATCATGTTTATCTGTTTCTTGGCTAGAAAATAATTTGGGCTTTGTAGCAGTGTGCAGCACTGATTCTATTAGGCCATCTATAATAAGCTCCACCAGATTTAAAATTACTAATCATGTTTATCTGTATCTTGGCTGGAAAATAATTTGGGCTTTGTAGCAGTGTGCAGCACTGATCCTATTAGGCCATCTATACTAAGCTCCACCAGATTTAAAATTAATAATAATTTTTAGCTGCATCTAGCCCGGAAAATAATTTTGGGGCTCCGAGATGCGCAAGACACATAAGTGCCTTCTTGCTGCACTACCTGCAACATGACCCTCATATTGTCAGAATTCGAAGTAATCATGACTACTGGGTTGCCACACTCTTAGATCCGCCAAACTTTTCGATCAACCTTTTCATTTTAATAAAGACCAAAAAAATGGTCATTTTTGAAATTATAAGCATTAGCAGGTTATTAGAAACTGAAATCAAACAGTTTTCAACTCAAAACTTTATTCTAGGTGATGTTACATTTTCACATAGGACCCCTTGTTCGAAAGGAGCTTCTGAACTCTCTCGTCCATTGAATTTGTCAGGTTTTGGATGGTTTCTGCTTCAATTGTTTTGCATGAGGACAGAATACCCTCCCAGAGCTGTTGCTTAGATGTGAACTGCCTCCCGCCATCATAGACACTCCTTTTGATGATGCTCCAGAGGTTCTGAATGGGGTAGAGGTCAGGGGAGCATGGGGGTCACACCATAAGTTTGTCCCCTTTTATGCCCATATCAGCCAGAGATGCAGATGTTTTATGTGCAGCATGAGATGGTGCATTATCATGCAAAAAAATGATCTTGCTGTGAAATACACGGTTCTTCTTCTTGAACCATGGCAGGAAGTGCTGTTTGAGAAAATCCACATACATTATGGAGTTCATCTTTAGCGCCTTCAGGGATCCTAAAGGGGCCGACAATCTCTCTCCCCATGATTCCAGCCCAAAACATTACTCCACCTCCTCCTTGTTGGCGCTGTAGCCGTGTTTGCGTGGGGTGTCCATCAACCAGCCATCCTCCACTCCATCCATCTGGACCATCGAGCGCTGCACGGCACTCATCCGTGAACAAAACAGTTTTGAAATCAGTCTTCATGTAATGTTTGGCCCACTGGAGCCGTTTCTGCTTGTGTGAAGTGGATAGAGGAGGTCGACAGGATGGCGTATGCACAGCTGCAAACCTCTGAAGGACCCTGCATCTTGTTGTTCGGGGGACGTTGGAGGCACCAGCAGCTTCAAAAACTTGTCTGCTGCTATGACAAGGCTTTTTTGCCGCTGCTCTTTTAACCTGACGTAATTGCTTGTAGGAAAGAGTCCTCAATTTGCCCTTATCAGCACGCACACGTGTGTACTGTGAATCAGCTACATACTTCTTAATTGCCAAGACACTTCATCCTGATCATCGCACAATGTTGATTGTAGTCATGCCTTGACCTAAACACTCCACAATTTGTTGCTTCTCAGCAGCCGACACATCCTTTTTCTTTCCCATTTTGGCAGAAAATGTAGGCTGGTTAATAATGTGAGACAGCCTTCTTAAATAGTCTTGCCTTTCATTGGACACACCTGCCAAACTAATTAGCACAGGTGTCTGCAATTGCTTACAGTGATATAAAGAGCCCTGACACACATCACCATCAATGAGTTTAACTGACAAACAAACAAATTCTTCCCTTATCACTCCTAAACACTTTTTGCATAATAATTTGGAACACAGTGTACATGTGCTTTTCCACAAAACACCAGTGGTTCACGTAGTGAATCTTACAGTTCTAACTTGCCAACCGTGGTCTGTATGGAGTTGTTCAATAAAGGGCCCAAAATTAAGATAACATAGATGGGAGAGGTCTCTATGAATAGGAATTCCTAAGTATTTGATACCCTGTGAGGGCCAGGCAAAGGGAAAGTTGGACTGGATGGAATCCTATATGGATTTGGGGAGGGAGACATCGAGGGCCTCAGACTTCGCTGCATTGATTTTAAAATTTGACCATGTAACAAAGTGATCTATTTCAGCCATAACAGCATGGATGGATATATGTGATTGAGTGATATATACTAGGACATCATCAGCAAATAGAGAGCACTTGTACTCGGTGCCTCCCACCTCAATCCACCTAATATTGGGGTTATGGCGAATTGATGAGAGCAGGTGCTCCGTCACTAGGACGTATAAGAGAGGGGACAGAGAACATCCCTGCCTTGTCCCATTGGTGATTGTGAAAGGTGATGAAAATGTTCTGACGCGCCCCCTGGGCCTTGGGACACCCGGAGCCGGACCCTTTTTGGTGGATGCTGGTGGTTGTAGTCTCCGTGGCGGCGACCCGGTTCCGTGGCTCAGGGCGGTCAAACCAGTGGCGGAACTATTTATGTGGTTTTGATGTTTAAATGTCCGACTACGCCACCCGTGGATTGCGGTCAGAGTGAACCACCGCTCCAGGGCAGACCGCTGAGGCTGGTGTTGTGGGTGCAGCAGAGCGTAGCATAACTCCCCACGGGAGGAGTATAGCCTCAGGGCAGTGTATGCGGAGGATGGGGGTGATGGTGCAGGGCAGCAGCAGTAACGACACGGAGTCAGTGATGCAGTCCAGGGCCTTTACTCACAGTTCTTATTATCCAGACCACGTCTGCAGGTAACGGCTGCCCACGTCGTACTGTGCTCACCAGGTGAGGGGCTCAGACAACTCCCAGATAACTTTGGAGCGCTTCACAGGACCCCCTTTGTGTGTCCTTTGTCTGGCATTTCTTACCAACCCTTCTGTCCGGCTGCCTCGGGCCTCCTCTTGGTAAACTTGGCGCCAGTTTCCCTGACCCTATGTGGTGCCTTCCTAGCGGGTGTAGCGAGGGGCTGCGCCACATAAAATGTCACAGCCTCCGGTTTCTAGCTGAGGGTCGTTTCCTGCCTCCACTAGTTTCGGGGACCGGTCTCCCCCTTTGGCCTGACCCCTCCACGCAGGTGGATTCGGGCGTGCGGTGGCGACTCGCCCGTCCGCACCCCTGGGATCCCTTCATTCCTCGTTCCTGGAGCCTTCTCCGCTCCTCTTCCTTCCTTCTCCCTCTTCCAGGCCTGGGCCTCTGTTACTAGGCCCGCCTCCGGAGCAGAGCTCATGCAGAGCCCCTGCTCCCTGCCACTTCTGCTTAGACTTCTCTGCACTGAACTAAGATGGTGCCCACCTTTTATACTCCCTTCTCAATGCACCCAGGAACTGCTTCCTCCCTGCTCCTGCACTACAGGGTTCCCCTTCCTCAGTGTTCCCTCCCCCCACTCCAGCCTGGGACAGGGACTGTCGTGCCCATCTCAGGGGCATATTGGTCGCCCTGCCCCACGGCAATGTGGTGTAATGCATGCAGGTGTCGGGTCCTGATCCACACTCCATCCTTACCTGAGAGTGAGATATCACACCTCTGGGTGAGGTGCAATACCTCTGTAGCAACCGAGCCCTCAGGGTAATACAGTTCCATTTATCTTCAGCCTAGGTGACGTATTGCGATACAGGGCCGTGATTTTGGCTATAAAAGGGTCCCCTAGACCCCTACCCCAAGCTTTTTAAGAGAATCATATATGGCGTGCCAGGAGACTCTATGGAATGCTTTCTCAGCATCCAACGAGAGTATCTAATTACAAATTTTTAACTGCATCTAGCCCAGGAAATACTTTGTGCCTAGTAGCAGTGTCTGCTAGTCAGCGGATTATCCCGGCTGTTAAGCAAGCTACACCACCTGTAGTTTTGACACTTAATTTTTTCAAAGGAAATGCTTCGGGACCACGGGATACTCAGTGAAGAGCATCAGGAGGCACCCCAAGGCATAGGGGCTGGGACTGGCAGTAGGATGCCTTGCGGTGGACAGCCAAGCTCGATCCTTATAAAAGCTTTTTAACTGCAGCAGCTTTAGTGGACGCTACTGGAGCTGGAATTACGCGGCTGCTGGCATGAGACTTGCCCTCCAATAGATCCTTGTAAATGGATTTAAAGTGTATTCATTCAAATTAGAGAGACAATTTAAATTAAAAAGCTTAGAGCTGCCTCCACCACAGGGGGGCTCGCTCGACCCACCAGCGGACAGGCACCAGTATTGGGAGAGGGGGGCTGGCCGTCAGGGTTCACCGCGGCTCTGGCACAAACCCGGCGACACGGAGGTGGCACAGCAAGGAGCGGACTGAACGTGTCGGCTTCTCACTTTTTGGATTTTAGAAGGGCATAACATGCCTATATCTGTGTCTCCCCCTCCTTTTACTCCTCCACCTCTTTTCTTTTCGCATGACTATATGTACTTGTCACTTTTCCATGTGTTAGTTGTGTCTTCAGAGCAGTTTGTCAGCTTTTGGACACCTTTGAAGGTGTTTTCTATGTGTTTCTATGTGTTTTTGTTTGCCTGCCATTGGTTTTAACGGTGTTCGAAGGTGTTCGACGAACAGTTCGACGAACAGTTCGGCGAACACACGGGTGTTCGACGAACCGAACCGAACTCGAACACTACGGGGGTGGCTCAACACTACTAGGGACTGGAGCTGAGGTAGCTCGTCCTAGCTAGAGAAACACAGAGGACCGGACACCGGAGTCCGAGGCTGTGGGGCACTGAAGGCCCAGCAGCAGATACCGTAGGGCAGGAGACTGCAGGTCTCCTGGCCCCATCAGACGCCCGGAGGCTCAGCAGCACAGAGGGACCAGCACCGCTACGTGGGAGCAACGCATTAGTAAGGCCCGAGCTGCCAGCCATACAGGTGAGCACAGAACGTTACACTCAGGGACGTGGGCTATAGCACAGCTTCAAGCAGCAAAGCCAAAGAGTATAGTGAGAAGGGGAGGCCTACAACTTCACCTGGCAAGGAGGACTCTATGTTTGCTTCCAGGCTGACCGGACTCTTACCTCTAGCCAGTACCCCAGTCCAGGCTTGTCTAATTGTCATCAGTAAAGACCCTGGAACTGCACTATACTGACTCTGTGGTTATTACTGCACTACGACACCCTGCACAACCACCAACATCCACACCCTGCCTTGAAGCTAACTCTTCCTGTGGGGAGTCATAACATCCTTGCTGCAATACCACCAGCTTCAGAGGACTGTTCCGCAGCAGCGGCCCCTTTAGCCGCATTCCACAGGTGGCGTAGTCGGACTCTTGAATAAAACCTATACATATAATTCCCCTTGGATTGACCGCCCTTGGTCACGGACCGGGTCACCGCCACTGTGACTACAACCCCCAGCATCTACCGGCCTGGCACAAGCAGTCGTGAAATTTAGGACTGTGGCCTGTGGGGCGTTGGCTGCGAATTTGCGCTTTCGTTCAAAGGTCTGGGATATGGACAATTAAACGCTGCAGTGGGACATGGATGTTGATGCTGTTTCTTGAGAAACTGCCATAACAAGTGAAGACTGAGAGGAGGGGGCATCTTTGCATGCAGTATGGACAGGGGATTGCCTTGCACGCACAACCGGGGGTTCTCTTACACGCACAACAGCGGAAGAAGCAGTGGTGACACCCGCTGACACTGGTCGTGAACCCTGGGGTTCGCCCCACAAAGTCGGGTGCTTTGCTGACATGTGCCTGATCATGCTGGTGGTGGTCAGGCTGGTAGTTTTGTCACCCTTGCTGATGCTGGCCTGGCAGGTGGTACAAATGGCCTTTTTGGGGTTATCAGCAGAGTCTTTAAAAAAATTCCAGACTCTGGAAGACCTACCGGTTGTACTGGCAACGTCCCTCGTGTTGGTGTTACGGGGAACGGTTGCCCGCCTTCTGTCTGCGGCCTGCGACCACCACACTGCTTCTTCATGCCTGTTGGGGTACTCTGCCTCCCTCCCCCTGTGTGCTGCTGGCCTCGCTCTGCGTGTCCTACTGCCACGTTGGGTCAGTTACTAGATCATCCACCACCTCCTCCTCTTCCACTTCCGCACCACGGTCCTCCTCCTCACTTCGTGGCAATTGTCTCGTCATCGGTCACCTCTTGTGACAAATTGCCAGCATCACCTTCCTGTGGCCGTGGCTGTTCAAATATTTGGCCATTGCTACATGGGATCTCCTCTTCCACCACTTCAAGCGGAGCAGGCGAGGGGCCCAAATATGGAAATGGACCAGTGAACAGCTCTTCAGAGTGTCCAACTGTGGGATCAGTTGCTGTCTGACGACACTCGGCATGGTGGGAGGAAGGAGCATCAGGGTGAGGAGGAGTATGCGGTCGAGACTCACGGCTACTAAGACTTGACCGTGTGGAAGACAGACCGGAGGTGGTGGTGCCCAGGTGACTGGAAGTATTATCTGCTATCCAATTAATAACCTGTTCACACTGATCAGTTGGCAATAGAGGTGTTGTTGTGTGCTTCCCTAGTAATTCGGTCAAGAACTGGAAGCGAGAAGATGTGGCTGTTGGTTGTGGCACATTTTCACCTTGGCCATGGCCCCGTCCTCTGCACGCACAATCACCAGAACGTCCAATTCCACGTCCCTTGCCACGCGCCTTGCCCATTGTAAATGAAGAAAAATAGCTTACACTCGCACTATCAATGGCAAAAGGGTAATAAAAAGGAGATTAGAACCGTGAAAGAGGAAAACCACAGTTCTAGTTCTCTGGCCTACACCAGAATCTTTTAAACAGATATATTTGTGTCTGAACAGTCAGCGAGACACTCAAACAGTTTTTTTTTTATGGAAAAAAGGCAAAAAGGTGGATAACACTCAGATTTGAACAGTGGAAGAGGAAAACCACAGTTCTAATTTCCTGGCGTATACCAGACTTTTTTAAATAGATATATTTTTGTCTGAACAGTCAGCGAGACACTCAAACTGTTTTTTTTTTTTATGGAAAAAAAGGCAAAAAAAGTGGATAATACAGAGATTTGAACCGTGGAGCTGCAAAACCACAGTTCTAGTTATCGGGCCAAAACCAGACTCTTTTAAACAGATATATTTTTGTCTGAACACTCACAGACACGCTAAATTTTTTTTTGGGGGGGGGGGGAATACCAAAAGGTTAATAAGATGGGTATTTGTACAGTCTGACTGAGGAAAAAAAAAAAAGAGGATTTAGATGAAAAAAAAAAAGGATTTTTCCTGGCCCCTGAGACCTGGGGCTAAGTCTAGCAATTTGAGCAGCAGCAGCACACAGGACTGTAATGCAATGCTTGTTGGTATAACCACTGCATCTCCTATACAGCCTGCCTGCCTGCCTGATATCTGGGATGGATATTAGTCCTAAGAAGGACTATTTGTTTGATTTTGCAGGCTTTAGAGACCCTACACTACCTATTTCACAGTATAAATCTCTCCCTAGCTCAGCAGCACTCTCCCTACACCGTCTGATCCGGAGCGACTGTGTCCAAGATGGCGGCGCCCGGTTTTAAATACTCGAGGTTACACTGTGCGGCCAGCCAATCACTGCAATGCCCACTACCAACATGGCTGCGGCATTACAGTGACTGGCTGGCAATCCCTGCATGTTCATTGGCTCTGTAAAGAGCGCCAAACATTCAGGGCGGAGACCCGAGCTCCCGCCCGAGTAACCCGAAAATGGTCGGTGCTCGTCGAAGTAGCTCACCGAGTAGTGAGATGCTCGGGCGAGTACCGAGCAGTGTCGAGCATGCTCGCTCAACACTACTGAGGATACCTTGCGGCAGTTCTGGCTTATTTTTTCTAACAGTACCCAGCATGGTCATTTTTCTTTTCAGCAACATCTGCCCCAGTTGAACAGCAGGGTAAATAAGTATATACTATACAAATAACTATACTGGAAGCGAATCCATCTGCTGTATCGTACTTTGAAAATGTATGTATGTGTGAATCTGCATGGACCAAAAGGACGTAGATAAATAGTAGTAGATGCAATATATAGTCCAAAATGAGATTATAACTCCTTTATTTTACTCAAAAAAATGGCTGGAGATTGGTATAAAAGACTATCAGTCATTTTTGACCGAACGGTACAAGTGTAAAAAAACGTGGAGCAAAATGTAAGCAAAGAAGGCAGTAACAATCTTTTATGCGTTTTCCCGCTTATTTATGCGATTTTGGGGCAGATATGAAGCCGAGTTTTTAACTCTTTTTAATAATACACATCCACCTCCTTATTCAATTGAATGGGAGGCGGATGTGTAGTACCCCGCTGCGGCCACTACAGATGGACAGCCAAGCACCGCAGGTAAGCACTTCCGCGATGCGGCCGCCGCCACCGATAACAGCTGATCGGCTGGACCCGTGCGGGACCCCGGACGATCATACATTGATGCCCTATCCTTTGGATAGGGCATCAATGTGAAGGTAGTGGACAACTCCTTTAACATAAAAAGAAAGCTTCATTTTATGGTTATGGATGGAGAAATGTAGTTATATAGTGGGGAGATGTTTTTACTGGGTGTACTGTTTTATTAAATTTGTTCATGTTTAGCTAAAAGCCAATGTTGCGTCTTCAATTAAATTTTTATAATTTTTATTATCACCATTATCTAATAAGGTAAAAACTGACATATTCCTAAATACAGAACCCCCACTTCTTGTTTTATCCACAATCCCCCTTTGATTATGAGTATGAGTGGCAGGGATTTCTTTTGTTGCCTCTTGTTATGTTTCAGAACTGTTCTGCATTGATAATTGTATTCTTTGTTTTCATTTAGTCATTCCATTGAAGGTAATGGCTCTGTATAAATAATGACAACCTGAAAAATAACGTGGGTTACTAATTTCCTGATTTCTTCTCATTGAAATGTATGCAGTATGCTGTGAAATATAAAACAAAACTCTTAAATTGTTTGTTATGCAATCGGAAATCACAGCATACTCCATACATTTCAAATATAAATACTGTATATTTCTAAAGGTGTTGTTGACATGAAATTCTCACGAGATGTCGGTAACAACCCATCCAATCTACACCGGCAAAGTCAAACCATAGATGTCCATAAATTAAGTTATGTGTAATAATGAGAAATGACAGGGAAAAAGTATTGAACACATTAGCAAAGAGACGTGCAAAAAGCCATGGAAAGTCATGACACCAGCTGAAATCTGTCAGTAATTAGAAAGCAATCCTGTCACTTAGTGAAAAATAATATCAGCTGGTTCAACTGATGGACTATAAAAAGGTGTCTCATTACCAAGGTGCCACACGAGAAACCTCTCATCCCAGTGAGCTGTCTCAAGATTTTTGCAATCGTATTGTTGAAAACATAATGATGGCATTGGTTACAGAAGAATTTCTAAACTACTGAGTGAGCACTGTTGGGCAATAATCCGGACATTTCACCATAAACTGGCTATGACCAGGTGCTCCCTGCAAAATTTCAGACAGAGGAGTGAAAAGAATTTCAGAAGAGTTGTCCAAGAGCCAAGGACCACCTGTGGAGAGCTACAGAAAGACCTGGAAGGGGGAAAGAAATCAAACCATAGATGTCCATAAATTAAGTTATGTTATGGAGAAACTAGTCACATGCATTGCTCAGGTGTGATTTTGGCCCATTGTTCCAAACAAACACTCTTCAAATCCTGAAAGTTCCATGGGTACCTTCTATGAAATGTGAGCCAGGGGCAGACATACCGCCGATGCAGCTGCACCGGGGCCCCGGAAAAACTAATGGAGGTTCATAATCTATCACAGCACCAGCAGCAGCATCTTTGATAGCTGTGATTCCCTCTGCTGCTGACACCTGCCTGTACCAGTGCTCTTGATCTGCAGGAGGGTATGAGAAAAGGATGGGGTGCTGGGAGGGAGAGTTAAATCACTGAAGCAGGACATTAATTATGTCCTGATCACTATGAGGGGGGTCTCCAGAGCGCCCCCTCATACAGCTTTATTAAAGGGAACCTGACACCAGTTTTGTGACATAGCAGTTAAAAATATCACCTTATTCAGCATCTGTGCTGCATTCCCTAAATCCTTGTATAACCCCCTGACTCCCCTTGTATACCCCCGAAAAATGATTTTAATGTCTCCTGAGCTTTATGGTAATCTTCTTGGTCAGGTCCAATTGGCGTTGCTTCGGACCTCTCCATCTCTCCCCCTGGCTGCTGCTCGCCATCCTCCTGCTTTGATTTACATGGGTAACGACTCCTGCATCATCCAAATAGCCAAGTGAAATCCCTATCGCGCCTGAGCACTATGCTCTGCCCTACTGCGGGCAGAGCTGAAAACATCAGTCCGCATGCTCACAGCAATGGCCACAAAATACTTTCAGTACGTGAGCCGGAAAGACGTGTGCCAGCGCATGCGCACTTCTCTTTTTCAGGCGCCAACCGGCGATTTCTCTGCGCAAGCGTGGGATGTCACCCATGTAAATTAAAGCAGGAGGATGGCGATTAGCTGCCGGGGAAGGGATGGAGAGGCCTGAAACAACACCCATCGGACCAGACCAAGAAGATTACCATACAGTACAGGAGATATTAAAAAGGTTTTTCGGGTGTATACAGGGGGAGTCAAGAGGTTACATAAGGATTTATGGAATGCAGCGCAGACACTGAGTAAGGTGATAGTTTTAACTGCGATGTCACAAAACTGGTGACGGGTTCCCTTTAAGTTATAGGCACTGCACACAGTGACATTTGTGCCTCATTGCCTGTCAGCCAATCACAGACTTTGCTTTATAAGCGCATCTGTGATTGGCTGACAGGGGATGATATTCAAGTGTCCTCTCTGCCCTGGAGTCACAGCTTGGAGCGGGAAGCTTCAGCAGAAGACGACTGTGGACCAGACTGACAGGATGGTAAGACATGCAGCCTCTCCTGTGGAAGTTCTGGAACAGTATTGTTTTAAAAAATACAAATTAATTTATATATGAACATGTTAGCAGCAGTGGTCACCGGAGGAAAGTGACGGTCACATATCCACAAATTGTGTGCACAGCGGCTGCCAGTGACTTGCACTGGTGTGGATCTGTACCCGGCAGGTGCCAGCTGCAATCTCACATAGACCATAAGTCTGTAAGAAGAATCGCTCATGTCCCCTGGTACACTGGTTATTATGAGGTCAATTTCCTGTGCGTTGCACATGGGCACCATACTGACCCAATCATAGGCTGATTATAATGAGGGCAATCTGCACTACCGCCTGGGGCCCCGGGCCTCCAGGGCTCTGGGGTGTCTATGGCCAGATTGCCCTCATTATATGTGCGGCGCTGCGGCACATACTGGCAGACAGTGGCGGGGGGGGCCCCCGGACTGCTCCCCCAGCAGCGGCGCACGGCCGCTACTTCTTCTTCGGCTGGGCCAGCACTGCAGCTGTTAACTTCCCTGTGTGCTGGCCCGGCCACGTCACTGCTAGGAGACACGGCCCCGTGCGCGGCCGTGTCTCCTAGCTGTGACGTCACGCAGTGCGCGCCCGGCTTGCACTGCTGCACCGAAGAGGAGCTGGAGGACTGGAGCCGGGGGATGGTGAGTGTGTGTGAGAGAGTGTGTGTGTGTGTGTGTGTGCAGGCAGATATCATTGTGTGATGTCTGTTTATATGTATTTTTGTGTTTCAAATGTGTTTATGCGTGTATGTATATGTCTGTATGTGTTTGTGTGTGCGTGACTGTGTGCGGCCTCCCGCTGTCTCTGGGGGGGGCGCCGTGCGACCTCCCGCTGTGTATAGATGGCGCCTTGTGGCCTCCCGCTGTGTATAGATGGCGCTGTACGGCCTCCTGCTGTGTATAGATGGCTACGTGCGGCCTCCCGCTGTGTATAGATGGCTACGTGCGGCCTCCCGCTGTGTATAGATGGCTACATGTGGCCTCCTGCTGTGTGTAGATGGCGCCATGCGGCCTCCCGCTGTGTATAGATGGCTACGTGCAGCCTCCCGCTGTGTATAGATGGCTACGTGCGGCCTCCCGCTGTGTATAGATGGCTACGTGCGGCCTCCCGCTGTGTATAGATGGCTACGTGCGGCCTCCCGCTATGTATAGATGGCTACGTGCGGCCTCCCGCTGTGTATAGATGGCTACGTGCGGCCCCCCGCTGTGTATAGATGGCTAGGTGCGGCCTCCCGCTGTGTATTGATGGCTACGTGAGGCCTCCCGCTGTTTATAGATGGCTACGTGCGGCATCCCGCTGTGTATAGATGGCTACGTGCGGCCTCCCGCTGTCTATAGATGGCTACGTGCGGCCTCCCGCTGTGTATTGATGGCGCCGTGCGGCCTCCCGCTGTGTATTGATGGCGCCGTGCGGCCTCCCGCTGTGTATAGATGGCGCCGTGCGGCCTCCCGCTGTGTATAGATGGCGCCGTGCGGCCTCCCGCTGTGTATAGATGGCTACGTGCGGCCTCCTCTTGTGTATAGATGGCTATGTGCGGCCTCCTGCTGTGTATAGATGGCGCCGTGAGGCCTCCTGCTGTATATAGATGGCTACGTGCGGCCTCCTGCCATGTATAGATGGCTACGTGTGCTCAATATTGAGTCATACAATTAATGTAAGGCTATGTGCCCACGATACAGAAATGCTCCTGATTTTTTTTGAGCGTTTCCCTGGCATCTCCCTGGCAGAAAAAATGCATGCGGATTGTACATGCGTTTTTCCTGCCAGGGACATGCGGATGTGAAGCGTTCTTCACATGCATTTCTGCTTGCGGGTTGACAAGTGCTTTCCAAGCGATTTTAGCATCACTTGGAAAGTGCATGACAACTTAGTCACACTATATAAATCCATGCAACCGGCATGGATTTATATAGTGTGACCGTAAAAGAATGGTAAAAAATAAAAAATAAATATATAATTACCTTCTGATGGCCTGCCGACGTCAGCGGTTGCGTGACCTGTCACATGACTAAATGACGTCACGGCAGGTCCTTTTCAGACCATCGCGAGCTGCCGGCAAGCTAGGACGCATCGGATAAAGACACCGGGGGCCATCAGAAGGTAAGTATAATATTTATTTTTTATTTTATTCTTTTTTTACAGGTTCTATGGTACCCGGGTCTGGAGGAGAGTCTCCTCTTCTCCAAACCCGGGTACCATCCGCACATTGAAACGCATGTACAGATGCAGTGATGCGGATTCCATGCGTTCCAATGCAAGTCAATGGCGGCGAAAACGCCGCGCTTCCGCAAAATAATTGGTAGTGCTCTGGATTTTTCCGCAATGATAATCCGAAGCGGAAATTTCCGCAGCATGTGCACAGCACATGCAGATTATCATTGGGGAACATGGCAGACCTTCTACCAAGTGTTTTTTAAGCGTTTCTGCAGAGGAATTGCCACTGCGGAAACGCTTAAAAAACGCATAGTGGGCACACAGCCTAAAAAAAATTATTATAATTAATATTGTGCCAAATTAATTTCACGTGAACTATCACATGATCTATCACAGGGGATCATGTGACATGTGATACATCAGGTGTGTGTGTGGGGGGGTGGGGCCCGCGTCTTCTAAACTGCCCGGGGCCCTTGCTACTCTTAATCCACCCCTGGACCCAATATACAATTGTTCAAATGAGCCCTTTATTGTCAGAGCTGTAACAGGGCTCATTTAAACAATTGTATATTCAGTCAATATGATACTCAATGGACAGCACATTGACCCAATAATAACTCCCAAGCCTGGCCAACCCTTTCCTGACATAGGACCAGTGGCGTACCGCCAATGGCGGCAGACCACGCCACTGCTATGGGGCCCGTGAGCCAAGGGGCCCCAAGCAGCGGAGGGACCCAAGTAGCGTGGGGACGAGTTGTATTGGTGGATAGTGGTGGGGGGAGGGAGGTTGCGGCGGAGCGGAGCACACACAGTAGCCGCTGAAGCAGCTATCACGTGTGCCCGCTGCTAAAGGGACATAAATATTCCCTCTTCTCCACTCCCATGGGCGTGGAGAAGAGGGAATATTCATTCTCTTTAGTAGAGGGCACGGAGGAGTGCTGAGTCGCAGCTCCTGCTGACAGTGCCTGCTACTAAAGAGAATGCATATTTACACTTCTCCACGCCCATAGTCCTGGAGTGGAGAGGAGTGAATATGCCGGCAGCAGAAGCTCACCTCGGGATCTGAGAATGCGCGTTGCTCAGATGCCGACATGAGCTGCAGCAGACAGGACGCAGCGCTGGAGGAGAGGTGAGGAAGGAAGGTGAGTATTAGTGTTTATTTTTTTTGTGTGTGCAGTGATTGGGGGATGAGGGGGCCATATATACCAGGATTGGGGGATTGAGGAGGCCACACATGCCAGGATTGGTGGATTGGGGAGACCACACATACCAGGATTAGGTGATTGAGGAGGCCACACATACCAGTATTGGGGGATTGAGGAGGCTACACGTACCATGATTGGGGGATTGAGGAGGCCACACATACCAGAATTGGGGGATTGAGGAGGCCACACATACCAGAATTGGGGGATTGAGGAGGCCACACATACCAGGATTGGGGGATTGAGGAGGCCACACGTACCAGGATTGGGGGATTGAGGAGGCCACACGTACCAGGATTGGAGGATGAGGGGTGCCATACGTACCTGGATTGGGAGATGAGGGGTGCCATACGTACCAGGATTGGGAAATTTACTATTAACTGCTGCATTTCCCACCCTAGGCTTACACTCGAGTCAATACGTTTTTCCAGGTTTTTTTTAGTAAAATTAGGGGCCTCGGCTTATACTCGGGTCGGCTTATTTAAAATATACAGTATTTTAAAAATCAGTGAGTACGTGGTGCCCATAATACTGCAGGACTGTGGGGTGCATTATACTATATGGAGGCTGCATTTTACCCTATGGGGTGTGTAATATACTGTATGGAGGACTGTGAGGAGTGAATTATATTCTATGGAGGACCATGGGAAGTTCATTATACTATATGGAGGATTATTGGGGGGGCATTATACTATATGGAGGATTATGGGGGCGCATTATACTATATGGAGGATTATCAGTGGCGTATTATACTGTATGGAAGGCTATGTGGGGCCATTATAATATTTTGAGGGCTATGTGGGGGGCCATTATACTGTTCGGAGGGCTAGTGCAGGCCATTATACTGTATGTAAGCCCATTATAGTGTATGGAGGGCTCTGTGGGGGTCACAGTTGGGGGATCATACTGTGTTTGTGTCACCATACTTTGCCTTGGGAGTTGAAGTGAGGTACTGTAGGGTCATTATACTGTGCATGTTGAGGCTAATGTGGAGGAATGTACCATGGGGGTATCATACTGTGTTTGCGGGGCACTTTTGTTGGCATCATACTTTATGGGGAAATGAAAGAGGGATCTAGGACTTTAGCAGGAGGAAAATTACTATGTAAAGGCTGGAAAGTTGTGAGATCTGATCTTCTGTGACACAGACAAATATTTGAGCTTCTGCTATGGGGCCCCATGATTTCTATGTACGCCCCAGCATAGGACATAACTATAAGTCTTTTGTCAGGTCCCTGTGTACGGTATGAGATCTGGAGCTTAGCCTGCACCACACCCAGCAGATGAAGCCAGCTTTATACAGCCGGCATCTGCCTGTAACAGCAGCGACTGAAGATCACTCTCATCACTGCTGTTTACCCGTTTAAATGCCACTGCCAACCATTGACAATAGCATTTATATGAAGTGATAGCCCATGCACTCATGCACCTGCTCCCATCAGCCCCTCCTGAGATTTTGAGGTGGCAATAATTTGTCACGGCAGCCGAGGGAAATAAAAAATTAATTAATGTGAACAAATAATGCTATGCAAAGAAAAAAATCTAAATGCCAAATTTGCTTTTCTTAGGTCACCTCATTTCCCAAAAGAAGAAATAAAAAGCCATCAAAACATCATATGCAACTCTGAATGGTGTCAATAAAAACTTCAGCTCAGCATACAAAAAAATGGAATATAAGTTGGTGTACACGCAGCATGTAGGCGCATGTTCTCACTGGCCACTAAACAAACAAAAACCAAGACAAAAGCAAAATCAGCAAATACCATGCAGTGAAATAAAATAAATAGCAATAGTGCATGAACATAACATAGGGTTTTTGGTGAACAGAATTTTGATCAAAAAAATGTAAAAGCCATCCCACCATGTCGCAGTGACTCTGTTCGGGACGGTCCTAACCTCTAGTATTAAAACCTTACCATGTGTCTAATAACGTAAGTGTGAATAAGGGCTGAGAAGGACCAACACACATAGCAAACAGCACATAGGACATGACACATAGCACAGATCACACAGGACATGGCACATAGGATACAGGACACAGTGCACAGGACATGGCCAAAAGCCCACAGAACACGGCATAGAGCACACAGGACATGGCACATAGGATACAGGACACAGTGCACAGGACATGGCACATAGGATACAGTGCACAGGACACGGCACAGAGCCCACAGGACATGACACACAGGACACGGCACATAGCCAACAGGACATGGCAGAGAGCACACAGGACATGGCACATAGAACAGAGCACACAGAACACAGCACACAGGACATGGCAGAGAGCACACAGAACACAGCACAGAGGACATGGCAGAGAACACACAGAACACAGCACACAGGACATGACTCATAGAACAGAGCACACAAGACACAGCAGACAGGGCACAGAACATGGCACATAGGATACAGGACCCAGCGCACAGGACATGGCAGAGAGCCCACAGGACACGGCACACAGGACACGGCACATAGCACACAGGACATGGCAGAGAGCACACAGGACATGGCACATAGATCAGACCACACAGGACACAGCAGACAGGACACAGGACATGGCACACAGCACACAGGACATGGCACATAGGATACCGGACCCAGCGCACAGGACATGACACACAGGACATGGCACAGAGCACGTAGGACATGACAGAGAGCACACAGGACATGACTCATAGAACAGAGCACACAAGACACAGCAGACAGGACACAGAACATGGCACATAGGATACAGGACCCAGCGCACAGGACATGGCAGAGAGCCCACAGGACACAGCACACAGCACACGGCACATAACCCACAGGACATGGCAGAGAGCACACAGGACATGGCGCATAGATCAGACCACACAGGACACAGCAGACAGGACACAGGACATGGCACATAGGATACCGGACCCAGCGCACATGACACGGCACATAGCCCACAGGACATAGCAGAGAGCCCACACCACACAGCACACAGGACATGGCACATAGAATAGAGTCCACTTGACAAGGCACATAGCACACAGGACTTGGCACATAGCACAGAGGATATGGCACACAGGGCATGGCACATAGCCCACAGGACATAGCTGAGAGCACACACCACACAGCACACAGGACATGGCACATAGAAAAGAGTCCACTTGACAAGGCACTTGGCACATAGCAGAGGATAAGGCACACAGGGCATGGCACAGAGGACCCAGCACACAGGGCATGGCACAGAGGACCCAGCACACAGGGCATGGCACAGAGGACCCAGCACACAGGATATGGCACAGAGCACACAGGGCATGGCACAGAGGACCCAGCACACAGGATATGGCACAGAGCACACAGGTGACTTCAGCTGCCCCCGGTAGGCAGTGTGTAAGGACCGTGTCCGCTCCCCGGTGTGTGGGCGCTGAGGGAGATGGAGCCTGAGGAGAAGGTGCGGGTGACGTGCTGGCTCTGAGGGTGTGTAGTGCGCGGCTCAGCCGGCTCCTCCTTGCACACAGCCCAGGGAGGGAGCGGAGCTGAGAAGTGTCAGACGGCTGCTCCCCACAGGGAACCGCACGGACACACACTGCGGGCTGCTGCGGGGAAGCCAGGGCTCCTCCACCTGTTTGCCCCCACCTGCTGTGTGCCCCCCACACCTGGCACAGCTCGGGCACTGACGGGAACTACTTATCCTTCAAATAGCCATGGAACTAGCTGTGAAGTTCATCATTGCCTGCTCCCTGTACCTGTATGCTGCCGGGGACTACGACGGAAGGTAAGCTGCTGCCAGCACCCGAGGAGGACTACAATGCCCAGCACGTCCCTTCTGCTACATGTCGTGGTGGAGTATAAGGTTGCAGGACCTTGATGTGTAAGTCTGTAATTGTTCTGGAGGCTGGAACTTCTCCTGAAGGTGTATGGATAGATAGATAGATAGGTAATGATATACTTATGACATTGGTGTGCTTACTCATGACATTGATATACTTGTTAATGACATTGGTGTACATACTAATGACATTGATCTACTTATGACATTGGTGTACTTACTAATCACATTGATCTACTTACTAATAACATTGGTGTACTTACTAATGACATTGATATTCTTACTAATGGCATTGGAGTGCTTGTTATTGACTTTGGTGTACTTACTAATGACATTGATATACTTACTAATGACATTGGTGTACTTGTTAACGACATTGGTATACTTACTAATGACATTGTACTTGTTAATTAATGACTTTGGTATACTTACTAATGACATTGGTATACTTACTAATGACATTGGTGTACTTGTTAATGACGTTGGTATACTTACTAATGACATTGGTGTACCTGTTAATGGCTTTGGTATACTTACTAATGACATTGGTGTACTTGTTAATGGCTTTGGTATACTTACTAATGTCATTGGTGTACTTGTGAATGACTTTGGTATACTTACTAATGACATTGGTGTATTTATGACATTGGCGTACTTGTTAATGACATTGGTACTCGGGCACAATCAGGTAACCCCCCCCCCCCTTTCTGGGGGGGCAGCGATGTCTACCCCGGTGTCAGTATATGATCCCTCTCCAGTCTCTGAGCACAGCAGTGCAGCTTCCATCCAGCACATTGTAAGGACGCAGTCATAGGAGATTGTGCAATATTTGGCCATGGGACACTTTTCCTAGGAGAGTAACTTATTACTCCATGCATGGGGTTATGTGATTAAGGATAGACGTAAGATCTTGTCTGGTAGATCTTCCCTTGCCCTCAGCTGTACAGACACTTCTAACTTCTCCATGTTCCCTTCTGTAGTGATCTGTGCAGGAGACATCAGCTTCTTCATCAGCCAGTGGCAGGTGCCACCTTGTAGTGTCCAGGACACCCTGTCTGATCCCATAGCACAGGTCACACCTAGTAGAACTGGCCAGGGATAGTAGAGGGAAGATAAGGCTGAGGGTGAAGGTGTGTCTGAGTCAGTCCTCCTGGCAGATGTGTGTGTGGAATGAGGCGTGCAGATGTGTTGACAGATAGGACACCTGCAGGTTCTGGGGGTTGTAGTCATTAAGGAACAACTAACTCCTCCGGGATAGATTCCTATGAGCTTCTTGTGTTCTCAGTCCTCTAAATGTCTTTAGTTTTAGCTGTCAACATTCTGGTCTCTTTAAATTCCTAGTGATACTACCACTGTAAGGAAACACAAGAAGGTTAGCAGAAGCTAGGAGAAAGTAGAAAACGCCTGGTTGTTGAGATTACAATGGACATGCACCCATTCCTTATCATTAAAATAATGTACAATTCCATCTATACTTGGAAGGTGAGGGTTAACAGAGTTAAAGGAGTGATGCATCTTATGCTATGTGCACACTGAGTCTTTTTTGCTGAGTTTTCGGAGCAGAAACTCCCTAAAGGTTTTTAAGGAGTTTTGAGCTGGATTTGTAGAATTTCTGCTTGGTTCCTGCTCCTAAAAAATACCCAAAATCTGATCTTTTGACATCCTGTGTAATCCCTGGGGCTCAAACTTACTCCAATTCCCAAAACTAAGTGTCTAAACTTGTTCAGCACGATTCTCCTACACATTGGAAAGAAAGTGTAATTTACACCAGTGGTGATATGACTAACATGTTCGAGAAAGAGGTTTAGAGACTGGAGCTAGAACCACAGCTTCACACCCATTCTAAAAAAATATGGACCCTAAGGTCTCCATTGACCTACCACATGTCAGAAGCAGATTACACTGTGTTCCAAATTATTATGCAAATAATATTTTCTCAGATTTTCCCAAATTATCTATATGAATTGCAGTCATTGTAATTTTCCAGTGAAATAACTATTAGAGTACAATTGAAAGGTTTTTGTACAAACTGCCTATGATAACAGTATATTTAAAAAAAAAAAATAAAAAACTCAAACTGCACTCAAAATGCATGTTCCAAATTATTATGCACAGCAGAGTTTTCAACCTTTTCATTTTAATAAAGAACAAAAAAATGGTCATTTTTGAAATTATAAGCATTAGCAGGTTATTACAAACTGAAATCAAACCGTTTTCAACTCAAAACTTTATTCAAGGTGATGTTACATTTGCACATAGGACCCCTTGTTCGAAAGGAGCTTCTGAACTCTCTCGTCCATTGAATTTGTCAGGTTTTGGATGGTTTCTGCTTTAATTGTTTTGCATGAGGACAGAATACCCTCCCAGAGCTGTTGCTTAGATGTGAACTGCCTCCCGCCATCATAGACACTCCTTTTGATGATGCTCCAGAGGTTCTCAATGGGGTTGAGGTCAGGGGAGCATGGGTGCCACACAATAAGTTTGGCCCCTTTTATGCCCATAGCAGCCAGAGATGCAGATGTATTATGTGCAGCATGAGACGGGGCATTATCATGCATGAAATGATCTCGATGGTCCAGATGGATGGAGTGGAGGATGGCTGGTTGATGGACACCCCATGCAAACACAGCTACGGCGCTAACAAGGAGGAGGTGGAGTAATGTTTTGGGCTGGAATCATGGGGAGAGAGATTGTCGGCCCCTTTAGGATCCCTGAAGGGGTAAAGATGAACTCCATAATGTATGTTGAGTTTCTCAAACAGCACTTCCTTCCGTGGTTCAAGAAGAAGAACCGTGCATTCCGCAGCAAGATCATTTTCATGCATGATAATGCCCCGTCTCATGCTGCACATAACACATCTGCATCTCTGGCTGCTATGGGCATAAAAGGGGACAAACTTATGGTGTGGCACCCATGCTCCCCTGACCTCAACCCCATTGAGAACCTCTGGAGCCTCATCAAAAGGAGTGTCTATGATGGCGGGAGGCAGTTCACATCTAAGCAACAGCTCTGGGAGGGTATTCTGTCCTCATGCAAAACAATTGGAAGCAGAAACCATCCAAAACCTGACAAATTCAATGGACGAGAGAGTTCAGAAGCTCCTTTCGAACAAGGGGTCCTATGTGCAAATGTAACATCACCTACAATAAAGTTTTGAGTTGAAAACTGTTTGATTTCAGTTTGTAATAACCTGCTAATGCTTATAATTTCAAAAATGACCTTTTTTTTTTCTTTATTAAAATGAAAAGGTTGAAAACTCTGCTGTGCATAATAATTTGGAACATGCATTTTGAGTGCAGTTTGAGTTTTTTATTTTTTAAAAAATATACTGTTATCATAGGCAGTTTGTACAAAAACCTTTCAGTTGTACTCTAATAGTTATTTGACTGGAAAATTACAATGACTGCAATTCATATAGGTAATTTGGGAAAATCTGAGAAAATATTATTTGCATAATAATTTGGAACACAGTGTATATTTCCTTTAAAATAGAGCTTCTATTGCTAAACCTTTATAGATGTCAAGTAGTTTAACCCACCAATAATGCCTAGACCAACATCATAAAGTGGTGTCCAACCCTTAAAAATTTGACTCATATCTTGTTATTCACACTCCTGAATTGAAAAGGTTCAATTTTTTGGTATAAAAATGACACTTGCCAAAATGTATGACTTTCTCACCTGTTTAGTATGTCTTAGCCCCTTAAATGTGCTGTGGATCAGTAGTGGTCTAAGTCCTGAGACCCCCACCGATCGTTCATAAAATCACAAGCGTGCTCAGCAGGCTGAGGTTTTGCACAGAGCCATATAGAAGCCAATAAAGTTCCCCCAAATCTCTGTTTCCCTAATCTCTATCAATATGACCTGCGAATATAGAGAAATTCTGGTTAGGTGAAGCCAAAGCTGAAGTTGTCCTTTAAGATGTACAGTGCATGTGCAAGAAGTGCAGACATATTGACCTGGTTATGTGTCTACTGTCTGTAAAAAAATGGCTAATATGCTGAACATTTTATGTCTGGGTTTATCTGTATACCTGCCTCCTAAAGGTGTTCCCTGCCAGCTACTCTGTCACTGCCATCATTTTCCTGCAATGGGTTATCGCAGGTGGCACACCTAATGAAATAGAAGCATTGCAGGCGGCACACATAATAACTTTTGGATCTTGCAGGTGGCACTGTTATACCATGTGAAGTTTAGGAGCCTGACCTATAAAGGATACATTTGTTAGGAAGCCTCTGAGCAGTTTGTGTCTGGCTGAGGAGCATTGTCTGAGCAATAAGCTTCTCCTTTTGCCCTGGCTTAGGATATTGTTACAGTCTTCATCCGTAATAAGGACAGTATATTGTTTGCTGTCAGTCAAGTGTAAACCCAGAAAACGGAAATTAGCTAAATATGATGGAACACTGATAGTTACCAGATAGCAGGGATTTTCTGCTTTTTAGTAACAGTATCACATTCAGTTGGACACTCAGCGCTTGGTCTGGATTGCTCTTATTAAGTCCATTCTAGACATTTTGGTCATCAGTGAAAAGAACCATAAGGAATATGTGACCACAAAGGCATGAGGAAATGGTCTGCAAATGACAAAATAAGTTCACATCACCTGGCATAAATGCAAAAAGTAACATGGAGGGACCATGGTTGGAGATGGAGACGGCACAAATACATGGAACCCTACACCATCTGGAATGACGTAGTGCTGACACCTTACTTCATGATAATAATATGACTCATTCTGTAATGGTTATTCACCTGAAACGGGTTCATTCACAGGACACCCTGCTGGATCATGAGCCATGGAGCCTAGAGTCCATCAATCTGTCCACCCGTCCAGCTTCCTTCCTGCACCTGCTTGGGTTCCATGCATTTTCCAGCCAAGGTGAAATATTGGTTTCTTGTTAGGCTTTGCTTTATTTATTTTTACATATTCTTTTATTGCTTCCCTCTGGTGAATGTTTAGATTGGCTTTAGTTTTTTTTTAACTGGGCCAATACAAAAATAAAGGATATCGAGGGGATGAGCTCTGACAGCACAATAATACTGTACGTATTGATTGAGAAGGCAAAAATAGGTGGATCACATTCGGAGCATTGGCAAAGCTTTTTCATCCATAGCTACTAGTGTTGCGCGAATGTGCTCGGATAAGGTGTTATTCGAGCACGCTCAAGTCCTAACTGAGTGTCTTCGGCATGCTCATCTGATATGTTTGCATCGCCACAGATGTATGTCTCACGGCTTTTAGACAGCGGCAACACATGCCGGGATTGCCTAACAAACAAGCAATCTCTGCATGTGCTGCGGCTGTCTAACAGCCGCGAGATATGCAGCCAGTGGCGACGCGGACGTATATGACGAGCACGCTGAAGACACTTGGTTAGGACTCAAGCATGCTCGCATAACACCTTATCCGAGCACGTTCGCGCAACACTAAATAGATTTAAAGGGATCACCAGAATTCAAGAAATGATGTATCCACGAACACGTCTCAATAAGCGATTGATGCATGTAACATCCATGTGCTAAGTCAATGGACTTGTATTAGGTAAAACAGTCATCACTACAGTTCATGGTATTATCAATTATACAGTCGTCAGTGACTTTTGGGTTTTCAGAAGCCTCAATATACCCACCTACACCTGCAGTGCTAACTGTTCCCAGAGTGAGGTCATTGGTTTCTTGGCAGCTCCTTTATCAATGTAGTCTTGTTAATGTAATACCTTAAACTACCATGACCTTTCTGATTACCGTGTGCCCGTGATTCTGAAATTAGCTTCTAAGTCAAGATAGCAGATATGTACGCATTTTTCACATAAATATGATTATTTTCAAGACTTTTTATTATGTAAATATATGTAGATTCATGGTGACTTGCATCTTTTTCCTATGGAAAGAAAAAAAAAGAGATTCTATGAAGATTTTATTCTTTTCAACAAAAAGCATTACGGAACAAAAGCATTTCGTACATTGACAAACAGTGTGGACAAGATTATCCATTCACTTCTTAATTCATTTCTAGCTTTAAGCTGTTTCCTAAATACTGGTATTGGGATCAATAACCTACAGAAAACTCATGTCTATGGCTACATTTAGGCCTTATGTATGAAGACTAGGGAAGAGTGGTCTTATTGCCCATAGCAGTCAATCAAGTCTTATAATCTAATAAAATATGAACACTGATTGTTGTTGACAATGACTTTTTCACATATATGTGTGTACATCTCTCTCTCTCTCTATATATATATATATACAGTTATATGAAAAAGTTTGGGCACCCCTATTAATCTTAAGCTTAATGTTTTCTTAAAATTGGTGTTTTTGCAACAGCTATTTCAGTTTGATATATGTAATAACTGTTGGACACAGTAATGTTTCTGCCTTGAAATGAGGTTTATTGTACTAACAGAAAATGTGCTATCTGCATTCAAACAAAATTTGACAGGTGCATAAGTATGGGCACCCTTATCATTTTCTTGTTTTAAATACTCCTACCTACTTTTTACTGACTTACTAAAGCACTTTTTTTGGTTTTGTAACCTCATTGAGCTTTGAATTTCATAGCCAGGTGTATGCAGTCATGAGAAAAGCTACTTAAAGTGGCTACTTGCAAGTTGTTCTCCTGTTTGAATCTCCTCTGAAGAGTGGCATCATGGGCTCCTCAAAACAACTGTCAAATGATCTGAAAACAAAGATTATTCAACATAGTTGTTCAGGAGAAGGATATAAAAAGCTGTCTCAGAGATTTAACCTGTCAGTTTCCACTGTGAGGAACATAGTAAGGAAATGGAAGAACACAGGGACAGTTCTTGTTAAGGCCAGAAGTGGCAGGCCAAGAAAAACATCAGAAAGGCAGAGAAGAAGAATGGTGAGATCAGTCAAGGACAATCCTCAGACCACCTCCAGAGAGCTGC
The DNA here is from genome assembly GCF_046119375.1 of Phyllobates terribilis. Lineage (NCBI taxonomy): Eukaryota > Metazoa > Chordata > Amphibia > Anura > Dendrobatidae > Phyllobates > Phyllobates terribilis. The sequence continues at coordinate 876,565,006 of NW_027362761.1, forward strand.
AGCATCAACTTGCTGCAGATGGTGTCACTGTGCATCGGTCAACTATACAACGCACTTTGCACAAGGAGAAGCTGTATGGGAGAGTGATGCGAAAGAAGCCATTTCTGCAAGCACGCCACAAACAGAGTCGGCTGAGGTATGCAAAAGCACATTTGGAGAAGCCAATTTCTTTTTGGAAGAAGGTCCTGTGGACTGATGAAACCAAGATTGAGTTGTTTGGTCATACAAAAAGGCGTTATGCATGGCGTCAAAAAAACACAGCATTCCAAGAAAAACATTTGCTACCCACAGTAAAATTTGGTGGAGGTTCCATCATGCTTTGGGGCTGTGTGGCCAATGCCGGCACCGGGAATCTTGTTAAAGTTGAGGGACGCATGGATTCCACTCAGTATCAGCATATTCTTGACAATAATGTACAAGAATCAGTGATAAGGTTGAAGTTACGCAGGGGATGGATCTTTCAGCAAGACAATGATCCAAAACATCGCTCCAAATCTACTCAGGCATTCATGCAGAGGAACAATTACAATGTTCTGGAATGGCCATCCCAGTCCCCAGACCTGAATATCATTGAACATCTGTGGGATCATTTGAAGAGGGCTGTCCATGCTCGGCGACCATCAAACTTAACTGAACTGGAATTGTTTTGTAAATAGGAATGGTCAAAAATACCTTCATCCAGGATCCAGGAACTCATTAAAAGCTACAGGAAGCGACTAGAGGCTGTTATTTTTGCAAAAGGAGGATCTACTAAATATTAATGTCACTTTTCTGGTGAGGTGCCCATACTTATGCACCTGTCAAATTTTGTTTGAATGCAGATTGCACATTTTCTGTTAGTACAATAAACCTCATTTCAAGGCAGAAACATTACTGTGTCCAACAGTTATTACATATATCAAACTGAAATAGCTGTTGCAAAAACACCAATTTTTATAAAACATTAAGCTTAAGATTAATAGGGGTGCCCAAACTTTTTCATATAACTGTATACACAGTACAGACCAAAAGTTTGGACACACCTTCTCATTTAAAGATTTTTCTGTATTTTCATGACTATGAAAATTGTACATTCACACTGAAGGCATCAAAACTATGAATTAACACATATGGAATTATATACTTAACAAAAAAGTGTGAAACAACAGAAAATATGTCTTATATTCTAGGTTCTTCAGAGTAGCCACCTTTTGCTTTGATGACTGCTTTGCACACTCTTGGCATTCTCTTGATGAGCTTCAAGAGGTAGTCACCGGAAATGGTTTTCACTTCACAGGTGTGCCCTGTCAGGTTTAATAAGTGGGATTTCTTGCCTTATAAATGGGGTTGGGACCATCAGTTGTGTTGTGCAGAAGTCTGGTGGATACACAGCTGATAGTCCTACTGAATAGACTGTTAGCTGCTTTTTTCTTGCCATAATACAAATTCTAAGTAAAGATTAACGAGTGGCCATCATTACTTTAAGAAATGAAGGTCAGTCAGTGCGAAAGATTGGGAAAACTTTGAAAGTGTCCCCAAGTGCAGTTGCAAAAACCATCAAGCGCTACAAAGAAACTGGCTCACATGAGGACCTTCCCAGGAAAGGAAGACCAAGAGTCACCTCTGCTTCTGAGGATAAGTTTATCCGAGTCACCAGCCTCAGAAATCGCAGGTTAACAGCAGCTCAGATTAGAGACCAGGTCAATACCACACAGAGTTCTAGCAGCAGACACATCTCTTCAACAACTGTTAAGAGGAGACTTTGTGCAGCAGGCCTTCATGGTAAAATAGCTGCTAGGAAACCACTGCTAAGGACAGGCAACAAGCCGAAGAGACAAGTTTAGGCTAAAGAACACAAGGAATGGACATTAGACCAGTGGAAATCTGTGCTTTGGTCTGATGAGTGCAAATTTGACATCTTTGGTTCCAACCACCGTGTCTTTGTGCGATGCAGAAAAGCTGAACGGATGGACTCTGCATGCCTGGTTCCCACCGTGAAGCATGGAGGAGGAGGCGTGATGGTGTGGGGGTGCTTTGCTGGTGACACTGTTGGGGATTTATTCAAAATTGAAGGCATACTGAACCAGCATGGCTACTACAGCATCTTGCAGCGGCATGCTATTCCATCCGGTTTGCGTTTAGTTGGACCATCATTTATTTTTCAGCAGGACAATGACCCCAAACACACCTCCAGGCTGTGTTAGGGCTTTTTGACCAAGAACGAGAGTTATGGGGTGCTACGCCAGATGACCTGGCCTCCACAGTCACCAGACCTGAACCCAATCGAGATGGTTTGGGGTGAGCTGGACCGCAGAGTGAAGACAAAAGGGCCAACAAGTACTAAGCATCTCTGGGAACTCCTTCAAGACTGTTGGAAGACCATTTCCGGTGACTACCTCATCAAGAGAATGCCAAGAGTGTGCAAAGCAGTCATCAAAGCAAAAGGTGGCTACTTTGAAGAACCTAGAATATAAGACATATTTTCAGTTGTTTCACACTTTTTTGTTAACTATATAATTCCACATGTGTTAATTCATAGTTTTGATGCCTTCAGTGTGAATGTACAATTTTCATAGTCATGAAAATACAGAAAAATCTTTAAATGAGGTGTGTCCAAACTTTTGGTCTGTACTGTATGTGTGTGTGTATATATATATATATGTATATATAGTCTATTTGAGACATACTTGGCAGCTTATATATATATATATATATATATATGTTGCCACATTTTTCTCAAATAGACACAAAGGGCCTTGCATATATTCATGTGCATGTGTGTATTGTAGGAAAGCAGAAGGTAAGGTGCTGAATGGCAGGTATATGTCACCGAAGCGGCTGGCATCGGTCATATAAAGCCTGTACCAGTAGCACTAGGTTACTGAGAGGGTTTCTATTTGACTGGATTTTGTGTACGGGATTTGAAAGAAACCAAAAGAGCCTGGGTGGGGAAGGTCTCTCCCATACGCTCCCATACTCCAGTCCAGATCTTACAGGCATAATGACAGGCAGCTGGTTAGCTTAGCAGAGTGTGTTGTGGTGAAGCTGGAGAAAGACTGTCAATGGTGGTGTCAAGCAAGTTGTGGGAAAGACTTAGTGCAACACAAAGGGAAGAGGGAAAGGAAGCCCAGACTCTAGGGAAAGGGGGGAGTGGAGACCTCCTGGCTGATAGAATAACTCCCTGTTTCCCCTAATGTCCCTATATTGGCTCTTCACCAATCGCCGCACGCGTTCCTCGTCCTGTCTTTCCCTTGCATTTGGCTAAGGCTAGGCAAGGGAGGAGATGAGCACTAGTCGATCCCCACTGACACTAAAGACAAGAAGTGGGGACAAACAAAGGGGAATTGCTTAGCTTTAGATGACTCCAGACAACTGCGCACACGTCCTCAACACCAGAGAGGAAGAAGTACTGCTCTTCCTCAAGCTTTCACAAGGAGTAATGAATATCGCCGGCACCTCCCTCTGGAACACAGCAGGTATTTATACACCCAGGGAAGGGTGTTAATTAGCCAGAGGAAGGTAGCCGCTGGGTCCTAGAGACAGCCTCTAAGAAGATGTCTGCAATGCCAAACGTAAAGATCCCTTGCAACCCACTGCAGGGCGATTGTCTGTCACTTCTAACACACCCGTGACAGTACCCCCCATCCCTCTATGAGTGGCCTCCGAACACTTAGGACCGGATTTCTCAGGATAAGAGGTGTGGAATAAACGAACCAACCTGGGAGCATTCACCTCTGATGCTGAAACCCACATCCTCTCCTCTGGAGCACAACCCTTTCAGTGCATCAAGTATTGTAGAGAACGACGTTGGAGACGAGAATCTGCAATCCTCGAAACCTGGAACTCCAGATTATCATCAACCATTACTGGGGGTGGTGGTAGAGGTGAGGGCTCAAGAGGTTCCACATACTTCTTGAGTAAGGACCTATGCAACACTTTGTGGACCTTAAGGGCCTTGGGAAGTTCTAGATGAAACGCTGCTGGGTTAATGACGGCGGTTATTTTATAGGGACCAATAAACCTAGGTCCCAGCTTCCAAGAAGGAACTTTCAATCTTATATTCCTGATAGATAACCACACAAAGTCATTCCCATTCAGGTCCGGACCTGGCAAGCATTTTCTGTCAGCCATTCGTTTATACCTGTCTCCCATGATCTTTAAATTACTCAGAACACCCTGCCATACCGAGGAGAGCGATGATGCAAACCGTTCCTCCTCAGGAACTCCTGAAGCTCCTCCCCCACTAAAGGTACCAAACTGTGGGTGATAACCTAACCGTATGCTCCGAAGAACGGTGAGCTGCCAGTGGATTCTTGATAATGATTATTAACCCCTTTACAACCCAAGGTGGTTTGCACGTTAATGACCAGGCCAATTTTTACAATTCTGACCACTGTCACTTTATGAGGTAATTACTCTGGAACGCTTCAACGGATCCCCCTGATTCTGAGATCTTTTTTTCGTGACATATTGTATTTCATGTTTGTGGTAAAATTTCTTCGATATCACTTGCGTTTATTTGTGAAAAAATGGAAATTTGGTGAAAATTTTGAAAATTTTGCAATTTTCAAAATTTTAATTTTTATTCCCTTAAATCAGAGAGATATGTCACACAAAATAGTTAATAAACAACATTTCCCACATGTCTACTTTACATCAGCACAATTTTGGAACCAAATTTTTTTTTATTAGGGAGCTATAAGGGTTTAAAGTTGATCAGCGATTTCTCATTTTTCCAACAAAATTTACAAAACCATTTTTTTAGTGACCACATCATGTTTGAAGTCACTTTGAGGGGTCTTTATGACAGAAAATACCCAAAAGTGACACCATTCTAAAAACTGCACCCCGCAAGGTGCTCAAAACCACATTCAAGAACTTTATTAACCCTTCAGGTGCTTCACAGTAATTTTTGGAATGTGGAAGAAAAAAATTAACATTTAACTTTTTTCACAAAAATGTTACTTTAGACCCAAGTTTTTTTATTTTCGCAGGGGTAACAGGAAAAATTGGACCCCAAAATTTATTGTGCAATTTCCCCTGGGCACGCAGATACCCCATTTGTGGGGAAAAATTACTGTTTGGGCGCACGGCAGGGTTCGGAAGGGAAGGAGCACCATTTGACTTTTTGATTGTAAAATTTGCTTGAATAATGAGCGGACGCCATTTTGCGTTTGGAGAGCCCCTGATGTGCCTAAACAGTGGAAACCACCCACAAGTGACACCATTTTGGAAACTAGACCCCTCAGGGAACTTATCTAGATGTGTGGTGAGCATCTTGAACCCCCAGGTGCTTCACAGAAGTTTATAACATTGAGCCGTAAAAATACAATTTTCACATTTTTCCCACAAAAATGTTTTTCAGCCCCCACTTTTGCATTTTCATAAGGGTAACAGAAGAAATTGCACTATGCAGTTTGTTGTGCAATTTCTCTTGAGTTAGCAGATACCCCATATGTGGGGGAAAACCACTGTTTGGACGCACGGCAGGGTTCGGAAGGGAAAGAGCGCCATTTGACTTTTTGATTATAAAATTTGCTTGAATAATTATCAGATGTGCCCCTGATGTGCCTAAACAGTGGAAACCCCCCACAAGTGACACCATTTTTGAAACTAGACCCCTCAGGGAACTTATCTAGATGTGTGGTGAGCACCTTGAACCCCCAAGTCCTTTGCAGAAGTTTATAACATGGAGCCGTAAAAATAAAAAAATCAAACTTTTTCCCCAAAAATCCCCAATTTTTTTTATTTTCACAAGGGTAAGAGGAGAAAATGGGCCCCAAAAACTTTTGTGTAATTTCTCCTGAGTACGCCAATACCCCATATGTGGGGAAAATACAGTGTTTAGGCGCACGGCTGAGTTCAGAAGGGAAGGAGCACTGTGTGACTTTTTGAACGCAAAATCGGCTGGAATCGAGACCGGACGCCATGTTGCGTTTGGAGAGCCCCTGATGTGCCTAAATAGTGGAAACCCCCACAAGTAACCCCATTTTGGAAACTACACCCCTCAATGATTTTATCAAGGGGTATAGTGAACATTTTGAACCCAGAGGTATGACACGGAATTTGATAACATTAGGTCATCATATTGAATAAGTTGTCATTAGTCTTGAGCGCAAGTGCTCACTACCTGAGTTTGCATCGGGTACTTAGGTATTCACCATGTATCGCGGGTGCTCTAGTCCCCGCCCGCATGTTTCACGGTTATTAGACACCCAAAAAAAAACATGCGGGGATTGCTTGTGCATGGCAGGCAATCCCCGCAAGGTTTTTTTGGCCGCGAAGCATATGGGGCGGAGACTCGAGCACCCGCGATACTCAATGCATACCAGAGCACCCGATGCAAACTCAAGTAGCGAGCACTTGCTCAACACTAGTTGCCATATCGTCATCTTTTTTTTTTTTTACTTTTGAAAAAAAAACAACCCTAACACCAACCCCAGCCCTAGCGTTTATTTTTTACGCCGTTCCTAGTGCCGTATAAGTGATTAGGCGACCTTATTCTTCGGGTCGGTGCGACTACAGAGATACCAGAATGATATCGGGCTTTTATGATTGACAGCTGTCACACACTAAAAGACACATATTTTGTAAAATCTAGTTTTTGCATCGCCATATTTTGAGAGCTATAATTTTTCCATATTGTGGCCGACAGAGTCATGTGACAGCTTGTTTTTTGCGGGATGACTTGACGTTGTTATTGGTGCCATTTTCAGGCATGTGACATTTTTTGATCGCTTTCTATTCCGGTTTTTGGAAGGCAGAATAAACAAAAACCAACAATTCAGGAATTGTTTTTTCTTAATTTTTTTATTCTGCTCTGCGTGTGGTAAAATTGATAAGGTAGCTTTATTCTTCGGGTCAGTACGTTTACGGCGGTACCACATTTATATTGTTTTTCTATGTTTTGGCGCTTTTACACAATAAAAGCTATTTTATGTAAAAAAATATTTTTTTGTATTGCTTTATTCTGAGAGCTATAACTTTTTTATTTTTCAGCTGATGGAGCTGTATGGTGGCTTACTTTTTGCGGGACGAGATTACGTTTTCAGCGGTACCATTTTTATTTATATTCGTCTTTTTGATCGCGTGTTATTCCATTTTTTGTTTGGCAGTATGATGATAAAGCATTGTTTTTTGCTTCGTTTTTTATTTTATTTTTTTACCGTGTTCACTGAAGGGGTTAACTCGTGGGACAATTTTATAGGTCAGGTCGTTCCGGACGCGGCGATACCAAATATGTGTACTTTTATTGTTTGTTTTGTTTTTTCATAATATTTATTGATGGGTACATTATATTTTTATTTTTTGTGGATTATCTTGTTTTATTTTTTATTAAATATTTTTCCAACTTTTTTTTTTTTTTTTTTCACTTTCTGACAGTTTTTTTATTTGTTTACTTTGTCCCACTATGGGACTTTCACTTTTTTTATTCTGATCGCCTGCATAGCATAGGAATGGAGCTCTGTAACTGAACCCAGGGGAGAAAGGAAAAAAAAAGGCCTACACCCAAAAACACACAGAGAAAAAAACAAAACAAAGTGTCAATGTCAAGCAAGTTGTGGGAAAGACTTAGTGCAACACTTAGTGCAACACAAAGGGAAGAAGGAAAGGAAGCCCAGACTATAGGGAAAGGGGGGAGTGGAGACCTCCTGGCTGATAGAATATCACCCTGTCTCCCCTAACATCCCTATATTGGCTCTTCACCAATCGCAAACAAAGGGGAATTGCTTAGCTTTAGACGACTCCACACAGCTGCGCACACGTCCTCAACACCAGAGAGAAAGAGGTACTACTCATGCTCAAGTCTTCACAAGGAGTAACGAATATCGCCGGCACCTCCCTCTGGAACACAGCAGGTATTTATACACCCAGACTAGGGTGTTAATTAGCCAGAGGAAGGTAGCCGCTGGGTCCTAGAGACAGCCTCTAAGAAGATGTCTGCAATGCCAAACATAAAGATCCCCTGCAACCTACTGCAGGGCGATTGTCTGTCACTTCTGACACACCCGTGACAGTACCCCCCCTCCCTCTTCGAGTGGCCTCCGGACACTTATGTCATAAGGTCATATGTAGACCACACTGCCCATGGTTTTTTTAGGGGTAGAACAATGAATTTTTTAAAAAAGTTTTCTGTTTGCTGTGTTGAATAAAGTACCAAATATAATTAATTACTGTATGACTATTTCATGTAATTTCTATAATTTAACAAAGGGAGGAATTATTGATGTTTTTGATTTGATTGGGTTACTCCTTGTGCATAGTTATTGGATCTATGTATCCATTTTTTTCTAATTAGCCTCTAAGAAGATGCAATGCCAAACGTAGAGATCTCCTGCAACCCACTGCAGGGCGACTGTCTGTCAATTATGACACACCCATGACAGGTGGACAGTCTATGCTAGAGCCTGAAAAGTGTCTGGAATACCAAATTAGTGAGACCGTTTTAATTTACTTTTTTTTGATTTGTCATGGGTTCAGGCACAAGAAACCTTCCAGGAGATTTGCCAAATCTTTAAGGTCTCCCCTTTTTCCTGGGGCCTTCATTACCGAAACAGGTATCCTACAATAAATATATACACTATGACAATAAATGCCTTGTTTTAAAGGAGGTTTAAATTATTAAAAGTTATATCTAATCTCTAGGATAGGGAATTACTGTTTACTGGGGGTCCAGCTGCTCTGCACAGCCCTGATGGGATAATTGGGCAAACTGTGTTCAGAGCCCTAGAGATCAGTGAGTTATAGGATACTGTTAATCATGAAAAACCCTTTAATGCAAGTAGATTTTACACAAACAGGCAAAGTATTTTTGCAGTACACTGTTGGTTGACTGAACTTTGATATTGTAGTAGGTGATGATATCATTTCGGGAAAACCTGGAGACTTCCTGTTTCATTTTTTTCTCAAAAAGACTTGAAAACGTAAAGAGAACCTCTGGAGGTCATGAACCTGCACATACTTGTCATCTGAGCTTCCTTGGAGATAGTATGGAATACTCTACATATAACAAATGTGTATGAAGCTAAGAGTCATTGAAATGTAAGTGACTGTGGTAAGATAAGATCCACAATCGTGTTGAGACAGGTACAACAGAGACTACTAGAGATGGTGGAAGCTAGGAATGCAGGACCTGCTGGGATAGATTTTTCTTCACGCCTCTTGAGTGGCAGCCCTAGAATTGTTGGCTCTCACGTTTTGGAAAATGTGCTTGATATTTTCAAGATTTTAATTAAAATTGTGTAGTAGCCAGAGACAAATATGACATCTGGCTGCTCATTGTCAGTGTATTTAAATATGACATAAGTGAATTCAGGTGACTGATGTACATATATTATGGTTCCTGTGGTTCCTCAGGGGGACATCTGAGCTTGTTGCAGGTTTGTGTATTGACTTGGATTTACTTGGGAAGAAAATGCTGCCAGGGAATTCTCTCTTGTAAGAATACAGGTTTCTTATGACAGTAGAGTCTTGAGAGAAGTCAGAGGTGGCCTTTTTAATTGAGGCACATTGATTTACACCATGCCATGTACATACAGGCCATGTAGTGGGTCAAACTGTTCTGACTAGGGTTGTCTTCAGAAATGCATTTCATAAATTGGATCATTTATTGCAGAATTGCTCAGGATGTTTTCTTTTGATTGTTTTTACCACTTTCTTTTGAAGAACTAAGAGGACATTATTTTCCAGTCATACATATGCATGCTGCTTGTCATAGCTCATGCAAGTTTTCAGTGTTCATTTTTCGTTCCCATGTTTTAAGGCAGTGTGGACCTCTAATATGTAGCGTAGTAGTAGTAGATCAATGAGTTTATGCTATGATTCGGCAAGCAGCTATCATTATTCTATAATGTTTAATGTGTTTTGGGGTCACCAGACTCTTTCCCCGTTGACAGACATTGACATTAAGAAGAAATGGGCATCTTTGATTTCATGTTGAGGTACAAGCCAGTGCCAGAGGAGTGTAGCAGTTGACCCTTTGTTCCCATTGAAAAAGCAATGCATATGGCTTGCAAACATTTACACCACCTTGGCATTTCTCGTGTTTTTTGTGTTTTGCTACCTCACAACCTGGAAATTCACTTCTTTTTATGAGGGTTTGCATCAGTTCATGTAAAGAACATGCCTACAACTGTGAACATTTGGTTTTCTTTTTATTGTGAAGCAAACAACAAATAGAACAAAATAACTGTATACTTCAATGTGCATAACTATTCACCCCCTAAAGTCAGTACTTTGTAGAGCCTCCTTTTGCGGCAATTGCTGCAAGTTGCTTTGGATAAGTCTCTATGAGATTTTCACACATTGACACTGCATTTTTGCCCATTCCTCAAGGCAAAACAGCTCCACCTCCTTCAAGTTACATGGTTTCCTCTGTTGAACAGCAATCTTTAAGTCTGACCACATATTCTCAATTAGGTTCAGGTCGGGGCTTTGATTAGGCAACTCCAAAATACATTTCCCCTTAAGCCACTCGAGTGTTACTTTAGCAGTATATTTTGGGTCATTGTCTTGTTGGAAGGTGAATCTCTGCTCCAGTCTCAAATTGCTGACAGACTAAAATGGGTTTTGCTCAAGAATATCTCTGTATTTTGCACCATCCATTTTCCCTGTCCCTGCTGCCAAAAAACATCACCACAGCATGATGCTGCCACCACCATGTTTCACTGGTGTTCTTAGGGTGATGAGCTGTGTTGGTTTGGCGCCAGACATAACGTTTACCTTGGTGGCCAAAAAGTTCAATGTTGGACTCATCGGACCACAACACCTTCCTCCATACATTTGGTGGGTCTCCCATGTGTCTTTTGGCAAACTCAAAATGAGCCTTACAATTTTTGTGTGTAAGTTTTTTTTCTGCCCACTCTTCTATAAAGGCCACCTCTATGGAGTGTATGGTTTATTGTGGTTGTATGGACAGAAACTTCGGTGTCTGCTTGGGAACTCTGCAGCTCCTTCACGGTTACCTTTGGTCTCTGTGCTGCCTCTCTGATTAATGCCCTCCTTGCCCGAACTGAGAGTTTTGGTGGGCAGCCCTCTATTGCCTGGGTTGTTGTGGTACCATATGCTTTCCATTTGATGATGCTCCGAGGGACCATCAGAGATTGGGATATTTTTTATAACCCAACCCTGACTTGTATTTCTGAACAACTTTGTCCCTGACTTGTTTGGAGATCTCCTTGATCTTCATGGTGTTGTTTGGTTAGTGGTGCCTCTTGCTTAATGGTGTTGCAGCCTCTGTTTCCTATCAGAAAAGGTGTGTACACACTGGCAGACAATGTGACACTTAGATTGCACACAGGTGGACTTCCTTTCACTAATCATGTGACTTATGAAGGTAATTGCTTGCACCAGAAATTTTTAGGGGCTTCATCGCAAAAGTGGTGAATACATATGCACATACCAATTTTTAGTTATTTGATACCATAATTTAATTTATGCCTATATTTTCTCACTTCACTTCACCAATTTAGACTATTTAGTGCTGATGTATCACGCACAAATCAGATCACAAAAATATTTAAACACGGGTTTATGGAACTAAATTACTATGCAAAGAGCATGCTGCAGTTAAAAGGGAGCAGTGGCTCTAAAATAGAGTAAACTAATGAACTACTTACTCACATGTAATTGTGTGGCTGCTGTTTTATCGTGAATGTGAAATAATACATTTAGGCCTCATTTCCACCTATCTGGCCATCTGGCTTATTTTCTTCTTCAGCATGTCTGTCAAACAGCAGAGGATGCAAGTTACTCACCGTTTCTATCTTCCTATTTTTCTTTTTCTGCCTTTGTTTTTTTACCATTGATACATTGGTTGCTACTAATCATTGCTTTTATGAGTAACACTATTTTTGATCATTGTATCTGGGTGTATTCTTTATGTGATCTGAGGCATGTGTTCTGGAGGGGTCAGCTTATTTTAGTATGTTAAAATAGGTAAAAAGCCAAGGGGGTGAATACTATTTCAAGCCACTGTAGTAAGAGATATTGGCCAATAGTTAACTTGATAGGGTTATCCCAGAATGATCCATATTTCTTAACTTCCTTCACCATCTTAATAATTAAAAATATATTTTTATTTGCCCTTCAACACTTATTACAATATTTTTGGCCCCTGGTTTCTCCATTCCAAATGTTTGAGTTGATATGCCAGCTGATGGCCATTTTCTGATAAGCCATGAGAAAGAGCCCTGATGTAATAAACTGGGTGTGCAGAGGGAGAGCCATAGCTATAGGAAACTGGTTATGATAGATTGTGCATGCATGGCATGGGCAGGACAGAGGAACCGTGTATGTCACACAACGCTCAGCGTGAAGGACGCTCACTATAGTAAACTTCTCAGAACCTGCCGCATTTTTTGAATCTGTAGCATGTCACTTCTTTCAGCCTTTTTCAGCCTTTTTGAAGTGTTTTTATACCCATAGAAAGCAACGAGAAAATGAAAAAATGCTGCAAAAACACAATAGTTTTTGGTGAATAAAGTTAATTTTTTTAAACATATATAGTAGATAAAGTTAACATCTAATCAATCTGCACCCAAAAACACTGGATAAAAATAGGGTGAAAACGCTGTAAAACGTACTTTTTGAAGGTAGCATTTTTACTACCAAGAGAGGAGGATTTGGCTGCAGAAAAAAACACAGCAAAAACACTGCGGGCTCATGCTCAGCCTGGGCCCAAACTGTATGAGACAGGATGATTTCCAAGGCTGGATAAATAGTTTTCATTGCTTAGCTGTGAATAGTATTATATCTGTCCTATATTCATGCTCTTTGTGTAAGCAAGACTGTTTCCATTTACTGACAGCAAACAGAGATCTTGAGAAATGTATACCCAAAATATATTAGGAATATTTTATTATGCCACGGTTAATTGTTTTGTGCATAAACCATGGAAAACCCTTTGTTTCATACACTTGTGAATACATTAGAGTGGTCTGCATTTTTTTTTACTTACAGACTTCATTTAAATGAGAGTGACGAGTGACTATAACGGGCTATTCTGCAGGAATACGAGCTGGTTACCAAAAATACTATGGAAAGAGCATGCTGCAGTTAAAAGGGAGCAGTGGCTCTAAAATAGAGTAAACTAATGAACTACTTACTCACATGTAATTGTGTGGCTGCTGTTTTATCGTGAATGTGAAATAATACATTTAGGCCTCATTTCTACCTATCTGGCCATCTGGCTTATTTTCTTCTTCAGCATGTCTGTCAAACAGCAGAGGATGCAAGTCACTCACCACCGTTTCTATCTTTCTTTTTCTGCCTTTGTTTTTTACCATTGATACATTGGTTGCTACTAATCATTGCTTTTATGAGTAACACTATTTTTGATCATTGTATCTGAGTGTATTCTTTATGTGATCTGAGGCATGTGTTCTGGAGGGGTCGGCTTATTTTAGTATGTTAAGTGTGTATTTAATTTTTTTTTACATGAAAAACATGCGGTTAGCATGTGTCCACACTGTGCAGTTTTACTTTATTTTAACTTGATATTGATGCACAATTGATCATTTGGAGCAGGGTCAATATGTGATTTGTAATTGCAAAATAACGAAAGAGCAGTGCACTTGTAGGTACTTCAACGTCTGAATGCTGATCACACTTAAACAACACAATGTAACTCTAAGTCAATAACACGTCTGAAATCAACCTGTCCAATTATGCAGCAACACTGATTGTGAATCAATTTCTCCTGTTGTTGTGCAAATGGAACAGGTAGAAATGATAGGAACTTATCAAGACAGAAAGGAGTGGGTCTGCAGGGGATGACCACAGAGCATTTCTCTGTTCTCATCCTTTTTGGCTGTGTTTTGGTTACTTTTGCATTTTGTCATTGGCGTTGTCGCATTAGGTGGTGTCTACAACCCACAGAAGTTGCTCAGGTAGTGCAGCTCATCCAAGATGGCACATCAATGCGAGCTATGGCAAGAAGGGTAGCTGTGTCTGTCAGCATAGTGTCCAGACCATGGAGCAGATGCCAGGAGTCAGGCCAGTACACGAGAAGACGTGGAGTGGGCCGTAGGAGCACAACAACCCAGCAGCAGGACCGCTGCCTCCTCCTTTGTGCAAGGAGGAACAGGAGGAGCACTGCCAGAGCCCTGCAAAATGACCTCCAGCTGGCCACTAACATCCATGTGTTTGCTCAAACTGTCAGAAACAGACTCCATGAGGGTGGAATGAGAGTTCGATATCCACAAGTGGGTGTTGTGCTTACAGTCTAACACCGTGCAGGGCGATTGGCATTTGCCAGAGAACACCAAGATTGGCAGATTCCACACTGGCGCCCTGTACTCTTCACGGATGAGAGCAAGTTCACACTGAGCACATGTGACAGAGTCTGGAGAAGCCATGGAGAACGTTCTGCTGGAGCACATCTGGGACATCATGTCTCACTCCATCCACAAACGTCACGTTGCACCACAGACTGTCCAGGAGTTGGCGGATGCTTTAGTCCAGGTCTGGGAGGAAATCCTTCAGGAGAACATCCGCCACCTCATCAGGAGCATGCCCAGGCGTTGTAGAGATGTCATACAGTCACGTGGAGGCCACACACAATACTGAGCATCATTTCCTTGTCTTGACGCATTTCCACTGAAGTTAGATCAGCCTGTAATTTGATTTTCCACTTTGATTTTGAGTATCATTCCAAACCCAGACCTCCATGGGATATTAATTTTGATTTACATTGATCATTTTTATGTTTTATTGTTCTCAATGCATTCCACTATGTAATGAATAAAGATTTGTAACTGGAATATTTCATTCAGTCATATCTAGGATGTGGTATTTTAGTGTTCTCTTTATTTTTTTGAGCAGTGTAGTACTATTACTAATAAACCACTTTATTTTACTCAAAAACCTGGAACTGCACTATGTCCCTTATCGCTAAGAAGTGGCATTATATAAAGCCACAGGACAAAAGCAACACCGACTGCTTTGAACCATCTGGATGCTGTTGCACTTATGTGATAAATGTGGAGGATATTAGATGAGACAATTGCTGAATACTCAAGTGATGAATTGCACCCTTCATTTCAAGGATATTAATTACACCATGGTGTCAGGGCTGTGAACTCTTATTTTTCCTCTATTTGACTTATTTGTTGGACTTTAGGACTTAGCCCATTTATTTGCAGCAGTTCCAATGAGGTTAATTGACTCATGTGACAAAACATCTATGTTTACAGGTCAGAAACTGATGCAAGACCTGATCCCATAGTTTTTTAGGGCATCCTTCACATTCATCACTTCACTTGTAGTATTCGACCCTTAGGGTATGTGCACACGATGCAGAAATGAAGCAGAAAATTTCTGCATCATTTCTGCATCGCCCTGGCAGAAAAAACGCATGCGGATTGTACATGCGTTTTTCCTGCGGAATACATGCGGATTCACATGCGTTTCGGCATGCGGATTGACAAGCGCTTTCCAGGCGATTTTAGCATCACTTGGAAAGTGCTTGACAACTAGGTCACACTATATAAATCCATGCATGGATTTATATAGTGTGACCGTATAAGAATGTTTAAAAATAAAAAAATAAAGCTATACTCACCCTCTGATGGCCCGGTGTGTGCTGCCGCGTTCGTTCCTGGCTTGTTCCTGGCTGCCGGGATATTGCGAGACACTGCGCTGAAGGGCCTGCGGTCACATGACTGTGACGTCACCGAAGGTCCTTCAGTCTTGCACGCGAGCAGAGGGAAGGAGACCGGGGGCCGTCAGAAGGTGAATATATCTTTATTTTTTATTTTATTCTTGTTTTACAGCTTTTTAAATGGTACCTGGGTGTGGAGGAGAGTCTCCTCTTCTCCACAACGCCGCATTTACGCAAAATTAATTGACATGCTGCGGATTTTTGAGCGCAGCGTTTACGCTGCGGAAAAATCCACATCATGGGCACAGCACATGCGGATTTCAATTGGGGAACATTGCTGCCCTTCTACCATGCGTTTTTAATGCTTTTCCGTGGCGTTTACGCAGCTGCAAAAATGCCGCGGAAACGCATTAAAAACGCATCGTGTGAACTCAGCCTTAAAGGAGCCATATCAGAAAACGCTGCATGTTGAGCTCATAAATGTTGCAGAGTAGAAACTGGTAAAAATTCCCGATGACAACTGATGCTGTTTTGACAGCAATTGTCATCAACTGAGGCACAACAAAACTGATCCAGATGGCTTGTGTAACATCCATGCCTGTATTCACTCCTTCGGCTTCTGTTCATTGCCGAAAAATGCTGGACAAAAATGCAGTAATTGTTAGTATTCTGGAAATAGTGGTATCCTCCAAGGCACTAGAATTGTGGGTTAATTTCTGACATCGTTGTCTCATTAAAGAAGCTCTCCTATCAAAGTTTTTATCCTTTTAATATATTGCAATCATCATATTATATAGCACTGTGTACTTACAATTGCTCATTTTGCCTTTCTACTCAGCTAATTATTCTCTTTTCTCTGCTCTATGTAGAAACAGAAAGTGTCTTGTGCCTACAGAAATCATTCCTCTCTTCAACTCCTGACCCAGCTGCTCCGCCCCTCCACCTGCCATTGACTTTTGCTGTGACTGATGAGTCATATAGGGAAAATTTACCTCCTAGAGCTCAGAAGGATTCCGCTAGTCAGTTTTTAATCACATGATGTAACAGACTTAATGGAAAACAGATGAATTAGCTGGGTAGAAATTCAAAATGAGCAATTGTAAATATGTAGCACCCTGAGGATTCGGCTGCTACAGGGGTATTACACCTCACGCCAGAGGTGTGGTATTCCACTCCCGGGTAAGGATGGAGTGTGGAACTGAGCTAGTAGGCTGCATGCACTACATACATCCCATTTCCGGGGGACAGAACGACGGTACTCCCACCAGTATATGTGCAGGTACGACTGCGTCTGTCCCTGGCTGGAGTGGGAGAGGGGTGGAACATCCCAGTAGTGTAGGGGCAGATAGGGGGAGCAGTCTGGGTAAGGCTAGGAGCTCATTGGGTGCTGGTCACCTGAGCTCACACATAGAGGGAGTATATAAGGTGGGCACCATCTTAGATCAGGGTCAGTCTGTCAGAGTTTAGCCTGAGGAGCAGAGCAGAGAAGCTCAGCCAGAAGGGCTGACAGGGAGTTGTGGTTCCGGCTGGGCCCAGCTCCAAGGCCAAGTCTGAGAGAGAGAGAGGAGTCAGAAGGACCCAGAGAGAAGAAGAAGGAACCCCAAGACCCCAGAATACAAACAGCAGGGTGAAGGGTTGGCACCCAGGGTACCGGATCCCAAGCTGGCAGAGAGAAAAGCACACCTTAGCCAGGAACCGGAGGTCGTGGGCAGGATCTGCCACGACCCTCACCAAATCCACTAGAAAGGCATACCAAGCATAGGGTCAGGGAGCCCAGAGGAGGCTTGACCAACAAGAGACCCGAGGGAGCCGGACATAAGTGGATCCCTGGTGGGAACGGCCAGTAGAAAGGACAGTCAGAAAGGAGCTCAGGACCACGCTCCAGAATTGCTTGGGGGTTGGCCGAGTCCAGGACCTGGTGGACGCAGCACGGCTCGGGTGGTCGCTTCAGGCCAGAGTGACCATAAGAACACCCGGAAGTAAAAACCCCTGAACTGCACAGCCCGACTCTGAGTCTTCTTGCTTGATCATCCTGCACCTTCACAACCACCATCCTCTACATCTGACCCCCTGAGGCTATACCCCTCCCGTTGGGGGTTATACTACCACAGCTGCATACATACCACCAGCCTCAGCGGACCCTTCTGCAGCGGCGGCCTTTTGACCGCAAATCAACGGGTGGCGTAGTCGACACTAAGAACAACTAATAACATCTGTAAAGACTGCCACACACTGAGTTTGACACCCTGGGCACGGACCGGGTCGCCGCCACTCGGAGACTACAACCCCCATCAGATCCGGCTCCGGGTAATCCCCAAACAGCACTGGCCCAGGGGGCGCGTCAACTTTGGCGTAGTCGGCAGGATTTCGTGCCCGCAACCACCGGGTACTGCGTGCCTGAAGAAAAGTTCAAATTTACCTCAAGAAGAAGTCTCCCGCCGGTTCCAGAGGGTCCCCGCCATGGGACGCCATCACGGATCGTTTCCCGCCGGTTGCCCGCCATCTGCAGCTTTTTCCCGCCATCCACGGAGTTTCCCGCCACTGGGAGACGATTCCCGCCATTTCCAGAAGATTTCCCGCCTTGGAAGAGCGGACGCCATTATGGGCGTGCCAGAGGGTGGCAAGAGGTCACCTCCCATCGTGGGCCAGGCCAAGGAATGGCGCCAAAAGCGGAAACCGCCCCCACCAACGGAGACTGTGATGCTAGAGATGTCCATCAGCGTGAGAGAACTGCCCCTGGAACTGACAATCACAAAGTTGCCCCGGGACCACCTTCAATGGGGGCGGAGACAGAACAAAAGAGAGAAGATGGGAGCAGCTTGGAGGAGTCTGGAGGAGCCGTACCCGGAGATGGAGGGAGAGGCAGGAAACACCACCGACCCAGTGGTCAGGAGCCTGTTGCAAGCGACAACCCCAGAAGGCCTGGTGGAGATCCTGGCACAGCTCCCCCGAGACCGGGAGCGTGCACAGACCGCACTGGAGGGCTTGGCTCAGAGGATGGCCCGAGTGCAGCGGGACGTACTGGCCGCATGGAGCAGAGAGATGGCCCAGCAGGCTGGAACCCGCCAGGGAAGCACGCCACCCACAACAAGGAGCATGTCCGCCTCTGAGGATGGTGCAGGAGGAGTGAAGGCCGGAGACGGCGCCGAAGAGGGAGCTGAACAGATGGAGGCAGGTAAAGGGGACGTCACTACCCCGAGCCGAGAAACCGCGTGCCTGCCCCAGCTCCCCGTCGCAGAGCCCGAAATTCCCCCTGCCGTGCCCGTCGCTGCATCGTCGCCGCTCCAGACAAGGCCTCAAGCAGAAGCCGCGGCCGCGACCCCTGTGACGTCACGCGCCTCAACCCTGAGCGCGGCAAAGCAGGAAACACCACCGGCCTGGTCGCAAGGTCCAGTACCCCCGGGCGCCGCAGTACCAACAGCGCCCTCTACCTCCACTGAGCCACCGGCCTGGTCGCTGGGCCAAGTAACCCCGGGCGCCGCCGTCTTCACGGTGCCCTTTACGTTCAGGGTACCCCAGGCCTGGTCACAAGGCCTGGCGAACCCGGGCGCTGCTTCCACCACCGCGCCCTCAACATCTAGAGTGCCGCACCTGGGTGAAGACTTGTTTGCCCAGCACACTTGCCCGGATGGGCAGCCCCTTATATGGCCACCGGAGTACTACCAACTGGAACTCCAAAAAGCAAGGCCCCTGTGCGAGCCCCTGATTCCGGCTCCGAAGCCCGTTAAGAGGACCCCGCTCCCGCTGGAAGAAGCGCAGTTCGAGTGGGACCCCACCGGAGGAGACCTCATGGGGTTCACTCAGGAAACTCGGGCAGCCGCAGCGGAGCGTGTGGAGTGCTGCCGCCAGCAGTTGGCAGTCTTCGAGCAAGAACGGAGAGAGAGGCGGGTCCGTGAGCAGCGGCTGCAGGAACAGAGCGCAGGGCAGAAGAGCAGGACCAGGAGGAACCCCCGTGCAGCTCATGGTCCCCGTGCCACCGGGACTGTGATTAAATTCCAAATGCACCACGGGTGGGGCTTCATAAGAGATCACCACACCCCCGGCGACGTCTTTGTGACCAGAAGAGACGTGGAGTCCCATCTGCCGGAGGGACACAGAGGTCGTGACCTATATGTAGGGGACGAGGTCACGTTCACCCGGCACAAGTGTGCCAAAGGACCCTACGCCCTCCATGTACACCGGCTGACGGAGGAGGAGCTACGGTGTGAAGAGGAGCAAGAGGACCCGGACGGGTCTGAAGGAGGAGCAGGAGTACGCCCTCATTAAAGTACGGTAAAGAGACTGTACATAGTTACCCGTCAGGGTATAAGAACTGTTACTGCTGCTAGTTAAAATATAGTCCCCGTTGGGACCAGCAAATTGAACTGAAACCCGTGTGTCCCTATTCCCACTGACCGAGGACTGAGAGCGGTCATTCCTTTCCTAATACCTGGCCGAGGACTGAGAGCGGCCATATTTCCCCTTGTATATAGTTGCGCTTTTTAAGGCGCCCCCTACTGGTTTTATAGGAAAGCTGTGTTATTCTACAAGAGACTGTCGCACTTTACCCGGTCACAAGTTGCACCGTGGCCGGAGGAACAAGAAAGTTTACAAGAATGTTTACTATGAAAAGTTTTATGCTGATAATATATATAATGTTTTATATGTTTATGTTGTTATGAAAAAAAAAAAAAATTGTATGTTTGTGGATGTTTTTATTCTTTTACAGCCCGAGGACGTGCTGTGATTTACCAGGGGGGAATGTAGCACCCTGAGGATTCGGCTGCTACAGGGGTATTACACCTCACGCCAGAGGTGTGGTATTCCACTCCCGGGTAAGGATGAAGTGTGGAACTGAGCTAGTAGGCTGCATGCACTACATACATCCCATTTCCGGGGGACAGAACGACGGTACTCCCACCAGTATATGTGCAGGTACGACTGCGTCTGTCCCTGGCTGGAGTGGGAGGGGGGTGGAACATCCCAGTAGTGTAGGGGCAGATAGGGGGAGCAGTGTGGGTAAGGCTAGGAGCTCATTGGGTGCTGGTCACCTGAGCTCACACATAGAGGGAGTATATAAGGTGGGCACCATCTTAGATCAGGGTCAGTCTGTCAGAGTTTAGCCTGAGGAGCAGAGCAGAGAAGCTCAGCCAGAAGGGCTGACAGGGAGTTGTGGTTCCGGCTGGGCCCAGCTCCAAGGCCAAGTCTGAGAGAGAGAGAGGAGTCCGAAGGACCCAGAGAGAAGAAGAAGGAACCCCAAGACCCCAGAATACAAACAGCAGGGTGAAGGGTTGGTACCCAGGGTACCGGATCCCAAGCTGGCAGAGAGAAAAGCACACCTTAGCCAGGAACCGGAGGTCGTGGGCAGGATCTGCCACGACCCTCACCAAATCCACTAGAAAGGCATACCAAGCATAGGGTCAGGGAGCCCAGAGGAGGCTTGACCAACAAGAGACCCGAGGGAGCCGGACATAAGTGGATCCCTGGTGGGAACGGCCAGTAGAAAGGACAGTCAGAAAGGAGCTCAGGACCACGCTCCAGAATTGCTTGGGGGTTGGCCGAGTCCAGGACCTGGTGGACGCAGCACGGCTCGGGTGGTCGCTTCAGGCCAGAGTGACCATAAGAACACCCGTAAGTAAAAACCCCTGAACTGCACAGCCCGACTCTGAGTCTTCTTGCTTGATCATCCTGCACCTTCACAACCACCATCCTCTACATCTGACCCCCTGAGGCTATACCCCTCCCGTTGGGGGTTATACTACCACAGCTGCATACATACCACCAGCCTCAGCGGACCCTTCTGCAGTGGCGGCCTTTTGACCGCAAATCAACGGGTGGCGTAGTCGACACTAAGAACAACTAATAACATCTGTAAAGACTGCCACACACTGAGTTTGACACCCTGGGCACGGACCGGGTCGCCGCCACTCGGAGACTACAACCCCCATCAGATCCGGCTCCGGGTAATCCCCAAACAGCACTGGCCCAGGGGGCGCGTCAACTTCACCGTGCCATATAGTATGATGATTGCAATATAATAGGAAGATAAAATCTTTGATGGGAGTGTTCTTTATCTCCCTGTTTTGAGCCTGGATGCAGGGTCTTACACTATTTAAACCCTTATCGCTGGTTCACTCTTCTTATTCTGCTCCTGCTCAGCTAGTTTGTTTCCCGTGATTGACTATTCTACTGCTTGACGACCGTGTTCCTATCCTGACCTGTTTGTGACCTGCCTTTCTGAC
Source organism: Phyllobates terribilis (assembly GCF_046119375.1). NCBI lineage: Eukaryota > Metazoa > Chordata > Amphibia > Anura > Dendrobatidae > Phyllobates > Phyllobates terribilis. The sequence goes on from NW_027362761.1 coordinate 876,586,807, forward strand.
CATGCTCTGCCAGCTCACTCCACTGGCTAGCAACAACTCCATGGATTCAACCTAGAGGCTTTTGTTTAAGTCCAGATCCCTGTAAGGGTATGTTTACATATAGGCGTATTAGAATGAGGGCAATCTGGGCAGCCACCCGGGGCTCCGGGGGGCCCTTGGTCAGATTGCCCTCATTATAATATGTGCGGCGCGGTGGCGCCAATGCGGCAGACACCGGCCGACAGAGGCGGGGGGGGCCCGGACCGCTCCCCCAGCAGCGGCGCAGGGCCGCTGCTTCTTCGCCGGGCCAGCACTGCAACTGTTAACTTCCCTGTGTGCTTGTGCTGGCCCGGCCGCGTCACAGCTAGGAGACATGGCCCTGTGCGCGGCCGTATCTGCTAGTGTGACATCACACAGTGTGCGCCCTGCACTGCTACACCGGAGAGGAGCTGGACGACTGGAGCCGAGCCGGGGGATGGTGTGTGCGCGTGCTTGTCACAGTGTGTGTGTGCAGGCTGATATCATTGTGTGATGTCTGTTTATATGTATTTTTGTGTTTCAAATGTGTTTATGCGTGTATGTATATGTCTGTATATGTTTGTGTGTGTGTGCGTGACTTGATGCGGCCTCCTCCCGCTGTATCTGGGGGGCTCCATGCGGACTCCTCCCGCTGTATCTGGGGGACGCCGTGCGGCCTCCTCCCACTGTATCTGGGGGGCGCCGTGCGGTCTCCTCCCGCTATATCTGGGGGGAGCTGTGCGGCCTCCTCCCGCTGTATCTGGGGGGCGTCGTGCGTCCTCCTCCCTCTGTATCTGGGGGGCGCCGTGCGGCCTCCTCCCGCTGTATCTGGGGGGCGCCGTGCGGCCTCCTCCCGCTGTGTATAGACGGTGCCGTTCGGCCTCCTGCTGTGTATAGATGGCGCCGTTCGGCCTCCCGCTGTGTATAGATGGCTACTTGTGGTCTCCCGCTGTGTATAGATGGCTACGTGCGGCCTCATGCTGTGTATAGATGGCTACGTGCGGCCCCCTGCTGTGTATAGATGGCTATGTGTGGCCCCCTGCTGTGTATAGATGGCTACGTGCGACCTCCCGCTGTGTATAGATGGCTACGTGCGGCCTCCCACTGTGTATAGATGGCTACGTGTGGCCCCCTGCTGTGTATAGATGGCTACGTGCGACCCCCTGCTGTATATAGATGGCTACGTGCGACCCCCTGCTGTGTATAGATGGCTACGTGCGGCCTCCCGCTGTGTATAGATGGCTACGTGCGGCCTCCCGCTGTGTATAGATGGCTACGTGCGGCATCCTGCTGTGTATAGATGGCTACGTGGGGCCCCCTGCTGTATATAGATGGCTACGTGGGGCCCCCTGCTGTGTATAGATGGCTACGTGCGGCATCCCGCTGTATATATATGGCTACGTGTGGCCTCCTGCTGTGTATAGGAGGATTATGTGGCAGCTCATATTGTGTGTAGGGTCACATACTGTATATAGGGGATGTCAGCATACTTAATTGTGCTCAATATTAAGTCATACAATTAATGTAAAAAAATTATTATAATATATTAATATTGTGCAAAATTAATTTCACGTGAACTATCACATGATCTATCACAGGGGATCATGTGACATGTCACCTGATACATCAGGTGTGTGTTTGTGTGTGTGTGTGGGGGGGGGGGCACGCCTTCTAAACTGCCCGGGGCCCTGGCTACTCTTAATCCACCCCTGTGTGTACACGGTCAGGAAACGCTGCAGATTAGAGGCAGCGCACTTGTGCTGCGTGCAAACCGCAGCGTTCCACATTACAAGCAAAGTGGATGGGATTTCAAGAAATCCCATGCCCACTATGCATCTCCGTGCACCTGTGGATCACCCACGGACATGTGTGGCACCCTGCTACTTCAGGTGCCACAGGACCCAAAACGGTGCATGGACGGACTTCTCCACAAGAAGACCTCACTACAAACAGACACCTCCACCCTTCCACCTCAGACCACCAGAGGGAGCCCTGTTAGGGATATATATATATATGGAGGGTGGAGTCAGGCAGTTCAGTTTGGTCGGAGAGTGTGCTGGCACTTAGACCAGTGAAGAAGCAGCACGTGAGCTGCTGTGTTCTGAGGGCCCCGAGTGTGGCCGGAGGCAAAGAGGAGAGGAGAAAGGAGTTAAGGGGGCAGAGGAGCATCACAGGCTCACCCCAGAATACAAACCGGACACCGGTTCCGCGCCTACAGGGTCCTCTACACCCAGTAGGGATTACCGGCATACCAGGAGGATTACAGATCCCTGGTCGACCTGAAGCTAAACCCTTTACAGGACTAGGAACCATGAAGGCCCCAGCGTCCAGGGATAGTGGTTGCCAGAGAAAGGTCCTACTACCAAGCGACAGGTGAGAGAACAACACAACACAGAAGCTAGGCCCAGTTGCAGGCTGGCCAGGAGCTTAGAGAGAGGGAGAAACGGACCAGGAGGCCTTATACCCGCTCACTGGGGAGAGTCCTGAAGTGCACCCTTCCTGCCGAGTACCCTGGACCGTACCTGACATCTGTACCAGTAAAGGTACTGAAGTGAATCTCCTGTCTCTGTCAGTTACTCCTGCTGCGCCATCTCTTCTGCACTACAACGCCCAGCATCACCATCTGCACCTACACTGCCCTGGGGCTGTGCTCTGCCTGTGGAGAGCCGCACCAACCCAGCTCCCCTAACACAAGCCCCAGAGGTCTGCAGCAGCGCTGGTACCCATTACCAGAAACCACAGGTGGCGTCACGAGACAAAAACTGTTACCGAGCAAAAAAACCCTTTTTCAAGAGAGACCCCAGAGTACGGGCCTGGGAGCCGACTGCCGTGACATCCTAAACAAGATAAAAGGCCCCTATATCCCCCTGGGCGAGACACATGCAGCGCGTCTTTCCAGACCGCAGCATGTCAATTTCTCTTGCGGAGTCGCTAGTCTCCATAAGAGAAATTAGATCAGTGCAATGTATTGATTTTGGTGAATCCGCATGGTTCAATGAACACATGCGGATTCACCTGCGTGCAGCACTTTGGACGCAGCATAAAGTATACTACGTTCAAATCGCTGACAGTACGGATAGTATGCACATACCCTAAAGGAATTAAAGGGTTAAGGTTAGGGTTCCCCTGGGACCAGCAAGACAGAGTGGCTAGTACAAAGACTGTCCATGGAAGATCTTTAAAGGGGCTGCCCGTTTCCACTGACAGTGTGCTGTTACAACATGAATATATGGAAAGCCAGTCTGTTCTTTACACCACTCCATCCAACTTGTGACATTGTGCTTGGTGATATACGATTTGCATGCAGCTCCTCAGGCATGGAAACCCATCCAATGAAGCTCCTGGCACACAATTTTTATGTTCTTAATGCCAGAGGAGGGACTCTGCAGTTATGGAGTCAGCAGAGCCTTTGCAATTTTTATGCACTATGCACCTGAGCACTCGGTGAACCGCGCTGTAACTTTACATGGTCTTTGTGCCTGAGTTGCTGTGGTGCCTTAAAGCATTGTCTTTCAATAACACCACTCACAATTGATTGTACAATATTTAGAATGGAGCTGACCTGTTACATTGATTACATCCTACCATAGTAGCACGCTAGATTCAGTGACCTCTTTAGAATGACCCATTCTTTCACAAATGTTAGTAAAGGCCGACTGCAACCTAGGGGCTGGATTTTATACACCTGTAGCAATGGAATTGAATGACAAACCTGAATTCAATAATTAAAAGGTAATGTATTTCTCAATACTTTTGTCCATGTAGTGTATATTGAGATTTAACCATTTGATTCCATACAGAATTTGGCAGTTTCCTATGTTGGAATCACATATCATGTTTTAAGCTTCCTAATAGTGAAATACTGAAGTGTAATACATATGTAGCACCCTGAGGATTCGGCTGCTACAGGGGTATTGCACCTCAACCCAGAGGTGTGATATTCCACTCCCGGGTAAGGATGGAGTGTGGAACTGAGCTCGGTAGGCTGCATGCACTACACACATCCCATTTCCGAGGAGCAGACCGACGGTACTCCCACTTAGAAATGTGCAGGTACGACCGAGTCTGTTCCTGGCTGGAGTGGGAGGGGGGTGGTACATCCCAAGTAGTGTAGGGGCAGATAGGGGGAGCAGCCTGGGTAAAGATAGGAGCTCATTGGGTGCTGGTCACCTGAGCTCACACATAGAGGGTGTATATAAGGTGGGCACCATCAAAGAACAGGGTCAGATGCAGAGAACAAGTCAGCAAGCAGAGGAAGAGGAGAAGAGAGAGACCCAGAGTGAGAGAGGAGAAGAGAGAGAGAGACCCAGAGGGGGAAACAGCAGAAAAGGACTCCAAGATCCCAACTTAAATCCCCGGGTGAAGAGTCGGCACAGGGTACCGGATCCCAAGCTGGTGGGGGCAGAAAACACACCCTAGCCAGAGACCGGAGACCGTGGGCAGCGTTTGCCACGGTCACCCATCACATCCACCCCGAAGGCACACCACATGAAGGGTCAGGGAACCCAGGGCCAAGGGTGTCCCAACAGAAGGCCCGAGGGAGCTGGACCTAGGTGGATCACTGGTGGGGACGGCCAGAGAACGGGACAGAAGGAGAGCTCAGGGCCACGCTCCGGACTTGTTTGGGGGTTGGCTGGATCCAGGACCTGGTGGACGCAGCACGGCTCGGGTGGTCACTCGAAGCTGGAGTGACCAGTACAACATCTGCAGTAAGTAAACACCCTTAACTGCACAACCCGACTCTGTCTTCATTGCCGATTGCACTGCACCACCACAACCCCCATCCTCTGCACCTGTCCCCCCTGAGGCTATACCCCTCCCGTTGGGGGTTATCTCACCAAGCTGCGCACCCACCATCAGCCTCAGCGGACCCTGCTGCAGCGGCGGCCACAGTGACCGCATCACAACGGGTGGCGTAGTCGACACAAAAGAACTCTTAATAACATCTGTAGGACTGCCACATAACACTGAGCTTGACGCCCTGGGCACGGGCCGGGTCACAGCCGCTCGGAGACTACAACCCCCCATCTGATCCGGTGCCGGATATTCCCCCTAAAGAATATGGCCCAGGGGGCGCGTCACATACATTGTGACAACTCTACTATATAGCGGCATGTATGAGCTGCAAAATGTACATCAACAATAAAATATATTATGCCCTTTTCAGAAAACCTGAAGTTCACTAGTTCCTTAACCACAGGAGGAATCAGATTTGTGCAAGATATCACAGAAACATTTTACCTGAACCCCATAGCTTCATATACACCTAGCCAGCGCTCTTCACTTTGGGGAGGTAGTCCCCCTCATAGCATTCTTGTCCTGCTTCACAAAGTGTGACATGACCACAGCGGCCTCTCTATGCAGTAGAAGTGTCCTGACACTCATAGCTACAAGCCACAGGGACAGCACCCAAAGGTCACATATGAAGGTGGGGAAAAAATGTAATTGAATGTTAAAAGCCCAACCTGATTTATTTTTCCTGCGTCAGGAGATGGCTGGCAAGCCACATAAACATTATAGATCACTGTACTTAAAGGTCTTACCTATTTAGCATTTCTAAGAAACCTACAGACAACTTCCAATATTTACCTCTCTCTCTTTCGCTACTCTCTGACTATTAGATTTAGGCTACCACTATCAGTATTTGGTCAGTACTTTTCCTCAGTATTTGTAAGCCAAAACCAGGTGAGGAACACTTAGAGAAAAGGTATAATAGAAACAAGTGCACCACTTCAGCATTTTTCACCCACTCCTGATTTTGGCTTCCAAATATTGAGGAAAAATACTGACCAAATACAGATAGTGGGGCCGCAGCCTTAGAAGAAGAGAGCTTGAAGGGATTGTATACAGATCTGTAGTGGAGTATCTAAATGAAGAGCAGAGAGAACAGGCTGCAACGAGGAGAACACATGAAGGTGAAATAAGTTCTGAAGCTGTGCTGATACATGAAAATAATGAAGACCACTGCACCCTGGATACATACCGCTCGCATCCAGCCTGTATTATAGTGAGGGGCACTCCGCTCCCACACAAGGAAAGTCTGAAACTTAGATCAGGCTGCAAACTGCATGTCAGAGGGTCTGAAAATGAAGGAGGGAATGAAGACTGAAACATATCAAAGGTGTCCATAGCATTTAATTTTCTGACAGTGATTATGGATTTCTGATTTTGTTTCTGTAATTTCACAATGCAAAGAAACTGTAATGTGCATGCAGTCATATTGAGGAGAAAATGAAGAAGCTCATAGATGTTCCAGGAATAAGTTGGGGTTCTGAGGCACAGACCTCCCTACATATCCTAAAGTTTTTGCTATGTGATGTCTTTTTATAAAGTAATTAATTAAATAAACAGGCAGTAAATTCAATCTATCTCTCAAATCTATTGAGGATAAAACACTATGGAACACTATGTATTGGCATATTGAGTATGTCAGCCTTCTTCTCCATTCTCCACCCTGCACTGGACTCCCTTGACATCTAATATTAGGTGGCTTCTTTCATTAGAGTGGCATCAGTTTTTCTCAGATGTGGGGAGAAAAAAAAGTGTCTACACCTTCTCCATTCTGTCAGTTTGTGAAAATTGTGAAAAAGAGGATTTGATTTTTTTCATGGGCCCATAGACTTGCATTGTTCATTTTAATCTGCCACAAGGATCAAAATTGGACATGTCTCCAATTTTTTTCGCAACCACTTGGTCTGATGAAAACATCAGACATGTGCTCAGCCCCATAGAATATCATAGGTACGAGGGTGATCCGTGAAAACCATGGATAGCATTTTTCCACGAAAACTGGTTGTGTGCACGAGCCCTTACTGTTAAGCAGTGGTGTAAACTGCAGAGTATACGGGGTATATTCTTCTCTACATAATAGTGTGATCAGGTATACCAGGATGATAATAACGCTAGGCTGCTTCTCCTGTCTCTTTATGAATGTGTAGTCTCGGTCTTTCTCATACGATGATCTTCTCAGTACTTGTTTGCATCCCCAGGCTGCGCAGAAGAAACCAGTAATTATCCATTACAATTCCATTTGGTGAAGTTAACTGTGTGCTTCATGTGCCAGTCCCATAGCCAGAGGTTACCAGAGGTTAACCACCCTGCTATTGGTTAATTAGCACTTTCCAGACATGTCTATATAGATGGAGTGCGCGGCATTGTATAACACGTGCCTACATGTAATTCTTCATTTCTTTATTCGTTGTTGCTTCTGACGAAGGGTTAAAAGCATTCCAGTCAACTGGATTATTGCATTTCGCAGAAAAAAAGTCTAGTTCCACATTGCCAAGAGCTTAATGTCTGGCCTGAAACTTCTTAGTGGATTTCTAGAGAAATGTGACTCTTCTCACTTTGTTGGTGTTCCAAAAAATCCTTTCTGCAATAAAGCAACAGCCTTCTGATAACACATATTATTATATAAGGCCCCTGGGCTGTGGAAAAAAATGTTATCTTTATAAAAGTAAGGTAATACAGTATATGAAATACAGGTATACCAGACACCTGCAGGATGTGTTGGTTAATGCTTTTTTTTTTTTTTTTACAAAAGTCAATCAGTAGATTTAAATCAATGATTAACATGTATATGTATGAGGGGCAGTGAATATGGGACAGGCCATACAAACAGTCCAGAAAAGCAGCCGAAGTACCTGGTATAACATACAATATATCGGGGTCTGAGTACTTTGGTCCACATGTACTGTTCTCAAAGAAGAGCCAATACTATACACAAAATACAAGTGCTTCTCACTAAATTAGAATATCATCAAAAAGTTCATTTATTTCAGTTCTTCAATACAAAAAGTGAAACTCATATATTATATAGAGTCATTACAAACAGAGTGATCTATTCCAAGTGTTTATTTCTGGTAATGTTGATGATCATGGCTTACAGCCAATGAAAACACAAAAGTCATTATTTCAGTAAATTAGAATACTTTATAATAACAACAACTTTAAAAAAAAATTTAAATCCGAAATGTTGGCCTACTGAAATGTATGTTCAGTAAATGCACTCAATACTTGGTTGGGCTCCTTTTGCATCAATTACTGCATCGATGCGGCGTGGCATGGAGGTGATCAGCCTGTGGCACTGCTGAGGTGTTATGGAAGCCCAGGTTGCTTTGATAGCCGCCTTCAGCTCGTCTGTATTGTTGTGTCTGGTGTCTCTCATCTTCCTCTTGACAATACCCCATAGATTCTCTATAGGGTTAAGGTCAGGCGAGTTTAAGGCCAATCGAGCACAGTGATACTGTTGTTTTTAAACCAGGTATTGGTACTTTTGGCAGTGTGGACAGGTGCCAAGTCCTGCTGGAGAATGAAATTTCCATCTCCAAAAAGCTTGTCGGCAGAGGGAAGCATGAAGTGCTCTAAAATTTCCTGGTAGACGGCTGAACTGACTTTGGTCTTGATAAAACACAGTGGACCTACACCAGCCGATGACATGGCTCCCCAAACCATCACTGATTGTGGAAACTTCACACTAGACCTCAAGCAGCTTGGATTGTGGCCTCTCCACTCTTCCTCCAGACTCTGGGACCTTGATTTCCAAATGAAATGCAAAATTTACTTTCATCTGAAAACAACACCTTAGATCACTGAGCATCAATCCAGGTCTTTTTCTGCTTGGCCCAGGTAAGATGCTTCTGGCGTTGTCTATCTGTCATGAGTGGCTTGACACAAGGAATGCGACACTTGTAGCCCATGTCCTGGATACGTCTGTGTGTGGTGGCTCTTGAAGCAATGACTCCAGCAGCAGTCCACTCTTTGTGAATCTCCCCCAAATGTTTGAATGGCCTTTTCTTAACAATCCTTTCAAGGTTGGGGTTATCCCGGTTGCTTGTGCACCTTTTTCTACCACACTTTTTCCTTCCACTCAACTTTCCATTAATATGCTTGCATACAGCACTCTGTGAACAACCAGTTTCTTTAGCACTGACCTTTTGTGGCTTACTCTCCTTGTGGAGTGTGTCAATGACTTCCTTCTGGACATCTGTCAAGTCTTCCCCATGATTGTGGAGCCTACTGAATCAGACTAAGGGACCTTTTAACGCATCGGAAGCTTTTGCAGGTGTTTTTTGTTAATTATTCTAATTTACTGAGATAATGACTTTTGTGTTTTCATTGGCTGTAAGTCATAATCATCAACATTAACAGAAATAAACACTTGAAATAGATCACTCTGTTTGTAATGACTCTACACTGTGTGCAAAATTATTAGGCAAATAAGTATTTTGATCACATGATACTTTTTATACAAGTTGTCCTACTCCAAGCTGCATAGGCTTGAGAGCCAACTACCAATTAAGTAAATCTGGTGATGTGCATCTCTGTAATGAGGAGGGGTGTTGACTAATGACATCAACACCCTATATAAGGTGTGCTTAATTATTAGGCAACTTCCTTTCCTTTGGCAAAATGGGTCAGAAGAGAGATTTGACGGGCTCTGAAAAGTCCAAAATTGTGAGATGTCTTACAGATGGAGGCAGCAGTCTTGAAATTTCCAAACTTTTGAAGCGTGATCACCAAACAATCAAGTGTTTCATGGCAAATAGCCAACAGGGTCGCAAGAAGCGTGTTGGCCAAAAAAGACGCAAAATAACTGCCCATGAATTGAAGAAAATCAAGCGTGAAGCTGCCAAGATGCCATTCGCCACCAGTTTTGCCATATTTCAGAGCTGCAACATTACTGGAGTATCAAAAAGCACAAGGTGTGTGATACTCAGGGACACGGCCAAGGTAAGGAAGGCTGAAAAACGACCACCTTTGAACAAGAAACATAAGATAAAATGTCAAGAATGGGCCAAGAAATATCTTAAGACTGATTTTTCAATGGTTTTATGGACTGATGAAATGAGAGTGACTCTTATGAATGGGCCAGATGGATGGGCCAGAGGCTGGATCAGTAAAGGGCCGAGAGCTCCACTCCGACTCAGACGCCAGCAAGGTGGAGGTGGGGTACTGGTATGGGCTGGTATCATCAAAGATGAACTTGTGGGACCTTTTCAGGTTGAGGATGGAGTGAAGCTCAACTTCCAGACCTACTGCCAGTTTCTGGAAGACAACTTCTTCAAGCAGTGGTACCGGAAGAAGTCGGTATCGTTCAAGAAAAACATGATATTCATGCAGGACAATGCTCCATCACATGCATCCAACTACTCCACAGCGTGGCTGGCCAGTAAAGGTCTAAAAGAACAAAAAATAATGACATGTCCCCCTTTTTCACCTGATCTGAACCCCATAGAGAACCTGTGGTCCATCATAAAATGTGAGATCTACAGGGAGGGAAAACAGTACACCTCTCGGAACAGTGTCTGGGAGGCTGCTGCACGCAATGTTGATCGAAAACAGATCAAGCAACTGACAGAATCTATGGATGGAAGGCTGTTGAGAGTCATCATAAAGAAAGGTGGCTAGATTGATCACTAATTTTTTTGTTTTTGCATGTCAGAAATGTTTATTTCTAAATTTTGTGCTCTGATATTGGTTTACCTGGTGAAAATAAACAAGTGAGATGGGATTATATTTGGTTTTTATTAAGTTGCCTAATAATTCGGCACAGTAATACTTACCTGCACAAACAGATATCCTCCTAAGATAGCCAAATCTAAAAAAATCCCACTCCAACTTTCAAAAATATTAAGCTTGGATATTTGAGTCTTTTGGGTTGATTGAGAACATAGTTGTTGATCAATAATAAAAATAATCCTCTAAAATACAACTTGCCTAATAATTCTGCACACAGTGTATATAATATATGAGCTTCACTTTTTGTATTGAAGAACTGAAATAAATTAACTTTTTGATGATATTCTAATTTAGTGAGAAGCACCTGTATATGGAAACTGAAAATCCTTCACAGAAAATCAGGTGTGGATGGGAGGTAGTTTCATTGTATCTGACACTAATGCTGTGCTTTTTCTTTGCAGCTCAAGTAACATTTGTTACATTGTTTCCATTGGTCTAGTTCACTTTACTGTCAGCATAGTTGGAGGGGGCTACAGATAGATATAGGTGAGGCATAGGTATCTGGCATTGTGTGTACAGTATATGTAAGATTAGGTAATGTTAAAGGGAACCTGTCACATTGGTCACATTGTACATGCAGGTTGTTCTGTAGAGAGCATGGTTTATGGAAGGACACGCTGAGCAGAATGATACATGGGTTTGATGGAAAATATTCAGTATAACTTGTATTTTATTCATTGAAATCCATGCTGTTTGTGGACATATGAGTCAAGTGGGTGGTCCTCTACATGCACAGTCACACAGAGAAGACTATCAGTCACTATTGGCACCGCCCACTGGACTCGTATACCCTCAAACATACAAACACCAGGGATTTCAATGAATAAAATATAAGTTTTACTGAAACTTTTTCCACAAAAATGTACATCAATCTGCTCAGCTCCTCCTGCTCCATAACATCCTGCCTGCAGATCAGATACCAGTTTCAACATGTCAGGTTCCCTAAAGTTATGGTTACAGTGAATCCAAAATAAAGATGACCTCTGTCTTTCCGCAGGTGGCCCACACAGGTTGCCTCTTCTACAGGACTCTGCCGGTATGGTAACAGGATTGATTGCTGCTGGGGATGGGCACGACAGTCATGGGGGCAATGTCAACGTGAGTATTAAAATGGCTGGGGCTTTTGCAATTTAGAAGGGGCTTCTCCAGATCTAATCATAGCTTCCATATATCATAGCAGGGCTTAATTCTGGGGGCTTATGCACGTGCAGTCTTAATATGGTGACACTAATTGACCCATATTTATCCATCGAAAATGCTTTATCAATCATTTATAACAGAAAACATCCACACCACAGACTTTGAAATGATGAATTAACAAGACATTTCCCATTATTGTGCCTTCATATTGTAGGTTTGGCTTTTTGCGTAAGGGACTGTCTACTGAGCTAGCTCAGGCTGAAAGACCACTAGACTTAAGATACATGCTGATTTAAGAATAAAATGCCCACAAACATGATATTATGTTTTAAGTGAGAGGATTTATGTTTCTTATGCAGTTATCATATACATTCAAGGTTTATCTTTTTTTTTTATAAGGCAGCATGTATCTTATGGTAAGTGATAGCCTTGGTTGCCAAAGGGCATGTAGTGTATACTTCTGTATAAGTGGAGAACACTGCCTAGTCTTTTGTGACTAATTCAAGGGCTTTTGTAGGCCGGTGGCACATGGGTACAGGACGCACCTAGCATATTTACAGTATAGGACTCACTAGTTACACATCGGGTAGCCTCGTATTAGCCAGCTAGAGAGTTATGTGACATGGAGCCAACAGTCATACAACCTATACTGTAGGCATAGACAGTGCTTGTACGCTGCTTTCGGTGTCTTTTTGGCACAGGGTTTTTTTGATATTTGACAAAACATGGTTTCTCGCAAACTCGAGATGTAATACTGTTTCTATATAGCAGCAGAAATAAAAATGTAGAAATGTCGACGGACATGGCTGGAAAGGAGTCCAGAGTCCAGAGAGACTAGTACAGTTTTATGTTCACATCTGCATCATAGATTCTGTAAAAAAAAAAGAAAAGAAAAAAGAAAAAGAGAACTACCATGAAATGCCTGATTCATCACGCACCAGGCACTGGCCTTGTTCAAACGAACTCCAGTGATCTATAATAGACCATAAGGTGTCCACAATATTGTCAGGAAAAATAGCACTACATGAAACACCATTTTTCCTGACAAAAATGAGGAAATGTGGAATGTGAACATAACCTAAAGTGTGATAGACTGAAACCCATAAATCTGTATTCAGTACAGTGGTCCCTTTGTGTAGAGTGGAATGATCCGGTGGCCCACCAGTGAAGAGTTTACTTTTACTATTGTTTAAATGCCAACCTCAGATGCAGTCAGAAGTGACTCCATTGCATGAAAAACTTTCCTATTGATCTACATTAATTGTCATATTAAAGGGAATCTGTCATGTGATGCATGGAATCATAGAATTCATAGAATCATAGAATGTTAGAGTTGGAAGGGACCTCCTGGGTCATCATGCCCAACCCCCTGCTCAATGCAGGATTCACTAAACCATCTCAGATAGATGTCTGTCCAGCCACTGTTTGAAGACTCCACCTCTCGTGGCAGCCTTATCCACTCATTAATCACTCTCACTGTCAAAAGTTTTTCTAACATCTAATCTTTATCTTCTCCCTTTCAGTTTCATTCCATTGCTTCTCGTTGCCTGAACCACAAGCAGCATGAATAAGAGCAATCATGGAGAGACCTGTTAGTCAACTGGAGCGGGGTGGGGAGAAGCTGGCTGGGGAACTAAATGGGACTAGTCATTGGAGACACTTAGTTCCCCATTGACTTTTCAAACTATTTTTACTCTGAAATGCTGCATTGTTTCAGTGTAAAGCATACCAAGATACAATCACTCAGCTTGTGTCTGATTCATGCTACCTATGATTCGGGCTGCATTAACCTGATGACAGGTTCCCTTTAGGTGTTTTGGACATCACCTAGTTCTCGTCCTCTTCTTCTGTGTAAAAGTACATTGAGGTCTCTTTTATGCCCAGAGCAGTTGTCATCTTTGCCCCCGAACTGTTGCTGTTTTGGTTGTGTTTGTTATAGTTGATAGCAACATACCACCAGTTCTAGGCGTAAGAATAAAACAGCTGTCAAAAAGGACGTCTATAACTGCTGGATTACATCTGCCTAAATTAGAGATGTGTACAGTATTCACCCTATATAACATACCTTCAGAGAGAAGACAGCCATTACCTTCAGTCATAATGTGATAAAAGGAGAAAATAAAATACTAAGGTAACCAGAATGACACTGCATTTTATTACCTTACCCGAATAAATGTAGAACGCAGAATGCATGACATCCTGGTGCCGACCTTTACAGCACTAATAAAACACATGGGTAAAATAACCCACGCGCTCCAGTCATTCGAGGACTCCTCCACTATAAAGCCACTGCGGAGATGACAGTATGGGGACCTATTTTTGCCCAGTTCATTTCAGGATGAGATCAACTCGCTTTTAATCGGTGGTGTGAAATCCTGCCCAGCAGGGGACATGCTATGTGACCACCATAGTTTTCATCATAGGATCTTTTAATAAAGTGCAGTCATTCACTATAAGTCACTGCTCTCTCCACGACAGGCCCATAAATGTCTAGGATATGTTTGACCAAATATTAGGCCTTACTTAACATTATATTGGGATATTGCAGAGAGCTAAAAACATCTTTTAAAGGGGCATCAAAAAGAAGCTTTAGTATAAATTTATAGTGAAAATGTAAGTATACATTAGGGCTTCAAACATGAGCATTGGGCAATCAAAGATTTATCTAAAACCTGCTCAGTTCAAGATCTAAAAGCATAAACTGAGACATTCTTGGTTAAAAAGTAGCTTGGAGATAAGGGATCCAGCTGACACGATTCATGACATAGCAAGCTGACAATGGAGGAGGGCTGTCATACTGCCCCATCCTGGCGGTGTACAGCAGGCCCCTGTCTGGACTCTTTATTAACCATGAAGAAATGATAAATGGAAACACTTTCTTCTGCCGAGCTCTGCAGATACAACTTTGCCAAATGCAGTTTCACAATATAGGAGAAATTTCGGACCCCCGCTCCATCATCGTATACAGTACAGCACACATTATATTTCATATAGCACTCGCAATGAAAACACTTCTACGTTGAGCAATGGAAAAAGATTAAACAGAATTACAGTATCATTTTATATCATTTTGCACATTCACACCTCTCTGTGTGGCTGAGATAGTCCGTATGCATTCAGTGGAAAGTTTTGTGATCCCAATAAATATTGTTATTCTGGCATTCGATCAACTTTATGCTATACAGAGTGACACTGCAAGCTAATAGCTTAGTCTTCTGAGACCTAAGTCAAGGGGTTGGTTCTTGATCAAAATATTTTTTTTCTGCTGGAAAACACTGCCTGACAATCACGGTCTTTGCCGTGCCATTGTCATGCTGCATGTCCCAGGCAACCAGTCTGTCTTATGACTCAAGTCTTAAAATCGAGAAGGAATTTCCACTTGAATTGACAGTTAAACTGATGGGTAGAAAAAAAACGAAGGATTTTTTTTCCCAATGCAATGGTGAAATTCTGCAGCATAGCCAAGATTTAGCATTGCAGATAGTCAGAGCTGTATCTTGTACCTCCTGGTGTCACCTGAAAGGAGCCTAAATTCTATTATTTAAATCTATGGCTGTATAAAGCAAAGCAGAGGATTTGGACCTCTGTAAGGTTCTGTTCACAATGTTTTTCTGCACTACATGCAGGGCTTATGTCTCAGTCCCTGTGAAATGCGATTCAGACGAAACCCCGACAGAGGCATAGGCTATAAAACAGAAAAGGAGTTCAAATGAACTTAGCTTGTGCTTTTTTCTATAAGTGTCCATAGTCACCTACTTGTGTTGCCCATCTGAAAAGACACACTTTCAGAAAAAAGCAAAATGGTTTATTTGAACTTCTTTCATGTCACGTAGTCTATGGCTCCATCAGGGGTTCTATCAAAATCACATTTTTCTAGGACTCAGGCATAACTCCCGGTATAGTGCATAAACGTACTGTGAATGTAGCCCATCAGAAAGATAAAATTTTATCCTTAAAAATATAAGAAGCAAAAAATTTTCAACCTACTATATTTATATGATAGAATATAGAGATAGAATTGATATTTTCCCAAAAATAAGACCGGGTCTTATATTATTTTTTGCTCCGAAGGATGGGTTAGCACTTATTTTCAGGGGATGTCTTATTTTTTTCCATGAAAAATCACAAAAAGGAAAATGGGCCGATGCAAAAGTTTGGGCACTCTGCACGGTTAGTACCTAGTAGCACCCCCTATTGAAAGTATCACAGCTTGGAAATGCTGTTTGAAGCCGTACAAGAGTCTTTCAATTCTTGTTTGAGGGATTTTCATCCATTCTTCCTTGGAAAATTCTTCCAGTTCTGTGAGATCACTGGGTCGTCTTGCACGCACTGCTATTTTGAGGTCTTGCCACAGATTTTCAAAGATGTTCAGGTCAAGGGACTGTGAGGGCCATAGTAAAACCTTCAGCTTGCACCTTTGAGGTAGTCTATTGTGGATTTTGACGTGTGTTTAGGATCATTATCCATTTGTTGAAGCCATCCGCTTTTCAACTTCAGCTTTTTTACAGATGGTGTTATGTTTGCATCAAGAATTTGTTGAAATTTCATTGAATCCATTCTTCCTTCTCCCTGTGAAATGTTCCCCGTGCCATTGGCTGCAGCACAACCCCAAAGCATTATTGATTCACCCCTATGCTTAATGGTTGATCATTGTGGCCACATTCAGTTAGTGCTGGCGCCGCCCATGACATTTGAATACTTCTCCTGGCAAGCGCTATGTTTGTGGGGTGAATGTGCATTTGCACACGTGGGGCCGCTAGTCCGGCGTGTGCACAGAGAGGCCATGTAATTACCAGCTTCAGTGGCTCCCAGTGCGTGCGCAGTCAATGTATCTTGCGGTCGACACTGCAGTGTCACTGCACATGCGGTGACCGCAAGATACATTGACTGCGCACACGCCGCATGCGCACTGAAGCTGGTAATCACACCCTCAGTGTGCACGCGCCGGACGAGCGGCCCGACGTGTGCAAATGCGCATGCACCCCTCAAACATAGTGCTTGCCAGGAGCAGTATTCAAATATCATGGGCGGCACCAGCACTGAATCTGAGAATCACACCCCTATGACTGAATGCGAGCAGGTAGGACAAAGTATATAAATGTTAGAAAAGCATTGTACTACCACCAATTTTCATGAAAACAGCTTGTTAGTGATGCACACTGCATCACTAACAAAGCAATGGGGGCTGTGTACATGGCAACTAGGACGTGACAGGTTCCCCTTAACCTTGGAAAAAAATGATGGGGCCTACTAAGATAGTGGGGGCCCTGAGAAATTGCCCAGTTGTCTTCCACCCCCCTTCCACCTCCACTGCTGACCCTGACTGTAACTAGGACTTATTTGTGGAGTAGGGCTTGTATTTCAAGCATACTCCAAAAATCCTGGAAAATCATGCTAGGGCTTATTTTCGGGGTAGGTCTTATTTTTAGGGAAACACGGTATTTATACACAAATAACACTAGTGTTCACCAAGGGAGGTAAACATAAATGTGTGCTAACAGCTGCTGGTAGACCTACAGGCCCTGTGTGCTGACCTGTGAAAAATTGTATGAATACAGAGTAAAACTATTGTACTGCCGCGCTTATTGAATATGCCAATTGCTGAAACACATACCTATAGTACTAACATGCCAGTATTACACAAGGTATAAAAATAAAACATCAAATTGACCCCTTAGTGTCCCCACAGAAAAAAACAGCTGTCTGAAGTACGAATAGACAATATACACCTACACTTAGTGCAACAAATAAGGTGCAGTAGATAGGGAAATGTCCCATTATATCTTTGTAATGAAAGAATGTCTCATTATTTAATAAATTACTCATTTTTTTATTATACAGATACATAGGCTGGTTGAGATGATAAAAAGAAGCAGTAGAAGACCGCTCACTATCCACCCTTCCTAGGCCCCACTTTCTTGATATCGCCACAGGGGCCCTTCCACACCAATCATAATGCAGATTTTTTCTGTTGCTTACTTCGAGGGGTTGATAGGAATATCAAGACTGATACTGATGACCTAGGTGATCGATATCAGATCGGTGGGAGTCTAACATTGGACACCCCCGTGATCACCTGGTACCATGTACTGCAGAGACCAGAAGTGCTCAGTATATAGAGCCAGAATACCATAGCGCTGTACAGTGGACATTCTTAGATACTGCACCTCCGCTCCCATTGAAGTGAATGGGATCCATTAACATACAGTACAATTTGAAAACTACAACATTCTTATGGAAAAACTGCATGCAATCCCATCGACCTTTCCATTTAAATGTATGGATAATGTGTCAGCCGGGAATTTGGGAAGGAGGGTCAGCAAATAATTCCATGTGGAGGGCCTCCCAGTCCGACACCGTGAACAAGTACTTTTCAAATGTATATCAGCACAAATTGTTATATCATTTGTCCCGAAGATAAGGCAATCAATTGCATATACTTCCAATCGAGATTAATTTGTAAAACATATCAGAAAATGTTTCCAAAATGTATTTTTCTTATCATTCCTTTGCACATGGTCCTTGAATTAGGGAAGTGACAACAACTGTTTCTTCTCCACTATATTCCTAGATGCAATACCGCCACCCCACAGCTTTACTGTCAGGTTCTCTTTAGTTTCTTATTTGTAGTAAAACACATTTAGTCTGAATATAAGATGTCTTATCTTCAGAAGGGCTCATACTTATACGGTCTTTAGCCTGATACATATATTTAGCATTCCTCCTATTCAAGTTTGCTAACACTACAAAGTCCCAAATTATGGTGCACACCATATTTATGCTCTAAATTATTACTATTTTATTACTATCTATTATTACTATTTAATTTTTTCCTTTTTTCGATTCTCATATCTCTTTTCTAAGAAAGAGAACAATACCTACTAAATACCCTCAGTCTCTACTGGTCTATATTATGGACTTATAGTGTTTAGGTATTAGGTACAAATTTAGCAACTTTTGGCCTTTTCACTCCAGTTTCGGGCATCTCCATCAAAATAGGCATGGCTGGAGAGAGGACAGGGTGTGGTTACACTCACCCATCAAATTCTCAAAACTTTTGACGTTTTGTATGCCAGAAGTGTTACTCCAGTCACTGACTGGAATAACATTTCTGGCAAGGCACATGGAAGCACACGTCACTGAGAATATATGCCAAATTTATTAAGTGCGGTGCGCCTCTTTAAGTATTCAGTGCACCTTATAGCAGCATGCCCCTCATTAAGAATGGAGTACAACATTCATTCTTAATGAATCAGGGCTGTAGGCTCTCTGTGTGCTGCCATATGGTTCATCTGTGTTCTAGGAGACCATATTACCATAATACAACATGCCACGGTGTATTTTTTTCACTGATTCTGTATAAATCTGGGAGAAACAAACTTTCTAAAACAAAACGAAAAAATAAATGTAAATATAAAATTAATACAGCCCATTATAAGGGTTGTCGCTTAGACAACTTTAGCTAGATTTTCATTGATTAATATGTTATTACCATTTGATAACTAAGAAAGAGCTGGAAAGAATTTGACAACTCAATGTCCCCGATTTTTTAAACAGTTTGTTCTAGAATTCTGGCGTAAAACTGTTGCTAATATCGCGACATTTTTGCATAACA
This sequence comes from Phyllobates terribilis, assembly GCF_046119375.1. NCBI lineage: Eukaryota > Metazoa > Chordata > Amphibia > Anura > Dendrobatidae > Phyllobates > Phyllobates terribilis. The sequence continues at coordinate 876,606,080 of NW_027362761.1, forward strand.
CGTAGTTGTGCAAAAATCTTGTGACTTTATGCCAACTTTACCAAGTTTTTGACACATGGGCAGAGTTTAGCAGAAGGTCGCGTGCCGCAGCCCAACAAAGTCATTGTGACTGGAGTACATTTCTGTCTCTAGCGCACAGCAGCTGACGCGCCAAGTCCATGAAGAGGTGCATCACTTCTTAGGCCAGCGGACTCTGCATCAAAACTGGTGTACAAAATGTTGGCCTTGATGAAATGGCGCCAAAATTTATAATTTAAGGTAATTTGATATAAAATTTTAGATATTAAGCCAAATTTAGACATCCTTGAAACACGGCTAGAGAACGGACTATGACGTACAGACCAGCTGCAGGTCTCATGGCCCGATCTCAACTGCCTCATAGACATATTTGGTTCATGAGACCAACAGCCACTCCAGACATCACAGTCTGTATTCGGACCATGTTACATGGATGTCTGAATTCGGTATCAATATTCTTTAGTTTATGCCTGTCTAGAAATATCTGCACATTTTCATGGCTAGTGAGCTAATTCCTAGAAATGGAGATGGTTATTGGCGCTAGGACTAGTGTATGTGGCCACCTTCTCTAGTTGGGTTTCCATATATCCGTGTCCAACCAGTGGTTTTATGCCAGAGCCGGACACAACTGATGACAAAGCTATGCTAGTTGCATCAAAATATGCTGTAAGCAATACGGGAGACTGGAAGCAATCCCATAGAAATCTACGGGATCAGATGTGTCTTAACTCATAATATCTTGTATTTTATATCCTCATATTGTTTATTTGTTGTTTATGAACGATAGTAACCTATAAGTGCTATTTATTATATTCAGGACTATGTTAAAAGCTCCTAGTGTTGGATCCTGAACGTTTAGATACAAGTGTATTCAAGGAACGATGCAGCACAAATATTGTTGGCATGAGCATGATGACTGAATCAAGCACCGCTTGTGTAAGCCTGCCGAAAGCACAGTGACATGTCACACAGTATAGGCCAGTGCATCATAGTGACCCAAAAGCACAGAAGGTGTGGGGGCCTGGAACGCGGGGCCTAGATCGCTGCATGTCGCTGCTGGCTTCTGACAACTGCTTCTCCATGTAATGTTATTAAAATGCTTGTGCTGCTGCTTTGAAATGCATTATACATGCCATGCACCTTTTCTTTCACAGGCACTTTCATGCCTTCACTATCTTTGGTACTTTACTAAACACAATGGCATAGCACTGCTTGCAATAAGTTCTACCAACGCAATGGAACCAGTGAGCATTGTACTGATCCTCTATATTATCAATGACTGTCTGCTAGCAAGATGTAACTGATGTCTTCAATGTGAAAAAGGACAATGCCTGGTGTTAGGATGCCCTGAGCACTATTTCAGGATTTATAGATTTATATATCAGAGTCTGGAGGGTTGCCAAAGAGTGTCATCTGATGGTATGAGAAGGAAGGATCATGAGGTATACAGTACATTCCCCGGTCAGTATAAGGCATGCGGACATCAGTTCATCCTGCAAAACAGACTATTAAATGGATGAATTTGCTCACTTGTTCTGTAGGGATAGATTTTGCACAATCCAGAATTGGCACATTAAAAAAATATGCATAAAATTATTTTTGGTGATATCTTGTGGATCTGTGGGGGTCTATTCACTAGTGCCCATAACGAACCCAAGAATAGGCTTTGCAATCTGCTACTCTGAATTTATTCTGAAAAATCACACTAGTCACAGCATGTATGGGTTCTGAAAACATTTTTTAAATTAAAATTAAAATAACGGGCCTGCTACCCATCTTAAAGGGGTTGTCTGGCCATAGGCTACAAGTCTGCAGTCACTGTATGTGACTGCAGACTTGTGAATCTTCACATCAAGCGCACTGCGCACTGTGGGGATTCTATGGTGCCAGGAGCGGGCGGTCAGATGACTGCAAGTATGCGATTTGCATACTCCCAGTCACATTCCGACTAGACTGTGTCTGGCCTTGCTCAATACACGAGTGAGGCCATGCCCATCTAGTCGGCACGTGACCAAATGTTTGCTTACTGCAGTGTGTTTGGTGCTGCAGTCCAAAGCGAGGAAATGTTTCAGCCAAAACGTGTAATATGGAAGAATAAGGGGAACTTATGATTGACACATGAAACGCATTGAAGGATGCTTTTACTATTTTAGCAATAGTTTTAATGTCATTTGAATTTTCCTACCGAATAAACTAGACTGCACCCGTGAATTTTCCCCTTTTTCTTCCAAATAACACAGAGTGATTCCAGACTTGTTCCCTAAGGCCGGACAACCCATTTAACAGCTATGTTGTTTTTATGAGACTTAAAGGGATTTTCTAGTTTCAGACAACCCCTGTCAGAAGGCAAAGTTTGTTTTAAAAGAGTCTCTGGTGTCAGTTATTGCAGCACTGCAGCCAATCAGTGGCTCTTAGTGTCTTATACAGTCTACTCCAGCAGCGCCGTCGAGCTTACTGTTTGCATGCAATAACCAAGATTTACAGTGATTAGCATATTACTAAACCGTGCTTTTTCACTATTGCACTTTACTCCATCATCATGAAGATGGCTCATGGCGATACTAACCCCAATGCATACTTCCCTTCCGGAGACTCGAAAAGCTTCAATTGTGTTTAACGGCTTTTTTTAATTCGCCCTATAATATATAACGGCATGTTTTACTGTTAACAGTCTGGCATTGAACAGGACAGCGATAAAACACAACGCTAATGGTACATAGCAGGGTCAATGTCATCGTCTCTGGTGGTACACTTCATCACAAATAAGGACACTGTCACACTAATCATGATTTCTTTCGTAAAGGATGAAAGGAGTTTTCTACTTATATAACAGCGGACTCCAATTTATTCCCATAATGTAAAATAACAAAGCCAGATAATACTCACCCTGCCACGCTCCAGCACCGGGCCCTTGCCACTGCCCTGGTCTCTGTGCCTTGGTGGTAGCAGTGAGGTCACATTGACAGCTCACATCACCACTGCAGCTAATCACTGAGCTAAGCATCTCCGTGACCCTTCCTCGTAGTCCTGTGGACCTTCTCCTACCTGAATAGAAGAGCTGGCACGACATCACGCTTGCGTCACTCCATAATGATAATGTTGCACCAAGTCTACTAATCAGAAGAGATGATAGGAGAAGCTTTAGTCCAGTGGCCACGGCCTATGGTTAAGCGCACACACATATATATAAATATACATGGAGTAGAATAAAGCACGTATTGTTTGCAGCCTTGAGACTTTGGGAGCGTCCATCTACAGCAGTTCTGTAGCTCTATTTTCGTATGACAGCAGTGCTATGCCATGTGTGGTACCATGCTACTAACCGGTTTTACCTTTCAGCATGCATTGTTCAGTACAGTAACCATCTTGTTTTGTGCTATTACTTTAATTTTAAACCTGTCCCAGATTTTTTTTTTCTTCTTGCAGACTTTCTCTGAAAGTTGAATGTGTATAAGGCTGCCGGAATGTAGCATGTTGATTAGGACTCAAGTCCAGCCTACCCAAAAGGAACAAAAAAAAATAAAAATAAAGATCTACAATTCCTTTTTTGGACATTTGTTTTGCAGCTTTCTACTACGTCTTAAGGCAGAGAATAGCCAGCGTAAGGTGCCGCACACAAGGTTAGCTAAACATATTTCTTACCAATCATTTTGGCAGAATACAATGTGTGTCTGGGGAGAACAGACTCTAGATTAGTACTAAATATACTCATTTTTAATGCTTTTCACTGATCAGTATAATTACTTTAAGTTGTGAATATCACCGACATGTTTTCTTCACATGCACATATTCCACCAGATACACAGGAGATTAGTCCTAAAATGTGGCTGAAAATGGGTCACTGCATGTCGCGTGTGTTTGTATCACCCAAGCCTCGTCTTGTCTTTTATTATTTTGGGAACTTGGCATGTATTATTTGATATGTGCATGCAGGTGTCTGATAATATTTCCTGTCTCTCAGAGCAAGTATACTGTGTTTTATTATGCCCTAAGGACAACATATAATATACCTATCACCCAAAATAGCTGGAATTCCAGTGTGTCACGCGTCAGCTGTATTCTCACGTCACGCAGCTGGCCGAAGCACTAAAAGTGAGAGTAAAGGTCTCCTGCTGCACTGTTATCAGTAACCAGATGATAACTCTCCCTGCATACTGCCATCCTTATCTTTTACAATGAGGTAATATGGAAGAATGCTGGTCCTATGTCAATTGGTAGAGCAGTGGATGGTCTTAAGGTACCGTCACACTTAGCGACGCTACAGCGATCCCAACAACGATACGACCTAACAGGGATCGTTGCTGCGTCGCTGTGTGGTCGCTGGTGAGATGTCAAACAGTCAGATCTTCCCAACGATACTGTGACCAGTAGCGACTTGTATAACGATGCAACCCAAATGCACGCCTATGTGTCGTTGGTTGTTGGTAAGGTGTCAAACGCACCGATGCATGCTACCTAGCGGGACCTCAACGATCAAAAAAAGGTCCAGGCCATTCCGACACGACCAGCGATCTCACAGCAGGGGCCTGGTCGCTGCTACGTGTCACACGTATCGAGATCGCTACTGAGGTTGCTGTTGCGTCACAGAACTTGTGACTCAGCATCGATCTCGCTAGCGATCTCGCTTAGTGTGACTGGGGCTTTAAAGAGACTGTCTGACAGTAGAATACAATATTTGTGGGTGTTTTCTGAAATTGAACAACTCTTAAGGCCCCTGTAAACATTAGACTAAAGGCTTCTGAACCTGCCCATAAAGCCATGATCGGCCGACAGTCTGTTGTGTATGGGGGCATCTTGACTTTACCAGGATAGATGATGTCAGGGAAGACAAGAAATCGGCCCACTGAATTTTAATGGCCGATCCTTTTGTTTTCTGGGAGATAAGCTGCTCCCATGTATATGGGGGCGTCAATGAAGATAGCTGTCAGCCAAGCGATCATAAAGCTGACAGCTATCTAATGTGTTTGGGGCCTTAATCCTTTTGGATGTGTTGTATCATGGCTTAGCTACATATCCATTGGAATCCTATTTGTTGGTGCACAAGTAGAATTCTACTCTGAGGTCTGATATCAATGTAGCTCTCTGCATTAAATACATGTGTGGCGATATATTGATTTAGTACTAGCACTTCATTGACAATTTGGTCTTGACAACAGAGCCCTGATTGCTACACTGATAATAAGCTATTGGAAGAGTCAGCCTTAATTTGGAAGTGACCCATAGACATAAAAGCTTTCAGGTTGTGTAAACAGATACCCAGAATCTATGGATAGCTCAGCGTCTGATGTTGATGATAGCAATAATTTGAAGAAGTTTCATTGTCCAGCTTCTCTTCACATTATTAATGGTATATGGGCCCTTGCTTTCATCAATTGAACAAAATTGTCATTGGCAAATATTGTGCTTGTTTTTCAGCATGCTAATTTCCCATGCATGTAGCTGCTGTCCAATCATACTGGACTTGTGTAAAAGAGAGCATTCGGATGTGATTGGTTAATTATAACTTATACATTTCCCCTAAATCCACTAGTAGACCTCAAATGACTTTGCAGACCTCATGATTTGTGGCCAGTCATGCAGAATGTGCGATGAGTAATGTAACTTCTACAGATAAAAAAAGTGCAAAAGTGCTAATCCTCGTCCATCATTCTGTTTATGATCTGAATAATCCACCTTATCAAATCTCATTCTACTTCACAGAGAAAAACATCTGTTCCAGCGCAAAAATAGTCCTTTAGATTCCTCTTTGTCTTAGTTTCTTTGTAATACTGCCAGCAGAAGCGGACTGATGACAGCTGACTATGGCTCTGTCGTTCTACACCATGAATGGCAAACAAGTGACCCTGTACTATCTGTCCCAGATATGCTGGAATGTCACATCGCGCTTTTACGCTGACATAGCCTTTTTCCAGGATGAAATCATTTATGTGTCTCCGGAAAGATAAAAGACTTTTTCTTTATTAAAGAAAGAAATTCTTATCTTGGCATCATTTTGGCTTATGAATTTTAATGACACCTGCCTTAAAATATGGTATATGGCATATGTGCAAAGTGCAAATACCAGATTGACAGCTCCTTTCCAACAAGTTGGTGCTACTTTACTATTGTGTGAAGGTGAATTAATTTTCCACAATGTAATACATAAAACCTGTCCTATGTTTGAGAAAGCCGCTTGGGTGAATGGTAAAAAATCTTCAAGATTTCTAAAACAAGTCCATAACGTTCTTTTAGATGTTAGAAGATGGATAAGAAGGGACAGTCAGATTTCGAAACATAGTATGTTTTCTGTCTCAGTAGTAGACATTTGATCACAATGCTCTGGCATGGAGAGTCAGTTGGATGACAGAAGGAGCCTCCTCCCTCTGTAAAACGCCTTAGATAATACGGTCACTATTGACTGTATTATCTAAGGGGTTAAACTGCCAAGATCACAATACAGAGTAATGCCACCCCCATCCTGTCATTAACAGCAACTGTATGGCAATACAATGCGCTCTAGATGCATATTTTTGTCAAAAGTCAAGAAGCAGTTAATCACCCCCTAGATGTAAATGCAATCAGATAGAATTTTATAATTGAATACTATAGCTTTTCAAGAAATGTAAAACCCTATCAGAAAAAAATGACCTCCAATATCATAAAATATATCATGAAATCAATCATCACAAAATTTTGGGCATAACAATAGAAAAAACAAAACAAAATGATGTTGAAGAGTGCACGTTCACTTTTAGGATTCATTCCTGGCACTGGCTACAATAAACCTAACTACTTGAGTCTAACATCTATGACTGGCATGCTCTTTGATGTTACAGTGAGTAGGGTGCCAAAAAATGCAGTTTACGCCTGTTGTTTTAGAGACTGGATTTGAGCCACGGGGGCTATATTTAGAGCATTGTGCTGTTTAATGGAAATTAGTTGTATACATTTCTTCTGAAGACTTTCAGCAAATACAGTTATGACATTGAGGCTGTTCTATAAAATGGCTTAGTAAATATGCTAGGGGAAAATCTAAATAGTTATTTTAAAAGACTCTGTTCACATCATGTTAACATCTTTCTTATGAGGTATTCATTGGATACATTTCCTGACATATACACCCAGCAGAAGGCTGCAGTGTATAAGGCTATGTGCCCACGATGCAGAAATGCTCTGGATTTTTTCTGAGCGTTTCTGCATCTCCCTGGCAGAAAAAACTCATGCGGATTGTACATGTGGATTGTACATGCGGATTGTACATGCGTTTTTTCAGCCAGGGAGAAGCGTTTGTCACGCGTTTTGCACATGCGATTTCGCATGCGGGTTGTCAAGCGCTTTCCAAGCGATTTTATCATCACTTGGAAAAGTGCTTGACAACTTGGTCACACTATATAAATCCATGCAACCGGCATGAATTTATATAGTGTGACCAAGTTAGTTAAAAAAAAGAATAAAAATGGTAAAAAATAAAAAAAAACATTATACTCACCTTCCGATGGCCCCCGGTCTCCTTCTCTGGTCTCCCCGGTGGCCCGTGGTCGTGTAAAAGGACCTTCCATGACGTTAGCGGTCGTGTGACCCATCACATGACTAAATTACGTCATGGAAGATCCTTTTAGACCATTGCAAGCCGCCGGGGAGCCAGGACGCATCACTAAGGAGACCGGGGGTCATCAGAAGGTGAGTATAATGTTTTTTTTTTATTTTAAATTCTTTTTTTTACTCGTACTATGGTACCCGGGTCTGGAGGAGAGTCTCCTCTTCTCTAGGCCCGGGTACCATCCGCACATTGAATCGCTTAATAACCGCATGTGCACATGTAGTCATGCGGATATTAAGCGATTCAATGCAAGTCAATGGCGGCAAAAACGCTATGCTTACGCAAAATAATTGGTAGCGCTGCGGATTTTTCCGCAATGATAATCTGCAGCGGAAATTTCCGCAGCATGTGCACAGCACATGCGGATTATCATTGGGGAACATGGCAGACCTACTACCAAGCGTTTTTTAAGCATTTCTGCAGTGGAATTGCCGCTGCGGTAACGCTTAAAAAACGCATAGTGGGCATACAGCCTTACACTCTATAGGCATACAGTGACATATATTCGCTCATAGGCTTCCATTGTAAAAGCATATATACACAGCAGTAAATCAAAGGAGAGAGATATAACAAAGAATGGCTACCTAATGTATTCCATTGGCATTTGTTAGGTCAGTGAAGACCTATGGACACGTTTGGCATACTGTATGTGCCATGAGCTTTCCTAAAGCATATGGTGATCCTAATCTTAAAGCACCACTCCAGCTTTTTTTTGTATTTCATCACTGGAATCCCTGCCCTCAATCTGTTTTCAGTCAGTCTCCAGCAGTTTGTGACCTGCTGGGCGATCTGGACTTCACAACTCAATGTAAGTTTATGAGAGCCAGTCAGTCATAAGTTGCGGTCACAAGATGGGGGCGCGGGACCAGAACGGCACCAGAAACAAATGAAGATGGCTGCTGGTAAGTATAATACTAGGGTCAGGGACCTTACGTTAGTGTCGCACTGGGCGGTAGCCATGGGCGGGGTAATCGTTTCTTACGCCCCAGGACATTACCTGAAAGTGGGGGAGTTGGCTGGGTGTGGACTTGTGTTATGGGGGCTCTACACCCTTGCAGGCCGCATGAAACTGATGATTTTGATAGTCGAGGACCAGATGTTGAGGACTTCAATGAGGGAGACCACCAGTCAAAAATAAACCTTTTACTGAACGAAAATTTTGGTGGGGATTATATACGGAAGGTAACGGGTGACACAATTTAATGAACGTTTCCTTCACCATACGGAGCATTTTCTTAATCAGTCTCTATTCCTTTTTTTTTTAACTCACTTAGTTCCTGTTTCCACTAGTTCACTTGCCTTCACCACAACCCAGCTCGGTACTACAGTCCATTTAGTGAAAGTCCTATTCTCAACCCGCATCTTCTTTCCCCTCAAGGGAACTAGGGTGCCAATATGGCCGGTAATTAGCTTCTATTCTACTGATGCCTTGGAACTCCCGCCTGGGGCACTCGCTCCATCTTAAAATCCATGTCTCGCCCTGGCCCGTTACCTCTCTGAGTTGTAAACTCGGGGCCATACTACAAGTGGTCCTCTCCCAGGACACGTCTCCGATTGACCACTCTGTCCTTCCGTCGGTTTTCCTTTTTTCTTTACTCTGGATCACACTATCCACTGCCTCAGTCTACTCTTGCTTCGGTACACCCACCTCATACGGCACTGCTTACTGTCCAGACCTTATGTCTGCTTCTTACGCACACTGGGCCCTATCTGACGTCCTGATAGGAAACTGTCTTTGTCCCTTCACCTTATCCCCTCCCAGTTTGGGCTTGTTCCAATCATTAATTCTCCTTGCTGTTGGGCAGAGCACAATACCAACACTATTAACGCATATTACAGTTCTCATTATACAATACAACAATACATGTGTGAGGCCCTCCTTGAGAATTGGGGTTACTCGGAGCCGGGTCTGTGTAAGGGTAGCGGGGGATGCAGTCATGGCCTGGACCCGTTCCGTGCCCAGGGCGGTCACATAAAAGAGTTGATGGGCTTTCAAGGATGAGTGGTATTTCGACTACGCCACCTTTGGTTTCCGGTGATGGACACCAGCGCTGCTACAGTCCACTGAAGCCGGTGTTATAGGCAGCTAAGATGGGACAACTCCCCACAGGTGGAGCAGGCCTCAGGGCAGTGTGAGATGGGATGGTGGGTGCAGTGCCGCGCAGGAAATAACAGGCTGAAGCGGGGTGTGAAGTCATCCAGGGTTCTTTACTCACATTCAGATGAACTTTAGCCGCAAAGCTTCCCTCTGCTACACACGGCGTACTGCGGCCACCAGGAAGGGGGGATCAACACTTTCCAGGTAGATCAGGAGCACCCGTCGAGACCCCTCTGGTGTGTGTTCCTCTCCTTGGCCAGTTCTCCCACTAAGTCTTCTCCTGACTGTATGTGTGGTGCGAACGTAGTGTAAGGCTGGGTCCCACTGGATGAACGCAGTGTGTGAGATACAGGTGGCGTAGGCCGCTCCGTCCGTATCCCCCTGGGATCCACTAAGCCTCCGGGCTTTTCTGACTGAGACGTGAAGTGACAAAGTCAGATATCGGGGGCCGGTCACCCCTCTTGCAGCAGAAATCCCTCTGACTAGGCCAGAGTAAGAAATACAGGTGGCGTATGCCGCTCCGTCCGTATCCCCCTGGGATCCTTTTGCCTGTGGAGCCTATCTCCTACGCTCCCCTCCAGGCCTTCTTAGGACAGGACCTTGACCGGGTAGAGACAGTGGTTAACTCAGACCCGCTCCTCGTCTCAAGGCCAGAGAACGAGGACCGTGTATCTTCAGTCAGCTGCAGACTCTAGCAGAAGACCACAATCAAAGGCGAAGATCACAATCAAAAGACCTTGAACTAAAGATGGCCGTTGGTTAAATATGAATCAATAAGTGTTTCCTAAAAGTGTGTCCTCCACCCTCACCCACTACATGGTTCCCCCTATCTTTGGTTCCCCCCATCTCCTCTATCCCGGGCCGGGGCAGCACCCTGGTGCATTTAGCCCCCTTCAGGACAGGAGTGGTGTAGTGTTGAGTGGTAAAGTGGTGTCCAGAGAGATGCTCCATCCTTACCTGGAAGAGGAGATACCACACCTCTACTGAGGTGCAGTACCCCTGTGGCAACTGAACCCTCAGGGGCGCCACACATGTGTCTTCAATTGGGGAACATGGGCAGTATATCCATCTCCTTAAATTAGTGGCTCCACTCCACTGCTGAAATAAAAAAAAATGCTGAAGTGGTGCTTTAAAACACAATTTTAGTGTTAATATAATGGGAAGTTTAGTCACTCTAATGCAAACTTCTCGTGCATTGTATAAAAGTTTTTGGAAAGGCCTTGGATAGGTTGAGAGCCAGTCTGTCACCCCCAAGTCACTATTTATACTAAGCCCATAGTCATACAGAGGACTTAGCCCCTATAAAAACCATATCTTTGTTGTAATAAGTCTATGTCTTATAATAAGTCTTTGTATATGTCTTTGTTGTGCCTAAAAAAGCATTTAGTTTGATTTGCAAATTAGGGTGCTTGGTGCACCTTTGGCATGGTCAATAAATTTGCTGCATAGTTCTGCTCCTCAATTAGCATGAACCACCACTTCCCTCTGTGCTGCCTGAAAAGAATTTAGGGAACTCCTAGATCTGCTGCAGTTCAAACAATGATTAGCAAAAGTACAGCAAGCAGCTTAGTAAGTGACACATCACTGGAATCAGGGCCTCTGTCCCTATATCTTGCTGATCTCAGATGTGGTAATAAAAACCTAGCGACAGATTCCCTTTAAGACTAAAAGTTTTTTTAAGATTAAGATTATGATATGCATTAGGAAAGCTCATGGGACATATACCAAAGGTAGCGATAACTACAATAAAGGTATTGTTTTTATAGGGGTAAATCCCCTATATGACTGTGGGCTTACTTTAAATGGTGATTTTGGGGTGACAGACTCCTTTTGAAAGGAGCAATATTTACTCTCATTGATCACCCGCCACTGCTATTTCTAACCTGTTACCTACTCATTGGCCTTTACAGTATGTGGTCATGTCCTCCCAAAGAAGAAATGCTGGAAAATTTTTGCGTAGCTAATCGCTGACTGAGGTGGGCCATTGCCTTGGCCAGACACTGTTGATATGGGAAAATGAAATAAAGGCCGGCCTCCTCATCCACCTGTTTCTTTGGGTCACATGCTTCCATTTCTCTTCTTCTGCAGGTATATTGAAAGGTGCTTCTCCGAACATTCTGAATAGTTATTTCTACTCTGTCATTAGCTTATGCAGGAACCCTGATAAGTTCTTCTCTTGCAACATTCTGAAGAGATTCTTCTGCTCTGTCAAGGAAGTCCTCATCTTCTTTGATGAGCTTCAGTGTAGCTATTCTCTCCTGAAGACTTTGACCTTTCCTCTAACAGAGTCACAAGGTTGCATTTTTGACAAGTAAAGTTTGTCTTTTCCTCTGGTAAGTCTGTAAACATATAGTACGCATTGCAGCTCACCATATGGGTAACCTCCTTCTCCATGTTGAACAAAATGAATTGTCGTTGAACTGTTGTAAAGAAAGTTGACGATTTCCTTCAAGCAGCTCAATCCAGCTACATCCAAAGATCTTCAGACTTGCAGCAACTCTTTAATCTTCCAAGAATGCTCCTGAAATATGCAAATTACCTTCTTTGAGCTTCAATTCCTGGTTTGACGATTTCCTTCAAGCAACTCGATCCAGCTACACCCAAAGATCATCAGACTCGCGGCGACTCTTCACTCTTCCCAGAATGCATTGGAAATTTGCAAATTACCTTCCTCGAGCTTCAATTCCTGTTTTTCGGAACTACACTTTAATCTCTTACATCTTCTGCCAGGCTGATATCTACCACTATATGGTCACCATATGGCGGTAATTTCAGTGTTGGTCTTTGTATAAAGATTTGTTCTCAGTAACAGCGTGGTCATCTGCTGAGGTTCCACTATACCCACAATTAGGGTCTGCAACCATAGCTGTAATCAGGGTTACCTGGTTAGGGACCAACTCAGATGTTTCAATCACGCCCCTTCACCCCCTGAGCTTTACCTCTAGCTACGCCTCTGCCTATTATTGATCCTGCAATATTTTTGCACATATCCATGTCCACACTGCTACTATCCTAGTTCCCTAGAAAGCCTACACTTTTGTCATTAGTTATGCAATCTAAGGCTTAGGAAGGAATAATGAAGATATAGGTCCAGTAAAACAGTCATTTCTGTAAATCCATATTTATCAAAGTGATGCACATGTCTTCGCACAGGGTTCATTTTCATGTATGGTAAAATTCCTACATATTAATATGTCCTAGAATTTTTCAGGATGAAAGTAGATCCAATGAAATTGTGAGGAAGCATTAGGACAAGGTCATATGATTTTAGAAAATAGGAACTAGTGGTTGGTACATAAAAAATGAAGGGTAAGGTTTCGGCAAAGGTCAACCTACAGTTCTCTGCTCATTCTACTATGTTACTTTGGGTGTCCAGGAGTCGCCCCCCCCCCTCTTTTACCACCACAAAGGATAAAAATTCTCTTGCTAAGAGTAAAAAAAATAAAAGCAGCTATACTCACTGTACCAATTCCCTGCAGCTCCCATTCTGACACTAACTGGGACCCCAAAACAGAACCCATACCTCACATTTTCAGAACCGTCCCCATCTATTCCCAACCTGAACAAACTCATCATCCTGCATATACCGCAATGCTGAGCCGCTGCTGCCGTATGTGTCCGTTCTGCACCTGGTGTTTGGCACAATAACAGTGCTCCTTACTGCCCCACATAGTAATGTCCTCCACTATGCCCCTTACAAAGTATAATGCTTCCTTTGTACTCTCTGGATGGTAAAAGTGGCTCATAGAAAACAAGAAAATATTAATGCCCTGTGCGAATTCACTAGAAAACAGTGTCCATATTTTGCCCCAAGAAAGTGATAATGCCCCATGTTCACCTTTGACAGTCACAATACCCCGAGTTCCCCAATAATGCTTCTTAAGTGTCCACTTAACATTTAATAATGTCCCAAGTCCCCCCATGTATAGCGCTCCTATACACAGTACGATAGGCCCACAGCTCCCTTATACACCATACAATGGGCCCACAGCTCCCCTATACACATTATGATATCCTGACAGCTCCTCAATACACAGTATAATGAGTACTACAGTAGTCTTCACACTGTATAATGGTCCTCACACTCTATAATGGCCCTACAGTAGCCTCCACACTGTATAATGGCCCTTGCATTAGGTCTTCCACTGTATAGGTCTTCCACAGTAGGCCCCAAATTTTACAATGGCACCCACATTAGCTCCACGCTATATAATGTCTTCCACACTTTATGGAAGTCACCCACAGTGGTCCCTACAATGCATGAGGGGCCTCCCACAATAGCTCCCACACTGTATTAGGTCCTCCACAGTTGCCCCCACACTGTATGAGGTCCTCCCACAGTAGCTCCCACACCATATGAGGCTCTCACAGTAGGCCCAAAATGTTATAATGGCACCCACATTAGATTGTGAGCCCTCACGGGCAGGGTCCTCGCTCTTCCTGTACCAGTCGCTGTCACATTGTGTTCAAGATTATTGTAATTGTTCTTGTATTATACCCCTTTTTCACATGTAAAGCGCCATGGAATAAATGGCGCTATAATAATAAATAATAATAATAAATACTGGCCCCCACACTTTATGGAGCCCCCCACAGTATTTTATTATTATTATTTATTATTATAGCGCCATTTATTCCATGGCGCTTTACATGTGAAAAAGGGATATACATAGCAAAAACAATTACAATAATCTTGAACAAAAACGCGGCGGCGACTGGTACAGTAGGAGAGAGGACCCTGCCCGCGAGGGCTTACAGTCTACAAGGGATGGGTGAGGATACAGTAGGTGAGGGTAGAGCTGGTCGTGCAGCGGTATGGTGGAGCGGTGGTTACTGCAGGTTGTAGGCTTTTCGGAAGAGGTAGGTCTTCAGGTTCCTTTTGAAGGTTTCCACGGTAGGCGAGAGTCTGATATGTTGGGGTAGAGAGTTCCAGAGTAGGGGGCATGCACAAGAGAAATCTTGTATGTGATTGTGGGAAGAGGAGATAAGAGGGGAGTAGAGAAGGAGATCTTGTGAGGATCGGAGGTTGCGTGCAGGTAAGTACCGGGAGACTAGATCACAGATGTATGGAGGAGACAGGTTGTGGATGGCTTTGTATGCCAAGGTTAGGGTTTTGAACTGGAGTCTCTGGGCAATGGGGAGCCAGTGAAAGGATTGACAGAGAGGCCGAGGAATAGCGGAGGGACAAGTGGATTAAACAGCAGAGTTTTGGATAGATTGGAGGGGTGTAAGAGTGTTAGAAGGGGGGCCACAGAGCAGGAGGTTGCAGTAGTCGAGGCGGGAGATGATGAGGGCATGCACTAGTGTTTTTGCAGATTCGTGGTTGAGGAATGTGCAGATCCAGGAGATATTTTTGAGTTGGAGTCGGCAGGAAGTGGAAAGGGCTTGGATATGTGGTTTGAAGGAGAGATTAGAGTCCAGGGTTACCCCAAAGCAGCGAGCTTGTGGGACTGGGGAGAGTGGACAACCATTGACTTTGATAGATAGGTCAGATGGGGGGGTTAAGTGAGATGGTGGAAAGATTATTAATTCTGTTTTATCCATGTCAAGTTTTAGTAGCCCCCACACTGTATGAGAGCCCCCCACAGAAGTCCCTACAATGTATGAGGGGCTCCCATACTTTATGATGACCACACAGTCACATGATGCTCCCACACTTTATGATGCCTCCATAGTTTATGATGCCCCCACACTTTGATGCGCCTATACTTTATGATTCCCCCACACTTTGATGCCCCAGTACTTTATGATGCCCTCACACTTTATGATGCCCCAACATTTTGATGCCCCCATATTTTGTGATGCCCCCACACTTTGTGTTACCCCCATACTTTATGATGCCTTCACAGTTTATGATCCCCCCATACCTTATGATTCCACCACACTTTGATACCCCCATACGTTTTTGCCAGAGCACGCACTGGACATTAGAGTCCTGTTGTGGCATAATGATGTCACCGCGCCTGGACTTCTGCTGTTCTGTAGACCACAGTCTTAAAGCGCCCTGCAGTCTACAGAAAGGAGAGCGTTAGTGAAGGGAGATTGTGTCTCCCTGCACTCCCGCACAGCTTAACTATATCGGCATAGTTGAGGGTACGTAGCTCCGGGTGGGCCCCTCTGAGCCTGGCGCCTGTAGCGACCGCACCCTCTGCCCCTGGTAGCTATGCTACTGATAATAGGTCATTTTAATTGTGACACATTACAGATGAATTGCTTCATTACAAGTAAATGCAATACATCTAATGGCACTAGTTTAATGGCCTGCATACCGTGGAAAATAAACATTGGTAGAAATATAGATTAGTGCCTTAATAATTGGGTAGCTGTTTTAGCTAAAGTGTGAATTCTGTATATGCCTTATGCAAATACTTTTGATTCATTTAATGCAATCTTCTCCAATACAGTGTTATCACATACAGTAGGTTTGGTATTTGAAACATAACTTAAAAAAAAAAAATTCTTTCCAACTCATTAAATTACGCTGGGACTCTTATACCAATTGTAACTGATCACATGGTCTACCGTAGATAGCTGTGATTACTAACTAACCCATCAGTGACAAATATTATGACTTAAAGGGATTGTAGAAAGTACACACAGTGGCAACCAAAAGTTTTGCATTTTTTTAAAAGTGTGATCACTTCTGTCTGGTTGTTGTGATGCCATTTTCCTGGTGATGAACTTGAAAATGCATGAAATTGTCATCATGCAAGACTTTAATTTTCACCAAAATGCTTTTGAATATAGATATGGTTATTTAATTAAAGAAAACTGACTGCCAAACATTTAGCATATACTATTTATTAATCACAACATAGAGAGTAATTCATTGTTTACAATAACATAACTTAGTATTTTGTAACATAACCTCTTGCTTTAATTACTGCATCACAACGACGGGGCATTGAAGCAACTAGAGTATTCAAGACATCTTGATGGATCTTGCTCCATTCCATTTCCAATCTGCAAACAATTCATCTTTATTCCTATGGGTACGGGCCCCAACTCATCCCAAAGGTGCTCTATAGGGTGTAAATGAGGTGATTGGCTTTTGGTCGCCGCTGTACATTATCCTCTAAACAAGATTGGGAGCAATTTATGGATCACTGCTGGTCTGACTGCTGGGAGAACCAATGACGTCAAGATCAGGGCTCTGGCATTGTCTCCATGAGGATAAAAGGGTTGGGCATTAAAATTGAAACTACCAGACCCTTATGTCCCCCAACATAATCTAACTCCCTATTAGACTGACGGCCAATCTCACTGATATTGCTGGGTTTGACCGAGTTTAGTCTAATGTGTATGGGGGCCTTTTAGTCTGATTCTCACTGATCTGACATGTCTTATCTGACTTACTTTTTATACACTACACATGCCCAGAACAGTTTTTTTTATATATACTGTATCTGTTACAATAGGATGACAACTGGACATGTGAACAGAGCCTAACCCAGATGAAAATTAGATTGTAGCTAGATTGAGGTCAAACTGAAGATATTTTAGGATATTTCTGCCCCATTCAAATGGATGGATGCTGTAATAGATTTATTTTATTTCTGTTTTTGTCATCCCAACATGGAAATAACTACTGAACATGTGAACATAGCCTATTGTGTTAAATTATGATATCTAAATAATCTTGACACTTGTAAACTGAGATTCCTCATTGAAATTAATTAGTCTTGTGTCATCTTGTAGTAAAAGAATAGAATGCAGTGTTTTAATCGTAGGTTGGCACTACAGATGAGCGAAATGATTCCCGGGACCCAGGCCCAGGTGAGTATTCTGTGGACGCTAGACGGGGGCCCTGGAAACCACCTCCATACCTTTTGGTATTTGCGGCTCCTCATATGATTAACAGGCCTGGCACAACGTCATTGTTGTGGAGTGATCAAAAGAGGAGCTGCTAGAGGGTAGGAGGAAGTTCTCAGGGCTCTTGTTCAGAGGCCACAGAATATTGATCTGGACTTTGGACTTGAATACTGCGAATTTATTCTCTCAATTATAACTGGAGCATTAAATGTAGTAGACGTCATGCCTACTGATTTGCTACACTGTCTTCCCTTTAATTCAGCACTAGTTCTTAAGAGATGACATTAAAGCCGGTTTCACATGTCCGTATATTTCCGGTACCGGAAAAAACGGTGCCGAAGATATCCGTGTCCCCTGTGTGTCACACGTGTGCCGCATCAGGATCACAGTGGGAATCAGTGTACAGTTAGCACTGTTCCCAAGCACCGGGTGCTGAACGCTGCCCTCATCATGGTTCCCTGCCGGCGCTACGATCAGCACCAGCAGGGACAATGATGAGGGTAGTAGTAGTCTGCTCCCGCAGCGTCACTGTGTAAAAATAAGATTACAATAGTAAAATCCATATACTCACCTGTCTGGAGATATCCCTCGCTGTAATCCTCTGACTGATAATGCCAAGGAGACGGGGAGAATGAGCCACTCCAGTGAGCGGCCACGGTGCTGCGCTCGGGAGCCCTGTCCTGTCACTCACTGAGCTCAGCTCCGGGGCCCACTCGCTGCAGCGGCTCATTCTCCCCAGCTTCCTGGCCTCAGCGGTCAGAGGATTACAGCGGGGGACATCTCCGGACAGGTGAGTATATGTATTTTATTATTTTAATCTTACTTTTACGCAGGGAAACTGCGGGAGCAGACACTATGATCCTAATCATGGTCCCCTGCTGGTGCTGATGGCAGCGCTGGCAGGGAACCATGATGAGGGCAGTGTTCAGCACCCGGCGCTTGGGAACAGTGCTAGCTGTAGCGCTGATTCCCAGGCGCCGGTACGTGTCACACAGATGACACACGGATGTCATCTGTGTGGGACGTTTAGCGGACCATGTGTACGCAAAAAAACGGACATGCCAGCGTGTGGAGGACATGGACACACGGTCTGTGGAAAAACACTGACATGTGCACAGACCCATTCATTTGAATGGGTCTGCGTGTGTCAATGTCTCCGGTACGTGTGGAAACTGTCACCACACGTACCGGAGATACTGACATGTGAAAGAGCCCTAAGAACTAGGAGCTGTGTACTGATCTGGGGAACTATGCACACTACTTTGATTATTTTCTGGTTAAAATGCTAATACATTTAGTATAAAACACTGGCAGTTGTAAATTAACATACAGCGAATATATAGTTTATAAAGGCTACAGCATTTGCTAATGGGAAACTAAAGTCTGCACTGAACACGTACCAGTAAGCCCTTCTGAGTCATGAGATCTATTACTGTTGGGCGATGTTTCCATTTACAGAAAAGATAATGTTTGCTTTTAGCTGTAATAATAATTTATACAAAGACAGGAGGGAACTGGGACTTTTTGAGTGTTCTTTTTTTTCTTAAAGATAGACATGTGCACTTCTGAGCATATGATAAATTTGATAGTAGAAATGATAACTGAAAAAAAGTATGGATCTATGATAACAGTAAAACCAGTAAACCAGTAGGAAGCTAAAGCAACAATTGTGAGAGGTTTACTAGGGCTATATTACAGTGTGCTTATGTAAAGTTGCCACGAGCCGTAGCCATGGCCGAGTTGCTGTCTGGCTATACTCTGGCACTTTACAGGAAAACCGTGCCCCAGTCCCAGTGTGCGGTCAGGTGTGGGGTGCATCACACTCACTTGTAGTCCGCAGTCCTCCGCTGTCTCCAGACCTCCATCCTCAGGAGCCGCCACACACAATTGAGGGGACACCAAGTTCATTGCAACTAGCAAATATTTACTAGTCAGTTCAAGTTCATCAATTGTCAACACATGGGATAGGGCACAGCACTTCATATTCCTTAATTTCTTAGCGCAACACATCTTCAGCCCTACTATTTGTTCCTCCTTGAGCATCCCTTCACCCAATGTTAGCCCCAGGGATCTCCCTTCCAGTTCCGCAGTGCACCATTACCTTTAATCTTGGTGTGTCCCCGTCCATCTTCCCTTGTATGCCAAAGGACACCATGTGCCCTGCAGCCCCTATGTCAGACCTTGGGATCCAGGCAGGACAGAATAGTCCGCTCGGGATTCTAATATGGCGTCCACTGCTTCTACTGGTAGACACATGCTGGCCCTAGCAGCCCACTGGACTTGAACTTGGACTTGTTATTACACTTCTCTAGCTCTCATCAGGAAATGTCCACCTTTTATTAACATTAGTTCCCACCCACTGAGCTAGTTCTATCATTAACTATGTCCTATCCTATAGACTAAACCACTTAGCTATATGAACCGTACCCAAAACTAATCCTGTGCCTACCCTGCCTACCCTGCAATATGCACTACTCACATTGTACATTAACACTCTATATTACTTACATGCTGTATATTACCATAACACATTATATAAGATGCACATCACTGTTCACATTACATGTAAAACCGCATAACACTATACACACAGCACGATTGTTGTCCTCAGGGGTAGGAATGCAGAAGAGCAGTCCATCATTATTACACTTACAAGTAAGTTAGGTACTAAAACTATATGGCTGTATTAAGGGTTTGTCTTCAGGAGTGCACTGTTCCCAGCCTCCAGACTTCCTGCATGCTGCAACGGTCCAGTCTCCGATGCTGACATCAAATGCAGTTTTGCCTCTGTAGTGTCAGCGAAGCTCAAGGGGCCAGTGGAGCTTACAGGAATGGGCTCGTTTACACAGGCCGATGGCGGACAATAAAAAACAGTCGATCTGCTACCTTTTTGCCAATCAGCGGTTGTTCAGTGGCCTGTTTAGACAGGCGGACCTTACTTTCTATACTCAGAGAAAAATTTTTCTGTATTCATAGACTGTCATTGTTCTCAGCAACATAGGTCCTGTTGCTTATCCAGGATGATGTGCTGCCGACCACTATTTTTTCAAGCAGGCTTAAAATTAATTTCACCCAACTAAGGGCCGTTTTGCTTATCCCTTGGGTGAGCAACAGCCGGTTTACACTGGCTGATTATTAGGAAATGTGTAGTGATGAGCGAGCGTGCTCGTGTAACCCTTTCGCCGAGCATACTCGGGTGCTTTCCGAGTATCTTCGGCGTGCTCGTACATTAAGTTCGAGTCCCTGTGTCTGCATGATTTATGGCTATTAATCAGCCTCAACACATGCAGAGATTGCCTTTTTGTTAGGGAATCCTCACATGTGTTGAGGCTGACTAACAGCCATAAATCATGCAGACACAGGGACTCAAACTTAATATACGAGCATGCCGAAGATACTCGGAAAGCATCCGAGCTTGCTTGGCGAAAGGGTTAAACGAGCACGCTCGCTCATCACTAGAAATGAGCATTCCTATTTACTCTCATTCACGATTATCAGCCATTGTAAATGCACCCTAAGTCTACACGGGACAAATGTAAATGTGATTGGAATCCAAATTCAACACTGAATCTGCAGAAAAATCTGTAAAATTTGTTGTGGATTTGGCTTTGTGGATTTTTATAAAAGTAAATCAAAAGCCATGCAATTTTGCGACGATGCAGCTAAGTTACAAAATAAAAATGTAACGTGAACTCAGCCTTCATTTGTGCACATGTCAGTGTTATGGCTTGTTACAGTGTTACAGGCTTTTCAACAAGGACAATTATATTTCCCTTTCCCAGATTGTAACAGATATATAAAAATGAGGTTAATTTAATGCTTTACATTGGGATGTGTTGTCGGAAGGGAAGAGTTTTTAGTGTGCACATATTGTTTTGTCCATATAAAGACGTGAAGCATATATCATATATCACACCTGTACAGGTGAAACAATATTATCCTCGTATTATTGATACATTGATAAAGCTGCACTTATAGATTTTGATTCTCCTGAAGGTTTTTAATTCCAAATCTTAGAGGAATGTCAACTTTATTCATTAAATGTAATGTTTTAGTCCAAGCATAATCGATTTTTTTTTGTAATAAAAAATGCATAGTCCTAAAAAAAAGAAAAAATCCATACAGCTCTTTTTAACATCATATGGAATTGTGCTAAACAACACAAAATGAGCTAAATATGGGCGTTGTTTGTCTAAACTCATGAATACCAAAAATACATGACATATAAAAACAGTATGTAAAGAATTTATTAGTAAAAATATAGATGCTTTGATGAGAATAAGGCATATGGTGAAACGCGCGTCGGATGAGTGGTGGCACACTGCGGTCAGTATTTGATCTCATGTCCTGACTATTTTACTACTTCTTCATGGTATCTTTATATACATGACTCTTTGGACATAGTATTCATTGCTTTTAAACTCTCAGGATGTCAGAAATGGTCCTGTCAGACTATTTTCTTTAGCACTCTGCACTTTATTAATTGAATTTGTACTTTTAGCTTGAATTGATATAGGCATGTTTACTCTACAGGTATGTCTTTTGTGATATAATATTGTAGGAGTTGATTATTATGTATTGAGGCTGTGTAATGTCATCTATTTTACATCTAATTTATATACTTACCCTGATTGCCATCTTCTGTTGGGTATCTTCCTTGCCTGTTTCTACCTTTATCGATTTTTTTTACTAATAAATTTGTCATGTAAATTCTTTACATACTGTTATGTGTCATCTATTTTTGGTAATCATATGGAATTAAACCATAGTGTTATTGATTCTGAATCTTTTAGGTCATCTTAAGCAACAAATTAAAATTGGGGGAAATAAACTAATGAAATATACAATAGTGACGGGTCAATGTTAATCTTTTCTATCTCTTTTTCTGTAGCCGTTTGCCAACCAGGATGTAAGCATGGGGAGTGTATAGGCCCCAATAAGTGCAAATGTCACCCGGGATACACTGGAAAAACTTGCAATCAAGGTACGTGGGCTCTTTTAATATCGCTTAGGTATTGCCTGTACGTTTTGACAAATTATTACATAATTAAGTTGAGCAAAATGATTTGCCGGACCCTGGTCTAGCCGTCATGTCAGTTGTCCTTGGCCACCAGACCAGAACACTGTGAACCTTCTACCTTCAGCATTCCCGTCTCTTCTTTTAGTTGCCCACACAGCGTCATGCCTGCATTGTGCCTCAATGTACTGATGTTGGTACTGGGGATGCAGGGTTGCCAACTTGACTTTTTTATTTTTACTGGATAGCTTATCAAAAAATTGTGGACAAACAATATTTTTTATGGACACATTGAAAAAAACATAACAAATCATTATGATTATCAATGATACATAGTTACAGCCCATAATTATGATATGTAGACATTAGCTGCATTCACTGTGAGATGTAAAATGATGATAAAGTTATAATAATCTGTATAAGTTTCTTTAGCTTCAAAAAAAATCACAGACGCCTTTTTTTTTACAGACAAGGTAAAAAAGTGCCCTATTTTTACGGACTGTCCTGGAATTTCTGCACGGTTATCAACCTTGTAGGGATGTCGTAGGTAGGAGAAGATTCACATGGCTCTGGTCGGGTGGTTACAGAGTAACCACATGGCTGCAGGACCAGATCTTGCCAATCCTTTTGCTCAACTCTATTACGTAACAATTAAAATACAACCTAACTGTATTGTGTTGATTAAAATTACAGAATAAACCCAATGGCAACCAATATTATATCAAGAAAGGTTTGTAGGATTGATCTTCTGTAGATCCATGTACTGTTCGTGTTGAAAACCTGACACAATATGGTAACTGTAAGCTAATGTTTTGTCACTCTATTTTGGAAAATCTATTGAGTCATACTGAAAATCCTGCATTTAAATAAAAAAAAACACTACTAATTCCAAAATTCTTCCCCATAAACCAAAGCACTGTGTATGTAGCAAAAATGCTGTAAAAGTGTGAAACTAGAAAACAGCATGGTAGTTTTGGGAGAATTGAAATGTTTAACATTTGATTATTACTCTGATAATAATGAGGGCTGGGGAGGGGGTCTCACTACTCAGAACCCTCCAGATCAGATTATTGCTGCAAATGAACATCAATATTTCTCATCAGTTTCTAAACACTGAGTAAATGTATTCTATAGCTCCCATTAATGGTTATCTAAAGTTTCATTTGGTTGGGCAGATTTCTGCCTATAAAAGTCGATCTGTACTTTAAAGGTTCTTTTAAGTTGTATGGGAATGAACATTTATGAATGCAATTGTTTTGTAGCTATACAGCATGCATATTATTGCCACCATACCTCCTATTTACACAGGACGATGTGCTTTTGATAACAATGATTTTTATGTCGGTATAAAACATCCAATTAGCGAGCCAGTAATTGGGAGTGATCGTTCCTAGGAATGCTTATTCAAATTATCGGCCTGTATAAATGGCCTGTAAAGAGGTTGTCTGGGCATATCTTTTAGATATTTTTATCAAGATCATGTATACATTGAACACTGCTGAACAGCATAGCTCCAACGTGCATTGAACACTGCCGAGAATGGCAGATCTGCGCTTATGCCATCAGGTTTTTGCTATGGTATCGGAGAGCAGCATGATGTAGGTGCTAAGAGCCTAATTCCAATGATGTCTCATTTACTCATTTACTAGGCTGTTTATTGTAGTTTTAATAAAAATCAGTGTTTTATCAGCAGGAGATTATCACTACAGGACTTGGTGTCTCGTGCCTCCTAGTCAACTAACTGCTCTGTGTAACCCTGCCCCCACCACTGATTAGGAGCTTTATGTCAATGTACACTGAACACGGAAAACTACTAATCAGTGGTGTGGGGTTTTGTGATTTGTACATAGATGCCACCTTTATATATAACCATGACTATTAGACATTTTCTTTCATTCTTGCACTAGGTAAATAAAGCTCTTGTGGATATTGTTTAGTACATGGTCCTCCTATGCAGTATTGCAGTATGTGTGAATAAGCCCTACTGTTTCATATTTTATTGGTTTCCTTATGTAATCCACAATCCACACACAAGAATTGTTGACCTTATATTCCTCCTTCATATGAAGATGAGCGCCTATTGACCATCCAGCCTGACTGGTATCATGAAGTGCCTGTTTTCTATCCTGTCGACTATCCAACTACAGAGTTCCCTCCCGGGGGTGAGAATATCTATTGTCTATTACGCCAGTGCACTCCTCGTTCAAGCATGGCTGTAGAAGAATGAGCAGACTCTTTGGCAGAAGGCTGCCTCTCTTATCGCAGGACTGATGGCTTTGCCTTAAAGACCAGGCTTTCAAAGGCATGCAAGTCATATATGGAACGCAAGAACCTTCCTTTTCTGAGAATGACATCTATTCTGTATCTATTCTATCCAGCCTGTCTATTCCTACAGCACCATCTATACTCACTTTCGCTTTAATAGGGAACTATAGTCTCAAAGGAAATCTCTCACCAGGTTTTTGCCACCTAATCTGAGAGCAGCATGATGTAGAGACAGAGACCCTAATTCCAGTAATATGTCACTTACAGGGCTGCTTGCTGTAGTTTTGGTAAAATCAATTTTAGCTGCAGGAGGTTATCACTAGAGGACAAGTAAACCCGCTGCCATGTAGTTCTCCATATTCCTGAGCTCTGTATTATCTTGTCTTACCAGTTTCTGCCTATGCACATTGTAGACAGAAAGCTGTCAATCAGTGATGTGGGCAAAATAATCAGAATAATAAAGAGCTCTGAATTCAGAGAACTGATAGATCTGCAGTTAATGAAATAGTGGTTTTATCAAAATGACAGCAAGCAGCCCAGTAAGTGACACATCACTGCAAACAGGGTCTCTGCCGCAACATCATTCTGCACTCAGATAGGGTGGCAAAAATCTGGTGATAGGTTCCCTTTACGGTCTCCCAAACACATAATATAAAAGTAATTTGATATGGCATATTTAGACCATACCAAACATCGGCTGTTTTGGTGAAATGAACGATTGTTTCTATTGATGTCTGACCGTCAAACGATCATTAGCCATTTGATAAGTGGTTTCATTGCTATAAGTCAGATATTCTGTATACAATATGAGAAAGCTGTGTGCGCAAACCCTGTCTGTACAGCTTCACTCAGCCCCAACATCATGCCCTTCGCTCCATTGTCTGTTTGGGAATATTTACCTGTAATGTGATTTATACCACATAAAAGTGAATGAATCTTTTAATGATTCAGAATAGAAACTGTGTTTCTCCAGAACAGTATGGGCCCATGTGCTACATTGCAGATTCATGCAACATAAATTAGTAAAATGGCAATGCACCCTAGAAAATGTAAAATAATAAAGGGAATTTTCCCACAAATTAAATTTATCACTCATCTACAATAATGAGCGCAGGGAAAATACAGACAAGCACTGCACAGTTGTCCCAAAAACTTTCTAACACGATGATGATATCCTTTATTTACTGCTGATGCACATACTGTAATCCCTGTACATTCTGTTGAATGCTACAAGATAATTTGGAGAATCTGTCTAGTTAAGGCCCTCATACATATTAGATACAAATCGTATGAACCTGCTGATTAGTCAGGATCCGCTGACCATCCAATGCACTCCGACTGTGCTCTGACAAATTATGTCGGGAAATAAGGATCAGGAGGTTGAAATTCAATAGTACAATCCCTTTTATTGGCAGGGAGATAAGCTACTGCTAGATGATCCTGGCTGTGTCTCTAGGGTTGCCAACCGTCTAGAAATTCCAAGACAGTCCGTAAAAATAGGGCACTTTTTTGCCTTGTCTGTAAAAAAAATTTAGCTTGTCCATGATTTTTTTGGGGCTAAAGAAACATATACAGTTTCTTTTGACTGTATTTATCATCATTTTACAGTGAATGCAGCTGATGTCTACATATCAGAATGATGGGCTTAGACATCTATCACTTATAATCATAATGATTTGTTATGGTTTTCCAATATCTCCATAAAAAATATTGTCTGTGATTTTTTGAGCCGCTGGCCAAAAAAAAAAATAAAATGTCTAGCTGGCAACCTGCTGTGGCTTTCTCATAGAGACCACAGAAACGCTCAGTGAGCGTTCCTGTGTATAGGGGAGTCCTGGGGATATCTGTCTGCCAAGCGATAGGTATAATAATGTCATGGTATTGTTAGTAGGACAATGTTGGTCTACCAACCTGTAGGCATCCACTTGTGTTCAGGGTGGGATCTGGCCATTTAGATGACGACATATACTTTAAAGTAAAGTATAAAGCTTTATAGAAGACAAACCTTTATCTTAAATATAATTTCTGGATCCTGTGACCACACTATAGTTCTTGTATGTGCCTGGGCTTTTCTTCTGTCTTCACCTGAAGCACATTTTCTGGCTGAACACCAAACTTCATGGAAGAAACTTGACTTGAGCTGTTTTCTGTGCATTTCCCATGTGCGGCATGCTAATATGTTCAATTGAGAAATCTACAACATTTCTTAATATCAATCTGTTTTCGGTAGATTATTGTTACGTATTTTGTGAAATGTCATGATTTCTGCTGTCTAACTAGTGAATAGATGCTCCTGGGAGATGAAGGAATAAACCTGTGCAAACCTATAACTGTTCGCTTCAAGTTCCAGGCCGCAGTTTTCCTTTCAGTTTACGGCTATAGAAACAACCATAGGAATTGGTCAATATGTAACTTACGTCTTCATTCCCTACCTCCAAATATTGCACACAAGCAAGATAATTGTCCATCAAACCATCAGTCTGCCAACAGTTATCTTCCCCAACTCTCCCGGGTACTCATATTACTGCCCTGGTGTAATGGTACAAATGGATTCTTAAGGAATTGAGATTTGGACAAGAAGGTGCTGATAAATATAATTTTACACTCTACACTTTTGCAATCATTTTTTAAATATTTTTTTTATGTTAAACAGGAGAACAAATCTGCGTATCGTCTGGTACTTAATTAAAAATATAATGCTGTTTTGTGTCTACAGCTCCTATGCAGATCTATGTGTCTCCATTATTACTGACTACGGATAGTCTGATTATGTTGTCATAGGACAGTGCAATAGACTTTTAGGAGGTTTCTTGGTTCTATGAGTAAAGAACTGACCAAATGGTCCCACAAATCAATCTAGAGAAATATTGCATCATCCTCAGGTTCTATTAACTAAGGACATGCTAACCACTCACATGTTAATTGTTCTTCTGCTACAGTCCTGTCATTGAAACATGCTGATATATTTAAGATTTTCAAAATTTAAAAAGTATTTTACTCCATACAGATCTAAATGAATGTGGACTAAAGCCTCGACCATGCAAGTACCGCTGCATGAATACATATGGGAGCTACAAGTGCTATTGTCTGAACGGATACATGATGATGCCCGATGGAACGTGTTCAAGTATGTCTGTCCTCCGCCTGGCATTGTCATACCCTCATTAGTGGCTGCTGATCTATTGAAATGTATGACCGCTGGCATTGATCTCTGTTCTTCTTGTTCCCATTTTGCAAACACTACAAATGGGTTTGTTTGTGCTCACATGAAGTCACTTTTGTAAATGCTTGTACCAATGAAAATGGCGAGTTTGAAAGAAAGGGAGATATCTATTATTTTGGTTTCTAGATCTGTTAGCAAACTACCTAATATCTAAAGACGCCTGTGCACATTAGATAGCTGTCGGCTAAAAGATCATTCACCCGACAGCTATCTCCCCTGACTCTCACAGCTCGGCCAAAAGCCCTTGTGTTTTTTATGAGCGCCACTTCCGGACGCCTCTGACAGTGGACTATATCCAGGGGGAGAGTCAGGAGGACCCCACACACATCAGACTGTCTACCGATCATCCTGCCGGTACTGGCATGTTCAGCTGACTTTTGTGTACTGTGTAGACGGCTCTACCTGGATGCCATTTGATCACTGACAACAGTAATAACAGTTTTATAAATGCCAATATTTTTTAAGTGAATAATTAATATGGTAACAGGGACAGGTCTAGTACTGACCATAGACATAGGAACTGAATCTAGGAATATTGCATATATAGTTGTACTACTACTATTATGAGTAATAATAAAACTATAAATCATAAACATTATATAAATCTTCCTTCAGATGCACATACCTGCTCTATGGCAAACTGTCAATATGGATGTGATGTTGTAAAAGGAGAGGTCCGATGCCGCTGTCCTTCTCCCGGGTTGCAGCTAGGAGCAGATGGCAGAACATGTGTGGGTAAGTGGTACCCGAAATTCACTCTGTAATCAGTAATCTACCAAGATTTTCTCCAGGTTCCGAAATCCGTACATGTGAAAATGACAGTTGATTTGCGATGTTGGGTGTTGGCATGGCTGTAGGGTAACTAACAATAGTGTTATACAAATCATGATAGTAATCGGTAAATATCAGACTAAATTACGGTAACATTATTATCTTAACATGTACAGTAGTTCTTTCCCATGGACCTGGCATCAATCCTTTCATCTGGCAATGTATGATCCAGCCTGATATGGCAATGGAGCTGAGAATCAGGCCAATGACAAATGCTGATGTTTTTCTGTTCACCAGTATAGGCTAAAGATCTGTCGGTCTGTGGTCATAGTAGAGGGCACATACTTATTAGATAAATGTTGGCTGAACATTCTGATTTAGACAGGATTAATCGACCACCTAATGTGTTCAGGGGAAAGAAAGATCTTGAAATCCAATCTGTCCGGCCCTTCTTCTGGCTTGGGCTTAGTAGCAGACACTGCTGCCTAGTAGCATGCATTGTAATCCTGGTGTTTTCATACAATTGCTCCAGAATTCTGGTTTTCTTCCACACCCAAAAAATACTGATTGGGTAATTAGCTCTTTATGAAATTGGACCTAATGAGTTTGTGCCTAAAAAGTGGTTTGAATGAAACCCTAATTCAACACAGTAACTGGTGAAAAGTTTCTATACCGTGTTGCGAAATATATATCCGCACTATAAAAAGTTGGGACAACATAGTGTCCAGTAGTTTGATTGAGGTCTATTACTGTCTGCACTGGAGTGTGCTGTAAGTTCACTGCAAACACTTTCATTGGTTACTAAATGTAAAAACAAAAAAAGGGAACAATTTTGGAGAATCTCTGTTTATAACTGCTTTGTGCCGTTCCTCTGTTAATATTTGTAGAAATGTATCAGTAAATTGACAATTGGGTGTTACCCATTTGGGGTTGTTCTTGCATTCTTTACATATTTTGATACATTAATTACCACAGTATTCATTCTTTTATGTAAGACACTAATGTGCATTTTTCCGTAATGTCTCTTTGCTAGATGTTGATGAGTGCACAACAGGAAAGGCTGTATGTCCAAGATTTAGGAAGTGTGTAAACACATTTGGAAGCTATATTTGCAAATGCTATCCCGGACATGACTTAATCCATGCGCATGGGAAATACCAGTGCTTCGGTAAGTTCAAGCTTTTTATATAGGGCACTTGTGTTTGCCCAATATCACTGACACCAGTGGACGTCAGTACTTTGATAATGTATGCAATAAACAAGTATTCTTTTACAGAAAAGACTGCCAAGGTTAGTAATACCACCGGAAATGATAGGATGAGATATACTCCAATTTAGGCCATGTCTCTAGTTATTGCGGATGTGACTTTTGTATTCTTATTTTATCTCTATGGACAGATATCGATGAGTGTTATACTGGGGACTATCAATGCAGTAACTATGCAAGATGCTACAACACACAAGGATCCTACAAGTGCAAGTGCAATGAAGGCTACCGGGGCAATGGAGCTGACTGCACACGTATGTGTTATTTAAGTGTTCACACTGTTATCCTGTACAATACCGCTTTTCTGTAGATGTGCAATGCATTATGCTTTAAGCAAGGTAAAGAAAGTTATTAACCATTACAGGGAGAATAGCAATATACAGTGGCATGTAAAAGTTTGGGCACCCCTGGTCAAAATTACTGTTATTGGGAACAGTTAAGCAAGTTGAAGAGGAAATGATCTCTAAAAGGCCTAAAATAAAAGATGACACATTTACTTTGTATTTTAGGCAAAAAAAAATGTATATTCATCTTTTACATTTTAAAAATTACAAACAGGAAAAAGGCTGATGCAAAAGTTTGGGTACCCTGCATGGTTAGTACCTAGTAGCACCTCCTTTTGAAAGTATCGCAGCTTGTAAACGCTTTTAGTAGCCAGACAAGAGTCTTTCAATTCTTGTTTAAGGGATTTTCTTCCATTCTTCCTTGGAAAATTCTTCCAGTTCTGTGAGATTCCTGGGTCGTCTTGCATACACTGCTATCTTGAGGTCTAGCCACAGATTTTCAATGTTATTCAGATTAGGGGACTGTGAGGCCCATTGTAAAACCTTCAGCTTTCGCTTTTTTGAGGTATTCTATTATGGATGTTGACGTGTGTTTAGGATCATTATCCATTTGTAGAAGTCATCCTCTTTTCAACTTCAGCTTTTTACAGATGGTTTTATGTTTGCATAAAAAATTTGTTGAAATTTCATTGAATTCATTCTTCCCTGTACCCGTGAAATATTCCTCATGCCATTGGGTGTATCACAACCCCAAAGTGTTATGATCTGCTACAAGCACTAAGGAAAGAAAGGAGATCTGTCCCTACAATAGAACTAAGCTAGATCCCTACGATGTAACGGGGAACCTGATCCTACGATCAGACCCGCTAAAGTCCTCGGCTAGTCTGTACGAAGACCTATAGATGCAAGGGAGGGATCCCTACAAGAACTAGGGACTGGGATAAAGTTGGGCACCTCCTAGCAGAAATTGTAGCAGTAAAAGACAAACACACAACATAGAACATAAAGGTCCGAAGACCAAGCTAAACAGACTGAGAAAGGTAACAAAGCACCAGGCTAACTTAAGAGTAGAAATTACAATGAAGTCCAGCAAGGCCAGGAGGGCGGAGCAGGATTAAATAGGCAAACAAGGTCATGTGACCAGCAAGATAGAAAAAAACTAACAGGAGAGTTCTAACACAAAGCATGATTGATCCACCCCCATGCTTAATGATTGGCGAGATGTTCTTTTCCTGAAATTTTGTGCCCTTTTTTCGCCACAACATACCTTTGATCATTGTTGCCAAAGAGTTTTATTTTAACCTCATCAGTCCACAGGTCTTGTTTCCAAAATGCATCAGGCTTGTTTAGATATTCTTTTGCATACTTCTGACACTGAATTATATGGTGAGGAAGCAAGAGAGGTTTTCTTCTGATGACTCTTCCATGAAGGCCATATTTGTGCTGGTGTCTCTGAACAGTAGAACAATGTACCACAACTCCAGAGTCTGCTAAATATTTATGAAGGTCTTTTGCAGTGAAGCAGGTGTTCTGATTTACCGCTTTAGCAATCCTACAAGCTGCTCTCACCGAAATTTAGCTTGGTCTTCCAGACCTTATCTTGACCTCCACTGTTTTTGTTAACTGTCATTTCTTAATTACATTTCGAACTAAGGAAAGGGCAAAATAAATAAATAAATAAATAAACGTGAAAACCCTTTCCTATCTTCTTATAGCCGTCTCCTGTTTTGTGGGCCTCCACCATTTTCATTTTCAGAGTGCTAGGCAGCTGCTTAGAAGAACCTATTGCTGCTGTTTTTTTGGCACAAGGTTAGAGTAGGCTGGGTTTTTATAAAGATGGGAAATTTGCATAACCTGGCCTTTCCTAACGATGATAGTGAACAAGCCATAACCTTAACAGGCTAATTAAGGTCTGGAACCTTGGTCAAAGTTATCTGAGCCCACAAATCTCCAAATCACAAAGGGTGCCCAAACATTTCCATCAGCCCATTTTCCTTTTTGTAATTTTTAAAATGTAAAAAATTACAATATATATATATTTTTTTTGCCTAAAATACAAAGGAAATGTGTCATCTTTAACTTTAGGCCTTTTAGAGATCATTTCATCTTCAATTTGCTTAACTGTTCACAATAAGAAATATTTTGACCAGGGGTGCCCAAACTTTTACATGCCACTGTATTTTACAGTACTTAATCTTTCTTTGAAGAGCAAGAAATATCTTTAAATGCTTTAGAAGTTTATGTTATAAAATACAAGATTTATCATTGTGTTTTATCTCTATATTGAAATTAAATACATATGAAAACTTTAAACCATTTTTACGAACTAGATGTTCACTAGTTATTGTCTGAAGCTCACCAATAGATTTCATTATGAAGCTGCATAGCCTTCTGGTGTGTAATATTTTTGATCACTGGAGAAAAAGAGGTCAATTTCTTCCTTTTTACTTGTTATTTAGTACATTGTCTATTGTGAATATGAAAACTATATTTCTACATATTGCATTAGTAATATAGAGATGGCAGATAATGCTATGTTGTTTTTTCCTACAGCTATTCCCCGTGTGATGATTGATCCACTGGGTCCACATAATTTTCTACCAGGTAAAGATAATATGAGAAACATAATTAAAGGAAATGGCAGCACATTAAGTGGTAGTGAAGGAAGCAGCAACAGGATCCCAGACTTTGGCTCCAGACATCCTAAGTGGCCTCCCTCACCCTCTATTACAGCAAAGCCTCAACCAAAGACACCCAAACCCACAACTAAGCCAGCTCCACCTGTAACACGACCACCTAATCCTGTAACAAGGCCAGCACCAAAGCCAGTAACTAGGCCTCCGCAGCCAGCAACCAAGCCTCCACAGCCAGCAACAAGGCCGCCACAGCCAGCAACAAGGCCACCACAGCCAGCAACAAGGCCACCTCAACCAGCAACAAGGCCACCACAGCCAGCAACAAGGCCACCTCAACCAGCGACAAGGCCACCTCAACCAGTCACAAGGCCACCTCAACCAGTTACAAGACCTCCTCAACCACCAACGAAACCACCAACACCCAAATCACCAATAGCTGTTACAACAGCATACCCTTGGTTCTCTACCAAGATACCAGACAATAACAGGATCGAGGACCAAGGAAAACAAAGAGGAGATGTGTTCAGTAAGTCTTTTCAGAATATTTCTTTTAGAATTAATGGTTATTAAATGTTATATGCAGGACAAGTCATCATCTAAGCAGTAGAAATAATGGTGCACCGCTGCATGAGGTACTGTGCCCATTCAGTCTATCCTGATAGTGCTCTCACTGAATAACATGGGCATTACAGCCCCTTAACTTTCAATAGGAACACTATCAGCACAACTCTGAGATTTGTGATTTCCTGTTTTAAGCCCAAGGGACACTACATAGTGCACTTTTCTTTTGTGATCAGTGGGAATAGCATCTACGGCTATATTCTATCCATAAAAATACCCAAAAGAAAGCTGAGGAATTCAATTGTTAAGTGAACCGTGATCTCTGTCATGGCTAAACCGGAGCCACAATGCCAATAATCAGAGCCTTATTGGGAGTTTGTCAACACAGAATGACAGATTAAAACAATCAGAGGCATTCCCAATTAGCCTATTAAATATTGTTGGAAACCACTTTTAACAGAGAAGTGAATTTTTGGGGGTGAATATCAAAAGTTAGTTAATGGGTGTCTTTCAGCACAAAACCAAGAAAAGGCGCTTGGTACACCCTTGGTGTGGCCAAACAGTTTACTTCACCTTCTCACCTACTTGTATTCCTTCTGCCTCCATGCTCCTTCTGCTCAATTACCAGCTCTGGTTTTACAAGACCCAGATGAGTGTGGAAATAGATGGAAAAAAGTAGTTGAGGAGGAGCTCTGAACTGTTTAGCAAATGACAAGAGTGCAGCGAGCTCCTTTGTTGGTTTGAACAGTCACTTTGTGCTGACAGTGCTAGTGCTACCATTGTGCTAATTGCAGACTAATCACTATTGGCCTCACTACTGAGGCCCGTGCCACTTACTAAAATAAGATCCTCAAGCCACCCATTGTTCAGTGAGTGAGTGCAGTGAGGCACTCCCCACAGTGAGTGATTAAACAGTGCAAAGTCCAACCTTCTCACTGCAGTCATGGAGGAAGAGGAGTCTCTAGGTCCTTATTATAGAGTTGTGGAGGTCCTAGAGTTCGGGTTTATGTTTATTGGGGAAAATTACCTTTAATAATGTACAAAACTTTCTGTACCTTATCTTTCTCTCTCCAATATAGGTTTTTTTTTGAGAACTGTATTAAGCTGCAAAAAATGGATATTCTCCACTACAGGCATTACCTTGCTACAATTCTACCTGCCCTGGTTACTTACAAATGATCCCTTAGAATTGATAAGACTAGATATTCTTCTTTGACAAAAATAATTAGCTATAACCAACAGAAAATTATATTACATTTCATGATCCAAAGCTTTCACATATATAAAAAAGGGACTTTCATTTAAAACTGAGTTAA
The DNA here is from genome assembly GCF_046119375.1 of Phyllobates terribilis. Classification (NCBI taxonomy): domain Eukaryota; kingdom Metazoa; phylum Chordata; class Amphibia; order Anura; family Dendrobatidae; genus Phyllobates; species Phyllobates terribilis. The sequence goes on from NW_027362761.1 coordinate 876,640,927, forward strand.
AGGCAATACGATATGGTAGATGTTTAGAGCATCAGGAAGAGCCAATTTTAAATCACCCATTAATAGACATTTCCCTGGTGGTTTGCCAGGTTCACTTGGTACATACCAGGAATGCCATTCTCATTCAGCCTTGAGCTAGATTGCTTCACAGGCCATTCAGCCTCCTTTATTAATTATTATTGCTGGCTACAGTACCAAGAACCTCTTTGAATTGCATAACATTGCTGAGTAAATTTCACTAGACTGTGACCAAAGGTGGCTTAAGGCAAAATTATAACCCACATAATGATGCTCGGTGGTTGAACTCTGGAATACACAACACGGTATGTTCATTGGATATTTGTGAGAACTTAGCTCCTACACCTCGAGGATGAATGTCTCAATTAATACTACTTATGTTTATATTCAGTTAGAGGGCCATGACAACTAACGTTTCACAGATCCTATCCGCCACTCCTCATCATGGCAAGTCATCTTTCCCTTTTCTAAGATAAATGGGAAAATACACATCATAATTTTTTTCATAACGCTCTATTTACATCTACATTGGAGATTCTTTTTGGAGCCTTTGGGGCAGACTTAGCCACAAATACCAGACGATTTAGCACAGCATGCTTCTCCATTTTCTCCCATTTAAAGAATGTACACCACAACAGACACCTGATGCACCCCATTATAGTCAGTGAGATCCATTGGGCACTGCTGATGCCTGTCATGAGATGGTTCCAACGCTGATCTTATTTTCAATGCTAAGATGGAGCAGATGAATGGAAATCAAACAACTATTTTGTGACCAATAGATGGACCTTCTCTCTTCGAGTCATTATATCTCATCATCTAATGAAACTGACAAGAGCCATGAGGAATATGGTCTTCCTTATTTGTGGCTTTATCTGAGTTGAGGGATAAGTAATCAAAAAATACTGCCCTGTCCAGTTGTTTCCATTTATCACACCTGATATCCCAATGACCATTTAATGAAAGAAAACAATCAGATGGTACTCCTAAAAGGGAATCTGTCCACAGGTTTTTGCTATGGAAACTGAGAGCAGCATGATTTAGGGGTAGAGAGCCTGATTCCAGCAATGTATCACTTACTAGGCTGCTTGCTGACTCAGGAAATCCTAGAAACTAACAGTGCACGTGTTTTTGTCCTCAGTTATAAATAAGATGTATTGTTAATATTGAAATTATTGACATTGATTGGGAGGACCTACTAGCTTTTGAAACCATTCATCTTATTTTTTTCATTTACTGTAGATGAAATATCTTTCTTCCCGGTAAGGAAATGGCTGAAAGCCAATCTCAGTCTCTTAGCCTTTGAATGGAATCCAAAACAAAATGCAGAGCAATTGAAGGATAACATGTAGATAGATGACAAAAGATGTATTGATGAGGGCCTCATCCGGTGTACATGGTGGCTTATGTCAAGCAGGAATTCTGTGTTCAATTGGAATACATACAAAAATGTTAAACATTGTAAAGCTAGCAATATAAATTTTGTTATACCACCTGTATAGCTATTACACTATCCAGGTTTAGGTTTTTAGTTTTGTTTTTATTGGTTCTCATCTATTTTATCTTATCTATCAAGTATTGACACTATTGCTAAAACAAAGTACCAGAATTTATGCAATTGATGTATAGGACTAGCACAAGCCTTAATGGTGGAGGTGGCCTGTCTTTTGTTTTATTATTAGGGTGTGTTGGTTTGACGCCTCATTCTCGAAAGAGCCCTTTTAGTTTTGAGTTTACCCTGGGTGATGGGGGACTCTGTGTCGGGTCCTGAGATGAAGAGATGGAGTGCAGCCGTGGCCCGGACCCGACCCGTGCTCAGGGCCGTCACATGAAAAGGAAGATGTTGTGGGCTCGTCCGGGTTGAGTGGCTTATTTAACGACTACGCCACCTGTGGTGCCTGGTGAAGGGTCACCAGCGCCGCTGCAGTCCGCCGAGGCCTGATGTCATGGCGGCCAAAGTTCTCATTGCTCCCCACAGGTGGAGCAAGGCCTCAGGGCAGGCAGACAGGATGGAGGGGGGGGTAGTAGTGCAGGGAGTACGGGCACCGTGTCGCATGGTATGGCGCATAATGAACAGTCCGGAGGCCATAGGGGTGAACTTCCAAGGTTTTACTCACTCAGAGATGACAGCGGGAAGGCGACTCCCTACTCCCCGCGGAGTTCTGCGGCTACCAGGGACGGGGGTCCGACTACCTCCAAGGAAGTCCAGCATTCAGTCGTGTCCCTTCACCAGAGTGTTCCTGCACTACAGACTTCACCCTTTCCTGTCTGTGCGTGTGTAGATAGGCCGGGTCTCCCTCTGAGCTCCTCTCAGGACTAGGGCACGGGTGGCAATTCCTCTCCATCCGATGCCCGCTGGGATCCTCTGGGCCTACCCGGGCTTTCCCGACCAGGACATGGAGTAGCAAGGTCGGGTGTCGGGGGCCGGTACCCCTTTTGCAGCCGGAGTCCCTCTGAATATATCAGGTTGGCTAGGATAGGTGGCGTACTCCGCTCCGTCTGCATCCTGCCTGGGATCCATTTGCTGTGGAGCCACACTCTAGAGCTCCCTGGCCTTCTTGCTCATGGTCCTCGACCGGGCTGAGATATTCCTTATCTCCCGCCTGCCCATCATCCCAAGGCCTAGGGACTAGGGCCGTGTCTGAATCCCCTGCAGGCCCACACAGGATCCACTTTCAGGGTAGGAGATCACGTTCTGACACCAGTCAGGGTACAGCCATAGAACAGCTGAGTACTGTCAGGATACAGTCAGAGAACAGGACCGAGAACGTCAGAGAACAGGACCGAGAACCAAGAGCCAAGATGGCTTTCTATTAAATCTGAAATTTTAAGTGTCACTAACTTGTAAGTCCTCCACCCTCACCCACTAACTGGTTCCTACCACTTTGTGTTCCCCAGTCTCCCTGTAACCAGGGGAGCAGCACCTAGTGCATAGTAGCTCCCTCTGGTGGAGAAGTGTGGTGTTGGATGCAAGAGGTTGGGTCACGACCATCACACTGGCCTTACCTCAGAGGAACACCACACTCCATTAAAGAAGTGCAGCATCCCTGTGGCGGTCGAACCCTCAGGGGCGCCACATTGGTATGAAGGAGACTTTTCTATCTATTCATAGACTGGCTGAAATCCTAAGATTCAAATTCATATTAATATATCTCAATTTCACTCAGTTCTACCACTGACTCCAGAGCTTAAAGTGGCCAAACACAGTAGATGAATGTGTAACATGGTGCCGGGCAGTAGTCGTGGGCGAGGTACTCTTCTTTTACGCCCCGACACGCTACATGAAGATGAGGGTCCTGGATGGGTGTGTGGTCTTTGTCTACGGGGCACTACGCCCTTGCAGGCCACGTAATGCCGGTGACTTCGACTGGCCGAGAATAGATGTTGAAAAGTTCAATGAGGGAGACCACCAGTCAACCACAAACTGTTTTTTACTGAACAGTAACTTGGTGGGAATTATGTACAATAGATAGTGGGTACATAACTTCACGAACATTTCCTTTACAACATGGAGCATCTTTACAACCTATCTCTCTACCTCTTCCAAGCTTACTTGCTTCTGTCCCCAAATTCCTCCGCCTTCACTACAACCCAGCACAGTACTACAGTCCAGTAAGTGAGAGTCCTATACTTCAACCCACAGTTCCACGTCTTTTTCGCCTTATAGGGGCTAGATTGCTACTATGGATTCTACCTAGCTTCTCTGTTTGCTGACACCTTGGAACTACCGCCTGGGGCACACTCTTCGTCTCACATTCCCTGTTCCATCTTGGCCCCTTACCTCTCTGAGTTATAAACTCGGGGCCGTACTTCTAGGCGTCCTGTCTCAGGTCCGGTCTCCAGTGCATCACTGTCTTTCTGACGCTTTTCCTCATCTTTACTCTGGATCTCGCTATCCACTGGCTCGGTGTCCACTCTCGTCAGGGACATCCAAATCACGCGGTTCTGCTCTCTGGTCAGACCATAGGTCTGCCTCTACTGCCGGCTGAGTCCTATCCTATCTATCTCTGTTACTTCACTTTAGCCCCTCCCACTCTGGGTTAGTCCCAACTATTAACGAAATACAGAACGAAATACTGTCACCAATAACGCATGTCGCAATACACATTACATATTTCAACAATCTACGTGTCTTCAAGGGTAAACATGGGCAGTATGTCCATCTCCTTACAAATGTATGTAGCTGTGTAATGTGTATATGGGTGGTGGTCCTGACTGTCCACCAATGACAAATGTCAGTCAGAAAGAGGAGTACAGCAATTTTCCACATTCCTGATCTTTTTGTCCTTAAAGTTGTTGTCTAAAATTCTTAAATGGTTAAAATTAAAAGGAACTTGTAAAAACAAGCAACTTTGCAATTTACCTCTTACTGAAACTTCTCTCTGTTCCCAAGAACAAAGGAATTTTTAATTGTATAAAGCAGTGTTTCGCAAACTCCAGTCCTCAGGGCCCCCAACATATCATGTTTTCAGTATTTCCTTAGTATTTGCACAGATGATGAAATTATTATCAAGGCATCAGAGATTGCCACAGGTTCTCTCACTTGTGCAATACTAGGGAAATCTTGAAAACATGATCTGTTTCAGGTTGTGAGGACTGGAGTTTGGGAATCACTGGCATAGAGTAAAGCTCATTGCCTAGGTTTCCGACCACCCTGCGTTCTCAGAGTGGCCATTTTACCTAGGCAACGAGAGCATACCTATACCAGGCTCTATGCTTTACACCAGTGTTCCCCAACTCCAGTTGTCAAGGCCCACCAACAGGTCATGTTTTCAGGAATTCCTTAGTATTGCTCAGGTGATGGAATTATTGCCTGTGCAGGTGATGGAATTATCCCCTGGGCAATACTAAGGAAATCCTGAAAACATGACCTGTTGGGGGCCTTTGACAATTGGAGTTGGGGAACACTGCTTTACAGCCTGGTGCCGCTCTGAAGATGACTGGATTTCTGGATCCGGACAGCTTCAGTTCCACTGCGCTTCTCCCGTGCTGCAGATACAAAGCTGCCTCTTCTAGCAACATGGGAAAGTTCTCAGCTATGCCACAAGTCTGTACTGTCAATGATCAGGAGCTCCTGAAGAAAGAAGATTAGAATATCCCTTTAAGGGAATTAAGTAGCCACCATAAGTGACTATCAATGCCTTATTCCTTTATGCCTATTTACATCAAGCTCGCATGTGTATAGAGTATGGCCAGCTTTCAAAATCTACATGAAGTGGGTAAATAGTAGATGCTTTAACCAAACCATTAATTACATTTTAAGAAAGTGTGCCCTCTGTACTAGTTGAGCATCTTGTTATGTTCATTGGCTTCTGTTGCACTTTATTGTCCAGGAGCATCACTTTCGCTAAATCTGACCTAGACAACAATTGTATGTAATTTACATAGGTTTTTATTTTCTACGCGTTTCAAAGTATACAAACGTCTTCAGAACATTTACCACTAATATAAAGAACAATGTGTCACGAAAAAAGAACATTCTCAGAATCACTGAGATATGTAGAAGGATATCAGTGTTATTACCAGTAAAGTGACATTTGTCAGATTTGAAAAATTTAGCCTGGTCAGGAAGATGAAAACGTTCTTTGCTGTTAAGAGATTGTCACTTTTCTTTTTTTATCTTGTGGTATTCTTTAATGGTTATTGCACCAAATTCTTTAAAATGGTGCACATTTCCTGAATTTGGCACAGAAGCAAAAATGGTCTTTATTATCATATTTTATCTTTTTTGCCCTTTTAGGTCAAAAAGTTGCATGTCTTTCTAACATTTTGCTAAATTTGAGTAACATTTTTGGGCATACTTAAAATCACTCCAGGGGAGGACTGGAGTACATTTAGAAAAAAAAATTTAACTTTTAAATAGTCTGCCTGCAATGACGAACTTAAAAAAAAACAGGCAAACGCATATAAAATAGACTTCAAAATAAAAGAAATTTGGCACAAATCAAAAACAGGTGAAAACCACCAAAACTAGATAAAAAAGTACAAATCCCTTTGTGCTCTCTTGCACTCTATAAATATACTGTAGGATTATGGCTATCCAACTCCTAACACAGAAAGAGAGGGAGCTTCTATCTTTGTTGTAGAGAAATATGACTGGGATCAGGGACCAATGTTTGTTTTCTGGCCAGCATAATAGTTACTGACTCCTATAGTTAGGGTTTTCACACTTTCAGTAATCGATCAGTATTTTACATCAGTATTTGTAAGCCAAAACCAGGAGAGGAACAATCAGAGGAAAAGTGTAATAGAATCACGTCACCACTTCTGTATTTTTCACCCACTCCTGGCTTTAGCTTACAAATACTGATGTAAAATACTGACCAAATACTGAACATGTGAACGTGGTCTTAACCCCTTCACCCCAAATCCTGTTTTCACCTTCCTGACAAGGCCATTTTTTTCAATTCTGACCAGTCAGTTTATGAGGTAATAACTCTGGGTGACTCTGAGACTGTTTTTTTCGTGACATATTGTAGTACATTATAGTGGTAAAATTAGTTTGATACGACTTGCTTATTAGTGAAAAAAACAGAAATTTGTTCAAAATTTAAAACTTTTAATTTTTGTGCCCTAAAACCACAGAGTTATATCACACAAAATAGTTAATAAATAACCTTTCCCACATGTCTACTTTACATCAGCATTATTTTTGAAACATAATCTTTTTTTGTTAGGAAGTTAAAAGGGTTAAAAGATGATCAGCCATTTCTAATTTTTCCAACAAAATTTACCAAACCATTTTTTAGGGACCACATCACATTTGAAGTGACTTTGAGGAGCCTATTTGACATAAAATATCCCAAAATTACACCATTCTAAAAACTGCACCCCTCAAAGTACTCAAAACCACATTCAAGAAGTTTATTAACCCTTCAGGAATTAAAGGAATGTGGAAGGAAAAAATTACCAGTTTTCTTTTTTTCACAAAAATGTTACTTTAGCCACAGATTTTTTTTCTTTTCACAAGGCTAACAGGAGACGATGGACCACAAAATGTGTTCTGCAATTTCTCCCGAGTACGACGATACCCCATAGATGGGGAAAACTACTGTTTGGGTGCACAGCAAGGCTCGGAACGGAAGGAGCACCGTTTGACTTTTGGAGTGCAAAATTGCCTCGAATAGATAGCGGATGCCGTGTCTCATTTGCAAAGCCCCTAATGTGCCTAAACAGTGGACTCCCCTCACAAGTGACCCCATTTTGGAAATTACACCCCTCTGGGAATTTATGTACAGGTGTAGTGATGATTTTGACTCCATGGATGCTTGCCAGAAACAAGCAACAGTGAATGTTGCTGGGTGAAAATTGCAAATCTGCCAGTGTAGTGCCCGTACGTTATAGTGCCCATGCATTGTGCCCAGCTCGTGCTTCTGGAGACATGCACCTGTAAATTAAGCGGGCTCTTATCGCTACAGAAATGCCAAACATGTGGTCGCTAACTTCGGTATAGGCACACTGTGGGGCTCATAAGCAAAAGGGGCATTTGGATTTGAGAGCGTAGAATTCGCTGGATTTCTTTTAGGGGACGAGGATCCAGAGCACTTTTCCAGAAAACTTTGTTCTACCAGTAACATGGAAGCCCCCTATATTTCCATTGACAGAAGAAGTACCTGAGTGAGGACTTGCTTTTTTTGTGGATTGATTTGAAGTTTTTATTGGGAACATTTTACATAACATTTTGGATCACGCTTATTCTGTGCTTTATGCTGAATAATTTCCATCTAAATCGCCGAATGACGTGATTCAGATGAAACTGAGGGATCCATTCACTATAATGAGGCAGCAGAGTTACTCTGTACTCTGTTTGGCCTCTGTTCAGTGGTGTCCGTCTTTTCAGAGATGCACAAAACTGTGGTCAACCGCGCTTTTATGCGCGCTTAAAAGACAGACACCGCCGAATTATAGGCCAGACGGCATCCACAGTGCCTCCATCTGCCTCATTACAGGGAATTTTCCACTGGGTGTTCCATCTGAATGAGGTATTTCAGAGATTTACACGGAGACCCAAGTGTAAGCGCTCAGCGCAGAGCACAGGATAAATGTGAGCCGAGCCGTACTGCGATCTTTGAGAGGCAGAATGAATAAATCAACAGCAGGTGAAGAATTGAATTAGACAACTTTATTCTTTGGGTCGGTGCGATTACAGCGATACCAGATTTATATCGGGTTTTTATGTTTGGCTGCTGTCACACACTAAAAGAAACTTTTTTTGCAAAACAAAGTTGTTGCATCATCATATTTTGAGAGCTACAATTTTTCTATAATTCTGCCAACAGAGTCGTTTGAGGGATTGTTTTTTGCAGGACGAGTTGATGTTTTTATTGGTACCATTTTCAGTCACATAACGTTTTTTGATCTCTTCCTATCCCTATTTTTGGGAGGCAGAATGAACAAAAATTAGCGACTGAGGAATTGTTTTTTTTGTTTTTCTTTGGTGCTTTGACACAATAAAAACAATTTGATAGAAAAAAGAATTGTTTTTGCATCTCTTTTTTCTGAGCTCTGTAGCTTTTTATTTCTCTGCTGACGGAGCTGTATGGTGGCTTATTTTTTACACGACAAGATGACATATTCAGCTATACCATTTTTATTTACATTTGACTTTTTGTTCGTGTTTTACTTCACTTTTTGTTCAGTAGTACGATGAAAAAGCATAGTTTTTTGCCACTTTTTTTTACCATGTTCACTGAAGGGGTTAACTAGTGGGACAGTTTTATAGGCCAGGCTGATCCGGGTGTGGCTATACCAAATATGTGTACTGTATTGTTTTAGTTTTGTTTTTACTTAAATATATGTATTTATTGAATTAATATTTTCTGTTGTTTTTCTTTATTTTGTGATTCTTTTTTTAATATTTTTAAAAACTTTTTTTCTATAATTTTTTACCTCGTCCCTGGATGGGACATCAACTTTCCTTGCCCTGATCGCTGATCTAATACTCTTCAATACTTTTGCATTGCAGGGTATTAGATTAGCATCTTGCAGACAGGGAGGAGGCATGTCAGCTCCTGATCTGAGAAGGAACTTACAGGCCATCATCCCTGGGTGACCATGCATCCATCTTTCGGCCTGGGGTCACCATGGAGACCACCAGCACAATGCAATTGCAATCACATTGTGCCGATTGGAGCAGAGAGGGAGCTTCCTCCCTTTGCGATGCCGATCGATCTCGCTGTCACTATTGACAGCAGCATTAAAGTGGTAAAATGCCCACGATTGGCGCTTGGACCGATCACGGGCATTGCTGCAGGGTGTCATCTATCATGTAGAGCTGACATCCACATTTGATCATGCTGGCGCTCGGCTGCGCCCATGCCATTGTCACACCGTACAAGTATGGTGGTTTGCGGGAAAGCACATCCCGGTGGCTGTACATGTACGGCGGATGTCGTGAAGTTATTAATATAAGTCCGTGCCTAAAGATTGTTATATTTACTTAAACTTTTTAAGCCAAAACTAGCTGCTTTGACAATGTATATCAAAACATTACAGAAAATAAGCTAATTCTGGTCTTATCTTCTGGAGATCCCTCTTCTTTCTTAAGAAAAAATAGCTTGTTCTTTGCGCATTCTTTTTTTACATTTTCCATTTATAACCCCAATTCAACTCTGACATGAAAGTTTCTTAAGAATACAATTTGTAGTAAATACTTGGCATTGGCCCGCATGTGGCTTGCTGTCGGCTGTCAGTGAATGTCAGACAAACAATCACACCATGACTTACCGGTGTACTTTTACATTCCTCTCTGAGCTGCTGGAAATCTCCGTATAACCACTTGTAGAGTGCGATCTTTATAGAACATGCTGTTATGTTTCTGGTGTGAACTGTAGAAAACGGAAATAGACAAATCAGTTATCATTAAGGATCCAAACTATTTTAGAATCATTAACTAAGATTGCTTTTGTACTAAAAAGATCAATTCTGTGTAATGCAAAATTTACTCTTATCATTTGTGAGAAACACAGTGCATGATATTGTAAGTGCAGAAAGCTGACCATGTTTCCATACATGCCCTCCAACAGTAACATATGTGGAACAATTCCATCTATAGACGTCTACGCTCAGTGAACAGCACTAATAGAGCTAATAGAGAAGGCAGTCTGCATGTGGATTATCTCCCATGGGAACAAAGGATCCGGTATGTTGAAATTCAACATGCCAATTGCCCACCCTATTTTTCCAACATTTGCTGCCAGGAGAGAGTCAGGACTCCACCATGCACAGAAGATGTTCGGCCAGTCCCGCTAAAATCAGTGAGCTGGGCCTGCATTCTTCTAACTTATATGGCCACATTGATAGCCCTTGCATTCAGATCTAGTGCCCATAGAGTGACAGCCCAGAGGTTGGCTATATTGCCCACCCAGATGAGTGGTGCAAACCGCTCTGTTTACATTGCAGTCAGTGGTTATATTTGGAGCTTCCTTTGGCAGAATATACTGTTACCATGATGGAAAATGATGGACCCTATTACAAGTAATCAGGCATCAGTGGTATCCATCGTACAGTGGATCTGGCAGCTTTTGTTGTAAACAGAGGCTAAAATGGTAGTGTGAACACAGCCTTCCGCCATGTTTCTGACTCGCCCCCTGGGCCGTGGGGCACTCGGATCCGGGCAATAGGGAGACGATGGGGGTAGTAGTGGCGACCCGGTTCCGTGGCTCAGGGTGGTCAGGCCAGTGGTAGTCTGCTACGTTCTGCTGATAATGTCCGACTACGCCACCCGTGGATTTGCGGTCATTAGGAACCGCCGCTGCAAGGCAGACCGCTGGGGCTGATGATGTATGCAGCTGGGATGGTGTGACTCCCCACGGGAAGAGTGCGGCCCCAGGGCAGTGTAGTGGATGTTGGGAGTGATGGTAGTGAGAATCCCAGTGCTGATAGTGCTGGAGGAGCAAGGAGCACGCAGACAACAGGTTGCAGTCCAGGGTCTTTACTAAAACAGGTAAATTGACCCACAAACAGTCCCAGCTAGGAGGGGACCTGGATGTCTGAGAGCAACGGCGAAATTGGCCCTGGTCAGGGTGAGGGTGTAGGCCTACCGTGCTTTCTGTGCTCCTTCTGGCTATCTCCTTGTTATAGGGTAACTGCCCACGTTTCCGAGCTTTCCGTGTATTCTCACCTGTATGGCCTGCGACGTGGGTTCCTTTCTGCTCTCAGCCTTGTACGGCTTTACTGGTCCCTTCGGTTGTGGCAGGGCCTCCAGGCTTCTTAGGCCAAGGAATATACAGTCCCTTGCGGACTGGTTATCTGCTGGAGGATGTAGAATCCTCTCAGCCTCAGACACCAAAGTCTGGTAAAGTCAGTCTCTTATCTGCCAAGACAGGCTTGCTTCACCTCTTGTCTCTGGCTTGTGGCTCTCCTCCTGCCACACTTCCTCTTAGGTGCAGTGCAACTGTCTGTCCCTGCTCTGCTCTGGGACAAGTCTCAGTGCTGAGACAGGCCATCAAGTTCTCCCTAACTCTGCCCCCAGTACCAGCTTTTATAGGGGCAGCCTGCTCCCCCTACTGGCCTGAGACAGGAGGCATTGCATGCTAATGTTCCCCTGACTAGAGAACCTCCCCCTTGCTCTCAGACACAGCTTTAATACATTTTGTGGCATCCAGGCCAGGGTGACACATTCCCCCCTAGTGAAATTTAGTACTCCGGGACTAAACAGTAAACAAAGACAATATGCATAACTATAAAACATTAATAGACAGACGACGCACAAATTGAGTTCTTAAGGTCACAGTGTGGCCTGTGACCGGGTGTCCATATCACCAATACAACGGGGAGCCTTAACCAGGTGGGGGTCTGTCCTACCCCAAGTCCTTTACAGTCTTAGTTCATTCCTTGGTTAAGCTCCGAACACAGTCCATACAAGGTCCCGGTTATAAAAAGTCCATAACCTTTGAATCCTTACGGTAACTGCAAGAAACTGAAACACAGAATTACCAAACATGCATGTAACTTGGCAAACAATTCAACATTTGGCAACAGGGTTATTTACAATTAGTGCACCCTATATTCTCCAGCGAGCGGGTATCTGCCCCTTTGTGCTCCTGGTTGACCTCCTTAACCCACTGTCTGGTGGTGGACTGACTTGGCTTTCCCCACTAGCGTTAGGGGTGCAGCTACCAGCTGGGTGTACAGTTAGAGCAGGCAGTTGTCTGCGGGTCCTTTGGCTTACCGCAGGCATGGCAGGCTCACTGTCAGCAGAGGGTTGACTCTCCTGGGCTGCTGGTACAGGCTCTTCTGCCTCTGGAACCGCTTGCTCCTCTTCACCTTCCGGCTCTGGTGTTGGTTGCTGCTGTGCCGGTTGCAGGAAATGCAGGACAGGTACCACTATGGCATCATTTATGCGAGTCCAGGACTGAGGGAACTCTCCGAGAACGGTGCTGATCATTTCTTCCTTGTCCTCTGTGGGTTCAAGGTCACTCTGATCCTCTTCTGCACTACGGAGTTGCTCGGGGCATCTTTTGAGGTGGTCTCTGGAGACGACACTAGTGGTTTCTCCTCCGTCCTTGGTGATTACGCACACCTTTGGGTTGTCGTGGTCAGACTGCAGCACGGTGTAGGGTTCCCTTTCCCACTGGTCGTCCAACTTATGTAGCCTTCTTTTTCGCTTTAGGACTTGCTCACCAGGTTCTAGGGGACCAGCAGGGGCGTGTTGATTAAAGAGTTTTTCTTGCCTCTCTCTCACCTGGGCCAGGCTCTTCTCCACACTCTCCTGTACCTTCTTGTGCTGCAGTTGCCTTTCCGTATCCCAGTCTGCATCCGGGGAGGTTTCCTCAGGTATTAGGACTCCCATCTCCAGGTCTACGGGCAGCTTACCTGGTCTAGCTCGCATCAGGTAAGCCGGGGTGCAGTTTGTAGCATTCACCGGGATATTGTTGTATAGGTCTATCAGATCCGGCAGTTTTTCTGGCCACAGGCTGCGTTCCTCCAGGGGCAACGTCTTTAGGAGATCAATGACTATATTGTTCATCTTCTCACACATCCCGTTGGTTTGTGGATGGTAAGGCGTTGTCCGAATCTTCTTACAGCCATAGAGGTTGCAGAACTCCTGGAAGATTTCAGCCTCGAACGCTGGGCCCTGGTCTGTCAGGACCTGTTCCGGATACCCGTGTGGACGGCAGAAGTATTGCTGGAAGGCTCTGGCCGCTGTTTGGGCTGTCAAGTCCTTTACCGGGACCACCACTAGAAAACGGGAATAGTGGTCCACGATTGTCAGGGCATAGATGTATCCTGACTGGCTGGGAGCCAATTTGACATGGTCCAGAGCTACCAGCTCAAGAGGCTGCGTGGTGACGATGGGCCTCAAGGGTGTCTTCTGGTTGGCACGGTCCTTCCTCCTTAGGTGACAAGGGCCACAGTCTCTGCACCATTTTTCTACAGCTCCTCTCATGCCGACCCAAAAGAACCTTCCTCTTAGCAGGAACTCCAGTTTCTTCCAACCGAAGTGTCCCGCTCTGTCATGGTAAGCCCCCAGGACCATAGCTGCATCCCGCCTTGGGACCACGACTTGCCAGGTCAGCTCGTGCGTCCGGTGGTTAACAATCCTTCTGCACAACTTGCCTTCGTAGAGGAACAGCTTGCTCTTCTCCTTTCATAGCTGCTTGGCTTCCTCTGGGGCATCTGGATCTAGGCGGGCGTCTTCCCGGGTCAGCAGATCTTTCACCAGGCGGACTGCAGGGTCACTATCTTGGGTCTTGGCCCAGCTGTGGTGAGGTAGGGGATTGATCATCACAGTTGTTAGATCCTCCTCCTTCATGCGGTGAGAGTGTTGAGCGGCTCCATACCGGTGAAACGCGGGGAGTTCTACCTCCTCCAGCTCTTCTGGGTCTTCGTCACCTTCAGGTAAGTGAGGCATTCTTGATAGGGCGTCCGCGTTGGCATTGGTTTTGCCTGCCTGGTACTTGATCACGAAGTCATAGTTGGAGAGACGGGCCATCCACCGCTGTTCCAGGGCACCCAGTCTTGCATTGTCCAGGTGTGTCAACGGGTTGTTGTCCGTGTACACGGTGAACTTTGCGGAGGCCAGGTAATGCTTGAAGCGTTCCGTCACGGCCCACACCACCGCCAAGAATTCTAGCTTGAAGGAGCTGTAATTCTCCGGGTTCCTCTCGGTGGGTCTCAGCTTCCGGCTGGCGTACGCGATCACCCTTTCTCTGCCCTGTTGGTTTTGGGACAGTACGGCTCCCAGTCCCACATTATTGGCATCTGTGTGGAGAATGAAAGGCTGGCCATAATCAGGGTAGGCCAGGATCTCGTCCTCTGTGAGGGCCATCTTTAGCTGGCGGAAGGACTCCTCTTCCGGTTTATCCCACTTGAAGGGCGGCTTTTGACTCCTGGACTTAGACTGTCCGATTAGGAGGTCCTGCATAGGAGCTGCCATCTTAGTGAACCCGGGGATGAACCTTCGGTAGTAGCCTACCAACCCAAGAAACTGTCTCACCTCTTTGATGTTCGAGGGGCTTGGCCAGCTCTTGATTGCCGTGACCTTGTCAGGGTCGGGGGCCACTCCTTCCGCGCTTACCACGTGCCCTAGGTACTGGACCTTTGGTTTCAGCAGGTGACACTTCGATGGTTTTACCTTCAGGCCATAGCCTGCCAGGGCTTCGAACACCTCGGCCAGGTGCTTTAGGTGGTCCTCGTAGGTCTTTGAATAGACGATCACGTCGTCCAGGTAAAGGAGGACCGTCTCGAAGTTTTGGTGCCCTAGACAGCATTCCATCAGCCGCTGGACGGTCCCTGGTGCGTTGCAGAGCCCGAAAGGCATACAGTTGAACTCACTCAGTCCCATCGGGGTGGTGAAGGCGGTCTTCTCCTTGTCAGCCTCTGCCACAGGAACCTGCCAGTACCCGCTAGTAAGGTCCAAAGTAGAAAAGAAGTTAGCTGATTTTAGTGCGGCTAAAGACTCCTCTATTCTAGGCAGCGGATATGCGTCTTTGTGGGTGATACGGTTGATTTGTCTATAGTCCACGCACATTCTCATGGTGTCGTCTTTCTTTTTGACCAGAACCAAGGGGGCTGCCCAGGGGCTACAGCTGTCCCTAATGACCCCAGCTTCTTTCATCTCTCTTAGCATGCCCTTTGCGTTCTGGTAGTGTGCAGAGGGTACAGGTCTGTGTCTTTCTTTTATCGGTGGGTGGCTCCCTGTGGGGATGTGGTGTTCTATCCCCTTTACTCTGCCGAAGTCTGGCGGGTGCTTACTAAAGACTCTCTCGTACTCCTGTACCACCCGGTAGACTCCTTGTTTTTGGTGCAGGGGAGTGGAGTCAGCACCCACATGGAGTTTCTGGCACCAGTCCTCCTTTTGTTTCTGGGAGCCATTACCCTCCGCCTGTGGAGATGGAGGAAAGGGTTCCACGGCCCTGATAGCTTTGTGTTCGACAACAAACAGTTTGGCGAGTGTAGCGTACCTGGGTAAGTGTACTTCCCTCTCCCCAATGTTGAGGATGCGGACGGGCACCCTCCCATGATGGACATCAACCACCCCCCGGGCTGTCAAAATGGTGGGCCTGCTGTCTGAGTACACGGGTTCTACCATGGCTTGGTAGTCTCTACCTCTCAACCCGATTGCAGTCCGACACCAGATCATCATTTCACTTTTGGGAGGCATGGAAATGGGGAATGGGTCACTCAGTCTTACGCTACCGATCTCACCACCAGACAGTTCTACCTGCTGTCGTCTCATCAGGGCTTTTATCTCCTTGTTGAGGACTCTCTGTTGGCTGGAACTAGCATTCACCGTCACCTGTTGTAGAATTACAATTACCTCTGAAAGACAATTTTCAATTATGTTAGTACCCACAGTTATTTTAGGGTGACTTTCATGATGGTCAATGTCCACAATAATCACTCCCTGTGCCGGTAGTTCAACTTTACCAATTTTAATGGTCATCTCCTTGAACCCCATCTGCGGCACGGGTAAGCCATTACTGGCGATGATGCTCAAGTTACTGTCTGGATACCGTGTGATATCAGCATCAGTCCAATACTGCTTAAAAAGTACATAAGGGATAGTGGTTACTTGCGACCCAGTATCCAGCAAGGCGCTCATGGGGATACCGCCCAGCACCACGGGTAAAACCGGGCGCCCCCCAACGTACTTATTACGCCAATTGTAAGGGCCTGGTGATCTTATGCCTGGGGGTTGGCCCTCTGCCCCAGGTTGGACCCGTTTAAATTACAGTACCTGGAAATGTGTCCGGGCTGGTTGCATCGACAGCAAATGGGCTGTCCATCCTCTGCGTAGCGGTCTGTGGGCCTCCCTCGGAACGACGGGATCCTCCTCTGTCGACGCCACGGGACATCCTCCGGACTTGAAGCCAGCTCGATGGGTCTTGACGGGTCCACTTGCAACGCCTGGACGGTCCTGGTCAATGCCGCGACGCTCCTGGTCAGCTCCTGGACTTGGTGGTGCAGGTCTTTCGACGGGGCTTGGTTCAGGGCCTGTGCATCAGCCCCCACGGGGTCCATAGAGGAGGGCGCCGCCTCCTGGTGGTAGGTGAGAGCAGGGCGCCGGGGGTTTATAGCGCCACTGGTTGCAGTTTCACGGAGCACCCTTATGGCCCTGTCCTTAAATTGGGCAAAGGTCAGGTCGGGGTTCTGAAAGAACATGAGGCGCAGTTGGGCCCTGTGGGCGCTAGACAGCAGACCTTCTATGAATTGTTCTGTTAGCAGCTTATCCGTTTCCTGCACACTGCCAGGGTCAGTTTGTTGAATAGCCCTCAAGGCTTCCTGCAGATTTAGGGCATAGTCTCTGATGCTGTCCTGTGCCCGCTGCTTACATCCATAGAACCTCATTTTAATCTCAGCGGAGGTACGTGTGTCAAAGGTACCCCGCAGCCGGGCCAGAATACCCTTCACAGTCCTTTTCTCCTCAGTGGGCCATGATTTTACCTCCCTTTGGGCTGCGCCAGTTAACTGCCCTGTTAATATGCTGACCTTCTGTTCCTCTGTCAGGGGGTAAACCTGGAACAAACTGTACAGCCTTTCCTTAAAGTCAGTTAGGGCATGGGGCTCCCCTGAGTACTTGGGCAGCCAGGCCGCTCCAGGGATGTAGGGCAGGGAAAAGGGCATCACCGCTGTTGCCGCTGCGTTGGTGGTAGTGGGCGCCTCTGTGTCCAATATCTTCCTCCCCCCTAGTTAAGCGTGGCCTACCTTCCGACGATCCTCTTCTGTAGGCCGCGGCTCCGCTGCTGCTGCTATGGACGAGGACCTGGCGTCGCGTCCTGATGACGTCAGCGCCGCTCTCTCTCCCTTCCAGGACCTTGCGCAGCGTCGGTGCGTGGGGCGGAGCTTCGGGTCTCGCGCGCTTTCGGCGTCCACGCCCCTCTTCTTCCCGCGCGGCGTCCTGAAGATGGCGTCCGATGGCGGGAAGCAGCTGTGGATAGCGGGAAGATGGCAGAAGACGGCGGGAAACGGTCCAAGATGGCGTCTGATGGCGGGAATCGGCTCCGGATGGCGGGAAACGACTCCGGATGGCGGGAAACTTCGCCACAGGTAAGTTACAAAAGTCTCTTTCAGGCATGCAGTACCCGGTGGTTGCGGGCACGAAATCCTGCCGACTACGCCAAAGCTGACTCGCCCCCTGGGCCGTGGGGCACTTGGATCCGGGCAATAGGGAGACGATGGGGGTAGTAGTGGCGACCCGGTTCCGTGGCTCAGGGTGGTCAGGCCAGTGGTAGTCTGCTACGTTCTGCTGATAATGTCCGACTACGCCACCCATGGATTTGCGGTCATTAGGAACCGCCGCTGCAAGGCAGACCGCTGGGGCTGATGATGTATGCAGCTGGGATGGTGTGACTCCCCACGGGAAGAGTGTGGCCCCAGGGCAGTGTAGTGGATGTTGGGAGTGATGGTAGTGAGAGTCCCAGTGCTGATAGTGCTGGAGGAGCAAGGAGCACGCAGACAACAGGTTGCAGTCCAGGGTCTTTACTAAAACAGGTAAATTGACCCACAAACAGTCCCAGCTAGGAGGGGACCTGGATGTCTGAGAGCAACGGGGAATTTGGCCCTGGTCAGGGTGAGGGTGTAGGCCTACCGTGCTTTCTGCGCTCCTTCTGGCTATCTCCTCGTTATAGGGTAACAGCCCACGTTTCCGAGCTTTCCGTGTATTCTCGCCTGTATGGCCTGCGACGTGGGTTCCTTTCTGCTCCCAGCCTTGTACGGCTTTACTGGTCCCTTCGGTTGTGGCAGGGCCTCCAGGCTTCTTAGGCCAAGGAATATACAGTCCCTTGTGGACTGGTTATCTGCTGGAGGATGTAGAATCCTCTCAGCCTCAGACACCAAAGTCTGGTAAAGTCAGTCTCTTATCTGCCAAGACAGGCTTGCTTCGCCTCTTGTCTCTGGCTTGTGGCTCTCCTCCTGCCACACTTCCTCTTAGGTGCAGTGCAACTGTCTGTCCCTGCTCTGCTCTGGGACAAGTCTCAGTGCTGAGACAGGCCATCAAGTTCTCCCTAACCCTGCCCTCAGTACCAGCTTTTATAGGGGCAGCCTGCTCCCCCTACTGGCCTGAGACAGGAGGCATTGCATGCTAATGTTCCCCTGACTAGAGAACCTCCCCCTTGCTCTCAGACACAGCTTTAATACATTTTGTGGCATCCAGGCCAGGGTGACACATTTCCACTTGCATATCTTAGTTCTGCATTCTGTCTGTGCAGAGGAGGATCCAAAGTATTATATACATTTGTGGTGTATTTGTGGTGCATATTTTTCAATACTTAGCATGTTACAGTCAATGCTATTTGAGGATATAGGGCACTGGAGACACACTTTTTCTTTTTTTTCACATTTACTCTGGGGATTTTATTTATACAGTACAGACCAAAAGTTTGGACACACCTTCTCATTTAAAGATTTTTCTATATTTTCATGACTATGAAAATTGTACATTCACACTGAAGGCATCAAAACTATGACTTAACACATGTGGAATTATATACTTAACAAAAAAGTGTGAAACAACTGAAAATATGTCTTATATTCTAGGTTCTTCAAAGTAGCCACCTTTTGCTTTGATGAGTGCTTTGCACATTCTTGGCATTCTCTTGATGAGTTTCAAGAGGTAGTCACCGGAAATGGTCTTCCAACAATCTTGAAGGAGTTCCCAGAGATGCTTAGCACTTGTTGGCCCTTTTGCCTTCACTCTGCAGTCCAGCTCACCCCAAACCATCTCGATTGGGTTCAGGTCTGGTGACTGTGGAGGCCAGGTCATCTGGCGTAGCACCCCATCACTCTCCTTCTTGGTCAAATAGCCCTTACACAGCCTGGAGGTGTGTTTGCGGTCATTGTTCTGTTGAAAAATAAATGATGGTCCAACTAAACGCAAACCGGATGGAATACATTTCCGCTGCAAGATGCTGTGGTAGCCATGCTGGTTCAGTATGCCTTCAATTTTGAATAAATCCCCAACAGTGTCACCAGCAAAGCACCCCCACACCATCACACCTCCTCCTCCATGCTTCACGGTGGGAACCAGGCATGTAGAGTCCATCCGTTCACCTTTTCTGCGTCGCACAAAGAGACTGTGGTTGGAACCAAAGATCTCAAATTTGGACTCATCAGACCAAAGCACAGATTTCCACTGGTCTAATGTCCATTCCTTGTGTTCTTTAGCCCAAACAAGTCTCTTCTGCTTGTTGCCTGTCCTTAGCAGTGGTTTCCTAGCAGCTATTTTACCATGAAGGCCTGCTGCACAAAGTCTCCTCTTAACAGTTGTTGTAGAGATGTGTCTGCTGCTAGAACTCTGTGTGGCATTGACCTGGTCTCTAATCTGAGCTGCTGTTAACCTGCGATTTCAGAGGCAGGTGACTCGGATAAACTTATCCTCAGAAGCAGAGATGACTCTTGGTCTTCCTTTCCTGGGGCGGTCCTCATGTGAGCCAGTTTCTTTGTAGCGCTTGATGGTTTTTGCAACTACACTTGGGGACACATTCAAAGTTTGCCCAATTTTTCGGACTGACTGACCTTCATTTCTTAAAGTAATGATGGGCACTCGTTTTTCTTTACTTAGCTGCTTTTTTCTTGCCATAATACAAATTCTAACAGTCTATTCAGTAGGACTATCAGCTGTGTATCCACCTGACTTCTGCACAACACAACTGATGGTCCCAACCCCATTTATAAGGCAAGAAATCCCACTTATTAAACCTGACAGGGCACACCTGTGAAGTGAAAACCATTTCCGTGACTACCTCTTGAAGCTCATCAAGAGAATGCCCAGAGTGTCATCAAAGCAAAAGGTGGCTACTTTGAAGAACCTAGAATATAAGACATATTTTCAGTTGTTTCACACTTTTTTGTTAAGTATATAATTCCACATGTGTTAATTCATAGTTTTGATGCCTTCAGTGTGAATGTACAATTTTCATAGTCATGAAAATACAGAAAAACCTTTAAATGAGAAGGTGTGTCCAAAGTTTTGGTCTGTACTGTATATCTGACTCCACTTTCACCGTAAACTCCTGTGGACCGTCAGTGCAGTATATAAGTGTTTTCACTTACAGATTATCCTGTTTTTGGTATATTGTAGTCATAGAAGGGATCCTCTACTCTCATATGGTTTGACCTATATTATTGATCTAGAAATTTAACTTAGATTAATATTTAAAGGGGTTTTCCCACGAACGAAAGTTCATTTTAATCAATAGATCTTGGAATAATAATAAGTTCCACAATTGGATGTGTTTAAATAAAATGTTCCTGTGCTGAGATAATCTTATAAATGTGTCCCTGCTGTGTACTGTGTAATGGCTGTGTCTGACCGTGGAGGGACATGGTCTGATCATACCACATCTCCTGGGCAGGGGATGAAGTTAAAAAGTATACAGACATTTCAGCACGGGATCACAGCTGATTCTTTTTGTGAGGTATAACATTTCCCTGCCTGTTTTTAAACAATGTTTTACTTCAAATAAAGAATCATTTGTGATCCCGTGCTGTAATATCTGTATACTCTTTAACTTCCTCCCCTGCCCAGGAGATGTGGTATGATCAGACCGTATTCCGTACACAGTCAGACACAGCCATTACACAGTACACAGCAGGGGCACATTTATAAGATTATCTCAGCACAGGAACATGCTATTTAAATACATCCAATTGTGGAACTTATTATTATTCCAAGATCTATTGATTAAAATGAAGTTTTGTTCGTGGGAAAACTCCTTTAAGTATTTTAGGCAAAGGAGTGTTTTATCAGTGACTGGTACGACACATAGACCCTCCATCGTCTATATGTTGGCAGTATGCTATACTTTTCACATCATAGGACTGTGGCTGCTTGTTATATCCCTGCACTTGGTCCTGCTAGTTTTCTGCATTGATACACTGATATTTAAATCTGATTAAATCTGGCCCGATTCATCAAGGTGTTGACCTGGTCTTGATAAGGGGGCGTGTTGGAGTCAGATGCTACTGATTCATTAAGAAGTGCACGCCTCCTAATGAATCGGACGTGTCTGAAAAGTGGTGTGCACCTCCCTGTTCACCTCGCCACAAACCTTACTTCAGTCAGGGAGTGGAGTAAGATTTCTTACATAAGGGACACCACTGCTCATCATGAATTAGACGAGCGGTGGCGTTATGCCCGTTTCGCCCCGTCCTGATCCGTGAAAATGACCAGAGCTGGGTTAAACTGGCGTGAAAATGCAAAAAGTTGCAAAATTTTTGTGCAACTCGTGCTGTGCAAAAATTTAGCAACTTTTCAAAGCAATTTTCATCAGAATTCTGGCATAATCGCGTTGATGAATCGGGGCATTACTGCCTGATAATCTAGAAAATGATGTATGTTACAAATGCAGAGTAAAACAAGACACTAGCTGTATGCTAAATTTCAATGTGCCTCAGTCCTGTGAGCAGTCAAGGGCATAGTTATCAATAACTTCATGTTTTCCTGTTATAGGTTCAAGGCTGATCTAAATCAATGTGTTTGGTATTTGGACAGCAGACGGGAACATTGATTCCTTGTCAAGGAGTGTAATATTTCATGCCGGTAGAATGAGTAATTCTTTGTTCCCACATTTGTTCCTCATGTCGTGTCACCAGATTTGCCAGCGACATGAAGGATGGTCTCGGAGTTCTGCATCTTTAGACCTGTTTCGCAGACACATCCTTATTTCTTAGGAATTGTTTCCATGGTGAAAAGGAAATAAAAATTGTCATAAAATTTCTCCATTTACAATTCAATGTGGTATAGACGATCATATGAGCAGTTGTGCTTTCATAAAATCTTTATGTGTAGAAGATCTTTTTAGAAATATGATCACAGGAGGTCGAAAGATGTTTATTGCTTGGTATTTCCAGATAATTTTCCGTGTATTTGTACTCAGTGACAATTATGAAGTCTCTTTTCTTGACATTGGCAACATCTGGAGGTTAGAAGAATTAGTCTTAATGCACAGTATGTTCAGGATCACTAGACCAATAGGAATTTTCATTTCAGTAGAAATCAACCATTTACATCCTGATTCTTCAACTAAAACCTAAACTAGCTAATCCCTCATGGCTGCTTTATATTGTAGGTCATGTACTGGAAGTCTTCATGTACATTTTTTAATAAACACCTGAAAAGGACAAAGATGGGGCCCTCAACAATTTACCTACAGGAAAAGAAAACGCCTAAAAATATAATATCTCTATTAAATTTGCATTAAAAACAAAAATGTGAAGCATTAACTAGAAAGGTAGAAGAAGAAATATATCCTCTTAATGGATGACACAGGAGGTCAATAGGGGTTGATATAGACGTCCATAACACACCCTAAAAAGACTCACCCTGCCTTGCAATATGGTGCCCTCTCTCAATGTTGAGTATCCATTAGACACCCTAGTACAACCTAACTAGTCCAAGAGAAATAATTAACAGCCAGATTGTGCAGCAATAACCTATATGCACCGGGAAGGGAGTGAAGATATATATTGTGCTAAGTACCATTTCCTTATTGAGCCTTTATCAGATATTGAGGATTTATCAGAAGTCTCCTATTTGCTATGCTTGGAATATAAGACCTATGGTGTGGCTTTTGCACACTATTAGGGCTTTCTGTCACTGTATTATATTATAGCATTATACTGGTTGCTTACTACAGTTATTAGTTTTGTGGGATACTCACTGTCACATATCTCACCTACGTTTCAGTATCCAGTGAATATATATCTTCACTCCCTTTCCTGTGCATATAGGTTATTGTTGCATGATCTAGCTATTATTTATATCTCTTGGACTAGTCAGGTTGTACTAGGGTGTCTTAGGGACACTCGACGTTGAGCGGTGGTGCCATATTATGTCTAATAGGGTGTCAACCTCCACGACAAGGTAAGGTGAGTATTTTTAGGGTGTATTAGGGATCACAGATCATTTTGTGCTGATAGACTATCATTGTTCTCGGCAGCACATTTGTTTACACAGGGTGATGTGCTGCCAAGATGGATGATTTTTAAGCAAGTTATTTAGGCGGGCCAATAATCGAGAAACTTCCTTTGCTAGGAACGCTCATTCCAGTTTATCGGTTAGTGTAAGAGTAAACTATGTGATAAGGATTTGGTGTGAAGACATACTATAGGATTCCCTTGTGTTCTGGCCCCGAACGCCTGTCAGTCTTTGCACCTGCAGGTGAGAATTTTACTCCATGGTGTTCACATGTGGACCTCCCAGATTAAATGGAACATGGCTAGAATGTCTGATCGTCAAATTCTTTCACACAGCGTCCGTGGAATGAGGAGTCTTCTCATACAGGATTAGTGCTATGTATAGTGAAATAAGAGGTCCAAGATTAAGTAACATGGGGCACAACGCAATCGAAATTGTTTAGATAGCTTAGCGTCTTACAGGACTCTAGTAACAACCTTGTAAAGTGTTCTCACATTCCCTGCTGTTGTTAGAGGAATAACAAGAACATTATTTCTTTATTCATTACTTTTCTGTAGTGAGAAAAGTCCTTATATTTAGCTTCCCCTACAGCTGTTATAACTTGTTAATTTATATTTTCTCAAATTTTTTATTTATGGAGGATTCTAGAGTCAAAAAAATCCCTTAAAGGGAACCTGTCAAGTGATACATGCTGCCCAAACTGCAGACAGCATGTATCAGCCACTGGCTGTACGATCACAGCCATGTATGTTTGTCTCTGAAATGCTGCGGTATTTCAGAGAGAATCATACTTTTAATAGCTCCCCGGCGGCTTCTCTCCTCCAGGTCTCTGTCTATACACCCACGTAGGCAGAGTCCTGCCAGTCACTGTCCACGTGTGGGGAGAAGCCACATGAGACGCGCCTGTTTGACTAGTGCACAGTGCAGCTCGGTCCCCGGCAGCTATTAAAAGTATGTATGTCTCTGAAACGCCTCCGCGTTTCAGAGACATACATACGGTATATGGCTATGGTCGCGCAACCAGTGCCTGGTACATGCTGCCCACGGTTAGAGCAGTATTTATCACCTGACAGGTTCACTTTAAGGAAATAGAAATCAGTAAACAAATATAAAGGTGTATATAAGGGATAATATATTATTGCAACATAAAAATGCCAAAAAATAAAAAGCAATTGTTCTCTCTATTGATCCTATTTTGTCTCATATTTCAATGAAAACGAAGTAAAATATAAAGAAACTTGTTTGTGTCCCAGGAGATCAGCCATGTCCTTCTCATCACTATGCTTTATATGTATGTAAAGCTACTAGCTGCAGCAGGTTTCCCCCTGCCACCTGTCAGCAGTCGTACAAAAAGATTGTTAAACCCATCCCCTTTGGCTAAGTCTCACCCGCTCAATTATTCAAAAGTAAAACAGTTCTGAGGGTCAATAATCAATGTGTTCTCTTTTTTTTAGTTTTTCTTTAATTTTGTACTCTTGCGTAACGTTCTTGTCCAGTCAAGCACAGAATTACAAGATCTTCTCTCCTTTTATTACAGTTCCACGGCATGAAAATAATATCTTTTTTCACTTTGATGTTGAGAGGGGGCTGAGTGCTGATGAATATGAAGAAAATGACGATCCAGGTAAGAATTTATAGTCATGTCAAAATTTATTTTATCATCTTACTGTGCGTAAAGTCAAGTAATATTTGTATTGGCTGTTGGATACTTTCCTGCCATATACTGTATCGCCTAATTATTTGATGAATACATGTGCACATAAAACTGGACATCCTTGTTTTACGAACCAGATTCTTGAAGATACATCATATTATGTACCTTGGCTTTTCTGTGTTTAATGTCTTTTCACTGTATTTTTGGAGAATTCCTCTTTAAAAACATGATTATTCTCTGAATTCCCATCCTCCCAAATCATATCCAGTAAAATATATCCAGAATCCAATAGTCTACCAATTTAACAGCTTTGCATTGGATTCCTGCCCCAAACTGTCTGCTAATCCGGAATCATTCAAAACCCGAAGTATTATCGTGTAAATGTAGTGGCAATGGCATGTACACCAGTCAGACTTATCATTAAAACCAGGTGTCCGCACAGTGAATTACGTTGATTGTCTTGTGACAGAGGTACCTGTTAATGGGTGGGACATACTTGGTAGCTCTTGAGGTTGATGTCTCGGAAGCAGGAAAAATGGCATAAGCAACTGTGCGCCTGTCACAAGGGCCTTATGATGGCTAGATTACGGGTTCAGCACATCTGCAAAACAGTTGGTTTTGTGAGATGTTCCCAGTGTCCTAAAAGTGGTCCATCAGAGATGACCATAGGGAGGGAGGGTAGGCTAGCCTGTTTTGATCTCACGGAAGAGGAACTGGAGCACAATTGTGGAACAAGCTGCTACTGGATGTGATAGAAAGCTGTCAGAGCAGAAAGTGCAGTGCAGTTTTCTAAGCATGAGGCTACTTGTTGTAAAGGTTGTTGTGATAAAAGGAATATGTTTGTAGAAGAAAGTTGAAGGAAGAATTGCAGTTAATGCTGCGCAGTCTTGGCTCCACGTGGCCCCTATTCTTGTTGGATGGCACTCAACATTTCTTCCACAAACATATTCCTTTTATCACAACAACCAAACGACATTGTGGTAAAGACCCTGGTGGGGTCGAAATGTCTAACTTTGTCGCACATCTCACAGGAACCTTTTTTATGTTTGCCTTCATGAAATAAAAATCTTGTATCATCAAAATTCGAGTGTGCACTGAATCTCTCTTGCCACTTTTGACCTGGTGGCAGGCATTTCAATCATGTTTAGTCATGTATGGCTTTATCCCAGGCCACACATGCATTTGACAAGATGGTTTATGATGTCAGGATTCCTATGGGTATGTATGCAGCAAGCATAGCAATAGTTACTTCATATGTTACCTAGATAACCCTCTTTACTTGTTTTTTTAACCACTGATATTTTCCTTTCATCTTGGAGCTTTTGACCTTTAAGTGAACATAATACCCTTCATACTTTGCAGGAGTTTTGATCCATAGTTGTAACTTTGACAATGGATTGTGCGGCTGGATTAGAGATAGAGAAAATGATTTACATTGGGAATTGGTCCAAGACCACTCAGGTAAGATGTTTTGCTTTGTCCATTGGACTTCTCACCAAATCACCCGATTTTAATGTTCACAACTAACATATATTCTAGCTTATTAGTATCTACTCCCCTTCACTTCACCCAACTCCCTCATACACGTGAATGCTCAGCTCGGCAAACTTTTCATGTATTCTGTATGGGAAAGGAGGGTAAACCGCTACCAGACCGGACTGGATACCTCCCGCTTCTTATTTTCCTGAGAACAAATGGATCAGGCAGTCAAATTCTAAATTTCTGATTCCTCTCTATCCTGATATCATCTGTCAAGTCACAGTCAGGGAGTCCCCATACACATTAGATTGATGGCTGGTCCAACCCAAATCGTTGGGCTCAGATGACTATATTTAAATGTAGATGGGATGTTTAGTACCAGCATTAAAGAAGAATAGTATGTAGGTTTTCTATCCTAATCGGAGGTACCTTCCATTTTTTTTATAAGTGATTTTTTTTTAGTTGCTTTTAATTCATGACGCTGTAGCCTTACTGTTGTATTATGTAAAAATGGAATATAATGTTTGTTAAGAAAGAACATATAAGATTTCTGACTCATATGGAAATCATCACCAGTTTTTCTTTGCTCTTCTTGTGATCCACTACAGCCTAACAAGAAGCATATAATGTACATCTGCGGCACTTTATGAGCATTTTAAGGGTGCTTTCCATTTTAACAAAATTAGTCCCCAAACGCATTTATACATGTAACATAAAGGCCCAATGCTGGCTCTATGCCTCTGCTCCCATCTACATATATTGCCTGCAGCAGTGATGCCATGTCTACAGTGCACATCGTCGCTTTAGCATATCACTGAGCTCCGTGGTTCTTCAGATACTGATGACAGAGCTCAGTGATTGGCTGCAGCGGTGAGATTCTCTGTAGTTGTGACATCAGCACTGCAGCTAAATCACAGAATCCACAGCAGATGCAAAGAGCTGGAGCTGGACCTAGGAAGGGCGAGTACCTGCTGTTTGTTATTTTACATGTATAAAAGCGTTAGGGAACCAGATTTGTAAAAGTGGAAAACCCCTTTAACAACCATGTCTAATTTGTAATTACAGCTTAATAAATGAATGATTGTTAATCATTGATATTTCATAGTTGTGTGGTGCGGGTTATACACTGTAGCCAGTCAGGATCAGTGCTTGAGGTCTGATCCAGGTATTGGACAGAGTGGAAATAAAGACATTACCTGATTGTATACTAGGAGAATTGCCCCCTGACAGCCTTACATGTGTGCCTTTATTAGATGATTTGTGCTAAAGCATAGAGACACACAATTCTAGTGACAGAGGCCGGGTATAGTTAAAGAGTTATTATGAAGGTTTCATGGTGGCTGTGCTGTGTAGATATTTTGTTCGCGCCTCATACGTGACAGTTACAGATCAGCGGTTTTTAACCTAAAGTTCAGGAATCAAATTATGGGTTATAACGACATTTATGGGTGTCCCCTGCCATTTCCGCTCTAAAATTGCATTATGTACTGCCACCTCATAAATTATATACTAATCATATTAAAATGAAATTATTTATGACAAGTTCCCATTTCCATTTCATTATATTTGCAGCGGCATACTTAATTTACTGATAACACCAGAGCTAATAAAGTTAATAAAGACTAGTGCATTGTTAATGGGAAAGCTAGCGGAAGTCACTGACTTCATTTAGGTTCCAGATGAAAATGAGCGACCTGTGGGTATTTTTCTTTTTCTTAAGTTGTTTCCAAATTGCTGAGGGATTTATCTGTCTATTCCCAATAGTCTTAGCGAACATTTCCTAATTCTACAATATAGTGCATATTAGAATGGAATGAAATCTATAGCGTTAAGTCATTTTATTAGGCAGCTCTAATTTACTCCTTTTCTTGAAAGGTCACTATATGTCATGATTATCATTGCTCTGTTTAGGGGGGAAATATTTAACAGTCATGGAACCCAAGGGAACCTCTGGGAAGGTAGCACGGCTGGTCCTTCCACTAGGACACCTTTCATATTCTGGAGACGTCTGCCTGTCATTTAAAAGCTTAGTGTCTGGAGAAGATTCTGCTAAGCTTCAAGTCTTTATAAGACGATCGGGCGTTCGTGGTCCTGCTGCGTGGGAGAAAAATGGAGGTAGTCATAAATGGGGCGAAACACACATCACTTTGCCTGGGAAAGGTGTCAGAAGTGTAAGTAGACTTATTATAGTAATTCCTACTTTTGTTTGATGGTATGTTCCAAACACTCCACATATTATATTCAGGTCTCAGTCAAATGTTTATCAGTGTCCAAGTTGTTAAACATTATGATGAAAGTAAAAGGTAAACTTAAAAAAAGTATTGTTTCTGGAAATATAAAAGGTCGGTTACAAAGTTTGTGGTGTACACTGACATCAGTACGACTGTTAAAGCACCACTGTATTGTTTTTTTTTTGTTTTTTTTTACAATCCCTTTGTTAGGGATCACAAATATAAGTGTGATGCATTTAGGAAAAAATGTGCAAAAAAACTCCAGCAAGGGGTCCTTAAAATCCAGCTTTCATTGTCAATCCATTAAAATCCAAGAATTAGAAATCAGAGACGCATTTCAGACATCCGTCCTTATTCATGCAATGACTGTGTTTACTGCTCTGGCCTCTAGTCTTTAGGGACTTTAATTTATGGGGTTTCTGAATTTGGGAACCCTAGGTTTGGCTTTCCAAACATAAAAATAGGTTGTTGAAACCATGATTTCCTTTTAAGAAATGAAGGAATTATTATTATTAAACCTTAAAAAAGGAAAAAAAATGAAGATGTTAAGATGACACCTAAATAATCATTAGTATGTAAACACCTGACACAAAAATCCAGCAAATTAAAGTTATCTTTATTAGCAAATTTGTAATGAAAATTAGCAAACTTTGAGATGGGTTAACACATTGAAAATCCCAAATACTTGCAAAATCAATAGTATTTATTAGGTCAATGTCTACACATATAATCCCCATAAGGTATATATAATAAAGTTAAGTAAAAATATAACAATAGCAAACTGCAAGGATTTGTCATCACTTTATGATTGGTGGGCGTCTGACTGCCTATACTCTTTCTAGTTTTTACCACATTGTATTAAATGAAGCCAAGTTGCAGTTCCCCCGAGCAACACGTCTGAAAGCTCCTCTATGCAGAGAAAAAGTTAAAGAGGTTTCTGACCCTTCATTCTCAGAATCAGAGACCAACAGCAATCTTAATGTTGTAGCACATCCTAAGAATATAAAATACCTGTATATGATTTTTGTTAAAAAAAAACGACAATCTTTGCACTGCTTATTAAATAAAGATTAACCCCGATGCAGTGCAAAAAACGTCTAACGTGTTTCACACCAGAGCTTTTCTGTACAGTCCGAGAAAAGATACCTTATGGTTTACAATCATAGTTAAAGACTATGTGCACCTTTGCTACAGACATTTGCATTGCTCCAGTGCATGTAAAATAGTAAAGTAATTCAGCATATAGTCTTAATTAAAAATACCCAATGTGTATACAGCTCCTATGCTGATCTATGTGTCTCCGGTGTAGTTTCACTCTACAGCTACATCTGCCCATTTCTTCTTGCTGACCTTCTGTATGATTTTTTTTTATTTCATAGATTGTCTTTAAAGCAGAACGAGGGAAAGATGGATCAGGACAAGTTGGACTCGACGATGTCAGCTTGAAGAAGGGGAATTGTGCAGAATCTTAAATAACTGTAGCTAAAGTTTGTGACAACCCACCACGCGAGAGGGGCACGAAAAGCTTGCTGTGGGACTTCAAGAAATCAAATTCACAGAAATGAAGAGCTGAGAACCTCTGCATTCTCTCCTCATAAGATGACAACGGGCACCAGGACTACATCTGTTTCTAGACAATATTTCTTGCTTCCTAAAACTGTTTATATGTTGCCAAAGAACTTTATTTGAGAAAAGGACTTGAAGAAAATGAAAAGGAGCATGTCCGGTCTAGCACAGAGATAATTCTAGAAATACGTATGTGCCCGAGCTTCTGAAGGCTGAGAAGACGTTAAATCACTTTTGCCAAGTCAAACTCTACTAATAGTGGAGCTGAACGCTTTGTAAATGTGTCTTGTGTACCTTTGTATTTATCAGAAGAATAGAACTCCACAAGTAATATAATGGGTATGGCATCTTATTTAATTATGCTGAATAGCTCTAAAGGTCACGTCTCCGAGTCCTCATAAAGAACACAGAAATGGTGCTTATTAGTAGGCTTTGTTGGCCACATAAAATGTGTTGAAGTTTATGTGAAAAGTAAATATATTAGAATTTGTTATTGTAGCATGATATATATATGTACATTTTTACCTACAAAAAGTGTTTAAATAATATTTTTGTATTATATATAATGCTGGGTCAGTGATGTATTTTTTTCTATTGGGTTTCCTATGTAAGAAGATATTGAACTCCATCGTTAATGGAGATTAAATGCTTATTTCATTATATAAAAAATAAATCCGGAGGCTCGCCGCGTGGGTATGACATACAAAGATTCTGATCGTGTTACTGTGGGTGCAAGTCCAACTGATAACTATAACTATAATGCATCCAGGAAAGTACAGGAGCACAGAACATCTGATTATTTATTGTCAAAAAATCTATATTTTAAATCCTGTTAAACCCATAAGGAGCAGTTATTATTGTCCCACTATTTCCTGGGACTGTGGTATTAATATATCTGACCAAGAACTATTTTCTACATTTTTTCTCACATGTGAGGAGTAAATGTTTTTGCCCCACATTACAGAACCTGTGTTTTTACAGTTACTAGCCTACTTTTGTAGTAGTAATTGTGTCTAAGACAATCCCAAGAAACAGAGATTTTTTCCAATTACATTTTTTACGTTCAGGTAGATCATTTAGTCAAGTGGATGGAGCTCTCATAGTAATACCGCTGCGCAGAAGCTATACATACTATGAAAGAAGTTAGCAGGTTTAATATATTGTGAATGATTGTGTTTGACTGTTTTAGAAAAGTATTTTCAAATCATTTTTAGGTTATCCTCTGTCGAAATAGTTGGCTCCCTATAAGGATTCTCGTCTGTGCAAACCTGAAGATACATCTCTTACTTTTTAGTCCATCAACAGTTCATTGATTTCAACGGAGAGAACAGTGTAATGCTTCACTTTGCCTGTGGTGGTGCTGCATGTAAGGGCTCTTTCACATTCAGCTGTCTCCCACGTTCAGTGGCCCGTCAGGGCTTACATCAAAACTCCCCCTCAAAGCAGGATTCGGCCATACTGGAGGTAGTAGACCACATCTTGGTGCCCATCTCCAATGGGCATATATGGCCAGAAATGATGCACGACATAGCACACGGTAACTCTGTCTGCATCATTATAGTCAGTGTCCCATCAGTGCATACTTCTGAATCCCGTTTTATGGGGGGATTTGGACGCAAGCCCTGATGGTGATACTGAACATAGGAAAAAATGCAATGTGAATGGGCCCTAACAGTTACTGTATGGTAGATCACATCTCAGCAGCAGAACATACTGTGATCAGCTGATCATCAAAGTACTCTTCTCACAATTAAAGGGATTCTAGTATTATTGCGGTATAGTTACATAGTTACTAAGGCTGCAAAAGTACATAAATCTTGCCTACAATCTTACAGTGTTCATCCTCAGAGAGGGTAGGAAATAGGAAAATAAGAAGTCCAACGGCCTGTCTGATTAAACCCACTTTTATTGCTGGTGCATTAGAACCAGGATAAAAGCATGGTAAGTTCCAAAAACAATAACATAAAAAAATAAAAAATGTTAACACAGGTTAAACAAATGCATTTTCAGTTGCATAGCACATCAGGAGAGCGCTTAATTGTTCATACCTCCTGTATCACTTGTAACAATATTACACATGGAAGTGCCCTTGCCTCCCTGATTGTCTTTTTTAGCATTTCTATTTGATCCTGAACAGGCAGAAGCCTCTGTGTGGTGGATGCATACTGTCCTATATTAGGGGGAGGAATACTTCCAGCTTCGATTATGGCAATTACAATCAGTGGATCATCTATGAATCCCGAAAAATCAAGAACCTATAACTTGTGATATATAATTCAACAAAAGCACACAGGCCATTCTTGAAATTGTCCATTGAATTAACCAGTACAGCACTGTTTGCCAGACAGATCCATAGTCGCACAGCTCTTACAGTAGAGAATCCTCATCTTTAATGATGGTCAAAACTGCTGTTCTCTAGATGTAGACGATGCCCCTTGTCATACTTGCAATTTATAAATATCTTAACTTCAATCTATACATGTAAGGGCTTATTCAGTATTTGGTCAGTATTTTGTATCAGTGTCTGTAAGCCAAAACCAGGGGTGATCTGTGTTTTGGAGACATTCCTGGTTTTGGCAGACAAATACTGATGAATTACTGATCAAAATACTGATGTGTGAATAAAGCCTAAATACTGTCCTGATGAGTGGATGAAAAAGTGTTTCATGCAGAACTCCATCCCCCAACATTAATTAGCATTCCCCATATATCAGAACATATAATTCCCTGCATATGCTGATACAATTGCATTAGGCTTTGTTCACAGCACTTCCGGTGTTTCTGATGGTGATGGGGCAATCTGCAGCACTCGACCCCTACTTCTGAAGTCCCAAATATGGCACCAATAGCTTGCTACTGATATATACTGTACGTGATTTATGGGATTTTATGGATGCTCTACAATGTACATGCCAAATTGTGGAGGTATTGGCCCCTATAAGCGTAGCTTCTAATGAAATATGGTCCTTTACTAATGCAGATGTAGTGCCTGTGGGTCCATAAATTGGAACTGAAGCCACAACATATCCAAATATAAAGAGT
Source organism: Phyllobates terribilis (assembly GCF_046119375.1). Classification (NCBI taxonomy): domain Eukaryota; kingdom Metazoa; phylum Chordata; class Amphibia; order Anura; family Dendrobatidae; genus Phyllobates; species Phyllobates terribilis. Next base: position 876,674,279 of record NW_027362761.1, read on the forward strand.
CCAGGAAAACATCGCTATGTATATAAGCCTAAGAATCACCAGGACCTAAAATGGAAGTATTCAAGACAAAAAAAAATTCTTGTTCCGCCCAGGTTTCTACAAGGCTTATGGGGACAATTTTACACAACTGACAAATTTTAATCATTGAATTTGTATCCTGTATTTATTACGGTTATGTATCGTGACAGTCACTGCTGCCTAATACTACATTTATTTTCTTTTTTCTTTTTCAATATTGAATACATTTGTGTTTTTTTAGTCATCTGACATTCCGGGTTCAAAGTTATGCACCACAAGGATTCAATAAAGAGACATATTTGTATAGCCCAAACTTGTAATAAAAGTCATTTCCACATGTCATATTTTCTTGTGGGTTTTTCTGGCATTTTAAATATGTGTTGTTGGAATATGTTTTATTTGTCTGACAAGTGTGGATTACCCTAAAGTGCAATTGGAAATAATAATAATAATGAAAAGACTGGGGCCACACACAGATTTTGGCAACATAACAGCTTTAGAAGCAACAGTCACATGACAGTCCCATTCGTTTGATATGTATGTGATCTGCATCCTAATTTCTCTTTGTGCCTTTCTTATTGATATTTGATATGGGACAGTTGAATGAAAGCAGGACCAGAATTAAAGAAAATGGGGTTCTGGGCAATTGCTATTTTATAAACGTTTTCCCTAAAGTTTCTACTAGTTAACAATGGAACACCAAGATGGAAAAGTCATGGAATTATGGAAATCACCGAATCAATAGCCATGGTAATGATATGCAAATGTGACAAATTGAAACAAAAGTTTCAAAACATCTCGATTTATTCAGAATCAAGTATGAAATACAAACACTTACACGCCTGGCAAGCCATCAATGAGGTTATTAACCTCTTCATGACATGGCAATTTGCCATCTTTCATTTTCGCTTTTTCCTCCCCTTCTACCAAGGGCTATAACTTTTTTAATTTTTCCAGCCACATAACTATATGAGGGCTTGTTTTTTGCGGGACGAGTTGTACTTTTGAATGACATCATTCATTCTTCCGCGCTGTGTACAGGAAAACAGGAGAAAAAAAATTCCAAGTGCGTTGAAATTGCAAAAGAAGTGCAATTCCACAATTGTTTCTTTTTATTCACCATGTTTACTATATGCTAAATCTGACCTGGCAATATAATTCCCCAGGTCAGTACAAGAACAGAGATACCAATCATGTATAATTTATTATTATTTCAAAGGTGAAAAAAAAATTGCTTTTGTCGCCATTTTCCGAGACCCGTAAGGTTTTCATTTTTCGGGATCTGTGGCCGGGTGAGGGCTTGTTTTTTGCACCCCGAGCTGACCTTTTTACTGATACCATTTTGGGATAGATACAATGTTTTGCTCGCCTCTTGTTGAATTTTATTGCAATGTTGTAGCGGCCGAAAAAACATAATTCTGGTGATTTTATTTATCGTTACACCGCTTACCAACCGGATTAATTTACTTTATATTTTCATAGATCGGACTTTTACGAACGCAGCGATAGCAAATATGTATATATTTTTTTATTATTGTTTACTTTTTAATGGGGCATAAAGGGGGTGATTCCATATTTTGTGTTTTTTTATTTTTGTTTAGATTTTTAAGAACGTTTTGTTTTTTAAACTTTTTACCTTATTTAATAGTCCCCTTAGGAGACTTCAAGCTGCGATTGTCTGATCGCTTGTGCTATACATAGCACTGTATCAGCACTGCTATATATAGCTAAAATCACGATCTCCTATGAATGCCAGCTAAACGCTGGCTTTCACAGGAGTATCATAATGACAGGCGCGGGGGTCTTCAGCAGACTCTCGGCTGTCTTGACAATCCATCGGCACACTGCGATCACGTCACGGACGCGCTGATGGGCACGTAGAATGATGCACCCTCCCTGCCAGCGCGTGTTCAATGCCGTCAGAGATTGACAGCGGGATTTCACAGGTTAAAAGTCAAGGGTGAAGCTGTTAAAGGCATATGATAGCTGATTAAATCAGCCATCATCCATCAGGAAAGATATGGGCTCAGCGTTCAAAGGACACGACAGATATATGTACATATATGTCAAATATCGTGTAGGGGTTAATAGTTGTCTGAGGAATGTTCTGCCATGCTGAATGCACTTGGGCAGCAAATCATCAAGTTCCGCTGCTGTCAGCTACCTTTGCAATTACTGACCAGTGACGTTGAATATGTGCTCGATGGGAGAAAGGTCTGGAGTCACTGCAGGGCATGATAGCATGTTTAGACCATTTAGTCTACTCACAGACCTGGTGTGTCATGTTGAAAAATGGCAGCTGGGACACTTTGGAGAAATGGCCGTACCACTGGTTCCATGATTGATCCATTCTTTACTGCAAGTGAAATTGAACATCACATACCAAGCCTAAGGTGGCAAGCAGTGTCTACACAAACCATCAGGGACAGGGGTGGATTAGGAGCAGCCAGGGCCCCAAGCAGTTTAGAGGGTGTGGCCCCCCAGCACATGATGTATCACCTGACAAGTCACATGACCATTTTGAGAGATCACGTGATAAGTCAAGTGATTAACACACGTGCTCTGGTGCACATCTGCAATTTTTTCCCTTATGTACAGCACTATACATTAAAGAGGATACTATGCAATAAGAAACAGTGCTATATATAACAAGACTGTACTGTATAATACGTGAATATGCTATATATAGAACAAAAGTGAATGGTATGCAATAAGGGACAGAGCTATATATAACATGGAATGTTATATAATATGGCACGGATCTCTCAGTGCACATCGTTGTTTAAATGGGTGGTTCGAAACTAAATTTCTGTCAGTGTGATGGAGGGCGGCGCTGGTCTCTGCTCACTCGTTCTTTACTTACACTGTGCTATGACAGTGCACTCTGTGGCCGGCTCGTCACTTCTGATCAGAGCCAGCGAGAGAGCGTATTGTCACTGTGCACTAAGAAGAATAGCACACAGTGACAGAAATCTACTGAGCATCCATTAGAATTGACAACCTATGCAGGCTCGATAGAGCAGGGACTAGCCCAGAACTCACAACGGAGGTCACTGATGACTTATTGTTTCAGGGAGGGAACAGAAGCTGCTTTAGTGACTGCAGCCTCTGCTACCTGATGACGCTTCATTTGCGTATCTCAGCATGCACTGGGATTCTCAAACAAAGCATCATCAAAGAGGAAACAGTAGAAAAAATAAAGCAGTTAGTGTAGTTAGGGAAGGATAGGGAATTTTTAATTCAAGTATACAGTCATGGCCGAAAGTGTTGGCACACTGGAAATTCTTCCAGAAAATGAGTATCTGTCCATATGATCACAATAAGCCATACACTCCATAGATGTGGCCTCTATGGAAGAGTGGACAGAAAAAAAACTTACACACAAAAATTGTAAGGCTTGTTTTGAGTTTGCCAAAAGACATGTGGGAGGCTCCCCAAATGTATGGAGGACAATGCTGTGGTCAGATGAGACCAAAATTTAACTTTTTGGCCACCAAGGTAAACGCTGTGTCTGGCGCCAAACCAACACAGCTCAGCACCCCAAGAACACCATCCCCACAGTGAAAATGGTGGTGGCATCATCATATTGTGGGGATGTTTTTCAGCAGCAGGGACAGGGAAAATGGTCCGAGTCGAGAGGAAGATGGATGGCGAGAAATACAGGGATATTCTTGAGCAAAACCTGTTTCAGTTTGTCAGTGATTTGACAAGCAAATTCCAAACAGTCGGCACTCCATTCACAGGGTGATGCACATGGGAAATCGCTATGAGCCACAAAAAAACAACAAGCCTCGGCACTCACGTGTATATTATTTCTTTTTAACCCCTTTACAGCCTGGGACATATTAGTACGCACCAGGCTGTAACCCCCGATTCAGTGAGGGCTCCGGCGCTGAGTCCGCACTGAACCGGGCACAAGTCAGCTGATTCTTACAGCTAACATGTGCCCGCAACAGCCGCGGGTGGAATCGCGATCCACCCGCGGCTGTTAACATGTTAAACGACGCTGTCAGTCTCTGACAGCGGCATTTAACAGCGCTGCGCCGGAAGCGCGTCACTTACCCCGCCCATCGGTGACCCCGTCACGTCATTGCGGGTCACCGATGGGTGGTCATGACAACCCTGGGTCTTCAGCAGACTCCAGTGGTTGTCATGAGCTGATCGCTATGAGCGCCACCTAATGGTCGGCGCTCATAGCACAGGAGCATTTCTGCTGCATATAGGGGATCTACTGGTCCCCTGTATGTAGCAGAGGCGATAGACAAGTGTTGCTTCTAGTCTCCTATGGAAACTATAGAAGCAAGCAAAAAGTAAAAAAAAATGGTTTTAAAAATATTAAAAAAATAAAAAAAATATAAAAGTTTAAATCATCCCCCTTTCGCCCCATTCAAAATAAAATAATTAAAAAAAAACCCCACATACACATATTTGGTATCGCTGCGTTCAGAATCGCCCGATCTATCAATATAAAAAAAGAATTAATCCGATCAGTAAATGGCGTAACGAGAAAAAAATTCTAAACGCCAGAATTACGTTTTTTGATCGCCGCAAAATTGCAATAAAATGCAATAACGGGCGATCTACCCCAAAATGGTATCAATAAAAACTTCAGCTCAGCGCACAAAAAATAAGCCCTCACCCGGCAAAGTTTTTGCAAACTTTGACATTTTTTTTCACCATTTAAATAAAAAAGAACCTATACATGTTTGGTGTCTACGTACTTGTAATGACCTGGAGAATAATAATGGCAGGTCAGTTTTAGCATTCAGTGAATGCAGTAAAAAAAAAACAAAAAAAAAAAACCATCTGTGGTATTGCGCTTTTTTTTGCAATTTCACCGGAATTTTTTTCCCGTACATGATATGGTAAAATCAGTGATGTCGCTCAAAAGTACAACTTGTCCCGCAAAAAATAAGCCCTCACACGGCCATATTGACCAAAAAATAAAAGCGATATGGCTCTGGGAACAAGGGGAGCAAAAAACGAAAATGCAAAAACGGAAAATCCCAGGGTTGCGAAAGGGTTAAAGAAGTAATAATATACACGCAAGTGCCAGGGCTTTTTCATTTTTTGTGTCAGTGATTGGAGACTGGGACGGAGGTTCACCTTCCAACAAGACAATGACCCAAAACATACTGCTAAAGCAACACTCGAGTGGTTTAAGGAGAAACGTGTAAATGTTTTGGAGTGGCCTAGTCAAAGCCCAGACCTTAATTCAACTGAGAATCTGTGGTCAGACTTGAAGATTGCTGTTCACCAGAGGAAACCATCGAACTTGAAGGAGCTGGAGCAGTTTTGCCTTGAGGAATGTGCAAAAATCCCAGTGGCAAGATGTGGAGAGCCAGAGGCGTAGCTAGGTGTTCCACCCCCGGGGGGGGGCGAAACTTCTGAATGGGCCCCTAACCAGGTAACCGTGGGAAAAACTACAGTGGTGAACCCTGACCTTGGGTATAGAGGAACCTCAGCAGATGAACACGCTGTTACTGAAAATGAATTTCTACACAAAGACCAACACTGATATTACCACCATATGGTGACCATATAGTGGTAGATATCAGACTTGCAGATCATACAAGTAATTACAGTACAGGTATATATAGTAACTTACAGCTGATGATCTTTGGAGTAGTTCATTTTCCTGTCTTTTCCATCTGGCCCAGACCGACATGACAACGTCTTCCAGCCACGACTCGTCTGCAGAGAATACAACTAAAATATATTTGACTTCTCGCATCTCCAGCCCCGTGCCCCTTGCAAAGTAATAATGCCTCCTTTGTGCCTTCTAGATGGTAAAATTGCTTCTTTGAAAAGATTAATACCCTGTGCAAATGCCCTAGAAAAGTGTCCACATTTTGCCCCTTTGGTGCCCCTATAACAATAATGCTTCTAAGTGCCCACTTATTTATTTATTTTACTCACTTATATAGCACCATTAATTCCACAGCGCTTTACAGACAATATTGGCACTGTCCCAATCGGAGCTCACAATCTAAATTCCCTATCTGTATGCCTTTGGAGTGTGTGGGGAAACCAGAGAACCCGGAGGAAGCCCACGTAAACACGGGGAGAACATACAAACTCCTTGCAGATGTCGTCCTTGGTGGGATTTGAACCCAGGACCCCAGCACGGCAAGGTTGCAGTGCTAACCACTGAGCCACTGTGCTGCCCACTTGACATTTAATAATGTCCACTGGGTCCCTCAATATACAGCTCTTCTATATACAGTATAGTGGACCCATAGCTCCCTTATACAGAGTATGATGTCCCTACAGCTCCCCTATTTACAGTATGATTGGCCCCTAGCTCCCTTATACACAATATAATGCCCCACAGCTTCCCTATACACAGTATGGTGAGCTCACAGCTCCCATATACACAGAACCACCATCAGTACATGAATGCAGCACCAGAACCACTATACTGTAGGTAAATTAATGCAGTGCCAGAACCACCATCAGTAGATGAGTACAGCACTAAAACCACACTTTTCCTCCTCTGCATACTGCCCACAAGATACTGTGCCTTTACATTAACATCCCTCATATACAATAAAAGTCCCTATAACCTTCTGCTCAATAAGGCGCTTACCTCTCCCACTTCGGCGGCAGGGTGACAACCACTGTAGCTAGTCAATGGCAGAAAGGTGACTGCCTCAGCCGGGTGACGACCTCTGATCTGTTATGGATTAGTACATTTGTACACGATCAATGCAACGGTCAATACATGAATCCATTACCAGATCCACTGTGGGTACATGAATCCATACTGCGTCCCCAAAAGCTCTTACCTCTCCATACTGTCCTGCCACACTCCCATCTCTACATACTGTGTCCCCAAAGCTTTCACCTCTCCATACTGTCCCGCCATGCTCCCATCTCTACATACTGTTCCTCCACTACTCCATATTGTCCCCCATGCTCTCAGCTCTCCATACTGTCCCCCCATGCTCCCATCTCTACATACTGTTCCTCCACTTTTCCATATAATCCCCTCACACTTCCACTTCTCCATATGGTCCTCGCATGCTCCCCAATTCTCTATCCTGTACCCCATTTCTCTATATTGTCCCCTAAGCTCCCACCTCTCTATACTGTCCGCCCACTTCTTCATATTGTACACCCATTTCTCCATACAGTCCATCCACGCTCCTATTTCTCCATACGGTCCCCCCACACTTCCATCTCTCCATAATGTCCCCCATTTCTCCATATGATCCTCCAACTCATTCATATTGTCCCCCACTTCTCCATACAATCCCACCACACTCCCACTTCTCCATATGGTACTCAGATGCTCCCAATTCTCCATCCTGTTCCCCAATATTGTCCCCTATGCCCCTACCTCTCCATACTCTCCCCCCACTTCTTCATATTGAAAACCCATTTCTCCATTTGGACCCCCCATGCTCCTGACGCACCCCTGGGCCTGTGTCGCGCAGCGTTGCGCACGCGGGAGCTTACCCGGAGCCGGATCTGTTGAGGGTTGTAGTTTCGTGGCGGTGACCCGGTCCGTGCCCAGGGAGTCAGACTAAGTGGCGCTGTATCAGCGGTAGATGGTGGACGACTACGCCACCCGTTGAGTACAGCTAAGGAGCTGCTGCTGCAGGGCAGACCGCTGAGGCCGGTGTAGAATTGTGCAGCGTGATAGTATAACCCCCAACGGGAGGGGTATGGCCTCAGGGCAGCCGACGTGGAAGATGGGGGTAGCAGGAACCACTCAGAGACGGTGCGGTGTAATTCAGGGTCTTTACTGGTAACAACGATAGACCCTCCCGGAGTACTTGCTAGCGAACGGGGCCTGGTCAGTCCTTGAGCAGATGGGATCTCCCCTGGCCAGGCGGAGTTGTAGGCCTCCCAAACTGACTGTACTCTTCTGGCTACCTTGCTAGAAGCGGATATAAGTAGCCCACGTCCCTGAGTGTACCGTGTGGTGCTCACCCGTATGGCCGGTGACTCGGGGCCTTCTAATGGCTTCCGCTCCACGATGGCGGTGCTGGTCCCACGCGTGTGACCGTGCCTTCAGGTTTCTGGGCCTGAGGACCTGAAATCCCCTGCCGGTCGGCTTCTGCTGCTGGGTAAGAGTTAGTCCCCACAGCCTCGGACACCGGGTCCGGTAAGAAAGCTTCTCAGTCAGGGCGAGCTCTGCAGCTGCCAGCCCCTGACTCATAGTAGTATTGCTCCCACTGAGCTTCTGCTGTTTCTTCCTATGACTGTTTCTCGTCTCTACTTCTTCTCTACTCACTAACCCTGCCTCAGCCCTAGGTTTTTATAGGGGAAGTTCTTCCCCTCCCAAGACTGGGCAGGAGGTGTGGCATGCACAGGATCCCTGACCAAAGGACCTCCCACCTGCTCTCAGACATAACACTACATTACTGTGGAAACTAGACCCCTGGGGTGCCACATTCCCCCCTAGTGAAATTTAGTACTCCGGGACTAAACATATTTTAGAAAAACATAACAAGGTAAAAACAATAATAATACAATAAGAAAAACATATAAGGATGGTTACGGCATGTCCGTAACCGGGTGCAGTCTTTGAAGAAAAGCAAGGTGTCCATTTCACCAAAACAGGGAGACGTAACCAGGTAGGGGTTTGTCCTGCCCCGAGTCCTTAACAGTCTTTAGTCCGTCCTGGGTTACGCTCCAACTATGTACAAGGATTCCCGGTAAATCCACCAAGGACTCCTACAAAGAACTAGAAACACAAAATTATACACAAGCAACAATACACAGGTAAACATAAATAAAACAATTTATACACTTCAAATCCTCCAACGTGCGGGTAACTGGCCCCTAGTGGCCCTAGTGGACCTACGGAGCTGACTATCTAGTCCTGAACTACAGGGTGTAGGAGCTGTCAAGGGTAAACTGGGCAGCTGTCTACCGGCTCTTTGGCTCACTAGGGATATGGCAGGCTCACTGCAAGCAGAGGGTTGATCCTCCTGGTCTGCTGGTGTGGGGTCTTCTGCCTCCTGGACCGGCTGTTCTTCCAGCTCTACCTGTTGCTCCGTAGGTACTTGGGATGCTGGTTGGAGGAAGGTGAGTATGGGTACCACAACTGCACCATTGACTTGAGTCCAAGACCGAGGGAAGTCCCCGAGCACAGTACTAACCATATCTTCCCTTTCCTCTACGGGTCGATGGTCTTCTTGTTCCTCTTCAGGGTTCCTCAGTTGTTCGGGACACTTCTTCAGGTGGTCCCGGGATACAATGGCTGTGGTTTCCCCTCCGTCTTTACTGATGGTACAAACCTTCGGGTTCTCGTGGCTTGAGGGCAGTACGGTGTACGGGTCCTTCTCCCACTGGTCGTCCAACTTGTGGAGCCGTCTCTTCCTCTTCAAGACCTGCTCTCCGGGTACCAGGGGAACAGCGGGAGCATACTGGTTGTAAGTTTTCTCTTGTCTTTCCCTAGCCTGACAGAGACTTCGCTCCACGCTCTCCTGTACTCTCCGGTACTGCTGCTGCCTCTCTGTGTCCCAGTCTGCTTCTGGTGAAGTGTCCTCGGGTGTCAGGACTCCCATTTCCAGGTCAACAGGTAACTTACCAGGTCTTGCCCTCATTAGGTAAGCCGGGGTACAGTTGGTGGAACCTACCGGGATGTGGTTGTATAGGTCCACCAGATCGGGCAACTTCTCAGGCCACAGACTGCGTTCTTCCAGGGGCAACGTTTTTAGAAGATCCATTACCACCTGGTTCATTTTCTCACAAAGTCCATTAGTTTGCAGATGGTAGGGTGTCGTCCTTATCTTCCGGCAGCCATACAGATTGCAGAATTCCTGGAAGACCTCCGCTTCAAAGGCAGGTCCCTGGTCCGTCAGCACTTGGTCCGGGTACCCGTGTGGACGGCAGAAGTGCTGCTGGAAGGCTCTAGCTGCTGTTTGAGCCGTTAAGTCCTTGACGGGGACGACAACCAAGAACCGGGAGTAATGATCCACGATGGTTAATGCGTAGACGTAGCCACTTCTGCTTGGGGTCAGTTTTACATGATCCAAGGCTACCAGTTCCAATGGTTGCCGGGTGACGATGGACTGCAGGGGAGTCTTCTGGCTGGCACGGTCCTTCCTTCTCAGGTTGCACGGGCCACAGTCTCTGCACCACTTCTCAATGGTTCCCCTCATGCCTACCCAGTGGAATCGCTCGCGCAGCAGGAACTCCAGCTTCTTCCACCCGAAGTGTCCAGCTCCGTCGTGGTATGCCTCCATCACCATGGCTGCATCTCTTCGTGGCACCACTACTTGCCAGAGTAGTTCATGCGTCCGGGAGTTAACCATTCTGCGGCACAACTTCCCCTTGTAAAGGAACAGTCGACTCTTCTCTGCCCATAGTTGTTTGGCTTCCTCCGGAGCGTCTGGTTCAAGGCAAGCCTCCGGGCGAGTCAGCATCTCCTTCACCAGTCGGACGGCAGGGTCGCTGTCTTGCCTTTCCGCCCAGTTGTAGTGAGGTAAGGGGTTCAACGTAGCAGCCTGTTTACTCCTTACCCGGTGGGAATACTGGATAGTCCCATGACGGTGGAACGCAGGGAGTTCAACTTCTTCCAGTCCCTCCGGATCTTCTCCTTCGTCCGGCAGGTTGGGCATCCTGGACAGGGCGTCCGCGTTGGTATTGGAGCGTCCGGCCCGGTATTTGATTGTGAACTCGTAGTTGGACAGACGGGCCATCCACCTCTGCTCCAGGGCACCGAGTCTTGCCGTGTCCAGGTGTGTCAACGGGTTGTTATCCGTGTACACGGTGAACCGGGAAGAAGCGAGGTAATGCTTAAAGCGCTCGGTGACTGCCCATACTACGGCCAGGAACTCTAGCTTAAATGAGCTGTAATTCTCGGGGTTCCTTTCGGTGGGTCGCAGTTTTCGGCTGGCGTAGGCGATTACTCGTTCCTTCCCCTGCTGGATCTGGGACAGTACGGCTCCTAGCCCGATGTTACTGGCGTCGGTGTAGAGGATAAAGGGCTGGCTATAATCCGGGTACGCCAGGATTTCGTCCCCCATGAGGGCCATCTTCAGCTGGCGGAAGGACTCTTCTTCCAGCTCCTCCCATTTGAAGGGCGGCTTCTGGTTCTTGGCCTTCCGGGACTGGCCTTTCAGGAGGTCCTGCATAGGTGCTGCCTTTTTGGTGAAGCCGGGAATAAACCTTCGGTAGTAGCCTACCAACCCGAGGAACTGCCGCACTTCTTTTACGCTGGAGGGGCTTGGCCATTCCTTAATTGCGGTGATCTTATCAGGGTCGGGAGCCACTCCGTCAGCGCTCACCACGTGTCCCAGGTACTGCACCTTTGGTTTCAGGAGGTGACACTTGGAGGGTTTCACCTTTAGGCCGTAACTCGCCAGAGCTTCGAACACTTCCGCCAGGTGTTTCAGGTGGTCCTCATACGTCTTGGAATATACGATGACATCGTCCAGGTACAACATGACCGTCTCGAAGTTTCTGTGGCCCAGACAACACTCCATTAGTCGTTGGAAGGTTCCTGGTGCGTTGCAGAGTCCGAACGGCATGCAGGTGAACTCGCTAAGTCCCATCGGGGTGGTGAATGCGGTCTTCTCCCGGTCCGCCTCTGCTACAGGAACCTGCCAGTACCCGCTAGTGAGATCCAAGGTAGAGAAGAAGTTAGCAGATCTTAAAGCAGCCAATGACTCCTCTATCCTTGGTAAGGGGTACGCATCCTTGTGTGTGATACGGTTGATTTTCCGGTAATCTACACACATCCTCATGGTGTTGTCTTTTTTTCTGACTAAGACTAGTGGAGCTGCCCAGGGGCTACAGCTATCCCTGATCACCCCAGCCTCCTTCATGTCTCTAAGCATCCCCTTGGCGTGTTGGTAGTGGGCAGGGGGTACGGGTCGATACCTCTCTTTTATAGGAGGATGGTCTCCCGTGGGGATGTGGTGTTCTACCCCCTTGACTCGCCCGAAGTCTAACGGGTGTTTACTGAACACTCTCTCGTACTCTTGAACCACCCGATAGACTCCTTGTTTCTGGTGTGCGGGAGTGGAGTCAGTACCCAGATGTAGTTGCTGACACCAGTCCTCCATGTTTTTCTTAGAGCCGTTACCTTCCTCCGGGTGAGATGGAGGCAAGGGTTCCACAGATTGTATAGAATTTTGGTTAATGGTATATAATTTGGCTAGCGTGGCATACCGGGGCAGGTACACTTCCCTCTCCCCGATATTTATTATGCGAACGGGCACCCTCCCATGGCGTACATCAACCACCCCCCGTGCTGTCAAAATGGTGGGCCTACTGTCCGAGTAAACTGGTTTTACCATTGCCTGGTAATCCCTACCTCTCAGACCAATAGCTGCCCGGCACCAAATCATCATTTCACTTTTTGGGGGCATGGCAATAGGAAAAGGGTCACACATTCTTACGCTACCAATCTCACCGCCGGAGAGTTCCACCTGTTGCCGTCGCATCAGTGCCCGGATCTCTTTCTGGAGCACCCGCTGCTCGCCGGAGCTGGCGTTCTTGGCAACCTGTTGTAAAAGGAAAATCACCTCTGCAAGACAATTTTCAATTACATTAGTTCCTAGCGTTATCTTTGGGTGACTCTCGTGTTTGTCACTGTCTACAATAATCAGTCCCTGTGCTGCTAGTTCGACTCTACCAATTTTAATGGTCGCCTCTTTAAATCCGATCTGTGGCACGGGCTGACCATTGCTGGCGATGATACTCAAGTCATCGTCAGGGTAGCGGGTTATATCCGAGTCATTCCAGTACTGCTTGAAGAGCACGTACGGGATGGTGGTGACCTGTGACCCGGTGTCTAGTAGGGCACTCATAGGGATGCCATCCAGTACCACAGGCAAGACTGGACGTCCTCCGACATATTTGTCGCGCCAGTTCGATGGGCCTGGTGATCTTTTTCCTGGGGGTTGGCCCTCTACCCCCAGGTTGTGCCAGTTTAAAGGACAGTACCTTGCCATATGTCTGGGTTGATTGCAGCGGCGGCAGATGGGTCGTCCGTCCTCGTTGTACCGGTCACTGGGTCTTCCTCTGGCCGGTGGGGTCCTCCTTGGTCGACGCCACGGGATGTTCTCCGGTCCGGATGCCAGCTGGATCTTCCCTGGAGTGGAAGCCTGTAAAGACTGCACAGTTCGGGTTAACGCAGCAACGCTTTTAGCTAGCTCTTGGACCTGATGGTGCAGGTCTGGAGCCGGGTCATTGTTCAAAGCCTGCGCATCAGCCCCTACAGGCCCTGCCGACAAGGGCGCCGCCTCCTGGTGGTAAGTGATAGCTGGGCGCCTGTGGGTCACAACGCCATCCGGTGCTGGTTCTCGGAGCACCCGGATGGCTCTGTCCTTGAACTGTGCAAATCCCAGATGAGGGTCCTGTAGGGCCATTGCCCGCAACTGGGTTCGGTGGGCATTGCAATATAAACCCTCTATAAATTGTTCAGTCAACAGCCTGTCCTCGTCTCCCACGCCGTCAGGGTCGGTCTGCTTAACGGCTCTCAGGGCCTCTTGTAGGTTCAGGGCATAGTCCCTTATACTCTCATGGGCCCGCTGTTTGCACCCGTAGAATCTAAGCTTGATCTCGGCTGAGGTGCGGGTATCAAAGGTGTCCCTCAGCCGGGTTAGTATCCCTGCGACAGTCCTCCCCCCAGGTGGCCAGGACTTTACCTCCCTTCGGGCTGCTCCGGTTAATTGGGCCACCAGGATGCTCACTTTTTGCTCCTCTGTGAGGGGGTACACCTGGAAGAGGCTATCCAGCCTTTCTCGAAAGTCCTGCAGGGTATGTGACTCCCCTGAGTACTGGGGTAGCCAGGCTGCCCCCGGGATATAGGGCATGGTGAAAGGCATGACCGCGACAGCGGTGGCGCTGGCGGGGGTTGAAGCGGTGAAGCTCTCCTCCGTATCCGACATCCTTCTCCCCCCTAGTGGACCGTGGCCTACCTTGCGATGATCCTCTTCCGTAGGCCGCGGCTCCGCAGTGGATCGTCAGGGTTGAGGAGCTTACCCGGAGCCGGATCTGTTGAGGGTTGTAGTCTCGTGGCGGTGACCCGGTCCGTGCCCAGGGAGTCAGACTAAGTGGCGCTGTATCAGCGGTAGATGTTGGACGACTACGCCACCCGTTGAGTACAGCTAAGGAGCTGCTGCTGCAGGGCAGACCGCTGAGGCCGGTGTAGAATTGTGCAGCGTGATAGTATAACCCCCAACGGGAGGGGTATGGCCTCAGGGCAGCCGACGTGGAAGATGGGGGTAGCAGGAACCACTCAGAGACGGTGCGGTGTAATTCAGGGTCTTTACTGGTAACAACGATAGACCCTCCCGGAGTACTTGCTAGCGAACGGGGCCTGGTCAGTCCTTGAGCAGATGGGATCTCCCCTGGCCAGGCGGAGTTGTAGGCCTCCCAAACTGACTGTACTCTTCTGGCTACCTTGCTAGAAGCGGATATAAGTAGCCCACGTCCCTGAGTGTACCGTGTGGTGCTCACCCGTATGGCCGGTGACTCGGGGCCTTCTAATGGCTTCCGCTCCACGATGGCGGTGCTGGTCCCACGCGTGTGACCGTGCCTTCGGGTTTCTGGGCCTGAGGACCTGAAATCCCCTGCCGGTCGGCTTCTGCTGCTGGGTAAGAGTTAGTCCCCACAGCCTCGGACGCCGGGTCCGGTAAGAAAGCTTCTCAGTCAGGGCGAGCTCTGCAGCTGCCAGCCCCTGACTCGTAGTAGTATTGCTCCCACTGAGCTTCTGCTGTTTCTTCCTATGACTGTTTCTCGTCTCTACTTCTTCTCTACTCACTAACCCTGCCTCAGCCCTAGGTTTTTATAGGGGAAGTTCTTCCCCTCCCAAGACTGGGCAGGAGGTGTGGCATGCACAGGATCCCTGACCAAAGGACCTCCCACCTGCTCTCAGACATAACACTACATTACTGTGGAAACCAGACCCCTGGGGTGCCACACTCCCATTTCTCTATATGGCCCCCCTCATTTCCATAATGTCCCCCACTTCTCCAAATGGTCCCCCCACTCCTCCATATTGTCCCCCATGCTCCCTCCTCTTCATACTGTCCCAACACTTCTCAATATGGTCCACCCACCCCCATGCTGTTCCTTCTCACAATTTTCCTCACTGCCCAAAATATGCAAGCACCGACTCCATGCTTTGCCACTTTGCGGCTCAGTGATCTGACAGCAGCGGAGTGATGAGGTCAGCAGTGTGAGACCTCTTCACTCCACTGCATGTCGGGCCGGGGAGATGAGGAGCGCTCCCCTCCTCCCAGAGCTGCAGTGTTGTTCAGACTTATGCACGTCTAAGAGACGTGAATAAGTCTGAGCACAAGGAAAAGGGAGCCAGCAGCGAGCCGCATGCTATGCAACCCTGGCTTAACCATATCGGAGCGCTGTGCACTCCAAAATAGTTAAGGGTAGCGTAGCCCCGGGTGGGCACCCCGTGGTGGGCCTGCCCTGAGCACGGGGCCCGGGGCGACCGTACCCTCTGCCCCCCCGGTAGCTACGCTACTGCGGAGAGCTCATACAGACTTATCCAATGCGACTTGCAGCTGAGCTATAATTGCCACATTTTAGGGGAGTGAATAGTTATGCACACTGAAGTTTTCAGTTATTTTGTCCTATTTTTTGTTTGCTTCACAATAATTATTATTATTATTTATTATTATAACGCCATTCATTCCATGGTGCTTTACATGTGAAAGGGATATACATAGCACAAACAATTACAATAAATTTTGAACAATACAAGTCGGCGACTGGTACAGGAGGAGCGAGGACCCTGCCCGTGAGGGCTCACAATCTACAGGGGATGGGTGAGGATACAGTAGGTGAGGGTAGTAATAAAAAGAAAACCAAATGTTCACAGTTGTAGGCATGTTCTTTACATGAACTGATGCAAACCCTCAAAAAAAATACATTTATGACATTTCAAAATATCAGTGACTAATATAGCTACTAGTGATGTGCGAACGTGCTCGTATAAGAGGTTATCTGAGCATGCAGTTTGTCAGGCAATCTCTGGATGTGTTGCGGCTATCCAACAGCCGTGAATCATGCAGCCGCGGCAAAGCAAACATGTTTTCTGAGCACACCGAAGATACTCGGTTAGGACTCGAGTATGCGCAGATAACCCCTTATCCGAGCACGTTTGCGCATCACTAATAGCCACCCTTCTTTTCAGTAATAGTCATAAGTCTTCCAGCCATGGAGTCTATCAGTTTCTTGATTTGATGACAATCAACTTTTTTGGCTGGAACAACCACAGATTCCCAGACACTGTTCAGAGAGGTGTACTGTTTTCCTTCATTGTAAATCTCCAGTTTAAAAAGAGCCCACAAGTTCGCAATAGTGGTTAGGTAAGTTGAGGAATGGGGCCATGACATTATTCTTTTATTTTTAAGGCCTTACTGGCAGCCAAGCAGTGGAGACTTCAATGCCTGCAATGGAGCTTTGTCCTGCATAAAAATAATGGTTTTCTTTAAAGATGCAGACTTTTTCCTCTACCACTGCTTGAAGAAAGTAACTTCTAAAAACTAGCAGTAGATTTGGGAGTTGACTCTGAGTCTATCATTAACCTGAATAGGTCCAACTAGCTCATTTTTGATAATACCAGCCTATAGTTGTACCCCACCTCCACTTTGCTGGCATCTGAGCCGAAGTGGATGTGTGTGCCAGTTACTTGGCACTGAATCACTTCTTCAGAAATGCAACAGTGGCAGATGTGTGTTTTGGATCATTGTCATGTTGGAAAAGTGCACGTCTTCCAATGACACAGAGTGATGGTAGCATCTTCTCTATCAATATAGAGAAGTACATCTGAGAATTTGTAATCAATGAAATGTAGTTCCCCGACACCAGGAGCACTCATGCAGCCGCACATAAGGACAATGCCACCACCATGTATCACTGTAGGCATCAAGCATTTTTCTTTGTACTCCTCACCTTTGCGATGCCCCCTTATGTTCAAAGTACAGGGAACTGAAGCGAAAGCGACACCTGTTGTATAAGTGCAATGTGTAGGTGCACATTCACACTGTGGCCATTAAGCCAAAACAAAATGAGCAAATACCCAAGAGTAAGTAAATAAAAAAATAGTAATAGTACAGGTAAATAACATAGGGTACTTAGTTGATACTATTTTGATAAAAAAAATCATAAAAGCCACCTCACTGCGGCAATGTGTACCCAATCAGAATAATGATAGGGCCAGCCGACAGACATTCATTGGTATTTTGTAGTAATGCAGGTGTGATGTCAGGAGAAGGCCTAGAAAGGAGGTTAGAGATAGAAGATGAGTGGCAGACAGTGATAATGTATTTCAATGGGGATGTTAAAATCCCCCATGAAGAGAGTGGGAATGTCACAGAATAGAAAATAAGGAAGCCAGGTAGGAACTGGTGGGACTGGCCCACATGGCGGTACACAACCGCCACTTGCAGGGAGAAGTAGTGGAAACATATGATAGTGTGGACCTAAAAAGATGGAAAGTTAAGTGAGGGTACTGGGAAGATGACCTGAAAAGCACATTTTGTTGAAAGAATACAACTGTTCTCAGGTCTGGGGATATGCAAAAATATGTGTCACAGAAAGGACCTGCCTCTAACAGCCGTGGGTGAAGCGGAGCTCCACCCGTGACTCTTACACTGTTACATGCTGCTGTCGAACTCTGACAGCAGCATTAACAGTGTACTGGCAGGTGGGTGCATCATTCTACGAACCCACCAGCGCTCCTGTGACACGATGTCAGGAGACCAATTACTGGAGTTTTGGGTGAAGAATGTTCTACCATTGTAGATGTAGGACCGAACTCTGTGCTGATAACAAGCTGGATGGTCCCTCTCCTCATGTCCACAGGACATAGCATCCGTGATTTCCATAAATAATTTACATTTTTGATTCATCTGACCACATAACAGTTTTCTATTTTGCATCAGTCCACTTTAAATAAGCTTTGGACGATAGAAGATGGCAGCATTTCTGAATTGTGTTGATATGTGGCTTCTCTTTTCCATGATAGAGCATTAACTTGCAATTGTGAACCGTGTTCACAGGTAATGATTTCTTGCATGGTGCAAATGTCCAGCAACACATCCAAGAAAAACTAAGTTCAAAAACAACAATTTATTATATTATATTAAAAGCATGTTTGAAAAAACTGATTGCAATCGGCCTACGCCTTTCAAATATCATGAATTGAACAAGAACCTTTCTGTTTGAAACACGCAGACCAGTTCCCGGGGATTTTTCTACTTTGCTTTTAACATGATATAATAAATTGTTGTTTTTAAACTTACCGTATATACTCGAGTATAAGCCGACCCGAATATAAGCCAAGGCACCTAATTTTACCACAGAAAACTGGGAAAACTTATTGACTCAAGTATAAGCCTAGGGTGGGAAAAAATTTTGTTTTACATATTGCTGGACATTTGAATCATTTTGGATATCTCGTGCTTGACAACAACATGAAGCTTTGGTCTGTGCACTGCCTGCATTGTCTGTATTTTCATATCAGGCTGAATCTGAGCTGAAATAACTTTCCTTTTTGCTTCAAATGATTTCTAGAAGTATTCTTGAGCCCATGCACTGATTTTATAACCGAATCATGGCTGTTTTTAATGCAGTGCCACCTGAGGTCCCATAGATCACAAGCATCCAATATTGATCATCAGCCATGTCCCTTGTGCCCATGGATTTCTCCAGAGTCTCTGAATCTTGTGATTAATTCTGTATATTCAAAGTTTTTGCAATTTTACATTGAGGAACATTTTTCTGAAATTATTCCACAATTTTTAGACGCAGTTATTCACAGATTTGTGAACCTCTGACCATCTTTGCTTCTGAGTGACTCTGCCTCTCTAACATGCTGTTTTTATATACAGTTGTGTGACTTAGTTGAAACTTGATCCTCCAGCTGTTTTTTATTACTACCACTTCTTTTATCAGCCCTTTGTTAACCCTGTCCGAACTTTTTTGAAATGCTTTGCTGCTTTCAATATTTTAAATTAATTAGGCTATGTGCCCACGATGCAGAAATGCTCAGGATTTTTTCCTGAGCGTTTCTGCATCTCCCTGGCAGAAAAAAACGCATGTGGATTGTACATGTGGATTTTACATGCGTTTTTCCTGCCAGGGACAAGCGGAAGTGAAGCGTTTTTCACATGCGTTTCCGCATGCGGGTTGACAAGCGCTTTCCAAGCGATTTTAGCATCACTTGGAAAGTGCTTGTCAACTTGGCCACACTATATAAATCCATGCAAACGGCATAGATTTAAATAGTGTGACCAAAAGAATGGTAACAAAAATAAAAAAATAAATATATACTTACCTTCCGATGGCCCGCGCAGTCTTGCTTCCCTCCGTTCTCCCTTGTCGGCAGCGGTACACTGAAGGACCGGCCGACGTCAGCGTCGCGTGACCCGTCACATGACTATGACGTCAGAGCAGGTCCTTCAGTCCATCGCGATTTGCCGGCATGCGAGGAGGAGCGCATCGGGGGCCATCAGAAGGTAAGTATATATTTATTTTTTATTTTATTCTTTTTTTTTTTTTACAGGTTCTATGGTACCCAGGTCCGGAGGAGAGTCTCCTCTTCTCTAGACCTGGGTACCATCCACACATTAGAACGCATGGATTCCGCATGTACAGATCCAGTGATGCGTAATCCATGCGATCTAATGCAAGTCAATGACGGCGAAAACGCAGCACTTCCGCAAAATAATTGGTAGTCCTGCGTTTTTTTCCACAATGATAATCCGCAGCGGAAATTTCCGCAGCATGTGCACAGCATGTGCGGATTATCATTGGGGAACATGGCAGACCTTCTACCATGCATTTTTTAAGCGTTTCTGCAGCGTTTTTGCCGCTGCGGAAACGCTTAAAAAACGCATCGTGGGCACACAGCCTTAATATTTTTAAATCAAATGGAAAAATGTCTAACTTTCATATTGTGATGTCTTCTGTAATTAAAATATGACTATAAGAGATTTCCAAATCATTGCATTCTTGTTTTCTTTACATTTTACACAGTGTCCCAACTTTTTTGGAATTGGAGTTGTAGTTAGATTGCTAGACCATTAAGCTTTACAGGATTAACAAAAAGCGAGTGCATATTTATGTTTCAACTGCTATTAGGAGCTTGTACATATATGGTCACAGTAGATTTTTATGGTGCAGTACATTTTTAATGGAATCATTTACGTCTGCATATCTGTATTTATATCTCTACTAATGGACTGTCTGCTCCAGGCTCTGTGGTGACAGCCTTTACATTACAGTATACCCTATAAAAAGTAAAATATTTAAACTATTAAAGTTAACAAATTTTTTAAGTCTATGCACAGTGAACGATCAGACATGGGTTTTTGCATTTAACCCGTTCAAGACATATGTACGTCATATCTCGCGTCTCTGCCTTTTATGCAGGCTCGGCCATCATGCGCCTTTTGTTAGAACCCTCCTGTTAGTTTTTTCTATCTTGTGTTTTGCTGTCACGTGACCATCTGCCTATATATTCCAGCTCCGCCCTTCTGGCCTTGCTGGACTTCAGTGTTGTTTGCCTGTCTCTCTAGCCAGGTGCTTCGGTGCCTATCTCTGTCTAGTTCGCTTGGTCCTCTGGGACCTCTAGTACTTTTTGTCAGTTTGTCTTTTGTGCTCTGCAACAACTTCTGTTTAGGAGGTGTCCCATTTTTGTCCCAGTCCTTAGTTCATTTAGGGACCCCTCCCTTAATTCTATAGGTCTCCGTTCAGACTAGCCGAGGACTAAGGCGGGTCTGTTCACAAGGAACAGGCAGCCCGCTACATCGTAGGGATTCAGCTTAGTCTTACTGTAGGGACAGCTTTCCCCTATCTTTCCTTAGTTTATGTTGCAGATCATAACAGTAAGTCCAGCCCAAAAAAAAAACTAAAAGGAAAGAAATTCGGGAATCAGTATGGTTTCCGTCCAGGAGTTGGCTCAACGCCTGCAGGGACTGTCTCTGGAGGTGGCCGAGCTTCAGCAACACGTGAGTAGCTGTCCTGGAGCGCATTTTGTCGAACCCAAGGTAGGACTGCCTGATGTTTTTTATGGTAAACAGCAAGATTTTTTTTCCTTTAAAAATGCTTGTTTGTTATATTTTCGCTTGAGACCAAGATCCTCTGGGAATGAATCACAGCACATTGGTTTTATTATGTCACTTTTGCGCAAAGAACCACAGGGTTGGGCCTTTTCTCTCCAGCCTAATGATCCGTGTTTAAGTTCTGTTGAAGAATTTTTTTCTGCTATGGGGCTATTATATGACGATCCTGATCGAATCTCATCTGCTGAATCAGAACTTAGACGATTGAATCAGGGGTCTGATGATGTTGAAAATTATTGCACACACTTCAGGAGATGGGCCTCAGAAGTTAAATGGAATAATTCTGCGCTGAGATGTTTATTTCTTGCTGGTCTGAGTGAAAGGGTTAAAGATTTGCTAATTGCATTCCCTGCACCTGAGACTCTGCAGGAAGCTATGCAGTTAGCTGTTCCTGTGGACAGGAGACTGAGGTCCAGGGTGAATGATGAAAAAACTCCTGTAACGTCAGGTCCTAGTTCCCAGAAAATCTGCTCTGACAGCGGAGAACCAATGGAGGTGGGGGCTTATGTCTTATGTTTATGTCTTTATTGTGGTAAGGCCGATCATTTGATTAAGTATTGTGAGCGTCGTTTAAGTAAAGAAAAAAAAAAAGGTCAGTTACGCCCGTATAGCTTGTTTACACTCTGCAGGAGTATTTCTTTCTGGGAGTACTACTCTGCAGGGAGATTTGATTGAATTTCAGGTATTTGTGGATTGTGGTTCAACACTTAATGTGATTGATAAAGGGTTTTTGGAAAACCTTAAATTGAAATCCAAACCTTTGTCATCACCTATTTCTGTGGTTGCAAATGATAACACTCCTTTGAAATGTATTACTCACAAGACTGCTGCATTTCCCCTCACTATCAATGGAGTTCACCAAGAAATTTTGGACTTGGTTGTTTTGGATAATTTGCCCTCTGCAGTTGTTCTAGGTTTGCCTTGGTTAAAACTGCACAATCCTTTATTGGACTGGTCTACTAATGTGATTAAGTCTTGGAGTTCAAAGTGCTATGATAAATGTTGTAATGGTCGCATTGCGGCTGTGGAAAAAGGGGAATTACCTGTACCTATTCAAGATTTTTGGAGGGTTTTTTCGGAGGAGGAGTCGCAAGTTTTACCTCCTCATAGGGATTATGATTGCGCCATTGAGTTTGTTCCTGGAGCTACTCTTCCCAAAAGTCGCTTGCTTAATCTGACTATCCCTGAAATAAAGGCTTTGGAGGAGTACATAGAGACTAGCCTGGCTGCTGGTCACATTAGACCTTCTAAGTCGCCTGTGGCAGTTGGATTCTTCTTTGTCAAAAAAAAGGACGGCTGTTTACGTCCATGTCTGGATTTTCATGAAATTAATAAGATTACCGTACGCAATTCCTACCCATTGCTGTTAATTCCTGACTTGTTTAACCAGTTAGTGGGAGCCAAGTGGTTCTCCAAAATTGATCTCCGGGGGGCATACAATTTGTTTCGTGTGAAGGAAGGTGATGAATGGAAAACTGCTTTTAACACTCCGGTAGGTCATTTTGAGAATCTGGTGATGCCTTTTGGTCTTACCAATGCACCTGCATTTTTTCAGAACCTTATTAATGACATCCTGAGACCTCTGATTGGTAAGAATGTGGTTGTGTATTTGGATGACATTTTGATTTATTCACCAGATCTGGAGTCCCATTGGCAGAGTGTACGTGAAGTTTTGCAGTTATTGGGTGATAATTCACTCTTTGCTAAACTTGAGAAATGTGAGTTCGCTGTGCAGAAAATTAGTTTTTTGGGCTACATTGTCTCCAGCGAGGGCTTTGAGATGGACCCTGTGAAGGTTCAGGCTGTGCAGGGATGGCCTAGGCCTATTGGTTTGAAATCTATACAGAGATTTTTAGGTTTTGCCAATTATTACAGGAAATTCATTAAGAATTTTTCTGTAATTGTTAAACCTCTAACCAATCTCACCAGGAAAGGTGCGAATACGACCCAGTGGACTACTGAGGCCATTGAAGCGTTTGAGTATCTCAAAGAGAGGTTTAGTTCTGCCCCTAGCCTTATGCAGCCTGATGAGACCAAGCCTTTTTTGGTCGAGGTCGATGCTTCATCAGTGGGGGTCGGAGCAGTTTTGTCTCAGGAGAACAAGGGTGGAGTACATCCTTGTGCCTACTTTTCGAAAAAATTTTCGGAAACTGAACTGAATTATGATGTTGGAAATCGGGAGTTGCTGGCTATTAAACTTGCGTTTGAACATTGGCGTCATTTTTTGGAAGGCGCTAGATTTCCTATTCAGTTTTTCACAGATCATAAGAATTTGATCTATCTGGATGCTGCCAAGCGCTTGAATGCCTGTCAAGCTAGGTGGGCACTTTTTTTTTCTCGGTTTCATTTTTCTGTTACCTATATCCCTGGTACTAAGAATGTTAAAGCCGATGCTTTATCTCGCAGCTTCTCTCCTACGGTCGGTGCCGAGGAGGAGGAGAGCATTTTACAGAAAGGAGTTGTGGTGGCGGCTTTGGACTCCGTTTTGGAGAATGGGATTCTGAAAGCTCAAGATGATGCTCCATCTAACACTCCCCATGGGAGGTTGTTCGTGCCTAGAGCCTTTAGGAGAGATTTGTTTGTGGCGTGTCATGAGTCTCTGTTGGCAGGTCATCCAGGAATTGCGGAGACTAAGAGACTGATCAGTCGCAGTTTTTGGTGGCCTGGATGGCAGAAGGAAGTCATCAAGTGGGTGCGTCAGTGTACTGTGTGTGCTAGGTCAAAGGCTTCACATACTCCTGCTGCGGGGTTGCTTTGCCCTCTGGAGGTTCCTAGTGCGCCTTGGACGCATCTCACTATGGATTTTATTATTGATCTTCCTGTGTCCGAGGGTTTTACTGTCATCTGGGTGGTCGTGGACCGTTTTAGTAAGATGTGTCATTTGGTTCCATTCATTAAGTTGCCCTGCGCCAAGACACTCGCTAAGGCGTTTGTTAAGAAGATTGTCAAGCTCCATGGCGTTCCCACGGATATTGTTTCTGATAGAGGACCTCAGTTTGTGGCTCACTTTTGGCGTGCTTTTTGTGACAGGTTGGGAGTCCATTTGTCATTTTCGTCTGGTTAGCATCCTGAGTCTAATGGACAGACTGAAAGAAAGAACCAGGATGTTGAACAGTTTTTGCGTTGTTTTGTGCCGGACAATCAAGAGGTGTGGTCGGAGTTTCTGCCTCTCGCAGAATTTGCTCTTAACAATCATACATCCTCCTCTGCTGGGTGTTCTCCTCTTTTTTGTTGTACTGGGAGACATTCGTCTTTTGGTTCGTTTTCCAAATTGGGGTCGGCGGTGCCGGAGGAGGGGAATTTTTCCGGTGATTTGGAGAGAGTTTGGACTAATGTATGTTGTAACCTTCAGAGGCTAACAAAAAGTCCAAGAAGAATTTTGACAGGAAACGTAAAGAGGTTTTGTTTACTGTGGGTGACATGGTTTGGTTGTCCTCGAACCTGCGGTTGAGGATTCCCTCTAAAAAACTGGGTCCTAAGTTTGTGGGTCCATTTAAAGTGCTTCAGGTTGTTAACCCGTCTGCTGTTAGGTTGGATGTCCCTACTTCCTGGAAGATTAATCCTGTGTTTCATGTTTCCTTGTTGAAAAAGGCTGACGTATCTGATAGGGACGCCACTGTCACAGTTCCTCCTGTGGTGGAAGACGGCAAATATGAAATTTCGCGTATCTTGAATTCTAGATAGCATAGAGGGAGATTACAGTATCTTGTCTCCTGGAAGGGTTTCGGTCCCGAAGACAACTCCTGGGTAAGGACGGATGATGTCTCTGCTCCTAGGCTTGTTAAAGCTTTCCACAGGAGGTTTCCGGATAGGCCTGGGCCTGGAGGATCTGGAGGATCCTCATAAAAGAGGGGGTACTGTTAGAACCCTCCTGTTAGTTTTTTCTATCTTGTGTTTTGCGGTCACGTGACCATCTGCCTATATATTCCAGCTCCGCCCTTCTGGCTTTGCTGGACTTCAGTGTTGTTTGCCTGTCTCTCTAGCCAGGTGCTTCGGTGCCTATCTCTGTCTAGTTTGCTTGGTCCTCTGGGACCTCTAGTACTTTTTGTCAGTTTGTCTTTTGTGCTCTGCAACAACTTCTGTTTAGGAGGTGTCCCATTTTTGTCCCAGTCCTTAGTTCATTTAGGGACCCCTCCCTTAATTCTATAGGTCTTCGTTCAGACTAGCCGAGGACTAAGGCGGGTCTGTTCACAAGGAACAGGCAGTCCGCTACATCGTAGGGATTCAGCTTAGTCTTACTGTAGGGACAGCTTTCCCCTATCTTTCCTTAGTTTATGTTGCAGATCATAACACCTTTAACAGCTTGGCTGTTAACCTGTTAATTGCCACTGTCAATCTCTGACAGCAGCATTTAACACGCACTGGCACATTTGTGACGTCATCGTAGGGCGCCCATGGTTTGTCATGACAGCCGGGGGTCAGCTGATGAACTCCATACCTGTCATTATGATACTCCTCTGAAAGCCAAGCCTGTAGCTGGCATTAATAGGATTTTACCTATACATAGCAGTGCTGATCACTACTCAAAACTCAGTACTCCAATCATCCTCCTTTTACCACATTAATAATAAAACAACTAAAAAAATAAATAAATAAAATATACACATATTTGGTATTGCCGAGTTCAAAAAAGTCCAATCTATCAAAATATAAAATAAATTAATTCAATCGGTAAACAGTGTAACGAAACGCCAGAATAATGTTTTTTTGGCCGCCACAACGTTGCAATAAAATGCAAAAACAGGCAATCAAAACTTCATATCTACCACAAAGTTGTATCAGTGAAAACATCAGCTCTGGGCCCTCACAGAGCTCCATATCCTAAAAAATGAAAACGTTATGGGTCTCAAAAAAGGAGACAAAAGCAAAAATATTTTTACAAATTTTCCAATTTTTTTTCACCACTTAAATAAAAAAACAACTATACATGTTTGGTATTTGTATACTCGTATTGACCTGGGAAATCATATTGCCAGGTCAGTTTTACTGTATAGTGAACATGGTAAATAAAAAATCCAAAAACAAATTGTGGATTGCACTTGTTTTGCAATTTCAATGCACTTGGAATTTTTTTCCTGCTTTTTAGTGCATACCATGATAAAATGAATGGTGTCATTCAAAAGTACAACTTGTCCCGCAAAAAAAAGCCCTTATACAAGGGGAGAAAAAAAGGAAAAGAAAAAAAGGAAAAGCGCCATGTCAAGAAGGGGTTAAAAACAGGTGCAGGACAGTTACACACGTGGTCAAAATTATTGATACCCCTCGTTTAATGAAAGAAAAACCCACAATGGTCACAGAAATAGCTTGAATCTGACAAAAGTAATAATAAATTAAAAGTCTATGAAAATGAACAAATGAAAGTCAGGCATTGCTTTTCAACCCGGCTTCCACAGAATTTAAAAAAAAATTTAACTCATGAAATAGGCCTGGACAGAAATGATGGTACCCCTGAAAATAATGTGACAAAAGGGACATGTTAAATCAAGTTGTGTCCACTAATTAGCATCCCAGGTGTCTACAATCTTGTAATCAGTCAGTGGGCCTGTATATAGGGCTACAGATACTCACTGTGCTGTTTGGTGACATGGTGTGTACCCCACTCATTATGGACCAGAGGAAGCAATGGACATAGTTGTCTCAGGAGAATTGCAAGAAAATTATAGTCAAGCATGTTAAAGGTAAAGGTTATAAGACCATCTCCAAGCAGCTTGATGTTCCGGTGACTACAGTTGCACATATTATTCAGAAATGTAAGATCCATGGGACTGTAGCCAACCTCCCTGGACGTGGCCGCAGGAGGAAAATTGATGACAAATCAAAGAGATGGATAATACGAATAGTAACAAAAGAGCCCAGGAAAACTTCTAAAGAGATTAAAGGTGAACTTCAAGCTCAAGGAACATCAGTGTCAGATCGCACCATCCGTTGTTGTTTGATCCAAATTGGACTTCATGGGAGACGACCAAGCAGAACACTATTGTTGAAAAAAAATGATAAAAAAGCCAGACTGGAATTTGCCAAACTACATGTTAACAAGCCACAAAACTTCTGGGAGAATGTCCTATGGACAGATGAGATAAAAATGGAAGTTTTTGGCAAGGCACATCAGCTTTATGTTCACAGATGGAAAAATAAATCATATCAAGAAAAGAACACTGTCCCTACTGTGAAACATGGAGGAGGCTCTGTTATGTTCTGGAGCTGCTTTGCTGCATCTGGCACAGGGTGTCTTGAATCTGTGCAGGGTACAATGAAATCTCAAGATTATCAAGGGATTCTAGAGAGAAATGTGCTGCCCAGGGTTAGAAAGCTTTGTCTCTTTCGCAGGTCATGGGTCTTGCAAGAGGATAATGACCCAAAACACACAGCTAAAAACACCCAAGAATGGCTAAGAGGAAAACACTGGACTATTCTGAAGTGGCCTTCTATGAGCCCTGACCTAAATCCTATTAAGCATCTTTGGAAAGAGATGAAACATGCCGTCTGGAAAAGGCAACCTTCAAACACGAGACAATTGGAGCAGTTTGCTCATGAGGAGTGGACCAAAATACCTGTCGAGAGGTGCAGAAGTCTCATTGACAGTTACAGGAATCGTTTGATTGCAGTGATTGCCTCAAAAGGTTGTTCAACAAAATATTAAGTTAAGGGTACCATCATTTCTGTCCAGGCCTATTTCATGAGTTTAATTTTTTTTTAAAATTCTGTGGAAGCAAGGTTGAAAAGCAATGTCTGACTTTCATTTGTTCATTTCCATAGATTTTTAATTTATTATTACTTTTGTCAGATTCAAGTTATTTTTGTGACCATTGTGAGTTTTTCTTTCATTAAACCAACAGTTTTGACCACGTGTGTAAACTACCGTTATCTGAGCCGTGTACTATAATGAGATGTGCATTTGTATGATTATCACATGACTAAGACAGATTTCTTTGGAAGTAAACAATGAAAGCTCCTACTGAATGGAATGACAGCAAGCGGAGATTTTGAATACTCAGATTGATACAGAATGTGTATTGGAAAATTGCATAACTTTTCATTTCGCAAAGAATTACATTTACTTGCTGAAATTTAAATACTTTTAAAAGTGGTCCAAAATCATAATTTCTAATGGTCTCAGATTCAGTGGAATTGTCCTAAATTTGGGGAGCTGTCCTGTTGTTCTTGGTTGTCTGGGGTATGTGTGACGACACAGTGTCAATCTGGCCACTGGTGCAAAGGTGAATTATTCTTAATTATGCCAGACATACCTGTTCTTTTGTTTAGTAGGTCAAGGAACATGAGCTATTGTTTCATGTGAGACTGTCCATTGACCCTTGTTGTGTGTTAATTTGTGCCTGCTGATTACGTATTACATCAGCCCCCTGCAATAGTCTGCACAACTTGAAAGACAAATATGGAGTCCAGTTGAACAATGAGGGATTACCTCCCCTCACCTTCTCCCAATCCTGTGGGATATAAAACGTGTCTACCCCTGTCACCGGGGTGATTGTACAGGACTACATCCCAGGAACCATGATTCCAGCTGGTGGAATACAGATCTGCTCCACTGCCCATCACTGAGCCCGCAAGGTCGTTTGGAGAACTCAGGTTGGGACAATCGGGTCACCTGGTCACATACCTTGCTGTGCTTGGTCAGCTTCCTAAGCTTGCCGCTATCTCCTCTCAGTGGTGCCCGCCAAAAGTGGGGTCCTAATGGTTGCGGTAGTTGGCCCTGGATGCCCCAAAGTCACAGAGGTTCTAATCCCCAGTGAGCCAGCTGGGGTGAGACTCTGTCATTTGCACCATCTTGTGTACTTGCTGGGAATGTACTATATGTTGTGACTGTTGGTGATCCAATTAAGTCTTACCAGAGCATGGTACCCTCACCCTGTGTTGTCTGAGTAGTGTCCCGCCCACGGGAAAAGCGTACGGGTGTTCAGTGAAATGAGCCCTGGTCAGTGCAGCCTTTCTAAAGACAGCCAAGTCAGTGAACGAGAGAACCCACTGACCCTTGTGTCTCCACAGTATGTCCCAACTTCAACCTTTAACTGTATCTCTGTCCTCAGGATATGTGTTGATGTAGCAGCTCTGTGTGTGTATTTGTGTGTTGGTGTAGCAGAGCTGTGTGAGTTGATGTAGCAGGGCCGTGTGTGTTGATGTAGCAGAACTGCAGAGTATGTATTCATTTGCTGATGTAGTTGAGTTTTTGTGTATGCGAGGGCATCATATTATGGGTGGGACTGTAGGGGCCATCTTACTGTGTGGGGGGAATCTGTGAGTGTATCATACGGTGTTGGTCTATTATACTGTTGGTCATGAAGCTGCCTTTCCAATCCAAGTCCTTAGTTGTTGCAAGCAAACAACCACTGAGGGCTTCACTCCGAAAAGAGTCTGCAGTTTTTAATTAGAGTAATGGGTTTCTATGATTTTAACATGGTGGAATAAAGGAGATTAATTTATATTCAAGTGCATTCTGGTGCTGAAATTCTATATTCTTTGCTACATTACAAAGTAGCAGAACCTTTTTACTACATAGTGATTAGGTGTTACTGACCTAAGCCTTGTCACCACACCCTGTATTTGTAACTATTCTTGGTTCCAGGCAGCAGACAGTCCAGAATCACTCCTGTGCTCTGTGTGCTAAAATAAATTAGGATTCATTCTGTATATGATTTTATCATTAGTAAAACTTTCATCTCATATTAAAATATCCTGGAGAATCTAGTGGGAAATATTTCCTTCCATGGTTTACACGACTGCAGCTGACAAATCATCATAGCAGAAGACAAGATGCTATCCTATCGGGTAAGGACCGCTTGTCTGAATACAAAAGATTAATTAATTAATAAGAATTCTGCCCACCGCGGATATTGTATAATTAATCCCTCTGAAAGCAAAGCAGAACAATCCTGTTAACCCTTGTCTAACCATTTACTGAATACATGCTATAGTCATCTTCATGCCAGTTAAGCAACACAGCATTTAAATTTCTGGGGTCTTCAAAGTAACGCTCCTGGTTCATTTCCCTTCTCTTAAGTGCAGAAAAGTCAATTGACATCGATGATGTGCACCCTGGATGTTTAGAGGTGCAATAAGCCTGAGATGCCGTCTTCACTGCACAGCCGCACACAGGAAAATGACACAGCTAAATAGCTCAATTACATGCAAAGCCACAGCTCTTGTTTAAATGCAAATTTCTCTATTCCCAGACATCGTTATTGTCTAATTAAAAGCCTCATTAAACAGCCAGGGATTCATTCACACACGTTCATCAGCGCTGAATTATAGGAAATTGGATGTGGCTTAGCACCAAAACAGATGACCATTTGGAAAATTAAAAATGTAATGTTCTAATCGCACATGGTGTGCATGAAAAATGTAGCACTGCTCGTATAGCGCCGAGAGATTCATCATTATTATTAAAGGAGTTAAGTGCTGCAGTAATGAGAATCCGCTAATCTGATTGGAAGACTGTACGAGGCATTACTCTTCCCCAGATCGACCTGATTATTCACATGCCACACATTACAGCAATGAGAGGAAAACTAAGGAAAGGACATTACAACTGGGGGCATTTTATTTCTCAAGGAGGGACCAATTGTGGAATGATGAAATGTTCCTTGTAAAACTAGACAGTATTTATTTGCCAGTTAAAATGCACTTTTGGAGCTGGGAGACTGTTGTAAAGGGCATTCTATATCCTCAACTACCTAGCATTACTTCTTAATTTATACTTCCTGATAAAGGCACAGACCATGGGTATAGAACAAAAAATAAATTGGCGCCAATACTTTTAAATACTTTTGTTTTTGAAATTTTAATCATTTAAGTGCCCATGACTTGGAAGCCGAATAAGAGACCGCATTGGAAGAAAAGATTAGCCGGACAGATCATCAGTGAGAGCCACAAGCAATTATGGACTCGTTGGGACCTCGTTCCGCTCCTGTCCCCAGCAGATATATAAAGTGAAATCTGAAATAATTCTTCTAGATTGCAATGATTCACGCCATCGCACTTACCACACATATTAGAATGTTTCCATTACAATCAACTCGAGAATAGTCACTTTATAAACATTAGCTTCCAGGGCCATGTCCAGATCTGTTTGTATGTACACAGTCATGGCCAAGTTTTGAGACTGGTAGAAATGTTGGTTTTCACAATATTTGCTTCTTCAGTGTTTTTAACAGGGGCGGAACTACCGCCCGTGCAGCCAGTTCATTGAACGGGGGCCCCGAGGGAGAGGGGGCCCCTCCAGCCTCCAGCAGGGCCGCCATCAGGGCATGACTGCCTTACTCCAGTATGGGGCCCGGCCGGTAGGAGCCCCCTCGGAGCCCCCCTCTTGTGCGTCTCTCTCCTCATGGGGCCCCCGACCCCATGCAAAGCGCCGGGTCCAGGACATCTCATAATTCCTCTGACTTCCGGTCATGTGACGGCGCCGTCACATGACCGGAAGGCAGGAGAACCTGGTGTCAGCGATTTGGACGAGCGCCAGGATTCTGCAGGGATCGCATGGGGGTAAGTATAACAAGTTTTATTTTTTTTTAAATACAATTAACTAGGAGTGGAGGGAATGGGAGATGCATATGGGGGGAGGGGAGAGATGAGAGATGCACATGGGGGGGAGGGGAGAGATGAGAGATGCACATGGGGAGAGGGGAGAGATGAGAGATGCACATGGGGGGGAGGGGAGAGATGCACATGGGGGAGGGGAGAGATGAGAGATGCACATGGGGGGAGGGGAGAGATGAGAGATGCACATGGGGGGCAGGGGAGAGATGCACATGGGGGGGAGGGGAGATATGAGAGATGCACATGGGGGGGAGGGGAGAGATGAGAGATGCACATGGGGGGAGGGGAGAGATGAGAGATGCACATGGGGGGGAGGGGAGAGATGAGAGATGCACGGGGGGGATGAGAGATGCACGGGGGGGTGAGAGATGCACGGGGGGGTGAGAGATGCACGGAGGGGGATGAGAGATGCACGGGGGGTGAGCTGCACATGGGGGGGTGAGAGATGCACATGGGGGAGTTATGTTTACATAACTTTGTTGCCTTATGAAGGGCGGGGGGGGCCCCCAAAAATTTCTTGCACAGGGGCCCACTACAGTCTGTGTCCGCCCCTGGTTTTTAACTCTGTTTGTCAAATGTTTCTATGATCACTGACAGGGGCGGGCTGGGCTGGGGGGCTAAGTTGCATCTGTCCCACAGCATCCGATCATGGCCGCAAGGTGCGTTACGAACATTGTACCTTTAAATCACCGGGGGGGGGCATTATAATCTGAAAAAGGTCGCAGCGCTCCTCCAGATAGTGATGCAGTCACAGGTGATTGAAAGCAAGGTACAGCACCAATAAAACAACTGACGGTCCTGAACGCTGGGCAATATAGCAGTGCTGTACCTTTAAATGGCCTCATCAGAATCTTAAGGCGGGCCCACGCAGCAGCACACTGTACGCCTCTTTCTTACCCTCCAGAGAAGAGTTCTTGTCCTGCTTAGGAGATGCCTCTTCATTTGGGTCTGGTCAGCTGTGACAAAAGAGCCAGATGAGAACAGATCCATCATGGCGCTGCTGTCAGTGGACATCTTGTTAGGTCACACTGGTAGCATTGCTCTTGACCCTCTGGGATGCTCATGGGAGTGAATGGCTATTTATACTGTAGGGTATGAGATTATAATTCCATTGAAGGGGATGAGTGCTTCAATGAGTTATGCATTTGGGGGTTTAATTATTTTTGTAAGGGGGTGTGTAATTATTGCAAATGGGGTAATTTACTGTATTCCTGAAGATGACTTCTGGGGCACCATGATTATTACACTGTGGGGGTTGCCCCGACCCTGTTCAGTATGCTATTTTCTGCCATGTTGACAAATGCCTTAAGCAACTGCGATGATGAAGTCCATGTCAGGTACAGAACAAAGGTGCATGAGACTGACATCCATGACTTTTTGTTAGCTGATGACTGCGCACTCAATGCCAGCATAGAGCAGCAGATGCAGCCTGAAGCGAACTGTTTTTCCCAAGCTTGCAACAACTTTGGTCTTGTTATCAATACTAAAATGACCGAAGTTAGGTACTGTGGCGCCCCTGAGGGTTCAGTCGCCACAGGGGTACTGCACCTCAGATCGAGGAGTGGTATCTCCTCTTCCAGGTAAGGATGGAGCATCTCACGGGACACCACTTCACCATTCAACACTACACCACTCCTGTCCTGAAGGGGGCCTAAATGCACCAGGGTGCTGCCCGGTCCCAGGATAGAGGAGATGGGGGGAACCAAAGATAGGGGGAACCATGTAGTGGGTGAGGGTGGAGGACACACTTTTAGGAAACACATATTGTTTCATATTTAATCTACGGCCATCTTAAGTTCAAGGTCTTTGATTGTGATCTTCGTCTGTGATTGTGGTCTTCGTCTCTGATTGTGGTCACCCGCCAGAGTCCAGCATAAGGCCGCAGCTGACTGAAGATACACGGTCCTCGTTCTCTGGCCTTGAGACGAGGAGCGGATCAGAGTTAACCACTGTCTCTACCCGGTCAAGGTCCTTACCTAAGAAGGCCTGGAGGGGAGCAGAGGAGATAGGCTCCACAGGCAAAAGGATCCCAGGGGGATACGGACGGAGCGGAGTCGCCACCTGCATTCTTTACTCTGGCCTAGTCAGAGGGATTCCTGCTGCAAGAGGGGTAACCGGCCCCCGATATCTGACTTTGTTACTTCACGTCTCAGTCAGAAAAGCCTGGAGGCTTAGTGGATCCCAGAGGGATACGGACGGAGCGGCCTACGCCACCTGTATCTCTTACACTGCGTTTATCCAGTGGGACCCGGCCTTACACCTCGTTCTAACCACACACAGTCAGTAGAAGACTTAGTGGGAGAACAACCTACCAAGGAGAGGAACACACACCAGAGGGGTCTTGACAGGTGCTCCTGATCTACCGGGAAAGTGCTGAACCCCTTCCCGGTGGCCGCAGTACACCGCGAGTAGCAGAGAGAAGCTTTGTGACTGAAAGATCATCCCAAGTGAGTAAAGACCCGGATGACTTCATACACCGTCTCAGCTCATTATTTCCTGCGCGGCACTGCACCCACCATCACTTCTCACGCTGCCCTGAGGCCTGCTCCGCCTGTGGGGAGCCGTCCCATCTTAGCTGCCCGTAACACCGGCCTCAGTGGACTGAAGCAGCGCCGGTGCCCATCACCGGAAACCGCAGGTGGCGTAGTCAGAAAATGCCACTCTTAATTGAAAGCCCATTACATCTATCTTTTATGTGACTGCCCTGGGCACGGAACTGGTCTAGGCCACGACTGCATCCCTCGTATCACCTACACTGACCCGGCTCCGAGTAACCCCATTTCCCAGGGAGGGCTATCAGGTGTCACAGTACCATCCGGCTCCAGGAAAACCATACCAGCAGCCACGCATTACAGGGAAGGCACACAACCTCAAAGCAGTTGACAACTTCACCTACATGGGTAGCCCACTCTCCCGCGTAGTGACCATAGAAGCTGAGGTCAACAACAGAATTGCTAAAGCCAGCACCGCTTTCGGGAGACTCTGTAAGATCGTCTGTGAACAAAGGGGACTCAGCTTTACCATTAAGATGAATGTCTACAGTGTGGTGGTCCTTACCATGCTTCTCTATGCCAGCGAGACCTTGACTGTCTACAACCAGCATGCCAAACAGTTCAATCACCTGAGTTGTCTTCCCAGAATTCTCCTCATCAGGTGGCAAGACAATGTCCCTGACACGGCAATCCTGGAATAAGATGGGACTCTGCAGTGTTTACACTCTCCTGTTGAAAGCCCAAGCCAGGTGGGCTGGACATGTGGTCAGAATGCCAGACAGCTGATTGCCTAAACAACTGCTGTACAGAAAACTGTGTCAGCGAAAACAAACAGTTGGGGGGCGGAAGAGACGGTACAAAGACTGCCTTAAAGTGTCCCTTAAAGACCTGGTAGTCGACATCAAGGAATGGGAGAAGCTTGCCCTCTACCGTCCTGCTTGGAGAGGCAAGAGTTCCTCAGGAGCACATGCAGCTGAAGATAAAAGAATCTTTGAGGGAAAAAGAAAGTGTGCTCTGTGCAAGGTACAAGTGGTATCTACTGTCCTGACTACATCTACTTACTTATGTCACATATATGGGCAAGCCTTCAGGACCCGGATTGGCCTCATCAGTCACCTCTGGACCCACAGACACTGATCCTTCTCTAAACCCTGAAGTCATTGCCATCTTTGACTACAAAGGACGAACAACGGCAAGAATGTTTTTTAACAAGGATAATGGTTTTTAACAAGGAGAAATGCAAAGTCCTACATCTGGGCAAGAAAAATGAAAAAAAAAGCATATACAGAATGGGAGGAATAGGGCTAAGAGACAGCACATGTGAAAAAGACTTAGGTATACTGATAGATCACAGACAGAACATGAGTGAACAGTGTGATGCAGCAGCAAAAAAAAGGCAAACACAGTTCTGGGATGTATTAAGAGAAGCATACCATCTAGATCATGTGAAGAAATTATCCCCCTCTACTCCTCTTTGGTCAGACCTCATCTGGAATACTGTGTCCAGTTCTGGGCACCACATCTTAAAAAAGACATGAAGAAACTGGAGCAAGTTCAGAGAGGAGTAACCAAATTGGTGACCGGTCTGCAAACAATTTCCTATGAGGAACGGTTAGAGGTTTTGGGAATGTTTAGATTGCAAACGTGAAGACTGAGAGGAAACTTAATAGCTGTCTACAAATATCTCAAGGGCTGTCACTGTTAGGAACTGCTACAAGCACTAAGGAAAGAAAGGAGATCTGTCCCTACAATAGAACTAAGCTAGATCCCTATGATGCAACGGGGAACCTGATCCTGCGATCAGACCTGCTAAAGTCCTCGGCTAGTCTGTACGAAGACCTATAGATGCAAGGGAGGAATCCCTACAAGAACTAGGGACTGGGATAAAGTTGGGCACCTCCTAGCAGAAATTGTAGCAGTAAAAGACAAACACACAACATAGAACATAAAGGTCCGAAGACCAAGCTAAACAGACTGAGAAAGGTAACTAAGCACCAGGCTAACTTAAGAGTAGAAATTACAATGAAGTCCAGCAAGGCCAGGAGGGCGGAGCAGGATTAAATAGGCAAAAAAGGTCATGTGACCAGCAAACTAGAAAAAAACTAACAGGAGAGTTCTAACAGTACCCCCTCTTCTAAGAGGATCCTCCGGATCCCCTAGGCCCAGGCTTATCAGGAAACCTCCTGTGAAACGCTCTGACAAGTCTGGAAGCAGAAACATCATCCGCCCTCACCCACGAGTTATCCTCGGGTCCGAAACCTTTCCAAGCGACGAGATACTGCAAACTCCCTCTATACCGTCTAGAATTTAGGATGCGGGAAATTTCGTATTCCCCGTCCTCCACCACTGGAGGAACAGTGGCAGAGACATCTCCATCCGACACACAAGCTCTTTTCAACAGAGAAACATGAAACACCGGATTAATCTTCCAGGAGGTAGGAACCTCCAACCTAACAGCAGATTGGTTAACTACCTGAAGCACCTTAAAGGGCCCTACAAACTTGGGACCCAATTTTTTAGAAGGAATCCTCAACCGCAGATTCTTAGAGGACAACCAAACCATGTCACCAATAGCAAACAAAACCTCTTGTCGTTTCCTATCAAAGTACCTTTTAGATTTTTTGTTAGCCTCCTAAAGATTACCACGCACATCCGTCCAAACTCTCTCCAAGTCACCGGAAAAACTCTCCTCCTCAGGCACAGCCGATACCAATTTGGAGAATGACCCAAAAGACGGATGTCTCCCAGAACAACAAATAAAAGGCGAACAACCAGCAGAAGAGGATGTATGGTTGTTAAGAGCAAACTCAGCAAGTGGCAGAAACTCAGACCACCCCTCCTGATTGTCTGCCACAAAACAACGCAAGAACTGCTCAACATCCTGATTCTTCCTTTCTGTCTGACCAGTAGACTCAGGATGATATCCGGATGAAAACGACAAATGAACTCCCAATCTGTCACAAAAAGCACGCCAAAAACGAGCCACGAACTGAGGTCCCCTATCTGAAACAATGTCAGTAGGAACGCCATGTAGTCTGACAATTTCCTTGACAAAGGCCTTAGCGCAGGGCAGTTTGATGAAAGGAACCAAGTGACACATCTTGCTAAAACGGTCCACGACCACCCAGATGACTGTGAAACCCTCAGAGGGGGGAAGGTCAGTAATAAAGTCCATAGCCAGATGTGTCCAAGGTGCACTAGGAACCTCCAGAGGGCAAAGCAACCCCGCTGCAGGAGTATGTGAAGACTTAGATCTAGCACACACCGTACATTGACGCACCCACTTAATAACTTCCTTCTGCCATCCAGGCCACCAAAAACTGCGACCCACAAGTCTCTTGGTCTCAGAAATTCCTGGATGACCTGCCAACCGAGACTCATGACACTCAACAAACAAATCTCTCCTAAAGGTCCTAGGCACAAACAACCTCCCATGGGGAGTGTTAGATGGTAGATGGGGCATTCTCCTGTGCTTTAAGAATCTCATCTTCCAAAACGGAGTCCAATGCAACAATCACAACACCTTCTTGTGAAATGCTCCCCTCCTCCTCAGCACCGACCATGGGAGAAAAGCTGCGAGACAAAGCATCAACTTTAACATTCTTGGTACCCGGGATGTAAGTAACGGAAAAATTAAACCGCGAGAAAAAAAGTGCCCACCTAGCCTGACGGGCATTCAAGCGCTTGGCAGCATCAAGATAGATCAGATTTTTATGATCAGTGAAAACCTGAATGGGAAATTCAGCACCTTCCAAGAGATGACGCCAGTGTTCAAATGCGAGTTTAATAGCCAGCAATTCCCGGTTACCAATATCGTAATTAAGTTCAGTCTCAGAAAATTTTTTTGAAAAAAAAGCACAGGGATGTACTCCATCCTTGATTTCCTGAGACAACACCGCACCGACCACCACCGAAGAAGCATCAACCTCAACCAAAAACGGCTTAGTCACATCAGGCTGCATAAGGATAGGAGCAGAGCTGAACCTCTCCTTTAGAAACACAAAAGCTTCAATGGCCTCAGTAGTCCACTGAACCGCATTAGCACCTTTCCTGGTGAGATCGGTCAGTGGTTTGACAATAATAGAAATATTTTTAATGAATTTTCTGTAATAATTGGCGAAACCCAAAAACCTCTGTATCGATTTCAAACCAATAGGCCTAGGCCATTCCTGAACCGCCTGAACCTTCACAGGGTCCATCTCAAAGCCTTCGCTGGAGATAATGTAGCCCAAAAAACTAATTCTCTGTACAGCAAACTCACATTTCTCCAGCTTAGCAAAGAGCGAATTGTCAATTAATAACTGTAATACCTCACGTACGCTCCGCCAATGAGACTCCAGATCAGGCGAATAAATCAAAATGTCATCCAAATACACAACCACATTTTTGCCGATCAAAGGTCTAAGGATGTCATTAATAAGATTCTGAAAAAATGCTGGAGCATTGGTAAGACGAAAAGGCATAACCAGGTTCTCAAAATGACCCACAGGAGTGTTAAAAGCAGTCTTCCATTCATCACCCTCCTTCATGCGCAACAAATTGTATGCCCCCCGGAGATCAATTTTAGAGAACCACTTGGCCCCCACTAACTGGTTAAACAAATCAGGAATCAATGGCAGTGGGTAAGGATTGCGCACAGTAATTTTATTAATCTCACGAAAGTCCAGACAAGGACGTAAACCGCCGTCCTTTTTTTTTAACAAAAAAAAATCCAACAGCCACAGGAGACTTGGAAGGCCTAATGTGACCGGCAGCCAAGCTTGTCTGTATGTATTCCTCCAAAGCCTTTCTCTCAGGAATAGTAAGATTAAATAAACGACTTTTAGGAAGAGTCGCTCCAGGGACAAATTCAATGGTACAATCATAGTCTCTATGAGGAGGCAATATTTGTGACTCCTCCTCAGAAAAAACTCTCCAAAAATCCTGAATAGGTACAGGTAATTCCCCTTTTTCCACCGCAGCAATACGTCCGTTACAACACTTGTCATAACACTTAGGACTCCAGGACTTAATTTCATTGGTAGACCAATCCAGTACAGGATTGTGCAATTTTAACCAGGGTAACCCCAAAATTACTGGAGAAGGCAAATTATTTAATACCACCAAATCCAAATTTTCTTGATGAACACCATTAATAGTGAGGGGAAATTCACAGACCTTGTGAGTAACACTCTTCAAGGGGGAGCCATCGACAGAAACCACAGCAATAGGGGATGACAAAGGTTTGGGTTTTAATTTAAGTTTTTCCAAGAATCCCACATCAATCACATTCAGAGTAGAACCACAATCCACAAATATCCGAAATTCAATTAATTCTTCCTGAGCAGTGGTAGTAGCAGAAAGAAATACCCCCTTAGAATTTAAACAAACAATACGGGCGTAACTGACCTTTTTTTTTTCTTTGTTCATACGAAGTACACAGTTCTTAATAAAATGATCAGATTTTCCGCAATAAAAGCACAAACCTTCAGAAGATCTGCGGTCTTTTTCCTGAGAGCGGGGTGACATCGCCCCAATCTCCATCGGCTCTCCAAAGTCAGTACAGACCCTCTCAAGACTAGGAGCTGACATGGCAAAGGATTTACTTTCATTAACCCTTGCACGCAGTCTCCTGTCCACCCGTATAGCTAATTGCATAGCCTCCTGCAAGTTTCCAGTTGTGGGATAAGCAATCAGCAAATCCTTAACCCTTTCACCTAGCCCCGCAAGAAACAAACTTTTCAAAGCTGAATCGTTCCACCCCACCTGGGCAGACCACCGACGGAAGTGAGAACAATATTTTTCCACATTACCTGATCCCTGCCTCAAATGTCTTAATTCAGTCTCAGCTGATGAGACACGATCAGGATCATCATACAACAAACCCAAAGCAGAAAAAAAACTATCCACTGATTTAAAGCACGGATCACTAGGATGGAGAGAAAAGGCCCATCCCTGAGGTTCTTTGCGCAAAAGTGACATTATGAACCCTATGCGCTGTGATTCATCACCAGAGGATCTGGGTCTCAAACGAAAATACAATAAACAAGCATTTTTAAAGGAAAAAAATTCCTGTTAATCACCAAAGAATAAATCAGGCAAACGTATCTTTGGCTCCACAAAATGTGCTCCAGAACAGCTACTCACGTGTTGTTGGAGCTCGGCCACCTCCAGAGAGAGTCCCTGCAGGCGTTGAGCCAAATCCTGAACCGACACCATGATGGAAACTGGAAGTCTTTCCTTCGAGATATTTTTGGGCTGGACTTACTGTTAGGAACTGCTGCAAGCACTAAGGAAAGAAAGGAGATCTGTCACTACAATAGAACTAAGCTAGATCCCTACGATGTAACGGGGAACCTGATCCTGCGATCAGACCCTCTAAAGTCCTCGGCTAGTCTGTACGAAGACCTATAGATGCAAGGGAGGGATCCCTACAAGAACTAGGGACTGGGATAAAGTTGGGCACCTCCTAGCAGAAATTGTAGCAGTAAAAGACAAACACACAACATAGAACATAAAGGTCCGAAGACCAAGCTAAACAGACTGAGAAAGGTAACTAAGCACCAGGCTAACTTAAGAGTAGAAATTACAATGAAGTCCAGCAAGGCCAGGAGGGCGGAGCAGGATTAAAAAGGCAAAAAAGGTCATGTGACCAGCAAACTAGAAAAAACCTAACAGGAGAGTTCTAACAGTCACACTGTAGAGGGATCAGCTTTATTCTCATTTGCACAAAGAAAGACTAGAAGCAATGGGATGAAACTGAATGGGAGAAGATACAGATTAGATATTAGAAAAACCTTTTTGACAGTGAGGGTGATCAATGAGTGGAACAGGCTGCCACGAGAGGTGGTGAGTTCTCCTTCAATGGAAGTCTACAAACAGAGGCTGGACAGACATCTATCTGAAATGGTTTAGTGAATCCTGCATTGAGCAGGGGGTTGGACCAGATGACCCTAGAGGTCCCCTTCAACTCCAACATTCTATGATTCTATGTGGTGGAAAGGATTAAGATTTCATTTACTGTGGGTGTTGGGAGGCTTGAGGAATATATGATTGAATCCTGGTGGAATTTATTATAATATATAAGGGGGAGACTATTATTGGCAGTCCTGACCTGACACCACTCACCACTTCTCCCTACCAGTTAGGAGTTGGTTCTTGGCACTGCCTATGGTACCCGTCAGCACTTAAGATGCTGCCTGTTGCTTCAGGCCACATTCACACGTTCAGTATTTGGTCAGTATTTTACATCAGTATTTGTAACCTAAAATCAGGAGTGGAACAACCAGAAGAAAAGCACAATGGAAACACGTGTACCACTTTGGCATTTTTCACCTACGCCTGGTTTTGGCTTACAAATACTGATGCAAAATACTGACCAAATACTGAATGTGGGAAAGTGGCCTTATCCTGATTCTCTATCACCAGTATCTGCCCTAGTAGAGGAATACTCTCCACCTTCTCTATGTGCTGCCTCTGTATCACATTGACAAGCTGCACAGCAGTCAAAATAAGACTGATTACTGAACTGATGGTGAGTGTGGGTCGCCGCATACTGGTCTCTCTCTGGTGGAAGAGAATCAGGATAAATCAGCAGACAGCATCATGGCTGCCTAGTACTATGAATATGACGCGCCCCTGGGCCTGTGTCGCGCTGCGTTGCGCACGCGGGAGCTTACCCGGAGCCGGACCTCTTGAGGGTTGTAGTCTCGTGGCGGTGATCCGGTCTGTGCCCAGGGAGTCAGACTAAGTGGCGCTGTATTAGCGGTAGATGTTGGACGACTACGCCACCCGTTGAGTACAGCTAAGGAGCTGCTGCTGCAGGGCAGACCGCTGAGGCCGGTGGTAGGATTGTGCAGCGTGATAGTATAACCCCCAACGGGAGGGGTATGGCCTCAGGGCAGCCGACGTGGATGATGGGGGTAGCAGGAACCACTCAGAGACGGTACGGTGTAGTTCAGGGTCTTTACTGGTGACAACGATAGACCCTCCCGGAGTACTGGCTAGCGATTGGGGCCTGGTCAGTCCTTGAGCAGATGGGATCTCCCCTGGCCAGGCGGAGTTGTAGGCCTCCCAAACTAACGATACTCTTCTGGCTACCTTGCTAGAAGCGGGTATAAGTAGCCCACGTCCCTGAGTGTACCGTGTGGTGCTCACCCGTATGGCCGGTGACTCGGGGCCTTCTAGTAGCTTCCGCTCCACGACGGCGGTGCTGGTCCCACGCGTGTGACCGTGCCTTCGGGTTTCTGGGCCAGAGGACCTGCAATCCCCTGCCGGTCGGTTTCTGCTGCTGGATAGGAGTTAGTCCCCACAGCCTCGGACTCCGGGTCCGGTGATAACTTCTCAGTCAGGGCGAGCTCTGCAGCTGCCAGCCCCTGACTCCTTGTAGCACTGCTCCCACAGAGCTCCTGATGTTCTTTCCTATATCTGCTTCTCTTCTCTGTCTCTACTTCTTCTCTACTCACTAACCCTGCCTCAGCCCTAGGTTTATATAGGGGAAGTCCTTCCCCTCCCAGGACTGGGCAGGAGGTGTGGCATGCATAGGATTCCTGACCAAGAGACCTCCCACCTGCTCTCAGACATAACATTGCTGTTACTGTGGAAACCAGACCCCTGGGGTGCCACAAATATAGTAGACAATAGAATGTCTGCTCAACCATGTAGGCTTCGTGCAAGAAAGAATGACGCATGTCAGAAACAGCTAGGTGACAACCACTTGAAGCTCATCAAGAGAATCCCAAGAGTGTGCAAAGCAGTCATCAAAGGAAAAGGTGGCTACTTTTTAGAACCTAGAATATAAGACATATTTTCAGTTGTTTCACACTTTTTTGTTAAGTATATAATTCCACATGTGTTAATTCATAGTTTTGATGCCTTCAGTGTGAATGTACAATTTTCATAGTCATGAAAATACAGAAAAATCTTTAAATGAGAAGATGAGAAGGTGTGTCCAAACTTTCGGTCTGTACTGTATAACTAGAGAGGATGGTAGGTAATGAGGGACGGTGTTATACATAATAAAAGAGGAAACTATGTAAGTAAGGACAGCGCTATAAATAAGTGAGTACACTATATACTAAGGGGCCGTACTATATATAAGGATGCATTCCTGTATCCGTGTGCAGTGTAGTGTCGGTGTGCTGCCAGCTTTTACAGAAGCATTGAGCATGTCCTATTCTGATGCTCAAAATCAGATCAGAACAGGATATTCTCTGACCCTCACGGATCTCATTCTCAGATCCGTGATTTTCACGGATGTGTGAATGAATCTATAAAACTCTACAAGGGATTTTAAAGATAATGTGGCACCCCAGGGGTCTGACTTCCACAGTAATGTAATGTTATGTCTGAGAGCAGGTGGGAGGTCCTTTGGTCAGGGATCCTGTGCATGCCACACCTCCTGCCCGGTCTTGGGAGGGGAAGAACTTCCCCTATATAAACCCGGGGCTGAAGCAGGGTTAGCAGTCAAGGAGAGTAGAGACAAGAAACAGCAGAAGCAATACTACTACGAGTCAGGGGCTGGCAGCTGCAGAGCTCGCCCTGACTGAGAAGCTTTCTTACCGGACCCGGCGTCCGAGGCTGTGGGGACTAACTCTTACCCAGCAGCAGAAGCCGACCGGCAGGGGATTTCAGGTCCTCAGGCCCAGAAACCCGAAGGCACGGTCACACGCGTGGGACCAGCACCGCCATCGTGGAGCGGAAGCCATTAGAAGGCCCCGAGTCACCGGCCATACGGGTGAGCACCACACGGTACACTCAGGGACGTGGGCTACTTATATCCGCTTCTAGCAAGGTAGCCAGAAGAGTACAGTCAGTTTGGGAGGCCTACAACTCCGCCTGGCCAGGGGAGATCCCATCTGCTCAAGGACTGACCAGGCCCCGTTCATTAGCAAGTACTCCGGGAGGGTCTATCGTTGTTACCAGTAAAGACCCTGAATTACACCGCACCGTCTCTGAGTGGTTCCTGCTACCCCCCCATCATCCACATCTGCTGCCCTGGGGCCATACCCCTCCCGTTGGGGGTTATACCATCTACGCTGCACCATCCATCCACCGGCCTCAGCGGACTGTCCTGCAGCGGCAGCTCCATAGCTGCATTCAACGGGTGGCGTAGTCGTCCTACATCTACCGCTGTTACATCGCCGCTCAGTTTGACTCCCTGGGCACGGACCGGGTCACCGCCACGAGACTACAACCCTCAAGAGATCCGGCTCCGGGTAAGCTCCCGCGTGCGCAACGCAGCGCGACACAGGCCCAGGGGCGCGTCAACTTTGGCGTAGTCGGCAGGATTTCGTGCCCGCAACCACCGGGTACTGCGTGCCTGAAAAAGAGACTTTTCAAACTTACCTGTAGTGAAGATTCCCGCCATCCG
This sequence comes from Phyllobates terribilis, assembly GCF_046119375.1. Lineage (NCBI taxonomy): Eukaryota > Metazoa > Chordata > Amphibia > Anura > Dendrobatidae > Phyllobates > Phyllobates terribilis. Next base: position 876,718,750 of record NW_027362761.1, read on the forward strand.
GCGCCATCTTCAGCCTTCTTCCCGCCATCGGTGAAGTTTCCCGCCATCCGGCGCCATCTTCTGCCTTCTTCCCGCCATCCGTGGAGTTTTCCCGCCATTGGACGCCATCTTGAGGACGCCGCGCGGGAAGAAGAGGGGCGTGGACTCCGAAAGCGCGCGAGAACTGAAGCCCCGCCTCACGTCCGGACGTTGCGTAAGGTCCTGGAAGGAGCCCAGCAGACGCCGACGTCACAGGAGCGCGACGGAAGGTCCTCAACCCTGACGATCCACTGCGGAGCCGCGGCCTACGGAAGAGGATCATCGCAAGGTAGGCCACGGTCCACTAGGGGGGAGGAAGATGTCGGATACGGAGGAGAGCTTCACTGCCTCAACCCCCGCCAGCGCTACCGCTGCTGCAGTTATGCCCTTCACCATGCCCTATATCCCGGGAGCAGCTTGGCTACCCCAGTACTCAGGGGAGTCACATACCCTGCATGACTTTAGAGAAAAGCTGGATAGCCTCTTCCAGGTGTACCCCCTCACAGAAGAGCAAAAAGTGAGCATCCTGGTGGCCCAACTAACCGGGGCAGCCAAAAGGGAAGTAAAATCCTGGCCACCTGGGAGGAAGACTGTCGCAGGGATACTAACCCGGCTGAAGGACACCTTTGATACCCGCACCTCAGCCGAGATTAAGCTTAGATTCTACGGGTGCAAGCAGCGAGCGCATGAGAGTATAAGGGACTATGCACTAAACCTACAAGAGGCCCTGAGGGCCATTAAGCAGACCGACCCTGATGGAGTGGGAAACGAGGACAGGCTGTTGACCGAACAGTTTATAGAGGGACTGTATTGTAATACCCACCGAACCCAGTTGCGGGCAATGGCCTTACAGGATCCCCATCTGGGCTTTGCACAGTTCAAGGACAGAGCCATCCGGGTGCTCCGAGAACCGGCACCGGGTGGCGTTGTGACCCACAAGCGCCCTGCTATCACTTACCACCAGGAGGCGGCGCCCTTGTCGGCAGGGCCTGTGGGAGCTGATGCGCAGGCTTTGGACAATGACCCGGCTCCAGACCTACACCATCAGGTCCAAGAGCTAGCTAAGAGCGTTGCTGCGCTAACCCGAACTGTGCAGTCTTTACAGGCTTCCACCCCAGGGAAGATCCAGCTGGCATCCGGACCGGAGGACATCCCGTGGCGTCGACCAAGGAGGACCCCACCGGCCAGAGGAAGACCCAGTGACCGATACAGCGAGGACGGACGACCCATCTGCCGCCGCTGCAATCAACCTGGACATATGGCAAGGTACTGTTCTTTAAACGGGCACAACCTGGGGTAGAGGGCCAACCCCCAGGAAAAAGATCACCAGGCCCATCGAACTGGCGCGACAGATATGTGGGAGGACGTCCAGTCTTGCCTGTGGTACTGGATGGCATTCCCATGAGTGCCCTACTGGACACCGGGTCACAGGTCACAACCATCCCGTACGTGCTCTTTAAGCAGTACTGGAATGACTCGGATATTACCCGCTACCCTGACGACGACTTGAGTATCATCGCCAGCAATGGCCAGCCCGTGCCACAGATCGGATTTAAAGAGGTGACCATCAAAATCGGTAGAGTCGAACTGGCAGCACAGGGACTGATCATTGTAGATATTGAACATGAGAGTCACCCAAAAATAACTCTAGGAACTAATGTAATTGAAAATTGTCTTGCAGAGGTGATTTTCCTTTTACAGCAGGTTGCCAAGAACGCCAGCTCCGGCGAGCAGCGGGTGCTCCAGAAAGAGATCCGGGCACTGATGCGACGGCAACAGGTGGAACTCTCCGGCGGTGAGATTGGTAGCGTAAGAATGTGTGACCCTTTTCCTATTGCCATGCCCCCAAAAAGTGAAATGATGATTTGGTGCCGGGCAGCTATTGGTCTGAGAGGTAGAGATTACCAGGCAATGGTAGAACCAGTTTACTCGGACAGTAGGCCCACCATTTTGACAGCACGGGGGGTGGTTGATGTACGCCATGGGAGGGTGCCCGTTCGCATAATAAATATCGGGGAGAGGGAAGTGTACCTGCCCCGGTATGCCACGCTAGCCAAATTATATACCATTAACCAAAATTCTATACAATCCGTGGAACCCTTGCCTCCATCTCACCCGGAGGAAGGTAACGGCTCTAAGAAAAACATGGAGGACTGGTGTCAGCAACTACATCTGGGTACTGACTCCACTCCCGCACACCAGAAACAAGGAGTCTATCGGGTGGTTCAGGAGTACGAGAGAGTGTTCAGTAAACACCCGTTAGACTTCGGGCGAGTCAAGGGGGTAGAACACCACATCCCCACGGGAGACCATCCTCCTATAAAAGAGAGGTATCGACCCGTACCCCCTGCCCACTACCAACACGCCAAGGGGATGCTTAGAGACATGAAGGAGGCTGGGGTGATCAGGGATAGCTGTAGCCCCTGGGCAGCTCCACTAGTCTTAGTCCGAAAGAAAGACAACACCATGAGGATGTGTGTAGATTACCGGAAAATCAATCGTATCACACACAAGGATGCGTACCCCTTACCAAGGATAGAGGAGTCATTGGCTGCTTTAAGATCTGCTAACTTCTTCTCTACCTTGGATCTCACTAGCGGGTACTGGCAGGTTCCTGTAGCAGAGGCGGACCGGGAGAAGACCGCATTCACCACCCCGATGGGACTTAGCGAGTTCACCTGCATGCCGTTCGGACTCTGCAACGCACCGGGAACCTTCCAACGACTAATGGAGTGTTGTCTGGGCCACAGAAACTTCGAGACGGTCCTGTTGTACCTGGACGATGTCATCGTATATTCCAAGACGTATGAGGACCACCTGAAACACCTGGCGGAAGTGTTCGAAGCTCTGGCAAGTTACGGCCTAAAGGTGAAACCCTCCAAGTGTCACCTCCTGAAACCAAAGGTGCAGTACCTGGGACACGTGGTGAGCGCTGACGGAGTGGCTCCCGACCCTGATAAGATCACCGCAATTAAGGAATGGCCAAGCCCCTCCAGCGTAAAAGCAGTGCGGCAGTTCCTCGGGTTGGTAGGCTACTACCGAAGGTTTATTCCCGGTTTCACCAAAAAGGCAGCACCTATGCAGGACCTCCTGATAGGCCAGTCCCGGAAGGCCAAGAACCAGAAGCCGCCCTTCAAATGGGAGGAGCTGGAAGAAGAGTCCTTCCGCCAGCTGAAGATGGCCCTCACGGGGGACGAAATCCTGGCGTACCCGGATTATAGCCAGCCCTTTATCCTCTACACCGACGCCAGTAACATCGGGCTAGGAGCCGTACTGTCCCAGATCCAGCAGGGGAAGGAACGAGTAATCGCCTACGCCAGCCGAAAACTGCGACCCACCGAAAGGAACCCCGAGAATTACAGCTCATTTAAGCTAGAGTTCCTGGCCGTAGTATGGGCAGTCACCGAGCGCTTTAAGCATTACCTCGCTTCTTCCCGGTTCACCGTGTACACGGATAACAACCCGTTGACACACCTGGACACGGCAAGACTCGGTGCCCTGGAGCAGAGGTGAATGGCCCGTCTGTCCAACTACGAGTTCACAATCAAATACCGGGCAGGACGCTCCAATACCAACGCGGACGCCCTGTCCAGGATGCCCAACCTGCCGGACGGAGGAGAAGATCCGGAGGGACTGGAAGAAGTTGAACTCCCTGCGTTCCACCGTCATGGGACTATCCAGTATTCCCACCGGGTAAGGAGTAAGCAGGCTGCTACGTTGAACCCCTTACCCCACTACAACTGGGCGGAAACGCAAGACAGCGACCCTGCCGTCCGACTGGTGAAGGAGATGCTGACTCGGCCGGAGGCTCGCCTTGAACCAGACGCTCCGGAGGAAGCCAAACAACTATGGGCAGAGAAGAGTCGACTGTTCCTTTACAAAGGGAAGTTGTGCCGCAGAATGGTTAACTCCCGGACGCATGAATTACTCTGGCAAGTAGTGGTGCCACGAAGAGACGCAGCCATGGTGATGGAGGCATACCACGACGGAGCTGGACACTTCGGGTGGAAGAAGCTGGAGTTCCTGCTGCGCGAGCGGTTCCACTGGGTAGGCATGAGGGGAACCATCGAGAAGTGGTGCAGAGACTGTGGCCCGTGCAACCTGAGAAGGAAGGACCGTGCCAGCCAGAAGACTCCCCTGCAGTCCATCGTCACCCGGCAACCGTTGGAACTGGTAGCCTTGGATCATGTAAAACTGACCCCAAGCAGAAGTGGCTACGTCTACGCGTTAACCATCGTGGATCATTACTCCCGGTTTCTGGTTGTCGTCCCCGTCAAGGACTTAACGGCTCAAACAGCAGCTAGAGCCTTCCAGCAGCACTTTTGCCGTCCACACGGGTACCCGGACCAAGTGCTGACGGACCAGGGACCTGCCTTTGAAGCGGAGGTCTTCCAGGAATTCTGCAATCTGTATGGCTGCCGGAAGATAAGGACGACACCCTACCATCCGCAAACTAATGGACTTTGTGAGAAAATGAACCAGGTGGTAATGGATCTTCTAAAAACATTGCCCCTGGAAGAACGCAGTCTGTGGCCTGAGAAGTTGCCCGATCTGGTGGACCTATACAACCACATCCCGGTAGGTTCCACCAACTGTACCCCGGCTTACCTAATGAGGGCAAGACCTGGTAAGTTACCTGTTGACCTGGAAATGGGAGTCCTGACACCCGAGGACACTTCACCAGAAACAGACTGGGACACAGAGAGGCAGCAGCAGTACCGGAGAGTACAGGAGAGCGTGGAGCGAAGTCTCTGTCAGGCTAGGGAAAGACAAGAGAAAACTTACAACCAGTATGCTCCCGCTGTTCCCCTGGTACCCGGAGAGCAGGTCTTGAAGAGGAAGAGACGGCTCCACAAGTTGGACGACCAGTGGGAGAAGGACCCGTACACCGTACTGCCCTCAAGCCACGAGAACCCGAAGGTTTGTACCATCAGTAAAGACGGAGGGGAAACCACAGCCATTGTATCCCGGGACCACCTGAAGAAGTGTCCCGAACAACTGAGGAACCCTGAAGAGGAACAAGAAGACCATCGACCCGTAGAGGAAAGGGAAGATATGGTTAGTACTGTGCTCGGGGACTTCCCTCGGTCTTGGACTCAAGTCAATGGTGCAGTTGTGGTACCCGTACTCACCTTCCTCCAACCAGCATCCCAAGCACCTACGGAGCAACAGGTAGAGCTGGAAGAACAGCCGGTCCAGGAGGCAGAAGACTCCACACAAGCAGAACAGGAGGATCAACCCTCTGCTTATAGTGAGCCTGCCGTACCCCTAGTGAGACAAAGAGCCGGTAGACAGCTGCCCAGTTTACCCTTGACAGCTCCTACACCCTGTACTTCAGGGCCAGACAGTCAGCTCCGTAGGTCCACTAGGGCCACTAGAGGCCAGTTACCCGCACGCTGGAGGATTTGAAGTGTATAAATTGTTTTATTTATGTTTATCTGTGTATTGTTGCTTGTGTATAATTTTGTGTTTCCAGTTATTTTTAGGAATCCTTGGTGGATTTACCGGGAATCCTTGTACATAGTTGGAGCGTAACCCAGGATGGACTAGAGACTGTTAAGGACTCGGGGTAGGACAGACCCCTACCTGGTTACGTCTCCCTGTTTTGGTGAAATGGACACCTTGCTTTCTTCAAAGACTGCACCCGGTTACGGACATGCCGTGACCACCTTTATGTGTTTCTTATTGTATTGTTATTGTTATATCTTGTTATGTTTTTCTGAAATGTGTTTAGTCCCGGAGTACTAAATTTTACTAGGGGGGAATGTGGCACCCCAGGGGTCTGGCTTCCACAGTAATGTAATGTTATGTCTGAGAGCAGGTGGGAGGTCCTTTGGTCAGGGATCCTGTGCATGCCACACCTCCTGCCCGGTCTTGGGAGGGGAAGAACTTCCCCTATATAAACCCGGGGCTGAAGCAAGGTTAGCAGTCAAGGAGAGTAGAGACAAGAAACAGCAGAAGCAATACTACTACGAGTCAGGGGCTGGCAGCTGCAGAGCTCGCCCTGACTGAGAAGCTTTCTTACCGGACCCGGCGTCCGAGGCTGTGGGGACTAACTCTTACCCAGCAGCAGAAGCCGACCGGCAGGGGATTTCAGGTCCTCAGGCCCAGAAACCCGAAGGCACGGTCACACGCGTGGGACCAGCACCGCCATCGTGGAGCGGAAGCCATTAGAAGGCCCCGAGTCACCGGCCATACGGGTGAGCACCACACGGTACACTCAGGGACATGGGCTACTTATATCCGCTTCTAGCAAGGTAGCCAGAAGAGTACAGTCAGTTTGGGAGGCCTACAACTCCGCCTGGCCAGGGGAGATCCCATCTGCTCAAGGACTGACCAGGCCCCGTTCACTAGCAAGTACTCCGGGAGGGTCTATCGTTGTTACCAGTAAAGACCCTGAATTACACCGCACCGTCTCTGAGTGGTTCCTGCTACCCCCCCATCATCCACATCTGCTGCCCTGGGGTCATACCCCTCCCGTTGGGGGTTATACCATCTACGCTGCACCATCCATCCACCGGCCTCAGCGGACTGTCCTGCAGCGGCAGCTCCATAGCTGCATTCAACGGGTGGCGTAGTCGTCCTACATCTACCGCTGTTACATCGCCGCTCAGTTTGACTCCCTGGGCACGGACCGGGTCACCGCCACGAGACTACAACCCTCAAGAGATCCGGCTCCGGGTAAGCTCCCGCGTGCGCAACGCAGCGCGACACAGGCCCAGGGGCGCGTCAATAACATTATCACTCCAAGTCATACAGTGCAGATAGAGAATAATATTTACATCCAGGCACTTACCACTGACGTCTCATCTGATTAGAGTCATTTTCTGCTGTTTCTTCTCCGTCTGGTCAGACCTTCATGTCGACATCGCCGAGCCATGACTCGTCTTGTCACGATGATCTCCAGCCTAGAAAATAACAAGGCACTGTGCCCCTGAATACAGATATGTACCCCACCATTAATATATTATTAGCCACGCACCAATCAAAATATAAAGTGATAAGCAGCACTGTGCCCCCCATTAAATATAATCTTCGCCACCCAATAATATAAACTATTCAGTCTCTGAGACTCTCCCCAATTAACTGTAATGCTATGTGCTCACGGAACATATACAAGGTTTTACAGTACAATCAAAGTGAATGAGATCCCTGAAGTCTCATGCACACATTGCTTATTTTTTCCTTGCAGATTTGCAGCAGATTAAAATCTGCATAATGTCAATTATTGCAGCGTATTTCAGCCGTACTAATAAGTGGCAAAAAAAGCATGTCAAAAACGTGGCAAAAAAATTATTTTGCGCAGCTTTCTTCCTGCCAACACATTAGGACATGCAGCAGAGTTTTCGCCTGCAAATCCTGAATGTGTGCATATAGCCCTAGTCCCTGCCCTGTGTACCCCACCCATTTATTATAAGTCCTTGATAGCATCATAATGAATTTGGAGGTGGGAGAAGACATTATCAAGTACTGAGCATCCTCCGTCACCTCCTAATTCATTGCAAGTCTCTGACAGCATCTTCTCCCACCTTTCAATTCATTATAAAGTGTCCTATGCATCTTACCCCCGTCATTGTTCTCCTCCCATCTTTGTTCTCCCACACCACCTACATCATTGCTCTCTCACACCACCCCCATCATTGCTCTCCCACACCACCCCCATCATTGCGCTAAGACACCACCCCTATCATTGCTGTCCCACATCACCCCCATCATTGCTGTCCCACACCACCCCCATCATTGCTGTCCCACACCACTCCCATCATTGCTGTCCCACACCACCTCCATCATTGCTTTCCAACACCACCCTCCATCATTGCTGTCCCTCACCACCCCATCATTGCTCTCCCACACCACCCTCATCATTGCTGTCCCACACCACCTCCATCATTGCTGTCCCACACCACCCTCATCATTGCTCTCCCCTGTCACCCTCATCATTGCTATCCCCATCACCCTCATCATTGCTCTCCGAAATCAGCCTCATCATTGCTCTCCCCTACCATCCTCATCATTGCTCTCCCCCATCACCCTCATCATTGCTTTCCCCCATCACCCTCAACAGTGCTCTCCCCCAATCAGCCTCATCATTGCTCTCCTCCCATCACCCCATCATTGCTCTCCTCCCATCACCCCATCATTGCTCTCCCCCATCACCCTCATCATTGCTCTCCCACACCACACCTCAGTGTCCTCTCCCCAGTGTATTGGATAAAACAAATTAAAAACAACACTTACCTCTCCGTCTTTTCTCCCGCAGCATCGTCGAAATCGGCAACTTTCTCCGTGACACAGACGCGCGCTGCTTGCCGACATCATCAAGCTGCGCGCGTCTGTGTCAGACAGAAAGTGCCGGGCAGGAAGCAGAGGACGGATCCCTCAGCTCCGGGGATCGCTCACTGCCCACCATGTGTGATGAGGGCAATCTGGCCATGGGCCCCCTGGAGCCTTGGGCTCCGAGAAACTGGCCAGATTGCCCTCAGTATTATCCACCCTGCAAGGGCCCCCATGGACCTCCGGGCCCCAGTGCAGTTGCACCAGTGGTATATCCACTCCGGTACATCACATAGGAGACACCTAGGCTGATGTATATACATCATATGGGAGACACTGAGACTGATGTATATACATCACATAAGAGACACCAAGACTGCTGTATATACACCACATAAGAGACACCATGACTGGTGTATATACATCACATAGGAGATGACAGGACTACTGTATATACATCAGATAGGAGATGCTGGGACTGGTGCATAGACGTCACATAGTAGATACAAGGGACTATTGTATAAATATATATATCACATAGGAGAAACTGAGGCTGGTGTGTATACATCACATCAGAGACTCTGGGACTAGTGTATATACATCACATTGGAGATGCTGGTTCAGGTGTATATACATCACCTAGGAAACACTAGGATTAGTACATATACATCACAAAGGGAATGCCCAGTGTCCAAGCACTGTGGTCCCGGAAATCTGCCCGAGGGCTGGAAATAATTACATTGTTGTAGAGAAAAATTGTAAAATCCATAAAGACACCTTAGGAGAACATATCACCCTTTAAAAAAAATCAGAAAATCACATTGTGTGATTTTTACATAATTAATTTGCAATTTATTGCATGAAATACTGTAAGCATTTGATGCAATAGAAAAACAGAACTTAATATTTGATACAGAAACCTTTGTTTGCAATTACAGAGGTCAGCCGGTTATTGTAGTTCTTGACCAAGTTTGCACACACTCCAGCAGAAATTTTGGCCCACTCCTCCATACAGATCTTCTCCAGATCTTTCAAGTTTCGAGGCTGTCGCTGGGCAACATTGAGTTTCAGTTCCCTCCAAAGATTTTCTATTGGGTTTAGGTCTGGATACTGGCTAGGCCACTCCAGGACTTGAAGATGCTTCTTGTGGAGCCACTCCTTAGTTGCTCGGACTGTGTGTTTCGGGTCATAGTCATGCAGCAAGACCCAGCCACGATCCATCTTCAATGCTCTTACTGAGGGAAGGAGGCTGTTGGCCAAAATCTTGCGATACATGACCCCATCCATCCTCCCTTCAATATGATGCAGCCATCCTATCCCCTTTGCAGAAAAGCACCCCAAAAGTATTATGTTTCCCCCACCATGCTTTACAGTTGGGACAGTGTTCTTGGAGTTGTACTCATCCTTCTTCTTCCTCCAAACACGGCGAGTGGAGTTGATACCAAAAAGTTCTATTTTGGTCTCATCTGACCACATGACCTTCTTCCATGCTTGCTCTGGACCATCCAGATGGTCATTGGCGAACTTCAAACGGGCCTGGACATGTGCTGGCATGAGCAGGGGGACCTTGTGTGCCCTGCAGGAATTTAATCCATGATGGCGTAGTGTGTTATTAATGGTAATGTTTGAGACTGTGGTCCCAGCTCTCTTCACTTCATTTACAAGGTCCTCCCATGTAATTCTGGGTTGATTCTTGACCATTCTCAGAATCATTCTTACCCCATGAGGCGAGATCTTACATGAAGCCCCAGACCAAGGAAGATTGACAGTCATCTTGTGTTTCTTCCATTTTCTAATAATTGTGCCAACGGTTGTTGCCGTCTCACGTTGCTTGCCTATGTCCTGTAGACCATCCCAGCCTTGTGCAGGTTTACAATTTGGTCCTTGGTGTCCTTAGACAACTCTTTGGCCTTGACCATGGTGGAGAGGTTGGAATGTGATTGATTGAGTGTGTGGTCAGGCGTCTTTTACACAGGTAAGAGTTCAAACAGGTGCGACTAGTACAGGAAATGAGTGCAGAGTAGGAGGGCTTCTTCTTAAAGAAAAACTAACAGGTCTGCGAGAGTCAGAATTCTCGCTGATTGGTAGGAGATCAAATAACTATTTCATGCAATAAAATGCAATTTAATTATTTAAAATCATACAATGTGATTTTCTGTTTTTTTTTTCTTTTTAGATTCTGTCTCTCACAGTTGAAGTGTACCTACGATAAAAATTACTGACCTCTCCATTCTTTGTAAGTGGGAAAACTTCCAAAATCGTCAGTGTATCAAATACTTATTTTCTCCACTGTATATATATGTTCCATACGTTGAAATCAGAGTTGTATATACCATACGCTCACTGGGAATTCCCCAATAACCGGCCTAGATGTGGAAACAGTCGCAGCCTCGTTTATCACTCGTTAGTCAATTGCGTTATTTTCCTGACAAATTGGTGGCAGTGGTGCAATCTGAGTGATCTCTCCGGTGTCTTCCCTGACAAACTGATGGCATCGGTGTGATCTGCGCGATTCCCCCTGATGCATATAACTGACAAGCATATGTTGGTATGGGGTTAATGGTGAATTTATGGTATACCTGGTCATGTCATCTGCAGTTGGATTTTCCTGTGTAAGTATTATCAAGAAGAAATCGTTCAAAAGATAAGCCTTTCCCTCATCCTCTCCCATTGTTGAAACAAGATTATTTTTGAAGGCGCCAAAACTACAATTTTGTATTATTCTTACTTTCTTTGCCAATGAGCCTTTTTGTCTGAATCATTGCTGCTTTTATTTGTATCTTACACAATTTATTTTTCTCTCGTCCCTAATTTTGACTAATAAGGAAACTACATTTTTTTATTTGCCTCATATATATATATTGTCATGCAGGGTGTATTTTAGGGAAGATTTTACATATAAGTAAACCCTCTCTTATTTGTCCAATAATTTATAGCTGTCGGCCAACCATATCTCTGTTATTGCTTCTTTATCATAATTTTCTTTCAAAATTATTAATTCTAATTCCTCCATTTTGGCGGTGAGGCTTCTGCCATTAGTACACTTGAACGTTATATAATTTTCTGTATCCATATTCCTCTTTTTTGAATAACTGATGTAACCTATCCTCCCACTCCACTCCCATTTTCATTACTTGATTCCAGGTCACTAGCTAAACAACCTTTCCCTCCTGTTCAGCATTTGCCTTCTTCCTCACTACTAGTTTAAACATTCCTCCAAGTTTTTAGCCCCTCTAAGGAGAAACAGGGAAGTCAGCCCATTTCACCAGGTACCCCAAACTCTCCTTTGTAAAATAATTCCTGAGCCATTTATTTACCTACTTAATCTACCACTGCCTCGCTGGTGTGACATGTAGTGCAAGTAATATTTTAGAAAACACTGCTATTGATGTTCTTGCCCTAAGCTTATAGCATAAATTCCTGAAATCATTTGTAAGGACCTTTCACCAACCTCTAATTTTGTCATTGGTACCAATATGCACCATGCCTTCTGGGGCCTCACTAGCCACTCCCAGTTATCTATCGACCTGATCCGTGATGTGCTGTAAATAATAATTGAAGCTCCCACCGATCAACACCTGTCTGGCCTACCCTATGCTCATATACCACTCATTACTGGGGCAGACATTCTCCTGACTTTCGAAGGATGCACCTTGCTGTAGCAATGCTACTCCTCTACAGAAATGAGGGCATCTGCAAACTTGTTTTGCTTTGCTAGATCAGGACTGGCCTCCATGACACTCTTAACTGAACTCCATAATCTGTCAGCTAGCTAGCTGCCTCATTGTCCTGCACTTTTATGCTGCCATCCCCACACATCTACCCTAGAGCCTCACAGAGTGCCTTCTCAGAGCAAAATCCTTTATATATTTTCAATGAACCTCAGTGTTGTAATTTATTCAATTAGATCCAGTATCTGGGTATTTAAATGCTCAATATGAACACATCTTACAATATGCAATCTCAAACTTGTGTTCAAGCACTGCATACATTCAACAAGGTGTTGAAGTTGTGATGGCAAGGACTTTGCATATAGTTTTGTTCCATTAAGACTATGTGATTTATAGATGCTTTTTTTGTCTATAAGCATAACGCTGCAATGCATTTTCAAAGAGCTTTAGTTTGTTTCATCTATCCATAGAATGCTTTCCCAGAAGGATTGTAATTTGTCTATGTAACTTTTGGCAAAGTTCAGTTGCTCTTTTTTATGCCTTTCTTAAAGCAGTGGGGTCCTCCTTGGCCTTCGTCCATTGAGCCCTGTTTTGTTTAGTGTGATTCATAAGGTACTGGTTGAAACCATCACTCCAGATTTCTTAAGTTCAGCCTAAAGTTCTGGATATGAAGTACATGTTTTTTCTCCTACATCTTAAACCAAGTATCAAAGGGATCTTTAATTAGTTTGCCACTCTCCACTGTCCTTAAAGTTTCTTGACTGTTCCATGAGTAGCGTAATAACAAGACATCTTAATAACATATTAGATTAATAAACTGTTGAAATCGTTCTACCAATGTATTAGCAGATAATGTAGTTCCTTTAGATTGCATGTGCTTGGTGACATAGCATTTTTGGTTTGCTCAGACAGCTCTCTTATCTTTATCATTCTGTCAAGAAACAGGGAATAAAACTGGTCTACTAAGCATAAAAGTGAACATCTGTAGGCTAAATATACAGGTGCATCTCACTAGATTAGAATAACATCAAAAAGTTAATTTATTTCAGTCAAATAATGACTTCTGTGTTTCCATTGGTTGTAAGCCATAATCATTAACAGTAACAGAAATAAACACTTGAAATAGATCACTCTGTTTGTAATGACTATGTAATATGAGTTTCACTTTTTGTATTGAAGAACTGAAATAAATTAACTTTTTGATGATATTCTAATTTAGTGAGATGCAACTGTAGTTGTGAGCACTGACAAGGTGGGAACTAGAGGATCTAATTTCTAATAATAATAACAACCGCTAAGGCCCCCTTTACATGTCCATGTTTTTAGTACATGTGGTGTCATTTTTCACATGTACCAGAGACACTTACACACGCACACCCATTATAATTTATGGGACTGCGCACATGTCCGTGTGTTCACTTGGACCATGTGTAGACACGTCCGTTTTTTTCCAGCAGCAAGGATGTAAATACGTCCCGTCAATGTGCACAAGGATGACATAAGGTGTGATATCCGTGTACTGTCCGTGTGACACGTACCGTAATAGAATGCAGAGTAAAAATGACAGCTGTTTTGATGTTAAAAATGTGCAAAGATAAAGCTAAATAGTTAAGTATGAGGTAAATAGGTTGATAGATAGATGGTAGATAGATAGATAATCGTGAGTGCTTTGCATGTGTAGTAGTGGGGAAGGAAGTAGCTTCCCTCTGGCACTAAAAGGGTTAAAGAGTATGCTCCCGACAGTTAGATCTCTCTGGGCTGCAGTTAGGTCCAGTTAATTGGTTAGCTGTGATAATCCAGCCCAGTAGAGGGAGAGGGAACCCAGTGCTATGGTTGAGCACAGGATGTGAGTAAATGCTCTGTTCTTGATATGTTTCCTTGTGGGTTGTAGTATTAGTAACCAGCCACAACATGCCACTGTCTGGATTGCAGAAGGCAGGTTAAGTTGGCCAGTACCATTGTAGGCATTCAGGGCAGTGAGGGAATTAGCGGTGTGTGAGGACAGCCCAGAGAGGGTGGGCACTGTAGGAAATCTCTGGTTAGTTCCCAGGAGCAGGAAGTGATGAGTCAGTGAGAGATAGTACTTGGGACAATACAGGCAGCCTCGGTATATTGGCTGCTAGGGCTGACGTGAGCCCCATACACCAGACAGTGGATCACCAAGGAAAAGAATCCCTTCACAAGAGTCCCCTTAGTCAGCCTGGGAAACTCAAGAGAGTCATTGAGGACCCGGGGGCACATTCTTTCTGCAGGCTGCAGAAGAAGTCAGGACTCAAACCTAAGATGTGGGGAGAACTAGGATCCGGATATACTGTCATTGGTGAGGAAGATTCTCTAGGGTTAGAGAATAAGGCAACAGAGATGCTTCACCTAAAGATGACAACCCGTCGGGCCTTATCCATTATATCTGCCTGTAAATATTGTATATATTCCTCTACCCCAAGTAAAGTCCCAGTTATTGTTATGAACCTTGTGTCCTCTGAGTTTATTGTTGCCCTGGTTCCAGAAGAGAAATGCCTGGAGACCGACGTGACCGGCTGGTCAGAAGTAAGTGGAAAGCACCACATACTGCACATCAGAGGGAGGACACACTTTGTCTGTGAGGTGCCAGAGCGAGCATGTGCCACAGCTCACCCACGACTACCTCGCTAGGCGCTAGGGCACCTTACACATGTGTAGTTTACTGTACATGTATTAAACTAATAAATAAATACATGAAAAAAATGCCGTAGGTCCCCCTCCATTTTTATTAACCAGCAAAGTTAAAGCAGACAGCTGTGAGCTGACATTTTCAGGCTGGGAAGGTCCATGGTTGTTGGGCCCTTCCCAGCCCGCAGCCGCCACAGAAATGGCACATCACATTAGATGCGCCACTTCTGGCGCTTGACCTCACTCTTCTCGATTGTTCTAGTAAAAATTGAAGTAATATCACATATTACACAGAGCAAACAAGACAATACTAATGTAGAATATTCCTTAGAATATTCCTTTATGTGGAAAAAGTTACAGCAGATAAAATACATGGTTGGCTGGTGTAGATGCTTCTTCTACAAAAACATTTTGTGTATTGCCAGTGACTCAGGAAAAACTACAATAAGTTATCACTTTAAACTTAAGGGCGTTGTGCCATGAATCAAAATATATTTTAATCAACAGATCTTGGAATAAAAATAAACTCCACAATTGGATATGTTTAAAAAAAATTTCCTGTCCCGAGATAATCTTATATATGTGCCCCTGTGTAATGGCTGTGTCTGACTGTGCAGGAACAGGTCGGATCATACCTCAGCTCCTGGGCAGGCGAGGAAGCACAAGAGGATACAGACATTACAGCAGGGGATCACAGCTGATTCTTTCTTTGAGGTAAAAAATATTGTTTAAAAACAGGCAGGGAAATGTTTTACCTCACAAAAAGAATCAGCAGTGATCCCCGGCTGTAATGTCTGTATCCTCTCTTTTGTATTCTTCCCTGCCCAGGAGCTGTGGTATGATCAGACCATGTTCCTGTATGGTCAGACACAGCCATTACACAGTACACAGCAGGGGCACATTTAGAAGATTATTTCAGCACAGGAACATTTTATTTAAACACATCCAATTGTGGAACTTATTATTATTCCAAGATCTATTGATTAAAATATACTTTTGTTCATGGCACAACCCCTTTCATTAAGGGTCTTTTGAGTCTCTAATAAAAAAAATTCACAAAATTAATGGACAAAAAAGTGGATGTAACAAATGCAGTTGACAGTGGTGTACTACTAATAGAGGCCATCCACACGGTTGCTATGCCGTTACTCCGCCTTGCATAACAATTTCGTTATCTGCATCATCAGGATGCAGATACAGTTGAAGACAATGGTGGAACAGCAGTCAGCTACATGTTCCACCATTCAACCTGTGCATCTGAGTTTCCGTGCTTAAGGTGCAATGCCATCACCAGATCATGTCTTACTGCACACAGCCTAAGTCCATATGCTGCACAGAGATAAGCAGCACATTGGAGGACCAGGGCTGGTGGAGTAGTTTTATTATTTTTTTATTTGATCAGTCAACTCTTGTAGGGGGGTGCTATGAGGACATCATACTGTGTGGAGTACTGTGGGGGCCATGATACTGTGTGACAGGCTATGGGAGCCATCAAACATACCCATCATACATATATACTACAGAGAAAGAAAAAGGAGAAATGTATCACTTATAATGATAAAAAGTCAATTTTATTGAATACTATGAAGATAATAAACATAGATACAAAAAATAAAAATAAGCAAAGAGTGAAGACTCGAGTGAATAAGGGGTGCGAACATGAGCACATCATATAAGGATGAGCAGTTATGAAATAAATGTTCAATGTGTAACCTAATTAATGCAGCATAATAGCCCATTATAATGTAGTACAAAGATCTAGGTCATATAAAGTGCATATATCACCAATAGTAAAAGATTACCATACTCCATGATAGGAAAGGGTGTAAGTACCCAGATCTATAAGAATGAACATACTACACATAACATACCCATTAATCCCTGGATCAGACCGTGGCACTACAACCCCGATGTGTGTTTCGCGTGAGCTTCCTTGGGAGGTTGTAATGGACTGAATGTCAATTAGAGATATATATGTTGGCCTCCATAGGTGTAGTTAATCTCGCGACATGAAAGCGGTGTATGCGCACTGATACCCACGCTGATGAGCGCATCGCTTCCGGCTATCCACATGATGCGGCGAGTCAGAGGGAAATCCCTGGTGACATTCAATGGCCTGCCCACATCAGATAAGGATGAAAATCCCATAATAATACAAGAATAACCCAAATTTATCAATAACAATAATAAGAATGGCATTAAGAGTAAGACAATACCCCTAATGATCGATCTAACCAACAGCTAGCAATACATAATTAATGGGTAGAGCCTCAGCCCATTTGCTGCAAAGAGATGAGCAGCACATTGGAGGAACAGGGCTAGTGGAGTATTTTTATTATTTTTTATTTGATCAGTCAATTCTTGGACGGGGTGCTGTGAGGACATCATACTGTGTGGCATACTCTGGGGGCCATCATACATTGTGAGGGGCTGTGGGGGCCATGATTCTGTGTGGCAGGCTATAGGGGTCATCATATTGTGTGGTGGGCTATGGGGGTTATCATGCAGTGTGGGCCATGTGGGGGCCTTCATACATCCCTGTGATGTCACAGCATTTAATCTTAATTATTCAGACATCTATTTTCAGTAGGTCAAGACACATGGACAATTATTCTCAATGTTGACTTTTCTTGTAGGTTGAATTAAAATTTGTAAATTGGTGAATAGCTGCGGTTTGCCTCTTATTATACTGCTATGTTTATTATACTGCTACAGTTTATTATACTGCTATGTTTGCAAGACAGGTACGGAGGGTTATTGAACAATGGATGTTTGCTAAATATGTTGATTACCATTGTATAAGTCCATGTGGCTTGTTGACTTGCAGAGCAATGGAGGACAAACTATGCAAATTTATTGAATGCTCAAACAAAGAGAGATGAGCCCCTACCACCTCCCCCCTGACATGTGGATGATGACCTGAGCTACAGATGTAGATATGAAAAAGGGATTTCTATTGTTCTGCAAGAAGAATCAGTGTGAATTGCCAGAACCACAGCTAGGACAACATGGCTCCATCAAGAGGGACACAGATTTGACTTTCTACAGGAGGTCAGCTTAGGGGACCACAGCCACAGCTGGAGAAACACAGATTTGCTTCATTTGACTATCAGAAAACCCATGAATATGTTCGGAGAAGCCAGGATGGAATCATCTGGTCACTTGATCCCATGGAGATGTTTGGGGTAGCCAGGTTGGGACCCTCCAGTCACCTGGATCTCATGGATATGTTTGGGATAGCCAGGTTGGGACCCTCCAGTCACCTGAAACTCATGGATATGTTTGGGGTAACCAGGATGGGACCCTCTGGTCACCTGGAACCCATGGATATGTTCGGAAAAGTCGGGTTAGGACCCTCTGGTCACCTGGTCACGTACCTCAATGGACTGTCAGCTTCCTAAGCTTGTCGTTACCTCCTCTCCTTGGGTGCCTGCCAAAAGCAGGGTGCTACTGGTGGGGGTAGCCGGCCCTGGAAGCCCCGGAGTCACGGCTGCTCTAATCCCGGCGAGTCAAGCGGAAGGGTGAGACTCTGTAATTTTGCACCATCTTTGGTATTTTGCTGGGACTGTTCTATATGTTATTGTCTGTTTGGTGGTTCAATAAAGTATTGCCACACTGTTTTACCCTCACCCTGTGTTGTCTTAGTATTCTGCTCATGGGAGACCCCCGTGTCTCCACAATATCCATGATACATACTGTGTGGGGGGCTGCAGGGGCCAACAAATTGTGTGTGAGGGCATCATGCTGTATTGGGGAGGGGTCTATGAGGGCAATCATACTGTGGTGGGGCTGTGGGGTCAATCATACTGTGTGGAGGAGTTGTGGGAACATCTTGCTGTGTGGAGGGCTTGGGAGGGCCATCATTCTGCGTAGGGACATCATGCTGTGTGGGGAGGTACAACATATTGTATGGTGGTTTGGAGGGTGAATAGCATGTGGAAGGGCTGTGGAAGCAATAATACCATGTGGCTAGGGCTGTTAGAGTCATAATTCTGTGGAGGTTATCATATCGTGTTGGGGTTGTGGGTGCCATTATATTGCATGGGGGGGCTGTAGTGTCCATTATAATGTGTGTGTGGGCCATTCTTTCAGGGGGGTTAGGGGTTAGAATAATGTGTGGGAGGGTTGTGGAGGTCTTCATACTGTATTAAGTGCATCATACCATGTGAGATGGGACTGCAGGGGCATTCTACTGTTTGGGGGGATCTTACAGTTTGGCAATCATCATATTGTGTGAGAAGGCACTGAGGGGGCATCATACTTTGTCTTTAGGCCATCATACTGTGTATGTGCCATCATACTGTGTAATAGGCTATCATATTGTACGGGGCACTGTAAGGGCCATCTTATATACTGGGCGGGGGCCGTAGGAACAAAATACTGTGTGGAGAGGTTGTGGGGGCCATTATAGAGTGTGCAGGCTGTGGGTGCCATCACACACTGTGATGGGGGGCTGTGGGTGCATCATACTGTGTGGAGGTTGAGGGGGGCATCTTACTGTTTGGAAAGCCATCCTGATGTGAGAGGGGTGGCTGTGGTGACTAGCATACTGTTTGTGAGGTTGTGGGGGCCATAATATTGTGTATGCAGGGCTATTGTGGGCCATCATACTGTTGTCGGGGTAAAAGAGAATATATATTTGTAACTTTTATACTTTTGTAACTTTTATACGCTTTTTTGCTAATGTACTAACCACCATTTTGTATCATATAACAATAAGCTTTCCTTGCTACGTAATACTCAAATCGAAACTTAAACTAAGACATTTCAGAGAAACGAAACAAGATTATAAGCTGACGGCTGCAATATCTGCCCAGAGACTGAGATAAGGAGATGTGGACCAATCAGGAGTGGCCAGACACTGGACTTTCATGGTTTACCCCGCCCCGGACAACCCCTTTCCCCTCCCATTATGTAGTGTATTTAGATTTGTGCATGTAAAAATAAAGGCAGAACAATGCTGAGGACGTTGACTGTAGTAGTCTTCTGAGCATGCTCTGAGCTTGAACCAGCTTGTTGTCTGACTCATTCTTTGAATGGTTGACCCATGCTCATAGTTTGAATTTGGAGTGACTGGAGGACGAGTGGAATGTCATCACGACCCCCACACTGTGTGGGGGCTATCATAGTTTGTTGGGGTCATTATACTGCGTCGGATTGAACTGCAGGAGAATCATATTGTATGTGGACCATCATACTGACTGTTGGCTATGGGAACCATCATACTATGTGTATGTGCATTATGCTGCGTGAGGGATTGTGAGGTGTGATGGGTCCATCATACTGTGTGGAGCGGTATGTGGGGGCAATGATAACGTATAAAGGTGGCTTTACGAGCCATCATACTGTGTGGGAGGTTGTGGGGGCCATAATGCTGTATGGGGGCTTATGGAGGTCAATATACTGTGTGTGGCAGGCCGTGGGGGCCATGAAACTGCATAAGTAGCTACAGTGGCCATCATAGTGTGTGTTGGGGGCATCATACTATGCAGGATGAAACTGCGAGGCATTTTATTATATAGAGGATCATACAATGTTGGAGCCATTATACTTTGTGGGGTTGTTATGGGCTCACCTTTTGAGGTGGATTCTCTAAGACCAGATCTGGGAGGGCACACGGATCATGGACATTGATGCAGCAGGCAGGTAAGGCACGCGGGAAAAACAATGACCAGAAGCACTGGAGGTCACAGGCAGACACGACACAGGAAAACTAAGAGTCTTAATACCAAGACCCAGGTGTGTGTCTTAGTGGGCCTTATATATAGGCCGAGGCTTATAATCACATGGGAGCACAATGGGCCACTTGCAAAATCCGGCGTGGAGCACAGAAGAGAGCAATGGCCATAGGAGAAGGTGATGAAGCTTGGCTGAGGCGGAGCAGATGCATAACAGTACCACCCTTTTAAGGCCCCTCCCAGATGAATGCTTTGCATGAAATTTCTTGAGCAGGATAGGCACACCTATGCCCTTTTTATCCAACAAACATCTCTCCTCTGGAATCATTTTACAGTCCACGAATCATTGTATACTCCAGAACTCGGTTCATTTCATACTCAGTGATTGGATCAGAAGTAGAAGCAGGAACTGTTTTGAATGTAGAAAAGGATTTGTTGAGCACCATAGGACGACCTGCAGATGGTGAGCTAGAAATGAAGAAGCAGAAACAAGGACACACTCAAGCTCAATTACATCTTCCCTGCTGTTCTCTTTGTCCCCATGCTTGGAGAAGACATCTGCGGAGTCCTGAAAGGAGGAAGGAACATTAGAGCCAGCTGATGTAAAGCAGAGTTTCTGAGGTGTTTGACGCAGAATCTTGAAGTAGTTCTGACAAGATGATCCCCACTGGGCGAACTGGTCGGATGACAAGTCAATGACTGGAGCGTGTAGTCTTAGCTACGGCAGTCTCAAAAGCACAGGTGCACCAGAAAGTGGCAAAACTAAAAAAGAAATGTCCTCCACATGTAGGTCACCAATAAGAAGAGTTACCTTTACTGTCCGGAATTGGAAACGACCACCTGGAATTGTTAAGCTATTCATGGAGGTTAGCTTCAGGGGTGCCTGAAAAGAAACTAAAGGAATTTTCAGCCTTTGGACAGAGAGAAGTCCATAAAATTCTCTGCTGCTCCGGAATCAATAAGTGCTGGCCCAGTGAACACACAGGAACTGTAAGAAACAGACATAGGCACGAGTAATTTATCTCTAGTGAAGAAAAGAGTTAAGTCCTAGGGCAATAGCTTCCTTTTCGCCTAGGGTCTGAAGTTCTCCCTCTTTGGCCTTCAGTTTTGAACAATTTCTGTGAAAATAATCCCATTCACTACAATACAGAGTCTTCCAGTAAGGCGACAGGATCTTTCATCTTGAGACAATCTGTTCCGCCTGATCTCCAGGGGGTTCTGGTTCAGCCATTCTGGGATGAGATTTTGGAGACATTTCAGAATGGGAATCAAGAGTTTTTTCCTTAGACTGTTCTTTAAAACTCAAGTCCAGTCCGGTGGCAAAAGAAATCAAGTCATCGAGGGAGGACGGAAAATCTCTACCACCGAATTCGTCTTTAATCTGACTGGATAAGCAGGCATAGAAAGCAGCCAGGGAGAGTCGTTGTTCCATGTCAATTCAGCAGAGAGAGTGTGGAACTGGATTGCATAATATCCCAAAGAGCTAGTCACTTGTCTGAGCCAGAGTAAGGAATCAGAGGTGGAGTGGAAATGACCCGGTATGTTAAACACTTTACAGACAGGAAAGATGGTAAGAAATGCATCATAGGGTCATCCTGCTTCCAGAATGATACAGCCCACGCTAAATCGTCCCCAGACAAGAAAAAATATAAGCCATTTCAGCCCAGTCAGAAAAAATGCTGGGGACACAACTCAAAATGTACAATGCATTGGCTTACAAAGCCAGGGCAGTCCTTAATGTCTCCATCAAAACGTGCGGGAGTGGGCGCAAATGTGGAGATGTGTCTCAGGCAGTGTTGCAGGTAAATATTAGACTGCTGCAGGTGTTGAGGAGCTGGTGGAGAGACTGCAGGTGTCTGAGACAGTGAGTCCACATGGAATGTGAGATCCTACATAGCCAGGACAAGCTCTTATTTACTCACAGCAAGTTGCAACACAAGTCCAGGCAAATCGTGCGTATCCCAAGGCAATAGCATAGCTCCCAACAGTCCCGGTTTCTGCAGGACTGTCCAGCTTTGAGGGTTCATTCCCGCGTCCTGTCACGGCTCAGCTGTTCTCCCGGCTGTGGAGGGTGGTGGGGGGGTTGCGGCGGTGGAGCAGCGGGCACAGGTAGTAGCCGGCAGCAGCAGCAGCTACCACGTGTGCCCGTGCTACTAAAGAAAATGAATATTCACTCTTCTCCACACCCATGGGAGTGGAGAAGAGTGAATATTCATTCTCTTTAGTAGCGGGCACAGAGGATAGTTGAGCTGCAGCAGGAGCTGCGGCCGTGCTGACAGTGCCCGCTACTAAGGAGAATGACTATTCACTCCTCTCCACGCCCATAGTCCCGGCGTGGAGAGGAGTGAATATCCCGGCAGCTCACCTCGGCATCTGAGGGTGCATGGCAGTGATGTCATGCCCTGCTCAGATGCTGAGATCAGCTACTGACAGAAAGGACGCAGTGCTGGAGCAGAAGGGAAAAAGGAAGTTGAGTAGAAGTGTCAATTTTTTTCATGTGTGCAGTGATGGAGGGCCATACATATCAGGATTGAGTCTGAGGGGACCATGCATACCAGGATTGGATCTGAGGAGGCCATGCATACCGGGATTGGGTCTGAGGAGGCCATGCATACCGGGATTGGGTCTGAGGAGGCCATGCATACCGGGATTGGGTCTGAGGGGGCCATGCATACCGGGATTGGGTCTGAGGGGGCCATGCATACCGGGATTGGGTCTGAGGGGGCCATGCATACCGGGATTGGGTCTGAGGGGGCCATGCATACCAGGATTGGGTCTGAGGGGGCCATGCATACCAGGAATGGGGATGAGAGAGCTATGCATACCAGGAATGGGGATGAGGGGGCCATGCATACCAGGAATGGGGATAATGGGGCTATGCATATCAAGAATGGGGATGAGGGCCGTCTGCTGAATGCCTCTCATTACCAGAGCCCCTCTGACAACTCCTCCTGCCAGGGGAGAAAGAAATTGTAAATGGGTGTGGATTGGGGTGTGGCCAGGGGCATGGCCAAAATTTGCAGCATGATCTATACCTCGTTCTCTTCTTCAAAAGTTGGGAGGTATGCAACAGTGTTGTTGTTGCTGCATCTTTGGGTCTTGGTAATCTGCTATGGGCTCACTTTGTGAGGTGTATCCTCTAAACCGTGGTCCGGATGGGCACACGGATCACAAGCTTTGATGCAGCAGACAGGTAAGGCACGTGGGAAACGAAGACAAGAAGCATTGTAGGCCACAGGCAGACAAGACACAGGGAAACAAGTATGGATCAGGTAGCAGAAGCACTGGAAGCTGCAGGCAGACAGGACACAGGAAAACTAGGAGTCTTAAAATCAGGTGTGTGCCTTGGTGGGCCTTATATACATAGGCCTAGGCTGATAATCGCATGGGAGAACGCCGGGCCACTTGCAAAACCCGGTGTGAAGCACAGCAGAGACCAGCAGAAATAGAAAAAGGTGATGAAGCCCTGATGAGCCTAGGGGCTATGGGTGCCATCACACAATGTTTGAGGGCTGTGGGGGCCATTATATTGCATAGCTCCCAACCATCCCAGATTCAGAGGGACTGTCCTGCTGTCCCGGCAGGTCATGGGCTTTGTCACATCTTCCTCTCACTCTCCTCTCTCAGCGTCTTTTCTTCATCTCTCCATAGAGCCTCCTCCTTGGAGATGGGTCTGACATCTCTCTGCACACACTTACATTAATTAAGCAATTCTCTTCTCTTGTCTCCTCGGGAATTGAAGTCTATCATTGCAGGCAGCAGCTAAAACATTGAGCGGCAGCCTACATTGATCTGTAAAAGAAAATTTGGTATACTTCAAATTGCAGGCTATGAACTCACAGATTATACAGGTATTTAGAGATACATCTGTACATAGCAGTGTATTTCTATGTATCTGTATTCTAGAGGTGAAAAAAGTCAGAATTTTTTGTTCCTATCAGACTACTAAAATATAATGAAAAACAATTACTTCTTGAGATCAAGTCTTCCCAGGAATCAAACCCACAAAATACATCACTGCAGGCAGAAACTAAAACAATGAGCCACAGCTTACACTGACCACGAGGGGAGAATTTTCTATACTTGCAGCTGCATAGCAGGCCCTGAGCCCACAGGCAGATGATACTGGTACATACAGATACATTGTATATAGTAGTGCATTTCTATGTCCATGTATTCTATGAAGAAAATAAGAGTGAGATTTTTTTTCTTCTTATAACATTATTAAAATTTTATAAAAAAAAACAGTTACAAAAATGTAATTTTCTTGTTATCTGGTCTCCCCAAGTTTATGAACCCACAACTTCTATCATCGCAGTAAGTAGATAAACCTATAAGCTACAGACTACACTGACATGTATAAGATTTTCTATACTAGAAGCTGCATTGAAGGCAGATTATACTAGTACATAGAGATACATCTGTACATAGCAGTGTATTTCTATGTCCATTCTAGAGGGAAAATAAAAGTCAGATTTTTTTGTTCCTATAAAATTACTAGAAAATAATGAAAAATATTGCAATAATGTCATTTTTAATGTGCTTTAAAAAATAAATATCATAAATCAGCAAATAACAGATGTATTTGGTGTCCCTCTGATGTCATATAGTAAAGCTTACATGAAAATGATAAAGTTCTGGCTGCTATGACTATGAATGAATGAGCAAAAAATAAATCCATAATTTCCAACTAGAGATGAGCATGATGCACAAATGACGACACGTCAACCCGGACCACTCAATACTTGCACCTACGACGTCGGAAGGTAAGAGATTCCTAGGCCTCCCATCCAGTCTCTGGGTACCACTGGCTTGGACGCTAGACCAGAGTCCCGTGAATTGACCTGCTCAACTCTAGTCCTAAATGTCCCAGATACAGGATAGTCCCAAATTTGGGTCTATGCCCTGCAGTCTCGGGCATCTGCTGAATGTCCCTCACTACTACCGCCCCCTCTTTCATCTCCTCCTGCCAGGGTAGAAAGAAATGGTGAATGGGTGTGGCTAGTGACGTGGTCAATTCTTACTCTCTTTATGTTTTTCAAAAGTTGGAACGTATGATATTGTATGGGCAGCATCACATTGTTTTAGGGAAAATCATGCTCTGTGGGGGTATTTGGGTTCATAATACTGTGTTGGGGCTGACTGGGGGTCTCGATGTGTGTAAGCGAACTGTTGGGGCACAAAGTGGACTGAGGGGCAATGTAGGGGCTTCACAATGTGTTTGGGGAACTGTAAAGACATGATACAGTGCATTCAAAACTGTAAGAGTTTCACATTGTGTTGGGGCACTGTGGGGTCAATGTATTATGTGGGAACATCATTCTCTATAGCGGTCATGAAAGGGGCATTGTAGTGGGTGGAAACACTAAAGGACTTTAATAGGGGCAGTAATACACATCACTCTCTGTATCTTTTGAAGTTGGGAGTTATGCCTTTCTGTGACTATGCCTAAGCATAGAAACCCTGCCTATTGTTTGAAGGTAAGTATGTAGAAAGGTGCACTTACATGTTTGGCACAGTGCACAGAGCATCTGTATTTGGTTTAAACACTAATTCTGCGCTAACGACTCCCTTTAATGATGGAGCCAGTTTTGGCCTTCATAACCAAGCCCAATCAAACATGTTAGTATATATGGTAATAACTTTTGAATGCTTCTACATATCCATAGACTTTTGGTCACACACTATGTTTTATGTTATTGGCAAATTTAAGTTGATTCGTTTTGCATTTATTTATGAAAAGATCTCAAATTTGCCAAAAATACAAAGAATTAGCTTTCAAACTTTGAAATTTTAAAGCCTTAACAACAAGAACCGTACATGTATGCCGCTTATTGGATGCGGAAGAATGGTGCGGGCTCAGGCTGAGTTGGCCCCATTCCTGGCAGATGATGGCTGGAACATTCAGCTATCATTAGCCTTTAACAGTTGCTAATAGAGCAGATTATTCTCTGACAGCGGAATTTACATTGCGTCACCCTGGGGACACGATGTTGTAACTGTCCATCGGAGCCCCTATGACGCGATTGATGGGCGCCGATGGATTGCCATGAACCCTGTGCCTGTCATGGTGCTGCTTCTATAAAGACAGCATATGGCTGGTGTTAATAGGAAATTGTGATTTTTCTATAAAAAGGAATATTGTGGTATTGCTTTGTATAGTATAAGCGATCAGACAAGGGCAGGTTGAAGCATCCTAAAGGGACTACAAAATGTGTATTTTTGGTTGCCGCAACCCTACAATAAGAAGTGATCAAAACATTGTTTCATCCCCAAAATTGGATCAGCAAAAAAAAGTCAGATCTCAATGCAACAAACAAGCCCTCACAAAGTTTAATTTACAGAAAAATGAAAGCATTATGGATCTCGGAAAATGGCGACACAAGCTATTTTTTTTCTACGAATTTCCATTTGTTTTCATTATTTAAATTTAAAAAAGTGATGTCAATTTGGTATCACCATAATCATACTGACCTGGAGAATCATATTTTCAGGTCAATTTTACTGCACATAGCTTCTAAGAGTTATAGCTCTTAGAAGAAGTGGAGCAAAAAAAAAGCGCAGAAACAAAAAAATTGCCCGATCCTTAAAGAGATAAAGCAAGTAAGCTATATCACACAAAAATTTTTAATATATAATATGTCTACTTTTAACCCCTTTACCCCCCCAGGGTTGGTTTGCATGTTAATGACCAGGCCAATATTTACAATTCTGACCACTGTCACTTTATGAGGTAATTACTATGAAACGCTTCAACGGATCCCACTGATTCTGAGCTTGTTTCTTCCTGACATATTGTACTTCATGATAGTGGTAAAATTTCTTCGTTATCACTTGCGTTTATTTGTGAAAAAAGTTGAAATTTGGCAAAAATTTTGAAAATTTCAAAATTTCAATTTTTATTCCATTAAATCAGAGAGATACAGTACAGACCAAAAGTTTGGACACACCTTCTCATTTAAAGATTTTTCTGTATTTTCATGACTATGAAAATTGTACATTCACACTGAAGGCATCAAAACTATGAATTAACACATGTGGAATTATTTAACAAAAAAGTGTGAAACAACTGAAAATATGTCTTATATTCTAGGTTCTTCAAAGTAGCCACCTTTTGCTTTGATGACTGCTTTGCACACTCTTGGCATTCTCTTGATGAGCTTCAAGAGGTAGTCACCGGAAATGGTCTTCCAACAATCTTGAAGGAGTTCCCAGAGATGCTTAGCAATTGTTGGCCCTTTTGCCTTCACTCTGCGGTCCAGCTCACCCCAAACCATCTCGATTGGGTTCAGGTCTGGTGACTGTGGAGGCCAGGTCATCTGGCGTAGCACCCTATCACTCTCCTTCTTGGTCAAATAGCCCTTACACAGCCTGGAGGTGTGTTTGGGGTCATTGTCCTGTTGAAAAATAAATGATGGTCCAACTAAACGCAAACCGGATGGAATAGCATGCCGCTGCAAGATGCTGTGGTAGCCATGCTGGTTCAGTATACCTTCAATTTTGAATAAATCCCCAACAGTGTCACCAGCAAAACACCCTCACACCATCACACCTCCTCCTCCATGCTTCACGGTGGGAACCAGGCATGTAGAGTCCATCCGTTCACCTTTTCTGCATCGCACAAAGACACGGTGGTTGGAACCAAAGATCTCAAATTTGGACTCATCAGACCAAAGCACAGATTTCAACTGGTCTAATGTCCATTCCTTGTGTTCTTTAGCCCAAACAAGTCTCTCCTGCTTGTTGCCTGTCCTTAGCAGTAGTTTCTTAGCAGCTATTTTACCATGAAGGCCTGCTGCACAAAGTCTCCTCTTAACAGTTGTTGTAGAGATGTGTCTGCTGCTAGAACTCTGTGTGGCATTGACCTGGTCTCTAATCTGAGCTTCTGTTAACCTGCGATTTCTGAGGCTGGTGACTCGGATAAACTTATCCTCAGAAGCAGAGGTGACTCTTGGTCTTCCTTTCCTGGGGCGGTCCTCATGTGAGCCAGTTTCTTTGTAGCGCTTGATGGTTTTTGCAACTGCACTTGGGGACACTTTCAAAGTTCTCCCAATTTTTCGCACTGACTGACCTTCATTTCTTAAAAGTAATGATGGCCACTCGTTTTTCTTTACTTAGCTGCTTTTTCTTGCCATAATACAAATTCTAACAGTCTATTCAGTAGGACTATCAGCTGTGTATCCACCTGACTTCTGCACAACACAACTGATGGTCCCAACCCCATTTATAAGGCAAGAAATCCCACTTATTAAACCTGACAGGGCACACCTGTGAAGTGAAAACCATTTCCGGTGACTACCTCTTGAAGCTCATCAAGAGAATGCCAAGAGTGTGCAAAGCAGTCATCAAAGCAAAAGGTGGTTACTTTGAAGAACCTAGAATATAAGACATATTTTCAGTTGTTTCACACTTTTTTGTTAAGTATATAATTCCACATGTGTTAATTCATAGTTTTGATGCCTTCAGTGTGAATGTACAATTTTCACAGTCATGAAAATACAGAAAATATTTAAATGAGAAGGTGTGTCCAAACTTTTGGTCTGTACTGTATGTTATGCAAAATAGTTAAAAAATAACATTTCCCACATGTCTACTTTACATCAGCACAATTTTGGAACCAAAAATTTTTTTTATTAGTGTGCTATAAGGGTTAAAAGCTGATCAGCGATTTCTCATTTTTCCAACAAAATTTACAAAACCATTTTTTAGGGACCACATTACATTTGAAGTGATTTTGAGGGGCCTTTATAACAGAAATTACCCAAAAGTAACACCATTCTAAAAACTGCACCCCTCAAGGTGTTCAAAACCACATTCAAGAAGTTTATTAACCCTTCACGTGCTTCACAGGAATTTTTGGAATGGGGAAGAAAAAAATGAACATTTAACTTTTTTTCACAAAAATGTTACTTTAGACCCCAATTTTTTTATTTTTGCAAGGGTAACAGGAAAAAATGGACCCCAAAATTTGTTATGCAATTTCCCCTGAGCACGCAGATACCCCATACGTGGGGAAAAAACACTGTTTGGGCGCACGGCGGGGCTCAGAAGGGAAGGAGCGCCATTTGACTTTTTGAATGTAAAATTTGCTTGAATAATTAGCGGACACCATGTTGTGTTTAGAGAGCCCCTGATGTGCCTAACCAGTGGAAACCACCATAAGTGATACCATTTTGGAAATTAGACCCCTCAAGGAACTTATCTAGATGTGTGGTGAGCACCTTGAACCCCCAGGTGCTTCACAGAAGTTTATAACATGGAGCCGTGAAAATAAAATTTTCACATTTTTCCCACAAAAATGTTTTTCAGCCCCCAGTTTTGCATTTTTATAAGGGTAACAGGAGAAATTGCACCATGCAACTTGTTGTGCAATCTCTCCTGAGTAAGCCTATACCCCATGTGTGGGGGAAAACCACTGATTGGGCATACGGCAGGGATTGGAAGGTAAGGAGCGCCATTTGACTTTTTGAATGTAAAATTTGCTTGAATAATTAGCGAATGTGCCCCTGATGTGCCTAAACAGTGGAAAACCCCCACAAGTGACACCGTTTTGGAAACTAGACCCCAGAGGGAACTTATCTAGATGTGTGGTGCTTAACCACCAGGTGCTTCACAGAAGTTTAGAACATGAAGCCGTGAAAATAAAAAAAATCGAACTTTTTCCACAAAAATTATGTTTTAGCCCCAACCCTAACCCTAGCCCAACCCTAACCTTAGCCTAACCCTAGCACAACCCTAACCCCAACCTTAATACATCCCTAACCCTAGCACAACCCTAGAGTTTATTTTTTTACACCATTCCTCGTGTAGTATAAGTGATTAGACGACTTTATTCTTCGGGTAGGTGCGATTACAGCAATACCAGATTCATACATGATTTTTATGATTGACAGCTGTCACACACTAAAATACGCTTTTTTTGCAAAGACTAGTTTTTGCATCGCCATATTTTGAGAGCTATAATTTTTCCATATTTTGGCCGACAGAGTCATGTGATGGCTTGTTTTTTGTGGGACAAGTTGACGTTTTTATTGGTACCATTTTTGGGCATGTGACATTTTTT
Source organism: Phyllobates terribilis (assembly GCF_046119375.1). Classification (NCBI taxonomy): domain Eukaryota; kingdom Metazoa; phylum Chordata; class Amphibia; order Anura; family Dendrobatidae; genus Phyllobates; species Phyllobates terribilis. The sequence goes on from NW_027362761.1 coordinate 876,749,103, forward strand.
GATCGCTTTCTATTCTGATTTTTGGGAGGCAGAATAAACAAAATTGGAATTGTTTTTTTGGGGGGTTTTATATGCCGTTCCGCGTGTGGTAAAATTGTTAAGGCAGCTTTATTCGTCAGGTCAGTAAGTTTACAGCAGTACCGCATTTATATAGTTTTTTATGTTTTAGCGCTTTTACACAATAAAAACTATTTTCTAGAAAAAATAATTTTTCTTCTTTTTTATTTTTCGGATAATGGAGCTGTATGGCGGCTTGTTTTTTGTGGGAGAAGATGACGTTTTCAGTGGTACCATTTTTATTTACATTCGTCTTTTTGATCGCGTGTTATTCCATCTTTTGTTTGGCGGTATGATGATAAAGCATTGTTTTTTGCTTCGTTTTTTTTTTTTTTACTGTGTTCACTAAAGGGGTTAGTTAACTAGTGGGACAGTTTTATAGGTCAGGTTGTTTTCAGACGCGGCGATACCAAATATGTGTACTTTTATTGGTTTATATTTTTTTTCATAATAAATAAATATTATGGGTTCAATATATTTTTATTTTTTGGGGATTATTTTTTTCATTTTTTTTTTTGCTTTTTTTTTTCACTTTTCTACTTTTTTTTTTTTACTCTTACACATTGTCCCACTATGGGACTTTCACTTTTTGCAGCCTGATCGGCTACATGGCATAGCGAGCAGCAGCTCCCTTTTCATGCAGCCTGTCAGCGCTGAACACAGGGGAGACATTACTTTGGTCATGCACTGCACATGACCAACGTAATGTCCTGCCTCCTGGTGACCCGGATGTTGTCATGACGACATCGGTTCATCATGATAACATCCGGAAGCCGCAGCAGGCATCGCTGGACGCCGGCAGGAGAGGTGAGTATAGCGATCACTTCCCCCCTTGCCACCGCAATGCTGCAATCGACTTCGATCGGTTAATGTGCAGGAAGCGGTGCGGTACCGCTCCCTGCACATAGCACCTGGTGTCAGCTGTGACAATCAGCCGACACCCGGCGGCGATAGCCCCGCACCGCTTGAGTGCGGGCGCGATCGCAGCGCACGTAATAGTACGTAGCTGGCCTTATAGGCCCAGGACGCAGCTACGTACTATTACTGACAAGGTCGTAAAGGGGTTAAAGGGTATAATTTTCAAATGTTGTTTTACTTTGTTAGGATGTTAGAGGGTTTAATAATTTAGCAGGAATTCATTTTTTTACAGAAAACTTACAAAACATATCTTTTAAAGACTGTGGCAGATCGGCTCACTCAGCTGCACATGGAGGTAGATTAAGGAACACTGTCTCTTTAAATATTTTGTTGGTTTATTAAAAAATACTGTATAGCATAGTCCTTATGTCCGCGGGAAACCGGCAGGTCAGGGTTTAGCACAACACACAGTTCAGGTTATACAAACACAAGCTCCTTTCTTTGGAGCTAGCCTCTCCAGATACACTGAACACTACATAATTCAACAGGCTGTCTTTTTTGTATCCCAGACCACACCCCACGGTGGAGATATGTTGAAAAGCCTCCCAACCGCTCTACAGCTGTTCACATAAAACCTAGCCCATTAAAAATGGCCGATTAACCCCTCTTAGTGCTTAGTGTGCTGGAGCAAACTTTTAGGTTTCAAATCACTGAAGCTAATAGCCTCAGTGAAACATATCTGCCCTCCAGTACTTTGCCAGTGACTTTGTGACATATCAGATACCTCAGCCCAAAGCAGGGGGTTTTGGCACCTTCCGTTACCAAACAGGGAAGTCTAGACAGGGCATCTGCATTACCATGTAGCTTCCCTGGCCTGTGCTCCACATGAAAACTATAGTTCTGGAGAGCTAGAAACCACCTAGTCACCCGGGCATTCTTCCCCTTTCTTTCCTTCATCCAACTTAGGGGTGCATGATCTGACATTAGCCTGATTTTCCGGCCCAATAGGTAGTACCTCAGAGTGTCAATTGCCCACTTGATGGCCAGGCACTGTTTTTTCCATGAAGGCGTCGTTTTTCCTCACATTTAGAGTTTTGTGCTCAAGCACAGGATGAGATGTTCCTCCCCATTTACTTCTTGGGACATCATGGCTCCCAACCCGACCTCGGAGGCGTTTGTCTGGACCACAAAGTCTTTACTGAAGTCCGGTGCGATCAAGACCGTCTGCTTACACAGAGCGATCTTCAATTCCAACTTCTTCAGCACCTGTTTCTTGGAGACCGGTTGCGGCCAATTCTAGATTGCCTCTACCTTATTCACTTGCGGCTTGATTTCGCCCCTTCCGACTACATAGCCCAAGTATTTCGCCTCTTCTATTCCCTATCGCGCACTTTGGGTTTATAGTAAACCCTGCCTTCCTCAGTGCATCTAGTATCGCCTGGACCTTCTGCAGGTGACTTCCCCAGTCTGGGCTTTAGATCCCAATGTCATCCAGATAAGCTGCGGCATACTTTTTGTGAGAGACCAGGATCCGGTCCATGGACCTCTAGAAGGTAGCTAGGGCTCTCTGCAGACCAAACGGCATCCTTGTGTAATGAAAGCAACAGTCAGGTGTGGAGAAGGCAATCTTCTTCTTGGCACTTGGACATAGGAGAATTTGCCAATACCCTTTTGTTAGGTCCAGGGTGGTGATGTATCTAGCTGGACCTAGCCTCTCAGTGAGTTCACCCACGCGGGCATCGGATACGTGTCAAACTTGGAAACCTCATTTAGCTTCCTGTAATCATTGCAAAAGCGCCATTCTTCATCAGGCTTTGGCACCAGGACAGTGGGGCTGGACCAGCCGCTCTTAGATTCCTCAGTGACGCCCAGGCTAAACATTTTCCTCACTTCCTTTGAGATTACTTCACGGTGTGCTTCAGGACTCCGATATGGCTTGAGGTTCACCCGTACATGTGATTCCGTTAGGATTTCATTCTCCACAACCTGCATATATCCTGGCAACTTCGAAAACAGGTCCCGGTGAAGCTTTTTTTCAGCACTGTTGCTTCTGAGCTGGTGACAGTGTCTCGGCCACTGAGACATCCTTGATCCTAGCTTCAGGATTGGCCCCCAGACACGTAGCTTCCACCATTTCCCTGCCTCGCCACAGTTTAAGCAGGTTGATGTGGTATATACCTGGTACGGCTTTTTTCTTCCTGGCTGGTGGACCTTGTAGTTGACATCACTCAACTTTTCGACCACCTCATATGGCCCTTGCCACTTGGCCAGAAATTCACTTTCCACCGTGGGAACCAACACCAATACCCGGTCTCCAGGACTGAACTGTCTCAACCTTGCGGCCCGATTGTAGACCCTTGCCTGGGCCTATTGTGCTTGAAGGAGGCTCTCCTTCACAATTGGCATCACCCTCGCGATCCAGTCCTGCATCTGGGCCACATGCTCGAATTATGATCTGGTGGGGTGTAACCTCTTCTTTCCAGGTCTCCTTCGCAATATCCAGAAGTCCCCGAGGGTGCAGTCCGTATAGCAACTTGAAAGGTAAGAATCCCATACAGGCCTGGGGGACTTCCCTAATGGAGAACAGCAGGTATGACAGCAAGCAATCCCAGTCTCGCCCATCCTTCTCCACGACCTTCTTCAGCATGGATTTCAAGGTCTTATTGAATCTCTCCACCAGTCCGTCTATCTGCGAATGGCACACCGATGTCCGGAGTTGTGTAATCTGGAGAGCCTTACACAACTCCCTCATTACCTTAGACATTAAAGGAGTTTCCTGGTCCGTCAGGATCTCCTTTGGCAGGCCCGTCCGGTAGAGAATATGAACTAGCTCTCGGGCTATACTCCTGGCGGAGGAGTTTCTCAGTGGTACTGCCTCAGGGTACCGAGTTGCATAGTCCAACACCACCAGGATGTATTGGTGCCCCCTGGCGGACTTAACCAATGACCCGACAAGGACCATGCAAGCCTGTTAAAAGGGACCTGTATAATAGGCAATGGCACTAGGAGACTTTGGAAGTGAGATACAAAAGCAGCTAGCTGACAGGTAGGGCAGGAGCGGCAGTAGTTAACAATCTCTCTGTGACATACAGGCCAGTTGAACCTCTGAAGGACTCACTCTCAAGTTTTGTCTACTCCCAGATGCCCACTCAAGACATGAGAATTGGCCAAGTCTAATACCCTACACCTACAGGGACCCGGTACTAACAACTGCTCTATCACTTCCTCTCTTAGTTTAGTGACCTGATACATCAGCTCCTCATTTAGAGCAAAATGTGGAAACCTGGTGTCTGTCCCCGGCTCTTGAGCTACTCCATTTATTACCATCAGATTGTCAAATGCACCTTTTAACGAAAAATCCTGAATTTGAGCAGTTCCAAAATTTCCCCCAAGAAACCCCCCACTCAGGCATCTTGGCCTCATTGGTCCCCGTCTTGTCCTCGTCCCCAGCAAGGACACACAGGGTAAATTCATCCGCTTCCGACTGCAATGGGGATTCCTGCCTGTTGAATCGGCTCCTGTCTGAGTCATTCAGTACCCCAGCCTTCCACCATAAGTCCCAAAACAAACTAAAATCCTGCCTAATTATCACCGGGTGCAGCAGGTCCTTAACCACTCCAACCTCATGGGACTTAGCCCCACAGTTTGTTTTTATATTCACTCTAGCCACGGGGCAGTCCTTGGTGTCCCCGTGAATACAACGGATGCCCACATGTTTTCCAGGGATAAACTGGTGGGGGGAGTGTGGCCCTTACCAGGGTCAGTCCAGACAACAGTACCCCATTTATTATTACGGGACATTCCTGCAGCCCCTAACTGGGTGGACAGTTCACACTGCAGGCCTGATATGCATAGTAACAACAGCGTTGTCCCAGGCTACAGTCCATTAGCATGGAGGTCAGGGGGCAACACATGGCTATATGGCCTGGGCCGTGACATTTCCAGCATATAATATCGCCAGCAGGGACCTTTGTCATTACCTCCCCTGCTACTTTGGATCTTGGACTCTCTACCCCCTTTTGGGCCTCCGCCCCCTGTTGGGACCCCCAGTATGTTGTGGGCTGCTTTCTCAAGGAACCCTCTACCCCCTGATACCTCTCAACCAGTCCGATCAGTACATTGGCGTTCCGGGGATCACCCTGGACAACCCAAGTCTGTATCTGCCATGGAAGGGAATGCACGAGCCGGTCCATCACCAATCGCTCTACCATCTGCTTAGAGGTAAAGGACTCTGGCTGCAACCATTTTTGTCCCAGATGCAGTAGGTCAAACATATGGGAGCGAGGGGGTTTCTCACAGTGATATGCCCAGCGGTGGACCTGCTGCGTCTTGACAGTCATCGTCACGCCAAAATTTAAGCTTTTAGTTTGCCATATTCCTTGGCATCTTGCAAGGCCAAGTCATAGTAGGCCTTCTGGGGTTCCCCCGACAAGTATGGTGCCAGCACCTCTGCCCATTACTCTGGCGGAAGTTTCTCCCTCTCAGCGACCCTTTAAAACACGGTCAAAAAGGCCTATATGTCGTTCCCCAGGGTCATATTCTGCAGGGCTCTCTTACCACCTTCCGGATGGAAAACTTGTCCACGGACCTTGGAGTTGGAGCTGTCGCCTTGCCACGAACCGCTTCAGTGAGCAACTTGATCTGTTGCTGCTGCTGTTGTCGGTGCTGGTCCTGTTGCTGCTGGATCTGCTGCATAAGCAGCTTACTGGTTTCCTGTTGCGCCAGTTGCTGCTGTAACAGTTGCTGGTGCTGCTGTTGCTGCTGTGCTTGAACCAGATGTTTAAGCAGGTCCTCCATTTTGTTTAACGTCACTTGCTGGCTTTTGGCCGGCTTCTCCCAGGACATGCAGTACCTCTTGTAGCAGTCACACGTGTTCGCTGGGAACTCTGTCCGCACTTCTCCACCACCTGTGGTAGATCGACTCATTCGGCTGCACATGGAGGTAGATTCAGGAACACTGTCTCTTTAAATATTTTGGTGGTTTATTAAAAAATGACATAAACCAACATAAAGTTCATCAAATCAAACACGGCCCTTCTAGCATAACGGCAAAACAAAAATAACTGTACATCATAGTCCATACATCCGCGGAAATCCGGAAGCTCAGAGTTTAGCCCAACACATGGTTCAGGTTATACAAACACAAACTCCTCTCTCTGGAGCTAGCCTCTCCAGATACACTGAACACCACATGATTCAACAGGCCGGCTTTGTTGTATTCCAGACCACACCCCAGGATGGAGATATGGTGAAAAGCCTCTCACCTGCTCTACGGCTGTTCACATAAAACCTAGCCCATTTAAAATGGCCGATTAACTCCTCTCAGTGCTTAGTGTGCTGGAGCAAACTTCTATGTTTCAAATCAGGACCTTTTCAGTTTTGAAGTTACTTTGAGGGGCTTAAATAGTGGACAACCCCACAAAGTGATTAAATTTTAAAAACACCACTCAATGTATTTAAAACTGCTGTTTTGAAGTTTAAAAAACGTATAGTGGTTTTTTGTTGCACTTCCTTGTTTAATAAAGATGTTAGCTGTATTTCTATATGCAATTATAATATGCATGACAAACCATGCTTTTTGAGGTGTTTTCACTTACTTTTGGTGTATTTTAGGGCAACTACAGTAGTGTGTGTAACATACCTGGTGGCGGGCTTGCATAGTGCACCATCTCTCACTATGCAAGATCGCAAACTTGATCATCAGTCCAGTCTGCTAGCCTGGCTTCTTTCCATGCTGTCTGTTTGTCTCTGTTCTGACTGCTTAGGGCGGCGGCCCGGTTACTTCCTGATTCTTGTAGCTGCTGTGGGCACACCCCTAATGCGTCCTCAGCCTATTGCTGTTTGTCACTGGATATTTAACCCTCCGTCAGGGGCAACTGATCTGACAGGCGCAGCTCACTTAGTTTAATTTCTCTATTTTCAGTGGTTTGTCTGGGAAACTCCCTCCTCCCAGTACCTTCCTAATTTTAAAGGCTGTGTGAAAGCCATTTATTACATTCCTATTAAGGTAACTGATCACTTTTAGAGCATTGAAATTTTAAAAAAAGGAAAATATAGCCAATTTTCTAGCCTGTGCCTGACAGGCGCAATGTCCCTAAACTCGTTATGAAACATATTGCCCCTGACGGAGGGTTAAACCAGCTTCACTTGGAAGCTGATGCCTGAGCAACTTTAACATTCAGTGTGCTTCTAGACTCTGAATGTTCCAGGTCCTGTTCTGTTTTTCCCTGCTTGTCTGCCTTCCTGGAGGCAGTATTTCCAGGCCTGTCTGAATACGCTCCTAGCCTGTTCGTTTCTGCCTCTGGGGGCCGTATACCCAGGCTCGTTCCTGTATTTCGTTGCAGTAACGGTTCCTGTCTGAACTGTCTCCTAACCTGTTACCTGTTTTGTCCCTATGTCCGTTTCCTCCCTTTTGCTGCAGTGTCTGAACCAGCACTTGGTTTTACCTAGGCTCGTTCCTGTATTTAGTTGCAGTAACTGTTCCTGTCTGAACTGTCTCCTAACCTGTTACCTGTTTTGTCTCTGTGTCCGTTTCCTCTCTTTTTCTGCAGAGTCTGAACCTGCACCTAACTCCTACTCGTTGTCGCTGTACTTCTGTTTGTGAGTTTGGAGTCCACTCGCTACTTCTTTGCAAGTACCTTGTGTGTATCTGGTTCTGCTTTTCCCTTCCAGTCTGTTCCGCATGAACAGAGCCCTGTCCCCTCTGCTCTGTCTTTGCTCACCGCTTTGGCGGTTTATCTCTGTTCTGCCTTACTTACCGCTCTGGCGATTTCTGTCCGCTCTGCTCAGCCTTGTCCACCGCACTTGCAGTTTCGCTCTGCTCAGCCTTGTCCACCGCATCTGCGGTTTCGCTCTGCTCAGCCCTGTCCACCGCACTTGCGGTTTCGCTCTGCTCTGCCTTGTCCACCGCACCTACGGTTTCGCTCTGCTTAGCCCTGTCCACCGCACTTGCGGTTTCGCTCTGCTTTGTCCACCGCATCTGCGGTTTCGCTCTGCACAGCCTTGTCCACCGCATTTGCGGTTTCGCTTTGCTCAGCCTTGTCCACCGCACTTGCGGTTTCGCTCTGCCTTGTCCACCGCATCTGCGGTTTCGCTCTGCTCAGCCCTGTCCACCGCACCTGCGGTTTCGCTCTGCTCAGCCTTGTCCACGCACCTGTGGTTTCGCTTTACTCTGCTTGATTACTGCATCTGCGGCTCTGAACCCGTCTCCTAGTCTGTACTGGACCCTACTCAGCCTGTGCTCTAACCTGCCTGTTCCTGTATTCCCCGGTGTGGGTCAACAGCCGTGTCCGGGGTCTGACCTGGAGTCGCACCTGGTCCCTCTGCTCGGTCCCTCCCTGGTGCACAGGCGTCGTATGCCGTCGTGCGACCTTGGTCGGATCGGGTAGATACTTAGGTACGCCCCTCCAGGCACTCTTCGGTTCATGGTCCAGTGGGATCACTAAACACGCACACGTCAGTCAGTCCGGGCATGTGCATAACAGTGTGTTTTTTTTTAAAGTGCATCATTTTGTATGGCATGCCATTTTTAATGCATTTTCCCATGAGCTTCTATGTAGGACTTAAAAAAAGCATTAAAAAGACACATGTGAAAAATTTGTGAATAAAATATGACATGCAAATATGCTTGTAAAACATGTACGAAAACAGACAAAAAAAGCCTCAAAAACATTGTCCAATAGTTTTGTAGAATCATGTAATGACAATCACAATGTTTGTTACTTAACTATGGAGTTGGCTGGAGCTTCACCACTGACCCATGCTGTCTTGATTCATTGCCTAACAACATAACTGTTGTTTTCTTGTCATATGTTGTCAATTAAAGCATAATTTATTTACCAACTTTTGTTCTATGATTCTTCTCAGTTATTTAACACATGCAAACTTGGAAACAAAGAAATACAATGTAATGACTTCAGAAAACAAAGCTTGGTACATGTAGTCTGGTCCTTTAGGCTGAGTTCACACGATGCGTATTTAATGCGTTTCCGCGGCGTTTTTGCAGTTGCGTAAACGCCGCGGAAACGCATTAAAAACGCATGGTAGAAGGGCAACAATGTTCCCCAATTGAAATCCGCATGTGCTGTGCCCATGATGCCGATTTTTCCGCAGCGTAAACGCTGCGCTCAAAAATACGCAGCATGTCAATTAATTTTGCGGAAACGCGGCGTTTTCGCCGCCATTGACTTGAATTAGAACGCGCCAATTCCGCAAGACTGCATCTGTACTTGTGTTATTGGCGCGTTCTAATGTGCGGATGGTACCCGGGTGTGGAGAAGATGAGACTCTCCTCCACACCCAGGTACCATTAAAAAAGCTGTAAAAAAAGAATAAAATAAAAAATAAATGTATATTTACCTTCTGTCGGCCCGCGCAGCGCTCCTTCTTGGTTCCCGGCACTTGCAGTGAGTTGTAGGACCTGCGCTGACGTCAGAGTCATGTGACGGGTCACGTGACGCTGACGTCGGCAGGTCTTTCAATTCAAAGTTGCCGGCAGCCGGGAGAACGGAGTGAGCAGGACAGCGCGGGCCATCGGAGGGTAAAGTATACATGTATTTTTTATTTTTACCATTCTCTCGGGTCACACTATATAAATCCATGCTGGTTGCATGGATTTATATAGTGTGACCTAGTTGTCAAGTGATGCTAAAATCGCCTGGAAAGCACTTGTCAATCCACATGCGGAAACGCATGTGAATCCGCATGTATTCCGCAGGAAAAACGCATGCACAATCTGCATGCGTTTTTTCTGCCAGGGAGATGCAGAAATGATGCAGAAATTTTCTGCTTCATTTCTGCATCGTGTGCACATACCCTTATCTCACATTTTTCTCAATACACGCTATTTGTTTTGGGTATTTTTATGATTTTTTTCCCCATTTCAGCATCTCTGTCTTTCCCATGTCAGCATCACTGTGTTAATCACGTACACATATATACTCACTTACTGTGGAAGTTCAGAAATAAAATACTTTGTAAAATTCCTCTTAAAGCAGTCTGCATTTTCAGTAACACCACCATTAGAGTGTGTTCATTGGCTTTGTCTAGTACAGCAACTCATACCTATTCTAGTGAGTAAGGCGGTACTGCAACAACATACCCAGCCTATAGGCCAGAGTTCCTCTGTAGAAACGTTGTCAAGTCTCAAACAACTATTTTAATAGTTTGTAATCAATGTTTCTAATTAAATAATGTGATTATGTGAACCCATCTTCTTATAGACACACTTCCCTGCTGAGCCAAGCTTTCAAGGTTTAAATCCTGTTGATCCTTTCTCCCTTTCATTAGTGCTACAAATCAGTTCTTTCTCAATGGTTCTAAGTTCTGGACCTTGGACCTTATTTTTAATTGCCTCCATCTTGTCAATACGTCTTTGTGTTTTTAAGTCTTATTTAAATGTCCATGTAACATAGTCCTAACCTAAACTTGACACTGATATATCCTTCCCCTACCTACTATTCCCACTCTCCAAGAACACAGTAACTGAGGTTCAAGCAACTACCACATTTTTCTTTCTACTTTGGGCAAATACTGCAGTCTAGTGCAAACAATTCTAAGTTTATTCCTTTACATTTGGAAATGGCATATTTAAAATAACTATGAAAATTAAATTCAAAATTTCTTCATTACAAGGTCAAGACCTCTATTTGAGTTCAAAAATAAACTTTTTTGCCTATTCAAGTAAAGCAGAAAAATTAGTCCCTTATCAATGCTTATACCCTTCAGTACATAGTGGAGTTGTAATTATTTTTTGTAAATTCTTTAAATGCAAATACTAAAATCTCAGTGCATTTCAAAACATCTTTCTGCAAAATATTTTTCATACCAATTCTTTCCATGTAACATCTGTCAGATGTCCTCATTCCTTCTCTGAAGTACACTGTCCAAAAATGGAATAAGGATTAGAAGTATCCGTCATATCACTAGGTTAAAATACAAGACAGAAACAAGCCAATCATGACTTTTACTTTCTGAAACTCTGTTTGCTTGATCGATTTTCATGGATCCTATCGAACAGTTGTTACATTTCAACCCTCATCCCAAGTGTTCATGTTACTTCCACCTGGCCAACTAAACACCAGCCTCAGATCTTGAGATGTGAAAAATTTGTGCAGCCCGCCTCTATATGAAGTACCTGAGCATTAATTATCTGAACAATTTCTACCACTCTACCTTTTATTATGATAAATGGTTAAGCTACACATTATAGAACAAGACCAAAATAGAAAAAAACTCTTAAGAATAGCTGTCAAGTTCAAGTCCTACCAAATTGAAGAAGTAAAACAAGTGGCAGCCACTACCACATCTCTAACTCTTGTGCATTTTGCTGATATACTGGCTCTTGAAATTGGACCTATAGATAAGGGATGTCCAAACTAGACATTCCTTTTATGTCTTCCCCTAAAAATACTGTAGATGGAGGAGAATATGTACTTGGTTCATCTGCAAAACCAAAGCATAGCTTCTATTCAGCATACCTGTTAACAGATGTATTAGTTTCTCTACATACTATTTCATTGCTTTTTGATGGTCAGAACAGCATAGCTATTGAGTAAAATATAAAGGATGCTAAAAACCTGACAGATCTATTACATGCTAATGGGGGGAAAATATAAAAAATTATAATGGAAAATGACAAATCTAAGTAATGCCGTTGAGTAACCTGAAACTGCAGGCATATGGGAAGAAACTGGAGGGTTACTTCTTTATTACTGCAACCATTTGGGCAACAAATAGACCCTAGAGCAGGCTCATTGTGACACAGGCTCACCCGACAGACTAAAATTACTATACTTTGGCACTACAACTAGCTGTGTATCAAGGTTGTGGCCCCTATTCATTAAGACTGGTGTTGTACAAGCCAGTCTTAATTAAGAGGCATGGTTGATTTAGAGGCGCCTGATTAATTTAATGAATCAGACACATCTTACAAGTGGTGGGGGCCTTGCCAGACAGAGACTATAGTAAGATTCGTGGTGCAAGGCATGTCATGTCTGACCATAAATAAGACAGGTGGCCACCTTCATGCCCCCGGCCCTACCCATGATCCACCCACTTTGGCTGTGCTGACTGAGATTGGCGAGAAAACATCAAAAGTTGAAAAACATTTTACCACTTTTCAAAACGGTTTTATGCCACTGGCATAAACATTTTGATGTGTAGGCTGTAGGGTCGGCGTCCGTGCCTCCTGCTAGGCAGAGACGCCGTTCCTCTCACCTCCCTGCTCCGTCCTCGGCGCCCTCTTCCCGCGCTACTGGCAGCGCTCGCCGCTTCCCGGGCACTGTGCTTAGGGCGTGCGCGCTCCCTCTCTCTTAAAGGGGCCGCGCGCGCCGTCCTGAGGAGACCCCGGCCAATTGCCGGTGGAGCTCCCATATATAAGGCACCTCCTCCAAAACGGAGGTGCCCGAGCAAAGTTGTTGCAAAGCCTTTCACCTCTGCTTCAGCCCTCAGGTCACGTTGCCAGTCTGCTGTCCAGCTCTGTCTACCTGCTTGCATTCCTGCGGTGCAACAGTCTGTCTACCTACGTTCGCCAGTCTGTCTATGGACTAGTCCGCCGGCGGATCAGGAAGCACCTGCCTGAGACCACCTGCCTGAGACCACCTGCCAGCCAGCCGAGAGACTCTTACCCGCTCACCTGGGAGCGCTCTCCTGCTACCCACCTGCTAGCCTACCTGGAGGCTCTGCCGTCACTTGCCGTGACCACCTGCCTGTCTAGAGACTCTTACCCTGCTGTCACTTGCCGTGCCCACCCGCCTGTCAAGAGACTGTTCCCGTCACTTGCCGTGACCTGCTGCCCAGAGACGTTTTCCGTCACTTGCCTTGACCTCCTGCCCAGAGACTGTTCCTGTCACTTGCCATGACTACCTGCCCGCCTTCCCTGGGAGCCACCCGCTTCCTTACAAGGACAGCCCCTTTGTATAGTAGCTCAGAGGTTCCACCTCCCAGACCCGTTACATAGGCCCCTGCCTCATTTTTATCCTAAATGAAAGGGCTAGGCACCGTCACATGTAAAAACAATATTACCTGACATAATCTTGGGTTGTGGGAAGAACAAGTTTTTGTATGGTATGAGAAGCAGACAGAAGGTGGTCTGCACTAAAAGAATCGGTATTGCTGTTGTTCCATGTTGATAATGTTGAAACATAACAAATGAATCAGAACATTGTACTGTGCATCCAGATAACACTCCATAGATAGACGCTACAATAACAAGACTTAATCCTTACAACTGCTAGAGGCCTCCTTTTCTAAGCTCCTAAATGGATACAGTGAGACTAAAAATCCAGGGCAACAATTTAACAAAATATAATTGTTAGGTTCTAGAAAAGCAGAACTTATAGTAATGCCATAACTAAACAAAACAGAACGTAAGCCTGATAAAAAGTAGTAGAGGAAGCCTTTAGGAATAATGCTGGCTTTGTTCTGTGGCGCCTGAAATCTGACCAATCCCCAATAGTAACCAGTATGATAAAACACTCACTAGGATGTTTTCCTCCACTACTTGTGGGACTTAGAGGGTTCTTTGATAAACCACACACAAAGAAATACTACTACACTTTTCAGTATTTGCTATCATAGAGGAAATATGAGAGAAACATCCACTGTGCAGGACAATGTACCATATATATATGGTATATATATATACATATATATACACTATATATATATATATATATATATATATACTGTACACACACACACACATATATATATATATATATATATATATACTGTACATATAATTTGTCAGGGAAAGTATGCATGTATATATACACACACATACATACATATTTATACAAAGATAAAGATTTAGAAAGGTATGGAAAAAAAATGCTGTTAATTAAGAATGCTATCAAAAATAGAAATGTTGATTTATTTTATAAAAATTATTAAAATGCAAATTGAAGAAAAAGAGAAATCAAAACTATATTTGCATTTGGAAGAGCAGAAATTGCTGAATTTGTTTTGAGCGGCGAGGAGCCATAGCGCTTTTCCAGAGCCTTTGCGTTACCAGTAACATGAAGCCCCTATATTTCCATTGACAGATGACGCACCTGAGTGGGGGCTTTTTTTGTGTATTGATTTGAAGATTTTATTAGGAACACTTTACATAACATTTTGGATCACATTTATCCGGCGCTGTGCGCTGAGCACATATATCGGGTTTCCATCTAAATCTCCGAGTGACGTGATTCAGATAAAACCTCAGAGGGATCCATTCACTATAATGAGGCAGCAGAGTTACTTTGGACTCCGTCTGGCCTCTGTTCAGCATTACCCTTTTCAGAAGAGCACAAAACTGTGGCCGACGGCACAGTAAAAAGACGGACACTGCCGGATCACAGGTCAGGTGCATCCACAGTGCCTCCATCTGTCTTATTATAGGGAATCTTCTGACGGGGGTTCTGCCTGAATCACATATTTCAGAGATTTACATGGAAACCCTGGTGTAAGTGCTCAGTGCAGAGCGCAGGATAAATGTGAACCGAGCCTCACTGCGATCTTTGAGAGGCAGAATGAATAAATCAACGGCAGGTCAAGAATTGTTTTTTTTTATTTTTTACGCCGTTTCTCATGTGGTATAAGTGATTAGATGATTTTATTGGTACCATTTTCGGGCATGTGACATTTTTTGATTGCTTTCTATTCTGATTTTTTGGAGGCAGCATGAACAAAAAACAGCAATTCAGAAATTGTTTTTTTTTTTATTCCGTTCCATGTGTGGTAAAATTGATAAGTCAGCTTTATTCTTCAGGTCAGTATTTTTATTACATTTGTCTTTTTAGTTTTATTCCATTTTTTGTTCGGTGGTATCATGATAAAGCATCATTCTTTGGTTGGTTTTCTATTTATTTATTTTTTTACGCTGTTCACTGAAGGGGTTAACTAGTGGGACGTTTGTATAGGTCGGGTTGTTCCGGACGTGGCGATACCAAATATGTGTACTTTTCTGGTTTATTTTTTCCAGAAAAATATTTATTTATGGGAACAACGTATTTTTATTTTTTTTTATTATTTTGTGATTTTTTTTAAAGATTTTTTACAATTGTTTTTCACTTTTTCTTACTTTTATACTATGTCCCACTATGGAACATTTTTTCAGCCTGATCGCTTATAAAGCATAGGGATGCAGCAGCATTCCTATGCCTTATAAACTATCAGTGCTGCACTGACACACAAAGTTGCTAGATCATGCACTGTGCATGATCTAGCAAATGTGCTAGCTCTGGTGACCCGGATGTCGGCTGACCATGGCAACGATCGGAGCCCCGCGATGACGTTGCGGGGTCTCCAATCCAAGGGCAGAGGGGCTTTCTTCCCTCTGCCTGCATGCTGAATACTTCGATCGCAGCATTTAGTGGGTTACAGTGCCGGGGGTGGTGTGGGCACCGCTCCTGGCACTGTGTCCTGGGTGTCAGCTGTCAGAATCAGCTGACACCCAGTGGCGATCACCCATGCACAGCCCTCTGCGCGGGCAATCGCCATGACATATATAATGCATTGGTCATGAATTCCTTCTTGACAATGATGTATATAAGATAAGATAAGATAAGATAAGATAAGATATACTTTATTTATCCCGGAGGAAATTGCGGTATCACAGCAGCAGAACACAGATCTCGAACATGACACATAACATTTGGAATGCTTTAGACATTGCTTTTCAGACATTTGTTAAACACCCCCATAGCTGTTGGAACAAACGATCTCCTGTATTTTTCCTTTTTACACCTTAGTTGTATTAGGCGATTGCTGAATGTGCTCTTCTGTTTCGCAAACAGTTCATAAAGCGGGTGTGTGTTGTTGCCCATTATAGCTCTGCACTTCTTCTTAATCCTATCCTCTACCACCTCTTCAAAAGTCCCAAGCTGTAGGCCCACCGTCGCGCTAGCCTTCTTTATAAGTTTGTTGAGCTTGTTGGCGTCAGCAACACGCACACTGTTACCCCAGCAAATTATTGCCGCAAAGGTGGCACTAGCCACAATGGATTGGTAGAACACCTCAAGCATTTTGCCACACACATTAAAAGACCTTAACTTCCTTAGGAAGTACAATCTACTCATCCCCTTCTTGTAGACCTTCTCCATGTGGCACTTCCAGTCTAGCTTGCTATCCAGGTAAACCCCCAAATATTTGAAACTGTCCACCATCTCCACATCCTGACCGTCAATGGTAACAGGTAGGCATACCTTCTTGCACCTTCCATAGCTCATCACCAACTCCCTGGTTTTCTTAACATTTAGTTCTAGATGGTTAGCCTGGCACCATACTACAAAGTCCGCAACTACCCTTCTATATTCCTCTTCATCCTGGTCCTTCCCAATACCGCCAACTATCACAGAGTCATCCGAGTACTTCTGGAGGTGACAACGGTCTGATTTATACTGAAAGTCAGCTGTGTACAATGTAAAGAGGAATGGCGACAGCACTGTTCCCTGCGGGGCTCCGACACTGCTCAGTACACTATCTGATGTAGCCGTCCCCCACCTAACAAACTGTGGCCTATCCGACAGGTAGTCAATTATCCAATTCACAAGTCCCTCATCCACCGCCATTTTAATCAACTTTCCACACAGTAAGAGTGGCTGTAATGTGTTGAACGCACTAGAGAAATCAAAGAACAAAGCACGCACTGTGGTTCCATCATTGTCCAAAAAGGAATGTACTGTTTGTAGCAGAGACGCTACAGCATCGTCCACCCCCAGTCCCTGCCGGTACGCAAACTGAAGAGCATCAGTATACGCCATCACCCTCGGACACAAGTGAGCAAGTACTATTCTCTCCAAGGACTTCATCGCATGCGATGTTAAGGCCACCGGTCTATAGTCCCCCGGGGAAGCCGGGAAGGTAGTCTTGGGAACCGGCACCAGGCAGGAAGTCTTCCATAGCACTGGTACTCTCTTTGATTGTAAGCTCTGGTTAAAGAGATGCTGGAAGACAGTACACAACTCATTTGCACACACTCTGAGGACACGTGGACTGAGACCGTCAGGCCCTGCTGCTTTGCCAATGGCCAGCTTACTAAACTGGTCCCTCACGTCATTTTTGGAGACCGAGAAATGATCTATTTCACCCCCTGTTAATTTAGCTAGTTGTTCCCCGGCCTCCTCCCCCTTCCCTGCTGCTACCGCACCTTTATTGCTGAATCTATTGAAGAACTCATTCATTTCATTAGCCATTCTAAGTCCACCACCCCCCTGCTCCGACCTTGCCTTAAACCCAGTCACTAGCTTCATTCCAGCCCACACCTCTCTGGAGCTTTTTTGTGCAAATTGATTTTCTAATTTAACTCTGAATGCCTCACGGGCAATCTTAATTTTCCCCTTTAGGTCTCGCTGTATAATTTTCAATGCCTCCTTGTCCTTCCTTTTAAAAGCCAGTTTTTTCATGTTTAGTAAATGTTTCAACTCTTTTGTAATCCATGGCTTATTGTTTGCATAACACCGAATCTCTTGAACAGGTACTACTATGTCCATACAGAAGTTGATGTAATCAGTAACTCTGCCAGTAATCTCATTAACATCACAATTCTCTTTCATGGTACACAACACCTCCCAGTCTGTACAATCAAAGCAGTCTTGTAACGCCTCCTCTGCTGCTGGACACCACTTCCTTATCTTTTTAATTGTCACTTGTTGTTTGCGGACGTCTGGTTGGTAAGCAGGAGACAATAGTATGAGGTTGTGGTCAGATTTCCCCAGGGGGGGTAATGCAGCCGATGAATAAGCATTCTTAACATTAGCAAAGAGGAGATCCAGTGTGTTGTTGTCCCGTGTAGGACATTTGACATATTGATAGAACTTTGGTATTGCAGATGAGATCTTTACTCGATTGAAATCCCCAGAAATTACAGTTAGAGAGTTTGGGTGTTTAGTCTGAAGCCGGGCCATCACCCCTGACAACACATCCCCAGCAGCCTCTGGGTTCGCAGATGGTGGTATATACATCACAACTACAATAACAAGAGTGAATTCTCTAGGCAGATAGTAAGGCCTGAGGCCCACTGCTAACAGTTCAATATTTGGACAGCAATGTTTCTCCTTAACAGTTACATGCCCCTGATTGCACCATCTGTTGTTAATGTAGAGTATCATTCCTCCACCTTTTTTCTTGCCGCATCTAACTCTCTCTCTATCAGCCCGAACCATTTGAAACCCTGGTACCGAGACACATGAATCTGGGACCTCCTCATGCAGCCAGGTTTCTGTAAAGCACATGAGACTGCATTCCCTAAACTCCTTCTGGGTCTTACTCAGAGCCAGCAGTTCATCCGACTTATTTCCCAGCGATCGTACGTTACCCATGATAATGGATGGGACCACTGGTTTAAACCTTCTCCTCCAGGACTTGATCTTCTTGCCTGCTCTGCAGCCTCTGAAAGGTCTCCTTATTTCCCGTGGAACATTCAGTATTGCCACTGCTGGAGAAGACTTTATCCTGCGCAGTTCCAGAAGACGATCCCTAGAATACACTGCTCGTTTAGCAACAGACCTAGGGTCCACCATCCCGTCATTGTTTCCACCCGTCACACCAGTCCTCTCCATGGCAGATCGTATGCAGTGACCTCCACCGCTCACATATGGCTGTATCCCTGTCACAGGCTGTGGGTAGCAGCATGCATCCTTCAGTAGCATTAGCTGAGATGGTCCGTATTGCGTGCCCCAGAGTGTCTGTACCTGCAGGAGACTTGTAAGTGGTGGAAGAAGATCCAGGTGCAGATCTCGTGCTGTGTGCCCAGCAGCAGTTGATAGTGTGGGAAGTGTTGTATCTTCCATCCCCAATAGACGAGTATACAGGAACGTTGCAATCCAGAGAAGGTAATAAAATAATAAAATAAAATAACTAACAAAACTGTAACTGAAATAAAGTAGAAGCTTCTGCTGCTGCAATGGGCTGCCAGTAGTCCGGCGCCGTATATACCAGAGTATATACAGTCATATGAAATATATACAGTCATATGAAAAAGTTTGGGCACCCCTATTAATCTTAAGCTTAATGTTTTATAAAAATTGGTGTTTTTGCAACAGCTATTTCAGTTTGATTTATGTAATAACTGTTGGACACAGTAATGTTTCTGCCTTGAAATGAGGTTTATTGTACTAACAGAAAATGTGCAATCTGCATTCAAACAAAATTTGACAGGTGCATAAGTATGGGCACCTCACCAGAAAAGTGACATTAATATTTAGTAGATCCTCCTTTTGCAAAAATAACAGCCTCTAGTCGCTTCCTGTAGCTTTTAATGAGTTCCTGGATCCTGGATGAAGGTATTTTTGACCATTCCTCTTTACAAAACAATTCCAGTTCAGTTAAGTTTGATGGTCGCCGAGCATGGACAGCCCTCTTCAAATGATCCCACAGATGTTCAATGATATTCAGGTCTGGGGACTGGGATGGCCATTCCAGAACATTGTAATTGTTCCTCTGCATGAATGCCTGAGTAGATTTAGAGCTGTGTTTTGGATCATTGTCTTGCTGAAAGATCCATCCCCTGCGTAACTTCAACTTTATCACTGATTCTTGAACATTATTGTCAAGAATCTGATGATACTGAGTGGAATCCATGCGTCCCTCAACTTTAACAAGATTCCCGGTGCCGGCATTGGCCACACAGCCCCAAAGCATGATGGAACCTCCACCAAATTTTGCTGTGGGTAGCAAGTGTTTTTCTTGGAATGCTGTGTTTTTTTGCCGCCATGCATAACGCCTTTTTGTATGACCAAACAACTCAATCTTGGTTTCATCAGTCCACAGGACCTTCTTCCATAAAGAAATTGGCTTCTCCAAATGTGCTTTTGCATACCTCAGCCGACTCTGTTTGTGGCGTGCTTGCAGATACGGCTTCTTTCGCATCACTCTCCCATACAGCTTCTCCTTGTGCAAAGTGCGTTGTATAGTTGACCGATGCACAGTGACACCATCTGCAGCAAGTTGATGCTGCAGCTCTCTGGAGGTGGTCTGAGGATTGTCCTTGACTGATCTCATCATTCTTCTTCTCTGCCTTTCTGATGTTTTTCTTGGCCTGCCACTTCTGGCCTTAACAAGAACTGTCCCTGTGTTCTTCCATTTCCTTACTATGTTCCTCACAGTGGAAACTGACAGGTTAAATCTCTGAGACAGCTTTTTGTATCCTTCCCCTGAACAACTATGTTGAATAATCTTTGTTTTCAGATCATTTGACAGTTGTTTTGAGGAGCCCATGATGCCACTCTTCAGAGGAGATTCAAACAGGAGAACAACTTGCAAGTGGCCACTTTAAGTAGCTTTTCTCATGATTGCATACACCTGGCTATGAAGTTCAAAGCTCAATGAGGTTACAAAACCAAAAAAAGGCTTTTAGTAAGTCAGTAAAAAGTAGGTAGGAGTATTTAAAACAAGAAAATGATAAGGGTGCCCATACTTATGCAACTGTCAAATTTTGTTTGAATGCAGATTGCACATTTTCTGTTAGTACAATAAACCTCATTTCAAGGCAGAAACATTACTGTGTCCAACAGTTATTACATATATCAAACTGAAATAGCTGTTGCAAAAACACCAATTGTTATAAAACATTAAGCTTAAGATTAATAGGGGTGCCCAAACTTTTTCATATGACTGTATATACTGAAAATGTCGGGAAAGGGTTAAGTTCCAACAGCCTCTGGAAGTGACATTAGAACAGGAACTATGAAATGGTCAAGAAGCTTTACAAAAGATGATCACTGTATGCAATGCCAAAGGTTGACTGAAGTTGAGAAATGCATAAAGCAAGTTTTATTATTTGTACCAATGAAGAGTAATACTACTATAGTGTCATAGAAATATTAAGAATTTCTCCCAAAACCGCTCTTCCCCCATCCCTTATCGACCATCTGTCAGAGTAGAAAAGCTGGCAATCTAAAGGAGCTGTCTATGCAAATTATCACACACAGGAGAAGTGGCTAATAGGCAAATGCTAGTACAAAGGGAGCTACTAACCCAATTAAGATACGAGTGTATTTTCTAGTGATGCCAGCCTGTGACAAATATACACCTAGGTGAGAAGGATGCAGTCCCTGGCTTCAAAAGAATTCTCTCTCACCCCCAGGGCATTCCCCCTTTTGCTCAATAGAAATCTACAGTCTCGCCAGCACGGACCCGAAATATGGAATATCGTAAGTTCTATACTTCCGATAATAATATCATATTTTTATAGTTTTCCGTAGCTGTGGGCCCCTCTGGTGAGCTGTGGCGCAAAAGTATCAGAATAACGGACCGCAGCTATGCCATGTGTAGTCTCTAGGGAAAGGTAAATTCGTAATAAAGAATATGGCGTCACTTGCAAGCTTCTGCAATCAACCAGCAATAAGTTATTGCAGAAGTTAGATATTTTAATAAAAATATGAAGGCTGGAGCCCAGCTCTGGTGATGTCATCACAGGGGATGGGTGGGCAGGTCCCCCCTGCGACATAAAAGACCCAGCCGAGGATGGGTCAGTACTCATGCCGGGAGTATATATTTCATATAGCACGGGTGACGTTCGATAACGGTCAGCTGGAGCGCCTCCCCTCCAGCTAAAAGGAATCGTCTCTGCGATCGGTATAGTAAGTTCTTCTTTAATCCCATTTTATTTGTGTAACTATATTCTGTATTGTAATGTATCCCTTTGTAAAAACTTTTGTATATTCTTCATAAACACTGCCTCTCTTTTGGATTAAATATAAAAATTAAAAGTCCTGTTTCCTTTGTCCTGTAATCGTTCCTCCCCCGAAGCCATATACGCTACCAGAAAAAGCAGGCGTCCGATCAGACCTGTATTATATTTTAAAATTGATCGGTGGTGGCAGCGAATAATATTAATTGGGCTATCGTGAACCTGGCAGTGACCGTACGGGGGCGTATACACATATTCTATGCGTTGGAATCCGGAGGTGTGTACGCCATATGCTCACTGGTCGCTTGCCGATAGCTACGCAGTGCGTAGTTGGGATCATGTGCGTGCGAATCCCTGACGTTCCTGACAAATCTTGACAGTGACGGCAGCGATGGAATATTGTGTGATCTCCCCGGTGTCGTCCTCCTGTGAATCCCTGACATATAGCATGCAAACATTTTAGATAATCCCTTCCAACTCCGTGGCAAAGGTTACTTACTTGTTCCATTTTATGCATAAAGTGTGGTATACATACAGTAGTGTTCAAAATAATAGCAGTGTGTTGAAAAACATGTTAAGCACAAAATCTTTGTACTTGTTTTTATTTCCATGCATTGGGAACATTGCACACTGTTTTCTAATTCAAAACATGATGGTAAATGTATATAATTTTTAACTAATTTACAGAAAATACCAAAAAATTAACATTGGGCTGTTTAAAAAAATAGCTGTGTCTGTATTTGTCTTTATAAACTCACAATATGCACTATTTTTTGAGGATTTAGCATTCCTGTGAATCACTAACTTAATATTTAGTTGTATAACCCCATTTTTTTTAAACTGCTTCACATCTATGTTGCATAGAGTCAACCAACTTCTGGCACTTGTCAACTGTTATTCCAGCCCAGGATGCTTTGACTATATCCCACAATTTTCTGGCATTTGTTGGCTTTGCTCAGAAACTGCATTTTTTATGTCACCCCACAAGTGTTCTATGGGATTAAGGTCCGGGGATTGAGCTGGTCACTCTATAACCTCAATTTTATTGGACCAGAACCAAGATTTTGCTTGTTTACTGGTGTTGTCTTATTGAAACACCCATTTCAAGGGCATATCCTCTTCAGCGTAAGGCAACATGACCTCTTCAAGTATTTTAATATATGCAAACTGCTTCATGTCCATAATCCCTGGTATGAGGTAAATAGGTCCGGCACCATAGTAAGAGAAACATGCCCATATCATGATACTTGCACCACCATGCTTCACTGTCAGACTGTACTGTGGCTTGAATGCAGAGTTTGGGGGTTGTCTGACGAACTGTATGCGGCCCTTTGCCACAAAAAGAACAATTTTACTTTGATCATCCTGGAGCTGATCATTGGCTGAGCATTTGCCATTCTGGCTATTCTTCGATCCATTCGAATGGTAGTCTTCTTTCACATCTCTCTGGTTTTTCTTTTCATTTTAAAGCATTGGAGATCATTTTAGCTGAACAGCCTATCATTGTCTGCACTTCTTTATAAGTTTTACCCTCTCCAATCAACTTTTTAATCAAAGTACGCTGTTCTTCTGAACAATGTCACGAACAACCACAAATTTCTCAGGCTTTCAAGGAGAAATGCATGTACAACATGTGTTGACTTCACCCTTAAATAAGGGCCACCTGATTCACACCTGTTTCTTCACAGAATGATTGACCTCACTAATTGAACTCCACACTGCTATTATTTTGAACACACCCCCTTTCAATTAATTATTCATATACACAGACTCAAAAACATGCAGATCATGAATGCGGAGTCTGTTGGTTTTCTTAGAATCTACTGCACCAACTGGTAAATTGTTTGATATGTGGTAATAGAATTTATACCAAAAACAGTGATTAATCTGGTTAGTCATATTGGACTGCTATTACTTTGAACACTACTGTAAAGGCATAGTACAGTGAGATGGGTGTGGAGGAGCTTAAGTGGAGCTACACAGAGATCCAACCTCAACCCCATTAAATATCTTGCAAATGAAATTAAACACTGTTTGTGAGTCAGACCTTCTCATCCAACATTAATGCCTGACCCACAAATGTTCATTTGACTGAATGAGCACAAATTCCAAATTCCCACAAACACACAGCAAAATCTTATGCAAAGTCTTACGAAAAGAGTACATGCTGTAACCGTTATAACTTAACGTAACTCCTGCAACAGATAGAAGCATCTGTTAGCAGGAGGTTTCAACTTTGGAAACTGCAGCTGATCATGTGACTGGTCCTCTTTGAAAGAACGATTTATCCATGTTGGAAGAATCAAAATAAGTGACTTTATTTAGCATCATATTAATGTAAAGTATGCACAAAAGATTACAGAAACTTTTTGGGCTCCGTTGGGAAAGTCTACTGAGGACAACCAAATAAAACTATGTCTATGCTCAATTTTTAAATAACACATTATGATACCATTGCCTGCATACTCACTGCTCCGGCTCCGCGGTGGTCCCCTTCTGCTGGCATGCCTCCTGCTTGTTCATGCCACACTTACTGGCAGCTCGCCTAGTGTGCGCGTGGGTCTGCTTCCCGATTCTTAAAGGGGCAGCACGTGCACATAGTAAAATTCCCCCAGTGAATTTCTGGAAAGCATTTAGAATAATGAGCTCACCTGCTGGATGGCTCTCAACCTATTGCTGAGAGTCACCCTATGTAAAAGACTCCCTTTCCCTTAGGGAGTCGCTGAAGCAACAGCTTTCATTAGTATGTAGTCTCCCCTACTAGTGAGTTGTTAGTCCTCTGGTTCTCGTGTGGCTAGAATCCTGATTCTGTACCAGAATCCCTGGTCCGTGTGCGGCCAGTTTCCTGAACATTGTCCCCTGGTCTGTGATCGGCCATTCTTGTTTCCAAAGTCCCTAGTCCCGGTGTGGCCAGCTCCGTGAACATTGTCCCCTGGTCCAGGTGTTGTCATTTCCCTGAACATTATCCCTTGGTCCTGGTGTGGCCAGTCCTCTGAGCATTATCCCCTGGTCCTGGTGTGGTCATTTCCCTGAACATTCTCCCCAGGTCCCGATGCGGCCAGTGTCTGAACATTTCCCTATCCGAGTATCCGGACTGCTACAACCTATCTCAGAAGTATCCGCCTGAATCTCTGTGTCAGTAACCGTTCTGCAGTAAACCTGAACTTATCCTATTAGTCTGAACAGAGGTCTAGTCTGTCTCAGCTACCTGACCCCTGGGGTCAGCTACTGAAGTACCGGCATTTGCCTTGGAGTGGTACCTGGCGGCTACCTGCAGCCCAGCCTGTCTCCACTATCTGGAGCTGCAGTGAACACCTGGTAGCCGCTTAGCCCCTACCTAGGCAGACCCATCCCTGTGGCACAGTGGGTCCACTAATCCACTTGCGCCACAGGGTGGCGTAACACACGTCTTCATTTTAGCATGAAAGGGTAAAAATTAGTGAGTGTCCTTTTTGTTATTTGTCTATGCATTGTACAACAGTAATAGTTGCCTTGTAACTAAAGACATAGAAGAAGTCAAGCAACACGATTTGTAAAAATTAAAAGGACATTTTTATTGAAGAAGATCATATTCAAGTAATTGCTGTAAAGCTTCACTTCACTATGTCTTTTATGTAGACAGGCTGCACTGCTGCTCCACCTGGGACATAACAGTCAGGAAACAGATATATATACCGCATTGGGACCATATAACAATGAAATGACAAAAAAAATCTTAATAGAGCCTTGTATTCTCATAATAATGATGGCCCATTCATAAGTCATGAATGTTTTATCTTATTAGTACAATGAAGTGGCGAGCTGCACGGCACAAGCACTATGACATGAGCAGCATTACTAGACACAGCTGTAGGCACAGAAGAGTCACTGTGCCTATCTATACAATGGAGGAGACTTCACTGTTCTGATAAGTGGGGAATCCAGATGTTTGATCACCACTTATAAAACACTTGGGGCCTATCTAAAGTTCTTATCAATCAATGCTTTAGTGCCAGAAAAAGCCATTAATGTTGAAAAAACATAAAAAACAACAACACTGGCAATACAAGTGGAATTAACCACTGCTAGTGCTAGATGGTAAAGATGGAAATGAAATAATTATTTTAGAAACACAATTGAATATGATACATTTAACCCCTTCACGACCTTGGACCTAGGTACGTCCAAGGTTGTGTCCCTACCTTTGAGGCAGGATCCGGCGCTGAGTCCGCATCTTTCCCTGCACATGACAGCTGGTGCCTCTAACAACCGTGGTTGGGTTCGAGATCCACCCGTGCTGTTAACCAGTTAAATGCTGATGTCAATCACTGACAGCAGCATTTAATGCGCACTGGCCGGAAGTGCGCCACAAGTCCCACCCAACGGTGCCCCTGTCATGTGATCGCGGGGCGCCGATGGGTTGTCATGACAGCCGGGGGTCTACACAAGACCCTCGTGCGCTGTCATTGTGAATCTACTTTGAATGCTGGCCGATGATCACAGCTCCAAGTCTCCTAAGGGGACTGTTGAAGCCAGTAAAAAGCAAAAAAAAAAAAAAAAAGTTTTAAAAAATAACAAAAAAAACACAAAATTTCAAATCACCCATTGCCCCATTGAAAAGGAAACAATAAAAAAATACCCATATTTGGAATGCCGAGTTCATAAATGTCCGATCTATCAAAATATAAATTAAATGAATCACATCGGTAAACGGCGTAACGAAAAAAAAAATTTAAACGCCAGAATTAAGTTTTTTGGCCACCACAACATTGCAATAAAATGCAATAACAGGTGATCCAAACATCATATCTACCCCAAAATAGTGTCAATAAAAAAGTTAGCTAAGGGCGCAAAAATAAGTCCTCACCCAGCCCCAGATCCTGAAAAATGGAGAAGCTACGGGTCTCGAAAAATGGCGACATAAGCTAATTTTTTTTCATACAAATTTGGGATTTTTTTTCACCATTTAAACTAAAACCTACACATGTTTGGTATCAGCGTACTCATACTGACCTGGGGAATCATATCACAAGGTCAGTTTCGAATTTAGTAAACATGGTAAATAAAAAAACAAAAAAAACTTTGTGGAATTGCATTTTTTTTTGCAATTACACCGCACTAGGATTTTTTTTCTCATTTTCCAGTACACTATATGGCAGAATGAATGGTGTCATTCAAAAGTACAACTCGTCCCGCAAAAAACAAGCCCTAATACGGCTATATTGACGGAAAAATAAAAAACAATTATGGCTCTGGGAAGAAGGGGAGCAGAAAATGAAAGCGGAAAATTGCAAAGTTGTTAAGGGGTTAAAAGCTTTAGATGCAAGAAATGATGCTCCTAAGATGTAACCCTGTTGAATTTCGCAAAGGTTTCTAGTTGATAAAATATAACCACCTTCACTAACACTTTGATGAAGAGATTCACCATTGAGTTGCCTATCGTCTATGTTGGTCGTGATGTGGGGTGTCTGCAGGCTACTTCAGCTGTCAGGACCACTGACACAGTATTTTTGCCAAAAGGCTTTGTTTAGTCCAGTGTAATAAGTACCACTTCTTATAGGCAGAACACCATATAACTTTTACAGTTCCGAGGACGACGTTTACACTAGTGTAAGCACAAGGAATGGAGAATGTGAAGGGCAGAAAGGAAAAAACACTCTCCAGAGAAGTGACCAGGTCATTAGTCATTGGTCTATGCTCTCATCAGTAAGATACACTTGTTCATCTTGCAGGTAAAACATTCCCAGTGATGGTGACAGCGACTTTTCTAGTTATAATGTAGAGTAGTGATTAAAAAAAATTCCGCTAGAGTGATGTATCCTCCATTTCTGAATCTCATGATTATTTACTAAGCACACTTTCTGCCACGTTCTCTATGCAGCTTTATTCACTGTCCGGTGTAATGCATATTTATTACATGTAACATTATTACAAATATAATAGTTCATCATGATTCACAATGCGATTTTTCCATTTCATACAGATAACTTAGGATCTTCCATAATTCTGTAGTATAACTAATGTGTACCTTTTGTAAATGCTCACAAAGTATAAGCAAACTGCATTAGACAATTGTGTTTTTTTTCTCATTACAAGATGTTCTGACTTGTCAAATTTCTCATAGTCCAAGAGCATGATCACAGAAGAATCTAGAAGATTGCGATGACCCCATAGGCACAGCCATCGCTTCAATGAATTCCTCCCACTGGTTTAGTGGAGACATGACTGCACACACAGCGTCACTGCTCTGAACTGTTCATTTTAGATATCAATGAAGGTTCTTGCTCCACCAATGTGACAGAACCCTTATGGCATATCTGATACACATCAGAAATTGCAATAATGGGAATAAACCCTTTTCTGGGACTATGACCCAATTCTATGTTAGTATTTTGGGTCTAAGATGGAATATGTATACTTTTTAATAGCAATTTCGCCAGAATTCTGGAATAAATAACTTTGAAAAGTGGCAATATTTTTGCACAACTTGTAGTTGCAGAAAAATATTGTGACTTTTGGGTTTTTGGTTGGAGGAAGATAGGAGCAACAATGATTTAGGAACGACATATTCGCTGAATAAAAAAAAATCCCAAAAATTATCTTGTAGCTGTATCCAGAAGCATGATATTGTGAATGAAAATAATATATAAAAAAGTAGATGGCACAGGTGGAACTGGACTGGACCAATAGTCAGTCTTCAGGATGTGGAACGGTCATATTTGCGGGGATGGTACAGTTAGTAGACCTGTTGGCTTCATCTTGTTCATTCCACCATCCAAGATACAAACACGTGGGTATCCTAACTTCACCAGATGTGCTGCAAACTAAGAGAGAAAACATTAGTGCAATTATCCAGAGCCAACATTGTGCCGGCCTTACTTTTTTTGTAGAAAGGACTGGAGATAACAATAAAAGAATGTATACATTAGTGCACATGTACAGTAGACGTATGTTGACAAAACTACATATCGAATACAACGTAGTCTCTTTGAAACGACCACCCCAAATTGCAGTGAAAACGACTGGTCTAATTATATTAGTGCTCTTCATCTTGTTGATCTTTTGAAGAAGTTTCTTTTATATACAGTATTCCTTGAGGCAGAAACCCATACTCTTTGCTCTCAGTGGCACAATGCTCAGAGGAACAACACAATGCATAAACCACCATGAGTAACATCTTCTCCATAGCATGCAAGTTGTACTTTGGGGCCACCTAGGGCATTGCATTCTGAAGATGCACCTCCTGCTCATGTGCCAATTTCAGACACACATTTATTTCTTGACTACTATACCATAATTTTTATTTAACCTCGTATATATGGTAATTACCTATGTTTATGTCTCGGTATTCACACAAAGCCCAACAAAGGGTGTCAACCAGAAACGTTGCTGTAATTCTGTCTATATTACTTACCTTGATACTGTATGTTGTGCACTTACTTGGACCTGGTTGAACAACCATGCTAATAAAAATTCTTGTAAGGCATAACCAACACCTCCTGAAGTGCTGTTCCAGTAACGTTTTGTATATCAGTGTAACAGGATAAGCTAGGTGGCCATCTCCCTCTGACCGTGCACTCATTCAAATCAGCTTGTACACATAAGAGATGTGCTGCCTCACCATCACTTCTAACCCCTCAAGTGTCTTCTCTAAGGTGTCCTTCCATGCTTGTTATAGTAGCCATTTTTTATAATTCTCCATTTTTATAATTCTCCATTACTAGAACGTGGCCTCTGTGCAAGGATTTTCTCTTAATCAAGGCCACCATATACCATTTAAGTCAGGCGAACCCACTGATTTACAAGGGAACGTCAAACCATTTGAGGGTTTCCTGGCTCTCCTGAGACAGATGATGTTGGGAGAGAGAAGGATTGGGCAGTTTGACTTTTAAAAACATCTTCCTAAGGTATATAAGGTATCTTAACGCTATAATAAACCATTTACTCTCATGCTTTTCCTACTCTCTCGTCACTTTTTTCCCCTATAGTTCCTTTACCAATGTAGAATTTTTTTCCTCACTTTATAATAACACAGTATTGTTTGTAACATGCCTAAGACTTGAGACATGTTGTATAATCATTCACTCAGTAACTCAGCCATTGCTTTACAGACTTCTTTATTTAGTGATACAATGTTGGACTTTTGGGCTAATGGCATAAAGAAAGAAAATTCCAGGACTGTGGCACATACTCGCAGGGTGGGCTCAATACGAGATTTTACAAAGTGTGGAGTGTGAAGAATCTGACAGCTGCCCAAGTCAAGTTCACTTGTCAAGCCTATATCCTATGTCACTTTTTACTGGCCAACCTATTCCCATTATTTTTAAGCTGTCTGCACATTCCATAGGTATTTACGATGAACATTATAATCACTGTATACTATAGCAATTACATAGCAGACACCAGATATACTGAACATAAATTCTACAACCAGAATGGGTTTATGATGGCTGCTAGCATTCAAAAGACACAGTAGGAGAGAGAAATATATTTTCTATATGTAGGCCTAGTGGGATGTATCAATTCATGGCTATTTTCAGTTGGTAATTTTTAGAAACTTTTACATTTCAAACGGATTAATTCAAAATATAAAATACATTTTATATACTCTCTAATAGAATAATAGGTTAGTAGAAGAAGACCTATGTTCAGGAGCCAAAGATGAGAGTACTTTCAAAGAGTTTGTCATGTCCTGCGGAAAATCTGAAAATTTACTGCCAGGCAGATGACTCTTCAGATAAGTAGGAATTGTCCAAAGTTGGAACCGTTATGGTGATTTGATAGGGTGAACAAAGAGACACTTAAATATTTTTTTATGAAATAGACAGAAGTGTAAAAGTTATTGAGAGGTGGAAGAGGGGGAGGGGTGGGGGGCTGACCTAAAACATCATAATTGCATAGAAAGTTAAAAAAACAACAATAGTCATTTGTCTTCAGTAGTTCTAGCCTACTTCTGTTCTTATTCTACTTATATAGCCACCCAAGTTAGATTAATTAAATAGTCCTAAAAAAGAACAACTTTGATACAAAAGAATCCCGCCAGCTTTGTGGGGGAGGGCTGGGAGCGTTCATTGTGTACTGGGTGAAAGGATTGCATGGGAAAACAGGAATCAATGCTAAATAAACTTCTCATTAAAGGCAACTAAATTTCATTGTGAACAGTACGTGAGGCTGGCTATACAGAAGCCAATGTAACACTTAATACACATCTAAATGTCTTGATGGAAAAATCAGCAGTGGGCCCGCAAAACATTCCTGCCTCTGTTATCCTGGCATTAGCAGAAAGGAGCACCTAGTTAGTACTTTGCTGAATGGCCTAATTTATTTTAGACAGGATAATTGGCAGATCAAAGCAGCCCTGACTATAATGGGTGACAGCTTGTAAGAAAACCACTTTTAAAGCGATTGTTCCCCTTTATGAGTGATAGATGAGAGCAGGTGTAAATGGGTACTTCTCTTTTGTGGGTAGTGTCCAGGGAAAGGAAGAACAGCCATGGGGTATAATAGATTACCTTTTACCCAAATTATTCCTGCTTGAAGAAAAATTAATTTAGTTATTGGGTATGTATTTTAGAATTGAAGAAAATTAACTATTTAA
The DNA here is from genome assembly GCF_046119375.1 of Phyllobates terribilis. Lineage (NCBI taxonomy): Eukaryota > Metazoa > Chordata > Amphibia > Anura > Dendrobatidae > Phyllobates > Phyllobates terribilis. The sequence goes on from NW_027362761.1 coordinate 876,780,212, forward strand.
AATATAACCTGAAGTTCCTGAATCACGGGCAGCATGAATCAGAAGCTGGCTGCGTGATTACAGCCAGGCATGTCTTACACTGACATGCTGTGGCACTTCAGAGAAAACATGGTTTGAATACTCCGATGATGTCCCTGGCCGTCTTCTCTCCATCCTGTTCCAGTTAATTGACAGGTCTGTACCATATGTATGCATAAGGAGGGACCTGTCAATCAACTGGATCATGGTAGGGAAGAGCCAGATGGGGACATTATCAGACTAGTCATGTCTCTCTCTATAGTCCTATATGTTTTCAAACTATGTTTTCTCTGAAAGGCGCAGAGCGTCAGTGTAAAACATACCTGGCTGCAATTGCTCAGACTCATCTAATGACAGGTTCCCTTTAATGTTTTTTGTGTAAAGAAAAATATACTCACATGATATCATGTCACTATGGAAGCAATGTTAAAGGGGTTTTCCAGCACTTTTATATTGATGACCTATCCTATCAATAAAAGATCAGCAGGGTTCTGACATCCCCAACAATAAGCCGTTATCATTAGTGTTGAGCCACCCCTGTAGTGTTCGAGTTCGGTTCGGTTCGTCGAACACCCGTGTGTTCGCCGAACTGTTCGTCGAACACCTTCGAACACCGTTAAAACCAATGGCAGGCAAACAAAAACACATAGAAACACATAGAAAACACCTTCAAAGGTGTCCAAAAGCTGACAAACTGCTCAGAAGACACAACTAACACATGGAAAAGTGACAAGTACATATAGTCATGCGAAAAGAAAAGAGGTGGAGGAGTAAAAGGAGGGGGAGACACAGATATAGGCATGTCATGCCCTTCTAAAATCCAAAAAGTGAGAAGCCGAGACGGCCAGTCCGCTCCTGCCCGTGCCACCTCCGTGTCGCCGGGTTTGTGCCAGAGCCGCGGTGAACCCTGACGGCCAGCCCCCCTCTCCCAATACTGGTGCCTGTCCGCTGGTGGGTCGAGAGAGCCCCCCTGTGGTGGAGGCAGCTCTAAGCTTTTTAATTTAAATTGTCCCTCTAATTTGAATGAATACACTTTAAATCCATTTACAAGGATCTATTGGAGGGCAAGTCTCATGCCAGCAGCCGCGTAATTCCAGCTCCAGTAGCGTCCACTAAAGCTGCTGCAGTTAAAAAGCTTTTATAAGGATCGAGCTCGGCTGTCCACCGCAAGGCATCCTAGTGCCAGTCCCAGCCCCTATGCCTTGGGGTGCCTCCTGATGCTCTTCACTAAGTATCCCGTGGTCCCGAAGCATTTCCTTTGAAAAAATTAAGTGTCCAAACTACAGGTGGTGTAGCTTGCTTAACAGCCGGGATAATCCGCTGACTAGCAGACACTGCTACTAGGCACAAAGTATTTCCTGGGCTAGATGCAGTTAAAAATTTGTAAGTAGATACTCTCGTTGGATGCTGAGAAAGCATTCCATAGAGTCTCCTGGCACGCCATATATGATTCTCTTAAAAAGCTTGGGGTAGGGGTCTAGGGGACCCTTTTATAGCCAAAATCACGGCCCTGTATCACAATACGTCACCTAGGCTGAAGATAAATGGAACTGTAGCACCGAGGGCTCGGTTGCTACAGACGTATTGCACCTCACCCAGAGGTGTGATATCTCACTCTCAGATAAGGATGGAGTGTGGATCAGGACCCGACACCTGCATGCATTACACCACATTGCCGTGGGGCAGGGCGACCAATATGCCCCTGAGATGGGCACGACAGTCCCTGTCCCTGGCTGGAGTGGGGGGAGGGAACACTGAGGAAGGGGAACCCTGCAGTGCAGGAGCAGGGAGGAAGCAGTTCCTGGGTGCATTGAGAAGGGAGTATAAAAGGTGGGCACCATCTTAGTTCAGTGCAGAGAAGTCTGAGCAGAAGTGGCAGGGAGCAGGGGCTCTGCTCCGGAGGCGGGCCTAGTAACAGAGGCCCAGGCCTGCAAGAGGGAGAAGGAAGGAAGAGGAGCGGAGAAGGCTCCAGGAACGAGGAATGAAGGGATCCCAGGGGTGCGGACGGGCGAGTCGCCACCGCACGCCCGAATCCACCTGCGTGGAGGGGTCAGGCCAAAGGGGGAGACCGGTCCCCGAACTAGTGGAGGCAGGAAACGACAATCAGCTAGAAACCGGAGGCTCTGACATTTTATGTGGCGTAGCCCCTTGCTCCACCCGCTAGGAAGGCACCACATAGGGTCAGGGAAACTGGCGCCAAGTTTACCAAGAGGAGGCCCGAGGCAGCCGGACAGAAGTGTTGGTAAGAAAGGCCAGACAAAGGACACACAAAGGGGGTCCTGTGAAGCGCTCCAAAGTTATCTGGGAGTTGTCTGAGCCCCTCACCTGGTGAGCACAGTACGACGTGGGCAGCCGTTACCTGCAGACGTGGTCTGGATAATAAGAACTGTGAGTAAAGGCCCTGAACTGCATCACTGACTCCGTGTCGTTACTGCTGCTGCCCTGCACCATCACCCCCATCCTCCGCATACACTGCCCTGAGGCTATACTCCTCCCGTGGGGAGTTATGCTACGCTCTGCTGCACCCACAACACCAGCCTTAGCGGTCTGCCCTGTAGCGGCGGTTCACTCTGACCGCAATCCACGGGTGGCGTAGTCGGACATTTAAACATCAAAACCACATAAATAGTTCCGCCACTGGTTTGACCGCCCTGAGCCACGGAACCGGATCGCCGCCACGAAGACTACAACCACCAGCATCCACCAAAAAGGGTCCGGCTCCGGGTGTCCCAAGGCCCAGGGGGTGCGTCAGAACATTTTCATCACCTTTCACAATCACCAATGGGACAAGGCAGGGATGTCCTCTGTCCACTCTCTTATACATCCTAGTGACGGAGCACCTGCTCTCATCAATTCGCCATAACCCCAATATTAGGTGGATTGAGGTGGGAGGCACCGAGTACAAGTGCTCTCTATTTGCTGATGATGTCCTAGTATATATCACTCAATCACATATATCCATCCCTGCTGTTATGGCTGAAATAGATCACTTTGTTACATGGTAAAATTTTAAAATCAATGCAGCGAAGTCTGAGGCCCTCGATGTCTCCCTCCCTAAATCCATATAGGATTCCATCCAGTCCAACTTTCCCTTTGCCTGGCCCTCACAGGGTATCAAATACTTAGGAATTCCTATTCATAGAGACCTCTCCCATCTATGTTATCTTAATTTTGGGCCCTTTATTGAACAATTCCATACAGACCACGGTTGGCAAGTTGGAACTGTGAGATTCACTACGTGCACCACTGGTATTTTGTGGAAAAGCACATGTAAGATTCTGCAACAGTCTCTGCTGATACTCCTGCATGCGTGCATCCCTTTCTATGGCAGGAATAATTTCTGCAAATTTACTTTTGTACCGGGGATCTAACAGTGTGGCAACCCAGTAGTCAGGATTATTTCTAATTCTCACAATTCGAGGGTCATGTTGCAGGTAGTGCAGCAAGAAGGCACTCGTGTGTTGCGCATCCAGGAGCACCAAGTCCCTGTTGTGTTGGTGGCGAGGTAACAATCATGCTTCCTTCCTCTGTCCTCTCCCCCCAACCTCGCACAACAGAAATGTGATCAAGGTCTCCCTCATCTGATGAGTCTTCCATCAGTTCGTCCTCCACTTCTTCCTGGGCTCCTGCACCTTCCTCACTAGTTTGGCTGCTACCATGCGCCATGGTAAAATCATCTCCCCCACCCTCACATGCCTGCCGCCCTGGTGCTGCCGACCGTCTGGACCTTGCAGATGTTAGCCCTTCCGCATACAACTCCTCCTCCTCTACTTCCTCCACCTCCTCTTGTGCCACCACCTGACTCCGAATTCTGTTTAACATGTGCTCCAGCATGTAAATCACCGGAATAGTCATGCTGATAATGGCATCGTCAGCACTAAACATCTTCGTCGCCATTTCAAAACTGTGCAGAAGGGTGCATAGGTCCCTGATCTGAGACCACTCCTCCAGCGTGATTTGCCCCACCTCTGAATCTCGTTGGCCCAGGCTATACGTCAGAACGTATTGCACCAGGGCTTGTCGGTGCTGCCACAGTCGCTGCAACATGTGCAGAGTTGAATTCCACCGGGTAGGCACATCGCATTTTAGCCGGTGAAGTGGCAGGCCCAACGACTTCTGTAGAGATGTAAGTCGCTGAGCTGCGGGATGCGAACGGCGGAAGTGAGCACACAGCGACCGTGCCCTCTGCAGAAGGCCATCTAGTCTGGGATAGTGGGCTAAAAATTGCTGGACAACCAGGTTCAACACGTGAGCCATACAAGGCACGTGAGTGACATTGCCCCGGCGAAGGGCCGCACCCAGGTTTGCAGCATTGTCGCACACGGCCTTCCCTGGTTTCAGGTCCAGTGGAGACAACCATTCATGAAATTGGTTCTCCAGAGCTGACCACAACTCCTCAGCTGTGTGACTCACATTTCCCAGACATTTCAATGTAAAAACCGCCTGATGACGTTGAGCCCTACTGCCAGCATAGTAAGGAGGTGTGCAGGATCCCTTCTGCGCAGTTAGAAAGCTTGTGGCATGACCAGACAGGCTTTGGGTGCAGGTGGAAGACCGAGAGGAGGTTGAGGAGGCAGAAGCAGTGGAGGAAAAATGACATAAAGAGGATTGACGCACAACTCGTGGGGACGGCAAGACTTGGACAGCAGCCCCTTGTCCTGCTGTCACCATAGTTACCCAGTGCCCAGTCAGCGACATGTAACGCCCCTGTCCATGCCTACTCGTCCAAGTGTCTGTGGTGAAATGCACCCTGTCACACACAGAGTTTCTCAAAGAAGCGGTCATGTTGTGTGCGACATGCTGGTGGAGCGCAGGCACACCTTTCTTTGAGAAGTAGTGCCGACTGGGCATCTGGTACTGGGGCACTGCGACGGACATAAGGTCTCGAAAATCCTCTGTGTCCACCAGGCGGAAAGGCAGCATTTCTGTAGCCAAGAGCTTGCAGATGGTGAAATTCAACCTCTTAGCTTTCTCATGGCTAGGAGGAAATGGTCTTTTACTTGTCCACATCTGAGGGACCGAGGGCTGGCTATTGTGCTTAGACGGGGTTGATAAGGGTGTCCCCGGCAAACTGCCGGTCTGTGAGGAAGATGCAGGCGGACATGTTAGGTTGCCTTGATCCAAAGGTGGTGCTATCGATGTCGGACAGCGCTCAAGACCAGCTGGTGTTACCACCTCCAAAGAAAATGATGACCTGCCAATCACGCTGGCTGTTGCGGGTAAAGAGGTGGCAGGTCTGCGCCCCAAAACAGGTGTGACTGCTGTCCCCCCAGTCACAGAGGATGAAGAGGCCGCGGATGCACAAGATATGGCAGACGGTGGTTGGCCCGGCCGGCTAGACCGCATTGTAGCACACTGAGCTTCCCACTGCAACTTATGCTTCATGTCCATATGCCGGTTCATGCATGAAGTACTCAAACTATGTATTTTTTGGCCTCTACTTAGCTTTTGCTGACAAATGTTACAGATAACACGAGTTGGGTCATCTTTATCGATCTGAAAAAATGCCCAGGCTATGCAAGGCTTAGCACCCATGCGACCTGAAGAGCCACCACGACTTGTGGTGAGAGGCAGAGTTGTGTTTGAGGATGCAGTTGTTGACGTGCTTCCAGTACTACGTCTCTGTCCAGGAAGGCGCAACCTGACCTCGTCGTCACTAGCATCTTCCTCCACCTCCTCTGCTGACCTCATCTCTTGGCTGACTGTGGGTTGACAGTAAGTGGGATCTCCGACCTCATCATCATCACCCTGTGCGTTATCACACCCGTCGTCCTCAGAGCCAACCTGTTCCTGCCCTGACAAAAAACTAAAGTTGTCGCTCCAATCAGGTATTTGAGTCTTATCATCGTCTTCCTCATTGTCTCCACCAACAGGAGTTACAGTTTGGGAATGAGGGTCTACATTATGGTCAGAACCTTCTGCGTCTGGTCCTGGATCCGACTCATAAAGATTCTGGGCATCAGTGCAGATCATTTCCTCGTCTGGATTCACAGAAGCGCTGGAGTCGACCTCTGATTCCCAGGCTATAGTATGAGTAAACAGCTCTGCAGACTCAACCATCTGTTCTACCTCATACTCAGACGGGCAGCTGGAGATTTGGGAGCTGTGAGGAAGCAAGTGCGATTTGGGTGACACCTTTGAGGACTGGAGTATTTGTGATGTTGAAGTTGATGTGGAGGAGAGCCCACTTAAAGGAGCACTTGATATCCGTTGAAGCACCTGCTGTTTTTGTGCCTCATCTGGAATTTGTAGCGATTGGCGTGGCCGTAAGAAAGGGATCTTATCACATTGTCCGCTAAAAGAAGTAGACATTTTAGTTTGGCTGGAAGATGGTCTTTCTTCTGCACCTACCCCACGGACACAACCTTTTTTCCCCTTCCCAACACGCCTATTCCCCTTTCCACCAGCAGCAGGCCTTTTTCCACTCATTTTGGTGGTTAACTAATTCACAACTCTGGAGTTGTTTGCACAAAAAAACAATGGATGGTAACCGAGCAGAGCTGAGTGGCCAAACTGTGGTATTAGGCCAAAACTATTGGCTGGGTTAGATGCAGAAAAAAATTATTTTTAATTTGCAACCTGATGGAGGTCAGTATAGATGGACTAATAGACCAAGTCCCACACACCGCTAGAAGCCCAAATATTTTTTCAGAGCTAGATGCAGAAATTTTTTTTATTCAATTTGCAACCTGATGGAGGTCAGTATAGATGGACTAATAGACCAAGTCCCACACACTGCTAGAAGCCCAAATAATTTTTCAGAGCTAGATGCAGAAAAAAATTATTTTTAATTTGCAACCTGATGGAGGTCAGTATAGATGGACTAATAGACCAAGTCCCACACACCGCTAGAAGCCCAAATATTTTTTCAGAGCTAGATGCAGAAAAAAATTATTTTTAATTTGCAACCTGATGGAGGTCAGTATAGATGGACTAATAGACCAAGTCCCACACACCGCTAGAAGCCCAAATATTTTTTCAGAGCTAGATGCAGAAAAAAATTATATTCAATTTGCAACCTGCTGGAGGTCAGTATAGAAGGACTAATAGAACAAGTCCCACACACTGCTAGAAGCCCAAATATTTTTTCAGAGCTAAATGAAGAAAAAAATTATTTTTAATTTGCAACCTGATGGAGGTCAGTATAGATGGACTAATAGACCAAGTCCCACACACTGCTAGAAGCCCAAATATTTTTTCAGAGCTAGATGCAGAAAAAAATTATTTTTAATTTGCAACCTGATGGAGGTCAGTATAGATGGACTAATAGACCAAGTCCCACACACTGCTAGAAGCCCAAATATTTTTTCAGAGCTAGATGCAGAAAAAAATTATTTTTAATTTGCAACCTGATGGAGGTCAGTATAGATGGACTAATAGACCAAGTCCCACACACCGCTAGAAGCCCAAATATTTTTTCAGAGCTAGATGCAGAAAATTTTTTTATTCAATTTGCAACCTGATGGAGGTCAGTATAGATGGACTAATAGACCAAGTCCCACACACTGCTAGAAGCCCAAATATTTTTTCAGAGCTAGATGCAGAAAAAAATTATTTTTAATTTGCAACCTGATGGAGGTCAGTATAGATGGACTAATAGAACAAGTCCCACACGCTGCTAGAAGCCCAAATATTTTTTCAGAGATAAATGAAGAAAAAAATTATTTTTAATTTGCAACCTGATGGAGGTCAGTATAGATGGACTAATAGACCAAGTCCCACACACTGCTAGAAGCCCAAAAATTTTTTCAGAGCTAGATGCAGAAAAAAATTATTTTTAATTTGCAACCTGATGGAGGTCAGTATAGATGGACTAATAGACCAAGTCCCACACACCGCTAGAAGCCCAAATATTTTTTCAGAGCTAGATGCAGAAAAAAATTATATTCAATTTGCAACCTGCTGGAGGTCAGTATAGAAGGACTAATAGAACAAGTCCCACACACTGCTAGAAGCCCAAATATTTTTTCAGAGCTAAATGAAGAAAAAAATTATTTTTAATTTGCAACCTGATGGAGGTCAGTATAGATGGACTAATAGACCAAGTCCCACACACTGCTAGAAGCCCAAATATTTTTTCAGAGCTAGATGCAGAAAAAAATTATATTCAGTTTGCAACCTGATGGAGGGCAGTATAGATGGACTAATAGAATGATGCTATGCCCAAAAGATTTTACTTCACTAGGTGCAGTAAAAAAATTGGTATTCTATACACAGGTGGTATATCTTGCAACACAGATAGGCTACTCCACTGACTAACACACTCTGCAATAGGCCAAAAAGGATTAGCTTTACTAGATTCAGCCAAATGCTGTGAAAAAAACTTGCACAGCACTGGCACAGACCTGCCTGGCAAAAACTGATAGGAACTGATGTAACCTAGTCCTGAAAAGGACTCCAATTACAATTAGTCTTTACTCCCACAATCTATCTATTTAAGAGCACAGACCTGCCTGATAAAAGTCGTAGGAAATGCTGTAACCTAGTCCTTAAAAGGACTGCAATCACAACTATTCCCTACTCCCAAGCTATCTGTATATTTGTGCGAAAATTGGCTTGAAATTAACAAGGTATAGCGCACACAGCAACAGCGGTGCCGTCTAACATGCAGCTGCAGCAGTGAGAAAATGGTGGCGACGGGGAAAATGGCTGGGTCTTATAGGGCAAGGACATGTGACATACACTGCCAATCACACATGCCCTTGCTTGTGTGAAAAAAAGCACTTCGCTCCGTGTGTGCGCTGCTGATAGGCTGACAGATTGCACCTCCCCACTGCAAATGCGGGAAAGAGAAAAAAAAATGGAGATCTTCATTGTTCCTGCAGAGATCCATCCCCTTCCCCTCCCCCCGCCCCGCTGTACACTCAAACTGCGTATTAACATTAATTTTCATCATTACTGAGAAAAAATCCAGTTATGATTTTGGTGCACGAACAGTTATCGAACATAACCTCGAACAGCCGAATTTTTCTCAAATTGTTCGTGTTCGCCGACCGGCTCGAACACCGCCCAAAACAGCTCGAATTTGAGATTGGCGAACAGTTCGAGTAGAACAACGCTCATCTCTAGTTATCATATGGGGCAGGATGTAAACAGTGTATGGAGATCTCAGCAGTTATATATAATGATTTGTGACCACCACAGGGTATTGAAGATTAGCAACTATTGAAAAGACTAGGAGTTAATTTTCAGTACCCGACAGAGCAGGAACCATGTTTGAGAACCTTTAATTTTGTTGCCGCAGTATCACTGAAATAAATTGAAACTTTCTGAGCAGCATGTGCCATATTTATCATGCGTTGCAGACACTTATTACGACTATTTTGAGAATAGAAAAAGTGATGGCCACAAGGAAGAAGTTCTAGCAATATTTATCCATATCTACAGATGAGTAAAAGTCATACACTAAGCAAATGCTAGAGGTAATAAAGCTTCTAACAATACAATATGGAAATGATATGAGGCGAAAGGTAGTGTGACTTTTCAATTCTCTAAAGCGGAGAAATGCAGCCTGTATAATTTAGGGAAACAAATGGTGCTTTAACTTGTATTATCGTGGCTTTAGCAAAGCCTTTGAAATGGATAAAGTCAAACTAACTTGGAATAGAGTTGTGGTTTTAATCTCACATTATTTACATTCCCTGAACCGCTCTCAATTTTTCCTATACCAGTTGAGAATACATGCTTGGCACAGACGTGGCAAAGCTATAACAAAAGGCTTTCATGCCAGCACAGAAATAGACCAGAAGTCGTGAGGCTTTTTGATCTATACATTCCCAACATCTTATTAATTACCACATCATTGAACTTAAAAAAAAAAAAAACCTCTTGGAGTTCCGAACAATATCTGAGCTTTCAAAACTATTCTGCTCCTTGTAGGGACTCTGGGAATATACTGACAAGGAGATTGTGTGATATCCTGACCAGAAATGAATGCACTAGAAGAGAAGTGGCAGCACAGTAATTCCGGACACCAAAATTGAAAATTTGGGAACATTTTCTACATTTTTTTTGCCTATTATTTTTTGGCTGTCCTCAACTGCCGTTTTTTAGAGTCCAAATTTAAAATGTTTGATATTCATAAGAGCAATGACATCGGAAGGTCATGGTTTTTCCTTGGCCCCATAGATGATTTGCAGCCAAGGGGACGCTTTAGTTAAATGAAAGGAATATTAGACAATGTTTTGCATAGCCCAGGATGGGCTGGGTAACGACTGAAAATCTGCTAACTACATTATCTTCTCCAGGTAGCTTCTTGTGCTCTATAGATGACAATTTACTGTACCTTGAAGGACAAAGCATCATGACACACATACAGTTATATGAAAAAGTTTGGGCACCCCTATTAATCTTAAGCTTAATATTTTATAAAAATTGGTGTTTTTGCAACAGCTATTTCAGTTTGATATATGTAATAATTGTTGGACACAGTAATGTTTCTGCCTTGAAATGAGGTTTATTGTACTAACAGAAAATGTGCAATCTGCATTCAAACAAAATTTGACAGGTGCATAAGTATGGGCACCCTTATCATTTTCTTGTTTTAAATACTCCTACCTACTTTTTACTGACTTACTAAAGCACTTTTTTTGGTTTTGTAACCTCATTGAGCTTTGAACTTCATAGCCAGGTGTATGCAATCATGAGAAACGCTACTTAAAGTGGCCACTTGCAAGTTGTTCTCCTGTTTGAATCTCCTCTGAAGAGTGGCATCATGGGCTCCTCAAAACAACTGTCAAATGATCTGAAAACAAAGATTATTCAACATTGTTGTTCAGGGGAAGGATACAAAAAGCTGTCTCAGAGATTTAACCTGTCAGTTTCCACTGTGAGCAACATAGTAAGGAAATGGAAGAACACAGGGACAGATCTTGTTAAGGCCAGAAGTGGCAGGCCAAGAAAAACATCAGAAAGGCAGAGAAGAAGAATGGTGAGATCAGTCAAGGACAATCCTCAGACCACCTCCAGAGAGCTGCAGCATCAACTTGCTGCAGATGGTGTCAGTGTGCATCGGTCAACTATACAACGCACTTTGCACAAGGAGAAGCTGTATGGGAGAGTGATGCGAAAGAAGCCGTTTCTGCAAGCATGCCACAAACAGAGTCGGCTGAGGTATGCAAAAGCACATTTGGAGAAGCCAATTTCTTTTTGGAAGAAGGTCCTGTGGACTGATGAAACCAAGATTGAGTTGTTTGGTCATACAAAAAGGCGTTATGCATCGCGGCGAAAAAACACAGCATTCCAAGAAAAACACTTGCTTCCCACAGTAAAATTTGGAGGAGGTTCCATCATGCTTTGGGGCTGTGTGGCCAATGCCGGCACCGGGAATCTTGTTAAAGTTGAGGGGCGCATGGATTCCACTCAGTATCAGCAGATTCTTGACAATAATGTTCAAGAATCAGTGATAAAGTTGAAGTTAAGCAGGGGATGGATCTTTCAGCAAGACAATGATCCAAAACACCGCTCCAAATCTACTCAGGCATTCATGCAGAGGAACAATTACAATGTTCTGGAATGGCCATCCCAGTCCCCAGACCTGAATATCATTGAACATCTGTGGGATCATTTGAAGAGGGCTGTCCATGCTCGGCGACCATCAAACTTAACTGAACTGGAATTGTTTTGTAAAGAGGAATGGTCAAAAATACCTTCATCCAGGATCCAGGAACTCATTAAAAGCTACAGGAAGCGACTAGAGGCTGTTATTTTTGCAAAAGGAGGATCTACTAAATATTAATGTCACTTTTCTGGTGAGGTGCCCATACTTATGCACCTGTCAAATTTAGTTTGAATGCAGATTGCACATTTTCTGTTAGTACAATAAACCTAATTTCAAGGCAGAAACATTACTGTGTCCAACAGTTATTACATATATCAAACTGAAATAGCTGTTGCAAAAACACCAATTTTTAAAAAACATTAAGCTTAAGATTAATAGGGGTGCCCAAACTTTTTCATATAGCTGTAGTTACCAAAGCTACCTCCAGCATATAGTTATTTTTTATGTCTAGACTGTCAACAGAAGTAGGACTTTTCCCTGAGGGAATGATTTTATGTACCTTATGGAGTTCATTTTTTAACTATATAGCAATATTCACTGCTGCATAGAATATAAAAATATATATACAGTGATTCCAGATAATAATAATAATATTTTTATTTATATAGCGCCAACATATAAGGAAAGTGTTGGTGTTAGTGAATTTCAGCACTTTTAGAAATACCATGCATCTCAAGAGACATACAGTGGGTACAGAAAGTATTCAGACCCCTTTAAAATTTTCACTCTTTGTTTCATTGCAGCCATTTGGTAAATTCTAAAAAGTTCATTTTTTTTCTCATTAAAGTACACTCTGCACCCCATCTTGACTGAAAAAAAAACAGAAATGTAGAAATTTTTGCAAATTAATTAAAAAAGAAAAACTGAAATATCACATGGTCATAAGTATTCAGACCCTTTGCTCAGACACTCATATTTAAGTCACATGCTGTCCATTTCCTTGTGATCCTCCTTGAGATGGTTCTACTCCTTCATTGGAGTCCAGCTGTGTTTAATTAAACTGATAGGACTTGATTTGGAAAGGCACACACCTGTCTATATAAGACCTCACAGCTCACAGTGCATGTCAGACAAAATGAGAATCATGAGCTAAAAGGAACTGCCCAAGGAGCTCAGAGACAGAATTGTGACAAGGCACAGATCTGGCCAAGGTTACAAAAGAATTTCTGCAGTACTCAAGATTCCTAAGAGCACAGTGGCCTCCATAATCCTTAAATGGAAGAAGTTTGGGACCACCAGAAGTCTTCCTAGACCTTGCCATCCAGCCAACATGAGCAATCGTGGGAGAAGAGCCTTGGTGAAAGAGGTAAAGAAGAACCCCAAGATCATTGTGGCTGAGCTCCAGAGATGCAGTAGGGAGATGGGAGAAAGTTTCACAAAGTCAACTATCACTGCAGCCCTTCACCAGTCGGGCCTTTATGGCAGAGTGGCCCGACGGAAGCCTCTCCTCAGTGCAAGACATATGAAAGCCTGCATAGAGTTTGCTCGAAAACACATGAAGGACTCCCAGACTATGAAAAATACAATTCTCTGGTCTGATGAAAAGAAGATAGAACATTTTGGTGATAATTCTAAGCGGTATGTGTGGAGAAAACCAGGCACTGCTCATCACCTGCCCAATACAATCCCAACAGTGAAACATGGTGGTGGCAGCATCATGCTTTGGGGGTGTTTTTCAGCTGCAGGGACAGGATGACTGGTTGCAATTGAAGGAAACATGAATGCGGCCAAGTACAGAAATATACTGGATGAAAACCTCTTCCAGAGTGCTCTGGACCTCAGACTTGACCAAAGGTTCAACTTCAAAAAAGACAATGACCCTAAGCACACAGCTAAAATAACAAATGAGTGGCTTCAGAACAACTCTGTGACCATTCTTGACTGGCCCAGCCAGAGCCCTGACCTAAACCCAATTGAGCATCTCTGGAGAGATCTGAAAATGGCTGTCCACCAACGTTCACCATCCAACCTGACGGAACTGGAGAGGATCCCCAAATCCATGTGTGAAAACTTGTTGCATCATTCCCAAGACTCATGGTTGTACTAGCTCAAAAGGGTGCTTCTACTCAATACTGAGTGAAAGGGTCTGAATACTTATGACCATGTGATATTTCAGTTTTTCTTTTTTAACAAATTGTCAAAAATTTCTACATTTCTATTTTTTTCAGTCAAGATGGGGTGCAGAGTGTACTTTAATGAGAAAAAAATGAACTTTTTAGAATTTACCAAATGGTTGCAATGAAACAAACAGTGAAAATTTTAAAGGGGTCTGAATACTTTCCGTACCCACTGTACAAAGGTGACCATATAAAGACCATTCTTACACTTCTGACTAGACCTGATTTACAGAATGTTATACCTGACATATTGTGAAATGGTAGATCTGATTAGCAAAGTGGGTTAATTTTGAAAGAATTGAAGTAAAAAAAGCAGACCAACAACAAGCTGGCTTTACACTATTCCACAAAATACAAACGTTAATTATCGAGAAGAGCAAAGACCCAAAAGTGAAGAAGGATGAAGGAGGCATTGGGATGATACTGACAACTTGTCCACACAGCAGTGAAGCAGTAACATGGTGTCCTATTAGGATTTAAAATGTGGAAAAGATTATATTACTTTAAGAACGATCTATCAATAGACGCAGTTGAGATCAACATTCCTGGTACTCCATATAAAATATCTCCTGAAATAAAAATGTTTAATAAAACTGCTTGGATATACAATACTGTGCAAAAGTTTTAGGCAGGTGTGGAAAAAGTGCTGCAAAGTAAGAATGCTTTCAAAAATAGAAGTGTTAATAGTTTATTTTTATGTATTAACAAAATGCAACATGAATGAACAAAAGTGAAATCTAAATCAAATCAATATTTGGTGTGACCACACTTTGCCTTCAAAACAGCAACAAAGAATCAATTCTTCTAGATATACAGTACAGACCAAAAGTGTGGACACACCTTCTCATTTAAAGTATTTTCATGACTATGAAAATTGTACATTCACACTAAAGGCATCAAAACTATGAATTAACACATGTGGAATTATATACTTAACAAAAAAGTGTGAAATAACTGAAAATATGTCTTATATTCTAGGTTCTTCAAAGTAGCCACCTTTTGCTTTGATGACTGCTTTGCACACTTTTGGCATTCTCTTGATGAGCTTCAAGAGGTAGTCACCGGAAATGGTCTTCCAACAATCTTGAAGGAGTTCCCAGAGATGCTTAGCACGTGTTGGCCCTTTTGCCTTCACTCTGCGTCCAGCTCACCCCAAACCATCTCGATTGGGTTCAGGTCTGGTGACTGTGGAGGCAAGGTCATCTGGCGTAGCACCCCATCACTCTCGTTCTTGGTCAAATAGCCCTTACACAGCCTGGAGGTGTGTTTGGGGTCATTGTCCTGTTGAAAAATAATTGATGGTCCAACTAAAGGCAAACCGGATGGAATAGCATGCCGATGCAAGATGCTGTGGTAGCCATGCTGGTTCAGTATGCCTTCAATTTTGAATAAATCCCCAACAGTGTCACCAGCAAAGCACCCCCACACCATCACACCTCCTCCTCCATGCTTCACGGTGGGAACCAGGCATGTAGAGTCCATCCGTTCACCTTTTCTGCGTCGCACAAAGACACGGTGGTTGGAACCAAAGATCTCAAATTTGGACTCATCAGACCAAAGCACAGATTTCTACTGGTCTAATGTCCATTCTTTGTGTTCTTTAGCCCAAACTTGTCTCTTCTGCTTGTTGCCTGTCCTTAGTAGTGGTTTCCTAGCAGCTATTTTACCATGAAGGCCTGCTGCACAAAGTCTCCTCTTAACAGTTGTTGAAGAGATGTGTCTGCTGCTAGAACTCTGTGTGGTATTGACCTGGTCTGTAATCTGAGCTGCTGTTAACCTGCGATTTCTGAGGCTGGTGACTCAGATAAACTTATCCTCGGAAGCAGTGGTGACTCTTGGTCTTCCTTTCCTGGGGCGGTCTTCATGTGAGCCAGTTTCTTTGTAGCACTTGATGGTTTTTGCAACTGCACTTGGGGACACTTTCAAAGTTTTCCCAATTTTCCGCACTGACTGACTTTCATTTCTTAAAGTAATGATGGCCACTCATTTTTCTTTACTTAGCTGCTTTTTTCTTGCCATAATACAAATTCTAACAGTCTATTCAGTAGGACTATCAGCTGTGTATCCACCTGACTTCTGCACAACACAACTGATGGTCCCAACCGCATTTATAAGGCAAGAAATCCCACTTATTAAACCTGACAGGGCACACCTGTGAAGTGAAAACCATATAATACATATTTTCAGTTGTTTCACACTTTTTTGTTAAGTATATAATTCCACATGTGTTAATTCATAGTTTTGATGCCTTCAGTGTGAATGTACAATTTTCATAGTCATGAAAATACAGAAAAATCTTTAAATGAGAAGGTGTGTCCAAACTTTTGGCATATATATATATATATATATATATATATATATATATATATATATATATATATACATACTAACAGTGCATTGTGAAAGTATTTGGCCCCCTTGAACTCTTCTACCTTTTGCCACATTTCTGGCTTCAAACATAAAGATATAAAATTCTAATTTTTTTGGGAAGAATCAACAAGTGGGACACATTCGTGAAGTGGCACGAAATTAATTCGATATTTTAAACGTTTTTTTAAAAAAAATAAAAAATGAAAAGTGGGGCGAGCAATATTATTCAGACCCCTTGAGTTAATACTTTGTAGCGCCACCTTTTGCTGCGATTACAGCTGCAAGTCGCTTGGGGTATGTCTCTATCAGTTTTGCACATCGAGAGGCTGAAATTCTTGCCCATTCTTCCTTGCAAAACAGCTCGAGCTCATTGAGGTTGGATGAAGGGCACTTGTGAAAAAGTTTTCAGCTCTTTCAACAGATTCTCGATTGGATTCAGGTCTGGACTTTGACTTGGCCATTCTAACACCTGGATATGTTTATTTTTGAACCATTCCATTGTAGATTTTGCTTTATGTTTGGGATCATTGTCTTGCTGGAAGATAAATCTCCGTCCCAGTCTCAGGTCTTTTGCAGACTCCAAGAGGTTTTCTTCCAGAATAGTCCTGTATTTGGCTCCGCCCATCTTCCTATCAATTTTAACCATCTTCCCTGTCCCTACTGAAGAAAAGAAGGCCAAAGCCATGATGCTGCCATCATCATGTTTGACAGTGGGGATGGTGTTTTGAGGGTGATGAGCTGTGTTGCTTTTACGCCAAACAGATCGTTTTGCATTGTGGCCAAAAAGTTCGATTTTGGTTTCATCTGACCAGAGCACCTCATTCCACATGTTTGGTGTGTCTCCCAGGTGGCTTGTGGCAAACTTCAAACGAGACTTTTTATGGATATCTTTGAGAAATGGCTTTCTTCTTGCCACTCTTCTATAAAGGCCAGATTTGTGCAGTGTACGACTGATTGTTGTCCTATGGACAGACTCTCCCACCTCAGCTGTAGATCTCTGCAGTTCATCCAGAGTGATCATGGGCCTTTTGGCTGCATCTCTGATCAGTCTTCTCCTTGTTCGAGATGAAAGTTTAGAAGGACGGCCGGATCTTGGTAGATTTGCAGTGGTCTGATACTCCTTCCATTTCAATATGATCGCTTGCACAGTGCTCCTTGAGATGTTTAAAACTTGGGAAATCTTTTTGTATCCAAATCCGGCTTTAAACTTTGCCACAACAGTATCTTGGACCTGCCTGGTATGTTCCTTGGTCTTCATGATGCTCTCTGCACTTGAAACAGAACCCTGAGACTATCACAGAGCACGTGCATTTATATGGAGACTTGATTACACACAGGTGGATTCTATTTATCATTACCAGTCATTTAGGACAACATTGGATCATTCAGAGATCCTCACTGAACTTCTGGAGTGAGTTTGCTGCACTGAAAGTAAAGGGGCCGAATAATATTGCACGCCCCACTTTTCATTTTTTTTTTTAAAGTTTAAAATATCCAATAAATTTTGTTCCACTTCACGATTGTGTCCCACTTGTTGTTGATTCTTCCCCCCAAAAATTTGAATTTTATATCTTTATGTTTGAAGCTAGAAATGTGGCAATAGGCAGAAAAGTTCAAGGGGGGCAAATACTTTCACAATGCACAGTATATATATTATATATATACAGGGTGGTCCAAAAGTAGGTGGACAGAAAGTGTAATAAGGTTATGAAGGGGGAGATTTATCAAACACTAAATTGCAGCAGCCTGTCTGGATCATCCTCCAATAAACCATGAATTAGACGTGGACGATAAGCTTTCCACCCAATAGATTTCAGGATTCGCATGATAGAAGCTCGTGAAATTCCCAATTCCAAAGAGGCTCTTCTGGTGGACTTTTTTGGACTCTGAACAAATGTTTCAGCAACAAGTTGTTTATTATCTTCTGTACAGACTGTTTCGGGTCGACCAGTTTTTGGAGCATTAAGGATTGAGCCAGTGGCATTGAATTTGTCACGAATGCGGTAAATGGTTTGTCTTTTTGGGGCTTGAGTACCAAATGTTTCAACCCAATTTTCTCTAACAGTTTCAGCATTTTGAGATTTCCAATACCCTGTTAAAATCCATTTTCTTTGATCTGTATTTAAGTTATTTGCCATTATGTGTTATCTGAATTATCTGAAAAGAAAACAGATTTGAGGGAGATCTATCTGTGAAAACTAGATCTGTGAAACTGGCTCAGTAGTCCTTAGCAACCAATCAGATTCCACCTTTCATTTTCCAAAGCGTCTGTGAGGAATGAAAAGTGGAATCTGATTGGTTGCTAAGGGCAACTGAGCCAGTTTCACTTTACACCATGTTTGATAAATCTCCCCCTTCATAACCTTATTACACTTTCTGTCCACCTACTTTTGGACCACCCTGTATATATTTATTTATATATATATATATATATATGTGTGTGTGTGTTTGTGTGTGTGTGTGTGTGTGTGTGTGTGTGTCCCTATAGTTAGATTTCCTTTTGGTGTTAGAAATATAAATAGTTTTGGATGATTACTAGTGTCCATTCATTGTCTGCGCCGTTGCATCCAAATAACCTGTTCACAAAATCAAAGTATGACATTGGGTTGGAAGGGGTTAAACAGGCAGTTTTGATGACATCACAAAGCACATAAACGTCATAGACATCATATGACATCACAATTGGTATAGAATGTACAAAGTGTAACACCTGATCTTGTTTCATTAGAGCCGGACAGCTTGAAGGAAACAAGTCTAGGTAGGGAACTCTTCACTTACAACCTCACTCATACATTGTATAGATGGGGGGTTAGTAGTGGGATTCAGAACTGCATCATTCACCTGAAAATCTCAGCAAAAAGCACTGGATCATGTGTCCCATGCTATGATTGCTATCATGATTCTAAGATTTAAAAAAAATATTATTGTCCAGATTCCAAGGAAAATCTGCACATTTGGGTGCTTCAGTAAGGCAGTGTGAGCCCGGCCTAACAGGGGTTACCAATCTGCACAACCCCTTCCCTAAATGAGGACTTGCTGGTCAATCAACTGAACATCAGGGGTCTTGAAGACCCTCAGAAACTGGCTGGTGTTGCCCTCTATGACACCCATATGCTCTAATAAAAACATATAGAAAGGGGTGGGCAAGTTGAGACAACTCCATTTGGTTCCATTTTTGGGTAGCTTTGCCATTAATGTTGTTAAAACATAGTATTTTCATAACATAAATTTAATTGCAGACTGCTCCAGTTCTCCATTCTCAGCTCTTATGGTCCTGTTGGATCAGGAGTGACCTGGAACTGACGGTTTATCATGATCAGGAATTGCAGTATGGCGTCCTGTGTTTTTCTTTAGTTCATAGAACATTAGGTGATGCAGATTAGAAGAAAAGGGTGGAAATGTTTAGGTTATAACATGTGTCATGACTCAATTAAAAATGAGGCTGGTGGATATTTGCAGCCTGTGATTTTGTTTTATTAATTCAATTCTTCCTTGATGTTGGAAATGTGATACATGTACAGCAGTGGCAGTTATTACGACATCCAGGGGACATGACATCACAGGGCACATGACATCACAATTGGTATAGAATGTGTAAAGTTCTAATCCTAAACCATCTTGTGTCCCAGAGGCAGCAGCTTGATGAAGACATATCCATGTAGGTAGCTCTTCACATAACACTAAGGCCTAATTCACACATTGTGTAGGTGTGGGGTGTTTGTGGTGAAGTTTAGAACTGCACCATTTACCCCTAAACAATCTGAGCAAACATCTGAGTGACTTGTTCTCTCTTGTGTATCAGGATGATTCCTTAAATAGGACCTATGATTTAATCCTCTTTTTTGTAATGATAGGTGTTATGTCTCATCTACTTTAGATTCGCAGCTGTAATGAAGCACGGACAGATGACGGTGGCGCAGCAGGATGGTCGAGCAGAAACGGAGAACATAGTAGCTTCACCAGAGGACCAGAACTGGAACCACAGGATATAATGAGTAAAACTGAAGCAACAGCAACTGGCGTAATAGAGTTACAGACTCTGATCAGACTTTGATCAGAGCGGCATCAGTTTTTCTCGAACGTGGAGATGAGAAAAAAAAGAGGTTTCTCACCTTCTCCCATCTGTCAGTCGATGAAAATCAGACCACACTCAAATGTCATCAAAGTGAGGTCCAATTTTTTCACAGACCCATAGACTTGCATTGCCATTACTAGTGTTGAGTGAATTTGTTCGGCATTTCAAATTCGGCTTGTTCCCGCCAAAAAATCGGCTCCGCCGACGAACATCCCTGGTTTGCCACGCTGTCACACAGATAACATCCGATTTTTTGGCGCGAACAAGCCAGAACTCCGAACACGAACAAGAATTTGAAATGCCGAACAAATTCGCTCAACACTAGCCATTACCATATTTTGCAGACTATAAGATGCACCGGACAATAAGACGCACCCCAAATTTTGGGGTGGAAAATACATTTTTTAAATAAAATGGTGGTGCCTCTTATAGTCCAATTAACGGTAGGTTACCGGAAGGGGGCGCGGTGGAGCAGGGTCACAGGAGGCAGGGCTGCTGCTTCAAGGGACCGGCGGAGGCAGGAGTGGGGCGATGCTGCGGGCCCTGGGCTCTCATAAGATGTCGGCGCCAGTGAGCAGAGTCCCCCTTTTCCATTGATTGCCGTGCAGTGGGCTTTGGGAAAATGGCCGCTGTAGGCGGCACATGTGCAGATTGAGATCTCGGGAGATGCATGCAATTCCTCCAGCGTCCATTTTCCCAAAGCCCACTACAGGGCAATCAATGGGAAAAGGGGGACTCTGCTTACTGGCACTGACATCTTATGAGAGCCCAGGGCCCGCAGCATCGCCACACTCCCCACGGTGTACATTATTCTGTATGCTCTCAGGAGCAGCCTGTATATTATATATTAGATTGTAAGCTCCTAGGACAGGGTGTGCATTATTCTGCATGCCCTCAGGAGCAGCATGTATATTGTATATTAGATTGTAATCTCCTAGTACAGGGTGTACATTATTCTGTATGCCCTCAGGAGCAGTCTGTATATTGTATATTAGATTGTAAGCTCCTAGGACAAGGTGTACATTATTCTGCATGCCCTCAGGAGCAGCCTGTATATTATATATTAGATTGTAAGCTCCTAGGACATGGTGTGCATTATTCTGTATGCCCTCAGGAGCAGTCTGTATATTGTATATTAGATTGTAAACTCATAGGACAGGGTGTACATTATTCTGTATGCCCTCATGAGCAGTCTGTATATTATATATTAGATTGTAAGCTCCTAGGACAGGGTGTACATTATTCTGCATGCCCTCAGGAGCAGCCTGTATATTATATATTAGATTGTAAGCTCCTAGGACAGGGTGTGCATTATTCTGTATGCCCTCAGGAGCAGCATGTATATTATATATTAGAATGTAAGCTCCTAGGACAGGGTGTACATTATTCTGCATGCCCTCAGGAGCAGTCTGTATACTGTATATTAGATTGTAAGCTACTAGGACAGGGTGTACATTATTCTGTATGCCCTCAGGAGCAGCATGTATATTATATATTAGAATGTAAGCTCCTAGGACAGGATGTACATTATTCTGTATGCTCTAAGGAGAAGCCTGTATATTAGACTGTAAGCTCCTAGGACAGGGTGTAGATTATTCTGTATGCTCTAAGGAGAAGCCTTTATATTGTATATTAGATTGTAAGCTCCTCTTGAGCAGGGTGTACATTATTCTGTATGCCCTCAGGAGCAGTCTGTATATTCTTAGATTGTGAGCTCCTAGGACAGGGTGTAGATTATTCTGCATGTCCTCGGGACCAGTCGGTATATTGTATATTAGATTGTAAGCTCCTAGGGCAGGGTGTGCATTATTCTGTATGCTCTAAGGAGAAGCCTGTATATTGTATATTAGACTGTAAGCTCCTAGGACAGGGTGTGCATTATTCTGTATGCCCTCAGGAGCAGCATGTATATTATATATTAGAATGTAAGCTCCTAGGACAGGATGTACATTATTCTGCATGCCCTCAGGAGCAGCCTGTATATTATATATTAGATTGTAAGCTCCTAGGGCAGGGTGTGCATTATTCTGTATGCTCTAAGGAGAAGCCTGTATATTGTATATTAGACTGTAAGCTTCTAGGACAGGGTGTAGATTATTCTGTATGCTCTAAGGAGAAGCCTTTATATTGTATATTAGATTGTACGCTCCTCTTGAGCAGGGTGTACATTATTCTGCATGCCCTCAGGAGCAGCCTGTATATTATATATTAGATTGTAAGCTCCTAGGACAGGGTGTGCATTATTCTGTATGCTCTAAGGAGAAGCCTGTATATTGTATATTAGACTGTAAGCTCCTAGGACAGGGTGTGCATTATTCTGTATGCTCTAAGGAGAAGCCTTTATATTGTATATTAGATTGTACGCTCCTCTTGAGCAGGGTGTATTTGTCAGGGTCGGCTCTCCTGAGCTTATAATACATGCAGATATACAGCAATATGCAGCAGGACAGACGTGATCCAGGGAAATATCCGATCGCCACAACTGGGGCCAGGAAGGAATTTTTTCCCCCCCGAGGCAGAATTCTCCGGGGGTTTCTTCGCCTTCCTCTGGATCTTTTGGTCCAGTGTCTCTCAGCCGGTCCTCAATGCCCACAGCTAGTTTTGTAGTCTCTATGGGGCCTGACCTGAGAGTCATTGTGATCATGGTTTAATATCTTAGAGGGCCTTTATATTGTATATTAGATTTTAAGCTCCTCTTGAGCAGGGTGTACATTATTCTGTATGCCCTCAGGAGCAGTCTGTATATTCTTAGATTGTGAGCTCCTAGGACAGGGTGTAGATTATTCTGCATGTCCTCGGGACCAGTCGGTATATTGTATATTAGATTGTAAGCTCCAAGGACAGGGTGTAGATTATTCTGTATACCCTCAGGAGCAGCCTGTATATTATATATTAGATTGTAAGCTCCTAGGGCAGGGTGTGCATTATTCTGTATGCTCTAAGGAGAAGCCTGTATATTGTATATTAGACTGTAAGCTCCTAGGACAGGGTGTGCATTATTCTGTATGCCCTCAGGAGCAGCATGTATATTATATATTAGATTGTAAGCTCCTAGGACAGGGTGTACATTATTCTGCATGCCCTCAGGAGCAGCCTGTATATTATATATTAGATTGTAAGCTCCTAGGACAGGGTGTGCATTATTCTGTATGCTCTAAGGAGAAGCCTGTATATTGTATATTAGACTGTAAGCTCCTAGGACAGGGTGTGCATTATTCTGTATGCTCTAAGGAGAAGCCTTTATATTGTATATTAGATTGTACGCTCCTCTTGAGCAGGGTGTATTTGTCAGGGTCGGCTCTCCTGAGCTTATAATACATGCAGATATACAGCAATATGCAGCAGGACAGACGTGATCCAGGGAAATATCCGATCGCCACAACTGGGGCCAGGAAGGAATTTCCCCCCCCCCCCGAGGCAGAATTCTCCGGGGGTTTCTTCGCCTTCCTCTGGATCTTTTGGTCCAGTGTCTCTCAGCCGGTCCTCAATGCCCACAGCTAGTTTTGTAGTCTCTATGGGGCCTGACCTGAGAGTCATTGTGATCATGGTTTAATATCTTAGAGGGCCGGTAATATTTTTATTACAATGTTGCTTATTGCTATTTCAATAAAAAAATAAAAAGAAAGAAAATAAGTGTCAAGTGAGGTTTTTGTCTTGACTTTTTATCATTACTACCCTCAATATTCCACAAGTAGAACTAGGAATTATGGTGGGCACCATTTACAGAAGGTAGACCACATATATTTACACCCATTGTGGTATCATAATGTCAGCGCCTATCCCAAGTTACATTACAAAGTGTTATTTGGGCCGATCGCTGTGATGGGGGAAGGGCACTAAAATAGTATATGTCCTACACAACAAACTACCTGATAGAAGTCTGAAGACCGGGACACAGAGCCGCCGAATACAAGAGACACAAGCAGTGGCGGTCTCGTGCCAAGGGCCCACCAGTAACCAACTCCAGGGCCCCGCTTTTCAGCTACATTCAAATGTGACATTAATCAATCACAGATTTATAGAACAATGAACTGGGTAGATTGTTAAATGAATAAGATGCTGCCTCTGTCTGTACTTAATGATTCAAGTATATTGTGCCAAGCACTGCTCATATAAGAGGTGGTGGACCACTTCTGCACAGGGGCCACCGGAGGATTCTCCTGTTGGCCAGTCCAAGACTGGGCACAACTGCAAACCTACCAAGACATTACTATCCACCTAAACTGACATCCCAAGCAAAGAAAGCACTAAACAGATAAGTAGCCAAGAGGCCCATGGTCATTTAGGAGGAGCTGTAGAGATCTAAAGCTCAGGTAGGAGAATCTGTCCATGGGACAACTATTAGGGCTCGCTCACGCAAGCATATAACTCGGATGAATGCTATCCATTGTTTTATCGGATAGTATTCAGTCTTGTTTGCAAACTATGTGCAAAACAATTACTTGTTGAAATCAGAAGATGACTGCTGGCATAAGGGTGAAAAGTAGGCCTGGGAGGTGACTGTTCCGTCTAAAAGGGAGGTAGGGGGCTGCTGCATCCAATGCAGAAGTGGTAACCATTCTAACCACAGAGAAGGTAGGGGGCTGCCGTATGTACTGGGTAAATTGGGATGCACTGAGACTAGGGAATTTATCAAAGATATAATACAACGTATCACAGCTCTTGCTGCAAGCTTACAGGACATTCTGTAATGTTAAAGGACACTTGCACAATGTGTTTTGTCAGGCCAACAGAGCAACCGTCTTTAGGTTCACAAGCAGCAGAGCGAGCAAAGAGATCCTTTGAGAATTCATATCAAAATTCAGATCTGTGTTAATGGATGAATGTCAGCCCTACAAAGGACAAATTCATTAGAGCATATCTCTATATGGCAACATTTTTATGGACCAAGCTGCAAAGATCTGTCAAAGCACATACAATCTGCTCCACATACAATGGGCTTGTCTAGTAAAGCTACATCTAAAGCCCCCCATACACACTAGATTTAAGTCAGTCTAACCCACTACTATGCAGGCAGGATCAGTTGATCATCTTATGTATATGGTGGATTCCTGACTCTTCCTTGAGAGAAGATATTGGGGAAGAGAAGAATTGGGAAGGTTGAATTCAGAAGTTTCAGTGAGCTGCTTACTATGGATCTCAAACCAAGTGTTTACCTCTATTGCTAATTTGATAAAAATGGGAATGGGCCAACATATAAGACACATAAGACTGTTCCTTGGATAGGCTACACACAAGCCCTGTGGCCTCTTTAAACAATTGATCACAGGGGGTGCTTATGGTCAAACCACCTTCCTACGGATAAGCCATCAATTTTAAAAAGCTGGCTAACCCCTTCAATATTATGATTGATCTATTACAACTGGGTATTACATCATTATGGTCAGGTTTGAGACATTACTAATCTGTTCAAGAACTATGTTCCAAAAAGTCACAAATTGTGCTAAAAATCACGAGTTGTGGAAAAAAATAAGCAACTGTATGATATACAAAATAAGCAAATACCCTGCAGTAAATAAAAAAAATAGAAATGACTACCTCTTGAAGCTCATCAAGAGAATGCCAAGAGTGTGCAAAGCAGTCATCAAAGCAAAAGGTGGCTACTTTGAAGAACCTAGAATATAAGACATATTTTCAGTTGTTTCACACTTTTTTGTTAAGTATATAATTCCACATGTGTTAATTCATAGTTTTGATGCCTTCAGTGTGAATGTACAATTTTCATAGTCATGAAAATACAGAAAAATCTTTAAATGAGAAGGTGTGTCCAAACTTTTGGTCTGTACTGTACGTACGTACGTACATACAGATACATGTATAAAGAGCACCTACATTCAGATGCATGCATACACGGAGCACATAGATATAGAAACATGCAAAGAAGGAGCACATACATACTGACATAAATGGACGGAGCACATATATACCAACACATGCATGGTCGGAGCACATACATACAGAGACCCCACACAGCCCTTCAAACAGTATAATTCGCCTCCACATAGCCCCTGAAACTGTATAATGGCTTAAACCTACATAAGAAGGAGTATATCCTAGAGTAAAGATATATAAGAAGTGCAGAATGATCACTAATAGATCAATCTGTCCCCATACATATAATGTTATCAGCAGCACATCTGTTATAATGGGCCCAACATTGACTCCCATATAGTATAATGCACTCTCCATAGTTCTCTATATAGTATAATGCACTCCCCATAGTTCTGCATATAGTATAATGCACTCAACATAGCTCTCCATACAGTATAATGTAATCCCCCATAGTCCTCATACATATACATGTATACACAGAGCACATACGTACGTACATACAGATACATGTATAAAGAGCACCTGCATACAGACGCATGCATACACGAAGCACATACATACAGACACATGCATAGAAGGAGCACATACATACTGACATACATGGACGGAGGACATATATACCAACACATGCATGGTCGGAGCACATACATACCGCCACATGTGTGGACGGAGCACATACATACAGAGACCCCACACAGCCCTTCAAACAGGATAATTCACCTCCACATAGCCCCTGAAACTGTAAAATGGCTTAAACTTACAAAAGAAGGAGTATATCCCAGAGTAAAGATATATAAGAAGTGCAGAATGATCACTAATAGATCAATCTGTCCCCATACATATAATGTTATCAGCAGCACATCTGTTATAATGGGTCCAACATTGACATCCATATAGTATAATGCACACCCTATAGTCCTCCACATTATTATTATTATTTATTATTATAGCGCAATTTATTCCATGGCGCTTTACATGTAAAAAAGGGGTATACATAGCAAAAACAATTACAATAATCTTGAACAAAACGTGACGGCGACAGGTACAGGAGGAGCGAGGACCCTACCCACGAGGGCTCAAAATCTACAAGGGATGGGTGAGGATACAGTAGGTGAGGGTAGGGCTGGTCATGGGGCGGTATGGTGGAGCGATGGTTAATGCAGGTTGTAGGCTTGTCGGAAGAGGTGGGTCTTCAGGTTTCTTTTGAAGATTTCCATGGTCAGCGAGAGTCTGATATGTTGGGGTAGAGAGTTCCAGAGTAGGGGGATGCACGGGAGAAATCTTGTATGCGATTGTGGGAGGAGATAAGAGGGGAGTAGAGAAGGAGATCTTATGAGGATCGGAGGTTGCATGTGGGTATGTACCGGGAGACTAGGTCAGAGATATGTGGATGAGACAGGTTGTGAATGGCTTTGTATGCCATGGTTAGGGTTTTAAACTGGAGTCTCTGAGCAATGGGGAGCCAGTGAAGAGATTGACGGAGAGGAGAGGCCAGGGAACAGCGGGTGACAGGTGGATTAGTCAGGCAGCAGAGTTTAGGATAGATTGGAGGGGTGCAAGAGTGTTGGAAGGGAGGCCACAGAGCAGGAGGTTGCAGTAGTCGAGGCGGGAGATGATGAGGGCGTGGACTAGTGTTTTTGCAGATTCATGGTTGAGGAATGTGCGGATCCGGGAGATATTTTTAAGTTGGAGTCGGCAGGAAGTGGAAAGGGCTTGGATATGTGGTTTGAAGGAAAGTTCAGAGTCCAGGGTTACCCCAAGGCAGCGAGCTTGAGGGACTGGGGAGAGTGGACAGCCATTGACATTGGTAGATAGGTCAGTTGGGGGGGTTGAATGAGATGGCAGAAAGATGATGAATTCTGTTTTGTTCATGTTGAGTTTTAGAAATCTATCAGAGAAGAAGGGAGGAGATATTGGGTCCAGAGAGGTAGATCTGTGTGTCGTCGGCATAGAGGGGATAATGAAAACCATGAGACTCTATGAGCTGTCCCAGGCCTAATGTGTAGATGGAGAAGAGTAGAGGTCCTAGAACTGAACCTTGGGGGATATCGACAGATAGGGGGTGAGATGAGGAGGTGGTGTGTGTATGTGAGTGGGAGACACTGAATGTCCGGTGTTAGGTATGAGGAGATCCAGGATAGGGCCAAGTCTGAGATGCCGAGAGATTAGAGAGTCTGGAGTAAGAGGGAATGGTCCACTGTATCAAAGGCAGATGACAGGTCCAGGAGGACAGAGTAGTGTCGCTTGGATTTGGCGGTTAGGAGGTTGTTGGTGACTTTGGTCAGTGCAGTTTCAGTAGAATGGTGCGGGCGGAAACCAGATTGTAGGCAGTCGAAGAGGGAGCAGGAGGAGAGGTAGGAGGACAGTTCAGAGTGGACGTGTTGTTCCAGTAGTTTTGAGGCATAGGGGAGAAGTGATATGGGGCGATAGGTAGTCAGAGAGGATGGGTGTGATTGAGGCACGTTTGAAGCATGAGGGGAAGACACCAGTTGTTAGTGACAGGTTGAAAAGATGGGCTAGGGTTGGGATGAAGATAGTGGTAAGGTTTGGGATGAGGTGGGATGGGATTGGGTCAAGTTCACAGGTGGTGAGGTGTGATTTGGAGAGTAAAGAGGAAAGTTGATTTTCCGTAATGGTGGACAAGGTGGTTATGGAGGAGGAGGATTGAGTAGGTGTGGGGAGGAGCTGTGGGGACTTTAGGCAAAAGCTTGTCTGATGGTGTCAATCTTCTGCTTGAAGAATGAGGCAAAGTCTTCGGCTGAAATAAGAGGAGAGGGAGGAGGCACTGGGGGATGGAGGAGAAAACTGAAGGTGTTGAATAGCTGTTTAGGGTTGTGAGACAGGGAGGATATGAGAGATGAGAAGTGTGCGTGTTTTGCTGCAGTGAGTGTGGACTTGAAGGTAGTGAGGGACTGTTTGAATGCAATGAAGTGCTCATTGGAGTGGGACTTTTTCCATCTACGCTCAGAAACCCTGGAGGCTCGTCGTAGTTCTTTAGTTAGGCTGGTGTGCCAGGGTTGTCTGTTGATTGTGCGAGCTTTGGCATGTGTGAGGGGGGCGACCAAATTGAGAGCTGCAGCTGTTGTGGTGTTGCATAGAGTGGCAGCAACATCTGCATCATGTAAGGACCTAATATCTGTAAGAGGGAGAAGGGATTCAGAAAGTGAGTGTAGGTGAAGGTGTTTAAGATTTCTGCAAGGGTGTGCAAGTTTGTGGAGTGGGGATTGGTGCCCTGGAGGAGAGGGTAGAGAATGTAGGTAGGTTGTGGTCAGGAAGAGGGAGAGGTGAGTTAGAGAGGGAACAGAGGCGGGTGAAGATGAGGTCCAGTGTGTGGCCATCTTTGTGGGTGGGTGCGGAAGACCACTGATTAAGGCCGAAGGAGGAAGTGAGGGATAGAAGCTTAGAGACAGCTGAGAGGGAAGTGTCAATGGGGATGTTGAAATCACCCATGAGGATAGTGGGGATGTCAATGGAGAGGAAATGAAATAGCCAGGTGGTGAAGTGGTCAAAGAAGGTGGTGGTTGATCCTGGGGGGCGGTAAATGACAGCCAGTTGGATGGGGAGTAGATGCGCACACAGTGCACCTCAAAAGAGGGGAGAGTAATGGAGAGCGGCAGTGGGATTTGGGTGAAGGAGCAGTTATCTGATAGGAGGAAACCTATTCCTCCACCATGCTTGCCGGTGGGGCAGGGGGTGTGGGAGAGGTGGAATCCACCATACAAAATTGCAGCAGGAGAGGCCGTGTAGGAGGGGGTGAGCCAGGTTTCAGTGATGCTGAGGAAGGAAAGCTGGTTAGTGATGAAGAGATCATGGATGTAGGAAAGTTTGTTGCAGACGGAGCAAGCGTTATATAAAGCTCCAGTTAGAGGGACTGGGGAAGCAGGGGCTAGGCGGATGGGTATAAGGTTAGAAGGGTTACGAGAGTTTTGGATAGATCGTGGGTAGGAGGTGGAAGTGATTGTAGGAATGTGGTGAGGAGGGCCAGGATTTGGAGAGATGTCGCTGGCAGTGAGGAGGAGCAGAGAAAGTGTTAGTAGGTGGGAGCAGGAGAGGGCATGAAGTGGCTGTGTTTGGAGACACAGGATTGAACGTTGAGGAATAGTTCTGAGGAGGAGGTGAGATGAATGGGGAGGATGGAGGGAGAGATGAATAGTTCATTACTTGGTGTAGGGATTAGTGGTGGTTGGAAAAGGTGGAGGATTAAGGGGGTGAGAGTGAAAACAAAGACAAAAATTGTTTACTGTGACTTAGTATCCAGTTACCTTCAGTTCACTTCAGGTTCAATTCAGGGTTAAGTCATATTTCTCACACTTAAGCAATGGACACACTTAAGGTGATGGACACAGACTAAAGTCTAACAGACTCCTAGTTCACAATATATTTGTAACAGAATGCATTCAGCTGTGAACCAGACGGGAGTGGTCTGTGCTCATCTTGATCAGCTGACTAAAGGCTGAAATAGATGCTGGATAGCCAAAGGCTAAGTAAACAAGGTCATAAATGAAAGTGGGGGTAGCTGGTGTTACTTGAAAAACATGCCATTAGTATATAGGGGCAGAGAGGTAGAGAGAAATCTGCATGGAAATCAGGATGGGAAAGCCGAGTCACATACCATTAGTATATGGTGGTAGAGAGGAATCTGCATGGAAATCAGGATGGGAAAGCTGAGTCATGTACCATTAGTATATAGGGGTAGAGAGAAATCTGCATGGAAATCAGGATGGGAAAGCTGAGTCACGTACCATTA
The DNA here is from genome assembly GCF_046119375.1 of Phyllobates terribilis. NCBI lineage: Eukaryota > Metazoa > Chordata > Amphibia > Anura > Dendrobatidae > Phyllobates > Phyllobates terribilis. The sequence continues at coordinate 876,810,931 of NW_027362761.1, forward strand.
GTATATGGTGGTAGAGAGGAATCTGCATGGAAATCAGGATGGAAAAGCTGAGTCATGTACCATTAGTATATAGGGGTAGAGAGAAATCTGCATGGAAATCAGGATGGGAAAGCTGGGTCACGTACCATTAGTATATAGGGGCAGAGAGGTAGAGACAAATCTGCATGGAAATCAGGATGGGAAAGCTGAGTCACGTACCATTAGTATATAGGGGCAGAGAGGTAGAGAGAAATCTGCATATCGAGAAATATGGAGAAATCCATATAGTATAATGCACCCCATAGTCCCACGTACCATTAGTATATAGGGGCAGAGAGGTAGAGACAAATCTGCATATCGAGAAATATGGAGAAATCCATATAGTATAATGCACCCCATAGTCCTCAATACAGTAAAATAAACACCCCATAGCCCAACATATAGTATATGCACCTCCCATAGTCCTCTACACGGTATAATCCACACATCTTAGTCCTCCATACAGTATAATGCACACTCCATACACCTCCATACAGTATAATGCACACCCCATAGTCCTCCATACAGTATAATGCATACCCCATAGTCCTCCATACACTACAAATAGTACATACTCACCTCTCCTCGTTCCCACGCTGCTCTGGTGTACACAGCGCGTCTCATCAGCTCCACTGCCCAGCATAGCATGGCGCAATGAAGTGACATCATCGTGCCATGAGATGTCAAACGCTGAGGAAGAATGATGGGGGAAGGAGAATCTCCCTCACGGTTTCCCTCCTCCATCATTACTTTCAACTACTTTTGTATCACAAAATGTGTGATGCCGGGCCAAGGGGTGCCCAGAGTCGGCCCCACCGAATCACGGGTTCCATAGCGGTTGGATGGTCTGCCAGTATTAGCGGAAAACCACTGGCTGAGGGCCCTGGGGGAGTGGGGGACCTGGCCATGATGACGGCCCTGCACGTGAGAGACCATAACTGTTGTGGAGGGCTGAACCAATAGGCTGGAATTAATTCTGCTCAATATTAGTATTACAGTAAAACCAAATAAATAATCTGGTAGTTAGCTTCACTATGTGTCTGCAGACCAGGACCCAGACTGACTGTTTAGACATTTTCTTGTAGGAAGCTATACAGACAAAATGCCCAGCCCAAAAAGGAGGAGCCACACCCATGTTTGCACAAAGCACAAGAAACTAAAGCAAAACCAAAGAAATCAGCTGGAAATCATGTTGGTAAAAGTGCAATGTGTAGGTGCACATTCACACTGTGGCCATGTAACAGACAAAATTAGAAAATACCCTGTAGTATGTATTATTATTAGAAACATATTATTATCTTATATTAATATTTTTTTCGCTGCTTAATGTTGAGCAGAATTAAGTATGATGATTATCTACTAATTGATGTAATGATAGTGCATATTGCAATATGTATTCTTACAAGTAGAAGCAAGCCATATAATATATTGCTTTTTATAAAAAGAAGTAAATCATATGGTTCCTGTTACTTTGGTCATGTACCTTACTCGTCAGCTTCACCCACAAAGTCTGATGCCCCCCACAGCTCTGCACATAGTATGTTTGTATGAGTGGTGGACAATGGCTGTCATGTTCCTACTCCTGAAGACACCAATTGCATTATTGTAAATAATGTTATGTGATGTGTAATGTGAATAGTGTAATACGTTACTAATATGTGTAGTAATGTAAGATGTGTAGTGTAATGTATGTGTAGTTTTACTATAGGAAGAGTTAGTTAATAATTGGGACTGGAGAATTGGAGAGTGCAGTAGTAGGGGAAGGATATTAACACTCATACTACATTCATATATACACACATTAAATGAATAATAAACTTAATGGGAGTGCTTCTTTAATCTCTTGCTGATAAAACACTCTAAGCCTAATAAACGACACATCACTGTAATCAGGCTTTCAGCCCCTACCTCAAGCTGACCACAGATTAAATAGCAAAAACCTGCTGACAGATTCCCTTTAAATTCAGCCGATGCTCTAGGAAAAGGCAGAATATACATTTATTGTCCATTATTAGGGCTAGATTAGGGACCTTCAATCTGGGCATTAATTGTATTTTGAACTTTGATTAAAAGACTTACAAAATAAAATTTCTATGACAAAGGATTCATGAATATCTCCAGTTAGGTTACTCTTTCAGGTTAGAAACACAGATGCAGTTATCAAATTTTGTTTTTGAGCCAAAGTAAAAAGGAGAGACTTTCACTCCTTCATATCCACTCCTTTGTTTGGTTATGAAATCCTGAATCAAACACTTGCCAAAAACTACATGTCTGATTCCAGGCTAAATCTATATTGGAATGCATGCTAATATCGAAATAAAGAATTATCTCCTTAGTTCTTGGTGAGCATCGATTTTGCTTGGTTTCTGGTAGGCAGGTCCCATTGCCATCTAATGCAATCAAAAAATCTTTGCAAAGCCTCTATCAGAGGTTTACATGGCATTAGTGTGGTACATTAAAGGGAGCCTGTGATGCTGAAAATGGTATATGATCTGCAGGCAGCATGCTGTAAAGCAGGAGGAACCAATCAGATTTATACACATTTTTGTGGGAAAGGTTTCAGTAAAACTTGAATTTTACTCATTGAAATCCTTGGCAATGTAAACAGGCAAGTCCAGTAGGTGGTCCTATATAGTGATTGTCAGTCTTACCTGAATGACTGTGCATGCAGAAATAGCTGTTAATCATATGTATACAAACATCTAGGATTTCACTGAATAAAATACAAGTAATCTGAAACTTTTCCAACAAACCTATATATCATTCTGCTCAGCGTCTCCTTCTCTATACATTGCCGTCCACGGATTGGCTTGTGTCTACAACCTGATCGGTTCCCTTTAACTTTGAGATTGCATTCGTCAATTAGCTGTAACTAAGGTTTCCCAGATCTAATCACGTTCCATATAGATTTTTTAATAAGTGTGTTATATATGTGACACCCCAGGGGTCTGGTTGCCACAGTGATAGAGATGTTATGTCTGAGAGCAGGTGGGAGGTCCTTTGGTCAGGGATCCTGTGCATGCCACACCTCCTGCCCAGTCCTGGGAGGGGAAGAACTTCCCCTATATAAACCCGGGGCTGAAGCAGGGTTAGGAGTCAAGGAGAGTAGAGACAAGAAACAGTCATAGGAAGAAACAGCTGGAGCTCAGTGGGAGCAATACTACTACGAGTCAGGGGCTGGCAGCTGCAGAGCTCGCCCTGACTGAGAAGCTTTCTTACCGGACCCGGCGTCCGAGGCTGTGGGGACTAACTCCTACCCAGCAGCAGAAGCCGACCGGCAGGGGATTTCAGGTCCTCAGGCCCAGAAACCCGAAGGCACGGTCACACGCGTGGGACCAGCACCGCCATCGTGGAGCGGAAGCCATTAGAAGGCCCCGAGTCACCGGCCATACGGGTGAGCACCACACGGTACACTCAGGGACGTGGGCTACTTATATCCGCTTCTAGCAAGGTAGCCAGAAGAGTACAGTCAGTTTGGGAGGCCTACAACTCCGCCTGGCCAGGGGAGATCCCATCTGCTCAAGGACTGACCAGGCCCCGTTCACTAGCAAGTACTCCGGGAGGGTCTATCGTTGTTACCAGTAAAGACCCTGAATTACACCGCACCGTCTCTGAGTGGTTCCTGCTACCCCCATCATCCACATCTGCTGCCCTGAGGCCATACCACTCCCGTTGGGGGTTATACCATCTACGCTGCACCATCCATCCACCGGCCTCAGCGGACTGTCCTGCAGCGGCAGCTTCATAGCTGCATTCAACGGGTGGCGTAGTCGTCCTGCATCTACCGCTGTTACATCGCCGCTCAGTTTGACTCCCTGGGCACGGACCGGGTCACCGCCACGAGACTACAACCCTCAAGAGATCCGGCTCCGGGTAAGCTCCCGCGTGCGCAACGCAGCGCGACACAGGCCCAGGGGCGCGTCAACTTTGGCGTAGTCGGCAGGATTTCGTGCCCGCAACCACCGGGTACTGCGTGCCTGAAAAAGAGACTTTTCAAACTTACCTGTGGTGAAGATTCCCGCCATCCGGCGCCATCTTCAGCCTTCTTCCCGCCATCGGTGAAGTTTCCCGCCATCCGGCGCCATCTTCTGCCTTCTTCCCGCCATCCGTGGAGTTTTCCATTGGACGCCATCTTGAGGACGCCGCGCGGGAAGAAGAGGGGCGTGGACTCCGAAAGCGCGCGAGAACTGAAGCCCCGCCTCACGTCCGGACGTTGCGTAAGGTCCTGGAAGGAGCCCAGCAGACGCCGACGTCACAGGAGCGCGACGGAAGGTCCTCAACCCTGACGATCCACTGCGGAGCCGCGGCCTACGGAAGAGGATCATCGCAAGGTAGGCCACGGTCCACTAGGGGGGGAGGAAGATGTCGGATACGGAGGAGAGCTTCACTGCCTCAACCCCCGCCAGCGCTACCGCTGCTGCAGTTATGCCCTTCACCATGCCCTATATCCCGGGAGCAGCTTGGCTACCCCAGTACTCAGGGGAGTCACATACCCTGCATGACTTTAGAGAAAAGCTGGATAACCTCTTCCAGGTGTACCCCCTCACAGAAGAGCAAAAAGTGAGCATCCTGGTGGCCCAACTAACCGGGGCAGCCAAAAGGGAAGTAAAATCCTGGCCACCTGGGAGGAAGACTGTCGCAGGGATACTAACCCGGCTGAAGGACACCTTTGATACCCGCACCTCAGCCGAGATTAAGCTTAGATTCTACGGGTGCAAGCAGCGAGCGCATGAGAGTATAAGGGACTATGCACTAAACCTACAAGAGGCCCTGAGGGCCATTAAGCAGACCGACCCTGATGGAGTGGGAAACGAGGACAGGCTGTTGACCGAACAGTTTATAGAGGGACTGTATTGTAATACCCACCGAACCCAGTTGCGGGCAATGGCCTTACAGGATCCCCATCTGGGCTTTGCACAGTTCAAGGACAGAGCCATCCGGGTGCTCCGAGAACCGGCACCGGGTGGCGTTGTGACCCACAAGCGCCCTGCTATCACTTACCACCAGGAGGCGGCGCCCTTGTCGGCAGGGCCTGTGGGAGCTGATGCGCAGGCTTTGGACAATGACCCGGCTCCAGACCTACACCATCAGGTCCAAGAGCTAGCTAAGAGCGTTGCTGCGCTAACCCGAACTGTGCAGTCTTTACAGGCTTCCACCCCAGGGAAGATCCAGCTGGCATCCGGACCGGAGGACATCCCGTGGCGTCGACCAAGGAGGACCCCACCGGCCAGAGGAAGACCCAGTGACCGATACAGCGAGGACGGACGACCCATCTGTCGCCGCTGCAATCAACCTGGACATATGGCAAGGTACTGTTCTTTAAACGGGCACAACCTGGGGTAGAGGGCCAACCCCCAGGAAAAAGATCACCAGGCCCATCGAACTGGCGCGACAGATATGTGGGAGGACGTCCAGTCTTGCCTGTGGTACTGGATGGCATTCCCATGAGTGCCCTACTGGACACCGGGTCACAGGTCACCACCATCCCGTACGTGCTCTTTAAGCAGTACTGGAATGACTCGGATATTACCCGCTACCCTGACGACGACTTGAGTATCATCGCCAGCAATGGCCAGCCCGTGCCACAGATCGGATTTAAAGAGGTGACCATCAAAATCGGTAGAGTCGAACTGGCAGCACAGGGACTGATCATTGTAGATATTGACAAACATGAGAGTCACCCAAAAATAACTCTAGGAACAAATGTAATTGAAAATTGTCTTGCAGAGGTGATTTTCCTTTTACAGCAGGTTGCCAAGAACGCCAGCTCCGGCGAGCAGCGGGTGCTCCAGAAAGAGATCCGGGCACTGATGCGACGGCAACAGGTGGAACTCTCCGGCGGTGAGATTGGTAGCGTAAGAATGTGTGACCCTTTTCCTATTGCCATGCCCCCAAAAAGTGAAATGATGATTTGGTGCCGGGCAGCTATTGGTCTGAGAGGTAGGGATTACCAGGCAATGGTAGAACCAGTTTACTCGGACAGTAGGCCCACCATTTTGACAGCACGGGGGGTGGTTGATGTACGCCATGGGAGGGTGCCCGTTCGCATAATAAATATCGGGGAGAGGGAAGTGTATCTGCCCCGGTATGCCACGCTAGCTAAATTATATACCATTAACCAAAATTCTATACAATCTGTGGAACCCTTGCCTCCATCTCACTCGGAGGAAGGTAACGGCTCTAAGAAAAACATGGAGGACTGGTGTCAGCAACTACATCTGGGTACTGACTCCACTCCCGCACACCAGAAACAAGGAGTCTATCGGGTGGTTCAAGAGTACGAGAGAGTGTTCAGTAAACACCCGTTAGACTTCGGGCGAGTCAAGGGGGTAGAACACCACATCCCCACGGGAGACCATCCTCCTATAAAAGAGAGGTATCGACCCGTACCCCCTGCCCACTACCAACACGCCAAGGGGATGCTTAGAGACATGAAGGAGGCTGGGGTGATCAGGGATAGCTGTAGCCCCTGGGCAGCTCCACTAGTCTTAGTCCGAAAGAAAGACAACACCATGAGGATGTGTGTAGATTACCGGAAAATCAATCGTATCACACACAAGGATGCGTACCCCTTACCAAGGATAGAGGAGTCATTGGCTGCTTTAAGATCTGCTAACTTCTTCTCTACCTTGGATCTCACTAGCGGGTACTGGTAGGTTCCTGTAGCAGTGGCGGACCGGGAGAAGACCGCATTCACCACCCCGATGGGACTTAGCGAGTTCACCTGCATGCCGTTCGGACTCTGCAATGCACCGGGAACCTTCCAACGACTAATGGAGTGTTGTCTGGGCCACAGAAACTTCGAGACGGTCCTGTTGTACCTGGACGATGTCATCGTATATTCCAAGACGTATGAGGACCACCTGAAACACCTGGCGGAAGTGTTCGAAGCTCTGGCGAGTTACGGCCTAAAGGTGAAACCCTCCAAGTGTCACCTCCTGAAACCAAAGGTGCAGTACCTGGGACACGTGGTGAGCGCTGACGGAGTGGCTCCCGACCCTGATAAGATCACCGCAATTAAGGAATGGCCAAGCCCCTCCAGCGTAAAAGAAGTGCGGCAGTTCCTCGGGTTAGTAGGCTACTACCGAAGGTTTATTCCCGGTTTCACCAAAAAGGCAGCACCTATGCAGGACCTCCTGATAGGCCAGTCCCGGAAGGCCAAGAACCAGAAGCCGCCCTTCAAATGGGAGGAGCTGGAAGAAGAGTCCTTCCGCCAGCTGAAGATGGCCCTCACGGGGGACGAAATCCTGGCGTACCCGGATTATAGCCAGCCCTTTATCCTCTACACCGACGCCAGTAACATCGGGCTAGGAGCCGTACTGTCCCAGATCCAGCAGGGGAAGGAACGAGTAATCGCCTACGCCAGCCGAAAGCTGCGACCCACCGAAAGGAATCCCGAGAATTACAGCTCATTTAAGCTAGAGTTCCTGGCCGTAGTATGGGCAGTCACCGAGCGCTTTAAGCATTACCTCGCTTCTTCCCGGTTCACCGTGTACACGGATAACAACCCGTTGACACACCTGGACACGGCAAGACTCGGTGCCCTGGAGCAGAGGTGGATGGCCCGTCTGTCCAACTACGAGTTCACAATCAAATACCGGGCCGGACGCTCCAATACCAACGCGGATGCCCTGTCCAGGATGCCCAACCTGCCGGACGAAGGAGAAGATCCGGAGGGACTGGAAGAAGTTGAACTCCCTGCGTTCCACCGTCATGGGACTATCCAGTATTCCCACCGGGTAAGGAGTAAGCAGGCTGCTACGTTGAACCCCTTACCTCACTACAACTGGGCGGAAACGCAAGACAGCGACCCTGCCGTCCGACTGGTGAAGGAGATGCTGACTCGCCCGGAGGCTTGCCTTGAACCAGACGCTCCGGAGGAAGCCAAACAACTATGGGCAGAGAAGAGTCGACTGTTCCTTTACAAGGGGAAGTTGTGCCGCAGAATGGTTAACTCCCGGACGCATGAACTACTCTGGCAAGTAGTGGTGCCACGAAGAGACGCAGCCATGGTGATGGAGGCATACCACGACGGAGCTGGACACTTCGGGTGGAAGAAGCTGGAGTTCCTGCTGCGCGAGCGGTTCCACTGGGTAGGCATGAGGGGAACCATCGAGAGGTGGTGCAGAGACTGTGGCCCGTGCAACCTAAGAAGGAAGGATCGTGCCAGCCAGAAGACTCCCCTGCAGTCCATCGTCACCCGGCAACCGTTGGAACTGGTAGCCTTGGATCATGTAAAACTGACCCCAAGCAGAAGTGGCTACGTCTACGCACTAACCATCGTGGATCACTACTCCCGGTTCTTGGTTGTCGTCCCCGTCAAGGACTTAACAGCTCGAACAGCAGCTAGAGCCTTCCAGCAGCATTTCTGCCGTCCACACGGGTACCCGGACCAAGTGTTGACAGACCAGGGACCTGCCTTTGAAGCGGAGGTCTTCCAAGAATTCTGCACTCTGTATGGCTGCCGGAAGATAAGGACGACACCCTATCATCCGCAAACTAATGGACTTTGTGAGAAAATGAACCAGGTGGTAATGGATCTTCTAAAAACGTTGCCCCTGGAAGAACGCAGTCTGTGGCCTGAGAAGTTGCCCGATCTGGTGGACCTATACAACCACATCCCGGTAGGTTCCACCAACTGTACCCCGGCTTACCTAATGAGGGCAAGACCTGGTAAGTTACCTGTTGACCTGGAAATGGGAGTCCTGACACCCGAGGACACTTCACCAGAAACAGACTGGGACACGGAGAGGCAGCAGCAGTACCGGAGAGTACAGGAGAGCGTGGAGCGAAGTCTCTGTCAGGCTAGGGAAAGACAAGAGAAAACTTACAACCAGTATGCTCCCGCTGTTCCCCTGGTACCCGGAGAGCAGGTCTTGAAGAGGAAGAGACGGCTCCACAAGTTGGACGACCAATGGGAAAAGGACCCGTACACCGTACTGCCCTCAAGCCACGAGAACCCGAAGGTTTGTACCATCAGTAAAGACGGAGGGGAAACCACAGCTATTGTATCCCGGGACCACCTGAAGAAGTGTCCCGAACAACTGAGGAACCCTGAAGAGGAACAAGAAGACCATCGACCCGTAGAGGAAAGGGAAGATATGGTTAGTACTGTGCTCGGGGACTTCCCTCGGTCTTGGACTCAAGTCAATGGTGCAGTTGTGGTACCCGTACTCACCTTCCTCCAACCAGCATCCCAAGCACCTACGGAGCAACAGGTAGAGCTGGAAGAACAGCCGGTCCAGGAGGCAGAAGACCCCACACCCGCAGACCAGGAGGATCAACCCTCTGCTTGCAGTGAGCCTGCCATATCCCTAGTGAGCCAAAGAGCCGGTAGACAGCTGCCCAGTTTACCCTTGACAGCTCCTACACCCTGTAGTTCAGGGCTAGGCAGTTAGCTCCGTAGGTCCACTAGGGCCACTAGAGGCCAGTTACCCGCACAGTGGAGGATTTGAAGTGTATAAATTGTTTTATTTATGTTTACCTGTGTATTGTTGCTTGTGTATAATTTTGTGTTTCTAGTTATTTGTAGGAGTCCTTGGTGGATTTACCGGGAATCCTGTGTACATAGTTGGAGCGTAACCCAGGACGGACTAAAGACTGTTAAGGACTCGGGGTAGGACAAACCCCTACCTGGTTACGTCTCCCTGTTTTGGTGAAATGGACACCTTGCTTTTCTTCAAAGACTGCACCCGGTTGCGGACACGCCGTAACCATCTTATATGTTTTTCTTATTGTATTATTATTGTTTTTATCTTGTTATGTTTTTCTAAAATATGTTTAGTCCCGGAGTACTAAATTTCACTAGGGGGGAATGTGACACCCCAGGGGTCTGGTTGCCACAGTGATAGAGATGTTATGTCTGAGAGCAGGTGGGAGGTCCTTTGGTCAGGGATCCTGTGCATGCCACACCTCCTGCCCAGTCTTGGGAGGGGAAGAACTTCCCCTATATAAACCCGGGGCTGAAGCAGGGTTAGGAGTCAAGGAGAGTAGAGACAAGAAACAGTCATAGGAAGAAACAGCTGGAGCTCAGTGGGAGCAATACTACTACGAGTCAGGGGCTGGCAGCTGCAGAGCTCGCCCTGACTGAGAAGCTTTCTTACCGTACCCGGCGTCCGAGGCTGTGGGGACTAACTCCTACCCAGCAGCAGAAGCCGACCGGCAGGGGATTTCAGGTCCTCAGGCCCAGAAACCCGAAGGCACGGTCACACGCGTGGGACCAGCACCGCCATCGTGGAGCGGAAGCCATTAGAAGGCCCCGAGTCACCGGCCATACGGGTGAGCACCACACGGTACACTCAGGGACGTGGGCTACTTATATCCGCTTCTAGCAAGGTAGCCAGAAGAGTACAGTCAGTTTGGGAGGCCTACAACTCCGCCTGGCCAGGGGAGATCCCATCTGCTCAAGGACTGACCAGGCCCCGTTCACTAGCAAGTACTCCGGGAGGGTCTATCGTTGTTACCAGTAAAGACCCTGAATTACACCGCACCGTCTCTGAGTGGTTCCTGCTACCCCCATCATCCACATCTGCTGCCCTGAGGCCATACCCCTCCCGTTGGGGGTTATACCATCTACGCTGCACCATCCATCCACCGGCCTCAGCGGACTGTCCTGCAGCGGCAGCTTCATAGCTGCATTCAACGGGTGGCGTAGTCGTCCTGCATCTACCGCTGTTACATCGCCGCTCAGTTTGACTCCCTGGGCACGGACCGGGTCACCGCCACGAGACTACAACCCTCAAGAGATCCGGCTCCGGGTAAGCTCCCGCGTGCGCAACGCAGCGCGACACAGGCCCAGGGGCGCGTCATATAAAGAGTGCATAAAGTAAAAGGCAAATAACCAACCTGTAATTCTGTAACTAGGCACTGACCATATGTCACAACCTGGAAGGGTAACCTTGTTATGACTTTAGCCAGTTAGTTTCCATGAAGAAACTACATAGTAGATTGTCTCCAGGAGATGGGTCATGGAGTCACTGACCGAGTAACCATCGCTGCATGAAGAAAGCAGAGCTAGGATTTCTCTTGGCTGGCTTCACATATACATTATGATAGACTCGATCCTGAGGACCAACTCCTTATTCCCATGCACATGGCTTTCAAACCACTTGACAGTAATAGATAACAGAATATGAAGAAATTATTTTCACAAGGAGTATAAATAGCATTGACTTCCTCCAGTCATATCGCTTGCTTTAAGTCAACAGTGAGAAACTTAAGGAGAAAAGCTATAAAACAAAAGCTCTACAATGTGCAGAACACACAAGTTATTTATTATAGATTAGGTTTTGTTCCCTAACATTTAACGCCTGGAAAATGTATTTTCACAACATAGGTAGTAATATGGCTTACTTGGTCAATGTCTTTTGAGAAGCCAATCATCAGCATCATGACCACCAACGCCTACAATCCGAGGATTTATAGTTTGAGCATTCAAAGTTCATATTATAGAACACGTTTACAATCTACACCAATTTCATATTTGGTTTCCAAGCCAAGATGTCCAGGACTGATCCTTTAAGTGTAGCGTGGCTTGCCTTACTCATGTACACTGCACAAAGGGTGATCATCTTTTAACACCTTCATGACAGGGCAATTTTTTTGTTTTTGGCTTTGTATTTTTTTCCTACCCCTGTTCGCAGAGCTATAGTTTTTGTATTTCCCCATCCAAATAGCCAAACAATAGTGGGACGAGTTGTACTGGTGTGTGCCTGACTTGTATTTGGCTGTAAGACAGCTTTCTGCAGCAGGAGCCTCCCCCTCAGCCCTGTCTGCACTAGGACAAATATAGTGATATGTACTGCACCCTTTGCTGAGTCCTAAACCTCAGACATTATCCAGATAAACATAAAACATATCAGCAGATTAACCCCTTTGTTATTTGTGGGATTTATACAAAACTTTGTTTCAAAACATACAGAATATCTTTCAGACTGAAAATTCGAGGAGGCAAGACTAACTTCTGTATACTTTTGTCCTTACTTTCTAGGTTTAGTGTTCCTTTAAAAAGAGAACTTGTAAAACCTTGAATTAAGTGTAGATGCATCAATCTTCATTAGTTCTGTCATCAACAGGGTTTTTTAATCATCATTGGGGTCACTGAGTGCTAGGCTGAGAAATTTGATGAAAACTAATGTCATGCTCAGTTCACAGACTCGTTGTGAACTTCAGGGGTTTAACGACAGACATAAAAGCCAATGGGGTCAGTATATGACTGCTTGGACCTGTCATGCAACTGATCCATCAAAGCATTTTGACTTATACTGAAAACAAAACTATAATGCTAATAAGAACAGACCCTACCCAAATGTGTCCCTGTTATTTCAATTACTGTAGATCACAAAAAATATATTGTAAAAAATAAAATACCTTGTACCGGTAGGAATAAGTATCTGTAAGAGAAAAGTTGTACAACTTTAAAGGGAGCTGAGCTGTAGTACCGAAAATGGCCACTACGTGGTGTATTGAGTAGTGGTGTTCCAGCTCCACACTATACATCCAGTCATCTTGGCACCTGCTAACAGCTGATCAGTGGGGTTCCCGGTGTCTGCCCTCCATGATCATCCTAAGAATAGGCCATCAATATCAAAGTCCTGGACAACCCGTCTAAAATGAAATTTATACAGTGTCCCACATTATAGTATGTTGAACCAATTCAACTAAGAGTCAACTACAGTAGAATGCGGAGAACCCAGCGAACTCTCGCCTCTATAATAACAATTCTTAGCAACACGGTGGCTCAGTGGTTAGCACTGCAGCCTTACAGCGCTGGGGTTCTGGGTTCAAATCCCACCAAGGACAACATCTGCAAGGAGTTTGTATGTTCTCTCTGTGATTGTGTGTTTCCTCCGCATTCTTAGGTTTCCTCCCACACTCCAAAGACATACTGATAGAGAATGTAGATTGTGAGCCCCAATGGGGACAGTGATGACAATGTCTATAAAACACTGTGGAATATGATGGGACTATATAAGAAAAGCATAATCCATGAGGAGGAGCCATGAGAAGAGGATTAAGCATCTTGATACACCAGGAACACCATGGAACAATTGTTCGCACTTTGTAAGAACGGATGAATATTATAAATGCATGTACAATGTACTGCTCCTATGTATAAACAGAAGAGGCCGCAGCACATACTGGTGATTCTTTATAATGTTAATGAAATACACATTTGGTTTTTGTTTTGCTTAATTCAGATTTCTTCTGACTTCTATTTTTGGGAAAAGGTTGCAATTGGCATCTGATATCCCACTCCAGCTGTTTTCTTATCAGATAAGTCATGTTTACACGAACATTTCATCTATTAGCTGTGACACACACAAACCGCAATCTTGAAATGCTTAATGTTTGTGTGGGCCTATGGGGGCTGGGAGCAGGCCAACAGTAACTGAAGACGCCGGCCCACAGTAACTGAAGACGCCGGCCCACAGTAACTGAAGACGCCGGCCCACAGTAACTGAAGACGCCGGCCCACAGTAACTGAAGACGCCGGCCCACAGTAACTGAAGACGCCGGCCCACAGTAACTGAAGACGCCGGCCCACAGTAACTGAAGACGCCGGCCCACAGTAACTGAAGATGCCGGCCTACAGTAACTGAACATGCCGGCCTACAGTAACTGAACATGCCGGCCTACAGTAACTGAACATGCCGGCCTACAGTAACTGAACATGCCGGCCTACAGTAACTGAACATGCCGACCTACAGTAACTGAACATGCCGACCTACAGTAACTGAACATGCCGGCCTACAGTAACTGAACATGCCGGCCTACAGTAACTGAAGATGCCGGCCTACAGTAACTGAAGATGCCGGCCTACAGTAACTGAAGATGCCGACCTACAGTAACTGAAGATGCCGGCCAACAGTAACTGAAGATGCCGGCCTACAGTAACTGAAGATGCCGGCCTACAGTAACTGAAGATGTCGGCCTCCATGAAGGACTGATTACAATTTACCAGACTAACATTGGATGATGACTAACCCTCTAGCTGGCTAACTCTTTAGATCTTGGATTGTGGAATCTCAGGCTATTTGCTTTTTGAATTTGCTTAAAAAAAATCAACCTAAGAAAAACATGTAAAAACTCCCCACTGTATTATTTTATATAAAAAAAACAAATGAGAATAAAATGTTTCCTTTTTGAAAATATAGGATATAGTTTTACGTAGGTTACATAAATCAAGTTCAATATTTTTCAGATTAATTAAATATCATTAGATAATACCCTCAATTCCATTAGTCATTAGATAAGTATATGTACCTACAGCTATCATACTAACTACTATTACTACCTGTTGAGTAGGTCATTCTCCAGTTTCAGTGCTCTAACTGTAAAATACCCTTTCGTACACCGATGTCTCAATCACATAATAGTGCTATCTATCAGTCTTATAATATATTAAGGAACCACTCTTTATTAATCTATGGATTTCTGGTGAACAGTCATTGATTATTTATGTCATACCAGATTTAACAGATCTCAGTTTACTTCCCAACCAGGAGATACCATTGCCTAAAATATTAGGGAATTTCATTATGAGTAATTCTTTACATTGTCAACAGTTGATCATAATGCAATTAATTTATTATATCTGTAGCAAGCCAAAATATGGAAATTGCTCTAAAAGCCGGATTTTGGTAAGAACTTACCTGTAAAATTCTTTTCAGCGAAGGAAGGAAGGGAGACACAGATTCTCTACTTCGTGGGTAGGCGGAGCCCCATAGGATAGTCACCTCAGACTGGAAAAAGACGACCGGCCCCTCCAGTATATAGGCTCCTCCTACTCCCATGTTCATCAGTCCGTACACAAGCTAAGGAAGAGCAGACCAACCAGCAGAACAACATATCCCCTTCTGAAATTTCAGAAATGAGAGAAAACAGGTTATGTAATAGAAACACACAATCTTAGGCATACCCTATTGGACCTGACAACTGTGTAGAGCTGGCGAAACTGGAAGGAGAGCCGTAGAGCGCTAAATCCAGTCCAGAAGATCGACATCAGGAAGGAGACGCGCTGCATCTAGAAACACAAAAAAACACTTCTGCCCTGGGAGGGTGCTGTGTCTCCCTTCCTTCCTTCGCTGAAAAGGATTTTACAGGTAAGTTCTTACCAAAATCCGGCTTTCAGCAGCAGAAGGGAAGGAAGGGAGACACAGATTCTCTACTTCGTGGGACATCCTAAAGCAGTACCTACTTAAGGGTGGGAAATAGAGGCAGAAGCTTCCATACCCCAAAACTTAGGCAAGAGCGCAAACCGCGCTAAAATAACGGAAAACTAAGTAAAGGGATAACTTAAATTACCGCCGCCTGCAGGACCCTACGTCCCAGGGCCACATCGGCTGAAGCACTTACGTCCACCTTCTAAAACTTAGTAAAGGTGTGAACGGAGCGCCAGGTGGCCGCCCGGCAGAGCTGCGCTGCCGAGGCCTCCTGACGAAAAGCCCACGATGAGCCAATGGCTCTCGTGGAATGAGCTTTAACTTTAACCGGACAAGGCTCGCCCTTGAGCCGGTACGCTTCCAGGATAGCTGAACGGATCCACCGAGCTATCGTGTCTTTGGAAGCACGTTGACCACGCCGACGACCTGCCGGAATTATAAAAAGAGAGTCCGACTTCCGAAAACCTTGGGTGATCGTAAGATAGAACTTCAATGCCCGCACTAAGTCCAACGAGTGCAAGGCCCGCTCCCTTGGATTCTTAGGTCCTGGACAAAGAGAAGGCAACACAATGTCCTGATTAATGTGGAATTGTGACACTACCTTAGGCAAAAAATCTTCACGAGTACGAAGCGCCACGCGATCCGGAAAAAGTTCCAGAAAAGGAGGTGAGCAAGAAAGTGCTGCCAATTCCGATACCCTTCTCAAAGAGGAGACTGCCACCAAGAAGGCCACCTTCCAAGAAAGTAGTGAAAGTTTAGCAGAATCCAAAAGGCCTATGCTGAAGGGCTTCCAGGACTAGATTAAGCCGCCATGGAGCCACAACTGCCCTCTGTGGCGGAAACTGACGTGCGACTCTGCGAAAAAAAGAGCGCACATCCCTACGAGAGGCAATAGCCTTCCTAAAAAGTGCGGAAAGAGCAGATACCTGTCCCCGCACCGTACTAACTGCCAAACCCCTGGCCAGACTAGATTGCAGAAAGGCCAAGAAGTTGGGGATGGAAAAAACCCTCGGGTTTCTTGAAGATTTGAAGATCCAGAACACCATGAATAGAAAGACTCCCAAGTTCTGTGATAAATCCTGGACGTAGCTGGACTCCGGGCCGCTCGCAAGGTAGCAATGACCTCGGGCGAAAAACCGCGACGGGTCAAGATCTCGGTCTCAAGAGCCACACCGTCAAACGAAGGGACCTCAGGTCCGGATGACGAATGGGCCCCTGAGTGAGCAAGTCCGGGCGAAGGGGCAGCGGAAACGGAGGTGCCGCCTGAAGAGACACCAGCGTCGAATACCATGTCCTCCGGGGCCAGTCTGGTGCTATCAGAATTATTGATACCCTTTCGAGTTTGATCCGTCGGATCACCAGAGGTAGTAAGGATATCGGCGGAAACGCATAGATCAGCTTGAACTGACCCCACGGGGCCACTAGAGCATCCACCGCCACCGCCTCCGGGTCCCTGTACCTGGACATGAACGTTGGAACCCTGGCGTTCAGCCTGGATGCCATCAAGTCCACCTGAGGAGTCCCCCAACGGGAACACAGCAGAAAAAACACTTCTGGATGGAGACTCCATTCCCCAGGGTCCACTTGCTCGCGACTGAGGAAGTCCGCCGAGATATTCAACACCCCTGGAATGTGAATTGCAGAGATTGCTGGAACTTTGGACTCGGCCCAGACCAGGATCCGAGAGACCTCCGACATGAGACTGGAACTCCTCGTCCCGCCTTGGTGGTTGATGTACGCGACAGCCTTAGCGTTGTCCGACTGGATCCGGACCGGTAGACCGCTCAATAAGACCGCCCAATGTTGGAGGCAGAGAAATATTGCTCTCAACTCCAAAATGTTGATCGGGAGTGACGACTCCTTTGGCGACCAGACTCCCTGAATCCAGAGGTTGTTCCAAACTCCCCTCCAGCCTGTCCGGCTGGCATCGGTTGTCACCACCGACCATCTCGGAGGAAGGAAGGATTTCCCCACGGATAGAGTCTCCGGACGTAACCACCATCCAAGAGATTCTCGCACCCTGACGGAGATAATGACCGAGCGATCCAGAGAAGTTAGCGATCGATCCCAATGGGTCAGAATAAGGCTCTGGAGATCCCGGGAATGAAATTGTGCAAATGGTACTGCTTCCATAGTTGCCACCATTTGACCCAGAAGGCGCATGCATTCCCGAAGGGACATTGACAGCGCCGACCTCATAGCCTGGACCAGAAGACGAAGGTTCGTCTGTTTGACAGGAGGCAGGGACACAACTGCCCGAACAGTATCGAACTGCATCCCCAGGAAAAGAATGGACTGTGCTGGCTCCAATGACGATTTCTTCCAATTGATCAGCCACCCGAAGTCCATCAGGTACTGAAGGGAGAGATCGCGAGCCGCTATTGCCTCCTCCGCTGTGGGTGACACTATGAACAGGTCGTCCAGGTAGGGGAGGATCGTAACCCCCTGTCTTCGAAGAAGCGCCATGAGAGGAGCCAGAATTTTTGTAAAAACCCTGGGAGCTGAGGCCAACCCGAAAGGCAGGGCCACAAACTGGTAATGGGTTTGACCTATAGCGAAACGCAAGAAAAGCTGGTGAGCCCTGCCGATAGGGATATGCAAATAGGCGTCGCGGATGTCTATGGACACCAAGAAATCGTACTGCGACAGGGTCGCTATCACCGATCGGAGAGACTCCATGCGGAACTTCCGTGTCCGGACGTAAATATTCAAATCCCTGAGATCCAGCACCGGACGAAACTTGTCCTCCTTTTTGGGGACCACAAAAAGGTTGGAATAAAAACCCTTTCCCTGGTCTTCCGGAGGAACCTGAACCACCACACCCTGCTGTAGGAGAGAGTCGACCTCCTGAAACAGTGCTGCAGCCAGTCTTGGCACGGACGGAATGCCCGTCAGACGAAACCTGTCTGGAGGCAGCGAATGAAACTCTATGAAATAGCCTGCCGACATAACCCGTGTCACCCAGGCGTCTGCTATGTGGGATGCCCAGATCGACCCAAATTGTAGCAGACGACCTCCCACCCGAGAGCCCTCGGGGGGACCCCTGGCGTCAGTCAGCCTTAGCGGACTTTTTATCAACCTCCCGTCTCTCCTGACGGGACCATTGCTTCCAAGGAGTACAAGATTTCTGGGCGGATCTGCCGGAGGATGAGGGACAACCCAATCTCCAAGAAGGCTGACTGAATCGTCCCCTGGCCCGAAAGGACCGAATACCTCTGCCGGGCCCTGTCCTGCTAGCTGTGGATGCCACTGCCTTTTTCCCAGGCAGAGTAACATCCTTAGCTTTAGCTTTGGCAATTAGTTCCGAAAGATCTGAACCAAAGAGCTGACCGCCCTTATATGCCAGACTAAGCAATCCCTGTTTGGATACTGCATCCCCGGTCCACTGTTTAAGCCACAGAGCTCTTCTAATCGTGACTGCCGAAGCCTGAGCCCTGGACAGAATTGAAGCCGTGTCCAGTACTGCATCTCTGCCATAACACATAGCTTCTTCCATTCGCTGAAAAAGCTTATCCACTTCTGAACGCGAAGTCCCATCCTGCCATGCCGCACGCAGCTGATCCAACCACCACAGAGAAGCCTCACCGGCCCACATGGCCCCCAAGGCCGCTCGGAAACCATGACCCGCGGCTTCATAGATGGATTTCGCCGCTGACTCCGATCTTCTGTCCAAAGGATCCTGAAGATTGGCTCTCCCTTTAACAGGAAGCAGGGAAGACTTGGTCAGCTGAGACAGAGATATATCCACCTCAGGAGAGGGAACCCAATTAGTAACCATCTCCTTGGCACAGGGATATAGGGCATCAAAAAAACGCGTTCCTCTGAAGCGTTTATCCGGACACTGACGCTCCTTCTCCACCACTTCGTTAAGTTCCTCATGCGCAGGTAATGTGGAACGAACACGGCGCGTCTTCTGATACAGACGGCCCGACCTAGACGGTCTTGTCGGCTCTTCAGACAGCTCTAATACTTCCCGCATGTCCTTAATAAGCCCATCTACGCGACCAGAAAGAGAAACAGAGCGATCCTGTTGATCCTCCTCTTCGGACTCAGAAATTTCATCAACCGAATCTGTTGGTGAATCCGAAGCCTCTGATGCGCTCTGCGAGGGAGACGCCACCATAGTCTTGCCGCGCTTTTTACCTCGTGGCATTGGGTGTGATCTAGCTGACACCCACTGTCCCAGGAGACTAGAGAGACTATCAATGGAGCGAGTGAGCGGCTCCACCTTAACATCACTGAGCGTTGAACTTGATGTAGTAGAAGGCCTGAGTGTATCAGAGGCGTGCGACTGAACCTGAAACGGATCAGGAGACCGATCCGCACTCCCAGGCCCCTGATCCGACATGCCACCCACACCAGATGCCAGGATGTACAACAAGGATGGCAAAAAAAGTGTGAAAGCTGCACAGCCTGTTTTCAAAACTCACTCTTTTTTTTATTTATTTTTTTATTTATTTTTTTTTTATTTTTTTTTTTTATATATGCGACAGGCTCTGAAGGGTTAAAGCTCACCCTTAGAAAAGAGCTACCCCAGAAATGCCGAGCAAAAAATCAATAGGGGGAAACTCCCTTAAACACCATGTGTTTCCCCTAAAGTTCCACTTTTTCAGAAGGGGTTAACATCACAGCAACTATAATACTACACAGCCTAAAAGGTCAGTGAAGTAAATAGCTTTATGAGAGAAAGCGGCAGTGCTCCTGAGGACTCCTAATAGGTAGCCTGGAGAGACAGCACTGACAAAGAACCCCTGCCAGAGGCAGAGGGGACTCACCGGTACTGCGGCGACCGCTCCTCCTAAGTGTGTGGACGGACGGGGAGCAGAGAGCAGGAGGCGCCGCTGGACGCCGGAGGGAGAAGCAGGGACCGCCAGCGCACGCTCAACCAAGCGCTTCCTGCCTAAGTAATGACGGCAGGAAGCCAGGAGACGCTAAGCCACGCCCCCGCTAGGCCACGCCCCCCGCCTTATTCAAACAACAAAAATGAGGGCAGAAAACTTCCTACCTCTATGAAGGCAGGAAGCAAGTCAATAAAAGCAAGAAAACGCGCGCCAATACAGGGAGCTTCCTGCCTCAATGAAGGCAGGAAGCAAAAACGAAAAAGCATGCGCAAATAAAAAATAAAAATAAAAATTACTGGCCTCCGTCTCTGCTCCCCAGTCAAGGCAGCGTCTGAAATAGACAAGAAACACACAGGCAGTACACTTGCCGTAGCCGTCAAAGATACTCTTTAGACCAAAGAGCACTTACCCGGCTGAACGCCACAGGGATCCTCAGGGATGTGTGGCGCCATGGCCCTTTGCTCCCCCCTATGGCGGAGCACGCAGGGACCCTCTCAGATGTGTGGTGTGCGCCTCCGCCAGGGAGCGCCCTGTATCCCCCGGGGCCGGCAGGCATAAGTGGGAACCTCCTCAAGGGGTACACAGAGCTGCCAGGGGAGGGTCAGGGGTCTCAGCAGCGCCGAGACCCCCAGAGACCTCTAGACCACGGGGGGTCCAGGACTCGCTGGATATAAAATAACAACTCTTCTGAGGAGCTGCCGAAGCAGCGACTATCCTCTGAGACTTCAGATAAAAAGACTGATGAACATGGGAGTAGGAGGAGCCTATATACTGGAGGGGCCGGTCGTCTTTTTCCAATCTGAGGTGACTATCCTATGGGGCTCCGCCTACCCACGAAGTAGAGAATCTGTGTCTCCCTTCCTTCCCTTCTGCTGCTGAAATAGGGTATAATGAACAACAGAGAATGAAATTTGACAATGTTGTTTCCTTTAAGAACAAAGCTAAAGACCCCTATACAGGGGCATAATGATCGCGGTCGTAGAGGTGGCGACCGCAACCAAGCCCGTGCTGCAGGACGCACATTTAGCTGAAGTGTATTGTGGCGCAAAGACCCACCGGGTCCCTGTGCTGCAATACATGCCGTCAGCCAATCAGAGGCCGGTAGCTGACGTCAGCATGCCTGCAACTGGTGGCACATGGCAGCGACGTCAAGTGCCATGGTGCGCATGCCGATGTAAGCCGACATATATACCTGGAAGGGGTCAAGGATGGGGGGACATATATATCGGGATGGGGGACATGTATATCTGGAAGGGTGATATATACACCTGGAAGGGGCCCAGGATGGGGGGACCTTTATACCTGGAAGCAGCCAAGGATGGGGGGACATACATACCTTGATGGGGAACATATATACCTGAAAGGGCCCAGGATGGGGGATGTTAGTAAAGGATAGGGGAGGGAGGGTGCAACACATAAGTCATTATAGGATTGAGAATGCTACAAGGGCCCATACAGTGGCTTGCAAAAGTATTCATCCCCTTAGCTTTTTACCTATTTTGTTACATTACAACCTGTGTTTAAATATTTTTGTAATCTAATTTGTGTGTGATGCATCAGCACTAAATAGTCTAAATTGCTAAAATGCGAAAAATATAGGCATAAATTAAATTTATGGGATCAAATAACTAAAAATTGGCATGTGCATATATTTTCCCCTTTTTTCTTATGAATCACCTAAAAATTTCTGGTGCAAATAATTGTCACATGGTCTGTCAATATATACACACCTTTTCTGAAATGTCACCGAGGCTGCAACACCATTTATCAAGAAGCACCACTAACCAAACACCACCATAAAGACCAAGGAGATCCCCAAACAAGTAAGGGACAAAGTTGTTTAGAAGTACAAGTCAGGGTTGGGTTATAAAAAAAATATCCCAATCACTGATGATCCCCTAGAGCACCATCAAATCCATTATCACCAAATGGAAAGAATATGGTACCACAACAAATGTATGGGGGAAAATACTGTGGTCAGATGAGAACAAAATTGAATTTTTTGGCCATCAAGGTAAAAGCTATGTCTGGTGCCAAGCAACACAGCTCATAACCCCAAGAGCATCATCCCCACAGTGAAACATGGTGGTGGCAGCATCATGCTGTAAGGATGTTTTTTGTTAGTAGGGGCAAGGAAAATGTTCTGAGTCGAGGGGGAAGATGGAAGGTGTGAAATACGGGGATATTTTTGAGCAAAACCTGTTTCAGTCTGTCAATGTTTGAGACTAAGATGGGGGTTCACCTTCCAACAAGACAATGACCCAAAGCATACTGCTAAAGCTACTGCTAAAGTGGTTTAAGGGGAAACGTTTAAATGTTTTGGAGTGGCCTAGTCAAAGTCCAGACCTTAATCCAATTGAGAATCTGTGGTCAGACCTGAAGATTGCTGTTCACTAGACCTAACCATCTAACTTGAAAGAGCTGGAGCAGTTTTGCCTTAAGGAATGGGCAAAAATCTCATTGGCAATATGTGAAAAGCTCACAGAGACTTATCCAAAGCGACATGCAGCTGTAACAGCTGCAAAAGGAGGCTCTACAAAGTACTAGACTTTAGGGGGGTGAATAATTATGCACACTAAAGTTTTGTTATTTTGTCCTATTTTTTGTTTGCTTCACAATAAAAAGAAAACTAAATATTCACAGTTGTAGGCATATTCTTTACATGAATTGATACAAACACTCAAAAATAAAAGTGAAATACCGGGTTGTGAGGTAGAGAAACACAAAAAATGCCAAGGGGGGTGATTATACATGACTATACGTCTGACCAATATGCGAGGGGGGAGGGGGAGGCATGTCGAAATCCTGCACTGGGGCCCATCGTTTTCTAGTTACGCCACTGCCCCCATACACATCACATAGCTGTGGAAAGAATTATAGTTTGGCTGATCGCTAGCTCTCCCGATCGCCCCATACATAGGAATGCTTGGCTCGGCTTAATGCTCGGTATTCTCTTTAAGAGAGCCACTGCCAGATTCCTATGGCAGCGGCTTATCTCAACATCATCTGTCAGGAAGAGAGGAGAGGGCCCCCATACACATTCTAATGTCGGACAATCCCCTCATTATCTGCGAATTAGGTTGACTTTAGTCTAATGTGTATGGGGGCCTTTAGACAATTTTGTGACAATAAACAATACCCAAGATCATCATCCACATACCCCTTTAAAAAGCATCCTATCAACCATTATGGTGTCATAAATAAAAGCAAGGGAAAAGCTACAACCTCATGAAAGTAAGTTTAACTATGTGTTTAGATTTATGCATTTAAAGAAAATAAAAAATCCAGATCGGTAAAACATTGGCTGATTTGATATACTGGGGAAGCTGAATGATTACAGAAGTTATTGAATTTTTGCAAGGTTTTCCATGACTAAAAATGTGATTTTCCAACATCAATCAGTGGAATGTTGGTGAAAGACGGCCTTGTTTTATCCCTCATCGAAGTGGTACACTGAGGGAGATAACATGCTCCAGCAAGCATGAAAACAAAAATAATGCAAGCTTTCCAAATGGGACAGCTTTAATCCTTGTGAATGGCTGATATTCACATTACAATACAGTGTAAAGGGACATAACTGATGTGTGACAGAGTAAATACCTTCATCGACTTACAGAGCACGTCAACCACTACCTCATGTGTATAATTTATATATTCATATACATCTATACAATGCATGCATATATACTTCATTAGGGCACATTCCCCAAAAAACAAATAGATCCCTAGCTTCATAGTTAAATGATGCTCTGTGATAGAGTGCCAAATTTAGATTTCTCGTTGTCAGGGCAAATCAAACTGCACAGTTTACAGTTCTATGCTTACATGACATGTCATAGCTGTGTCCGAAATTTGGTAAACCTGGAGGAGCAGTAGACGTCTAAATTGCAAAGAAACGGATCTGATACTGTGCACAGAATTTTCTATTCCGCCAGTTGTACGACTGGCAGGCAACGTTTATTTATTCTGCAACACTTCAGATCATAGTGGCCATGCTTTTCTATTATGAATCTGTTTCTAATACAATCAATTCTTCTGAGGTCCAGCTTTTCTGGAAGAACCATCCATCCATTATGGGCTGATATAGCATAATTGGGATGATCATGATAAAAGATGAATTGTACATGTACAGATAAATGCTCCAAATGTGCGCTTGCCTAGAATTCAGCCTTTCCGGGATAGGGTTTTTCAGATTAGTAACTCTCTAAGGCAGTGGTTCGCAACTCCAGTCCTCAAGACCTACCAACAGATCATGTTTTCATAATACTCAGGTAATAATTCCATCAGGGCTGTGGAGTCAGAGGTCTAGTAGTTCAATGCAGTTTGTGGGGAATATTTTTTCATAAGAATTTGGGAAAGTTATGAAATGTCCTATAAATGTCTGTCCTATTCCTGATCTAAGGGTCCAGACTTTTAGCTGAGATTAATCTGTGCTACAGTAAATTTATTACTTAAACATGAGCCATGTATGAGGGAGTCGGAGTCAGAGTCGTGGAGTCGGTGTCATGGAAATTGAGAAGTAGGAGTCGGAGGTTTGGCTACCGACTCCACAGCCCTAAATTTCATCACCTGTGCAATACTAAGGAAATACTGAAAACATGATCTGTTGGTGGCTCTTGAGGACTGGAGTTGAGGACCACTGCTCTAAGGGGTCAGACAATTCCAAAAACTCCCTAAATTGCCCTACTTTCCAGTTTCCTTGGCTCAAGGCCTACAAAAATAACATCTTGAGAACCACTAAGATTATGAAAAATTATGGTGGATACGGCATCCGTGGGAGAAATTTAAAGATTCTGATAATTTCCATACTTCTTTTTTTTAGAAGAGATTTGATGTTATCGCAGCTCCTCCCCACCTTCCCTTTTCACACCACCCCTCTCCCCATCCCTTTTTTTTCTGCCTTCTTTTTCTCGCTTCCCTTTTCTTCTTCTACCTTAGTGTTAGACACGCAATGACCTTTGCATATTATTATTGAATCGTAATAGTTCTGGAACATGATCTATGTTCTCATTTTGTTGTTTCTATATTTTAATGGTCCTGCGTGACCAATAAATATTCTTTTATGTTTTCGAAAATTCAATAAAAACTGATTCAACATAAATACCAAAAATTATTTTAGAATTTTCACTTAATTACACTCGTTAAAAGCTGAAAAATTTCTAAGCACAACCAGTAGGACTATAGATTAATTCAGTTCTGAGCTGGCACTATCAGCAGAATGTAGGTGCCATTTATGAAAGCTGTTACCACCTGCTGAGCACTTAAAGGGAATTTGATTTCTTTAATGCCCTGAAGATATCTAATCGGCACTATTTATGGTTGTAACAGGAATAATTCTGATATATTAGGGCACTGCTTAGGATACATTTTCCTAATATGTAAAGAGATTTCAAAATGGTTTCACAGAACATTTTTAAACCGTGTATTTTGCTGCGGTTTTTCAACACTTTTTTGTTGTTGTTGAAAGCCTATATTGAAATCTAAACGACATTTTCTTCAAATGAAGCATGGCATGTTTTTTGGAAATTTACAATAAACTTTTATAAAACGAAAATCACTAGAAGAATGCAAGATAAAATGGCAGTCATAGAGGGGATGATTCATAAAATTGTTGTTTCGCTAGTTTTCTAGCATAAAATACCTTCAAATGTTGCAAAAATGTTGCGAATTTTGGCATTTTTATGTCAGTTCCATCCAGCTTTGTCAAAATAGGCAGAGCTAGGACGGGATGGGCAGTGACGAAGCCTGCCTGACAAATTCATCAAAATTTACATAAATTTCACCACAATTGTACTACAGTCCCTGCCTGGAGTAACATTTCTGCATACAGCAGTTGTATGATACGCTGAATTCATTAAAAAGTACTCGCCTATTAGTGAATTCATCACATCTTACGCCAGCAGTGCCTTCATTTTGACTGGCAAGCAAAATGCCAGTTTTAATGAATCGGACCCAAAGTGAATATGTATATACTGTATATAAAAAAAGCTAATAAAAATAATAAACAAAAATGCTTTTTGAGTTTTCTTAAAAGCCAAGCAAAAAAAAAAAAAACAGTAAAAATGGAGTGTGGAAAAAAGCCTAAAAGTAAAATGATTTTATTTTTTCTTCTGACATTTTTAAGAATATAGTAAAAGGAACAAATGGTGCAAATACACTCGCTCCAAGATTGAGACATGGCACCTAAATAACTACTGAGATGATGGTCAGAAATAACAAGGGTAGCTTTCTAATATAATTAGTACACCTGTCTATGGCCTATTTTATTCTGACAAGAAAATATTCCAGAATCACGGCAAAGTGGGGGATTAGAACTGTAATGCTAACTACATGTTATGAGCACAAACTGAATACCTGAACCACTGAATATCTGAAGGCTCCTTGCAAAAATTCCTTCACGCTGACATCACTCAGAATTAAACCACATTAGCCGCTGTCAGCTATTGACTAAACATGAAGCCTTCTAGGCTGAAGCAGAGCTCTCCGGTGCCTGCCGGATGCCGTCCATGGTTTGGTACACTCAAGGCTTCCCACAACACATCCTATGTCATACATAATGTAATTATCCTGTCATAACACAGGAAGGATGGGGGTTACATTATATTAGGTATACTGATGCCTGGTAATTAATGTGAAAGTTCTGTGGAAGCATTCAGAGCGAGAAAAACACTAGAGAATCTCAACCTCTTTGTACATGTTGCTTTAAGTCTTTGTGCATTGGACAGTTTGCCACCATTTTTGTGAAATAGAAGTTCTTAACCCTCCGTCACATACAATAGGCCTGACAGGCACATCTCTTTTACTTTCATTTCTCCTTCCTCACCAGATTGTGAGGAAATCCCCTCCCTCCAGGTAGTCTCCTGTCTCTAGCAGCTCTGTGAAACCTCATACCACAGTTGGATTGCAGAGCTTCAGGAGGACAGATATAACTGCGCTAATCTCTCAGGCTCATTGTATGTGAACACGTCACACTCAATAAGGTTGGTATTTTATGTTTTTATTCATCACAATTGTTTATTTAGCTTGTTTTATGAATGTATAGCACAAAGTGTGAGGATATTTCATAGAAATAAGGCAGATTAAAAAAGAAAGTGTGCTGCTCAGGCATATACAGTAGTTCCCTAACACATATTCCTTCTCTTGCTTCAGATTATCTGCTGAAATGGAGAGGAAAATGTACAATTTATCAAAAAACCTTGATGTTGAGGAAGTAACAAACATGCTGTTAGATGATGCAGACCCCACACTGAATGAGGATTTAGGAGAGGAAAGTGAGATTGATTCTCATGATGAGGTGGAAGTATGTGAAGTGGATTCTGAAACAGAGCAAGATGGTGACAGTGATGAGGATGAAGATGTAGAATCTTATTATATGGGAAAAGATAAAAAAAAAAAACAATGGAACAAGAAGCCACTCCAGAAAAAACGTAGGGAACCTCAAAACATTATTACTCACCTTCCTGCAGTTATAGGAACTGCAAGTAATGCAAAAACTGCAGTTGAATGCTGGAATAGTTTATTCACAGATGACATTCTGGACTCTATTGTCACATATACCAACCAATATATAGACATTATAAAGGACAAGTTCATCTGCAACAGAACCATCAAGGCCACAGATGAAATAGAACTGCGTGCTTTTTTTGGATTATTATACCTTGCAGGAGCTTATAGGGCAAATAGACAAAGTTTGGAGGAACTTTGGAGTAAAGATGGGGATGGAGTTGAAAAATTTGGCCTTGTTATGTCCATAAACAGATTCAAGCTTCTAATTCATTGCCTTCGGTTTGACGACAGAACTACCCGAACCGAACGTAAAACACATGGCCGACTTGCTCCAATTCGTGATATATTCCAAAAATTTGTTGAAAACTGTAAAAAAAGCTATTGCCCTGGGGAGAATCTCACGGTTGATGAAATGCTCCCTGGTTTTCGTGGTAAATGTGCCTTTCGTCAATATATTCCATCAAAGCCGAACAAATATGGAATAAAAATGTATGCCCTTGTTGATGCCAGTAAGACCTACACTTACAACCTGGAAGTTTATGCAGGAAAACAACCAGAAGGTCCTTACTGTGTCAGCAACAAACCCAGTGATGTTGTAAAAAGACTGGCTGAGCCCTTATTTGGATCGGATCGCAATATAACAGCTGACAATTGGTTTTCAAATTGTGATCTGATTGATTATCTGAAAATGAAGAAGCTTTCATTTGTCGGAACTGTAAGAAAAAATAAAAAAGAATTGCCTACACAGTTTGTAAGTGTGAAAGGGAGACAACAGTACAGCAGTATGTTTGCATTCCATAATGGAAAGGTTTTGGTTTCCTATGTACCACAAGCAAAAAAAATTGTACTTTTTCTATCAACACTTCATGATGATGATGCCATCAATCCTGGGACTGAGGCACAAAAAGACCCAGAGATAATTACATTTTATAATGCAACCAAAGGGGGTGTTGATACAGCTGATCAGATGTGCTCAACTTTCAACGTCAGCAGAAACACCAAACGCTGGCCAATGGTCATATTTTTTGCTATGTTGAATTTGGGTGGTATAAATTCACAAGTCATTTACCTTGAAAACAAGCTTGAACCACTCCGTAGACGATTCTATCTGAAAAAATTGGCCCATGAACTAGTGCTTGGAGAGCTACGCAGGAGAAGTATGAAAACAATCGGTATCCCCTCTCACCTTCAAGTTCAGCTCAAAAGATTCCGCCCAGAAGATGATAGTGAAAATTCACCACCTGCACCACCTCCCAAAAGAAGGAGATGCACCACCTGCACCACGGAAAGCGGAATCAGAAGGCTTTCTAATTATGAATGTCACAAATGTCATAATGCAATCTGCCTGACACATGCAAAAATGATGTGTAATTCTTGCACTTTGCTCTGCAAGTGTAATTTTTCTGGGGAAACTTCAGGATCTAATTCTGATTGAATGTGTGTTTAATAGTACTTAAGGTACCTTAAAATTAAGTTTGTTTCCATAAATTTTCTTTGTAGAGTTTTTTGACAGAGTCGAACTGGGGACTATTTGGCGGGAGTTTTGAAATGTTTGTATTTCAGAGTTATTAGTTTTATGTTAAGTAAATGGTTTTTTTTTTTTGCACCTGATTATGTGTAGTCTCTTTTATTACATCCCTATGAAGGTCACTGATCACTTTTAGAGCACTGAAATTGCAAACATTAGATATTATAGGTATTTTTCTAGCCTGCGCCTGACAGTCACATTGTATGTGAACTCGTTAGAACCGATATAGTATGTGACAGAGGGTTAATAATGTAAGAAGTATATGCATCACATTATTTCATAAATTTCCTAGCTACTTCTACCCTACGTATGATTCAGTTTGGCTAATCATGAAAAAAACATTCTGTAAAACTGGGGGAACATTTATCCAAATGATTGATCTACATGCCCAGGACACCATGGAAGTGAACATGGTGTAAAAAAAAAAGAGCAAAGTATAGCTGGATTCTACTCTTCCCCCGATTCATTTGAGGCATTGGCACATGGATAAATGATTCCGTAGAGTCAGGATCGTATCTTAGATAAAGTTGCCTTTGGCAGATGAGCTTATGCAATTTTGATCACATTTTGCATGTTTGCAGCTATAATGGAGTTCATATACTCTTTAATTGTGTTTGTATGTATACTATATATGAATACAGGCCATAGCATGAGGGTGCCTGTTACAAATTATCACAGGCATTAAAATAATGAATGGGAAGCATGTATCAGAGAAGCTTGTTGCCTCTATGACCTAAGTCCTAGAAATGTTATGACCAGTGATGATATTTCACTGAAATATTTAATTGCAATTTCAGTCCAGCTTTTAGGAGTGACTGAAGAGGTAGGTCACTCCCATACTCTATGCCACATCTTATCTACCTGACAGGAAGCCGCAGGTGGGACTAAGCATGATTGATTAAAAGCTCCCAGAGAGCAGTGAGCTCTGTACCTGCTGCACTGAGAGGGGAAGTTCATATTGGCAGTAAAAGGTCTGAAGATATCACTGTGAAAAGTGAAGGACTATTTTTGAACAGACCCTGTAAAGTGTGGGGAAAACACTAATTTATGCACAAGTGACAAAGTCTGACATCAAGAATGTCTATTTACTGTTTTGTTGCTATAGTAAACCATGCCTACTGAACAAATCACCTTCCTCAGAGATTGTATGAGTTTTATTTTAACACATAATTATTTCAAATACGAGAAGAACTACTACACCCAGCAGTGGGGTACGGCCATGGGGACCAGGTTCGAGCCTAGTTATGCTCATTTATACGTAGGCAGATGGGAAGAATCAAAATATCTATACAGAGGGGGGACTACGCGCGAACCTGGTCCTCTGGCAACGTTTCATTGATGACATACTATTTATATGGTCCAGCGACCAAACCTCACTCAATGAATTTATAATAGATATTAATAAAAATTACTTTCACTTAGAATTCTCCTCCACTACTAGTACCCAACAAGTTAACTTTCTGGATCTTACTATCTATATACAGGATCGTAAAATCTATACACGTTCCTATCACAAACCTACAGACTCTAATAGCTATATTAATGCACAGAGTTGTCATTTACCAAGCTGGATATTAAACATACCAAGAGGGCAATTTATGAGGGTTCACCGAAACTGCTCCAAATTTACTGATTTCGAGTTGGAAGCAGATACCCTTACAAAAAAAATTCTAGCTAAAGGCTATGAAATTGAAAAAAATGCTAGAGACAATATAAGAGAACTACCAGAGGATACCTCCTGGAAGACAAAGCCCAGCAAATCGCTGCTCATGATCACCTTGACATTCCTATTATAACCCCGTACAATTCTAATACTAACATTCTAAGGAAAATAGTTAAAAAACACTGGCACCGCCTGAAGGAGGATAAAATCATAGGTGATAAAATACCACAACATCCTAGATTTACCTTCAAGAAAGCAAACAATCTGGGAAACATGATTGCCTCGTCTGTAAAAAATCCTGCAACTAAAACCCAGATACCCAGAAATAGCCGTTTTTTTCCCTTGAGGCAAATGTTCGGTTTGTAAAACACTGCACACTAAAAAAACAAAAAACTATTCAAAATGGGAGTGCCAAGCATACTATTATTAACTTTATTAGGTGCACTAAAAGAGGTGTTATTTACGGCCTAAGATGCCCATGTAATAAACTATATACAGGCCGCACTATACGCCCCCTGACTATCAGAATATATGAACATCTTCGTAACATCAGGAACAAATTTTTAGATCACCCCTTATCCAAACACTTTGCGGATAAACACGGTGGGTCATGTAATGGTATCCAAATAACGAGCATACCCAGAGGTTTAAACTCTGAAATAGAACTGTTTGCTTTTAATGACTAATAGTCACCATTCAAGTAATCCCTTTTCTGGAATGAAGGATAAAGTCATCATGAGATCTATCCACCTACAACTAATCCTTCCATAAGACTGTGAACCATTCCCCAATCAACTGCCTTTTTTTTTACAATTGATACACCACTGGACCAATATAAAGAACCCTATGCCTAGTATGGACCTACCCTGATGAAGGAAACCGTCCAAGGTTTCCGAAACGCGTAGGTTTTTGACCCAACTAGGCACCTGTACAAGCTTGTACCATGTGACTGTCACGTGACCGTATTCCCTGCAGGTCCTTCTGACCTACCTGTACCACACGCTTAGGAGAAGCTCCCTGAGTGTTGAGTCACCGGCCGGGACTCCACTCTCGCTTCCTCCCTTCTTTCTACACAGACTGCTCCCCTATGAGCGTCTGCAACTATCAGCCTAAGGACTACATCCTCCGGTAACACAGCACGCACCCTGCAACCAGGGCCGGCGTCAGCACCCGGCGCACCCGGGCAAGTGCCGGGGCCCTGAGCAGGCAGGGGGGCCCACTGGCGGTCGCGCACCCCACTGGCGGTCGCACACCCCGCTGGGCTATGGGCGGAGGAGAGCGGTGTCAGCGCCCGCCCTTCTCCGCCACTTGCTCAGGGCCCTGGCAGCCGGATACTTACCTCTCCCCATGCCTCCGCAGATCCCCCGTCTTCCTGCTCTGCGCTCCCTGTGACGTCTCAGGTCAGAGGGTGCGGTGAAGTCTTTCCACCGCGCCCTCCCCTGAGCCGTCACAGGGAGCGCAGAGCGGGAAAACGCCGGCAACGCTGGAGTCCGGACCCGAGCAGCGGCAGCAGGTGAGGAGGAGGGAGGTGAGTATTTGATTTTTTTTTAATGTATGGAGACATGGGGCATAATATGGGGGGGGGGGGGGTGACATCCTGCATGGGGCATAATATGGGGGGTGACATCCTGCATGGGGCATAATATGGGGGGGGTGACATCCTGCATGGGGCATTATAAAGAGAGGGGGGTGTCATCCTGCATGGGGCATTATAAAGAGAGGGGGTGACATCCTGCATGGGGCATTATAAAGAGGAGGGGTGACAGCCTGCATGGGGCATTATAAGGGGGGGGGGGGACGACAGCCTGCATGGGGCATTATAAGGGGGGGGGGGGACAGCCTGCATAGTGCATTATGTGGGGGGAACAGCCTGCATGGAGCATTATAAGGGGGGGGGACAGCCTGTATGGGGCATTATGTGGGGGGTAACAGCCTGCATGCAGCATTATATGGGGGCCAGTATCCTGTATGGAGCGTTATAAGGAGACCAGTATCCTGTATGGAGCGTTATATGGGGGCCAGTATCCTGTATGGAGCGTTATAAGGGGACCAGTATCCTGTATGGAGTGTTATATGGGGGCCAGTATCCTGTATGGAGCGTTATAAGGGGACCAGTATCCTGTATGGAGTGTTATATGGGGGCCAGTATCCTGTATGGAGCTTTATAAGGGGACCAGTATCCTGTATGGAGCGTTATATGGGGGCCAGTATTCTGTATGGAGCCTTATATGGGGGCCAGTATTCCGTATGGAGCCTTATATGGAGGCCAGTATTCCGTATGGAGCCTTATATGGGGGCCAGTATTCCGTATGGAGCCTTATATGGGGGCCAGTATTCCGTATGGAGCCTTATATGGGGGCCAGTATTCCGTATGGAGCCTTATATGGGGGCCAGTATTCCGTATGGAGCCTTATATGGGGGCCAGTATTCTGTGTGGAGCGATTCACCGGTTTCTGACCTATTGTGGAATTTACAATAGATATTGCTCATGTAATGTAAGAAGTGAAATCTTTGCATTGTACTATATATATATTTCTCTGCGGTATCTGTGCATCATGAATCGTGGTATGTGTTAAAGGGGCCCACTGAGACTCTTTCGCCCGGGGCCCAGAAAAACCTGGAGCCGGCCCTGCCTGCAACCATTCTAACCGATATTGTTGAAAACATGCCCGGACCTGCAAGTACAGACCTGTAAGTACAAACCCTCAATCGGCGTGACGCAGCGGGGCACTTTCTTACTACCTGGCACACGGCACTCTGGGACCGAAGCCGCAGACATCCTTCTGCCATCTTCACCGCTACTCCTGCCACGCTCTGCCGTCAGCTGCATATCGCAGGAATCATCGTGACCCACTACACGCCGACTCTGTGTATTGACTCAACGTCCTTGTGAGTATCACTGCTCTCTTTTCCCCACAGTATAGACTTTGGACCTTGCCTCTATCACCCACATTTCTCCTATTTTACATTCCAGCACCTCACTTCGTGAGGTGACCAGTTTCTAAGTGACCAGTACATATTACCAATTTTCAATCTGAGGCACTTAGGAGACAGCCAATACTTCTGTAATGGCACGTCACGATCCAAAAGACCCTTACCAGCCTCTTATATAATATAGCTACACAAAAGAGGTAAATAGTCCATAGAGCCAGTAAATCACATTGGCAACCCCTAATTAAGATTCCCCCACGGTATCCACTCTGTATTGATTATCCCGTTCAGGTCTTCATTGAACCACTCCATACATATGTGGACATCTACCTCCAACAGAGAGACTTAGGATCAATAATACCAGGTACATATCGAGTCCAGGGAACTTACTTTGTACCACCTTATACTTCCTAAAAATAGACTCTGTACTCCTCTAACTTTTCTTGTGTCTCTCTCTTTAAGATTGATCATTTTACTAATTAACAACCAAAACATATGTCTGAGCCATCGTCCCCATGTTATTTAATGCACATGTCCCAATGTTTTCCTTGGACAGAGTGGTCCGAGAAAAAAATTGCAGCATGCATGATTTGCTAACAAAACTGAAAATTACCAAGAACACTAATGAATAGTAGAGTAGCATTTATAAGATAACAAAAATAATAAATGCTTAGAAAAACTGAAAAAAAAAGAAAAGTAAAATGGGGAATAGGATCCTTATAGGTAAAAGTTTCAAGTGTGATGGATGGGTGTACGCAAAATCTTATTTCTTTCATTGATCAAAATGGCCTAGCTATGAATACAAATGGTAAGAGCCTGATTTGGTAAGGTGGAAATTTGTCTGTTTTAAATGGAAGGAAGGATTTCCATTTTTTTTTTTCTTAAAGCTGGATGTGAAACACATTAAGTTCATAAACTCTAGATTGCAATTATCACCATGCTGAAAATATTGTTTTTTTTCTAGTAACATATGTATAGAGAGGCAGATACCAAAGAAATTCATACATGGTTATACAAATAAAAGCAAATCAATAGAAAACAGAGTGATCGTAAATTACCTTTATATTAAAAAATGCAATGAATCAACATCTATATGTGAATTTAAACTTATTCATACAAAAATGGCAGAGGAGTGTGGGCTCACCCTGAGACTAGAATAAGATTGTTATAGTCTACTGGGCCTCACTACTTCCACCCACAGCATCCAGATACGGTGACCATTGTACACAGCGCTGAGATACATCGAGGGGCACACAAAATGTCTGGCTCCACCACATAAACTGTTGACTCTCTGGTGGTCTACTGAGTGGTCCATGTTACCTTCCTGAGCTCTAGGGTAGTAATGAGCTCATTTCATACTTAGTGCTCCAGTGAATTAGGATCATCCACAGATTTTCCTGCCCTACACCATTCACAGTTTTAACAGTTACACGGTTTTCTCAGTTACCATTTTTTCATATTTTCTTACAATACAAGTTAGCATATGACACATAAGATACAGAAAACTTTAATTACTAAAGAAACAATTTTAAGAGGACTTTTCACCAAGTCATAATTGGACAGTTTTAGCTCTTTTTATTCCCGCTATTTTTTTTCTTTTAAAAATTGTCCATATGGTTCCAGAGATATGGGCCTTTTTATTTAGTGTTAATATTTATGGTCTTAACCAAGGGGGCGTGGCTCACAGGATTCTCTGGGGCGTGTCTGTAAGCTGTTCCGCATTATTACTCTGCGAGCAACACCCCCGTGTAAAGATCATATAAATTAACTCTGAATAAAAAAGCCCATATCTCAGGGACCGTGGCCTATTTAAGGAAACAAAACAAGAAATTAAATACTAAGGGGAGCGGCGGGATTAAAATTAGAGCAAACACTGGAGAATTTTGACCAGGTCCTTTTAAGGACATATTCAGACTTACCTCTGCTGAATTTGTTGTCACATGTCCAACAGACACAATCACTTTGCCTTTGAAACTTTGGAGAGTGGCACTGGCAGGACCTGGCACCAAGTCACCATCAGAAGAGAATGCCGAGCCAAATGGCATATTGATGCTACCTGGTATATGTCCTCGATTAAAGCTGTGACATAAAAGTTAAGGAAAATGGAAGAAAATACACTTGGGAAATACACATCTTTACAATTTTAATTACTGTAAAACAATGAGTAAATCAGGGTTTACAAAATCAAAAAAGGGTTTACAAAAAGAAAATGGTTAGATGGATTAGATTTGTAGGTACCTGTAAAATGACCTTTGTGATGAATATCTTAGTGTGACGTAAGGTACGTGTTTATCAAAGTGTCGTAACGTGAAGCTCACTGAACCTTTTTACTAAAATGAATCTCCTCATATTGGAGAGATGGTTTACTTTGGCCTCCTCAGGCTCCAGGGTCTGGGTGCAACTCCTACCTATGCAACCCCTATAGATACATACTATTTAAGCAATTACATTCAATTACATATTGCATCCTTTCTATGCAGTAAGGATCACAACCAACTTCCCTGACGTTTTTCTGCAGCAGTTTATAGCAAAATGCAGGCATCACTTAAACAGCAAAAGCTGGCTGTGCATTTACGGTGGATATAAAAAGATTACGCATCCCTGTTAAAATTGTAGGGTTTTTTTCCCTTTAAAAAAATTAATACCAAAAAGAATAATTTAAGAACTTACCGTCCCCACTTTAATGTTGAGAAACAAACTGAAACAATTTTGGGTGGGAAATAAAATAACAAAATAAAAAATAACGTGGTTGCATGAACATATGCACACCCTTAAACTAAATCTTTGTCAAAGTACCCTTTGATTTTATGACAGCATTCAGTCTTTATGAGTTGGAGTCTATCAGTATGGCACATCTAGAATTGGCAATCTTGGCCCATTCTTCTTTCCTCTTTCAGATTACAAGGGCATCTCCTGTGTACAGCGCCCTCTTCAGATTCTACAACTGAGCAAGAAAAATTAAAATGATATCTATATAATGGGAGGAATAGAACTAAGCAACAGCACGTGTGAAAAAGACTTGGGTATACAGCACTAAGAGATCACAGACTGCACATGAGTCAACAGTCTGATGCAGCAGCAAAAAAGGCAAACACAGTTCTGGAATGTATTAAGAGAAGCATACAGTCTAGATCACGTGAAGTCATTATCCCCCTCTACTCCTCCTTGGTCAGACCTTATCTGAAATACTGTGTCCAGTTCTGGGCACCACATTTTAAAAATATTTAAAAAGGTTCAGAAAAGAACTACCAGGATGGTAAGCAGACTGCAAGCTATGTCCTACAAGGAAAGGTTAAAGGATCTTGGAATGTTTAGCTTGCAAAAAAGGTTAAGAGGAGATTTAATAGCTGTTTACAAGTATCTGAAGGGAAGTCACAGCGTCGAGGGATCATTCTTATTGTCATTTGCACATGGAAACATGAGGAGAAATGGAATGAAACTGAAAGGGAGACGATACAGATTAGATATTAGAAAAAACTTTTTGACAGTGAGGGTGACCAGTGGGTGGAATAGGCTGCCATGAGAGATGGTGAGTTCTCCTTCAGGGGGGGAAGTCTTCAGAGGCTGGACAGACATCTGTCTGAGATGGTTTAGTGAATCCTGCATTGAGCAGGGGGTTGGACCAGATGACCCTGGAGGTCCATTCCAACTCTAACATTCTATGATTCCAATGTATGATTCTACTTACCAGAAATCTTTGCAGCTCCTTTAATGTTGCTGTAGGCCACTGGCAGTCCCCGGAACCATTTTTTTTTATTTTTACTTTTCATCAATTTTTGAATGACATACAGTTGTAGGTAATGTCACTGTTATGCCAAACTTAAGCTTCTTGATGACCATCTTCATAGTGTTCCAAGGCCTTGGAATTTTTTTGTACCCTTCTTCTGATAACTTTCAGCAATGAGATCCTTTAGCTGTGTTTTGAGCTGTTCATGAACATTGGGTTTGACTGAAAAATTCAACCAAGGATATATCAGGAAAATCCTACTAGAACAGCTAAACTTTATGTGAGGTTAATCAGTGTACTGCCTACTATTTATCATAAGTTTAAGTGTGATTGGCTAATTCTGAACAAAATCATATCCACAATTATAGGAGCATGTTCACATTTATACAACCACTTCATTTTAGTTTTGTTATTTTTCCTTCAAAATTATTTTGGTTTGTTTGTCAATGGATTTGTACAGATTATGAGTGACAATAAAGGTGGAAAAATATATGAAATTATTATTGTATGATTTTTTTAATGGCAAAAAAACTGTCATTTTAACAGGGGTGTGTAGCCTTGTTATATCCAAGAAGTACCTACTCAACTAACAGAAGTTATTCCAAAAATGGAGCTTCACTTGAAATAAAAACAATACATGTGTTATATTATGTATTAACCCTTAAAACTACAGAAATGCTTCATTAATGGCCATAGAGCTTACTGATGTTAAAGCTGTTGTACCAAGTTTGAAAATGATTCCCTATCCGTAGGATTGGGCATAAATTTCTGATCGCTGTGTGTCTGAGTGCTGGCCTGGGACCCCAATCGTTACTGAGAACAAAGTCTCTGAAAAGTCTCATGTGAATGGAGCAGTGGTCAATCACATGCGCCTTTGATCCATTAATTCTTAATGAGAGTGCCGAAGACCAGCCGAACACTACAGTTGGCTATCCCCGATTCTCGAGAAGTTATCCACAAACTATTGGAAAAGGGATAACTTCCTAACTTTGTACAACCCCTTTAACATCCCTAATGTATTCTGCTGAGTGAACAAAGTGACTCGTTCTGCAAAATAACAAAGTTTCATTATCTTTATTGTGTAGTACGCAGAACCAGGAAATAAAAGCTGATTATACATATTAGATCACAGCCTATCTAGCAGCCAGTCACTGTTCCATTGTCCTGGATCTAGTTTTTGCTAGTACTAGAGCTTTGGATTGACCTTAACTGGGACCACTGCTGGGTGAAAGCCAATACATCTGCTTTTACCTTGAAAAGGAAAAGTGTTATCTCACTTGCCACCCTATCAAAATTTCCGGATGAGGGTGAATTTATCTGCAAAAGCCAACGTGTTATAATTGCATAGTGCTAATAAAGAATAGTCCCTTTGACATACGGTTACCTGATGCTTTCCTTTTTCTCTTTCAGACGGTCGGATAGAATTAAGGCTCATTTTAGGCAAAAAGATTTTGAAGAGATTTGATTATTATGCGAATCGTAAATGACTGAACACAGTGTGGTTTTCAATAAACTCATATTGGGAGACCAGTCATTCCTATCCTGAATAGGAGCACTCATATCACAGGTACACATCAAAAATATTTCCCAGTGTACAATGGCTTGCGAAAGTATTCATCTCCCCCACTCAGCTTGGCTTTTTACCTATTTTGTTACATTACATCCTGTGTTTACGGTAAATATTTTTGTAATCTGATTTGTGTGTGATGCATCAGCACTAAATAGTCTAAGTTGATGAAGTGAAGTAAGAAAAATATAGGCATAAATTAAATTTATAGGATCAAATAACTAAAAATTGGCAAATGCATATACATTCACCTCTTTTGCTATGAAGCACCAAAAAATTTCTGGTGCAAGCAATTACCTTCATAAGTCACATGATTAGTGAGAGGAAGTCCACCTGTGAGCAATCCAAGTGTCATATAGTCTGTCAGTATATACACACCTTATCTGAAAGGTCACATAGGCTGCAACACCATTAAGCAAGAGGCACCACTAACCAAACAACACCATAAAGACCAAGGAGATCTCCAAACAGGACACGGACAAAGTTGTTGAGAAGTACAAGTCAGGGTTGGGTTATAAAAAAAATATCCCAATCTTTGATGATCCCCCCGGAGCAGAATCAAATTCATTATCATCAAATGGAAAGAACATGGTACCACAACAAACCTGTCAATAGAGGGCCGCCCACCAAAACTCTCAGCGTGGGCAAGGAGGGCATTAACCCCTTAAGCCCCGGAGCATTTTTCGTTTTTGCATTTTCGTTTTTGCTCCCCTTGTTCCCAGAGCCATAGCGTTTTTATTTTTTGGTCAATATGGCCATGTGAGGGCTTATTTTTTGCGGGACGAGTTGTACTTTTCAACGCCATTACTAGTTTTATCATATCCTGTACGGGAAAACAGGAAAAAAATTCCAAGTGCGGTAAAATTGCAAAAAAAGTGCAATACCCCAGTTGTTTTTTATTTATTTTTTTTACCATGTTCACTGAATGCTAAAACTGACCTGCCCTTC
Organism: Phyllobates terribilis; assembly: GCF_046119375.1. NCBI lineage: Eukaryota > Metazoa > Chordata > Amphibia > Anura > Dendrobatidae > Phyllobates > Phyllobates terribilis. The sequence continues at coordinate 876,850,824 of NW_027362761.1, forward strand.
TTATTCTACAGGTCATTACGAGTTCATAGGCACCAAACATGTATAGGTTCTTTTATATTTAAGTGGTGAAAAAAAATTCCAAAATTTGGTAAAAAAAATAAATAAAAAAATAGCGCCATTTTCTAAGACCCGTAGCGTCTCCATTTTTCGTGATCTGGGGCTGTTTGATGGCTTATTTTTTGCGTGCCAGGCTGACGTTTTTATTGATAACATTTGGGGTAGATCCGATGTTTTGATCGCCCGTTATTGCAATTTTGCGGCGACCAAAAAACGTAATTCTGGCGTTTAGAATTTTTTTCTCGCTACGCCGTTTACCGATCGGAATAATTCTTTTTTTATTTTGATAGATCGGGCGATTCTGAACGCGGCGATCCCAAATATGTGTATGTGGGTTTTTTGTTATATATTTTATTTTGAATGGGGCGAAAGGGGGGTGATTTAAACTTTTATATTTTTTTATTTTTTTTTATATTTTTAAAAACTTTTTTTTTTTACTTTTTGCATGCTTCTATAGTCTCCATAGGAGACTAGAAGCAGCAACTGTCCGATCGCCTCTGCTACATACAGGGGACCAGCAGATCCCCTGCATGCAGCAGAAATGGTCCTGTGCTATGAGCGCCGACCACTAGGTGGCGCTCATAGCGACAAGATCATGACAACCACAGGCGTCTGCTGCAGACCCTGGGTTGTCATGCACGCCCATCGGCGACCCGCGATCACGTGACGGGGTCGCCGGTGGGCGGGGCTTATGACGCGCTACCCGGAAGCGCGCGTTAAATGCTGCTGTCGGAGATTGACAGCAGCATTTAACTGGTTAACAGCCGCGGGTGGATCGCGATTCCACCCGCGGCTGTTGCGGGCACATGTCAGCTGTAAGAATCAGCTGACATGTGCTCGGTTCAGTGAGGGCTCAGCGCCGGAGCCCTCACTGAACCGGCGGTACGCAGATATGCGTACTAATACGTCCCCGGTAAGTAAGGGGTTAATCAGGAAGGCAGCACAGAGACCAAAAGTAACCCCGAAGGAGCTGCAGAGTTCCCAAGCAGACAGTGGAGTATATGTCCATACGACCACAATAATCCATACACTCCATAGAGGTGGCCTTTATGGAAGAGTGGTCAGAAAAAAGCCTTTACTTACACACAAAAATTGTAAGACTTGTTTTGAGTTTGCCAAAAGACATGTGGGAGACTCTCCAACTGTATGGAGGAAGGTGCTGTGGTCAGTTGAGACCAAAATTTATCTTTTTGGCCACCAAGGTAAACGCTATGTCTGGCACCAAAAGAACAAAGCTCATCATCCCAAGAACACCATTCCCACAGTGAAATATGGTGGTGGCAATATCATGCTGTGGGGATGTTTTTCTGCAGCAGAGGGAAGGAAAATGGTCTGAGTCGAGGGGAAAATGAATGATGCGAAATACAGGGATATTTTTGAGCAAAACCTGTTTCAGTCTGTGTATGATTTGAGACTGGGACGGAGGTTCACCTTCTAACAAGATAATGACCCAAAGCATGCTGCTAAAGCAACATTCGAGTGGTTTAAGGGGAAACGTGTAAATGTTTTGGAGTGGCCTAGTCAAAGCCCAGACCTTAATCCAAATGAGAATCTCAGGTCAGACTTGAAGATTGCTGTTCAATAAAGGAAACCATATAACTTGAAGGAGCTGGAGGAGTTTTGCCTTGAGGAAAGGGCAAAAATCCCAGTGGCAAGTGGTGAGAGAGCCCATAGAGACTTATCCAGAGTAACTTGCAGCTGTAATTGCCACAAAAAGGAGGCTCTACAAAATACTGACTTTAGGGGGTAAATAGTTATGCACACTGAAGGTTTCAGTTATTTTGTCCTATTTGTTGTTTGCTTCACAATAAAAAGAAAACTAAATATTCACAGTTGTAGGCATGTTCTTTACATGAACTCATGCAAACCCTCCAAAAAAACAGTGAAATTCCAGGTTGTTAGGTAGCAAAACACGAAAAATGCCAAGGAAGGGTGAATATTTGCGCAAGCCACTGTATACTTCCAACAGAAGGCGGTGATGTATGCCATAGTATAGATACTCACTTTAACCCCTCAACAGCCAATGACATTACCTTTCATAAGTAGGTGCAAGTTCACACATCCTAGTACAATAATCTTGTGGGAGCGGCCCAATGTCCCTCACACTCAGGCTTTCAACACAAATTTTGAAGGACAAGTTAGGTCTGACCCTGGAAGTTTAACACCCGCCACAGTCAACAGCTTCAGCGGCATATAAGGTGTTTGAAAGAGGAAGGGTGCTCCATCTGACTAGTCAGCACCCCATGACATAATAGCCACATACTGATTGTTTAAGATGGTAGCTGTGGGCTTAAGGGGGTTGTGAATCCTCCCAGCGCAAGCACTGCGTGCTGTGAGGATTTGCCAGTGTCAGCTCACATAACCGCAAGTATGCGATAGGCATACTCCCGGTCAGAACCAGACAAGACTGTTTCTGGTCTCATGCAATAGACTTGTATTGAGTGCACTGGAATTAGTCAAGTCGGGTTCTGGCCGGTAATATGCATGTCGCATACATGCAGTCATTGTATTGAGTGCGTCGGAAACAGTCTAGTCGAGTTCTGGCAAGGAATATGCATGGTGCATGCTTGCGTTCACGTGACCGCTGATACCGGCGTATCCTCACAGCTTGCAGTGCGTGCGATGGGAGGATTCACAAGTCTGTAGTCACATAGAGTGACTGCAGACTTGTCATTTTAACCCTCTCCCGATATGACCAATTTCCGTTTTTGCTTTTTTTGCCCCTTTTTCAAAGGGCCATAACTTTTTTATTTTTACATCTACATGGTCGTATGAGGGCTTGCTTTTTTTCAGGTCAAGTTGTAAGTTTGACTGACACCATTCATTCATCTTGTGCTATCAAATAGATACAATTTCAGATCCAGGAGCATTTGGGAAACAGCGACCATATTATGGTAAGTTTCAATGTAATATTTAATAAAACATTTAAAAAAGGAAATGCAAAAACCTGGAACTTTAGGAAAGCTAATTTCAACAAATTAAGGGAAGAGCTTAATAGTGTAGACTGGGACCATGGATTGGTAACTGGGGATATTGAACGTAAATGGGGAATGTTCAAGAAAATATTACGAGAATCCTGTAGAAAATTGATACCCTCTGGTAATAAAATGTCCAGGAATAAAAAGTAACCATTATGGATAAATAAGACAGTACAAAGTTTAACCCCTTTACCCCCGAGGGTGGTTTGCACGTTAATGACCAGGCCAATTTTTACAATTCTGACCACTGTCACTTTATGAGGTAATTACTCTGGAACGCTTCAACGGATACCCCTGATTCTGAGAAAGTTTTTTCGTGACATATTGTACTTCATGATTGTGGTAAAATGTCTTCGATATCACTTGCGTTTATTTGTGAAAAAAACGGAAATTTGGCAAAAATTTAGAAAATTTTGCAATTTTCAAAATTTGAATTTTTATGCCCTTAAATCAGAGAGATATGTCACACAAAATACTTAATAAATAACATTTCCCACATGTCTACTTTACATCAGGACAATTTTGGAACCAAAATGTTTTTTTGTTAGGGAGCTATAAGGGTTAAAAGTTGACCAGCGATTTCTCATTTTTCCAACAAAATTTACAAAACCATTTTTTAGGGACATCACATTTGAAGTCACTTTGAGAGGTCTTAATGACAGAAAATACCCAAAAGTGACACCATTCTAAAAACTGCACCCCTCAAGGTGCTCAAAACCACATTCAAGAACTTTATTAACCCTTCAGGTGCTTCACAGGAATTTTTGGAATGTGGAAGAAAAAAATGAACATTTAACTTTTTCACAAAAATGTTACTTTAGACCCAATTTTTTTTATTTTCACAGGGGTAACAAGAAAAAATGGACCCCAAAATTTGTTGTGCAATTTCCCCTGGGCACGCATATACCCCATATGTGGGGAAAAACCACTGTTTGGGCGCACGGCAGGGCTCAGAAGGGAAGGAGCGCCATTTGACTTTTTGATTGTAAAATTTGCTTGAATAATTAGCGGATGCCATGTTGCATTTGGAGAGCTCCTGTGTGCCTAAACATTGGAGCTCCCCCACAAGTGACCCCATTTTGGAAACTAGACCACCCAAGGCACCTATCTAGATGCATAGTGAGCACTTGGAACCCCTAGGTGCTTCACAAATTGATTCGTAAAAATGGAAAAGTATTTTTTTTTCCACTTTTTCATTTTTACAAATCAATTTGTGAAGCATCTGGGGGTTCCAAGTGCTCACTATGCATCTAGATAGGTGCCTTGGGGGGTCTAGTTTCCAAAATGGGGTAATTTGTGGAGGAGCTCCAATGTTTAGGCACACAGGGGCTCTCCAAACGCGACATGGTTCCAATTTGTTAGCGGACACCATGTTGCGTTTGGAGAGCCCCTGTGTGCCTAAACATTGGAGCTCCCCCACAAGTGACCCCATTTTGGAAACTAGACCCCCCAAGGCACCTATCTAGATGCATAGTGAGCACTTGGAACCTCCAGGTGCTTCACAAATTGATTTGTAAAAATGAAAAAGTGGAAAAAAAAAATACTTTTCCATTTTTAAGAATCAATTTGTGAAGCACCTGGGGGTTCCAAGTGCTCACTATGCATCTAGATAGGTGCCTTGGGTGGTCTAGTTTCCAAAATGGGGTCACTTGTGGGGGAGCTCCAATGTTTAGGCACACAGGAGCTCTCCAAACGCAATATGGTGTCCGCTAACAAATTGGAACCATGTCGCGTTTGGAGAGCCCCTGTGTGCCTAAACATTGGAGCTCCCCCACAAATTACCCCATTTTGGAAACTAGACCACCCATGGCACCTATCTAGATGCATAGTGAGCACTTGGAACCCCCAGGTGCTTCACAAATTGATTCGCAAAAATGAAAAAGTGTTTTTTTCTCCACTTTTTCATTTTTACGAATCAATTTGTGAAGCACCTGGGGGTTCCAAGTGCTCACTATGCATCTAGATAGGTGCCTTGGGTGGCCTCATTTCCAAAATGGGGTCACTTGTGGGGGAGCTCCAATGTTTAGGCACACATGGGCTCTCCAAACGCAGCATGGCGTCCGCTAACAATTTGAGCCGATTTTGCATTCAATTTGCTAGCGGACACCATGTCGCGTTTGGAGAGCCCCTGATGTGCCTAAACAGTGGAGCTCCCCCACAAGTGACCCAATTTTGGAAACTATAACCCTCAAGGATTTTATTAAGGGGTATAGTGAACATTTTGAACCCAGAGGTACGACACAGAATTTGATAACATTAGGTCATCATATTGAATAAGTTGTCATTAGTCTTGAGCGCAAGTGCTCGCTACTTGAGTTTGCATCGGGTACTCAGGTATGCACCATGTACTGCGTGTGCTCGAGTGACATGCTCAAGTCCCTGCCCCGCATGTTTCACGGTTATTAGACACCCAAAAAAAACATGCGGGGATCGCTCGTGCATGGCAGGCAATCCCCGCAAAGTTTTTTGGCCGCGAAGCATATGGGGCGGAGATCGAGCATGTCACTCAAATACCCACGATACTCAATGCATACCAGAGCAGCCGATGCAAACTCAAGTAGCGAGCACTTGCGCTCAACACTAGTCGCCATATCGTCATCTTTTTTTCTTACTTTTGAAAAAAATCCCAACCCCATCACAACCCTAACCCCAAACCCAGCCCTAACCCTAGCCCTAAGCCTAGCCCAACCCTAACCCTAGCACAAACCTAACCCGAGAGTTTATTTTTTACGCCGTTCCTCGTGCGGTATAAGTGATTAGAAGACTTTATTCTTCGGGTCGGTGCGACTACCGAGATACCAGAATCATATGGGGTTTTTATGATTGACAGCGGTCACACACTAAAAGACGCATTTTTTGCATCGCCATATTTTGAGAGCTATAATTTTTCCAGATCTTGGCAGACAGAGTCATGTGACGGCTTGTTTTTTGCGGGATGAGTTGACGTTGTTATTGGTGCCATTTTCAGGCACGTGACATTTTTTGATCGCTTTCTATTCCGATTTTTGGGAGGCAGAATAAACAAAAACCAACAATTCAGGAATTTTTTTTTTATGCCGTTCCGCGTGTGGTAAAATTGATAAGGCAGCTTTATTCTTTGGGTCAGTACGCTTACAGCGGTACCACATTTATATCGTTTTTCTATGTTTTGCACTTTTACATAATAAAAGCAATTTTATAGAAAAAAATATTTTTTAGCATCGCTTTATTCAGAGAGCTACAACTTTTTTATTTTTCGGCTGATGGAGCTGTATGGCGGCTTGTTTTTTGCGGGACGAAATGACGTTTTCAGCGGTAACATTTTTATTTATATTCGTATTTTTGATCGCGTGTTATTCCATTTTTTGTTTGGCGGTATGGTGATAAAGCATTGTTTTTTGCTTAGTCTTTTATTTTATTTTTTTTACCGTGTTCACTGAAGGGGTTAACTAGTGGGACAGTTTTATAGGTCAGGTCGTTCCGGACGCGGCGATACCAAATATATGTACTTTTATTGTTTTTTTTTTATATAATAATATTTATTGATGGGTACATTATATTTTTATTTTTGGTGTATTATTTTTTTTTATTTTTTTTTTAAATATTTTTCCAATTTTTTTTTTTTTTTTTTCACTTTATGACACTTTTTACACTTTTTTACTTTGTCCCACTATGGGACTTCCACTTTTTTTTCTCTGATCGCCTGCATGGCACAGGAATGCAGCACCATCCCTGTGCCATGCAGGCTGTCAGCGCTGGACAGGGAGAAGATATTTTGAAGATGCACTGCGCATGTTCAAAAAATCTTCCTGCTGTCTGGTGACCCGGATGTTGTCATGACGACATCGGGTCGTCATGGCAACATCCAGGAGGCCGCGGCAGACAGCGCTGGAGGCCGGAAGAGGAGGTGAGTATCGGCGATCACCTCCCCTTGCCACCGCAATGCTGCGATCGACTTCGATTGCAGCATTGCGGGGGTTAATGTGCCGGGAGCGGTGCGGGACTGCTCCCTGCACATAGTACCGGGTGTCAGCTGTAACAATCAGCTGACACTCGGCGGCGATCGCGCCCGCACAGCCTGTGTGCGGGCGAAATCGTCAGGGCGTATAAATACGTATCTGGTCCATAAGTCCCAAGGCACAGATACGTACTAATACGCCCTATGTCGTAAAGGGGTTAATAAGACAAAAACAAAAGGCACTCAAAATCTTGAAGGCAGAGAATACAGAAATAGCATTTCAGGAGTATAAAGACCTAAATAAAAAATGTAAAAAAGAAATCAAGCTAGCAAAATTATCTACAGAGCAACAAATCACCAGGGACATTAAAATAAATACCAAAAAATGTTATACATACATCAATACCAAAAAAAAAAATTAGATGGTATCGGCCCCTTAAAAAAACGATAACAAGATAATTATAGAGCACAAAGAAAAGGCTGAGATATTAAACAGGCACTTTTCATCCATTTTCACCAACAAACCGTCTGTTCCAGGGATTTTTCAACAGGGCGAAAATCAAAGTTCACCACCTGATATAACTAGTTTAACACAAAAAGAAGTACGCCTGCGTTTGAGGATATTGAACAATGACAAATTCCCCGGACCAGATGTTTTTCATCCACGGATACGGAGGGAACTGAGCTCAGTAAATGACAAACCGCTGTATCTCCTTTTCTTAGACTCTCTTGTAACAGGGGTAGTGCCACAGGATTGGAGGATAACAGATATGGTACCGATATTTAAGAAAGGTAAAAAGGTGGATCCAGGTAACTACCGTCCAGTAAGTCTGACATCAATAGTGTGCAAAATTTTTGAGGCCACCATAAGAGATGACCTGCAGAGTTATATTGCAGAGAATAATATAATAAAAGATAATCAGCACGGATTCTCAAAAGAATCGTGTCTAACCAACATGTTGGGATTCTATGAGGAGGAAAGTGCAAATATGGATGTTGTTAATGCGGCTGATGTGTTTCATCTGGACTTTGCAAAGGCATTTGATACTATACCACATAACAGCCTTATACTGAAGCTACAGAAGCAAGGACTTGGGGGAATTATGTGCAGATGGGTAAGGATTTGGCTAAATGATAGGAAACAAGGAGTCATCATAAATGGTAAGTTCTCTAAATGGGATATAGTCAGCAGTGGGGTGCCGCAGGGATCTGTGCTAGGACCAATTCTTTTTCAACTCTTTATTAATGACCTTGGGGATGGGATTGATAGTAAAGTGTCAGTTTTTGCTGACGACACCAAACTTCGCAGAATGACCTGGATTAGATGACTGAATGTGCAAACACTTGGCAGATGAGGTTTAATGTAGATAAATGTAGAGTAATGCACCTAGGACGGCATAATCCTATTGCTGCATATACATTAAATGGGAGTATACTCGGGACTACAGAACAGGAGAAGGACCTGGGTATTCTGGTTACAAGTAAACTACGCAGCAGTACTCAATGTCAAGCAGCAGCCACAAAAGCAAACAATATTTTAGGATGTATAAAAAGATAAATAAAATTCCGCGATCCCAAAGTATTGTTACCACTTTATAAATCAATGGTGAAGCCACATCTGGAATATGAGACCCAGTTTTGGGCTCCACATTTTAAAAAGGATATTCAGAAGAGTCAGTTCAAAGAAGGGCAATTAGATTATTTCAAGGGATGGAAGGCCTCTCATATGAGGAGAGGTTGGAAAAGTTGAGCTTGTTTAACTTAGAAAAACGACGCCTCAGAGAGGATCTCATTTACATGTATAAATTGTCAGTACAAAGGACTAGCACATGACTTATTCTTTTCAAAGACCATACTAAGGACCAGGGTGCAGTTATTACGGGTGGAATAAAGGCGATTCCGGCACCTAAATAGGAAAGGGTTCTTTACAGTTAGAGCAGTCAGACTGTGGAATCCTCTACCACAAGAGGTAGTAATGGCCGACACTATAACTGCTTTCAAAAAAGGGCTGGACGATTTCCTCGATACACATAATATTGTGGTTACAGTTAAATTAGACAAAATGTTACACCTATAGTAGTACATTTAATACGGTAATAGTAATTACATAACTAGTATCATAATTAGGTTTGATCCAGGGTTCTAGGACTGATCGTCTTTTCTCGGGGTCAAGAAGGAATTTTTCCCCGTGATGCAAATTGGCTGAAGGTGTCCTGTTTTTTTTTAGCCTTCTTCTGGATCAACAGATTTAGGCATAGGGCTTAGGAAATTAGTGTAGTATTAGTGTAGGGAGTACAATTGGGGGAGAAAGGTTAAACTTGATGGACCTAGGTCATTATTCAACCTACGTTACTATGTATTTTATTATATCATATACTGGAAAAAAAGGAAAAGGGAAAAAAAATCCTACTGTGGTGAAACTGGAAACCACCCCCCCCCCAAATTCTGACACTGTACGCCATAAAAACAATTCCCTAAAAACAGTGTGTAGTAAATATTACCTGACATCAAAATTATCCTTCTCAGTATGATTATAGCGATACCAAACTTGTCTAGATTTATTTTATTGTAGATGTGAAAAAAACTTTTTCTTTTTATTTTGTCATTATTTTCCTAGACCTGTAACACTTTAATTTTTTGGTTGATGGAGGTATGTGAGGGCTTGCTTTTTTGGGGGGGTTAGTCAACGTTTTTATTTATATCATTTTGGGATAGACATGACATTATGATTTATTGCATTTTTTGTGACATTGCTGTGGCCAAAAAGCCACAATTATGCTGTTTTGAAATTTTATTGATTGGATTAATTTTTATTTTAGTTGGTTGGACTTTTATGGACATGACTATACCATGTATGTGTATTATTTAGATTTTTTAAAAAACTTTATTGTTAATGGAGGGAAAGGGGATTCAAATTTTTAATTTTTGTGTTCTTTTTTTTCCTTTTAAAAAAGAACTGCCAAGGGAAATGGAGGATACAAGTCATATAATGGTCAGAATTAATGTTATTCCTCACACAGAACAGCTTATTCCTAAAAGTTATTTGAAAGTACTGTTACCCTATAAATTATTTCATGCCTTATATTGTAATATGTATTGCATCTGAATTGTCAGATACCAGACCAGTATACTTGCCTCCAATATGTTGTCGGTCATATAAATTATAGGCAGCATTTCTGTATTGGTGGTGAGATTATTAAAATGTTTCAAACTAACAAAAGTACATTGGACGTGTTTTTTTTGAAGATTAGAGTTAATTAAATATATAGGATATATATATAATTAAAAATATATTTAATCAGAACCAGCGCAGCCCTTACATTGTGTTTTACCAGGGGTAACGGCCCCATTTTCATTATATTTTAGGCTAGGGAAAAAAATCACTTATGGCCACTGTTGGGTGAGTATGCTCAGAAGCCATATGCCTGAAAGTGCTCAGTCACGATGGACGACTGGTTCTTAATAGGGACCAATTGTAAAGAAAAACATACGTTTCTTGCTGTGATTCTCTGTATAAGAAAGCACAGTCTGGCCAGAAGAACACACCTTTGGGTTCCATCTGGTGAAAGGGGGCATATGGCAATGCTAATGTATACGTTGGGTAAAGCTCCTAGCATATACTTTAGACAATATACACAGATGTAGAGTGTACATACCCTAGACACTCCTGTATATGAGCGCACTAATTACAATGTCAGATTATTTTAAAGCATGATGCCAAATAATACTTTTAGTTTAGGTGATTGACGTGTAGGAACCATTGCTAGATGGGGACTGAATTATTAAATTTAGCAATAAATCCCAGTATTGACAGTTCCCCAACACACTGTTCTCCCAAATGAATGTCAAACATTAGAAAAACATCAATCCCAAGCAAGTCAAAAGGACCTGTCTTCACCGCTAACATTCCTATTTGAGTAATTACTTGCATTCCAGTTTAAATAACAATTCTGGGCATATTTTATTCACCACAGAGGGGCATCCCAACACAGGGACACTGATGGCACTGACTCGACAATCAAAGTGTGCAGGGAAAACCCAGTTATCAATATATTCAAACATTTCTATGACACATCATTCAGCTCTTATAGATTTAGGGCTGTGCACAAGCCAAAATATGACACCAATGTAGTTAGATCCTGAGATAGAGCTGGAAGTCACAGGCTCTCTGACCCCACCGTCCTCCGTTCCTTAGGCCACACCCTGCTGTAGGTCTTTGGCCTACTAGACATTGGTGTCCCAATGCAGGCAGAATAGTGACATCACTGGATTGCCCCAACTGGGCTCACCTGTTCTGTGAGCAAGGGAAAAGAGGACTCGATCGCTTGGCTTAGGAGAGTAAAAACTTCACATTTTTTTGTGGAGTTGGCACAAACATGGGGACTATTTGTCTTAAGGGAGTGCTCAGGGAGCATTAATTGTTTGAAGGAGTGATTATTACTGGGCTAGGACCACAATAATTGCCTTGCCGGGACACTTGAAACCCACGCTATGTCACTGGCAGTACAGACAGGACCACTTTAGGCATTAGGTGAAAAAGTGTAATAACATAACCCAACTATACAGTACCTGAATACAGACACTATCAACACTATCGGGTTGTCCGGTCTTCTAATGAAAGTCTGCAGTCACTCTATGTGACTACAGCCTTTTGAAGCCTTACAGCATGCACACCACACGCTGTTAAGATTCTCTGGGTTACCAGTGAGAGCGAGAAGTCAGGGGACATCAATTATGCGCTCTTCATAAATGATGCCAACTAGACATGCTCAAGTGAATTGAGCGAGGTTGAGCAAGTCTAGTCAGAATGTGACCGTAAGTATGCAAATTGCATGCTTGTGGTCACGTGACTGCTGGGGTTGCCAACTTAACTTTTTATTTTTTCTGGACAGCTTATCCAAAAATCAGTCAGAAAATATTTTTTAAGCACAGATTGGGAAACCATAACAAATCATTCTAATTATAAGTGATACATGTCTACAAGTAATAATTCTGATATGAAGACATCAGCTGCATTCACCGTAAACTGTAAAATCATGATAATTACAGTAAAAATATTCTGTAGAAGTTTCTTCAGCTTCAAAAAAATCACGGACGCCATAAATTTTTTTTTACAGACAGGGCAAAAAAGTGACAGTTTTTTACAGACTGTCCTGGAATTTCTGAACGGTTGACAACCCTGGTGACCAGAATCATGACAGCGTGCGATGTGGATGCTAAAAGGATTCAGACGTCCACTGTCACATAGAGTAACTGCAGACCTTCAAAGAACACTGGACAATCCCTTTAATCATTTGTATACTAAGACCCATATATCCTAATAGATCTAACAAATCTATATAAATCAATAATAAACTACAGAATACCCGATGTAAGTTTATCTTAATTTGCCATTATTAAGCAAGGTTTCATTTGTGCTGAAATAAGCACAAGGTAAGACGTTTGCCTGGAGGAATGCTTGTGTTTAGTATTTGCCAAGTGCTACTCTCGCCTACAGCTGAGCACATTGCTGGTGACTTACACATATGTAAACCTTGAGTCAGATTACTTACTGTGTTTTATAGTCACCTCAGGGAATCGATAAATGGGTTCTGCCTTTGACAAGTCTGGGCTGGCATGAGCAATTTGCAAGATGTACTGCGAGCATGCGTCTTCAATTTTAAACAAAATTACATTGGTGTCCTATAAAACGCCTCTAATGCAGCTCGCAAGCTGGGGCCTGAATTTCTGAGAAGAGGGGAAATAAATCTTGCAATTGCAATAGATGTCTAGCACTTCTCATCCTGAGGTGTGATAGAAATACAGATTGTGAGTACTTTTAATTTTTTTAATACGATACTTCACCTGAAACCTTGAAGGACAGGAGACATCACCGCCCCAGTGACAGCGAAACATGAGTCATAGTGTTAAATATAGAATACACAATATGCTATATGGAGCATTCGCCAAGCTTTAACCTAATGCTAAGGAACATTCAAGCACAACATACTGTGTGATGCCTTTATATTTATAGTCTTGTTCATATGCTTATTGGTGATCAGACGAGTGGCTACTGCTAAGTAACTACATAGGACATTACTAGACCATCAAATGCCATAATTGGCCACCTATCGAACGACCGATACAGATCTAATACCCTTCCATTCAGCTCCAGCATCCGCCCATTTATTGTTTTTTCTTTTTTTTAAAGCCCAAAAGGTCACACATTCTTCACCCAAGTGCAAAAAATATGCTGTGTGCCACACAAAACTGAGCACAGGCATGTGGTCATCACAAGCCCTCTTCCAGGGAAAAAGGACCACCATTAAACATCCTTTCACCCTTTCCCACCTATCCTGACCAGAATAGTTTGGGAACCAGGGAGAGTTTGGTATAGAGCCAGTCTTGTTTTGTGCACCAGCCTGGGCTGCCACTCCAGTGGTACTGAGAGCTCAGTCTAGATCTGCCACCTCCAGAAGGAGGCAAAAAAGGTATTGCCTGGAGAAACGGAACCGGTTGGGCACCACATTCTGAATATTCACCACTTATGCTGGCACCAAAGCCTCATCCAGGAGCATCAGCCATTCAGAGTTTGTAAAATACCATCATTTGCCTATTATATGTTATCCTAAACACTCTAGTATTTGCTGAATGCTTTCAAAGTCACTTTCTACACCTTCCAGGATAGTCTCATCATCATGTTTCCTCATCCTCAAACTAGACAGGGTACTGTAAGAGGGACAATATGCTTGATGGTTTTTCTCACATTTCCTTAATTTATTACAGGGTTACATTACTACCTCTTTAAGACTACCATTTATCTTTAACTTGTAGTAATAGCACACAATAAACAGGAACAAGAGCACAGTATTTCGCATCACAAAAATATCTGGGCCCAAGAAGGGCCACCTGTAACATTGATTTCTTTTACCAATCACACCACACCCTAACCAGTCCTTAGTCCTAATCTTAACCTGTTGAGGGCTTCTGTGTCTCTCCTATGAGGGTTTTCAGCTTCAGGACCCATCTCAGTCTCATTTTTAAGGTCCACACGTGGTTCTGTCCCAGGGTCCATTTCTTCTCAGCTTTCTAATACTGTGTAGGTCTCACTCTCCTCAGTACCTAATTAGGCCCAGATCTGTGCTCAGTCCTGCGGCAGGCCTCACTGACTCCCATGTGCTGGAGGCACCTCGGCTCTACCTACTGAATCTGTGGCTGGCACACTGATTCTGCCATCTCAATGTCCACCTTTAATTCAAGGACAGGGCAACAAAAGTATATCATCCCACTGACTGACACCTTCCCTGCAGGATGACATCCAGGAACGCTCCGATTGTATGCCTGACCTATAAAGGGTACATGGCATGAAACAATACAATAATAAAGAGTGCAATACCACTACATCCTAGGCACAGTATGTAAATTAGCTCTATTGCAGAATGAATTAAGCTTAAACGTATACCAAGGAGAGGAAGCAACCCTTCAAGTCAATGTCTGACCCTTTAACAAGCCTTGCAACATGACCAGGGATAACTCTCCTAGGTGAGTCTTGCAAGATTGAACAAAACTCTCTTTGAGAGGACGTTAATATATTTCTCTCACCTGGAGAATTACCTGTAAGATTTCTTACTAATTTGGCTTCTTTATGGAGAACCAGTACTTCTCCCATATATCTTGGGCACATTAACATCAGTAATACTATTTTTCAATGCAGAACACAACAGTATGACTTGTAAAGGAACAATTTAAGGGGTTTTCTACTTTTAGAAAATTAGACCCCAAAAATTGCCTGCCACGTATAATAAAAACCCAGATAGTACTAGCCCTCCTTGGGTCCAGCGTCAGCTCCCCATCGCTTCTACGGTCATGTTGACAACTCATATTACTCCTGCAGCCAATCACTAAGTTCAGCAGCTCAGATGAGCTGCTGAGCTCAGCGATTGGCTGTAGAGGTGATGTGAGCTGTCAACGTGACATCAGCACTGCAGCAAAAAACACTGAAAGCAAAGAAGTGGTGGAGAACAGGCACTGGACCTGGGGAGGGTGAGTACTATTTGATTTTCTGATTTTACAAAAAAGGCGACTTTGTGGGTCTACTTTCTAGTGGAAAACCCCTTTAATACTTTGAAACTTGGCCAAATACACTCATAACTTTTTTTGGGTAGGGATAATTAATTAAATTTTAATTATTATTATTATTATTTCATTTTTAGATTTAATTACATTTTAATTAATATAACCTATTACACACATATCAATATGATTTTGAACACGTGGGTATTTTTGGGCACTAGTGCTTTTTGGAAAATCAACATTCTTTCTTCAGTTTTGCCCTCACACAGACAGTTGTTTTTGCAGTACCGTGTCCATAGTGTTTCGTACTTGATATTTCTACATCAGTTACACATCCATTGTATAAGCACATTAGAATGCTAGATAAAGAAATTCATTTGCCATTATAGATTCTTTTGATTTGTAGTGAATATTTTACATTCTCTCAGCTATTACAATGAAAAGATTGCTTCCTTAATTGCAAGCAAATACTCCTGGCTCAAACAGACAAGCCTTTGTCTCATTTTCGTCCTTTAATGTATGTATTCCGACAACTTAATACAGTACTGGTTCATGTCCATGTGAAATCATGCTCTGATTAGCTATTTGGAATTGCTTAAAGGGGATTGATTTCTCAAGCAATAAAATACTGGATATACTTTAGAGCTTTCTAGGGATATAATTAAAAAGCAAAGTCATTACAACGCCATGCAAGGAGGTTGCATTTACACTAAATCTCCTCTAGAAGGACAGTATGAAGGAGGTGATTATACTACAATGAGGATTAACAGGACTGGATAATACTTAAGAAGCCAGGTGCATCAAGCACACTTTACCCTTAAGGCTTTATCTTTACATTATACTGAGCACAAAACATACTTACATCAACAACTTGGATATCTTCACCTTTTTCGAGACATACGTGGCAATAGTAACACGTGTAAATAACTAAGTACGTGGTTATCTTTTTTTTTTAAATCAAAAAGTGTAAAAGATATCCAACCGCAACAAGGCGTACCTATAAAGGATGGTCTCTAACTTTAGTGATTCATCTCACTACGTGCCAACCAGGCCTCAAAATAGATGGGGCAGCGTAGGACAAAGGCCTGACTGTTTTTAACACTTGCCTGGTGAAAGCTGAGTAGATAAGGTGCACAGCCTGGGATGGGTGGGAACCACAAAAGTCCTGAGTACTCGTGTACACATTGAACACACAGCGAGGGTGGACAGAGCTTCAACTTGTGGGCTACTTATGCTATATCTGGTGCCATAAAATCTCACCAAACTACAAGAGCGCCTTGGGACCTCATCTCTCTCTCAAACACTTAAGATACCACGTTTGCTTAGGTGTTATTAGGGGTTAAACAGCCCGGATCTGCTGTCAACCTTCTCTTCCTGCTAACTGCACAGCTCCTGCTCCTGTATGATCATTCTAACGATCTTCCTGATTCATAGAATCATAGAATGTCAGAGTTGGAAGAGACCTCCAGGGTCATCATGTCCAACCCCCTGCTCAATGCAGGATTCACTAAACCATCTCAGACAGATGTCTGTCCAGCTTCTGTCTGAAGACTTCCATTGAAGGAGAACTCACCACCTCTCGTGGCAGCCTGTTCCACTCATTGATCACCCTCACTGTCAAAAAGTTTTTTCTAATATTTAATCTGTAGATTAGAGCGTTGATTATATCCACAGAATACAGTACAGACCAAAAGTTTGGACACACCTTCTCATTTATAGATTTTTCTGTATTTTCATGACTATGAAAATTGTACATTCACACTGAAGGCCTCAAAACTATGAATTAACACATGTGGAATTATATACTTAACAAAAAAGTGTGAAACAACTGAAAATATGTCTTATATTCTAGGTTCTTCAAAGTAGCCACCTTTAGCTTTGATGACTGCTTTGCACACTCTTGGCATTCTCTTGATGAGCTTCAAGAGGTAGTCACCGGAAATGGTCTTCAACAATCTTGAAGGAGTTCCCAGAGATGCTTAGCACTTGTTGGCCCTTTTGCCTTCACTCTGTGGTCCAGCTCACCCCAAACCATCTCGATTGGGTTCAGGTCTGGTGACTGTGGAGGCCAGGTCATCTGGCGTAGCACCCCATCACTCTCTTTCTTACTCAAATAGCCCTTACACAGCCTGGAGGTGTGTTTGGGGTCATTGTCCTGTTGGTCTAATGTCCATTCCTTGTGTTCTTTAGCCCAAACAAGTCTCTTCTGCTTGCTGCCTGTCCTTAGCAGTGGTTCCCTAGCAGCTATTTTACCATGAAGGCCTGCTGCACAAAGTCTCCTCTTAACAGTTGTTGAAGAGATGTGTCTGCTGCTAGAACTCTGTGTGCCATTGACCTGGTCTCTAATCTGAGCTGCTGTTAACCTGCGATTTCTGAGGCTGGTGACTCGGATAAACTTATCCTCAGAAGCAGAGGTGACTCTTGGTCTTCCTTTCCTGGGGCGGTCCTCATGTGAGCCAGTTTCTTTGTAGCGCTTGATGGTTTTTGCAACTGCACTTGGGGACACTTTCAAAGTCTGCCCAATTTTCAGGACTGACTGACCTTCATTTCTTAAAGTAATGATGGCCACTCATTTTTCTTTACTTAGAATTTGTATTATGGCAAGAAAAAAGCAGCTAACAGTCTATTCAGTAGGACTATCAGCTGTGTATCCACCAGACTTCTGCACAACACAACTGATGGTCCCAACCCCATTTATAATGCAAGAAATCCCACTTATTAAACCTGACAGGGCACACCTGTGAAGTGAAAACCATTTCCGGTGACTACCTCTTGAAGCTCATCAAGAGAATGCCAAGACTGTGCAAAGCAGTCATCAAAGCAAAAGGTGGCTACTTTGAAGAACCTAGAATATAAGACATATTTTCAGTTGTTTCACACTTTTTTGTTAAGTATATAATTCCACATGTGTTAATTCATAGTTTTGAGGCCTTCAGTGTGAATGTACAATTTTCATAGTCATGAAAATACAGAAAAATCTTTAAATGAGAAGGTGTGTCCAAACTTTTGGTCTGTACTGTACATATCAGAGACCCAAAAAGGTCAATTAGAATGTTTTATAATATGACTTACGATTGCAATAGTGAAGACCTGTGTGTGACTGGACTACCACACCGACAACGCTGTTTTGCCTTAGCTTTTTCAAAAGGGGCACCTCCCTTTAACCGGTTCAGGACCGCCCACTGTACATAAACGTCGGCGCTGCCCGGGCTCTGTGCAGCGCCGACGTTTAAAAACGGTGGGTGGTCCCGCAGCGCTCAGGACCCCCAGGGTACCGGTTCAGAGCGATAGCTCTGACATGTGGCATCATGGGGACCTGAATGGATCAGGTCCCCATGATGTTAACCTGTTCCTATCTTCTAGATGCCGCGATCCATAGCGATCGCGGCATTTAAAAGATAGTAACAGCTGGTGGTCGGCGATCGGGACCCCCCACATACCTCAGGGGCGGCGGGGATCCTGGTGCTGTGACCTCTGACATCATTGAGACCTGATTGGCTCAGGTCTCGATGATGTCAGCGTCACACCAGCCAATCAGAGAGATCACCAGGGAAGTTTGTTTTAGCAACAAACTTTCCCGGGCGATCTGCCTGATAAATACACTGTTTCTCCTCCGATCTCAGTGAGAGAGCAGAGGAGAAACAGTGTGACAAGAGCTGTGTCAGCCTTGCCACTGTGAAAGTAAAAAAAATAAAATAAAAAAGAAAGTAAGAGTTAGGGTTAGTGAGTCTGTCAGATCAGTCAGTCCTGTCAGATCAGTCCTGTCAGATCTATCAGTCAATCAGTCCTGTCAGATCAGTCAGTCAGTCCTGTCAGATCAGTCAGTCAGTCCTGTCAGATCTATCAGTCAGTCAGTCCTGTCAGATCAGTCAGTCAGTCCTGTCAGATCAGTCAGTCCTGTCAGATCTGTCAGTCAGTCAGATCTGTCAGTCAGTCAGTCCTGTCAGATCTGTCAGTCCTGTCAGATCTGTCAGTCAGTCAGTCCTGTCAGATCTGTCAGTCAGTCCTGTCAGATCTGTCAGTCAGTCAGTCCTGTCAGATCTGTCAGTTAGTCAGTCCTGTCAGATCAGTCCAGTCAGTCAGTCCTGTCAGATCTGTCAGTCAGTCAGTCCTGTCAGATCTGTCAGTCAGTCAGTCCTGTCAGATCTGTCAGTCAGTCAGTCCTGTCAGATCAGTCAGTCAGTCCTGTCAGATCAGTCAGTCAGTCCTGTCAGATCAGTCAGTCCTGTCAGGTCAGTCAGTCCTGTCAGATCAGTCCCGTCCGTTCAGTCCGGTCCGTTCAGTCCAGTCAAAAAATCTAAAAATAAAATGGCCCGTCAGACTTATACCGCAGAGGAGGTGTATGCCCTGCTGTGTTCTGACACTGATGACAGCGCAATCTCAGATGGAGATGTGGATTTTGAGGGCTTTAGTAGCGGCGACACTGAGAGCTCAGAAATGAGCAGTGATTCTGGTCCATCCTCAAGCCCAAGGACCAGTACAACAATAGGGGCAAATAGCGCTACTGGAGAAACGTCTCCAAATCAGGGAACACTGCCCAGTACAAGCGCTGTCTCTGCTACTAGTGAATTGGCGCACGCCAGTGTACAAGGGGCTTTGCCACATGATCTAGCATTTCCCAGATGGGAGGCTTCGGATTCGGCTGCTCCATTCAGCCCTGATTTCAACGCCACTCCTGGTATAAATGTGGAGGTGGAAGATTTTGGACCAATTCATTTTTTTAATTTGTTTTTTACAGACAGCTTGCTAGAGCATATTGTCGTGCAAACAAATTTATATGCATCCCAATTCATAAGCCAGAATCCCCGATCTTACTATGCTAGGGCAAATTTATGGACACCAACTAATGTCCCGGAAATAAAAAAATTTTTAGGACTTACATTTGCCATGGGGCTTGTTAAAAAACCGAGCATTCGATCCTACTGGTCCAACCACCCTGTTCAAGCCACCCCTATGTTTTCAGTCATTCTGCCTAGGACCCGTTATGAAATGCTCATGCGGTTTTGGCATTTTAACGACAATAGTCAATGCCTGCCCAGAAATGCCCCAGAACATGACAGGTTATATAAAATTAGACCCAGCATTGAAAATTTGTCAGAAAAATTCTTAAGCCTCTACACCCCAACACAAAATATTTCTATAGATGAGTCCCTTGTAAAATTCAAAGGAAGACTGCACCTCAAGCAATTTATCCCATCTAAAAGGGCAAGGTTTGGAATAAAGATCTATAAAATGTGCGAAAGTTCAACCGGATACACATCCGCTTTCCGCATATATGAGGGGAAAGATAGCCAACTAAACCCACCAGGATGCCCTACTTATCTGCGGACATCTGCAAAAATTGTTTGGGAGCTGATAAGTCCATTTTTTCAAAAAGGCTACAATCTATATGTGGACAATTATTACACCAGCATACCACTATTTAAAAGTCTGGTTGAACACAACATCGGGGCTTGTGGGACCATCCGTAAAAACCGTAAGGTTTCCACAACCATTGGTCAACCAAAAGTTCCAAAAGGGGCAGTCAGGGGCTGTACGCAACGGAGAGCTGCTTGCCCTGAAATATAGGGATAAGAGGGATATTTTTGTCCTCAGCTCGATCCACACAGATGCCACAAGGGCCACTGTAGAACTAGGATCCACCACTCCGAAGCAAAAACCTGTGTCAGTCATTGACTACAACAAACACATGGGGGGTGTGGACCTTGCAGACCAGGTTCTACAGCCATACCAGGTATCAAGAAAGTCCTATACCTGGTATAAAAAGTTGGTTATCTATTTGTTTCAGGTGGCCACATACAATTCTTTTGTGTTGTACAAAAAAGCAGGAAATTCAGATCCTTTTCTTGATTATCAAGAAAAGGTAATTGAAAATCTTGTCTTTCAAAGTGTTAGCCCCGCTCATCCATTAGAATCTGAGGATGTGAAAAGACTCACTGAGCGACATTTTATTGCACTTATTCCAGCAACGGAAACAAGAAGGAACCCCCAGAAAAGATGTCGTGTATGTACAAAGAGAGGAATGAGGCGTGATACCCGCTACTATTGCCCACAATGCCCATCATTGCCAGCCTTATGCGTCACTGACTGCTTTAAAATCTACCACACAGAACCACGTTTTTAAACTGTAAAAATGTATCCCAATTTGTCATTCAAACATTTGGTTCATTTAGTGAATGACATATTCGAGTAGAGCTCACTTAATTTCCAGGGGGGGTTCTCCAGAATCTAAACCTTCCATTGCGTGCTTATTTCTGGAAATCATCCATCGAGTTAAAATGGTCACTAAACCCATAGATGAATTCCCAGAGGGGTGTCATTTCCAAAATGGGGTCACTTCAGGGGGGATTCTTTAGCTCTGGTACTCTGAAAAGTGCCAGAACAGCATAATCCCCCCTGAAGTGACCCCATTATGGAAATGACACCTCTGTGGGAATTCATCTATGGGTTTAGTGACCATTTACCTACTTATTTTCCCACCACTAGATTAATTTATACAGAGGAGTAGATTGTAAAATTCGGTCACTTGTTGTGGGTTTCCTCTGTTTAGGCACCTCAGGGGCTCTCCAAATGCAACATGGCGTCCGCTATCCATTCCAGTCAAATTTCCATTCCAAAAGTCAAATGGCGCTCCTTACCTTCCGAGCCATGCCGTGCGCCCAAACAGTGGCTTTGCACCACATATGGGGTATCAGCGTGCTCAGGAGAAATTGCACAACACATTTTGGGGTCCATTTTTCTGGCTGCCCTTGTGAAAATTAAAAATTTGAGGCTAAAGTAGCAGTTTTGTGTTAAAAATGTGTCTTTTTATTTTCACCCTTCAACATTATAAAATTGTGTGAAGCCCCTGGGGGTTCAAGGTGCTCACCACACATCTAGATAAGTTCCTTGAGGGGTCTAGTTTCCAAAATGGGGTGACTTGTTGGGGGTTTCCTCTGTTTAGGCACCTCAGGGGCTCTCCAAATGCAACATGGCGTCCGCTATCAATTCCAGTCAAATTTCCATTCCAAAAGTCAAATGGCGCTCCTTACCTTCCGAGCCATGCCGTGCGCCCAAACAGTGGCTTTGCACCACATATGGGGTATCAGCGTGCTCAGGAGAAATTGCACAACACATTTTGGGGTCCATTTTTTCTGGCTGCCCTTGTGAAAATTAAAAATTTGAGGCTAAAGTAGCAGTTTTGTGAAACAAAGTTAAATGTTCATTGTTTTCTTCCACATTCCAAAAATTCCTGTGAAGCACCTGAAGGGTTAATAAACTTCTTGAATGTGGTTTTGAGCACCTTGAGGGGTGCAGTTTTTAGAATGGTATCACTTTTGGGTATTTTCTGTCATAAAGGCTCCTCAAAGTCACTTCAAATAAGATGTGGTCCCTAAAAAAATGTTTTTGTAAATTTTGTTGTAAAAATGAGAAATCGCTGGTCAACTTTTAACCCTTATAGCTTCCTAACAGAAAAAAATTTTGGTTCCAAAATTGTGCTGATGTGAAGTAGACATGTGGGAAATGTTATTCATTAACTATTTTGTGTGATATATCTCTCTGATTAAAGGGCATGAAAATTCAAAGCTTGAAAATTGCAAAATTTTCAAAATATTCGCCAAATTTCCGATTTTTTCACAAATAAACGCAAGTGATATCGAAGAAATTTTACCACTATCATGAAGTACAATATGTCACAAAAAAACAATCTCAGAATCAGGGGGATCCGTTGAAGCGTTCCAGAGTAATTACCTCATAAAGTGACAGTGGTCAGAATTGAAAAAATTGGCCCGGTCACGAAGGCAAAAACAGGCTCTGGCGCGAAGTGGTTAATTGACCTTTTCATGTATCTCATATGTATTTTGTGGGTATAATCAACACTCTGTTACCCTACTTGAGATTTTGACAATCAAAAAGCACTTGCACTTTATATTTTTCCCCAGTAGTACAATGGTTACTAGAAACCCTTTCTGAAAACATCCTCATTATTTATTTTGACACTACAAACTTTGCAATGCTGCATATAGAAATGGTTAAACCAATCCATCACTATGCACTTTATGAATCTGTGATTTCTATATATATGCCATTATAACATTGAACTTGTAGTGACTTTTGGAGACATTTGTGCATTATGCTTGTTAGCTACAAACAGAGATACCTGTATGCTTGATTTTTAATCTTATTTTATATATTTTGAAACAATAATAAAGTTTAGATTTTAATTATCTTAGTGTCAGTACCTTCGTGCACCTATTGTCTCTGGAAGTATTATCCTATTATTAATATTTGGAGGTGTGTTGTGTGCATTAACTTAGCTTTCTGCGCCTATGTACAGTGTACACAGAAAGCTGTCAATCAGTGGTGGGGTTATTCAAAGCTCATGAATATGTTTGATTACCTGTCAGCAGGTTTACTAGTCCTCTAATGATAATCTCATGCTGATAAATCTGTGATTTTATCAAAACTACAGCAAACAGCCCAGTAACTGACACATCGCTGAAATCAGGGTTACCTGTCCCATATAATATGCTGTTCTCAGATAAGGTGGCAAAAACCTGGTGACAAATTTCCTTTAATAAAAGGAGCTAGATATGCTGCCATTTTAATTTGCTGCCATTTATGTAATACCGGGCAAAAAACAAGAGCCTCATTTATTTTCACCTTATAGAGTTGGCTCGGAACCAGATTAGTATTGTAAAAGAAGGAGTCAATGTCTTATCTTTGTGTGGACTCAGTTTAGACTTCCAGCAGACGGTAACAGGTATTACTCACGCAGACACAGCACAAAAGGATACTCTTCACTGTTGCGAATGTCAACCACGAGTAACTTAGGCTTACTGGACTTGGTCTTTTTGGAAAGCCCCTTTGTATGACTAGACACAGTCAGTTCACAAAGGTCTATCAGATCTTCTGCCGATATTCGAGGGGACACCTCTGATTTTAGTTCACTTAACTTGATGAGTTCTCTTCCCTTAAAAAAAAAAAAAGAAAATGTAAATGGTAAATGCCCTTTGTGTATTCATCTGGACAATAAGTGCAGAAAACATCACTAAATTGTTACATTCAATATAATTCTAGAAAATTACTTAGATATTATAAGGAAGATATCCCCTATGTACAGTATATTTAATAAATTTATGATTGGTGGGAGTCTAACCCCTGACTTGCAACATGTCCCTTTTATATCCTTACATGTCTACTATGGCTCCCATAGATGTTTTGAGGTTTATGAAGCAGTAGAAACAACATTCTTCAATTATACAAGTCTTTGAAGTTCCGTTCTCAGGACAGGATCGGAGGGGTTTCCAGGGATTAGACCCCCACCAAACATTTATCTGCTATACTGTGTACGCTGTATTATCTGTGGGATATCATCTTTAAGAGCTAATATAGAAAATACATATGTAAATTGAATCTTCAGAGAAAAAGAGGACTTGAACTCTATAGCGCCACCTATTGGAAGCAGAAATCCTACAAGTCACAATCAACCCTGTAACCAGTTGTGCAATATGACTTAGGATAAAAGCCAAATCAGAATCTCAATTTGCAGACACGGTGTTTCAAGCTATTGACCCTCATCAGTGCAAAGTATGAGATCTGATTTGGCTAGGTGAGAGGCTCTGGACTGAGGTCTAAGGGGTAAAGTTTCTCCTTGTGGAGAGTGACACACCGGCTCTGGCATGTCAAGGTAAGGAGGCTTATTCGCCGTGCAGTGCTCCTCTGGGAAATTTAATATGCAAATTGCCTCTTCAGAGAAAAAGAGGACTTGAACTCTATAGCGCCACACCTATTGGAAGCAGCAATCCTACAAGTCACAATTATTATTATTTATTATTATAGCGCCATTAATATCATGGCGCTTTACATGTATACAAGCGGTATACATAGCAAACAACAAGTACAATAATTTAAACAAAAACGAGTCAGCGACTGGTACAGGAGGGGAGAGGACCCTATCCTCGAGGGCTCACAATCTACAAGGGAATGGTGAGGATACAGTAGGTGAGGGTAGAGCTGGTCGTGCAGCGGTATGGTGGAGCGAGGGTTACTGCAGATTGTAGGCTTGTTGGAAGAGGCAGGTCTTCAGGTTCCTTTGGAAGGTTTCCACGGTAGGCGAGAGTCTGATGCTTTGGGGTATAGGGGAAGCATGGGAGAAATCTTGTATGCGTTTGTGGGAAGAGGAGATAAGAGGGGAGTAGAGAAGAAGATCTTGTGAGGATCGGAGGTTGCGTGCAGGTACGTACCGGGAGACTAGATCACAGATGTATGGAGGAGACAGGTTGTGGATGGCTTTATATGCCAAGGTTAGGGTTTTGAACTGGAGCATAGGAAAAGTTGGGTTGCATACCAGAGACTAATGCCAGAAAAGGATGGAGAAACCACAGCATAGGAATCAACCCTTTAACGAGTCGTGCAATATGATTTAGGATAAAAGGCAAATCAGAATCTCAATTTGCAGACACGGTGTTTCGGGCCCTTGTTAGTGCAAGGTATGAGATCTGATTTGGCTAGATGAGTGGCTCTGGACTGAGGTATAAGGTGTAATGTTTCTCCTTCTGGAGAGTGACATACTGGCTCTGGCATGTCAATGTAAGTAGGCTTATTCGCCGTGCAATGCTCCTCTGGGAAATTTAATATGCAAATTGCGGTGCTCAATTGCAGAGTTTAGAGCATGACACCAAGCTTAATCATTAAACCGCACACACAGCAGAGCTTATTTAGTGCTACCTATTATTATGCGAATCGGCTGAGACTTGTACATGACCTTATACTTCTATAGGGCAGAGGGCCGTGCGCACATGATCCTGGTCGAGATATCACCAGCTCACTACAATGACCTTACTAATTTGCTTGTGATAAAGAAGTATGGGTGAACAACAAGGCCACACACAGAGATGCCAATCCACACACGTTAAGATTAGTTTTAAAGGCTAAAACCAAATTCTGCACTGTAGGATACTATAGGAAATATTGCCACGCAGTCCTTATGCTACAGATTCCAGGAAAACCTACAGAAGACAAAAAATATATCTCATACCCTACCATCATTATATATAAATGTAAAGCAAAGTTGCATAATAAATATAGGGTACTTAGTGAACTATTTTTGATCAAAAAAAGTATACAAGCCGTCCCACCAGCGGCAAGGTGACCCTAAATTGGGACGGTACCTATACTGTCTATATTAAAAACCTTACTGTATATCAAAGTTGAAGTAATGCATATAAAAGGGTAGACAAATAGGACCGGGTCCCAACTCCAGACCACCTAGGCCCGTGGTAAGCTACACATATACTAATCAGCTCAACAAAGGGGATGCCACACCCTTAAATTGCACAGAATGCAAACAAGACAGAAAACCAAGCAATGTGAACTGAGGTCTAAGATGGTAGACATGCAAGAAATAGGAGCATGTTCACACTAGCAAAAAGAAGCAAAACCTACAGAAGACAAAAAATATCTCATACCCTACCATCATTATATATAAATGTAAAGCAAAGTTGCATAATAAATATAGGGTACTTAGTGAACTATTTTTGATCAAAAAAAGTATACAAGCCGTCTTCTTGCATGTCTACCATCTTAGACCTCAGTTCACATTGCTTGGTTCTTAGATTCCAGGAAAACTAGATACAATTCCTTT
Source organism: Phyllobates terribilis (assembly GCF_046119375.1). Classification (NCBI taxonomy): domain Eukaryota; kingdom Metazoa; phylum Chordata; class Amphibia; order Anura; family Dendrobatidae; genus Phyllobates; species Phyllobates terribilis. The sequence goes on from NW_027362761.1 coordinate 876,877,474, forward strand.
TGATATGCTTAATTCACTTGATCTCTAAACAATAAGACATAACTAAGAACATCTGTATAAATTGGGATTTGCTGTGCTACTTGTAAATGATATTTGTAATAATATCACAATCTGATGTCAGAAGATGGAGATTATGCGAAGATTGAGATTATACAATTGGGTGACGTGGTGTACGCATTGCTTGTTCTACCTGCCTAATCAGTCTTTATAGGCAATTACTTTACCTGAGCCAATGCTGATTGACTAACATGTAGAGATGAGCAAACTGATTCCTAACACCCTGATCTAGTGGCCAGATCAGCATTCCGTGGCCGCTGGATGGGAGCCCTGTGAAGCGCCTCCTACATGATGGCATCCGCTGCTCCTCTTTTCATTAATTACCTGGTTGCGACGTCATCATTACGAGATGATGCACGCATGACATCGGGCCAGGCCTAGCTAATCAAGTGAGCAGGCGCGGATGTCAGCCTGTAGGAGGTAGTTTGCAGTGCTCCCATCCAGCAGTCACGGACTAGTGACCTGTCTAATGGGACTTGGAAATTTATTTGCTCATCTTTACTAACATGTAAGGCTCTTTTATTTACTCTTAAAGGGAATCTTTCACCAGGTTTTTGCTACTTCATCTGAAAGCAGCATAATGTAGGAAAAGAGACCCTGATTCTAATGATGAATCACTTAGTATACTGGGTACAGCAGTTGTGACACAATCAGAGTTTTAAGATTTAGCATGCAGCAGAGCTCAGAAAGCTAACCCCGCCCCCACCAGACTCTCTATGAACATTGTCTATGACCGTAAGCTGCTTATCTGAGGAGGGCGCATGGTCAGACAACTTGGCATGAAGGAGCCAATCTGGGCAGTGATAATCTGGTGATAAAACAGCACACATCACACAAATCTGTGTCTCAGCCCCTACATCATGCTGTCCTCAGATTACATAGCAAAAACCTGCTGACACATTTCCTTTAAATTCTTACTATTTTTGATTTTTAAAAAGAAGGAAAATTGACATTAGTCAATACTGAGATGGAGGAGGAAATAGAGCATGAGAGCGAATAAAAACCATCATCCAAAGTGACTGCTGGTGACAAATGCTATTAATTACAAGCAGAATTAAATGAGTAAGTAGTGTTCAAGCTATCATACTTCAGCTTTAGGTGAGAAGACTTTAATATCGCACAACAGTAGCAAAGTAAAACATCTGCTATATGTAAAAACAGATTAAATATAAGAAATAAAATAGGGTGGAGAAGCAACCTGTCCACCTGAGATTATTTACTGCAGGGTATTTGCTTATTATGTTTTTATCTGTTTAGTGGCCAGTGTGAACATGCACTTACATGCTGCATGCAGACTAACTTATATTCCAGTTCATCTCTTTAAGTTTTCTGTTTCAGTCTGTTTGCATTCAGTGCATATAAAGGTATGGCCTTTCTTTGAGCTGGACATTATTTTCATGTAGTTGCGCATGGCTGTGTGTCCCCTAGCCGGGTTTCAATCCATCCCTGCCCTTATCCACACGTATGTCACTTGACAAATGGTAAGGTTTTAATATTAGAGGTTAGGATCATCCCGAATAGGGTCACCGTGACGTGATAGGAAGGCTTTTTGCATTTTTTTTTAATAAGAATTAAGTTAAATAATCACCCTATATTTTCATGCACTATTGCTCTTTATTTACTGTAGGGTATTTGCTTATTATGTTTTTATCTTGGGGTTTTGTCTTTTTAGTTGCCAGTGTGAACATGCGCGTATATGCTGCATGCACACCTACTTCTACTCCAGTTCATCGCTATAGGTTTTCTGTTCCACCTGAGATTATGGCCTTGTTTTCCGCAACATACAGGAGAGGATCAAAGCTGTAAGGCTACCAGCCAATCTGGCCCAGTTAACCAAACATAGAAGTAGTTGAGATTGTAGCCCAGAGAAGATTGTATAGGGGAAAGTACAAGAAAAGTAAGGGAAGTTAAAGGGGTTGTCCAGTACTTATTACCCCCCCCCCCCAATGTATTCCCTCTGGGCCCCTAAGGGTTTTTGTAAATACCTTCTGTTGCAGATACTGCGCTATCACTGGCCGCTCACAGGCATCAAGTGACCCCCGGCTGCAGCCGGCTCTGACATCTGCTGATATCACATCATGGTTCCGGATGCAGCCGAGGGTCCCTCTTCTGCATTCCACCGATGGCTGCTGGGCTGTGGGTGGGGTTACCCCCCGCGTCACACCCGGCATCCACTGGGCACTCTCCCCATTCATTGGGAAAGCGCGCGGTCGATGCGGTGTGTGAGGCAGCCATCGATAGCGCCGCTCACAGACAGTAACGGCAACGTAAGGTAATTACAAAAACCCTTAGGGGCTCCGGGGGGATACATTGGGTTGGTGGTAAAAAGTAGTGACCAACTTCTTAAATATTTCCTAAACTGGGCCCAGTGCATGCCTTTAAAATTTTTCAGTCAATAAATTATTGTCATAGTTCCTATAGTTCTCATCAAATCCTAGGGTTGAACACAATTACACTACTTCAGAACTATGGTGGATTGCTCTTCGTGGATCAAAATCATTCTAGCAAGCAGGATTGGGCTCAATCACCAGCTCATAAAACTTGGGATTCAAAATCTACCCCTTACCACCCTCCTTCAATCCATATTAGAGCTGCTGATCAAAATACAAGGGATGAATGAAAAAACGGTATGATTTACTTCTTTATATAAACTGTATAAAAAGCAGTAAATTATATGGTTTTGATTAGGTAAGAATACAAGTTAGAATAAGGTAAGCCTTATCATAACATGTATTAACTAATAACTAGTCAATAGACTTAGTTCTTCTCCTCAATATTAAGTGATAAAAATGAATATAAAACAATAATAGTGACCATAATTAAGTTTGACAAGTTGGTTTGGCCCTCCACAATAAACACAGTATATGATGTGGCTGTGATGAAATGCCGGCCGGTGGGTGCAGCTCTCTGGCGCCCCCTTGCCTCTCAGGTCAGTCAAGGCACTGCACCTAGAGGGAGTGGTTGCCGGAGAGGCCATCCTGTAGCCCTCTGGGTATTTGAGGCCCTCTGCAGTGAGGGCGGTATATATATTTCCCTGGCTGCGCCAGTAATATATATCCACACCTCTGACCGTCACTGCCAGCCTTCCTCAAATCCCCCAGATGGTATGCTGCCACCAGTTCTCGTTTGATACAAGCCCGGTCCGTTAATAGACTTGTATCGGGTCAGGAACCAACCCAGTAGCGTTTCAGCCAAGCGTTTCCGGACCAATGGATTCGTATATGCAGAGTAAAGGATACAGCCCACGATTAATTTATGATTTAATTGATTATAAGAATACACTAGTTTACAAGGCTATACAATTAACTATACAACGGTATTTGGCCAGAATAAGAGATATAACAATTAGGATTACAAAACACAGGAATAACAACGATAAATCAGTTACCGTTCTTGTGGTGCAAGGGAGGATCTGCTATCCCACAGGTTCAAGCTTAGTTGCAGTCGTCCAGGCCTCAGTAGCACATGGCAAAGGTGCTCCTCCCACTCAGACACCTGGACCCGACGTTAGGAGTTGTTCACATCATCTCCTGGGTCAAAACTGAGAGGGTTTCTGGCTGTCGGCTATACTAAAGTCCTGTCACGCCCACTCTTGGTGATGTCAGTTTACTAAGCCCCCCTCCCCCTACCAATGCCAGTTTTGGCTCCATTTGAGAAAAGTACCCATAACTTTCCCTGGGGTAATCTCATCGTATCACCAGAGGTCTCGTCGTGATCCTACTCTTTTGGGGAAGCCATTGACTCTAAACATGCCTCCCCTGGGACCTTGTATAAGGTTCTTCTAAATATCTAGCTTTCCTGGCCACTCATGGATTTATAAGTCCCATGATTGTGTCCGCGGGCACCTTCCCCACATGATACATTTTATTTGGGTTCCCTAACTTGTATCGTGTGGTTATGAATTGATAGTATGTCTGTAGCTTTTGGCGGACATTTTCCACAAAGAAAGCACATGGTTCCTTGGGACAATGGAGAGGTTGGCAGGCTTGCACAAATGGTTTGCTTCTGGTTTCAAGTGACATCAAGGTGTTAATTACCCCCTAGGATCTCGCTGACTCTGTCCTGCTTGGACACAACAGAGCTGACCATCTATTTACCACATCAAAGAAGTTCCTTGAGACTGATCTCCAGAGGTGGGGGCGAATTGCTCTGTTTACCAGGGGTTGGAGAATTGTGACATGGTAGGAGCTGTGTGAGGGATTTTTAGAAATGACAATAGGGAATATCTTCAGGTATGACGTATCATACCTAAGATGGCGGCTAACTTTCATGACAGTGGCCCCTTAGGAAAATGAATTGCCCACCCATGATCTAGGGGAATGCCTCAACAGCAAATGTAGCCTCTCAAGATTCTCTCAAATTTGTTTGTACATTCCTTGGGTATATAAGGTATTTTGCAGAAGTGAATATATTTGTTAACTAGTTTAAGCAAATGAGACAACAGAGGAATATCTGATGACTTCCACGTCATTACGACCACTTTCCGGACACAGAGAAGAATGCGAACAAAAAGTCGTTTGTAGGAATCCTGGATCAATTCATCTAAGACCCCTAGGAGACATACTTGTGGGGAGGGGACCATAAGAAACTCAAAATCGGTATACATGAAGAGGAATATCTCTGACCAAAACGGTGAGAGTTTAGGACAGGATCAGATGGCATGTATAAAAGTCCTTTGAGCTATTCCACATTGAAAGCAAATAAGAAATGCCCATTGTCTGCAGACTAGTGAAGCTGTAGTAAATAAACTATGTAGGAATATATATTGTATAAGACTATCTTTTGAGCTTACCACTAAATACAAAAAGTAGTTCTCCTCTTCTCCTCAATCACCATCATCAAACTCTGGTATGTCCCCCCAACACTTAACCAGAGGGGCAATTATTTTTAATCTTTTTGTTAATCTCTTACAACTATATGACGTATACAGTCCTAGCCAAAAGTGAAATTGTTCCAGAAAGTGAAGTATTTCTCCCAGAAAATTATTGCAATTACACGTTTTGTTATAGACGTTTATTTCCTCTGTGTGTATTGGAAAAGCACAAAAAAAACAGAGAAAAAAAGATAAAATAATTTCACACAAAACCTCCAAAATGGGCCGGATAAAATTGTTGGCACCTTTCCAAAATTGTGGGTAAACAACTTTGTTTCAAGCATGTGATGCTCATTCACACTCGCCTGTGGCAAGTAACAGGTGTGGGCAATAGGAAAATCACATCTGAAACCAGATAAAAAGGGGAGAAGTTTACTCAATCTTTGCATTGTGCATCTGTGTGTGCCACACTAAACAATGAGAACAGAAAGAGGAGAAGAGAACTGTTTGAGGACTTGAGAACTAAAATTGTTGAACAATATCAACAATCTTAAGGTTACAAGTCCATCTCCAAAGATCTTGATTTTTTTTTTGTCCATGGTGCGAAACATTATCAAGAAGTTTACAACCTATGGCACTGTAGCTAATCTCCCTGGACGTGGACGGCAAACAAAAATTGAGGAAAGGTTGCAACGGTTGGTGGATAAGCAGTCCCAATCAAGTTCCAAATAAATTCAAGCTATCCTGCAGGCTCAGGGTGCATCAGTATAAGCATAAACTATGTGTTGACATCTGAATGAAATGAAACGCTATGGCAGGAGACCCATGAGGGCCCCATTGCTGAAACAGAGACATAAAAAAGCTAGACTGCAGTTTGCCAAAATGTACGTAAGCCAAAATCCTTCTGAGAAAGCATCTTGTGGACAGATGAGGCCAAGATGGAGCTTTTTGGTAAAGCATATCATTCTACTGTTTACCGAAAACGGAATGAGGCTTACAAAGAAAAGAACACAATACCTACAGTCAAATATGTTGGAGGTTCAAAGATGTTTTGGGGTTGTTTTGCTGCCTCTGGCACTGAGTGTCTTGACTGTGTGCAAGGCATAATGAAATCTGAATATTACCAATGGATTTTGGGTCGCAATATAGTGCCCAGTGTCAGAAAGCTGGGTTTGTGTCATAGGTCATGGGTCTTCCAGCAGGACAATGACCCCAAACATACTTCAAGAAGCACCAAGAAACGGATGGAAGCAAAGCACTTGAGTGGCAATGAGTCCGGATCTAAATCCTATTGAACACCTGTGGAGAGATCTTAAAATTGCTGTTAGGAGAAGGCAAACTTCAAATATGAGAGACCTAGAACACTTTGTAAAAGACACTAGTGGTCCAAATTTCCAGTTAAGAGGTGTAAGAAGCTTGTTGATGGTTATAGGAATGGATAGATGGCAGTTATTTATTCCAAAGGGTGTGCAACCAAATATTAAGTTGTGGGTGACAACAATTTTGTCCAGCCCATTTTTGGGGTTTTGTGTGAAATTATGTCCAATTTGCCTTTTTTTTGTTTTTTTGTGTTGTTCCAATACACACAAAGGAAATAAACATGGGTATAACAAAACATGTGTAATTGCAATAATTTTCTGGGAGAAATACTTCACTTTCTGGAACAATTTCAAGGGTGCCAACACTTTCATGCCATAACTGTATCTGTCATGAGAATTTGTCAATTAATGCTCCTTGACAGATATATACAGTATATCATACTGATTGCACATATACGCATATGAGGCAGTCAGCTCTAGTTAGGAGACCCACCAATCATTCCATTTATTGCGATCTAAGCACACCCTACTGTCACCGACGTGTGAACACGGACTTATATTGACATATGAGGCAGTCAGGTTAGGAAAAATGCTTATATATTATTTTTGACGACTATATATTGTAATTAAAAGTAAAAAAAAACAGAAGAGAATAGATTAAAATTGAGTTGTCATAATGCATCGTAAAGGAACACAGATAACAAGAAAAAAAAAGCTCAAGCAAAGATGTATATCCATAAACTATAAAAATCGCACAGTGGTCCCATAACAAAGAAAAAAACTGAGTGACCCTTCTATATGGTTGGGTGCAAAGTCCAGTGTACATGAGTGATCAAATATAGTGTGCCTGTATGTCAGTTTCAAATCCAAGTAATAGCTTTAAAATCCCCAAAAATATACAGTATGTTTACTGATACTCTTGTTTAGTTCGGAGGTAATATGTAAAAAAGCCATACAGAAAGCAAGCATTTCATTATTAAAGGGGTATTCATATCTCCAAGATCATATCCCAACATCTAGTAGGTGTAATAATATTAACAAATATCTCCAATTAGAAATGTAGTATAGTTCTTCTGATTCACTATGTCGCTAACCCCATGTGCAGGGCATTGCAGTAGCTTATGTATCCATGGTTTTGACCATTAACATGTAACTAACTGTCACTATAGGAGTGGTCGTTGTCATGCGTCTCGGTTCGAACCCTTGAGCCTGTGCTTTGTGGTCGGCTTTTCTGTCCGCTGAGCCACAGCAGATACACCTTTTCTCCAGATGTTTAGTTTCTGTTATCCTTGTTTCAGTCTTTTTAGGGTAACAGGTGTTTTCATTTACTCATTTGTCTGCCTTATCAACTTTCGGTTGCAGCTTTATATACTTTCCCCCAGCTGGTACTTCCTTCTGGTGATAGTCTCATTTGGATGTTCAGCCATACTGCTGTAGTTTAAGTCAGGCAGTGAAAGACCAGCTAGGGTTTATCTCTCTACTGTTTTTGTTCTTTACCCTGCACCCATCGTCTGTTTCTTTTTAGGAAGTAGGCGGCATATTCTCTAACAGTACGTACTTAATCCTTTATTTTGTATTTCATAGTTTGTTTTACTCATTCTGGGATCTCTTTCTATTTCAGCATACTTTGCCTTCTGTAGGTAATTTACACTCTGCTCTGCCCTCCGGTTCTTTAGGAGCAACGTGAAGAGCTCGATGGTCTTTCAGGCAGCATAGGTCTGAGTTGCCATCGTCTAGTCTATGGCTAAGGCTATCTGTGCTATCACAGGAACCTCTAGGGACTGTGGTGTCAGGATCTCTAGTCTGTACAGGAACCAGCAGGATCAGTTGCAGTTTTAGTTCGTTACCTATTTTCCGGAGTGAGTTGCTACATTATTATTATAACAATCGTAACCATACATACCTAAATTACTGCAATGCATGCACATGGGGTAAATGACAGTGAATCAGAAGAACTATACAACATTTATAATAAGAGGTATTTGCTAATATTATTATTATTACACCTACTACATATTTGGATAGGATCTTGGAGATGGGAATACCCCTTTAAATTTTGTCTTTATGGCTGAACGGCAGCAATGACATGAATTTCCAAAATCTCGCCAAATACAAGGTGCCTGAAAATGATAGACATACACCAAAATGGAATGTCAGATTGTTATAAAAGATGACCCTGTTTACTAAAAATGATGAAAGATTCTTGTGCTTCGGCTGAAATATTCACATGATCCCAGATTTCCCCTTTCTCCAAAGATGAATATTTTCTCAAGAAGCCTTACATTCCTCAAAATTACACATTGATCATGTTCACATATACAGCCTATGCATGCTTGCTTTACAAGACTCTGGACATTTCAAAACACAACATCTATTTCACACTACAATCAGAGCTTTCAATTAAAGCATTCGCTCACTTTTGAGCATTATGCAATATATTTAAGGAAAGTAACAAGCAATTTAAAAAAAGCATTGTGTCATTTTGCCTGTATCAAAGTATCTTATACCTCACAGATAAAGTCACACTTCTGTTTGCACAGAGCTCCCATATAAAATTCCTGGACAGTCTGTAAAAATAGGGCATATTTTTGCCCTGTCCTTAAAAAAAAATGTGAGGTGTCTATATTTTTCCAGCATAAAAAAAATCACAAACACATTATTTTGACTAATTCTGATCATTTGACAGTTCACAGTGAATTCAGCTGTCTTCATATCAATATTATGGACTGTAGACATAGATCACTTATAATGATTTATCATCGGTATCCAATGTGTCCGTAAAAAAATTATTTGTGACTTTTTGATAAGCTGCCCAGAAAAAAAAAGTCAAGTTGAAAACCTGGCAACACTTCCTTTTGTTCGTCCCTATACATACTCTACTGGGTGCCGGTGCTGCTTTGCTAGGGAGAAAAACTCCTATCTATATCATCCAGGACAGTAATGTGGGAATGCAAGTCCTCCTTGGTGATGTACTATTATGGCGCAATGCGGCAAAAAGCTAATAAATCCCATACCTTCAAAAAAGAACACTATCCCCTTCAAAATATTAAAGGGATTGTCTCGTCTCCATCAAAAACACTATAGGCGTCATGGATGGGGTGAAAATGTAAAAAAAATTATATATATTTACCTGCTGTCACCCATGTTGATGCAGCACAGGCTGCTCCGGTGGGCTGCACCCGAAGCCATGAGGTCATAGAACACCTGAGGCCTGCGACTGCCTGCAGCAGTCAGGTGACTAAAACAATGCATCATTGTTGAAACATGAATTCATGCATTGTCCTAACAGCTTGACCGCTGCAGCAAATCACAGGCCTCAGCGGTCCTGCGATAGAAGAGCGGTAGATCTACAGAGAGACCCTTTTATACTGCCTTACACTGTCAATGACTTGAGTCTATCATCACAAATAAGGAAGCCACCTGTAATCTGTCTATAATTTGTTAATCGGCTGTAGAACAGGCAGTAACATTAGTCCTGCCTGATCAGAACACTTCTGGTTACACGTATTGAGGCAATAGGGAACTGTCACATACACAACTCTCCTATAAGGTAATTTATCAATGTCAGGAATTCGGGATATTTTATATCACACATAAATGGTAGGAAGGATATGTGGTCAAGAAAAAGATCAGCATTTCTCCTCCACCAACACAGACTCACAAAACCAGATAAGCCTCTTATTTTAATATTAGTAATCAAAGCCACCAAGGCATTCTGAAATTAAAAGCTAAGCTCCTGCAAGATTAAAGAGTTCTCAGCATCACTTGGCGGCAGGCACGCACAATTAGAGACGGCCATTTCATTTTCCATCATTTCATAATCTCTCGCTGGCATTTCGCTAGGGCTTTCATGTACAGTCAAACATTTCTCAACCTGTCTTTTATATCCTGTGGCCTTTGACATTATTTTGTAGAAAGTCAAGGTTTATGAACAGCAGAGTGTGAAAAGCATCTATTAGATCAGAGGATTCTTGGTTTTCTCTTACCCGGCAGGAGTTCCTCTCTGTATCTCTTAGGAAGGAATTAGAACAATGTTTTTGCCATTTGTGATTTAAAAAAAAAAAGCTCATTGACCGTCTTATGGGGTTCTTGCATGATAACCGGATAGAGATGGAACATTCTTCATACCTGACTGTTATATTGTGGGGAAGAGCCACAGGGACTACTGAAGAAATTAGCTGCCCTAATATCCAATAAAGAGTCCTTCAGAGGAAGAGCTTTTTGGAAAGGCTCTCCACTTTGGCTGAAATTGGGGAAATCTTGAACCCTTTTGCATCCTAATAATACATAAGAATATGGGTTGTGGCTTGCCATTAATATGTAATTGTTATATCTGGTCTTAATGCCGCTGTTCTGAAGCTGGCATTAGGTTTCTTATTTTTTGGACCTGCTCTTCAGATATGGCCTCCTCTTCGCGTTATGTAAATCTAGTCTTATTAGACAAAACAGCAAAGCCTTCATGAAGATTCCCATACAGAAGAGTTGAAGATCATGACCCTTGGAAAACAAGACTAGATTTGCATAACTGAAGCCATATCTCAGAAATGGAGAAGCAAGTGAACAAAGAAGCCATTTTCAGGTTCAGCAAGAAAAATAAAAACTTGTGTATACTTACCCAGAGGAGAATATAGGTGTCATAATGGAGGAGTAGCCCTTGCTCTGGACCCTCTCTGTGTGCAGAGCAAAGACCTGCTGGTTATAGGATCTGCTGCACTAAAAAGGTCAGTGAGAAAATCATATACCTCCCAAGGTCACTATTTTGGAAAAACGTTCACTATTTTTGACCCACATCCTTCTATCCCCTACTGTAAAATGAGATAGCTGTCCATCAGTGGCGAGTGAGCTAGGAGAGTCATCAACTCATAGATATATCAGATTTGTGCATCAAACTCTAACACCTGTAAGTTCTGCAATACAAAAGTAAATTCACATACAAGTGATATACTGCTTGGAGAGGGTGGCATATTGTGGGTAGGATACCACAACATTATATAGCAGAGGGGAGCAAAAAGAGTTGCTGGACATAAAGTCATAAAGAGGTCTCAGGTGACATCATGACATTGTGGAGCTTAGGAATTAGGAGATGCCAGGTCAAAGAGGCCATCCACAAGTGATGGTAGGAACTGGGGTCTGCAAATCTTTTTCTTAATGCTTAAAGAGGTTGACCAGAATTTTTATGTTGATGACCTATCAGTGTATCAGTGGGGATCCGGCATCCCCACCGATCAGCAATTATCACCCCAGGTGGCAGTGTTACAGGTATGGCAGCTTTGTAAATTGCTTAGTGACTGCTGCAGTCCACTGCAGATAAAATCCTATTTTTTTTCAATAGGATGTGATATGCAATAGCCGGCAGAGGCCACTACACAGTGTAAGGAGCTGTGGTAGCGGTAGTAGTATACGCAGCTGGGGTGTTCCACAGTGTTTACATCCAACAGAGGCAATAACAGCTGATGTCGCTCAGTGGTTAGGACTGAAGCCCTGCAGTGGGGTCCTGGGTTCATATTCCACCAGGACAACATCTACAAGGAGTTTGTATGTTCTCCCCGTGTGTGCGTGGGTTTCCACCGGGTTCTCCAGCTTCCTCCCACACTCCAAAGATGTACTGATAGGGAATGTAGATTGTGAGCCCCAATGGGGACAGAGATGATAATGTCTGTAAAGGGCTGTAGAAATTAATGGCGCTATAAAAGCAAATAAAATAAATGGTGGAGCTGGATTTTGGACCACCCTGATCAAAAGGATAGGTCATTAATATAGTATTGAAAGACTCACTGATAACTCAAAAGCAGCAAAAAAATAAAAAAAATATGATGAGTTTATCAGAAAACAACATAACTAAATAAAGGTGACATGAAAGAAAGGAATCATGATTCTAATAATCCAGCAATCCCGTCGCTTGTACGGTCATGACTCCTGCACCAACTAATAATTCTAGTTTTTTGTCCAGAGCAGTATAAAAACAGTGACAAACATATTACAAGCATAAAACCTGAATAAAAAAGAAATACTCTTAGCAAAAACTCCAAAGTCACAGAGGTGGCACAGCAGGATTACTGCAGATCGATTGATCACAGAGGGAACACATTTATTTTGCACAAAGTCTCCTCAGGTGTATTTTGCTTCACATTACTAAGTGACCTTACAGATGTTCTAATAAATAAGGATCTGCCTGAGAACAATGTTCTTCAGTACTTCATATGCGACCAGTACAATACCGTGTGAAGGTACGCTCTACGTCAGGTTAGTACTGATTTATACACAACTATGCAGGGATCCTGTTCTTGTACCACCTGTTTACAGACAATATGGTGACTATACAATGAGATCGCTCCATTCTAGGACAGGTGATGAGAATTCTCATGGTTTCTGGTTACTGCTAAAATATCAGCTCTACCCAAAAGGGCTGACCTGTGACCTCAGTATAGTTTATGCTTTACATTACAACCTCTCATAACCACCATGGCTAATCGCTCACTCTTTCTTTTATCTTATGTTCTTCGTAGAGGTATTGTGTGACTGTCTGTCATTAGAAAATGCCTGAAAATGGTAGTAACTGAATAGTTAAGTCTGGAAGTGTTGGTGCAAAGAAAATTGTCAAAGTGTGATAATCTGAGAGCAATATTGCGATGTCTCGAACATCTCCAGAAAAGTAGGTTTTGTAGGTGTTGCCTGTGTAGGATGTTCATCTACCAAAGTTGTACAGGGAAGGAAAACTGGTGAACATGTTACAGAAACAGGGGCATCAAAGGCATCAAAGGCTCACTGACGTGTTGGGAATCGAGGCTAACCATCTGCTCCAACCCAATAGAAAAGCTACTGTAGCACCAATTTTTTAAAACGTTAATGCTGGGTATGATAGTAATAAGTATGCATCACAGCTTGGTGGGTATAGGGCTGAGCAGCCAAAGAACCTTCAGAGTGCCAATGCTAACCCCTGTCCATGATCAAAATCACCTATAATGAACATACAAGCATTGAAACTAGACCAAAGAGCAATGGAAAATGTGGCCTGGTCTGATGACTCACATAATCTTTTACATCACATGGACGGCCATGTGCGTGTGTGGCCAACAAAGAGAAGACACAGCACAGGCAAAGGAAAAGCTGTCAGAGGCAGTGTGGTGCTCTGGGCAATATTCTGGGAAATTCTGAGTGCTGTCATTTATGTGGATGTTACTTTTACACATATCACCAACCTAAAGATTGTACAGACCAAGAACATCCCTTCATGGCAGCAGTATTCCTTAGTGGCGGTGGTCTCTTTCATTAGGATAATGCGCCCCACCAGCCTGCAAAATGTGTTCAGAAAAGGTGTGAGGAACATGACAAAGAGTTCATGGAGTTAACTTGGCCTCTAAATGTTCCAGATCTAAATCCAATTGAACATCTATTAGATGGGCTGGAGAAATAAGTCGGATTCATGGACACCCCACTCTACCACTCACAGAACTTAAAGAATCAACTTATGAAATCTTAATGTCAGATAACAAATGACACCTTTGGGGATCTTGTGGGGTCTGCAACTCCAAATAAACTACAACTACTTTTCAAGAGTATACGCTGGCCCATATTGCATTGTTTAATTAGATGGTCCAAACTGTAGTGCTATGACTGTCATATGCCCTACTAGGGTGGATGTCTCAATTATCTAGATAGGAGAGTCCCTGCAGATCTAAACACATGTAGCATGTAGATAATAGTCATCTAATGAACAATTAAAGAGGATACCTATACATTCAGCCTATTTTCACACTACATTTGTATTGCGCAAGGCCACGCTCATTAGACGGGTTCTGCCTGGGAGTATGCATATCTCATACCACCGTTCCCGGGGCAGACAATGTGCGCTGAGAGAATTCACAAGTCTGCAGTCACATAGTATGACTGCAGACTTGTCATTCTAGACCGGACAACTCCTTTAAGCAGAAGAGGTGCAGGGAATGCCAGGCCAGATCTGCTGGCTGCGAAGTGAAGACTGCTGTCATCTGGCTGCCATGGCTGACCAGACTGGATGCCGGACCAGGAAATCGTAAGTCTTTTTTCTCAACTCTACTAAAAGGGAGCAATAAAACTTCATTGTTCTAAAAATCTACTTGTTCATTAATGTTCCCCTTTCTTTTAAATTTATGCATGCTTACGTAAAGAAGGATGGGCTAAAATAAAGAGCATGTGGTTCTATACATATAGGAACTGGTGATGATCGAACGTGCTCGCCACTGCTTCGTACTCGCCGAGCATCACGGTGCTCGACAAGCTCGGCGAGTATTTCCAGGTTGCTCAGGCGGGAATTCGGGTCCCCTCCCTGCACGTTTAGAGCTCTTTAGAGAGCCAATGAACATGCAGGGATTGCTTGCCACGCACTGTAATGCCGTAGCCATGTTGGTTGTGAGCATTACAGTGATTAGCTGCCACACAGCGTTATCAGGTCTACATAAGACCGGGCACAGTCATGCTCGTCACAGTCTAACCCTGAAACAGGCAGAGTAGGGAGAGGTGCTGCTGAGTCAGGGAGAGATTTGTTTGTTTATAGTTAGTATAGGTATTCCACAACATATATACAGTATATATATATCCATCTAAACTAACAGTCCTTCTGAGGACTAATCCAGCTGCATATATTCAGGGGTGATAGCAGGAGTTAGGCAGGGAGGCAGGGTATGTGGCAGACTGCAGTGCATATAGTGCAAGAGGGTCCATTGAACGTCCTGTTAGTATAGGTATTCCACAACATATATACACTGCTCAAAAAAATAAAGGGAACACTTAAATAACTGAATATAACTCCAAGTGAATCAACCTTCTGTGAAATCAAACTGTCCACTTAGGAAGCAACACTGATTGACAATCAATTTCACATGCTGTTGTGCAGATGGAATAGACAATAGATGGAAATTATTGGCAATTATCAAGACACATTCAATAAAGGAGTGGTTCTGCAGGAGGGGACCACAGACCACATCTCAGTACCAATGCTTTCTGGCTCATGTTTTGGTCACTTTTGAAAGTTGGTTGTGCTTTCACACTTGTGCTAGCATGAGACGGATTCTACAACCCACAGAAGTTACTCAGGTAGTGCAGCTCATCCAGGATGGCACATGAATGCGAGCTGTGGCAAGAAGGTTTGCTGTGTCCATCAGCGTAGTGTCCACAGGCTGGAGGCGCTACCAGGAGACAGGCCAGCCGTTGCATTCACTCCATAGGCAAATAGTATGGGAGACCCACTCCTTTTTAATGGGAACATGTCATACTCGTTACTGTAGCCCAGCTCCATGTGTCTTTAAATTGTTAGTAGGGTTTTTCCTAAATTTTGACAGCTGTTGGACTCACTGCATACCCTATAACTGTATAGCAGACCCTCTCCTTTCTAATGGGAACATGTTGTATTCGTTACGGTGGCCAAGCTCTATGTGTCTTTAAATTGTTAGTGGGGTTTTTCCCAAATTTTGGCAGCCCTTGCAGTCACAGCATGGGCATTACCACTATAGAAGACCCAATCCTTTGTAATGGGAAATTTTTTTTTTTTACTGAGACCCTCTTCTATGTCTCTTCAAAGGGGTATTGGGGTGCGTCCAAATTTTTGGCAGCCCTTGCAGTCACTGCAGTAATAACAGTATAGGAGACCCAGTCTTTAATAATGGGAACAACAAAGCATAGCCGACTGCTGGCCCTTTAAGAATAGTAAGGCTGTAAAAATAGTGTTTATCCCTCCTTCATCAATGAAACAGGATGTGTCTGATGTTCCACACACCACATGGCCAGATAAGGTTGCAAAATGGGAAAATGACATTTCCCGGTGAATGCATTTGTCACCGTTAAAAGCAATGCAAAAGTGCAAAAAAGCATCAAAAATGCTACGTGTGAACATAGCCCAAGGTGTGGAGGAGCATTTTTTTTTTGGTTATATAGGATGTTACTTAACATATTTCTCAGGAAAATCCATTTTGGTTTTGTTTTTGTATGTTTTATTGCGAGTCTGTGCTTCCAAGGGTCTTCCCCATACTGTTCCCATGTCATTTGAGCCCTGTGCAGACCACCGGGGGGAAGTGGGTGGGGTGGGGCGCCGGAAAAATGCTCGAATTTCCTATAGACTTACATTGGGCTCGTTAATCGGACCGAGCACTCGAGCATTCCAATTTGCTCGACCCGAGCAACTAGTACACGAGCATTTTAGTGCTCGCTCATCACTAATAGTAACCAAAGTGGAACTTTCTCATACAATAAAGAAAATGTATTAGTGCAGATATTTTATAAGTTCCAAATTTCAGAGGCAAATGTAATAAAGTGTCCCTCCAAAGAGACACATGCAATGTATAATCTGTATATGCATCCATTAGTATACAGGACATGTAAGGTCCAGACTATTTCAGTAGGTTAGGATTTGTATTGGTAGAAGGATCTGAAGATTATAAAATGTTGGAGATCAGATAATTTATAGTGGGTCCCATTTTCGCAGACTCTAATGCAATCTAACCTACTAGGGGACCTTCAGGTTGCATTTATAATCTGTTTTCTCTGACAAGAAGAGAGTACACTTAAGAACGCCGGCTTAATAGGAGCTCTTATGCCCCATGGCATAAACACAATGTTCAGATTTGCTTGAATAACTTTGTAATAAAAACATTTACCTAAACTTTGCACCCAAATGCAGTCAAATAAAGGTATGCCATTAGTACGCAATCATATTCGTATCAGGACATGACATGTCGGCAAATCATTTTCATGAACATGAAAGAACAGAGCTGGAAATGGTTTCTTCCAATGCTCGCTCCTTTCACTAATTTAGTTCCATGTCACATGATAGTACTTATTTTCTTTGGGACAGAGAGTCTTGAGAGTGACAATGTTCTTAAGACATTTGTCATGGTGACTGTTACAAAGGACCACTGTGACTTGTCCGCAAAGAATAAAATGAGCAGAAATTATATATGATGGGGCAAAAATTGATTACTATTAGTGGCATAAAAATGTCTCGACGACAGGTCACTCAGAAGTTAAGTCGATGCAGAAGCTGAGAAATGTCACAAATGCATCTGACTATACAGAAACCTCAATGTCGTCTGATTCATTCAACTTGCAGTTTTCACTGCCAAGAACAGCCTGAAAGCAGAAATACTGAATGCAGAGCTATTCAAAGACGACATATATTACTAGCGCCTTCTCTAATATAAAACAATCACAGGTAGATATAAATCCTTGGGCAATAAAGGCTTCAGTTACTATGGTTTCTATGTAACTACCATTATGTGATGACATTTTCTGCACAGCACTGCGGAAATAAAGCGGCATGTAAAAGTTTGGGCACCCCTGGTTAAAATTACTGTTATTGTTAACAGTTAGTCAAGTTTAACAAGAAATGATCTCTAAAAGGCCTAAAGTTACAGACGACACATTTCCTCTGTATTTTAGGTATATATATATACCTGAGCAACTTCTGTGGGTTGTAGAGACACACTCAATAAAGGAGTGGTTCTGCAGGTGGGGACCACAGACCACATCTCATTACCAATGCTTTATGTCTGATGTTTTGGTCACTTTTGAATGTTGGTTGTGCTTTCAAACTCGTGGTAGTATGAGATGGGCTAACCCACAGAAGTTGCTCAGGTAGTGCAGCTCATCCAGGATGGCACACCAATGTGAGCTGTGGCAAGAAGGTTTGCTGAGTCTGTCAGCATAGTGTCCAGAGGCTGAAGGTGCTACCAGAAGACAGGCCAGTACACCAGGAGACTTGGAGGGGGCTGTAGGAGGGCAACAACCGCTACCTCGGCCTTTGTGCAAGGAGGAACAGGAGGAGCACTGCCAGAGCCCTGCAAAATGACCTCCAGCAGGCCACAAATGTGCATGTGTCTGCACAAACGGTTAGAAACCGACTCCATGAGGGTGGTATGAGGGCCCGACGTCCACAGATGGGGGTTGTGCTCACAGCCCAACACCATGCAGGACGCTTGGCATTTGCCACAGAACACCAGGATTGGCAAAGTCGCCACTGGCGCCCTGTGCTCTTCACAGATGAAAGCAGATTCACACTGAGCACATTTGACCGACGTGACAGAGTCTGGAGACGCCGTGGAGAGCGATCTGCTGCCTGCAACATCCTTCAGCATGACCGGTTTGGCAGTGGGTCAGTAATGGTGTGGGGCTGCATTTCTTTGGAGGGCCACACAGCCCTCCATGTGCTCGCCAGAGGTAGCCTGACTGCCATTAGGTACCGAGATGAGATCCTCAGACCCCTTGTGAGACCATATGCTGGTGCGGTTGGACCTAGGTTCCTCCTAATGCGGGACAATGCCATACCTCATGTGGCTGGAGTGTGTCAGCAGTTCCTGCAAGATGAAGGCATTGAAGCTATGGACTGGCCCGCCCGTTGCCCAAACCGGAATCCGATTGAGCACATCCGGGACATCATGTCTCGCTGGGCACCACAGACTGTCCAGGAGTTGGCGGATGCTTTAGTCCAGGTCTGGGAGGAGATCCCACAGGAGACCATCCGAAACCTCATCAGGAGCATGCCCAGGCGTTGTAGGGAGGTCATACAGGCACGTGGAGGCCACACACAATGCTGAGCCTCATTTTGACTTGTTTTAAGGTCATTACATCAAAGTTGGATCAGCCTGTAGTGTGTTTTTCCACTTTAATTTTGGGGGTGACTCCAAATCCAGGCCTCCATTGGTTAATAAATTTGATTTCCATTGATGATTTTTGTGTGATTTTGTTGTCAGCACATTCAACTTTGTACAGAACAAAGCATTCAATGAGAATATTTAATTCATTCAGATCTAGAATGTATTATTTGAGTGTTCCCTTTATTTTTTTGAGCAGTGTATATATTTTTTCATCTTTTACATTTTAAAAATTACAAAAAGGAAAATGGGCCGATGCAAAAGTTTGTGCACCCTGCATGGTTAGTACCTAGTAGCACCTCCTTTTGAAGGTATCACAGTTTGTAAATACTTTTTGAAGCCAGACAAGAGTCTTTCAATTCTTGTTTGAGGGATTTTCATTGCTCCTTGGAAAATTCTTCCAGTTCTGTGAGATTTCTGGGTCGTCTTGCATACACTGCTATTTTGAAGTCTTGCCACAGATTTTCAAAGATGTTCAGATCAGGGGCCTGTGAGGGCTATAGTAAAACCTTCAGATTGCGCCTTTTGAGGTAGTCTATTGTGGATGTTGATGTGTATTTAGGATCATTATCCATTTGTAGAAGCCATCTGCTTTTCAACTTCAGCTTTTTACAGATGGTGTTATGTTTGCATAAAAAATTTGTTGAAATTTCATTGAATCCATTCTTCCCTCTACCTGTGAAATATTCCTCGTGTCATTGGCTGTAATACAACTCCAAAGCATGATTGATCCACAACCGTGCTTAATGGTTGGTGAGATGTTCTTTTCCTGAAATGTTGTACTCTTTTCTCTCTACACATACCTTTGAATATTATGGCCAAATAGTTCTATTTTAACCTCATAGGTCCACAGGATTTGTTTCCAAAATGCATCAGGATTGTTTAGATGTTCTTTTGCATACTTCTGACGCTGAATTTTGTTTCGGAACAGTAGAACAATGTACCACAACTCCAGAGTCTGCTAAATCTTTCTGAAGGTCTTTTGCAGTCAAGTGGGGGTTCTGATTTGCATCTTTAGCAATCCTACGAGCAGCTCTCACTGAAATTTTGGTTGGTCTTCCAGACCTTATCTTGACCTCCACTGTTACTGTTAACTGTCATTTCTTAATTACATTTCAAACTGAGGAAAGGGCAACTTGAAAATGCTTTGCTATCTTCTTATAGCCTTCTCCTGCTTTGTGGGCTTCCACCATTTTCATTTGAAGAGTGCTAGTCAGCTGCTTAGAAGAACCCATGGCTGCTGTTTTTTGGCACAAGGTTAGAGGAGGCTGGGTTTTTATAAAGATGGGAAATTTGAATCACCTGGTCTTTCTTAACGATGATAGTGAACAAGTCATAACCTTAACAGGCTAACTAAAGTCTGAAACCTTGGTCAAAGTTATCCGAGCACGCAAATCTCCAGGGGTGCCTGAACTTTTGCAATGGCTCATTTTCCTTTTTGAAATTTTTAAAATGAAAAAAATGGCAATTTTTTTTTGGACTAAAATATAAAGGAAATGTGTCATCTTTAACGTTAGGCCTTTTAGAGATCATTTCATCTTCAACTTGATTAACTGTTGACAATAACAGTAATTTTTACCAGGGGTGCCCAAACTTTAACAAGCCACTGTAATATATCAGTGACTGGACGTAAAAATATATATGGCCGCCATTATAATCTCAATCCCAGATAACCAGATAGTCAGCAGAACTGTCACTAGATTTCACAATACAAACTGTATGCATTATTTATTTATTTATTTTACTCACTTATATAGCGCCATTAATTCCACAGCGCTTTACATCCACAGCACTTTACAGACATTATGGGCACTATCCCCATTGGGGCTCACAATCTGCATTCCCTATCAGCATGTCTTTGGAGTGTGGGAGGAAACCGGAGAAAACGGAGGAAACCCACGCAAACACGGGGAGAACATACAAACTCCTTGCAGATGTTGTCCTTGGGGGGATTGGAACCCAGGTCCCCAGCGCTGCAAGGCTGCAGTGCTAACCACTGAGCCACCGTGCTGCCCAATTATTAAATAGATGTCTCAAAATTGATGAGGATGGTGTACTTCCTTGGGAAATCCATGTCAGAATGGTTGTGTAATCACAATGAGCTATTCAGGAGTCCAGCTATAGAGAGATAGATATCATGAGTTCAAGTATATTCAGTCTCTGCCCACCCAGGCTGACAGCTGCTGCTTGTACTGAGCAGTGTGAGATCAGCAGCAGGAAGGGACACTTAAACTTTAAAAAAAGCACTATACAGCCATTCTGACACATTTTTAAAGTAAGTAAGCCTGCATCATTAGGTCTAAGAGAACTATTGGAATCCATGGCAGAAATCCGTGGCTAACACTCAAGATTTCTGAAACGGATTTGCAGTTTGAGCTGGTGTTGATTTGCACTCGGATAAGTCCCATTTAATGTATGGTTGCACATGATGTTTGTTTTGTGTGGAAACTGTTTCAATAAGTGATATATCACTTACTAAACCGACTGAGTAAAAACTTAGCTGAAGTTTTAGGCAGCTGCCACTAAATAGTGTATGGCGCTACTGCTCTTCCTTTCTGCAAACCAGGAGAGCCGGTGTTGGGTCCTTACAGGAATGAGTCATCAATATCATAATAGTGGACAACCCTGTGGCCTGTGACGTTTTTTACATGTATTGTTTGGGCCCACAACAAAATACTGTATGTGAAAATAGCTTTGTTGTAATAACTAAAGGTCCTCATACACATTAGAAAGTCAGCTCACAATCTGATGTGGATGGAGGCCTCCTGACTCTCCTCTAACAGATTATTTTGGGGTTGGAGGTAGGGATCAAGCAGTTAAAATTCCAATGTCCAATCTTTTTGCATTTATGGAAGATACGCAGTTGACAGAGATGTTTGGCAGCAGTTATCTCCTCTCTCCCTATTGAAAACACATAAACACAAGACCGAGTTGAATACTCATGTGTATGGGAGAGACGGGAGAGATTTGTTCTTTTATCCAACATCTATCATGTGTATGGACAGCTTAACATCGTGTCATTTAAGTCTGTGTGTCTATGTCTAGCACCCACCTGCAGAATACCATCAAATTAAATGATGTGGGAAGAGCTGCAGTACCAGATACACAGTAATAAACTTTAAATGATTAAATTACTCAATTATTAAATCTGTCAATGTTTCAATCTCAATGGTTATATTTATAATAAACGGTTTCAAATAAATAAAACACAACGTAAATAAGCATTGTTCCACTTTCACAATGTATATGCCCCAGCGTCTCCAGTGATGTATATGCCCCAGCGTCTCCTGTGATGTATATGCCCCAGAGTCTCTTGTGATGTATATACCCCAGCCCCTTCTGTTAAGTATATGCCCCAGCCCCTCCTGTGGTGTAAATTCCCCAGACCCTCCTGTGATGTACAGTCCCCCAGTGTCTCCTGTGCTGTATATGCCTCAACCCCTTCCTGTTATGTACATGCCCCAACAACTCCTGTGATTAATATGCTACAGCGTTTCCTGTGATGTACAGTACAGACCAAAAGTTTGGACACACCTCCTCATTTAACCCCTTCCCGACCCGTGTCACACCGTTTGTGACATGGAAAACAGTTCGTTCCCGACCCATGTCACAGCGTCTGTGACATGGAGGGAAAGAGCCCCTGCAGCGCCTGCGAGCGGGGTCGCTCAGGTGTCACAGTTGCTACTGCAACTGGACATCCTGAAGTCGACCCCCCGGGGGTGGATTAACCCCCCCGTGCCTGGGACCCCTCCGATTGGCTGTTTCATTTTCACTTTTAGTGAAACTGCCAATCGGTATGAATTAAATATTTCACCAATGAAAATTGGTGTAATATTTAAATCTGGGCATTGCCTGATGCTTACAGCATCAGCCATTGGCTGGGGGGAGTGTCACCTCTGTTCCCCCCTCCCCCCAGATCTGATTGGGGGGCTAGCGTCACATGGATACTAGCCCCAATCAGATATGGAGGGATGGCTGAAACCTCCCAGCACCTTCCCAACCCTAGATCGTCTGCTGTGGACCCCCTGCTGTGGACCCCCTGCTGTGGACCCCCTGCTGCGGACCCCCTGCTGTGGACCCTGTGTATCGCGTCTGACGCCGCCACCGCTGATCAGCGGTAAGTATTGCCGCCACTCCCCCCGACCCCCCCCTCCACCCCCCGCCCCCCTCTCCACCCCCCCTCCACTTTCATACCTGCACCCCGACCTCCGCTCCCTCTCCCACGTCTTCATCCACCGGCTGCTGCTCTCCTTCTGACAGCCGGTGGACTGTGATCACAGCAGCAGCAGGCTCAGTGTAAATGCCCTGCTCCTGTGATCAAACCCACCATCCCCCAGTCCCAGTGATATCACCCCCCACCTCCCAATAATCACCCCCTCCCCCAGTGTTCACTCCCCCTGTTCCCAGTGTTCACCCCCCCTGTTCCCAGTGTTCACCCCCCCGTTCCCAGTGTTCACCCCCCCCTGTTCCCAGTGATCACCCCCCCCCCGAAAACCCAGTAATCAGCCCCCTGCTCCTGCCAGCTCCTGCTCCCCTTTCTGCCCCAGTAATCACCCCCCGATGCTGCCGGCCTCCTACCCCCCCTTGCTGCTGCCGGCTCCTGCCCCAGTGATCACCCCCCTTGCTGCTGCTTCTGGCTCCTCCATCTCCTCAGCCCCCTCCTACGCCTGACCGCCCCATACGTCTGACCGCCCCCTATGTCTGACCGCCCCCTACGCCTGACCGCCCCCTATGCCTGACCGCCCCCTACGCCTGACCGCCCCCTACTCCTGACCGCCCCCTACGCCTGACCGCCCCCTACGCCTGACCGCCCCCTACTCCTGACCGCCCCCTACGCCTGACCGGCCCCACACGTGACTGCAGAAGGTTACACCAAGCACACACACGTACACTCACACTATAATAAAGTTTTGATTTTTTTTTTTTTTTTTTTTACACACGCACAAAGCACACAAAATGTCCCGCCCGTCCCGCTCATCCCAGTCTAGGGCGTACTCAGCTGAGGAGGCTATGTCAGGTTGGTGTGTGTGTGTTGTAGTGTATGAGATTGTGTGTGTGTGTTGTGTGTGTGTGTGGTGTATGCACTACAATATACCACACCGCACACCAACCTGACATGCACTACACAATGGTGTCCACTAACAAATTGGAACCCTTTGCGTTTGGAGAGTCCCTGTGTGCCCAAACATTGGAGCTCACCAACAAGTGACCCCATTTTGGAAACTAGACCCCCCAAGGCACCTATATAGATGCATAGTGAGCACTTGGAACCCCCAGGTGCTTCACAAATTGATTGATAAAAATGAAAAAGTGAAAAAAAAAACTTTTTTATTTTTACGGATTAATTTCCTAAGGACCTGGGGGTCCCAAGTGCTCACTATGCATCTAGATAGGTGCCTTGGGGGGTCTAGTTTCCAAAATGGGGTCACTTGTGGGGGAGCTCCAATGTTTGGGCACACAGCGGCTCTCCAAACGCAACATGGTGTCTTCTAACAATTTGAGCCGACAATTTGTTAGCGGACACCATGTTGCATTTGGAGAGCCGCTGTGTGCCCAAACATTGGAGCTCCCCCACAAGTGACCCCATTTTGGAAACTAGACCCCCCAAGGCACCTATCTAGATGCATAGTGAGCACTTGGAACCCCCAGGTGCTTCACAAATTGATTCATAAAAATGAAAAAGTGGAAAAAAAAACACTTTTTTATTTTTACGGATTAATTTGTGAAGGACCTGGGGGTTTCAAGTGCTCACTATGCATCTAGGTAAGTGCCTTGGGGGGTCTAGTTTCCAAAATGGGGTCACTTGTGGGGGAGCTCCAATGTTTGGGCACACAGCGGCTCTCCAAACGCAACATGGTGTCTTCTAACAATTTGAGTCGACAATTTGTTAGCGGACACCATGTTGCTTTTGGAGAGCCGCTGTGTGCCCAAACATTGGAGCTCCCCCACAAGTGACCCCATTTTGGAAACTAGACCCCCCAAGGCACCTATCTAGATGCATAGTGAGCACTTGGAACCCTCAGGTGCTTCACAAATTGATTCATAAAAATGAAAAAGTGGAAAAAAAAACACTTTTTTGATTTTTACGGATTAATTTGTGAAGGATCTGGGGGTTCCAAGTGCTCACTATGCATCTAGATAGGTGCCTTGGGGGGTATAGTTTCCAAAATGGGGTCACTTGTAGGTGAGCTCCAATGTTTGGGCACACAGCGGCTCTCCAAACGGGACATGGTGTCCGCAAACAAATTGAATGGAAAATCGGCTCAAATTGTTAGCGGACACCATGTTGCGTTTGGAGAGCCCCTAATGTGCCTAAAAAGTGGAGCTCCCCCACAAGTGACCCCATTTTGGAAACTAGACCCCCCAAGGCACCTATCTAGATGCATAGTGAGCACTTGGAACCCCCAGGTGCTTCACAAAATGATCTGTGAAAACAAAAAAGTACTTTTTTTTTCACAAAAATTTTCTTTTAGCCTAAATTTTTTAATTTTCACATGGGTAACAGGATAAAATGCATCCTAAAATGTGTTGGTCAATTTCTCCTGAGTACACTGATACCTCATATGTGGTCATAAACCACTGTTTGGGCGCATGGCAGGGCTCAGAAGAGAAGGAGCGCAATTTGACTTTTGGAGCTAATTTTCCATTCAAAAAGTAAAATGGCGCTCCTTCCCTTCTGAGCCCTGCCGTGTGCCCAAACAGTGGTTTATGACCACATATGAGGTATCAGTGTACTCAGGAGAAATTGACCAACAAATTTTAGGATGCATTTTATCCTGTTACCCATGTGAAAATTAAACAATTTAGGCTAAAAGAAAATTTTTGTTAGAAAAATAAAAATGTTCATTTTTTTCTTCCATGTGGCTTTAGTTCCTGTGATGCACCTGAAGGGTTAATAATCTTCTTGAATGTAGTTTTGAGTAGCTTGAGGGGTGCAGTTTTTGGAATGGTGTCACTTTTGGGTGTTTTCTGTCATGTACACCCCTCAAAGGGACTTCAAATGTGATGTGGTCACTAAAAAAAATGGCTTTGCAAATTTTGCTGGAAAAAAGAAAATTTGCTGATGAACTTTGAACCCTTCTAACTTCCTACCAAAAATTTGTTTTTTTTCCAAAATTGTGATGATGTAAAGTAGACATGTGGGAAATGTTATTTATTAACTATTTTGTGTCACATCACTCTCTAGTTTAGCAGAATAAAAATTCAAAATTTGAAAATTGCAAAATTTTCAAAATTTTTCCCATATTTTTGATTTTTTCACAAATAAACGCAAATATTATCAACCTAAATTTAATACTATCATGAAGCCCAATATGTCACGAAAAAACAATCTCAGAATCGCTAGGATCCATTGAAGTGTTCCAGAGTTTTTACTTCGTAAAGGGACACTGGTCAGAATTGACAAAAATGACAAGGTCTTTAGGGTCAAAATAGGCTGGGTCCTGAAGGGGTTAAAGATTTTTCTGTATTTTCATGACTATGAAAATTGTACGTTCACACTGAAGGCATCAAAACTATGAATTAACACATGTGGAATTATATACTTAACAAAAAAGTGTGAAACAACTGAAAATATGTCTTATATTCTAGGTTCTTCAAAGTAGCCACCTTTTGCTTTGATGACTGCTTTGCACAGTCTTGGCATTGTCTTGATGAGCTTCAAGAGGTAGTCACCGGAAATGGTTTTCACTTCACAAGTGTGCCCTGTCAAGTTTAATAAGTGGGATTTCTTACCTTATAAATGGGGTTGGGACCATCAGTTGTGTTGTGCAGAAGTCAGGTGGATAAACAGCTGATAGTCCTACTGAATAGACTGTTAGAATTTATATTATGGCAAGAAAAAAGCAGCTAAGTAAAGAAAAACGAGTGGCCATCATTACTTTAAGAAATGAAGGTCAGTCAGTCCGAAAAATTGGGAAAACTTTGAAAGTGTCCCTAAGTGCAGTTGCAAAAACCATCAAGCGCTACAAAGAAACTGGCTCACATGAGGACCGCCCCAGGAAAGGAAGACCAAGAGTCACCTCTGCTTCCGAGGATAAGTTTATCCGAGTCACCAGCCTCAGAAATCGCAGGTTAACCGCAGCTCAGATTACAGACCAGGTCAATGCCACACAGAGTTCTAGCAGCAGACACATCTCTTCAACAACTGTTAAGAGGAGACTTTGTGCAGCAGGCCTTCATGGTAAAATAGCTACTAGGAAACCACTGCTAAGGACAGGCAACAAGCAGAAGAGACTTGTTTGGGCTAAAGAACACAAGGAATGGACATTAGACCAGTGGAAATCTGTGCTTTGGTCTGATGAGTCCAAATTTGAGATCTTTTGTTCCAACCACCGTGTCTTTGTGCGACGCAGAAAAGGTGAGCGGATGGACTCCACATGCCTGGTTCCCACCGTGAACCATGGAGGAGGAGGTGTGATGGTGTGGGGGTGCTTTGCTGGTGACACTGTTGGGGATTTATTCAAAATTGAAGGCATACTGAACCAGCATGGCTACCACAGCATCTTGCAGCGGCATGCTATTCCATCCGGTTTGCGTTTAGTTGGACCATCATTTATTTTTCAACAGGACAATGACCCCAAACACACCTCCAGGCTGTGTAAGGGCTATTTGACCAAGAGGGAGAGTGATGGGGTGATACGCCAGATGACCTGGCCTCCACAGTCACCAGACCTGAACCCAATCGAGATGGTTTGAGGTGAGCTGGACCGCAGAGTGAAGGCAAAAGGGCCAACAAGTGCTAAGCATCTCTGGGAGCTCCTTCAAGATTGTTGGAAGACCATTTCCGGTGACTACCTCTTGAAGCTCATCAAGAGAATGCCAAGAGTGTGCAAAGCAGTCATCAAAGCAAAAGGTGGCTACTTTGAAGAACCTAGAATATAAGACATATTTTCAGTTGTTTCACACTTTTTAGTTAAGTATATAATTCCACATGTGTTAATTCATAGTTTTGATGCCTTCAGTGTGAATGTACAATTTTCATAGTCATGAAAATACAGAAAAATCTATAAATAAGAAGGTGTGTCCAAACTTTTGGTCTGTACTGTATATGCCCCAGCATCTCCTGTGATGTAGATGAACCAGCGTTTCCTGTTAAGAATTTTCCAAAGCGTCTTCAGTGATACATATGCCCCAGTGTCTCCTGTGATGCATATTTCCCAACATTTTCTGTGATCCGTATGCTCCAGGGTCTTCTGTGATGCATATGCCCCAGCATCTTCTGTGAAGTATCCATATGTGATATATATGCTCCAGTCCCTGCATCTCCTGTGTAATGTATATGCTTCAGCCCCAGCATCTCCTATGTGATTTATACTGCTTGAGTTCTAAATATGTAATGTGAGCAGTGATGAATTTCCCACTATTTGGAGACCTTCAGAGTAATATACTGCAAGTTCTTTTCAAAACTCATAGCAAATAATTGACTGCGCTCCAGACCGACGCAAAAATGGAAAAGCAGTTGCGAGCAGCAACATCATCAATACCAACTAACATCATACGTTGCATCAAAAAGCAGTTCCAGCCATCACATTAGGGGTGAGTTAATTAAATGTTTGACCAAATATAGCAGGATAAATTTCAAGTTGATCATTTTGTACAGCCCTCGAATGTGGTTATAAATATTGAAATGGCCCCTGGCAGAAACAAGGTTCCCCATCTCTGGTTTATGGAAAGCCTAAGAAAAATACTCAATATCCATCCACTGACAGGTATTTTATGACAACAGCAATTGGACTTTACAGATACGGGTGTATACACTGGTTGTTTCAGTGATGCTTTACAGTTCCTGTACAGCTGATGGCAAAGTACTACACATTTTCAAGCTGCTACTGCAGGGTAAAGACCCAGTCTTACTAAGAATTATTGGAATTGATCAGTGACTTTTTAATGCATATTCCTTATTTTTGGATAAATAGTAACATGTTAACATCTGAATTAAAAAAGACATTAGGTTATAGTAACAATCATGGAAATAGCAAGAATCCTGGAAGCATTAAACATATCAAGCAGCACAAGTGAACATCGTGTCCAATGACAAAATCAATAGGAAAAGTCTCACCCGCTAAATATTATCCAGCAATAGTGTGAGAATCAAAAAAATATTAAAATATGACTTATAATATAATAATTTAAAAAGGGCCATGAATGCCATGTCACAATATAGTAACACAATATCCACTCACCACGTAAAGACATACAGAAGTATTATGACCTCTGTTAAAATAAGATGATGTTTGTATGATATGATATGATGATATATGTATGATATGAGGACAAACAATGGTTATTTATACTCCAATAATGTCTATGATATCCAGGTTCAGTCGTATCTCCCCACCATAAGCACTTAAAGATATCACAAATAAAGGAATTGTCTCACATATCTTCCAAACGGAGCTTAAAGGGGTTGTCTGGCCTAAAACTAAAAGTTTGCAGTCACTCCATGTGACTGCAGACTTATGAAACCTCACATGATGCACACTGTTCACTGTGAGGATACTCCGCCGTCAGGAGATGCGGTCATATAACTATACGTATGTGATATGCATATTCCAGGCCACATTCCGACTAGATGGGTGCGGCCTTGATCAATACAAGTGTGTTGAGCGAGGCCAAAAACAGTCTAGTCAGAATGTGCCCGGAAGTATGCATATTGCATACTTGTGGTCACATAACTGCCGCTCCCGGCGCCGAAACCTGGATTGCAGGGGGGCATCAGGATAAATAAATGCCCGGTTTAGCCCTTCAGGACCTGTTGTGTCCATACGAACCCCAGTTGCTCCCGCCCTAACAAGAGCAGTCCACAGCTTTCCCTATCAAAAGCTTGCCCTCGGTGTCCTCATTGGCCTCCCAATGTGTTTCTTCCATAAAAGATTCACTAGGGGTATGTGTCAGGAATTGGGTGGTGAGGAATAGAGCTGAAGTGATACAGGCCTCAGATCTATAATAGTCCCTCAGCCTCATTTACATATCAATTCAAACACTGATTTCTCAGTAATGTAGGAACAGACTGGCCATGTAAAGGTATTGCTGGACTTGTCTTTAAAAGAGCTACATTCCAACATCAATAGTTTGGGGGTGGAGGATCCTGCTGATAGAATACCTCTAAAGCACCACTCCAGCGGGTTTTTTTTTTAATTGCACTGCTGGAGTGGTGCTTTAAATGTAAGTCCCTTGCATTCTGTCTCATACTCACCTTCCGCCGTCTTCACCAGTTTCCCCGCCGCTAAAGTCTGTCTCCTGTGAAAAGTGACCTGCCTGCCTACAGCCCCAATGTTTCATGAAGCTGCGCGGAGGTCACTTTTCAATACAAGTCTATGAGAGACTCATTCTGACTTGTATTGATAGCTTGTGAGTGGACCTGAGCTCACAAGACAGCGCAGGGGGACCGGAGCGGTGCTGAAAACTGGGGAAGATGACGGAATGTGAGGATATGACCGGGGGCAGGGGGGCTTACATTTTAAGCACCACTCCAGCACTGAAAAAATCAAAATGCTGGAGTAGTGCTTTAAGGGTTAAACTACGACATGAACAGGCACAAAATCATAAGGAATGGACATCACCTTATTGAGGTGTACTGTAAGCAATGATGTTGGGCAATTCCTGGCTTTGCTTATTACATTAGGCCATTTATTGAACACACATATTTCTAACATTTCTATTACCATTTCTGAACCTAAATGGTGGCACAGGCCAATCCACGGTCACATCAAGTCATTACTGTCATCACAGGTTAATCGCACATAAGATAATTATCACTAAGTGCTCATTATAAGGAATTAATGCCTGAAATTCCATCAGTTCCAAGACAAGAGGATAAACCTCATTACAGACCACACTGCTTGATACAATTGTATAAGTGGCTTTTTGGCACAATATCTGCACATAAAGATTGAGTTGGTAATGGGATTAGGACAGGTTTTGTGTTGTGTCAGTTAAACCCAGTCCTGGTGTAGTCATGATTGCACTAATTGTTCTTGTATGGATGCAAGCATGTCTTATTTTTTATTCAGTTTGTACAGCAAAAAATAAAAAGTGAATGTAGCCTTGATATGGATGCACTTTTCATTCATAATGCTACATAACTCCCAACACCAATGGTCACATAAAGAGGACAGAACTTTATTTAAAGGGGTTTTCCCACAAACGAAAGTTGATTTTAATCAATAGATCTTGGAATAATAATAAGTTCCACAATTGGATGTGTTTAAATAAAATGTTCCTGTGCGGAGATAATCTTATAAATGTGCCCCTGCTGTGTACTGTGTAATGGCTGTGTCTGACCATACAGGAACATGGTCTGATCATACCACATCTCCTGGGCAGGGGAGGAAGCACAAGAGTATACAGACATTACAGCAAGAGATCTCAGCTGATTCTTTTTGGGAGGTAAAACCTTTCCCTGCCTATTTTTAAACAATGTTTTACTTCAAAGAAAGAATCAGCTGTGATCCCGTGCTGTAATATCTGTATACTCTTTCACATCCTCCACTGCCCAGGAGATGTGGTATTATCAGACCGTGTCCCTCCACGGTCAGACACAGCCATTGATTAAAATGAACTTTTGTTGGGAAACCCCTTTAAGAAGTAAACAATGAAAATTTCTATTATATAACTTCATTAGGGTATGTCACATGGTCAGGACCTGCTGCAGGTTTGAAGCTGTGTGTTATGAGGCATCAAAATTGCAGCAGACAGATGTTACAGCATAGTGGATGGGATTTCTAGAAATCCTATGTCCACTATGAGTCGGCGGCTCACCCGCGGAAACTAATATGTGGCGGGACTTTCCAGACCGCAGCATGTCAATTTCTCCGGCAGGTCCGCATGTGGGCTTTCCCCATAGACCTAACCTCTATGAGGAAAGTTCGCAGGTGAAAAAAAAAAAGTGAAAAATAACAATACCAATACAAAAATCACATAGTAAAAAAGACCATCAATACAGATTATTATATAATCTATTTAAACAGTGACTTGTATTGATGTCTCAACCATCTCATTGATGGCCTTTTTGACGACGTGATTTTATATTGGTATTGTTATTTTTCACTTTTTTCACTTGTCACTTCTTTTTTATTAGGGCATGATAGGGTCAGGAGGGAAAGCCGATGAGGAGCGGGGGCGACATAACGCAATCTTAGGTTGCTAACCTCCGCTGCAAGGCAGGGACAGTATAAGAGGTGTTTATAGGGTAAGGCCCAATGTCCTTCCCCTGTAACTCTGGTAGTCTAAAGCCCCCCTTCTAATATATATAATTGTCTTATCCCGTCAGTCTGTCAGTCCAGGAAATCCCGCGTCGCTGATTGGTCTGGCCGCGGCCAATCAGCGACGCGGGATTTCAGAAAAAAGATGGCGGCCGTTAGCGGCTCATCTGCCGCACAGAGGTCAGCGGCGATGCAGCCGGGAGATGACCGGCGCCAGCCGGTCATCTCCCGGCTGATCGCAGCAGAACTACCTCGACCGGCGGCGCCGCTGACCTCCATGCGGCTACCGTCGGGAGAGCAGCGGCTAGGACCGCTGATCTCCCGACGGTAAGTGTGAAGGGAGGAACGGGGAGCGGCGCCGCTGGTCGGGATGCTTCTGCTGCGAGCAGCTGGTCATCTCCCAGCTGCTCGCAGCGGAAGTACCCGCACAAGCAGCGCCGCTCCCGGGCCCACACTAATACGACGCTGATTGGTCGCTGCCGACGGCCGCGACCAATCAGCTATATCGGCGCCAAGTCTAAACACCGCTCTGCTGATTGCGCCCGCTGTACCGCATACATATTCTAGAATACCCGATGCGTTTGAATCGGGCCACCATCTAGTTTTATGATATTGACTAATAAAGGAATGTATACAGTGGGTGGGTCTTTTGTTAAATGTGTCTTTAATTATTTTGTGACCTCTTTTCTATCAATTTTTGTTTTGGTGGTTTATTAAGAGCACTGCATAAACCACAGCAACATTAGCAAAGCAAACACGGCCTTCCCGGCCTAACAGGAAAAACAAAACATAATGTATGGCACAGTCCTTGTTGCTACGGGTAACAGCCCGCTTCAGGAATAAAGAATCCAAGGTTTAGCTTTCCTTCACAAGACAAAACAGCTCCAGAGCTTTCACCTCCAGGCCCACCCCACACCAAATGCTCTAATAGGCTGGGAATTTATCCTCTGACTTCCTCCCTTTCTACTTAACCCTAACACTAAACATGCATGATTAACCCCTTTCTATGCTTCGTGTGCTGGAACACTTTTTCTATGTTTATATTACTGGAGCTAACAATCTCAGTGCTGCACATCTTCTTGCCAGTACTTTGCCAGTGACTTTGTCACACTATGCATGACAATAAATCTTGACTCTATTGTATATGATGCTTCCAAATATCCAATAGAATATGCATTACTTTAACACATTCTTGTAGACTTGCAAAGTTCTTGAGGCAGATGTGCCTGCTTTCAATACATTTGTTCAGAACTGGCAATTAGCTCATGGAAGAAAGAGCTGGGAAACAAACTGCTTTTTGTGTTACGCAGACTCTGAATAAACCCTATATTTTTCTAATGATGAACAGTAAAATAAGACAACCCAAAGCATGGAGACCAGGCTGACTCAGAATAATTAACCTGGGAAAATACGCGAGAAGAGAAGTTCAATAGGACAACACATTAAATCGTTCCGTATTCAATTAGGTTTAGAAGATGAAGGGTCTGTAATTATGGCTAGCAGGGCCTAATTATAGAACAATTAAAGTGATGACATAGCCCAGGACTTCAATAAATTGCTGCGTGCTTAACACAGCAACATCATTGCCATATTAGGATTTAAGAGCTCTTGTTTCACACTACGTAAACACTAGGCTGAAATGGCAAGAGGAGAAATTCATCACTTTCCTTTCTGTGCTACTACTTATGTCTTACATGATATCCTACATAAACACTGCCATAAGAAAAATGATTTCAGAATGGATAAAATTATATTCTTAAAGTGCACTTGATGTTATTTTTTACATATATCTACTGCGCATGCGTACGTTTAAATGATTAGGGAACGTGTTCGGATAAGGGGTTAACTGAGCATGCTCTGGTGCTAACTGAGTATCTTCGGCGTGCCCGTATATTATGTTCGAGTCTCTGCGTCTGCATGATTTGCGGCTGTTAGGGAATCCTCACATGTGTTGAAATTGTCTAACAAACATGCAATCCCTGCATGTGTTGAGGCAGTCTAACAAACAGGCAATCCCAGCATGTGTTGAGGCTGTCTAACAGCCGCAAATCATGCAGACGCAGGGACTCAAACATAATATACGAGCACGCTGAAGATACTCGGTTAGCATCCGTGCATGCTCGGTTAACCCCTTATCAGAGCACGTTTGCTCATCACTAGTAAGTTGTCAATTCTAACTTATACTCATTATGAGATCCCTCCTCACTATGTGATAATACTTTTATTTCACATTGACAGTGCTCTCCCTCTTTTGCTCTTATCAGAATTGATGAACCAATAAGAGATCACACTGTCAGTGCTCATTGTAAGGAGATAACCAGGCGAGCAGAGACCAGCTCTGCCCCCGAATGTGACATCACTTTGTGCGTTTTCTCCTTACTATGTGCACAGAGAACGCGCTCTCTGGTTAGCCCATGACACTTCTAACCAGAGCAGGCAAGGGAGCGCACTGTCTTTGTGCATTGAAAGTAATATTACACAGTGACAAGGCAGCTCGTACTCAGCATACTTTGGAACTGATAACCAACGCATGCTCAGTAGAGTAGAACCGACACATGCACAGTAGAACTAGCCCAGCCCCTGAGGCGGACGTCGCTGATGATGCTTTGTTTCAGAGTGGGGACAAAGGCTGCGGCAGTAACCGCAGCCTCTGCCTCCTGATGAGGAACAGTAGGGATTTTTTTAATTAAACTATATTAGAAAAGTGATTAGATTATTTCATTAAACAGACATTTAGGATTAAAATAATGTTACTTTCGGACCACCCCTTTAACCACCTTTGGTCTCTAATGTTTAAATGTAGAACTTTCCTCCTATTCATATAATCCATGCTTGGCTCTCATTTCTGGTTCAATCAATTCCCTAGACAAGTAGTCTAGAGAATTGTTATCTCCGGTTCCCATCCTAGATGGTCCTAGAAGGTATCCAGATTCTATGCAAGCACCAATTATTATATATTTTTTATCACAAGAAAGTACCCAAAAAGTAGTAGAAGACATAGACAAAAAGTCCCCTGTAGAGGAACAATATATAGACCGTTTGCAGTCCAATAGCTCGTCATAATGCACAATTCCACCAGCTTTGGAGGTAGATGTTGCCCCCCTTACCACTTGGCCCTTGTGTGGCTGCATATATTAAACCAATGGTATGTCCGATCTTGCCAAAACGCCTTGAAAACATGGAAAAAAAAATATCACCGTCAAGAAGCACTGCCACCTGTAAGCATACGGATAACACCTTTGGTGTCTTCCATCATCCGTTTCATTATATAGTGCAAGGTTGTCCATGAAATGTGGCCTGCCATCCATATAGTTTTAGTTGTGGTGGAACCAGTGAGACACCCCCCACACTCTTGTCTGCTGCTGCCTGGCTAGACATCAGAACACAGTTAGCTCTACAATTATAGGTAGATAGAGATAACTTTGAGAGATCAGCAAAATTAAAAGACTAAATGAAATAAAATAGCTAAATGACCACTAATTAGATGGCATGTGACCACTGTAGGGAATTAGACAGTGACCAGTAGGAAACACTGGACCAGCAGCACTGGAAGTACACAAAATGTATTATATTAGTTATTGCCTTAGACTTATTACTGCACTCCCCGTGTCACTGCGCCAGCAGGAGGCAAGTGCTAGGTGGGTCCAAATGGGCAATTGGGCCAGGCCCCTGCACATGTAGGGGCCCAACTGGAGAGACCGCCACTTATAACTTTAACTGTGCACTACATAGTTAAACTCTGCAGTAGGGACATGGTCTCCCTGTTCTACTGCTCTCCATTTTGTAAGCCACAGGTTGTTTTAGGCC
Source organism: Phyllobates terribilis (assembly GCF_046119375.1). Lineage (NCBI taxonomy): Eukaryota > Metazoa > Chordata > Amphibia > Anura > Dendrobatidae > Phyllobates > Phyllobates terribilis. The sequence continues at coordinate 876,913,295 of NW_027362761.1, forward strand.
TGCGACTGCAGAACACCGGGAGCACGCATAGGATGTCAGTGCCTTGGCATAAATGGCATGATGATGTAACCGCATGCCTCGGTCCGCGCTTGGTCGCTGATTGTGACGGTGAACTCAGGATTAGGTGAGCATATAGTGTTTTTTTATTGTATAGTTCAGTACTTGAAGAGGAATGTGGGAGCATGATACTGTATATAGGGAGCTGTAGGGACCATCATACTGTACATAGGAAGCTGAGTTGATACACTATATATGCGGAGTTGTGGGGCCATCATAGTGGAAGTGACATCATACTGTATATAGAGAGATGTGAGGGCCATCATACTGTATGATATGTGGGGTCATAACACGGTGTATAGGGGGCTGTGAAGGTTATCATATTGTATATAGGAGGCAGTGGGGACAAATATAATGTGTGTGGGGGAGCTGTGGTGGCCATCATACTGTATATAGGGGGCTGTGGGGCCATGATATATTTAGGAAGCTGTTGAGCCCAATACTATATATGGAAGACTGTGGAGGACATCATGAGCATATAGTGGGTTACGGGGGGATAATACTGTATATAGGGAGCTGGGCGGGCCAGCATACTGAACATAAGTAGCTTTGGGGCCATTATACTGTATATAGTGAGTTGAGGTGATATACTGTATACAAGAAGCTGTGGGAGCCATTATACTGTATAAAGATAGCTGTGGTGGCCATGATACTGTACATTGGGAGCTGTGGGGACCATCATACTGTATGTGGGGGGGGGCTTTGGAAGCAATCATACTGCATATAGGGGCTGTAGGACCAACATACTGATGGTAGCTTTAGGGGCCATTATAATGTGTATATGTGGCTGTGGGGGCTATCGTACTGTATACAAGGAGCTGTGGTGGTTCGGTTGAAAAAACTGAAATAATTTTGAAGGGGAAAATAAAAATGACTAAACTAAAATAATGTGGTTGCATTAGTGTGAACATCCTCTTATAATTGAGGATGTGGTTGTGTTGAAAATTAGCCAATCACATTTAAAGGGAACGTGTCACCAGGTTTTTCCCATATAATCCACCACCTTTAATAAGCCCCATGTGACAGCATTCTAAAGGGCAAGGCAAAAAATACACCTTTTATTATACTCACCTAGGGGGTGGTCTGGCCCGATGGGCATACCTGGTCTTGGTCCGGCGCCTCCTCTCTTCTACCAATGCTGTCCTCCTTCTCTGCATCGTGTGGATGACACATCCTACGTCATCCACACAGCATTCCCTTTTGTGCTCCCGCGCAGGTGCACTTCTGCTGAGGGCAGAGCAAAGTACTGCAATGCGCATGCATCAGCGGTCTTTGGTCTTTCCCTGTGCATGCGCAAAACAGTACTTTGCTCTGCCCTCGGCAGGGCAGAGAGAAGTTCGGCTGCGCAGGAGCGCGAAAGGAAACAATCTCCCGTATTCTTGTCTGGTCTCTGGGGGTGGGGTGGCTAGATGGAAGCCTCCGCTTGCAAAAGAAACATCCAAGACCGGCTAGTTGACAAAACCTACATCAAAAGTCTACCAAATGCTTGTGTGAAAACGCGTTATGGTCTGATGAGACCAAGGTTGAACTTTTTGGCCAAAATTCCAAAAGGCATGTTTGTTGCAAAGCCAACACTGCGCATCATCAAAACAACAACGTACCCACAGTGAAGCACGGAGGAGGCAACATTATGCTTTGGGCTGGTTTTCGACAGCTGGAATTGGGGCTTTAACCCTTTTACCACCGAGGGTGGTTTGCACATTAATGACCAGGCCAATTTTTACAATTCTGACCACTGTCACTTTATGAGGTAATAACTCTGGAACGCTTCAACGGATCCCACTGATTCTGAGATAGTTTTTTTTGTGACATATTGTTCTTCATGATAGTTGTAAAATTTCTTCGATATGACTTGCGTTTATATGCGAAAAAATCGGAAATTTGGCAAAAATGTTGAAAATTTAGCAATTTTCAAACTTTGAATTTTCATGCCTTTAAATCAGAGAGATATGTCACACAAAATAGTTAATAAATAACATTTCCCACATGTCTACTTCAGCATGTTCAGGTTCAGCACAATTTTGGAACCAAAATTTTCTTTTGTTAGGACGTTATAGGGGTTAAAAGTTGACCAGCGATTTCTCATTTTTCCAACAAAATTTACAAAACCATTTTTTTAGGGACCACATTACATTTGACACTGAGGGGCCTTTATGACAGAAAATACCCAAAAGTGACACAATTCTAAAAACTGCATCCCTCAAGGTGCTCAAACCACATTCAAGAAGTTTTTTTTAACCTTTCAGGTGCTTCACAGGAATTTTTGGAATGTGGAAGAAAAAAATGAACATTTAACTTTTTTCACAAAAATGTTACTTTAGACCCCAATTTTTTTATTTTCGCAAGGGTAACCAAAAAAAATAGACCCCAAAGTTTGTTGCGCAATTTCTCCTGAGTAAGCCAATACCCCATATGTGAAAACCACTGTTTGGGCGCACGGCAGGGCTCGGAAGGGAAGGAGCACCATTTGACTTTTTGAATGTAAAATTTGCTTGAATAATTAGCGGACGCCATGTTGCGTTTGGGGAGCCCCTGATGTGCCTAAACAGTGGAAATCACCCACAAGTGACCCCATTTTGGAAACTAGACCCCTCAGGGAACTTATGTAGATGTGTGGTGAGCACCTTGAACCCACAGGTGCTTCACAGAAGTTTATAACATGGAGCCGTAAAAATAAGAAAATCAAACTTTTTCCACAAATTTTTTAGTTTCACAAGGGTAAGAGCAGAAAATGGACCCCAAAAACTGTTGTGCAATTTCTCCAGAGTATGCCGATACCCCATATGAGGGCAAAATACACTGTTTGGGCGCACGGCAGGGTTCAGAAGGGAAGGAGCACTGTGTAACTTTTTGAACGCAAAATTGTCTGGAATCGGGAGCAGACGCCATGTCGCGTTTGGAGAGCCCCTGATGCACCTAAATAGTGGAAACCCCCCCATAAGTGACCCCATTTTGGAAACTAGACCCCTCAAGGATGTTATCAAGAGGTATAGTGAACATTTGAACCCAGAGGATCAACACAGAATTTGATAACATTAGGTCATTATATTGAATAAATTGTCATTGGTCTTGAGCAGAAGTGCTCGCTACTTCAGTTTGTATCGGGTACTCGGGCATGCACCATGTATTGCGGGTACTCGAGTGACATGCTCGAGTCCCTGCCCCGCATATTTCACGGTTGTTAGACACCCAAAAAAAAAAAAAAAAAAACAAGCGGGGATCGCTCGTGCATTGCATGCAATCCTCGCAAGGTTTTTTTTGAACGCGAAGCATATGAGGCAGAGACTCGAGCATGTCACTCAAGCACCCGCAATACTCAGTGCATTCCTGAGCGCCCGATGCAAACTCAAGTAGCGAGCACTTGTGCTCAACACTAGTCGCCATATCATCATCATTTTTTTTTTTTTTACTTTTGAAAAAATTCCAACCCCAACACAACCCTAACTGTGAGAATCAGCTGACACCCGGCGACGATCGCCCTGCACCGCTTGTGTGCGGGCGCAATCGCAGTGCGCGTAATAGTACATACCTGGTCTTAATAGGCCCAGGGCACAGGGACGTACTATTACTGAGCATGTCAGAAAGGGGTTAATCAAGGAGGAGTGAAATATGAACAGTTCCAGCCAATTTTGCAACAAAACCTTCAGGCGTCTGTTAAAACAACTGAAGATGAAGAGGAATTTCACTTTTCAGCATGACAAAGCCACTGAGCATGCCCTCAAAATCTGACAAATTTGGAGCACTACAGCAAAGAAGAGTGGGCAAAGATTGGCAATTACCAATGCTGATAGACTACTGCCAAAAAAGACTGCATTTTTTCATAAATTTAAAAAGTACTTCCACAAAGATTTTGTTCAAGGGTGTGCATATTTATGCAAAAACATTATTTTAGCTCTTTATTTTTCTTTTTCCACACGAAAAGATTTCAGTTTACTTTTCAATTGAATTGTGTTTATGGGTGACATAAACCCCAGAGCCGATCAGACAAGTGCTGCTTCTAGTCTCCCATGGAGACTATTGAATCAAGCAAAGAGTAAAAAAAAATGTTTTTAAAAAGATTAAAAAAATATAAGAGTTTAAATTACCCACCTTTCGCACCATTCAAAATAAAAAAAAACAAAAAACACATACATCACATATTTGGTATCGCCGTGTTCAGAATTGCCCAATCTATCAATATAAAAAAAGAATTAATCCGATCGGTAAACAGCGTAACGAGAAAAAAATTATAAACGCCAGAATTACTTTTTTTTGGTCGCCGCAACATTGCAATAAAATGTAATAACGGGCTATCAAAACATCGGATTTACCCCAAAATGGTATCAATAATAACGTCAGCTCGGCGCAAAACATAAGCCCTCACCCGGCCCCAAATCACGAAAAATAGAGACGCTATGGGTCTCTGAAAATGGCGCCATTTTTTTTAGCAAAATTTTGATTTTTTTTTCACCACTTAAATAAGAAAGAACCTATACATGTTTGGTGTCTACGACCTCGTAATGAACTGGAGAATAATAATGGCAGGTCAGTTTTAGCATTCAGTGAACGTGGTAAAAAAAACAACTGTGGAATTGCACTTTTTTTGCAATTTCACCGCACTTAGAATTTTTTTCCCCATTTTCCAGTACACGATATGGTAAAACCAGTAATGTCGTTCAAAAGTACAACTTGTCCAACAAAAAATAAGCCCTCACAAGACTATATTGACCAAAAACTAAAAAAGATATGGCTCTGGGAACAAGGGGAGCAAAAAACAAAAATTGAAAATGCTCAGGTCATTAAGGGGTTAAAGGTCAAAAAAGTTTTTAAATGATTCGTCCTGGCATGATTTTTTTTACATAATAAAAAATGCTATTTTAACAGGGGTGTATAGACTTTTTTCCTCTTTGTGTCTATCAATATATCAATCAACACTACTTATTGAGTTCATGTTCCACCATTTTTACCACATTCATAACATATAGATGCTTAACATCAAGCAAACACTATTTTTCATCTTTGTTTTGCCAAAGAGCCATAACATTTTAATTTGCCTTTTAGAATATAACCATACGAGGGCTTGTTTTAGTGGCTCATTGTATTTTTTTTAATGGTGGCATTTTGGTGTACATATAATCTGTGAATAGTTTTTCTAAGTTAACAAAATAACAGCAGTTTCATAATTTTTTGGGATTGATATTTTTGATTGTTGATTGTTAGATGTTTACTGTACTGTATAGTATAAACAACATATTAAATTTATTCCTTGAATCATCACAATTTAGATGTTCCCAAATGTGTGTGTCTGTGTGTGTGTATATGTGTATATACAGTTAGGTCCATATATATTTGGACAGAGACAACATTTTTCTAATTTTGGTTCTAGACATTACCACAATGAATTTTAAACAAAACAATTCAGATGCAGTTGAAGTTCAGACTTTCAGCTTTCATTTGAGGGTATCCACATTAAAATTGGATGAAGGGTTTAGGAGTTTCAGCTCCTTAAAATGTGCCACCCTGTTTTTAAAGGGACCAAAAGTAATTGGACAGATTAAATGTAAATAAAATGTTCATTTCTAGTACTTGGTTGAAAACCCTTTGTTGGCAATGACTGCCTGAAGTCTTGAACTCATGGACATCACCAGACGCTGTGTTTCCTCCTTTTTGATGCTCTGCCAGGCCTTCACTGCGGTGGATTTCAGTTGGTGTTTGTTTGTGGGCCTTTCTGTCTGAAGTTTAGTCTTTAACAAGTGAAATGCATGCTCAATTGGGTTGAGATCAGGTGACTGACTTGGCCATTCAAGAATATTCCACTTCTTTGCTTTAATAAACTCCTGGGTTGCTTTGGCTTTATGTTTTGGGTCATTGTCCATCTGTAGTATGAAATGACGACCAATCAGTTTGGCTGCATTTGGCTGGATCTGAGCACACAGTATGGCTCTGAATACTTCAGAATTAATTCGGCTGCTTCTGTCCTGTGTCACACCATCAATAAACACTAGTGACCCAGTGCCACTGGCAGCCATGCATGCCCAAGCCATCACACTGCCTCCGCCGTGTTTTACAGATGATGTGGTATGCTTTGGATCATGAGCTGTACCACGCCTTCACCATAATTTTCTCTTTCCATCATTCTGGTAGAAGTTGATCTGGTTTCATCTGTCCAAAGAATGTTCTTCCAGAACTGTGCTGGCTTTTTTAGATGTTTTTTTTAGCAAAGTCCAGTCTAGCCTTTTTATTCTTGATGCTTATGAGTGGCTTGCACCGTGCAGTGAACCCTCTGTATTTACTTTCATGCAGTCTTCTCTTTATGGTAGATTTGGATATTGATACGCCTACCCCCTGGAGAGTGTTGTTCACTTGGTTGGCTGTTGTGAAGGGGTTTCTCTTCACCATGGAGATTATTCTGCGATCATCCACCACTGTTGTCTTCCGTGGGCACCCAGGTCTTTTTGCATTGATGAGTTCACCAGTGCTTTCGTTCTTTCTCAGGATGTACCAAACTGTAGATTTTGCCACTCCTAATATTGTAGCAATTTCTCGGATGGGTTTTTTCGGTTTTTGCAGCTTAAGGATGGCTTGTTTCACCTGCATGGAGAGCTCCTTTGACCGCATGTTTACTTCACAGCAAAACCTTCCAAATGCAAGCACCACACCTCAAATCAACTCCAGGCCTTTTATCTGCTTAATTGAGAATGACATAACGAAGGGATTGCCCACACCTGTCCATGAAATAGCCTTGGAGTCAATTGTCCAATTACTTTTGGCCCCTTTAAAAACAGGGTGGCACATTTTAAGGAGCTGAAACTCCTAAACCCTTCATCCATTTTTAATATGAATATCCTCAAATGAAAGCTGGAAGTCTGAACTTCAACTGCATCTGAATTGTTTTGTTTAAAATTCATTGTGGTAATGTCTAGAACCAAAATTAGAAAAATGTTGTCTCTGTCCAAATATATATGGACCTAACTGTATATATATATATATATATATATATATACACAGTATATGTGTGTGTATATATATATATATACACATACATACATACACACATATATATATATATATATATATATATATATACAGTGCCTACAAGTAGTATTCAACCCCCTGCAGATTTAGCTGGTTGACACATGCGGAATTAACTTGGCATTGTGACATTTGTACTGTAGATCAGCCTGGAAGTGGGAAATGCACTGCAGCAAATATTGTTTTTGTTTTTTTTTTTTGTTTTTTTTTAAAACGTTAAAAGTTAATTCAGAGTGTCATTTATTATTCAACCCCTCAAACCACAAGAATTCTGTTTGGTCCCCCTAAAGTATTAAGAAGTAGTTCAGGCACCAAGAATAATGAGCTTCACATGTGTGGATTAAAGATCTCTTTTGCCAGCCTTTTCTGACTATTTAAGACCCTCCCCAAACTTGTGAACAGCACTCAGACATGGTCAACATGGGAAAGACAAAGGAGCATTCCAAGGCCATCAGAGACAAGATCGTGGAGGGTCACAAGGCTGGCAAGGGGTACAAAATCCTTTCCAAGGAGTTGGGCCTACCTGTCTCCACTGTTGGGAGCATCATCCGTAAGTGGAAGGCTTATGGAACTACTGTTAGCCTTCCACGGCCTGGACAGCCTTTGAAAGTGTCCTCCCGTGCCGAGGCCAGGCTTGTCCGAAGAGTCAAGGCTAACCCAAGGACAACAAGGAAGGAGCTCCGGTAAGATCTCATGGCAGTGGGGACATTGGTTTCAGTCAATACCATAAGTAACGTACTCCACCGCAATGGTCTCCGTTCCAGACGAGCCCGTAAGGTACCTTTACTTTCAAAGCGTCATGTCAAGGCTCGTCTACAGTTTGCTCATGATCACTTGGAGGACTCTGAGACAGACTGGTTCAAGGTTCTATGGTCTGATGAGACCAAGATCAAGATCTTTGGTGCCAACCACACACGTGACGTTTGGAGACTGGATGGCACTGCATACGACCCCAAGAATACCATCCCTACAGTCAAGCATGGTGGTGGCAGCATCATGCTGTGGGGCTGTTTCTCAGCCAAGGGGCCTGGCCATCTGGTCCGCATCCATGGGAAGATGGATAGCACGGCCTACCTGGAGATTTTGGCCAAGAACCTCCGCTCCTCCATCAAGGATCTTAAGATGGGTCGTAATTTCATCTTCCAACAAGACAATGACCCAAAGCACACAGCCAAGAAAACCAAGGCCTGGTTCAAGAGGGAAAAAGTCAAGGTGTTGGAGTGGCCTAGTCAGTCTCCTGACCTTAACCCAATTGAAAACTTGTGGAAGGAGCTCAAGAATAAAGTCCACATGAGACACCCAAAGAACCTAGATAACTTGGAGAAGATCTGCATGGAGGAGTGGGCCAAGATAACTCCACAGACCTGTGCCGGCCTCATCAGGTCTTATAAAAGACGATTATTAGCTGTAATTGCAAACAAGGGGTATTCCACAAAATATTAAACATAGGGGTTGTATAATAATTGACCCACACTTTTATGTTTAAAATTTAATAAAATTCAACTGAGCAACATAACTTTTTGGTTTGTAAGATTTATGCTTCTGTTCATAAATCCTACTCTCGTTTGCAGTTTGAAGGCTCTAACTTATTTGCATCTTATCAAACCAGCTAAATCTGCAGGGGGTTGAATACTACTTGTAGGCACTGTATATATACACACACACACACACACATACTGTATATATACACACATATACACATGCACTGCTCAAAAAAATAAAGGGAATACTAAAATATCACATTCTAGATATCACTGAATGAAATATTCCAGTTGCAGATCTTTATTCTGGATTTGGCATGCAAAGTGGAAAATCAAATTACAGGCTGATCCAACTTCAGTGGAAATGCTTCAAGACAAGTGTCTGTATGAACTCTTTACAATGCTCCTGATGTGGCGGCGGATGTTCTACTGAGGGATCTACTCCCAGACCTGGATTAAAGCATCAGTCACCTTCTGGACAGTCTGTGGTGCAATGTGGCGTTGGTGGATGGAACGAGACATGATGTCCCAGATATTCTCGATTGGATTCAGGTCTGGGGAATGGGCGGGCCAGTCCATAGCTTCAATGCCTTCATCATGCAGGAACTGCTGACACACTTCAGCTACATGAGGCCTAGCATTGTCATGCATCAGAAGGAATCCAGGGCCCACTACAGCTGCATATGGTCTCACAAGGGGTCTGAGGATCTCATCCCGATACCTAATGGCTGTCAGGGTATCTCTGGCTAGCACATGGAGGGCTGTGTGGCCCTCCAAAGAAATGCCTCTCCACACCATTACCATTACCCACTGCCAAACTGGTCATGCTGGAGGATGTTGCAGGCAGAACGTTCTGCACGACGTCTTCAGTCTTTGTCACATCTGCTCAGTGTGAACCTGGTCTCATCTGTGAAGAGCACAGGGCGCCAATATCGAATCTGCCAATCTTGGGTGTTCTCTGGCAAATGCCAATCGCCCTGCACGGTGTTGGGCTGTAAGCCCAATACCCACTTGTGGACATCGGGTCCTCATACCACCCTCATTGAGTCTGTTTCTGACAGTTTGAGCAAACACATGGATCTTAGTAGCCTGCTGGAGGTCATTTTGCAGGGCTCTGGCACTGCTCCTCCCGTTCCTCCTTGCACAAAGGAGGAGGTTGAGATTCTGCTGCTGGGTATTTTCCCTCCTACTGTCCCCTCCACATCTCCTGGTGTACCCGCCTGGCTCCTGGTATCTGCTCCATGCTCTGGACACTGTGTTGATAGACACAGCTACCCTTCTTGCCACAGCTCGCAGTGATGTGCCATCCTGGATGAGCTGCACTACCTGAGCAACTTCTGTGGGTTGTACTGTAGACACCACCTCATGCTACTGTACTTCTAGGGTTGAGAGCAATGACAAAAAGGATGAGAACAGAGAAATGTTCTGAGGTCACCTTCTGCAGAACTGCTCCTATATATAGGGGTTGTCTTGCTAATTGCGTATAATTTCTACTGACTGACTATTCCACTTGCACAACAGCAGGAGAAATTGATTCACAATCAGTGTTGCTTCATAACTGGACAGGTTGATTTCACAGAAGTGTGATAGACTTGGAGTTACATTGTGTTGTTTAAGTGTTCCCTTTATTTTTTCGAGCAGTATTTATATCATATATCTATCTATCTATATATATATATAAGTATCTATCTATCTATCTATATATATATATATATATATATATATATATATATATGACTTCAGCCAAACGGAACACTATATGTACTCCTCTCCTCCTTTCTGAGCTTACAAATGCTCTTTTGCCCGAATGGACACAAATTCTAACTTCCTTCCGAGTAGAATGGAGACTGCTATAGCTGCAAAATAGGGTCTAATTTTGTAATAATGAGGGTTTCCCCACTAAATGCAAATATCACTTATCCACAAGATAGGTGAAATATGTATAATTGCTGGTGACTCCCATGCACCTGAGAATAGGGGTCCTAATTTCCCCTGTATAAATACTGCTAGTGTGCAGTACTGAGAGTCCATGACTACCCCTCTATTCACCTCCACAGGACTGATGGTGATAGCCGTTCCCTCAGTCCAAGTGGTCCTGCGTGTGTATTAGCACTCCATTTAGACAGGCGCTTAGGACATTCGTTTTTGATTATTACTAAACAGAGATTAAATGCAGAATAACTACTACTGACTTTATTGATGAAAGCCAGAACACTGACAATCCACAGTAAAACAGAATGAGACTTTGTCAAAACCACAATGATTTACTGCTGGATTATTGCTGCTTATCTTTAAATATACCATAAAAGCCACAAAGACAGCAAGTAACTTGTCTAATACTATCATAAAATTGTATGGTCTGTATAAAATTAATAAAATACAAAGTAATGCAACCCTACACTAATAGTGAATAGATGCCAAGATTGAGCTGGAACTCCCCCTCTAGAAATGTAATCATCACTTTGCTTTGTTTTCTGGCAGATATAATTACTTGCGGTCAGTCTTTGATGTTCCCAGGAAAAAAGTAACTAAATTAACTAAAACTAGTAGCCCAGAACTGCAGGAGGAGGCAAGAGAAGCTTGGCATTAGATTAATAAAAGCCATACAATGTGGAGCAATAATTACATTTAGAAAAATGAAAATAAAACGATACCAAGAATAGGCTTTACCTGCTCATTTGAGTCCTGATCCTGTTACAAGTGAGATATAAGCACACTTCAGGCATATGTTTAGCCCACAGACATATACATTTTACTTTCAAAATATATTTCTATACATATTTTGTGGGTGAAAAATGTTCAAAAATGTATAAAAGCAATTTATGTTAGGGTTCTACAGCATATAGCACATCAAAGATTGTAGATTTTTCAGGTGACTTTTCAGAATAAGTTGTCGTTTGTGTGTATATACATAAAAAATATCACTGCAGTACTGTGAAAATTTTTAGGCAGGTGTGGAAACTATGCTGCAAAGTAAGAATGTTTTCAAAAATAGAAGTGTTAATAGTTTATCTGTATCAATGAACAAAATGCAAAGTGACTGAACAAAAGAGAAATCTACCATATACTCACTATGAGTTGATGACAATCATTTGTCTTCACTTGTTGGGATTCTGCCTTGATTTACCTGCAGCTGCGGTACTCTACTAGCAAGGATTGGGAATACTTATTGTAGTATCTCTCTGTATATTATACTTTTTTAGGCAATCTGTTAATCAGGCTGATCCTAAATTACCCACTTATCCTTTATATTTTCCTTTACTACTGGTACAATAACAATATCTACGCTGTTACTGTAATTTACAGTGAGTTACACAATATTCAATGCCATAGTATTTGGTTGCCATAACAAATTTGGTTCCATAATTTTTGTATATATATATCATTAGTTACACCTTGATCTTCTCTGGAATATGTTTTCTCTATGATGTTATCACCCATTACTATCTATATGTCATCTCATGACTTTTTTTATCTTGTTTATTTGTTAATAAAGGTATTTTTTATTCAAATAGAGTCATTCTTTATAGGTTTTCGGATTTATATGCTAGTAGTCTGTGTTCATTCCCTCATTTGCTTGCTTTGCTCACACTGGCCCCTTTGACTAGCTGACACATTTTTTTGTAAAGTATATAAAGAAAAATCTAAATCAAATCAATATTTGGTGTGACCATCCTTTGTCTTCAAAACAGCATCAATTCTTTCAGGTACACTTTCACACAGTTTTTTAAGGAACTTGGCAGTTGGGGTTGTTCCAAACCACAGATCTTCTGTGGATGTAGGCTTGTGCAGATTCTCCTGTCTCATTATGTAATCCCAGACAGACTTGATAATGTTGAGATCAGGACTGTGTAGGCACCATATCATCACTTCCAGGACTCCTTGTTCTTCTAGATGTTACATTCTTTAATGGTATTGGCTGTGAACTATGTTTGGGTATTGTCCTACTGCAGAATAAATTTGGATCCATTCAGATGCCTCCCTGATGATATTGCTTGACTAATAAGTATGTGCCTGTATTTCTCTGCATTGACGACACCATGAATCCTAACCCAAGTTTGGCCTTGAAATGCAGCCCCAAACTTACAAAAAGCCTTCAACTGTTGCCTGCAGACACTCACTGTTGTACTACTCTCCAGGCTTTTGACAAACAAACTGCCTTATGTTATAGCCAAATATTCCATATTTTCACTCATCAGTCCAGAGCTCCTGCTGCCATTTTTTTTTTGTGTATAGTTGAGTCACTTGGATTGGTTTCCAGGTCAAGGTATAGTTTTTGGCTGGAATTCTTCTATGAAGACCACTTCTGGCTAGACTTCTTGAAACAGTAGATGGGTGTAGCTGATTCCCACTGGTTGCTGCCAGTTCTGAGCTGATGGCACTGCTGGACATTTTCTGATTTTGAAGGGAAGTAGGCAAAATGTGTCTTTTATCGGCTGCAATAAGTTAACTTGGCTAAAAAATTTTTATCCAAAAATATACAAATCAAAGGACTCAGCCTGGTTTAACAAAATATAAATAGTAATACGTACCCTCACCAATACCCCACAACTCTGGTTCTGATGCCTACTTGGGCACAGCTAATCTCTCCTGAGAGGGCATTTCTTGTGTGACAAGATGGCATCAGAAAGTAGGGACATAAGTTAGGAGTGTCGAAAGCAGAGCTGTGGGGGAAAGGGTGACTATCGATTCTTTTTTTTTTGCCTTGTTTAAGCTTTTTAAATAAAATACTGACAGACTCCTCAATGTGCGAACATGATCTACAACATAATACTAATCACATTACTAGGTGAACTGCAGTAGTAGTGCGCATGCTCTGGAGCTGCTGAGCGTCAGTGGCCACATGACAGTTTGTGAGCGTGCACGCTATGCGCGCCTGTCTTCCTGCTCACCATGCTGGCGCTCAGCGGCTCTGGAGCATGCTCACGTAGTATATGAAGCTGGGACGTACACCTAGAATCAGTGCGCATGCCCGGAAAGCTGAGCGTCGTTGCACAAGCGCGGGATCTGCTGGGAGATTGCAGTGACATAGGAAGCAGTGGCTGGAAGGAATGCTAATGGGATGGGCATGGAGAATTTCAAAACGCATTTGATTGACTGTGACTGAAGAGCTGCCCACCCCTATGACTGAATCTGGAGGTATGTGGGGCAATCAAAGTGTAAATAGTGATTTGTGCGCCAAAGACTGGGACATTTTGCTTGAGACAAACATGTTAGTGATACAATGTGCATCACTAACAAGACACTGGGGGCAGTTTAGTAGCAACAAAGAGACCTGACAGGTTCCCTTTTTTGAGTAAATGTCGTCTTCACTTTATTTCAAGAATCAATAGTATGCGTGAAAATAAAAAACGCTGTAATATATCTTCTCTGGAAAATCTGCCTTTTTCTCTTGTTAGATTGATCTTTCACTCTCAATTCATGGGTAAACTATGGATTCAATGAAGACAGAATTAACGCATGAAATTGAGAATTTTAAGAATTAGTGATCATTCCAGGAGGAGAAAGAAGCAGATTTCTCTGATAAGATACATTACAAAGTTGCTTATCTTTACAAGTACTATGGATTTATTTCAAAAATTAAAATGATGGTTATACTAATTGAAAACAGCTCTTGTGTTCTCTGACTGTACAATGCAAAACCTCCTGCAAGTAAACAGGATATAAAGGCAGCCTTTATTTAGGCATATCTGTATTTACTGATTTAGTATATTATGATATAGACCATTAAATTACTATATACTGTGACATATTATTAAATATGCATGCTCATGATTGCTATGAAACTGACGCCTAATGCTATGGAAACCAATAATCGAAAGTTTTGGAAACCCACTGCCAATGTGTGGGATCACTGTATACTTTATGAATTAAGAAGAATGCTGAGTTAATCTCAAGACTGATATCTTAAGACACACATCATATAACATAGCAGGCCATGCTGATTCATAAGCAACGCCATAAATATTCAAGAAATCCATCTTATCTGCACAAGTGCGAATGTCAAGCATTCCACGGATGCTCTTGGACACTCTGGCTTAGATCTATTTCCTAATTCACCTTTAATATATCCGCACAACAATTTAATTGTGCAATTTTGTGAATTTATTCACGATTCTAAAAGTGCCAATTATTTCGCCTGCAGGAGGATGCTCTATGGGACTTATACAAAGTATCTCAATGCCACAAACTCCATAATACTTCTGCTCAGGTTTTCGGATAACCTTAGAGTATGTACAGTCTTTTACGTCAGGATGACATCACAGCAGGTCTAATCGTCAATAACACTTGGAATTGCTAAATAATGGAGCACAATCTCCACCAATAGTAGTACACCATGTATGATTAATAGTGGCTATGTTGCATTTTACAACCAGAAATGTTCTGAGTTCCGGACTCATTGACTAAAACATGAAAGCGATTATTGGGTTCAATTTTGGTTGGAGTGGGTAGCAATCTGCATGTCTGACCTATACGAAATGATAAAGTAGTAAGAAAAAAACGGCACTCAGAGGGGAGTATGGTGAAAAAACATGAGACTTTAATTACAGTGGTCCTCATAGATATTGTGCATCATACGTGGCGTTTCGGTCAATGTAGACCTTTATCAAACATACACATGTGTATCAGGCCACAGGGTGTGGGAGAAGATGTAGAGGAGGCAGTGATGTGTGTATAAGCGACGTCCGTCACATTGAGCGAAATGATGACAGAGTGCAATGCTCTCAGCAAGGTGAAAGTCTTCATAAAGATAGAGACATTTTCTAGAACTTGAAAAACAAGGCTGAACTCTCAATCTTCAGGAGTAGGGATGAGCAGACCAGTGGAAGTTCGAGTTCTGGTTCCCTATTCAAACTTTTTTCCAAAGTTCGGTTACCAGATGTTTACCCGAACTTGAACCTGATTGAAAACAATGAGAACCCGAACTTTTAAACTGTGTTAACATAGTTGACAACATCAAGGCAAATTCAGCGATTCAAAACCACTGAGTGTACGTGTCATGGGAAAAGTCTGGGCCGCCCAAAAACTTCAGCAGAGAAAGAGAACAGGATTCAAGACGTGTGTAGTCCTATAAAGCCAACCAGGCTGACTCGTATGGAACTACAGATGCCACTTACTACCTTCTACAAAAACGTCTGCGATGTCATGTGTACAAATTACATCTTCAGGAGCTGAAACCAGAGGACAAATCAAAATGCTGTGACTATTGCACTGATTGGAAAAGGACTAATTCACTGACAGGCTGGTGTTCAGCGACAAGGCTACTGTTGACCTCAGTGGAAAGGTCAATCGCCACGAGCAATGTTAGAGTTTGGGGCTCAGAAAAACCATGTGCCCTTACCAAGATCCCCTTTTTTTTTGCAGAGGATACTGTCACTGGTCACTTCTACCAGGACGTGTTAAAAGAATGGCTTATGCCACAAATCGAGGAAGATCTGTCAAACATAATTTCATATTTCCTTCTCCACATCTCCATTTGGACATTCACCGATATCTCAATGAAACTATTGGTACATTGGATTGGCCACTGATAAACAACAATTAACTAATGTGGTGATGGCCTACAGGGTCAACAGATGTAACACCCTGCAAATTCTTTTTGTATTGCTACATCAAGGACTCAGTATATCTGTGCCCCCATCCATAGGATCTGAACGCCCAGAGACCATGCATCACTGAAACAGTGGAGGCTATATCCGAGGATATGCTGGCATACGTCTGGCCAGAATTGGACTATCACCTACACAGCTGCCGTATCACCAATCAAAATCACTTTATAGCGTATAGATAAAGCTTGAATAGATGTGTCTTTTCATATTAATAAATCTGTGTTATGTTCTCTCAGCCATGAACATCAAGACTATAATTTTGCCCCACTCTTTTTGAATCATCCTGTATTAACCCATAAAGGGTTCGTTGGGGAACTGCTACCATTCTGAAGTTTTCCGCTCCGCCAGCAGCTGGATGTTAGCCGTGAACAAAGCTAAAGAGAACAGCTGTGTACACTGTCACCATTCTCAGCTACTGCAGCTCAGCTCCCATTAAAGTGAATAGGAGCTGAGCTGCATTATTCAGGAATGGCTATTAGACAGTGTACAGAGCAGTGCTGTTTGGCTCTATTCACTTTTTACACTTGGCCTCCGGAGCTGAAACCCTCTGATTGGTGGGGACCCTCACGGATTTTATATTGCTCACTTTTCCTGAAGAGAGCTCATCAATATCTTAAACCCAAGAAACCCCTTTAATGTGGGGTATATGCATTTAATAGTTATTATACAAAGTGTACTGTTAACATTTTGGTCTTTTTTTCATTTGGTAGTATTTTTTATTAAAAACATTATACTACACTATCTTTATTAAAACATTTTTGAAAAACACATTTTATGCCAGCAAGGAAAACGTTCATCATTTTATTTTTCTAATATAAATTTATATGCCAGTGTATAAATACAGTACAGGGTGGGCCATTTATATGGATACACCTAAATAAAATGGGAATGGTTGGTGATATCAACTTCCTGTTTGTGGCACATTACTATATGGGAGGGGGAAAACTTTTCCAGATGGGTGGTGACCATGGTGGCCATTTTGGATCCAACTTTATTTTTTTTAATGGGAAGCGGGTCATGTGACACATCAAACTTATTGAGAATTTCATAAGAAAAACAATGGTGTGCTTGGTTTTAACGTAACTTTATTCTTTCATGAGTTATTTACAAGTTTCTCTTTGTTTACAGCCATTGACATGTCGCAGAGGTTAACACGTGAGGAGCGGATAGAAATTGTGTTGATGTCTGGTGAACGCAGTACCCAGGTCATTGCAGCAGATTTCAATGCAAGACACCCTACGAGACCACCCATCTCCCATGCTACAGTTAGCAAACTGCTTGCCAAATTTCGTGAAACGGGTTCAGTGTTGGATTTGCCAAAATGTGGACGCAAGAAAACGGTCACTAATGAAGAAACATCAGTGGCTGTCCTAGCTTCATTCAGCAAGAGCCCACAGCGTAGCACTCACCGCATGTCACTGGAGAGTGGCATCAGTCGAACATCCCTTCGGCTTATATTAGCTACTCACAAATGGCACTCTTACAAAATCCAGCTACTGCAGCATCTCAACGAGGATGACCCAGATCGGCGCACTGAATTTGCAGAATGGGCAAAACAAAAATTGGAACAGGACGCTCAGTTTACACAGAACATTATGTTCAGTGATGAGGCAAACTTTTTTGTGAATGGTGAAGTTAACAAACAAAACCACCGCTATTGGTCTGACACTAACGCACAGTGGATAGATGCCTCCAAGACTGTTGGAACGCAAAAATTGATGGTATGGTGTGGTATATGGGGTACAAAGATAGTGGGGCCATTCTTCATCAATGGAAACCTTAATGCCACTGGATATCTGAAATTGCTACATGATGATGTGTTGCCCTCTTTATGCACTGAAGATGGCACGTTCCCTGAGTTTTTCCAACAAGATGGTGCACCACCACATTATGGGTGTCAGGTCCGAGCATTCCTACATGAACAGTTTCCTGGAAAGTGGATTGGTCGTCGTGGGCCAGTTGAATGGCCACCAAGGTCTCCCGATCTGACCCCTTAGACTTTTATATTTGGGGTATCTGAAGGCAATTGTCTATGCTGTGAAGATACGAGATGTGCAGCATCTGAAACAACGGATACTGGAAGCCTGTGCTAGCATTTCTTCTGCGGTGCTGCTATCAGTGTGTCAAGAGTGGGAGAAGAGGGTTGCATTGACAATCCAACACAATGGGCAGCACTTTGAACACATTTTATAAGTGGTCATAAACTTGTAAATAACTCATGAAAGAATAGTTGTGTTAAAACCAAGCACACCATTGTTTTTCTTATGAAATTCACAATAAGTTTGATGTGTCACATGACCCTCTTCCCATTGAAAAAAATAAAGTTGGATCCAAAATGGTCGCCTTCAAAATGGCCGCCATGGTCACCACCCATCTGTAAGTTTTCCCCCTCCCATATACTAATGTGCCACAAAAAGGAAGTTGATATCACCAACCATTCCCATTTTATTTAGGTGGCCATATAAATGGCCCAACCAGTATTTTGGGGGTATTTAGGCGCAAAAAGCAATGACGTCTCTGGAGGAATTTTAGGTCATATGCACATAAAGTAGATATTTTCTGCTATTTTTCACCTTTTACATTTCAAAGCATGTTAGAAAACATATATAACATATATCCAGTTTTGTAAAATGTCTGTAATAGGGGTTTGTTCAACATACCAAATCAGTCTTGGAAGAGTCCTGATATTCAGTGGTGAAGCTGGATGGAGATCTGCCCATGCTGTTGCTGTCAATTGCTTGTCTCGGTGACTGAGCATGTTGCCTGAAGGTGGCGCTCTTAGGCGTCCAACAGAAGAGGTTGATTGACTCACGCACACATCGCTCTATGTCAATTTCTGTATGTAACATTAAATTATACAATAAGTAACATATATATAAAAATGTGGTTTTACTTATAAATTACTTCCAATGGGCTATGGCACTGTGCTTCCCTATCTATTGGTCTGACTATAGATGAAAGGATTCTGCCCTTGTGTTGCTACATTATGTTTCGGGCTTGTTCATAAGAAAAAT
Source organism: Phyllobates terribilis (assembly GCF_046119375.1). Classification (NCBI taxonomy): domain Eukaryota; kingdom Metazoa; phylum Chordata; class Amphibia; order Anura; family Dendrobatidae; genus Phyllobates; species Phyllobates terribilis. The sequence continues at coordinate 876,932,468 of NW_027362761.1, forward strand.
CCCCTTAGAGTGTATCTTTTCTAGGCCACCAAATCTCATCTATAGAAGAAAGTCTGGTCATCCCTACATGACCTACACTGCTCTGTAGGCTCACATCATGGACAGGCCAGGAAAGAATCATACTTTGCTGTAAACCCTTTTGTTTTAAGAAAACGGTTTCCCCTGTTCACACCTACTTACGATTTCTGGGATTTGACCTTTTTCTAACCTGCTATCGGTCGTTGTTCACTTTTTATAATCCGACTGGACCCTTTACTTATTTGTATCTCCATTTCCCTCTTGTTCTAAACTTCTTCACCAGACTACTATGGACCAGCCTTAGTGACACATTTCACTACTCTTGCTCATCTATTTTTGGGGGTACATATTTATCTTGGTTTGTCATGGCAAAAATATTTTTTCTGCATCTATAGCCTTCATATAATACTTCCATTCTTCTGGATGAAAAGTAACCCCTCCTTTGTACATGTTGCCTCATTGGCACCAATGAACAGTAAGTACTGTGCAAAAGTTTTAGGCAGATGTAGAAAAAAGGATGATAGTAAGAATGCTTTCAAAATAGAGGTATAAACAGATTATTTTTATCAATTAAATAAGCTCTTCCATTAAGTTTTTTTACCTAAATTTGTGTATATGTGTATGTAGTATAGTGTGTGTGTTAAAGTACTCACCTACCAGAGTCTTCTCCGGTACCTGGTGCTCTTCCGGTCCTTTTCTCAGTAACATTCCTGCTCTTCAGATTCTACTGGTCACACTTCACTCTGTGTGCCCTGGAATGGCTTTTACAATGTAAGCTGATGGAGCATCAGAACAAGGCTTCATAGACTTACATTGTAAAAGAGACCTCCGGCTCATACATAGAACATAAAGTGAGTCGGATATGAAGAGCGGTGATGTCATTGAGAAGAGGAGCAGAACGGCGCTGGATACCGGAGAAGGTGAATATATTAACACACTCACACTACATGCACAGATTACGTAAAAATACTTCATGGGAGGGCTTCTTTAACAAAATGGAAATCAAATGAACAAAAAAGAAATCTAAATCAGAGGGAAATTTTTGTTCAAAATAAATACTTTTTTAGTAGTAAATTATTATTCTTCAGTTTGGCTCTACAGAGTAGTCGTCATATAATTCCTTAGCATTATTCTTGATGCCACTGACTTTCAGAAGGACTATACCTGATCAATGTTATATTTAGCATAATTTATTAACATCAAAGCAAAATACCCCCATCCAAAAAAAACCCCAAACTACTTTTCACCTATTTGTGTTCTGAATTAACCGTAATTAACCTGTAGAATTTGTGGCAACTAATAAGATGAATTATGTAGAGAGAGTGACATTTCAATTACAATTTGGCGCAAATTTACACATAGTTCCAGCTGATCGACCATTTCAATTAAAATTACTACACTAGAGTTCATTTACTTAAAACGACAATGTGTGCACATAAATCTACCAGTGGAAAATGGTAGCATTAAATATTTTTTACTCTCCATAGAACGAAGAGTAGGTGGGATAATAATTTTTTATTTTTTAAATGCATATTTTTTCATTTTTTTGGTTTTGCATATTCTTCTGCCATAAAAAAAAATAAAAATGTCCACTACGGACCAAAACGAAAAATAAGCCGGTATCAAACGTCACCTTCAGCATGCCATATCCTAATGCTGAAATTACTCCCTTTTCTAGAACTTTTGATGACATGCAGTACAGACCAAAAGTTTGGACACACCTTCTCATTTAAAGATTTTTCTGTATTTTCATGACTATGGAAATTGTACATTCACACTGAAGGCATCAAAACTATGAATTAACACATGTGGAATTATATACTTAACAAAAAAGTGAGAATGCCAAGAGTGTGCAAAGTAGTCATCAAAGCAAAAGGTGGCTACTTTGAAGAACCTAGAATATAAGACATATTTTCAGTTGTTTCACACTTTTTTGTTAACTATACAATTCCACGTGTTAATTCATAGTTTTGATGCCTTCAGTGTGAATGTACAATTTTCATAGTCATGAAAATACAGAAAAATATTTAAATGAGAAGGTGTGTACTGTATATGGTTGCATGAAGACAAGCCTTTTTTGTGTCAGAATGCCTTTATGCAACATTTGCATTTCCTTAAAGGACCACTCCAGCGTTATTTTTTATTGCAGTGCTGAAGTGGTGCCACTACTCTAAGTTCCCTGCCCCTAGTCTTATACTTACCAGACGTTGTCTTCATCTGTTATCAGTGCGGTTCTGGTCGGTCCCCAGCAGTTTGTGACGTGCCGGATCGCTCCGGTGTTAGCTGGGCGAGCTGAAGGTCACAACTCAATGTAAGTCTATAAGAGCCAGAATGACAGTCTCATAGACTTGTATTGAGAGCTTGTGACCGTTACCTCTGACTTCCGGTCAGTTAGAAGTTGTGGTCACAAAATGGCGGCGTGGGACTGGAGCAACGCCGTGAAGAGCTGAAGACAGCAGTTGATGAGTATAAGACTAGGGGCAGCGAACTTAGATTAGCGGCACAACTCCAGTGCTGAAAGAAGAAAAATGCTGGAGTGGTGTTTCAAAAACATGAATAAACTATAGGTCCACTGACCAAACTAAATTTGTATACTGTGTCCAAAAGGCTACATACCTAACAAGCTGAAATGTGCAAACCTTCCACTGCAAAACAGATTGTAGACAATTTCATGCATTCACATCCGCTCAGGTACCATCCATTGCCTAAATTCCTGCCTGAACTCAGACAACTAAAAGATGGTGCACAAAAAATCAAACCACACTTAATGAAACAAAGCCATTTTTATCAGCAGTAGTAAAAATTCTAAAAGAAACATGTTGGTTTTAATCTCCATTCCGAAAACGAACACGGAAGTCTACTGATCGTTGTACAAATGTTTGACTATGATCTCCGTTTAATCTCTTGAAATGGGATTGTTTTCAATAGGAAAATAAATGTTACACTACTGTGACACTTGTATCAACTATTTGGACAGCACCATCAAAAGGAAATGTGTTTTATACAAAAGTATATTGTTATTGGAAGGATATGAGACCAGAGAACGTGAGAACAGGTCAGACGTTTGCCCTTTGGTCCGTTCAAATCTGTCTCTAATTGTAAATTATTTCACATTTATGCAGAACTTTTCACATTCACATCTGTATCAAATTAAAGCTGCGTATTTTAATTGTAGATTTAATAGTATATACGGTGAAGCCATTTATAGGACCTATTTTTTCTTTAATTTCCAGGGGGTAGAAACACTTGTATGGTGTCAACAATGGAAAGTATCCCACTATCCACAGAAATATAAGCTCGTCATTTATTATATTATATGACTTTATTTTTCAAAGTTTGTGTCCCTAGTTAGAACCACGGTCGACATCTACATAGATGCAGAATTCCATCTTTTACTGACTATATATCTTGTGGTACAAGTTATAATTTTGTGTTCGCCTAATTTCCACAACAAAGGGTTACAACAAACCTGTCATCTGCTCCATTCAATTTTCCAAACACTCCCAGGAGTACTGCAAGGTACGGCAAATACACTACGCAATGCAGAGAATCAAGTACTTTGCCAATTAAACAAATACATGATTCATTCACTAAAATAGCAAGTGTGCATCATGGCAACTAAGAATATAAAAGAAAAGGGGAGAGGACAATACTCAATCTTAATTACTCGCACCGCCTGGCATGAGACAATTTCAACCAATGGCTGTTAAAGGAAATCTGTCACTAGGTTTTCCCCACGTACAGTAAAATCACCACCTTTAAGCCATCATACATAAAACTCCAGCAATCCCTCCCTCCGCACATGCATGAAAATACCTTTTATGATTCTGCCGTGCCATAAGCTAATCGTGCAGTCCGGTCCGATGGGTGTCGCTGGTCTGTGTGTCCTCTTGTCACGGGTGTGTCAGAAGTGACAGACAGTCGCCCTGAAGTTGGTTGCAGGCTATCTCTACGTTTGGCATTACAGACATCTTCTTAGAGGCTGTCTCTAGGACCCAGCGGCTACCTCCCTCAGGCTAATTAACTCCCTGGCCTGGGTGTATAAATACCTGGTGTGTTCTAGAGGGAGGTGCTGGCGATATTCATTACTACCTGTGAAGGCTTTAACAAGAGCAGTACTTTGTCCTCTCTGGAGCTTGATGGCATTTGTCTGGAGTCGTCTAAAGCTAAGCTATTTCCCCGTTTGTCCTTCCTTGTCTATAGTGTTGAGTGGAGATCGACTAGTGCTCTTCTCCTCCCTTCCCTAGCCTGAGCCAAACGCCAGGGAAAGACAGGGCAAGGTAGGCGTGCGGCGATTGGCGAATAGCCAATACAGGGACGTTAGGGGAGACAGGGTGACGCTAGATCAACCTAGGAGGTCTCCACTCACCCCCTTTCCCTGGAGTCTGGGCTCCCTTTCCCTCTTCCCTTTGTGTTGCACTAAGTCTTTCCCACACCGCTCTCCCAGCAATCGCTGGCTCTCCTGTCTTGAAGAACAAGAATGATGGCTCCTATATGATCCACCCAGTGCTGCAAATCTCCAGCCTGTAAAGACTGGCATACGAATGCTTCACTCTATCCGGAGGTAGCCGATGACCCGGAAGTGTAGCCGGCACCAGTGCATTACAGAACTTTTCTCTGTCCTCAGAAGAAGGTCTGCGTTTCAATTTCACAGGCTCGAGATTTTGCAACACTCACACTTTTGCAAGACAGGAGGGGCGGTAAATGCAAGGAAAGAGGAGGCACTGAGCAAACACCAGCAACACCCATCAGATCAGACTGTGTCGTTTGGCAAATGGCGTGGAACAATTATAAAAGGTATTTTTATGGATCCGTGAGGCTTATAGACAAATTGCTGGAGTAACATGTAAGAAGGCTTAAAGGTGGTCCTTTTAGTTTATATCGGGAAAATATAGTTACAGTTTCCCTTTAAGGGCTCGTCCATAAAACTGTATTTTCAGTCCTAATGCTGTCCGTGAAAAAAAAGGACAGTCTCAGACCAATTTTAATCAATGGGGCAGTGGAGATGAGCGATTTTTTTTTCACTTGACCGAATCTGTGTCTGAAAAAAATAGCAGCATGCACTAGTTTCTTCCATAAATCGGATGAGACTCGCCTATTTAAGTCTATTGGTACGTAAAAAAAAATCTAATGCAGTACGAAGCAACAGTATAACATCAGATTTTTACGGAAACATTACAATTCTGTAACACGGGAAATTGTAAATAGTCTTGTATATGATTAATAGCTGCTGCTGTAAAAAACATTGTATACGGACTATACACGGATGACAAGTGAGAAAACAATCGACCCACTTTTCTGCATGAAACTTTGAACAATTTTTTATATACGCTACTGTGAACCTACACAATCCTAAAAGGATTTTCCACCAAAGTTCCCACTGATCCAGAGAATTGATGGCCACATTTCTATATAAAAATATGCACCATTGTCTCCAAATTTTTAGTGTACACGCTTCAACTTTGTCACTCCATATTTATCAAATGTTGCATCCTAATGATAAATTTGCCACAAATTACACCAACGCTACATTTTAGGCATGACAGTACACTGTCCAATGATAGATAAGATCCAGACACTGTGTCATGTTGCAAGTCTCATGCTGAGCAGGCTGTCACTCAGTACTGGGGAACGGTTACCACCACCGCTCGCTATGCACTGAGTGGTGACTGAAGCTGTGCTGGCACCACACCTATGAAAAAATAAAATTAATTTTCCTCCTGGCAGTGGGGTCCTCATTGCGGCCGGCAGACAGCTTCAGACCTGCAGATTAACCCCATATCTGGAGGTTAGTAGCATTTTTTTTTACAGGACAGCTTCCCTTTAAGAGCATTTATTTTTGGGTGCTTTTAGTTTTAATAAGAAATTATTTGGGATGTCTATATGTCAGAAACAATCTATTTAGACCTATCTTAGCTGTAAAAATTGATGGTATTGATCTAACAAGTTGATGTCTGTGTCCAGCTGTAGAACCACTGGAAGTTGGCTTGTACATGTTGACAAGAAAATGCATATAATATGTGATGTGGTAGATCAGCTCACTTGGTTGCACACAGAGGTAGACACAGGAACACTGTCTCTTTAAATCTACTGTGGTTTATTAAGAGCACTTCCTAAACCACGGCAACGTTAGCAAAACAAACACGGCCTTCCTGGCCTAACAGGAAAAACAAAACAATGAATGGCACAGTCCTGGTTGCTACAGGTAACCGCCCGCTTTAGGAACAAACAATCCAAGGTTTAGCTTTCCTTCACATGACAAATCAGCTCCAGAGCTTTCACCTCCAGACCCACCCCACACCAAATGCTCTAGAAGGCTGAGAATGTATACTCTGCCCTCCTCCCTCTCTACAGGTGTTTAATCACCTTAGCAGTAAATATGGCCGATTAACCCCTCATTCCTTCGTGTGCTGGAACATTTTCCTATGTTTATATTACTGGAGCTAACAATCTCAGTGCTACATATCTCCCCTCCAGTACTTTGCCAGTGACTTTGTCACAGTGAATACTGATCTTTTGGCAAGCAATAAAGCCTGTAAAAATATATATATTGTCTAGTTGTGTTCTTTTATATACATTTAAAATCTGTTGATAAGGAGGTGAATAATGTAACTTTAAGATTAAAACCAAGCAATAATAATAATACACAATGCAAAAAAGGAAAAGTTTAGTCTCAGAGTAAAATCAATTCTTTATTAGAGGAGATTAAAAAGGATGTGCCAGCATACACACCCAGCAAAGATTTATTATTTCAGCTGAAGTCTGTTCCTTTAATCTGTCCCCGAGTCACCTTTTGCCATCAATAAATCCGTTATTGTCCATGGTCAAGGTAGGAAAAAGCTGACAGCATGAATAGATGACCTGCCTATGTGCATTTCCCAAGCTCCAGTCACAATCATTTAATAATCTGCGTCATTTCATCACGTGAGCTGCATGACAAAGAACACCGTAGCAACCACTTGAAAAAGTCTTGGTCGGGCAAGGACTAGAACCATTTTCCATCTTTACACTAGAGTCTTAATTTACTTTGTGTTTTCTCGGTATTTGTCTTGTTTTTACAAGATAATTGCATTCATGTACACAGCAAAGGGTTAATGCAGCCCTCTGCTTATCATGGCTCCTGTACAAGGCACAAGTGTCTGTAATGTAGTGCAAACATACTATACAATAAAGGTTTTCAAGGAGTCGGCTAATCAAATAAACCTCAACTCATTCCCATTACACTAAAATTAACTACAGGACTGAGGAGAAGAGGGTATCTGGGCAACAAGGAACACAAAACAGCTACGCTGCATAGGAGGAATGTCAGGTCAAAGAATCAAGCGTTACACGGGTGAAGAAAGTGGAAGTTTGTGAGTTCCACTTGTAAGAAGTTTGGAAGCCTCGAAGCAAAATTCAGCGCCAGAGAAATTTCTTCAATTGTTCTAGTCATCTTAATAGAGGAATTCAAGGGCTTGATGCCAAAGCAACTGAATTCAGAGGATTTGAATATATTCTCAGCTAAAAAAATGTATGCAGCAAATCTTCTGTATGTGAATATACCTTTATGTTAGTGTATGCGGAGGCTACTATCGCCAGATCAAAGAAACTTAAAGGGCTTATCCAGGATGTTTTAGAACAACGGACATAAAGAAAAGAATGTGTTAGAATAAAGGCTCTTTCAGATGTCAGTTTTTCACAGATAGCAGTTGTACCTTTAATAGTCTATGGGGCCATTCACATGTCCGTGATTTTTCGCGAACCAATTAGGTCAGCAGAAAATAACAGAGACATGTCCAATTTTGATCCCAGTGTAGGATCAAAATCGGCCATGCAAGTCTATGAGTCCATGAAAAAAAATCAGACGGCACTTGGATGACATCCGAGTGTGGTCTGATTTTCAAAGGACTATCAGAACTAATCCAGAAAGATAGGCAGTGTTTATAAAAATTATAGAAATGATCCAAAATGGGAACAAAACAATGTGATATATAATTACATAAAATAGAATGGAATAACAAAAGAAAATTACTAAACCTGTGTCACGGAAATGGCTGAGTTTAGCAGAGGGAGGTACACCTTGAAAAAATGGACAAAACTACAGCAAACTGTACCTTCCAGAAGTGAAAAATTACCCAAACCCAAATACTGCTTTTTATTATCATTTATTGGACCATTATTAAGTTGGAGGGCTTAGAATGGCCTTACACTGACGTGAGTGAATGCATCATGTTTGTCCCTTCACTATGACGCCGAAAACACATCTCCCATATATGTCGGGTGACAGCAGCTATGTAGTCTGTCACCCCGAGGTATAACAACACTTTCTCATTAGTCCGACAGGCGGTGAGTAACCCTTTTTTTTACTCACCCCGACAGACTGGGGATACCACTTTCCTACCATCCTGAAAGGCTGTGGGACACATGTTCCCATCATCCTGACAGACTGGGGACACAACTCACCCACCATCCTGACAGGTTGTGGGTAACACTTTCCCACTATCCTAACAGGCTGTGAGACACACTTTCCCTCCACCCTGATAGGCTATGGCTAACACTTTCCCACCACCCTGACAGACTATGTGTACGGCTTTCCCATGACCCTGACAGGCTGTGGGTAACACTTCTCCCCCACAGTGACAGGCTATGTGTACTAATTTCCCATCACCCTTACAGGCTCTGATACGCACTTTCCCACCACCCTGACAGGCTATAGGTACCACTTTCCCATCATCCTGACAGACTGTGGACACTACTTTCACACCATCCTGACAGGCTGTGGGACACACTTTCCCACCACCCTGAAATTGTGGGTAACACATTTCCTTCACCCTAACTGGCTGTGGAACACACTTTCCAACCATCCTGACAGGCTATGGGTACCACTTTCCCATCATCCTGACAGGCAGTGGTAACATTTTCCCCCCAACCCTGACAGGCTGTGGGACACGCTTTCTTACCATCCTGACAGGTTGGGGATAAAACCTTAACCGCCTCCCCTCATACCTCAGGAGCAGTGCTAATCATGGGGCAGCTACCACCGGCCATGTCACAGTACGTCATGACACTGGTCAGCTGCACGGGACCACTCGCTTCATGATCCCCAAGCCTGTCCCTATCCTCTCCTGATACCTCAGGTTCAGTGCTAATCATGGGGCATCTACCACTGGCCATGTCACAGTCCTTCGTGACACCGATCAGCAGCATGGGACCAGCAGCTTCATGATCCCAATGCCTGTTCCCATAGCCCTTAGCACTGATGCTTGCTCCTTTTAAGAGATCCTCAGCAACATCACCCTACAGCATAACATGGCTGAGTTCTCCTGTACCACAAAATACATTATCATCATGCATGACATTAACATCCAAATTATTGATATTTGAATCACATGACTGGTTAAATCTGGGAAGGTTGTCAGGAATGTATTGAGCGACCAACCGTCCCAGATTCGTCCCCAATAAAACATTTGTAGGGAGGTTCTCAGACACCCCCCCACTTTCCTCAACCCCCTCCCAGCACCCCAATCCAGGATAACCCGGGCCATTGGTAAAGATCGGCGAACACCCCCAAACCCGATGGCAGCCAGGCTCTTTCCAGGGATGAGTTCTTCAGGGAACACAAATTCAGGACGAATGAGAGTTTGTTCTGTACCGGTGTCCTTGAGCACCACCGTAACGGTGTCGCCCACAGTAATCAGTTGCAATTTTTCACGGGCCCTCCCAACCGACCCACCCACAAAAAGAACAAGGCCTCAAATGTGGGGTTCCTCTTCTGCCCCACATCTGGCAGGTGAGGCCAGCTCGGTCGCAGGTATAGCACAGGCGGGAGTCAGATGCAAACTGGGTGCTAAAAGATGGGCGAGACCCCCGAGGACCAGCTGTTAGGAGCATTAGGTGTCGGCTTTCCCCCTTTCCGGCTGGCAATGGCCGATTTCCTCACTTCAGGTGTATGGTTGGCCTCATAGGTATCAGCAATCTTTGTGGACTTGGAGGCCTCCTTTGGCTCCTGGTCCATCACAAACTGTCTCACCTCCACAGGGAAAACATGAAGAAACTGGTCGTTCGACATTGAGTCCTTTAGTTCCCGGAAGGTGGTGACCTATAGTCCCTGGACCGACTGCTCAAATTTGGTTCTGAGCCCGTTCACCACATCACTGTAGCTGTCGTGAAGTCCACAGAACTTTTTCATGCCACACCATGCCACGCCACAGGAGTCTGCTGATATTTCTTTATCGGGGCCTTTTTGATGGCCTCATAGTCTCCATCTTGATCTTAAGGGAAAGAGGCGAACACCTCGAGAAACTTGCCTCGTAGTCCTGGGTTAAGTATCAGGCTCAATGATCCTCAGGCAACTGGTACTGTTTATAGGCCTTTTCTAACCCATGCAAAAAATGTGTCCAGATCCGCGTCCTTGTCCATGACATGAAAATGCTCAGGATGCGGTTTAAAGGTGTGGACATTACTGGACTCATTGATCAGTGGGGTGGATGGCTCCTTCTGCAGTCGGGCTAACGCCAGCTGGTGCTCTCACTCTGCTTGTTGTTCCTTTGGCTAGGCCTGTTGGGCTTCTTGTCCGGCTTGAACCTGCCACTTGGCTTGACGCTCAGCAACCTCTCGCTCTGCTGAGTTCTTGTAGCACAAGCTGTATCCACATTTGAGGGTCACATCCTCCCAGTTGCTGCAGAATGAGTGGCAAGCAAGAGTTCGTTCCACTCTGGGAACTATGGTTGCTGCTGACCCCCTCTGAGTTGGAAAGTTCTGAAACTGGATCCATAACTGAGCATCCTGGTGCTCCACTGGTGCCGGGCTCTGGGGCCACATCGTGTTGTTGCCTGGCATCATCCTCCACCAAGGCACAGATAATTTTCTGGGAGAAATACTTCATTTTCTGGAACAATTTCAAGTGTGCCAATGCTTTCAGCCATGACTGTATATCAAGACTTAGAGGTGTTGTGTCATCAATATATTTAGAAAATTGTATTTTTGTAATTTTTTCAGTATACTCCTATTAAAAATATTGAATGGTTGCCCTACAGTTAGTAATATTGCCTGTCTCATGACTTCTTCTACACCCCAGAAGAAGATGACATACGCAAAGAAAAACTCTGGGTCAGGTCAAACATCAGCGTTTGGCACAAGATAAAAATAAGCTATGAGTGCTCTGTTATCTCCTTTTCTGAGTATAATAAACTGCTTTTCATTTATACCCTGTCTGGCAGTTCTACACTATATTCCATTCCTATCAGCTAGATATTTTGTCATCCAGCAGGTTTGGAAATAGATTGCTTCTATATCCATCTACTGCGAATCGGGATATCCCTCTACACTCCTTCTGGTTTGAAGCCGATTTCATTCTGGAAGGGTTGAATTATGTGGACTTGGTGGGGTTCCAGAATTGGTGGGGTTCCAGCGGTCAGTAAATTAGAATCTATCCCATAAAGCAGTGTTTGTTAAATCCCGTTCTCACGGCCCCCCCAAGACATCATGTTTCCAGTATCTCCTTAGTATTGCACAGGAGATGGAATTATCAAAGCACCAGAAATTGCCACAGGTTCTCTCACACGGTAATACTAAGGAAATCCTGAAAAAATGAATTGGGGGGCTGTGAGGACTGACCCTTGGGAAACACTGCTACAATGTTTTACAAAAAATCTACACACCGATGTAAAGATGCCAGGTTTTTGTTATGTAAAAAAAAAAATCATGCCAAGAAAAATCATTACAGATCTTTTTTTGACCTTTAATGTATTCGCTGTGAATAACATTACAGTTTAGAGTTAAAAAATATATAGCAGAGAGAAGAGGCTGAAGTTCTGCGAGCAGTCTAAGCATGTCTTCCAAAGAATTAATTAATACGGCAGCACTCTGCAAGGCTCTGTGGGAGTTCAGCGCAGAATAAGCATTATCTGCTCTTTTGAAAAATAATAATGATGGTAATTTGTAATTTCACCAGGTCAGTGCCTCAAGGCCTTTCCTAGCACAAAGGGAAACCACCACTGCTGTAGATCCACAATGCAGAGAAAACACAGCATTTTATAGAATAACTAGCTCATTAAAATGAATGTGAGGCAGAGAATCCATGCACAGAATGTAGTATTCACCACGGGCTCCTGCATGTCCACTGTGCCTCAACAGTTAATATTGAATTTTATTACTATAGTATTAGACTATGTTCACATGGGCCGGTTTAGACATTGGGCCCGATTCATCAAGACCGGCGCTGTTCACGCAGGTCTTGATATGGGCGCACTAGAGTCAGATGCTCATGATTCATGAAGAGGTGTAGTGCTGGACGAGTCGCATGCTCCTCCGTGTTCACCTTGCCACAAATCCTACTTCAGTCCCCTGCTGGAGTAAGGTTTGCGGCTTTGCAAACGCCACCGCCAAATCAGGTCACATGACTGGGCAGCAGGCAAAGCTCATTTGCAGGGGAGCAGGGATGTGAAAGGACACATAGGCAAGTGGGATGCTTGTTTGGGGGCCATTGTGGGCACTTCATACTGTGCATGCTTCATACATTATAACATGTGGAAGTGACTGTGGGGAATTCAAACTGTTGGGGCATGATAATATGTGGGGAGTCTATGGGGGGTATAATATAAGAGGGACATGAGGGGCTTCATAATGTGTGTGTGGGGGACAGTGGGGGCATTGTACTGTGTAGGAGGACTGTGGGGACATAGTACAGTATGGAGTGGGACTATTCAGCATTGTACTCTGTGGGAGAACTATGGGGACACAGTACACTATGGAGTGGGACTAGTCAGCATTGTAATGTGTGGGAGGACTGTGGGGACATAGTACAGTATGGAGTGGGACTGTGGAGCATTGTACTGTGTGGGAGGACTGTGGGGACATAGCACAGTATGGAGTGGGACTATTCATCATTGTACTGTGTGGGTGGACTGCGGGCATCATACAAGTGTTGTGGGCACTATAGTGGCAATGAAAAAAGTATCGCACTGTGTGGGAACACTAATGGACTTCACTAGCAGCAATATTTTTGTTTGGGCACATATAAAAGACTGGGCAAGATTAGGGAAACAGCTTAGATCAAAATAGAAATTGTTGTGGTGTATTACGCGTACACGCAGTATGCGTCCCTCTTAACCAACTTTCAAAGTTGGGAGGTAAGAAAATGACCCTTTTTTTCAGCCAAAAAGACAATGTGTGAACAGAGCCTTTATGTTTGTCTTTATTTCAAGGCCATTTTCTTGCTTTTAAGAGCAGACTCCCATCACTTCTTAACTAAAAAGACTCCTTAAAAAACACTGCTTCATATCGGTAACCAAAAAAAAACATGAAAAAAAAAAAAGGAAATGGAATAAAAAATGCAGCAAAAATGCAGTACATTTGGGTGCAGACAGTGGCAAAAAAACAAAGGCGGGAGAAAAAGCAACGGTTTTGCACTCTGTAACTTGTGCATTATTTTTTTGAGATACAAGAGGATTATGTTGTTGTTATATTCTTGTTTTATTTTTTTGCAATGTAAGGTTATAATGTAAATAAAAAAAGAGGAAATATGCATCTACTTTTCACATCTTTAGCATTTTTTTTAGCACAAAGTGCCACTTAAATTGCTTTTAACCGAGTTCCCATTTAACTACAATTATTTTTATATTTGGAATATATCATTTTTATTTTTTTTTATCAGAGGGTGCCTCTAGAAACTGCAGTGTTTCCCATAATGTCATAAATTACCTTTTGGAAGCATGTCAACGTTATCATATTTTTTTTTAGTGCGGACTTCCCCTGAACTTGGGATAGCACCGGTTATAGGGCAAATTTAGACTTCTGACTATGCTGCGGAGTTGGGCTTGTTCTGCTAAGACCCAGCAGCTTCTACACCTTTTCCAGTGATCAGAAGATTGCTGCGATGGGAGCAGGAAGCATTATTACTAATTGCTGAACTGTGTGCGCAGTGCTCATACGTCTCTCAGGAACGCAGAGATGGTAATAAACTGTTGCTGCCTTTTCTGTAGGTAGATAGTCTGCCTGTCTCTGACAGGTAGCATCCCAATCCTGAAGCTGCTGACTCTGAAAGGACGTTCTAAAGCTCTGCCTCCTCATGTTTCCACATGGCAAACATACCGTATCAACAGTCAAACAACTTGGAGTTTAATATATTTATAGTACATACGTTTTTAGGTTATTTTTTGCTATAGTCCATGTCTATTTTATTACACGACAGTAACCTGCTAGCATTAGAAGCAGCTGATTGATATTCCAGGTTGTTCTTAGTGTATGATCTACAAGTTCACCCAATTCCTAAGTAATAAAGCTTCGTGCACACTCTGCATTACATTCCACATCTTGCAGTCATCTGGAAAAATGTAAACTTATGCTATTCATCCCATCCCCTGTATTATCATTACGTTTAAAGGCTGGGATCATGTGATATATTGTGGTAGAGTGACAAGCGAGAGAAAAAAACCTCACATTTCTAAGCTACATACATTTTGCTGCATTTTTTGATCCAAATGTTGAACATGTTAAAAAAATGCATGGACAATAAGGGTATGTGCACACGATGCAGAAATGCTCAGGATTTTTTCCTGAGCGTTTCTGCATCTCTCTGGCAGGAAAAAACGCATGCGGATTGTACATGCGGTTTCCTGCCAGGGACATGCGGAAATGAAGCGGTCTTCACTTTCATTTCCGCATGCGGGTTGACAAGCGCTTCCCAAGCGATTTTAGCATCACTTGGAAAGTGCTTGTCAACTTCACACTATATAAATCCATGCAACCGGCATGGATTTATATAGTGTGTGATGTCAAAAAATAAAAAATAAATCTATACTTTACCCTCTGATGGCCCCCGGTGTCCTGCTTCATCGGTCCCGGCTGCCGGCAGTGAAGACTGTAGGACCTTCCGACGTCAGCGTCACGTGACCCGTCACATGACTCTGACGTCAGCGAAGGTCCTTCATTCAACCCCGAAGTGCGCGGGAAGCCGGCAGGACGCAGCGCGGGCCGTCAGAAGGTGAGAATATATATATTTTTTATTTTATTCTTTTTTTTTTTAATGGTACCTGGGTCTGGATGAGAGTCCTCTCCTCCACACCCGGGTACCATCCGCACATTAGACCGCATGAAAAACGCATCAACATATACAGTGATGCGGATTCCATGCGGTCTAATGCAAGTCAATGGCGGCAAAAGAGCAGCGTTTCCGCAAAATTAATTGACATGCTGCGGATTTTTGACCGCAGCGTTTACGCTGCGGAAAAATCCGCATCATGGGCACAGCACATGCGGATTTCCATTGGGGAACATTGCTGCCCTTCTACCATGCGTTTTTCATGCGTTTCCGCGGCGTTTACGCAACTGCAAAAACGCCACGGAAACGCATGAAAAACGCATCGTGTGAACTCAGCCTAATAAATTGTGCCAATTTCTGGTAAAATACATATTTTATGCACACAGAACCCTACTGCAATGTGATAATGCCACAAAAATGTCTTTATTTTGTGTGAAATCTGTATTGTGATAATGTTGCTTATAATTTTCTTTATGATAAATTTAATTGTAACGACAGCACAAGATTGCTTGTCTTCATTTCCGGGCACGTGCATTTGGTGCACATACCGTTCTAAAAAACGGTCCTGATTTTCATGTTATGTAACTTGCCATGCACTCTTTTTGTGTGGACAGTTCCTCTTTATTGGCATTCTGCCAGCAATATATGTGCTGGAAGATCCTTTCCCTTACATCACAGCATGTATCGTACCTGCCATTGTCCAATCGCTTTCCTGCCCCAGACTGAAAGCTGGCTTCTCTTTTGTGTCGGCACACAGATTAACATGAAAGCAAGAGCGGATAGACAAAACCATCCCCACTTCTTATAATCCATCTTGGCATTTCTAGTGCTAGAGTCAGATTATAGTTCACAACAGTGATGTTGTAGATTGTCTATTTAGCACATTGTCAAAGTATATCAAGTTGTCATTACGAACAATGACCATTTAACTGGTTAATGACATTCAAAACCAATGAGAACAATCAATATTCACTCAAAGTTTTCCACTTTACAATGCTGTCAGATACAACAAGTCTTGGAAGACTTTAGCCCTGATTCATCAAAGTGTTTTTGACAGATTTAAAACATTTTAAAAAGTTTGACGCTTTCACAATAGTCCTGGCCAGGTCCGCTAAGGTGGGCGAGGCATAAGTGGGATGGGTGTGGCAAAGTCCGCTAGACAAATGCTTCAAAAGGTTGCGCCAACTTAGTAGCGTAACTTACAACAGAAATGTCTCTGTCGGGAGTAACATTGTTGTTGAGGCACACGCCAGTGTTAAGATGAGCCTAATACACTAAGTGGCCTTAATTAATTAGGCACGCCTTACTCCTGCATGCCCATCATTTAGACTGGTGTACGAAATGCCAGCTTAATGAATCGGGGCCTCTGTCTCGACCATTGTTTTTACTAACAATCTTTGCACAACTCTTTAGAAAAACAAAATCAAGGTAGTTTGACCAATGCAATTTTTTTATATTTTTGAGACTAACAATTCCAAATAAATAAATCTCCTCCTCTCCAAAGAAGAGCCTGAAGAAGACAATGAGATGCATGTGTCTAGAGGAGTTAATAAACTTCTAATTATTTGTACAAAGAAGAATGGCATTCATGACCTACTGTCAATATTCACCTGTCACTAAGGCTCACGTTCTGCAATGGGATAGCCGGAAATTATCAGAATATGTCAAATAGATTTGATTTAAGAAATATTCACCTTTTTCTCCCCAAGACCAAATAATAAAGCAATATACCGGTTATACTTGAGCAATATGTTTTAATTTCCTCTCTGAACAGGACAAAGAAATCAAGTTGGGACATTCTGGGTCTTCAGAGACAGGAATGTGTCCGGGGGGGGAGAAATAGCAGCGCTAGTCCACAGCTGACTGCTATCCTTCCTGACATGCTGCAGGCAACACACCTTCCATGCAGCCAGGGTAAACAGATGTAGGGACGGAGATTTATGGTACTGTCAGACACATCAACTATTGACAAGTTCAATATCAAACAAAATTCAGTTTAAAGACTTCTACACGTCTGGCAGAATTGCATATGCTCATTAAAACCATGTTACAGGGATTTACACATACCCTTCTTTCGAAGTTTTGGCTGAACTTGGCAGCAAATTTGCAGCACAATCAGCATTTATCACGAAAAACTGATGTTGTCTTAATTTTAAACAATACGACCTTACAGGCTAGTCCTTACTTTCTTACAGCAAGATGAAGAATGTTGTGATATTTGAATTGGTTGTCACGAAAAACTTATTCTAGCATTTAATTGGAGATATCCTTGTGATTCATAGTGAAATCATCATCGAAACTCAAGGTGCATTTATATGATCAAATATTGTGAACGCTCGTTTCCCACTAATCGGCCAGTGTAAACAGATTGCCAATCACTTGACAATAGAGCAAAATTCTCATTCTTCAGGGGAAATTATTTTTAAAGGGGTTGTCCACTACTAGGACAACCCCTTCTCGATCTGAATATTTTCCCCCGTCAAAATAAAAAAAGCTTACACTCACCTCCAGAGACCGTGACTCCAGAACTGATTGGGCGCCAAACTCACATGTCATAACAACCGCACGTGAGCCCGGGAACGTGAGTGCCAACACCGCTGGAATGGCGCTGGCACGGGAGGGGAGTATAAGCTTTTTTATTTTCAAGGGGGCCAAACATTCAGATTGAGAAGGGGTTGTTATAGTAGTGGACAACCACTTTAGGCTTGCTTTAAAATAATTTTTGAGAACAATGACAGTCTATGCAAAAAAATGATCTGTCACTGGTTGCTCTGTGGGCATGGGAAGTACAGTTGGCCTGTCCAACCAGGATATTAAATGAATGCCGATCAGCAAACATATAGCCGATGGGAAGTCGGTTAAAGCTGGAGTTTGGCAAGAGTAAACGCCCTCTAAGAAATACAGCTGTAGTCATGGAAGTTTTTAAGAGACAGTATCATAAGAACATCCCATACAGTAGCAATTGGTATAGTGCAGGTGCAACGCTACTCCATCCCAGGAACCAAACATGGTCAAAATGTGACAAATGTTTTTACGTGAAGTAAGAACCTCACATGTTTTGACACTATCTTTTTGTGTGCTGCGATACTTTTTCCCTTTCAAAAGACTTCATTTTTTGGATCTAATATCATAGAATTAGGACACAGGACCACTACATATCCTAAGCGAACAACAGAACCACTGTAATTTATCTAAGCTGTTGCTTGGAACATGCAATCAAAATATTTCTAAACTCTACTGAAGAAATGAAACCTAAGGTTGGCTGGTTGATGTGGACAACAAGACCAGTATATTTCTCATCTTTGATATATGGACCTACTAGTCAACCCGCCTCTTAAAGGGTGAGTCCCAAAAAAAAATCAAGTTATCCCCTATCCATATAAGGGATACCTTGCTGATTGCTGGGGGTCATGCTCAGCCAGATCTTTTCATTGTTACTGGGGCTGCGGGATAAAGCAGAGTATAATGCCCAGCTTTCTCCAGAACTCCCATAGGCAATGAATGAAGCAGAGGTTGAGCTTGAGCACCACTGCTCTATTCAAAGAGGGGACTGCGGAGCCTTATTCTCAGGGATCGAAGGACCAAACTCGAGATTGCTGGGTGTCCTCTTGATGGATCACCCCTTTGGATAGTAGATAACTTGTTTTTTTGGAGGTATAACACTTTAATAAGTCACATATGTGCTTCTTCAATAATAAGTGCATCTTTTTACTGAAGAATAATACACGCATGTACTACATTAGAACCGCGAATGTAAGGATGGCAAATCATACATTTTCAGTTGCTCATGAGGCTATTTTAATTAACTAATTATTTTTTTGGCAATGTCATACCTGGTAAATCTGAAAAAAGCAGAATGCATTCATTAAATCCATTAGCAAGAAGCCGGACTCTCAGCTGCTGCAAAATAGCCACCCCAATACAGAAAGGAAAAGAGGCGTTCCCCAAGAGCAGTGTGTCCCACAAGTGGAAGATCTTGTGCAAAGGAAAAACATCTGTAATACAAGAGGATAAAGGAAAAAGAATAATGATATATATATATATATATATAAATACATATATATATATATATATATATATATATATATACACATAAATACACACATATATATATATATATATATATACACATACATTTACACACACAAATTCAATATGCATTCAGTTAAATATCCAATAACAAGGATTATGCACGTTAAGTAGAATCTGCCTCGCTGTACTTGCAGTCTGATCTGTGGACATCATGCCGTATAGAAGGAGAAGCTAAGAAGAACGATGTACAGGTTTGCTGGAAAAGATTCAGTATAACTTGTATTTTATCCTTAGAAGTTACTGTTTTTATACACATGAGTCCAGTGGGCGGTGCCAATAGTGACTGACAGTCTTCCCTGTATGACTGTGCATGTAGAGGACCACCCACAGGACTCATATGTATATAAACACCAGGGATTTCAATAAAAATACAAGTTATACTGACTCGCTTTCCCACAAATATGTACATCATTCTGCTCAGCTCCTTCTGCTCTATAACATCCTGCCTGAAAAGTAGAGAACGTTCAAACATGACAAATTTTGTTTAAGTAATCATTCAAAAACTATTACAGATTAAAAAAAGTTTTTGCCCACAAACAAAAAAAATACATTGATACATTTTTATTGCTGGAGAAAATATATAATTGACTGGATTGAACTGTAAAATTTGAAGATCACCCCATCTCTCCTGATTCCTGTTTGAGCAAATTTTTTTTCTTTATGAAATAACAATTATAAAGTACTTTTACTAATATGTCTGCAATACTCCTTTTTGCCTCCTAGACATTTTTGAATAAATTGACAACTGGCTATTATCATCCCCCTCTTGTCAAAGGGGTGTGTCCTTACAAAGTATGATACTGGAAGCATATGCAGTGTAGGGACATACCTCCAACTTGTAAGACCCAAATGTCAATATGTCCATACATTTATAAGAAGAGTAACAGAGTAATGAGCACAATATTTCACTTTCTAGAACAGACATTTATATTTTAGAGCGGCTCTTTCAGACTTGCAACAATCTTGGAACCTTTGGAGAGTCGGAACAATTGCAACAACTGCAGATTTACACTTGAGGGACTGTATTGCTGTATTGGTCGAGCTATTTTAATTGTGAAACTTTAGTGATATATTGTGGGACCGCTTTGGTTTGTTCGTGTGCATTCTTTCCTGAAATCCTCTATGTTGTGGTTATGAAAATTATGGTTGCTTTAATTTACGTTTTTTGCATTTCTTGCCTATTTCACTCCCTTTCCTTGTCCCAATTCCCCATAGTTCTTCCGTACTAAGTCATTCAAAGTTCTTTGTCACCCTGTAGCAAAGACAACAATCTCTAAGGTTTTCATAGAAGATTCATAGTCAACCTCTACGATATGAACGCCCCATACTGTAATTGTACCCACCTTAGCTAACAGAATGCTTGCTCTGCTGACAGTCATCTTTCCTGACATCCATACACAAACCATTTGGCTAAATGTCCACATGCTTTCAATGGGGAAAGTGAAGTAAGCTGCTAGAAACCTCTGGCTGTGGGTTATATCTCAGAGAAACAAAAGGATCACATAATATTCCTTATTCATTAGAAGAAGGGTCCCTCACCACCACCAGAGCTGCTACAACCCCCAACTTACTGTCACCTTCCATATGTAAACTGTAAGCCTGAAACGGCACAGCCCTCTCCCACTCTGTGCTAGTCTGTCATCGTTAGTTTGTTCATTGTAATTTATCGTATTTTTTGGAGTATAAGACGCACCGGACCATAAGACGCACCCCGAATTTTGGGGTGGAAAATAGGAAAAAAAATATTTTTATAAGATGGGGGTTCATCTTATAGTCTGAATCTTACCTAGGGGGGCAGTGGAGCGGGGGTCACAGGAGGCAGGGTCCTTCAGGAAGCCGGCGGAAGTGGAGGAATGCTGCGGACCCTTGATGCGAGAAGCCGGTGCTCCAGCAGCGGGAAGTTTCGGTGAAGCAGGATTGCAGGGCCCTCCATTCCCTCCCTCAGGAACCCGGCGGCTGCAGCAGAAGAGGTGAGATGCTGCGGGACAGGGTCTGGTTGGAGGCCGGTGCCTGGGGCTGGGGTTTGGTGCCTGGCGCTGGGGGCCTGGTGCCAGGCGCAGGGGGCATGATACCGGGACCGGTGTCTTGCTGTGAGCGACGTGGCAGAGCGGAGTGACCGGCTTCTGGTGCCATCTTTTTGCAGCTGTGATCTACAGGAAAATGGCCGCTGGCGTGGCAGAGCGCATGCGTCGGCTCCGGCAGCCATTTTCCAGTAGATCACAGCTTAAGGAACATTGCCGCGGCCACCGGAAAGCCGCTCACAGCTTTATACCGGCCCCGGTACCCAGCCAGATACCGGTCTGCCTCACCTCTTCTTCTGCTGCCACCGCCGCCTTCCTGATGGAGGGAGGGAACGAAGGGCCGTGTGATCACGCTCTACCACCACCGCACCACCAGTAAGTTACGTTCGGACCATAAGATGCACCCCCCATTTTCCTCCCAAATTTGGGGGGGAAAAAGTGCGTCTTATGGTCCGAAAAGTACGGTATATTTGTATTTTTTTACAAGTAAAACAGTTCATTTTCCCAGGGATGGTTAGATGGTTATTCTGCTGAAAGGTTATTTCTGCAACATGGAGAACTAAGGTCACCCTCCATGTGCATGTTATGTTACTGGTTTACTCTGCTGCATTATGGGCCTTTTTAAATTAGCACACAAGGTGAAAGAATGCCAAAATGATCACGTGCCGACAAAATGATCACACGATCACATCAAATGCTGACTTCTCCATTAAAAGTACGTCCATTTACAATCTCCCAGGGGTGGAGAGTGTAGCGCCGGCGTCCCTGCCCTCTGCTAGGCAGGGACGCTGTTCCCCTCACCTCTCTGCTCCGTGCTCGGCGTCCTCCTCCCGCTCTGCTGGCAGCGCGCGCTCCTTCCCGGCCACTGTGCTTAGGGCGCGCGCGCGCGCTCTCCCTCCCTCTTAAAGGGGCCGCGCGCGCCGTCCTAAGGAGTCCCCGGCCAATGGCCGGAGGACTTCACCATATATAAGGCACCTCCTCCAAAATGGAGGTGCCCGAGCAATGTTGTTGCACTGTTCACTACTCTGCTTCAGCCCTCAGGTCCCGTTGCCAGTTACCTGCCAGTTTACCTGCCAGATTCCTGCCTGATTACTTGCTACCTGCCTGCTAGTCTGAGGTCCGACGGTCTGCCTTACTAATCCTGTCAGTCTGTCTAAGGACCAGCCTGCCCGCTCACCTGGGAGCGCACATCAGCTACCTGGTTGCTTGCCTGTGGTCCGACGGTCTGCCTTCCTACTCCTGTCAGTCTGTCTATGGACCAGCTCGCCCGCTCACCTGGGAGCGCTCATCTGCTACCTGTCTGCTAGCCTACCTGGAGGCTCCGCCGTCACGTGCTGTGACCACCCGCCTGTCCAGAGACTTCTGCCCGCTCACCTGGGAGCGCTCATCTGCCGCCTGTTGGTCTTCCTGGAGGCTCCGCCGTCACATGCTGTGACCACCCGTTCATCCAGAGACTCTCGCCTGCTCACCTGGGAGCTCACGTCTATCATCAGCCGCCACAGGTCGTACCAACCCTTTACCTAGAGACTGCCCCGGTCACTTGCCGTGACCACCAGCCCGTTCATCCAGAGACTGCCTCGGTCACTTGCCGTGACCTCCAGCCCGTTCACTCAGAGACTGTCCCGTTCACCTGCTGAGACTTCCAGCCCGTCTTCCCTGGTCGCCACCCGCTCCCTTACAAGGACCGCCCCCTTGTATAGTAGCTCAGAGGTTCCGCCTCCCAGACCCGTTACAGAGAGACATTAATACCCACTGGATGATACAACCGTACATCTGGAGGCCAGGCGGAGACAACTGTATTTTGGGTCAGAGTGCGATCCGACAAAACACCGAATCACACTCAGACCAATGTTATTCTATGGGGCTGTGTACATGTCTGATTTTTTCCTCGAACAGAAACTATCTGAGGAAAAAATCGCTGCATGCCCAAGTTTAATCCGATATTCAGATCGCACTTGGCCATGCAAGTCAATGAGACTGTGGAAACCATCGGGTGAAATCTGAGTGCAGTCTGATTTCCAAGGTCTGACAGAATGGAGAAGATGGAGAATTTTTTGCTCCTTATCTGAGAGAATAGGATCAGACTATGCTCATACACTGATTAAACGCTGATCAGAGTGTCATTTGCATAACTGACCCGTTTCTCGCGGATGAGAGTAGCTACAGTCATCTGCACCACCTGTCCTTATTAGGAACACTTGATGTCAATTCATCAAAAGTGGGAGAAAGCTTGATTTCAATGGGGTGCAAAGTTTTGGAAAATAGATATAGTAAAATTTAAATAAAAAAAGCAAAATAAAACAAAAAAAAATAAACAATCAAATCCTGAGAATTAGTACCAACACTCAATAGAAATCACTACCCCTTACACTCCATGGTGCTCAGCAATGATACGTAGAAAATCCAGGAGATCGTTGCAAAACATATATTAAGAGATGAATTGTGGCTCGCAACAATATGTTAAAATTCAGCAAACTTTATTCTAAAGGCATTAAAATACAGCGAGGAAGCATGCTGATACTCTAAATACTTGAACAACAGCTGAGTTAAAGGGATTGTCCACTACTAGGACAACCCCTTCTTAAACTAAATGTTTGGCCGCGATAAAATAAAAACACCTATACTCCCCTCCTGTGCCAGCTCCATTCCAACGGTGTCGGCACTCGCGGTCTTAGTTTAAGAAGGGGTTGTCCTAGTAGTGGAAAATCCCTTTAAGCCTGATATGTGTTTACCACCTTACTTCCTGGAATAAAGTTTACTGAATTTTAACGTATTGGTGATTCCTGTAATTCATCTCTTAATAAATGTTTTGCAAAAAAATAAACACAAACATAAAAACAACAAAACTCTAGGACCCAAGCTTGCTAGCAGAGACTCCGTGCAAGTTCACATAGCCCAAAGATCATGGGAGAACATGGGTAGGATGCGCTCGGCCGCCTCTCCTCACGGGATGCAAAGCAGTTTCCTCTTTAGGGATTATAGAGCTTCGAAATTTTTATACATGTAAAAAGATGAATATAATCTCCTTCCAGCTAAAATATAATAATAAAAAAAAATAGAAGTCGATAGGATTGCCGTTTTAAGATCTTCAAAAGAGAAAAGAAATGCGAGTAAATTCCTGGCAGTGCATATCATTCGAAGCTCAGGAGTAGACCAGGATCTTCACCATTGATATTCCGAAGCTTCCGCTTGCTGCCCTGTTGTAACCTCCAGAGCAATCGGCACATTTCTGCTACATATGCTGTTGCATCTCACTAGACTCAAAGGCCAGAGCATCTTTTATCTCCTCTTATTAATGCTGCTCATCACATCCCTGCTTCCTTGCCTTGCACAAATGAACAGAGAGGTGAGAGTTCACTGTTGGTATACAATGGAGCTGCCCTTACAACCACAGAAATTCATTTTTCTTCCAGTGTGAGAAAATCGGAAGGACAAGAGTTCAATCATTATGTCAGTGTTCAATCATTAATGTGAAAGATTCCTTGAAGGGAATTCAGCTTTCCTGAACATTTCCACATCTTAAAAACAGGATTGTGCTTTGGGAAATTAACTAGTACATGAAATCCTCATCTTGCTATGTGTTCTGCATTGTAAATCTGCTGTGACTCAATCATTCCATTGCTCAGTATATAGAACACTCATTATCAATGACCCACTGCACACATACAGTTATATGAAAAAGTTTGGGCACCCCTATTAATCTTAAGCTTAATGTTTTAGAAAAATTGGTGTTTTGCAACAGCTATCTCAGTTTGATATATGTAATAACTGTTGGACACAGTAATGTTTCTGCCTTGAAATGAGGTTTATTGTACTAACAGAAAATGTGCAATCTGCATTCAAACAAAATTTGACAGGTGCATAAGTATGGGCACCTCACCAGAAAAGTGACATTAATATTTAGTAGATCCTCCTTTTGCAAAAATAACAGCTTCTAGTCGCTTCCTGTAGCTTTTAATGATTTCCTGGATCCTGGATGAAGGTATTTTTGACCATTCCTCTTTACAAAACAATTCCAGTTCAGTTAAGTTTGATGGTCGCCGAGCATGGACAGCCCTCTTCAAATGATCCCACAGATGTTCAATGATATTCAGGTCTGGGGACTGGGATGGCCATTCCAGAACATTGTAATTGTTCCTCTGCATGAATGCCTGAGTAGATTTGGAGTGGTGTTTTGGATCATTGTCTTGCTGAAAGATCCATCCCCTGCGTAACTTCAACTTTATCACTGATTCTTGAACATTATTGTCAAGAATCTGCTGATACTGAGTGGAATCCATGCGTCCCGCAACTTTAACAAGACTCCCGGTGCCGGCATTGGCCACACAGCCCCAAAGCATGATGGAACCTCCACCAAATTTTACTGTGGGTAGCAAGTGTTTTTCTTGGAATGCTGTGTTTTTTTGCCGCCATGCATAATGCCTTTTTGTATGACCAAACAACTCAATCTTGGTTTCATCAGTCTACAGGACCTTCTTCCAAAAAGAAATTGGCTTCTCCAAATGTGCTTTTGCATACCTCAGCCGACTCTGTTTGTGGCGTGCTTGCAGAAACGGCTTCTTTCGCATCACTCTCCCATACAGCTTCTCCTTGTGCAAAGTGCGTTGTATAGTTGACCGATGCACAGTGACACCATCTGCAGCAAGTTGATGCTGCAGCTCTCTGGGGCTGGTCTGAGGATTGACCTTAACTGATCTTATCATTCTTCTTCTCTGCCTTTCTGATGTTTTTCTTGGCCTGCCACTTCTGGCCTTAACAAGAACTGTCCCTGTGTTCTTCCATTTCCTTACTATGTTCCTCACAGTGGAAACTGAAAGGTTAAATCTCTGAGACAGCTTTTTGTATCCTTCCCCTGAACAACTATGTTGAATATTCTTTGTTTTCAGATCATTTGACAGTTGTTTTGAGGAGCCCATGATGCCACTCTTCAGAGGAGATTCAAACAGGAGAACAACTTGCAAGTGGCCACTTTAAATAGCTTTTCTCATGATTGCATACACGTGGCTATGAAGTTCAAAGCTCAATGAGGTTACAAAACCAAAAAAGTGCTTTAGTATGTCAGTAAAAAGTAGGTAGGAGTAATTAAAACAAGAAAATGATAAGGGTGGCCATACTTATGCACCTGTCAAATTTTGTTTGAATGCAGATTGCACATTTTCTGTTAGTACAATAAACCTCATTTCAAGGCAGAAACATTACTGTGTCCAACAGTTATTACATATATCAAACTGAAATAGCTGTTGCAAAAACACCAATTTTTATAAAACAATAAGCTTAAGATTAATAGGGGTGCCCAAACTTTTTCATATGACTGTATGTGCAAATAATCAGATTTTCTAGGAAAATAAACTTGTTTTTTAATATTGTAATACATACGGATTGTCCACGACTAGACAACCCTTTCTCAACAGCTCTACTGCCCATTATAAAATAATAAAACCGCATACTTCCCTCCCCAAACCAGCCCTGTTCCTGGTGGTGATGTGACTTCCGCTCTAATGGAATACTGAAGATTACATTATATCACGTGACTGCCGTGGGACACAGCCATCGATAAGTTTGCAGTTTTATGACTGTAATGGCCAGTGGATTTGGTAAGAAGGGACTGAATAAGTTTGAACAACCTTTTAGGTAAAATTCTATATTGGAGCCAAAAAAAATTATAGGATGAAAGGGCTCCCATAGTGGTGCCATTTTTTGCATTTCTTGCCTATGTCACTCCCTTTCCTTGTCCCAATTCCCCATAGTTCTTCCGTACTAAGTCATTCAAAGTTCTTTGTCACCCTGTAGCAAAGACAACAATCTCTAAGGTTTTCATAGAAGATTCATAGTCAACCTCTACGATATGAACGCCCCATACTGTAATTGTACCCACCTTAGCTAGCAGAATGCTTGCTCTGCTGACAGTCATCTTTCCTGACATCCATACACAAACCATTTGGCTAAATGTCCACATGCTTTCAATGGGGAAAGTGAAGTAAGATGCTAGAAACCTCTGGCTGTGGGTTATATCTCAGAGAAACAAAAGGATCACATAATATTCCTTATTCATTAGAAGAAGGGTCCCTCACCACCACCAGAGCTGCTACAACCCCCAACTTACTGTCACCTTCCATATGTAAACTGTAAGCCTGAAACGGCACAGCCCTCTCCCACTCTGTGCTAGTCTGTAATCGTTAGTTTGTTCATTGTAATTTATCGTATTTTTTGGAGTATAAAACGCACCGGACCATAAGACGCACCCCGAATTTTGGGGTGGAAAATAGGAATAAAAATATTTTTATAAGATGGGGGTTCATCTTATAGTCTGAATCTTACCTAGGGGGGCAGTGGAGCGGGGGTCACAGGAGGCAGGGTCCTTCAGGAAGCCGGCGGAAGTGGAGGAATGCTGCGGACCCTTGATGCGAGAAGCTGGTGCTCCAGCAGCGGGGAGTTTCGGTGAAGAAGGATTTCAGGGCCCTCCATTCCCTCCCTCAGGAACCCGGCGGCTGCAGCAGAAGAGGTGAGATGCTGCGGGCCGGTGCCTGGCTGGGGGCCGGTGCCTGGGGTTTGGTGCCTGGCACTGGGGGCCTGGTGCCAGGCGCAGGGGGCATGATACCGGGACCGGTGTCTTGCTGTGAGCGGCGTGGCAGAGAGGAGTGACCGGCTTCCGGTGCCATCTTTTTGCAGCTGTGATCTACAGGAAAATGGCCGCTGGCGTGGCAGAGCGCATGTGTCGGCTCCGGCAGCCATTTTCCAGTAGATCACAGCTTAAGGAACATTGCCGCGGCCACCGGAAAGTCGCTCACAGCTTTACACCGGCCCCGGTACCCAGCCAGATACAAGTCTGCCTCACCTCTTCTTCTGCTGCCACCGCCGCCTTCCTGATGGAGGGAGGGAACGAAGGGCCGTGTGATCACGCTCTACCACCACCGCACCACCAGTAAGTTACGTTCGGACCATAAGATGCACCCCCCATTTTCCTCCCAAATTTGGGGGGGGGAAAGTGCGTCTTATTGTCCGAAAAGTACGGTATATTTGTATTTTGTATGTAACCCCTTTTCATGTACAGCACCATGGAATCAATGGTGCGTTAAAAATAAATAATAATAATGAACAATGACACTAAGCATGCCTCCAAATCAAGTAAAGAATGGCTTCTCCAGAAGAAGATCAACGTTTTGGAGTGGCAAAGCCAGAGTCCGGAGCAGAATCCAATTGAAAATCTGTGGGTTGACCTGAAGAGTGCTGCACATAGGAGATGCCGTCACAATCTTACAGATTTGGGGCAGTACTGCAGGGAAGAGTGGGCAAAGACTGCCAATTCTAGAAGTATCATGCTGATAGACTCCTACCCAAAATGATTAAAAGCTGTCATAAATTCAAAGGGCACATCAATAAAGTATTAGTTTAAGGCTGTGCGTATATTTATGCAAACACATTATTTTAGTTTTTTTTTTCTTTTGTCTTTTTCCAGCCAAAAAGAATTCAGTTTTATTTCTCAATTAAATTGTACAGATTATGGGTAAAATTAAAAGTGGAACATCGCTGAAATTATTCTTCATAGGCTATGTGCCCACGATGCAGAAATGCTCAGGATTTTTTCCTGAGCGTTTCTGCATCTCCCTGGCAGAAAAAAATGCATGCGGATTGACAAGCGCTTTCCAAGCGATTAGCATCACTTGGAAAGTGCTTGTGACAACTAGGTCATACTATATAAATCCATGCAAACTGCATGGATTTATATAGTGTAACCCGAGAGAGTGGTAAAAATAAAAAAATAAATATATACTTACCCTCCGATGGCCCGCGCTGGCTTGTTTCGCTTGGTACCGGCTGCCGGCAGCAGTGGATTGAAAGACCTGCCGACGTCAGCGTCGCGTGACCCGTCACATGACTCTGATGTCAGCGCAGGTCCTTCAAACCACTGCAAAGTGCCAGGAAGCCAGGAGGAGCGCTGCGCGGCCGCCGGAAGGTAAATATACATTTATTTTTTATTTTATTCTTTTTTTACAGATTTTTTAATGGTACCTGGGTGTGGATGAGACTCTCCTCTCCTCTACACCCGGGTACCATCCGAACATTAAAACGCTTGGATTCCGCATCTACATATACAGTGATGCGTAATCCATGCGGTCTAATGCAAGTCAATGGCGGCGAAGACGCAGCACTTCCGCAAAATAATTGGTAGTGCTGCGTTTTTTTCCGCAATGATAATCCGCAGCGGAAATTTCCGCAGCATGTGCACAGCACATGCAGATTATCATTGGGGAACATTGCAGACCTTCTACCATGCGTTTTTAATGCGTTTCTACAGCGTTTCCGCAGCTGCAAAAACGCTGCAGAAACGCATTAAAAACGCATCGTGGGCACACAGCCTTAATATGATTTTTTTACATGACAAAAATCTAGCATTTTAACTGGGGTGCGTAGACTTTTTATATCCACTGTGACTTTTTGAATCTTCTCTTATATGTGGACTTTGGATA
The DNA here is from genome assembly GCF_046119375.1 of Phyllobates terribilis. Taxonomy (NCBI): domain Eukaryota; kingdom Metazoa; phylum Chordata; class Amphibia; order Anura; family Dendrobatidae; genus Phyllobates; species Phyllobates terribilis. The sequence continues at coordinate 876,962,086 of NW_027362761.1, forward strand.
TTAAGCACCACCATTGGATATAAATGAGCCTTTTGCCACTGCTATTAATATTGAAGCTGAAGAGATCATGGAGGGAGTGCAAACAATTTTTATATGGAATGGGACTTTAAGTTAACTTTACCCGATTTCATCTGCTTTAATTTTTTTGTTTGACAATGTGGGAGTGGGCTTCCTATCCAGATGTTTTAACCCAATTCATAATTAGCAACTTTTCAAAGTGTTACAATATTTTTCTGCAATTGTACCCTATTATCCTATTGCAGTACAAACTCTGTCTCATTTCATTTTTACACAGTAGAAGACTTTAACACATCTAAACTTTTTTTGGAATTGGGGTTGTACATTTACATTTAGCCAAGCTGAACATATATGTTTATAGTGGAATCAGAAATAACGTGCAATGTTTTTAAAGGACCTTGTGACTTAGATTTAAGAGGGTGTAAAAAAGTAAAAGACAAAAAAAGCTTTTTTGACTTTGAACAAAATTCATAAACCCATGTGTGCCATTTTGAACAAATTTGGTGCAAAAATGGCATTGAATATCATAAAACAAAGAAAGAAAAGTCACTTAAAAAATGCAGATGATGTATCAGGGCCTATACGTTTCGATTAGTCAACATTTTCTGCTTACTGTCTGTCACTTAACATTTTTTTCTACATCCAGATATGTCAAAACTATCCATATCTTTTCTAAATAAAATTAGTGTAGGCTGTGTTCGTGTTCCAGGGATTTCCTTTATCAAGCCTTGTACCAATGTTATGGACATGATTAGTCACACAGATTTCCATCCTTTCAACGTTGACAAGAACAAGACATTCACAGATTGGAAAGAGAGATCTTGATACAAGTATATTATAAAATTAAGGCGCTTTCAAATTTCACAATGATTAAAGGGGTGGTCCGAAGGCAAAGCACTTTTCCCTATCTATTCAGTCCCATAATCTAAGTTCTAATAAACTTGCTTTAACAATTCCATACTGTTCCCTAACTAAACTATCTAACTACTTTTGTATTGTTTTTCTCTACTTCCTGTTTGATGACGATTCGTTTCAGTATCCACAGTGCATGCTGGGATATTCGAACAAGACGTCATCAGAGCAGGGAGCAGAGGTTGCGGTCACTGTCACAGCCCATGCCCCTCCCTTAAACGAAGCATCATCAGGTGGCAGAAACTGTGGTCACTGCCACAATGATGATGCTTAGTTTCAGGGAGGGGTAAGGGCTATAACAATGACCACAGCATTTTCCCCCTGCTCTGATGACGTTTTGTTTGAGTATCCCAGCATGCAGTGTGGATACTCAAACTAATAATCATCAGACAGGAAGTAGAGAAAAAAAATACAAAAGTAGTTAGGTATTGTATTTAAGGAAAGGTAGGGATTTGTTAAAGCAAGTATATTAGAAAATAGCTTAGATTATGGGAGTAAATAGATACGAAACATTGTTTTGCCTTCGGACCACCCATTTAAGCTTTTGCTTCAGTTTAGGATATACATATACAGTACAGACCAAAAGTTTGGACACACCTTCTCATTTGAAGATTTTTCTGTATTTTCATGACTATGAAAATTGTACATTCACACTGAAGGCATCAAAACTATGAATTAACACATGTGGAATTATATACTTAACAAAAAAGTGTGAAACAACTGAAAATATGTCTTATATTCTAGGTTCTTCAAAGTAGCCACCTTTTGCTTTGATGACTGCTTTGCACACTCTTGGCATTCTCTTGATGAGCTTCAAGAGGTAGTCACCGGAATGGTCTTCCAACAATCTTGAAGGAGTTCCCAGAGATGCTTAGCACTTGTTGGCCCTTTTGCCTTCACTCTGCGGTCCAGCTCACGCCAAACCATCTCAGATTTCCACTGGTCTAATGTCCATTCCTTGTGTTTTTTAGCCCAAACAAGTCTCTTCTGCTTGTTGCCTGTCCTTAGCAGTGGTTTCCTATCAGCTATTTTACCATGAAGGCCTGCTGCACAAAGTCTCCTCTTAACAGTTGTTGTAGAGATGTATCTGCTGCTAGAACTCTGTGTGGCATTGACCTGGTCTCTAATCTGAGCTGCTGTTAACCTGCGATTTCTGAGGCTGGTGACTCGGATAAACTTATCCTCAGAAGCAGAGGTGACTCTTGGTCTTCCTTTCCTGGGGCGATCCTCATGTGAGCCAGTTTCTTTGCAGCGCTTGATGGTTTTTGCAACTGCACTTGGGAACACTTTCAAATTTTTCCCAATTTTTCAAACTGACTGACCTTCATTTCTTAAAGTAATGATGGCCACTCGTTTTTCTATACTTAGAATTTGTATTATGGCAAGAAAAAAGCAGCTAACTGTCTATTCAGTAGGACTATCAGCTGTGTATCCACCAGACTTCTGCACAACACAACTGATGGTCCCAACCCCATTTATAAGGCAAGAAATCCCACTTATTAAACCTGACAGGGCATACTTGTGAAGTGAAAACCATTTCCGGTGACTACCTCTCGAAGCTCATCAAGAGAATACCAAGAGTGTGCAAAGCAGTCATCAAAGCAAAAGGTGGCTACTTTGAAGAACCTAGAATATAAGACATATTATCAGCTGTTTCACACTTTTTGGTTAAGTATATAATTCCACATGTGTTAATTCATACTTCTGATGCCTTCAGTGTGAATGAACAATTTTCATAGTCATGAAAATGCAGAAAAATCTTTAAAAAAGAAGGTGTGTCCAAACTTTTGGTCTGTACTGTATATTATATATATATATATATATATATATATATACACACACACACACAAAATTCTATACACTCACAAACAGAACATTAAAGAGTTCAATGACAATCACAGATTTATTATATATTTAATAACAGGGCTAATGTTGTAATGTATTATTAAATCAATAAAGGCTATAATTAAAATGTTAATACTCTGTCAATCTAGAAACAAAATTGACAACTTCTAGCTACTTTGATTTTGCTGCTTAGAAAGAAGTGTGCAGCCAAGTTATAATTATGTGAATGACAGTTGAAATTAGCTAAATGACACTTCACATTACCAAACAGAAGGTGATTTAGTATCTATAGTTTTGTACAATTAGCACACAAGTGCAACAAGAAATGATTGAGTCTACTGGAAAAAAGAAAATAAAGGTGTTAAAGAGGACCTTTCACCAAATTTTTCCTGTTAAACTGGACACATGATATAATACTGGCTGTAGAGCGGAATAAATCCTTTTTATTTATATTTAATTTCGTCTCTTTATTGTAGAGATATTAGCAATTTGGCACCTAATGAGCTAATGTAAGTTAAGTCCATGAGGGTGTTATCAGATAGTTTTCACTGGAGGGGTGTACTTTTTCTCCCTGTATGAGGATGACCAATCATAAGCAGGCAGCAACACACTGGAGAAGAAAAAACATGCCTGCACAATACCTTAGAGCAGGTTTCTCAGTGAGTGAGATGTAATAACAAACAGCCCTGAACTCTTGGTCTATCATCCTCCATGATTAAAAAGTGCTGGGAATAGAGCACAGACGACTAACAACTTTCAGATAAATTGCCAGCAGTCTGTGTGTGGGGAGGGGAAGCACAGCTGAGTTTAGCTGTGTCATATTACAAACAGTTCTATCAGCTTCCCTGTTCTCCAAGGATTGGCATCTATGCAGTGTTGCCCCACATACTGTCTATCCAGAAATGTGTCAATAAACAAACTTAGGTCTGTTGTGTTCACAAAAACTTGTAATCAAGTTGCAGTGAGATCAGGTTGTCTGTCATTACAGCTCACACAGGAGTAGCCCAGAACAGATAAGCCACCTCTGTGTACCACATATGATAGCCTGCTCTGCTTATTTAATTAGCTTATGTGACAAGTGTTAATCACCTGTGCTCCTTCTAATCATGTATGCGGTTACATCAGATGAGGGCTATCTGTCATACATCTCTCACACTGATTAACCTGCTCTAATCTTTTGTGGGGACGTGTTCTTCTTTCTCCAGTGTGTTGCTGACTTAATATGATTGGTCAGGGTCATACAGGGAGATGTACACGACCCCAGTGAAATCTATCTGATAACACCCACTTAAAAAACATTAAATCATTGAAAAATACTTCAATTGTTAATATCTCCGCAATGTAGAGGCAAAAGAAAACAAACAAACAAAAAAGCATTCCATTACATTCTGCAGCCACTATTACATTGTGTGTCTAGTTCAACATCTCAAAAATTTGGTGAAAGGTCCTTTTTAAGTCATTAAGTAAAATGTATATCTGAAAATAACATCCAGAAATCGTCATCATCATGTTCATATGATAGCCACACTAAACTTAAAGAGATTGCACACTTTATTTTAACAAATGTGTTGAAGACATGATTTTGTGGCACTTACTAATATATATACTGCTCAAAAAATAAAGGGACCACTTAAACAACAGAATATAACGCCAAGTAAATCAAACTTCTGTGAAATCAAACTGTCCACTTAGGAAGCAACACTGATTGACAATCAATTTCACATGCTGTTGTGCAAATGGAATAGACAATAGATGGAAATTATTGCAATTATCAAGACACACTCAATATAGGAGTGGTTCTGCAGGTGGGGACCACAGACCACATCTCAGTACCAATGCTTTCTGGCTTATAATTTGGTCACTTTTCAATGTTGGTTGTGCTTTCACACTTGTGGTAGCATGAGACGAACTCTACAACCCACAGAAGTTGCTCAGGTAGTGCAGCTCATGCAGGATGGCACATCAATGCGAGCTGTGGCAACAAGGTTTGCTGTGTCTGTCAGCGTAGTGTCCAGATGCTGGAGGCGCAACCAGGAGACAGGCCAGTACACCAGGAGACATGGAGGGGGCCGTAGGAGGGCAACAACCCAGCAGCAGGACCGCTATCTCCGCCTTTGTGCAAGGAGGAACAGGAGGAACACTGCCAGAGCCCTGCAAAATGACCTCCAGCAGGCCACAAATGTGCATGTGTCTGCACAAACGGTTAGAAACCGACTCCATGAGGGTGGTATGAGGGCCAGACGTCCACAGATGGGGGTTGTGCTCACAGCCCAGCACTGTGCAGGACGCTTGGCAATTGCCACAGAAAACCAGGATTGGCAAAGTCGGCACTGGCGCCCTGTGCTCTTCACAGATGAAAGCAGGTTCACACTGAGCACATGTGACAGACGTGACAGAGTCTGGAGACGCCGTGGAGAGCGATCTGCTGCTTGCAACATCCTTCAGCATGACCGGTTTGGCAGTGGGTCAGTAATGGTGTGGGGTGGCATTTCTTTGGAGGGCCGCACAGCCCTCCATGTGCTCGACAGAGGTAGCCAGACTGCCATTAGGTACCGAGATAAGATCCTCAGACCCCTTGTGAGACCATATGCTGGTGCGGTTGGCCCTGCTTTCCTCCTAATACAGGACAATGCCAGACCTCATGTGGCTGGAGTGTGTCAGCAGTTCCTGCAAGATGAAGGCATTGAAGCTATGGACTGGCCCGCCCGTTCCCCAGACCTGAATCCGATTGAGCACATCTGGGACATTACGTCTCGCTCCATCCACCAACGTCATGTTGCACCACAGACTGTCCAGGAGTTGGCGGATGCTTTATTCCAGGTCTGGGAGGAGATCCCACAGGAGACCATCCGCAACCTCATCAGGAGCATGCCCAGGCGTTGTAGGGAGGTCATACAGGCACGTGGAGGCCACACACAATACTGAGCCTCATTTTGACTTGTTTTAAGGACATTACATCAAAGTTGGATCAGCCTGTAGTGTGTTTTTCCACTTTAATTTTGGGGGTGACTCCAAATCCAGGCCTCCATTGGTTAATAAATTTGATTTCCATTGATGATTTTTGTGTGATTTTGTTGTCAGCACATTCAACTTTGTACAGAACAAAGTACTCAATGAGAATATTTCATTCATTCAGATCTAGGATGTGTTGAGTGTCCCCTTTATTTTTCTGAGCAGTGTACATTTGACAGGTTCTTCTCCATTGCAAAACATTAGACACTGTTATTGCACCATCTTCACAAAGCCCCTGTTTTCAAAAAGACAGATTCTGAAGGGGCAAGTGACCAGACCTGTCCATCAGCCTCCTGCATTTGAAAAACAGCTTTCACATGTCCAGGGTTTTTCAATTGGAAGAGGCTGAAGGACAGGTCTGGTAACTTGCCCCTTCAGAAACTGTCATTTTGAGAAAATAAGAGCCATCTAGTCTGTGAACAAGGCTGTACACTAACAAATGCAAGAGAAGAACCTGCAATACTTATATAGTAAGTGCTACTAAGTCATGTCCCCAACACATTTGGTAAAATAAAGATAAATAGGTCAACACATTAAGCTAGCCATACATTTCAGATATTTATTATTTCTCCCTCCACTATAATTATACATGCTCAACTTGGCAAAATTTGAATGTACAATCTAACTTCAAAAGAGTTGAGACACTGTTTAAAATGTAAATACAAGAATGAAATGATATGGATATCTCTTATAGCCATATTTTTTTCACAACAGAACATAGATCACATATCAGAAGATAAGGGCAAGGCCGCTTTCCATTTAAATTGATGTCAGCAACACATCTCAAAAAAGTTGTGACAGGGCCATGTCTACAGTGGGTACGGAAAGTATTCAGACCCTTTTTAATTTTTCACTCTTTGTTTCATTGCAGCCATTTGATAAATTCTAAAAAGTTCATTTTTTTCTCATTAAAGTACACTCTGTACCCCATCTTGACTGAAAAAAAACAGAAATGTAGAAATTTTTGCAAATTTATTAAAAAAGAAAAACTGAAATATCACATGGTCATAAGTATTTAGACCCTTTGCTCAGTATTGAGTAGAAGCACTCTTTTAAGCTAGTGCAGCCATGAGTCTTTTTGGGAATGAAGCAACAAGTTTTTCACACCTGGATTTGGGGATCCTCTGCCATTCTTCCTTGCAGATCTTCTTCAGTTCCATCAGGTTGGATAGTGAACGTTGGTGGACAGCCATTTTCAGGTCTTTCCAGAGATGCTCAATTGGGTTTAGGTCAGGGCTCTGGCTGGGCCAGTCAAGAATGGTCACAGTGTTGTTCCAAAGCCACTCCTTTGTTATTTTAGCTGTTTTCTTAGGGTCATTGTCTTGTTGGAAGGTGAACCTTTGGCTAAGTCTGAGATCCAGAGCACTCTGGAAGAGGTTTTCATCTAGGATATCTCTGTACTTGGCTCGTTCATGTTTCCTTCAATTACAACAAGTCGTCCTGTCACTGCAGCTGAAAAACACCCCCATAGCATGATGATGCCACCACCATGTTTCACTGTTGGGATTGTATTGGGCAGGTGATGAGCAGTGCCTGTTTTTTTTCCACACATATCGCTTAGAATTATCACCAAAAAGTTCTATCTTCGTCTCATCAGACCACAGAATCTTATTTCTCATAGTCTGGGAGTCCTTCATGTGTTTTTGAGCAAACACTATTCGGGCTTTCATATGTATTGCACTGAGGAAAGGCTTCCGTCGGGCCACTCTGCCATAAAGGCCTGACTGGTGGAAGGCTACAGTGATAGTTGACTTTGCGGAACTTTCTCCCATCTCCCTACTGCATCTCTGGAGCTCAGCCACAGTGATCTTGGGGTTCTTCTTTACCTCTCTCACCAAGGCTCTTCTCCTACGATTGCTCAGTTTGGCTGGACGGCCAGGTCTAGGAAGACTTCTGGTGGTCCCAAACTTCTTCCATTTAAGGATTATGGAGGCCACTGTGCTCTTAGGAACCCTGAGTAATGCAGAAATTCTTTTGTAACCTTGGCCAGATCTGTGCCTTGCCACAATTCTGTCTCTGAGCTCCTTGGGCAGTTCCTTTGAGCTCATGAGTCTCATTTGGTCTGACATGCACTGTGAGCTATGACGTCTTATATAGACAGGTATATTCCTTTCCAAATCAAATCCTATCAGTTTAATATAACACAGCTGGACTCCAATGATGGAGTAGAACCATCTCAAGGAGGATCACAAGGAAATGGACAGCATGTGACTTAAACATGAGTGTCTGAGCAAAGGGTCTGAATATTTATGACCATGTGATATTTCAGGTTTTCTTTTTTAATAAATTTGCAAAAATTTCTACATTTCTGTTTTTTTTTCAGTCAAGATGGGGTGCAGAGTGTACTTTAATGAGAAAAAAATGAATTTTTTAGAATTTACCAAATGGCTGCAATGAAACAAAGAGTGAAAATTTCAAAGGGGTCTGAATACTTTCCGTACCCACTGTACCATTGTGTAGCATCCATCCTTCTTTTACAACAGTCTGTAAACATCTGGGAAGTGAAGAGACCAATGTTTTCTATTAGGTTACGGTATTGGGTCAGTATTAATTTTTTTATCATTGGTATTTCAGGCTTGATAAAGGCCTATTATGGCTGAAACGTTGCATCATTTACCACATTGTCGTATCCTGGCTATGTGATTTTAGGGATGAAATAAACGCTACACTTTATCCCTATATAAATTCTGGTGACTCGGATTTTTGGAATCTTCACTGCTTTGGACCTTGTGGGGGGGTCACGCTGAGTCTGCATGGAGCTAGTTTACCTTTCAAGATGTATAAGCTGCCCATGCCATAGGCACTAATACAACCCCATACCATCAGAGATGCAGCTGCTTTTGAACGGTGTGCTGATAACAAGCTGGATGGTCCCTCTCCTCATGATTCCCCAGGAAAAGGCATCAGTGGTTTCCATAAAGAGTTTTAAATTTTGATTTATCACAAATCAGTTTTCCATTTTGCCTCAGTCCATTTTAAATGAGTTTTGTCCTAGAGAAGACAGCAGCCTTTCAGGATTTGGTTGATATATTGTTTCTTCTTTGCACGGTAGAAATGTAACTGGAATTTGTAATTTGCACAGGAAAAATGATTTCTGGAAGTAATATCTTGAGCCCATGCAGTGATTTGCATGACTGAATCATGCCCATTTTTAATGCAGTACCACCTGAGGGCCCATAGCTCACAAGCATCCAATATTGACTGTCGATATTGTCCTTTGTGCACATGGATTTCTCCAGAATCTCTGAATCTTTTGATGGCATCATGTACTGTAAATGGTGGGATCTTCAAAGTCTTTGCAATTTTGTGTTGAAGAGCATTTTTTTTTAATTGTTCCCTCTTTCTTAGAAGCAGCTGTTCAGATTGATGAACCTACCTCTGGCCATGTTTGCCTCTGAGAGACTTTGCCTCTCTAAGGCTATATGCACACGATGCATTTTTGATGCGTTAAAACCGCTGCGGAAACGCTGCAAAAACGCTTGTTAATAGGTCTGCCAGCTATAGCAATGCTAATCCCGATGTGCTGTGCACATGGTGCGTAAATTTCCGCTCAGGATTAGGATTGCGGAAAAAAACGCAGCATGACCATTATGCCCAGTTTCTAGAGCGTTTGCTGCCCAATGACTTTAATTGAAACACAGCAAATCCGCAGGTCTAATATTAATACCTGCAGATTTGCTGCGTTTCAATTAAAGCCAATGAGCGGGAAACGCTGCGGAAACGTGGTGCGGGTGGTACCCAGGTCAGGAGGACTACAACTCCTCTCATAAGACCGACGCTCCCGCTGATAACAGCAAGAACGGCGTGGCTGAGGGAGAAGTAGTTCTCCTCAGCAGAGCCCGGAACAATCGGCAGTTAAAAAAAGAAAAAAAAAGTAAAAATTAAAAAAAAACAAAAAAGTTATACTCACCTGTCCGGTGGCCCCCAGCGATGCTCTCTCCCCAGCGGTATACTGCAAGGAGTGCGCTCGCTCCCCGCAGTATACTGTGCTTCCAGGACCTGTGGTCACGTGACCTCACCCTGGGAACATTCTGAAGAATGTTCCCAGGGTGATGGTGGTGAGAGCTCACCAGGGCTTATCAGCCGATGAACCCCAGTGACCTCCTGCACAGCAATGGACACTGATCAGTATACACTGCTGTCTTCCACAGCAGTGACATCAGTAATTACTGATGTCACTGCTGTAGAAGTGACCCAGATCGCCGTGTGACAATCGCTGGCGATACGTGGACTGCGTCATTGACCGCGGACAGGTGAGGAATATGGTTGTTTGTTATTTTAGTTTTTTCAGAAGATGGATGGCTTTGCGGACCAGTACAATATATATACAGTACAGACCAAAAGTTTGGACACACCTTCTCATTTAAAGATTTTTCTGTATTTTCTTGACTATGAAAATTGTACATTCACACTGAAGGCATCAAAACTATGAATTAACACATGTGGAATTATATAGTTAACAAAAAAGTGTGAAACAACTGAAAATATGTCTTATATTCTAGGTTCTTCAAAGTAGCCACCTTTTGCTTTGATGACTGCTTTGCACACTCTTGGCATTCTCTTGATGAGCTTCAAAAGGTAGTCACCGGAAATGGTCTTCCAACAATCTTGAAGGAGTTCCCAGAGATGCTTAGCACTTGTTGGCCCTTTTGCCTTCACTCTGCGGTCCAGCTCAACCCAAACCATCTCAATTGGGTTCAGGTCTGGTGACTGTGGAGGCCAGGTCATCTGGTGTAGCACCCCATCACTCTCCTTCTTGGTCAAATAGCCCCTACACAGCCTGGAGGTGTGTTTTAGGTCATTGTCCTGTTGAAAAATAAATGATGGTCCAACTAAACGCAAACCGGATGGAATAGCATGCCGTTGCAAGATGCTGTGGTAGCCATGCTGGTTCAGTATGCCTTAAATTTTGAATAAATCCCCAACAGTGTCACCAGCAAAGCACCCCCACACCATCACACATCCTCCTCCATGCTTTACGGTGGGAACCAGGCATGTAGAGTCTATCCGTTCACCTTTTCTGCGTCGCACAAAGACACGGTGGTTGGAACCATAGATCTCAAATTTGGACTCATCAGACCAAAGCACAGATTTCCACTGGTCTAATGTCCATTCCTTGTGTTCTTTAGCCCAAACAAGTCTCTTCTGCTTGTTGCCTGTCCTTAGCAGTGGTTTCCTAGCAGCTATTTTACCATGAAGGCCTGCTGCACAAAGTCACCTCTTAACAGTTGTTGAAGAGATGTGTCTGCTGCTAGAACTTTGTGTGGCATTGACCTGGTCTCTAATCTGAGCTGCTGTTAACCTGTGATTTTTGAGGCTGGTGACTCGGATAAACTTATCCTCAGAAGCAGAGGTGACTCTTGGTCTTCCTTTCCTGGGGTGGTCCTCATGTGAGCCAGTTTCTTTGTAGCGCTTGACGGTTTTTGCAACTGCACTTGGGGACACTTTCAAAGTTTTCCCAATTTTTCCGACTGACTGACCTACATTTCTTAAAGTAATGATGGCCACTCGTTTTTCTTTACTTAGCTGCTTTTCTCTTGCCATAATACAAATTCTAACAGTCTATTCAGTAGGACTATCAGCTGTGTATCCACCAGACTTCTGCACAACACAACTGATGGTCCCAACCCCATTTATAAGGCAAGAAATCCCACTTATTAAACCTGACAGGGCACACCTGTGAAATGAAAACCATTTCCGGTGACTACCTCTTGAAGCTCATCAAGAGAATGCCAAGAGTGTGCAAAGCAGTGATCAAAGCAAAAGGTGGCTACTTTGAAGAACCTAGAATATAAGACATATTTTCAGTTGTTTCACACTTTTTTGTTAACTATATAATTCCACATGTGTTAATTCATAGTTTTGATGCCTTCAGTGTGAATGTACAATTTTCATAGTCATGAAAATACAGAAAAATCTTTAAATGAGAAGGTGTGTCCAAACTTTTGGTCTGTACTGTATATATATTTTTTAAAACTGTGTGTTTTTTATTTCATTAAAATACTTTATTCTGGCCATGTCTTTTATTGAAAAAGCGGCGACCATTTTACTACGCAGTAAGTAATGGGGGCGTCTTATAGACGCCCTTCATTACTAACCTGGGCTTCACGTCAGCCGCCGATACAAGGCAGACATGAACCCCAACCCCATTACCCCACTCGCAACTGCTACAGGGCAGTGGAAAGAGAGGAGGCTAAGCGCCATCTCATGGATGCGCCATTTCTGGGACTGCTGAGGGGTGATATTAATAGCCGCAGAGCCCATTCCCTGGCTATTAATATCAGCCCGCAGCTGTTTGTTTAGCCTTTGCTGGTTAGATTTTATAGGGGGACCCCATGTCAATTTTTTTCTGGGGTCCCCCAGTAATCTAGCCAGTAAAGGCTAAATAACCAGCTGTGGGCCGATATTAATAGCCAGGGAACATTTTTGGCTAATGGCCCCTTCCCCGGCTACTAATATCAGCCCCCAGCGGTCAGATTTCCCTCTGCTGGTTATAAAAATGATGCGGGAGCCCACGCTATATATTTTTTTTAAATCTTAGGCTCTATGCCCACGATCCGGAAGTAGTAGCACTTTTGCCGCATATTTTTTGCTGCGACCAAAACACTGCATTCTATTCAACGCAGGTAAATCCGCATGTGTTCACTGAACCATGCGTATTTACCACATTCAATACATTCTAGTGGTCAAATTTCTGTTGCAGAGACTTGCGACTCCGCAAGAGAATTTGACATGCTGCGGTCCTGAAAGACGTGCCGCATGTCAGTGTCCATGGGTGATTCGCAGCCTCTGATGCACGCATAGTGGACAAGGGATTTCTAGACATCCCATCCACTATGCTGTAATATCTGGATGCTGCGGGTTTGAAGCTGTATAAACACGCAGCATCAAACCTTCAGCAGCTCCTGACTGTGGACACATAACCACACTCACCGGCAGCATGTCAATTTCTGTAGCGGACACGCTAGTCTCCGCTGCAGATTTTGATCGATTGAAGTGTCATTATATGCGGTGGATTCACATGTACCGACAACAAAAGTGCGGCATTAAAAACCGCGTTTTGGACACAACAAAAATATGCTGGGTCCAAAGCTCTGCTTGTTGCGGTTTGTGGGGACATAGTGGCTAATGAACCAGCTGTGAGCTGTTAATAATGGCCAAATGGCACCTTCCTATGCTGAAAATAGCAGCTCACAGCAGCTGCTTAAATTACATAAATAGAAATGCTAATGAAGATGGGGCAAAGGGGACTACCTGATACCCAGCTCTTTTGTTTGGTGAAGACAAGATGTCAATCAGACCTTTTCATGACCAAACCTAATTAAAGTAAAGTAAAGAATTAAATAAACACACACAGAGTAAACACTTTGTTTGATACACAACAGACACATTATTTAATCATTTAAATTAACCAATATACTCACCCCAGTTCTGAGAGTAATCCAAGGGTTTAAGCAATGTCCCACCAAATAACTTTATTTAGCTCCAAAAAGCATTCATTGATGTACAAAAACGCTTCAAAAAACGCATCAAAAAATCCGTCAAAAACGCGATGAATTTCCGCAGTGTTTTTGCTGCTAAGGAGACGCAGATACGCTCAGGAAATTTCTACTTCAAATCCTGATCGTGCACACATAGCCTAACATGTGATTTTTATACACAGTTATGTGACTTAGTGGAAAATTGACCCTCCTGATGTTTTTCATTAGTAGCTCTTACTTTTCCAGCCTCTTGTTAACACTGTTCCAAATTTTTTGAGATGTGTTGCGGTCATTAATTTCTAAATTAATTAATCCTTTCAAATAAAATGGAAAAATACCTATCAACTTCTGATATGTGTTCTGAATACAGTATGTCTATAAAAGATTTCTATACGATTGCATTTTTGTTTTCTTAACATCTTACATAGGGTCCTAACTTTTTGGAATTGGGGTTGCATTTTCAGTAAGAAGCTGCCTAATTTCTGCAGGAAATTCAATATGCCAGATCATTCTACTCCCTCCTTGCCCCTGACATTTGTCATAGGGAGAGACTTGGGACCCCTTCATACACATCAAACAGCTGATCAAATCCTATAAGCCTCTAATTAGGTTGACAATTATTTAATAACCTCTTTGCAAAAACAAAAAACATCCCTTAACCAGACCTGTGCTGCCGACTACAGACCTGTCTCTACTCTCCAATTTATCTCTAAACTCCTGGAACACTAGGTCTACTAGTGTCTAATCCGCTACTTCACAGATAACTCTCTCCTTGACCCTTTACAATCTGGTTTCTGTTCTTTACACTTTACTGACTCTGCCCTTACTAAAGTATCTAATGATCTGCTAACAGCTAAATCTAATGGTCACTGCTCCCTGCTGATTCTCCTGGATCCCTCTGCAGCATTTGACACATTGGATAACTAGCTCCTCCAATATCTCTGCCTCATAGAAATTACTCTATCAAGGTTCTTCTTCTCCCTCTCAGATGCAGCACAGTGTCTCTGTGGTTAGCACTGTTGCTTTGCAGCGTTGGGTTCAAATCCCACCAAGGACAACATCTGCAAGGAGTTTGTATGTTCTCCCCATGTTGGGTTTCCTGCGGGTTCTCCAGTTTCCTCTCACACTCCAAAGACATAATGATAGGGAATCTAGATTGTGAGCCCCAAAGCGGACAGCGATGATAATGTCTGTAAAGTGCTGCAGAATATGTTAGTGATGTATAAGCAAAGCATAATGATAAAAAAAATAAAATAATCATTTGCCTGCTCTTGTTCCCCTTACTGTAGGGGTTCCTCAAGGTTCAGTCTTAGGTCCTCTTTTCTCTATACAGTGCCCCTTTAATAAAATAATCTTCTCAGACTTTCCATCTAGGGCTATGCGGCTATGCAATTGTTGACTTGATATTAGCAAATCACTAATTGTTGTAAATGGTTAATAGGAATCTGTCACCAAACACAAATTAAATTAAGTACACGTCATATAGGGGAAAAAAGTATACATTTACTGAATTTGAAATGGGCGGATCAATCCGCGAGACACTGGTCCATGGCAAGGTCAGTAGTCTCTGGTCACTGGACAAGAGTCTCGCAAATCTCTTTCCTTCTGGGATTCCATGTGGTGGCTTTTAATTAGTCGGACTGGCATGATGTCATCTGTGTGTGACACTGCAATGATGACGTTATATCAGCCTGGCTAATCGAATGCCGCATTATCAATCCCAGTAGATAAGAGATTTGTGAGCCTCCCATCCAGCGGCCACAGACTATTGACCTGGCTGATGGACCAGAGTTCTGTGAATTGATCTGCTAATCTCTAGTATAAATCCATGGTGTTATTGTCCGGAAAGCACTATTTAATCAATATGCAATTTAGGGTGCTTGGTGCATCAGCCCAGAGCTCAGAGAGTCCGTTTCATTCTCTGAATCGTGATAGAAAGCGTTTGCTTGCCTAGAGCGAGCACTGACTGAGAAGAATCCGCCTGGGTGCAGGCGTATACACTGGCCGTTCAGACGCCGGCGGACTGTGTATACATGCGCACACAGGAAGACTCTGTTCAGCCACTGTTTTCTAGACATTAAGCCAAGTTTTAATACACTAAAAGTAAAGTTTGTAAAGGGGCTAAGTCCCCTGTATAACTGTGTACTTTTTAAATTTATCGTTGGGTGGGTGACAGACACTCTTTAAGGATGAATATTCCAATTATTGAAATGTCATTGGTGTGACTGATGATGGTCGGTCATGTGCAATCACCTATCCAAGAACTGAACTCCAGGACCTTTCTTTCACAACAATGTTGGAGTCACCAGCTAGTGGACCCCCACCAAAATGATTGATCACACATCTATAATGAGCAATGGTCTTGTATCTTTGTGTAATTAATCCATATGGCCTGTGAAGTGGACTTAAGAAAGTACTAAGCCCCTCTTGCGGTAGCGGGCCACTTTACGTAACAAGATATGCCAATGTCTTAAATAGAATATTATTACAGCACCACGGGTCTCTTGAAGACGGCACAAATGTATTCAACTTCCTCAAGGCTCGTAATTACTAATGGGAAGCATTGGTCTTGATTTTTATTTAACCTATTATAGAAGGCTTTTCATTTCAAGTGTATTTCAGAGAAGTGCAAATTGCTTTCTAAAGTGAGTTTTGGCTAGTGTTAAATGAGAGGATCCTCTTCTTGTTCTGGCACTGTCAAAAGCAGCGTGATTTACTTGCAAATTCTGCTCCTGCTTGGATGATGCAAGCAATTCCCGCATCTAGGCATTAATTGTTTAATCAAACCAGACAAGAATTCTTCACTCAACCTGCTCTCGCTATGAGAAACTAGTAGAGTTCTAAGACACGAAACCTTCTCGGAGAAACAGCCACATCAGCAGGCATGAATTTGGCCTTGTAGGTTTTAATCTTCCACCTTGATTGAACTCCTATTACTCCAAAGTCTTCTCATTCCACAGAGACTCAGCGTATTCATTTTCCACAACAATCTACCTCTCAGTTTCAATGACATATCCGTTTCCATCTGTCTACAGTCTTTTAACCCCTTTGTGTCAGTGCGGGGTGCGCTGGAAGTGGCAGCTCCTGGGTGACTGCTGACATTTAATATCTGTGATCAGCAAACACGACAAACCAAAGCATAATGCAATACAAATGTCAAGAATGCGGGTAGACAAGAACAAAAAAAATGTGACGTAAAGCAATAAGACCGAACACAGGAACAAAATAGAAAAATTGGGACTTACGTGTGAACATTGTGAGGAACCACGGAATAGCGTAGAGCTGAAAGACAGTGAAGATGCAATCAATGGGGGAACAATCTGTTCTCGGAAGAAACATAACCTTTCAGTGATGAGTAATGTCATTGTCACAAATATGCTACGCCGTACCCACAAATGGAGGTGTCGCTCTGAAAAGTGAAGACTAATAAAACTAAATGTGAACTTATTTCACAAAACGTAATAGCATGGTGTCTAGACACAATGGAACTTTTCCTTAAAAGTAAAAAAAAAAAAATCACATGGGGACGTCATGTCGCTTTTCCAGACTCCTGAGAAATGGATCAATATATTTTTTAGATTTTACCAAACTGCACAACACAGAAAAAAGAAGAAAAAAAAACTAAAATACACTATTAATTATCCCTTTTTGCTTCTCGATTTTGTATCAATATATTAGATGTAGACTCCTAGTATTGATCTGACTCAGTCCACATCTTTGCCTTTATCTCAGATTATTTTCTGGCCGTCATCTTTTACTCTTGCTCTACTACAGAGTATTTGATGCAGTGGATATCGTTAGGTCTCTGTTATTTATGACACGGGGACGCCATTGGGTGATTTTTAATACTAATAATTAGGTTGATAATAGGGTGAATGTAAGTTTATTTTTTTTTTGGGGGGGGGAGTGGGGGGCAGATGTTGCTGTTTTGGGAACCCCTAGTTTTATTGTCTCATCTATCTTCCTAATGGCTTTGGTGTTTCTTTTACTAAACTGGTAGCACAGAATGACTTATGTTTTTAAAGGGAATCTGTCAGCAAGCTTTTGCTATTTAATCTGAGAGCAGTATAACATAGAGCTCAACAGCCTGATACAAGGGATGTGTCAATTATTATGCTATGTGTTGTACTTTCGATACAATCAGTATTTTATCAACAGGAGATTATCACTATCAGGACTACATCTCCTGTGCAGAGCAGTCAGAATAATCTGTAACCCCGCCCCCCACACCACTGATTAGCAGCTTGCTGACAATGCACAGTGTACACAGGAAGCTGACAGTCAGGGGTGTGGACGGGGTAATACACAGTCAGAAGACTTAGCTATGATAAATCTACATCAAACAAATAAGGACTCTATCAAGACTGCACCAAGCAGCCAAGTAAGTGATACATCCCTGGAATCAGGCTTTCTTTCCCCTATATTATCCTGCTCTCAGATTATATAGAAAAAACCTACTGACATATTCCCTTTAAGGGAAAATGTTCTTAAATAAAACCTAGGAGCTCCTTGAAGTTGTTGTTTGATGGAAGCCAATGGTTGTGACAGAGTGGCTCATCTTAGGTAGATCATTTTAGATCTGTGCTCTTCTCTACTGAAAAACAAAAATGTAATACCTGGCAAAAGAACCCCCTCCTACCGATCACTGAATCATTGGGGGGGTGTAAGGAAGGACAGAAGTAAGCCACCTAGCCTAAACAGGCCAGCATCAACAAGCTGAGATCTCTTTGGGGTATTAACATAACCAATGCGTTTTGTTTTTTCATTTGTCTTTGTGCAAAAACACATAATTTATATAATGTAAAAATAAATAGAAAAGAGTGTGTGCGCCCACCTGGCAGGAAAACACAGAGTGAAGAGGAAACAGTTCAGTGATCAGTGCAGTGGAAATGACTCAAGTACTTGGTGGCTCTACCACAAAAACACTAAGTAAATGAATGCAGCAAGTACTCAGGTCACACACCCTGCCGAATATCATCAAAGGGCAACCGGACACAAGAGTTCTGGAGGACACTCGGGGGCTCATGGATAACAGAAGTTAAAAGAACAGAAGCCGTGAACCATATACTACGGCTAAGTTGGAAAACAATAAGCTAATTCACATGTGCAAGAAAAAAAAATAATATTGTATAAAAATACATGTGTAGCAGATATGGAGGCTTGGAGTTTCTTTTTATCTTTTTACTAAATAGAGCACTGTTATACAAGTGAGAACTTTCTTTTAAACACAAGGTCAAGGGGCGGCCAGAATCTAGCATGGTTGCATGGTTATAATAAACCGTAATAAGGTATTTAAAGAGGATTAAAACGAGTCATATTAGAAGTTGTACATCTCTCTTGTAAGGTAAAATGGTTTCCAAGTAGTAAGCGCTGCAGATGCACAGCAGAGTGAGCTGCCAATCAAAGTGCCAGGGCGTGGCTCCAGGAGGAATAAAGTTAATTTTCTATAAGGCGGAGCACATTCAATAAGGCGGCTGGACAGCATTATAATACTATTAACCTGCAGATTAACCCCACTTATCAGTGGGTTAATAGCGTTTGGAGACGTCACAGATTCCCTTTAATAACACATTTTGTAATCTGCAGCAGCTTAGCTAGTTCTCTCAATGATGAACCTGCGCTGTGTAGTCCTCGATATTCATGAGCTCTGTCAATCTCCTCCCCTGACCATTGATTAACTGCTCTCTACATATGCACAGACCTCATTATTGAGAAGACAAGCAAATCTGCAGCAGATAAAATAGTCCATTTATACAAACTACAGCAAGAAGTCCAGTAAGTGAGCATATTTTATGCCACTCTCAGATTTTGAAAAAAAAACTGGTAACAGATTCCCTTTAAATACATGTTAGACCAGATGAGGCTGGTCTACTTGCTTTGAAAATGCATGTCAGAATGGCTGTATAATTTTTTTTTTAAATTGGTTTTCCCCTTACATTAAAATGAGAATTGAAATGAGCTCTTCCATGCTGTTCTAGAACAGTAATTAATCTCTTAACTAGCCTGGAAACTATTTGAAAATGCAGATCCCTAAGTAGTGGACATAAGATATCCAGAGCCAACATCATCAACAGGAATTGTGCTCTCCACATCAGATGGGTTATATGTTCCTATATGGAATTCAGTCATATTTTTAGCTGTCATTTTGCGCCATATCATACTAAAATATACGAATAACAGATACTTGGTATAACATTAATTGTAGGTGTAACCCTTCAATGATATTACATGAAGGCATTTGCAGTGCCAAATATGTCACATGATGTACACCAATGGTGTCGACTATCATTCTTTCATACTTAGGTCCGTCAGGTTTCCATCATGGTGTCCTTGATTTTACAATTAGTCCAGCATGTTTTGGCAAGGGCACTCACATGTCTCCCTCTCCACTTTTTCACAAAATCTCTTGGTGGAGCAGGTGCCAGAAAACGCAGCAATGGGCATGTTCCTCTTTACACTGGTATGTCATATTTAACAGTCTCTTAAAGAAGAACTCCTCCCATCAGAGTTTTTATACTCTTAATATATTGCAATCATCATATAATATGGCACTGTGTAATTACAATTGCTCATTTTGCCTTTCTACCCAGCTAATTCTTCTCTTTCCTCTGCTCTATGTAGAAACAGAGAAACAGGAAGTCTCTTTTCCCTGCATGAGTCATCCCCCTCTTCAAATCTCTACCCAGCTGCTCCCTCCTCCCCACTGCCAGGGACTTTCATAGTGATGACTCATGCAGGGAAAATTGTCCTCCTGTTTCTATATAGAGCTCAGAAGGATTCAGCTAGTCTGTTTTAATCATGTGATGTCACAGATCTAATGGAAAAGAGAAGAATTAGCTGTGTAGAAGGACAGTTGTAAGTACACAGCTATTTAATAGGATTGCAATATGTCAATCTGTTTCTAATACTCACTGAAAACTTTGTGGCAATTCTGTCCAAAATATAGCTGCTACAGAGTGTATGCCTCAAAAAATTACAATGCTCATAGTCTAATCTATACTGTAATACCATGGAACAGTTTTACAGAAACATGTCTACAGTATACAACGGCATAACTGCTGTAATACTCAGAACTATAGATAAGGTGATGTGAACTGATTGAAAATGTGACTGTGGTGTGTGGGTCTCTTTAAAATTATTTCCTATTTTTTATTTTCTACAGTACAAACCAGACAAGCAGGCTACTTATATTGTCCCACAGTGCCCCCTAGTAGCGAAGGATGGAAATCACAACTTTGGAAATATGCTTCTCCTAATGTCTCTCTCATAAGCACAATCTTGACAGATACCACAAAGTAAAGTTTTTCTAGCCACACTGAAAACAAAATTCTGGGCCAGCAATTAAACGGTGTACGATTTGTTTTACAACTGTTGCTAAAATGAAAGCTCATAAAGCAGAGCTGGTTTTATTATAATACGTCTTACAATATGTTTTATAAAAGAATGGAGGTATGGAAGATGGGGAGAAGGGAACCATTTACTTAAGTCTTGTCCATGCATCTGGCATACAGGCATATCCATCTATTCATCTCTTTTCATTTGTATCTATATGTATCTATCCATCCATCTATCTGTCCATCCATGTAAAAAAAAAGGGAAAAAAATTAAGCAGCATGCCAGACAGCAATGGGTACAAAGCCCCTTATTCTCAATCAAAATCATCTTCATACATATTCCTTCTCCGTACTCCTTTTTTTGCAGGAGTTGCTTTCTTTCTATCTAGGTTGAATTAAAGAGCACTGGTGTTCTACCCTATATGTGTGGCCGGGTGCACATCCCAGGACTATTACCCAAGTGCACAAAAACTACATTCCCAGAAAAAAAGGCAGCACTCTACTGCTATTCAACCGAAGAAACAGACTCTTTTATTCACCCAGAAGTGTAAATGTGACATTTCAGGTGCAAACACAATACTGAGCCTTCCTCAAGCTGTCTATCTATCTGTCTATCTATTTATTAGTCTGTCTGTCCTTCTATCCATTTAACTATCTATCCACCTATTTATCTACTGTATCTATACAGTATCTACTGATCTACAATACATATCCACAGTATTTATTTCGGGTCATTGTCATGCTGGAAGATCCAGCCACGACCCATCTTCAATGCTCTGAGCGAAGGTGGTTGTTGGCAGCAATCTTGCGATACATGACCCCATTCATCCTCCCTTCAATACAGTGCAGTCGTCCTGTCCCTTTTGCAGAAAAGCACCCCCAAAGTATGATGTTTCCCCCACTGTGCTTCACGGTTGGGACAGTGTTCTTGGGGCTGTACTCATCCTTCTTCTTCCTGTAAACACATGACCTTCTCCCATGCTTCCTCTGGATCATCCAGATGGTCACTGGTGAACTTCAAATGGGCCTGTACATGTCCTGGCGTGAGCAGGGGGACCTTGCTTGCCCTGCAAGACTTTACTCCATGACGACGTAGTGTGTTACTAACGGTAATGTTTGAGACTGTGGTCCCAGCTCTCTTCAGGTCATTGACCAGGTCCTCCTGAGAAATTCTGTGCTGATTCCTGACCTTTCTCAGAATCATCCTTAACCCACGAGGCGAGATCTTGCATGGAGCTCCAGACCGAGGAAGATTGTCAATCATCTTGTGTTTCTTCCATTTTCTAATAATTGTGCCAACAGCTGTTGCCTTCTCACCAAGCTGCTTGCCTACTGTTCTGTAGCCCATCCCAGCCTTGTGGAGGTCTACAATTTTGTCCCTGGTGTCCTTAGACAGCTGTTTGTTCTTGACCGTGGTGGAGAGGTTGGAGTGTGATTGCGTGTGTGGATAGGTGTCTTTTATACAGGTAACAAGTTCAAACAGGTGCAATTAATCCAGGTAATGAGTGTAGAGTAGGAGGGTTTCTTAAAGAAAAACAAACAGGTCTGTGAGAGCCCGAATTCTTGCTGGTTGGTAGATGATCAAATACTTATTTCATGCAATAAAACGCAATTTAATTATTTAAAAATAATACAATGCGATTTTCTTGTTTTTCTTTTTTAGATTCTGTCTCTCACAGTTGAAGTGTACCTACCATAAAAATTACAGACCTCTCCATTCTTTGTAGGTGGGAAAACTTGCAAAATCGGCAGTGTATCAAATACTTATTTTCCCCACTGTATCTATCTACAGTATCTATCTACAGTATCTATCTATCTATGTCACGCCGGAGCAAGGAAATGCCCAGCGTGCGGCGCAAACGAGGGAAAGAAGGTAAAAGGTGCCCGGGCGATAGGAAAAGGAAAGAAGGGACACTCTTAAACACTCACCTGAGACTGCACCCTGCGCTCCCTATCATCCCTAGACGGGTCCTTAACCCCGTGTGTGATCACGTGCCTAAGCCCTGGCTGGTCCTGAGCTAGCCTTAACTAGTGAGTAAAGCAGCAAGACACTAGTCTCACTACTACATTAAGGAAACACAGGGAGGGAGACAACAGAGAAAAATCAAACAGCAACTGGAACTCCACAGCTAAAACTGGAACAACTTCTCAAGGGAGGTCAGCATAGAAAGCCTATAACCGGCATAGGAGAGAGCTATGAGTGAGTTTAAATAATGAAAGGGAGTGGCAGCAAAATGCAGAAGCTGAGATTAGAGCCATGTGGAATCACTGAAGGATCAAAAAGGAACTCAATCCCTTCCACACCAAGTGAAAATCAATCCGCTGCACTCAAGTTAAACGCTGAGCGGACTCCAAAGAGGACCTGCGATCTGCCAATTGCTGTGCCCTTCTGATTCCAGATACCCAAAAGGTCTCAGCAGAATGCGGAACATTTGTGACTATCTATCCACCTAGTTAATCTATCTACAGTATCTATCTACAATATATATCTATGTACGGTATCTAACCATCAATCTATCTACAGTTTCCATCTACAATATCTATCTCTCTATAGTATCTACTTATTATATTCTATCAGTCTGTCATTCTTCGTAATCAGTCTATCATTCTACATAATCAATCAGCCTGTCATTCCCCCTAGCCTGTCAGACTATCCATGCCGCTATCATACAATTATTTCCGTCTAACCGCTACTGATGTGAATTCTCTTCCCCATCAGCTGGACAGTGTTACAGATCAGCAATGGTCTCAGCTGGTGTTGGACACTTACTTTCCTATGCTCTTTCTGTATCGGTGCTCGCTGACCTATAACAGGGTGTAAATTGGATGCATCTAAAGGCTCGGCAGCTGGAATGAAAAGTATGCAGCCTATACGTTACATCAAACCGGGTTTTGATGCTTTTTTTGCCAACCACTGTAAGCTTAATCTATTCTGTTACAAGGAACATGTTACGGATGTTTGTTACAGCTCATATTGATGGGAAAGCAGCAGCAGACAGTGGCTGGAAATAATAATAGAGATTGTCTACTAGGTAGAATGGAAACCTTAAACCTGCAAATGCTAAGACAAGACAGTGGAAAAGGGAACGGATAAAAGGCAATTTCTTTAGAAATCAGATATGTTCTTATCTTTTTTTAATAAGATACACTATTTAAAGAAAGAGTGTCTAGGCGATTCAATCACCACATTGCTTTTCTTAAGTCTAATTTTTGATCTATACAGTGGTGGCCAAAAGTATTGGCACCCCTGCAATTCTGTCAGATAATACTCAGTTTCTTCCTGAAAATGATTCCAATCACAAATTCTTTGGCCTTATTATCTTCATTTAATTTGCTTGGAAGGAAAAAACACAAAAGAGAATGAAGCAAAAATCAAATCATTGATCATTTCACACAAAACTCCAAAAATGGGCCAGACAAAAGTATTGGCACCCTCAGCCTAATACTTGGTTGCACAACCTTTATCCAAAATAACTGCGAACAACCGCTTCCGGTAACCATCAATGAGTTTCTTACAATGCTCTGCTGGAATTGTAGACCATTCTTCTTTGGCAAACTGCTCCAGGTCCCTGATATTTGAAGGGTGCCTTCTCCAAACTGCCATTTTGAGATCTCTCCACAGGTATTCTATGGGATTCAGGTCTGGACTCATTGCTGGCCACCTTAGAAGTCTCCAGTGCTTTCTCTCAAACCATTTTATAGTGCTTTTGGAAGTGTGTTTTGGGTCATTGTCCTGCTGGAAGACCCATGACCTCTGAGGGAGACCCAGCTTTCTCACACTGGGCCCTACATTATGCTGCAAAATTTTGTTGGTAATCTTCAGACTTCATAATGCCATGCACACGGTCAAGCAGTCCAGTGCCAGAGGCAGCAAAGCAACCCCAAAACATCAGGGAACCTCCGCCATGTTTGACTGTAGGGACAGTGTTCTTTTCTTTGAATGCCTCATTTTTTTCCCTGTACACTCTATGTTGATGTTTTTTGCCAAAAAGCTCTACTTTTGTCTCATCTGACCAGAGAACATTCTTCCAAAACGTTTTAGGCTTTCTCAGGTAAGTTTTGGCAAACTCCAGCCTGGCTTTTTTATGTCTCGGGGTAAGAAGTGGGGTCTTCCTGGGTATCCTACCATACAGTCCCTTTTCATTCAGACGCCGACGGATAGTACGGGTTGACTCTGTTGTACACTCGGACTGCAGGGCAGCTTGAACTTGTTTGGATGTTAGTGGAGGTTCTTTATCCACCATCTGCACAATCTTGC
Organism: Phyllobates terribilis; assembly: GCF_046119375.1. Taxonomy (NCBI): domain Eukaryota; kingdom Metazoa; phylum Chordata; class Amphibia; order Anura; family Dendrobatidae; genus Phyllobates; species Phyllobates terribilis. The sequence goes on from NW_027362761.1 coordinate 876,986,946, forward strand.
GTTGAAATCTCTCGTCAATTTTTCTTTTCCGTCCACATCTAGGGAGGTTAGCCACAGTGCCATGAGCTTTAAACTTCTTGATGACACTGCATACGGAAGACACAGGAACATTCAGGTCTTTGGAGATGGACTTGTAGCCTTGAGATTGCGCATGCTTCCTCACAATTTGGTTTCTCAAGTCCTCAGACAGTTCTTTGGTCTTCTTTCTTTTCTCCATGCTCAATGTGGTACACACAAGGACACAGGACAGAGGTTGAGTCAACTTTCATCCATGTTAACTGGCTGCAAGTGTGATTTAGTTATTGCCAACACCTGTTAGGTGCCACAGGTAAGTTGCAGGTGCTGTTAATTACACGAATTAGAGAAGCATCACATGATTTTTCAAACAGTGCCAATACTTTTGTCCACCCCCTTTTTTAGGTTTGGTGTGGAATTGTATCCAATTTGGCTTTAGGACAATTCTTTTTGTGTTTTTTTTCATTGAAGACAAATTAAATGAAGATAATAATACCAAAGAATTTGTGATTGCAATCATTTTCAGGAAGAAACTGAGTATTATCTGACAGAATTGCAGGGGTGCCAATACTTTTGGCCACCACTGTACAAACATTTTGCATGAATAAAGTGATGCACTGCTCCTCTGCTGGTATTATTCTTAAAGGGAATCTGTCAGCAGGTTTTTGCAATGCAGTCTGAAGACAGCATGAGGTAGGGGTTAAAACACAAGTTTCAGCTATGCCTATCTTATAAAGCTCTGTGGTTTTGTTTGCTTGTAATGATTGTTTTAGCACCAGGATCTTATCATTACTGGGACACAGTAGCCCATGCATGCTAGTCAGACACGCCCCCTCCAGTGATGATCTGCTCACCATCTATGGACATTGTATATACAGAGCCTGGTGTGGGCGGGGTTAGCTTCCTCAGCTCTGCTACATGCTAAATCTAAAAGCTCTGATTGTGTGAGTCCAGTAATCTAAGTGATACATCATTGGATTCAGCTTCTCTTTGCCTATATCAGGCTGTTCTCAGATGAGGTAGCAAAAACATGCTGACAGATTCACTTTAAATGACGCTCCACCTCTGAAGACCCAATAGAAAGGACTTCGAGCTGCAAAACTAGGGTAAACCTCATATAATATGGTATAAATATAATACCTATAAAAATTGGCAAAAAAAAAACACTGGGCCACTAATATAACATGTTTATTGCATTGGTAGTCATGAATACAATCTTATAAAACCCAAACGATGACTACAAAAAATACGGTACAAAAATGATTTACTACACATAATCATAATTACATAACTTACAAACAAAATAAAATAATAATAACAAAATTGTTAACTTCATCAATGATAACTAGGAGGTTCTAGGATGAGTTGGTCACTCCCATAAATATATTAGTCTCATACTTAAATATATACATGACAGATGATCTATTACAAACTGTACTGTATTTATATTCAGCTCTGGCTCAGGATAGCACGCGTGCTGGGTCACGTGTGCAACAGACTTTAAGTGCAATAGTTTAAAGTGCATTTAATAAGCAGTTATACAACGGCAGTTAGACAGGGCAGGAGACAGGTAAGGTGTATAAGATATTCATACAAACATGCTGCTTCTTGGTCAGTTGTATTACATTATGCATTGGCCATAGCAATCTGCTTCTTACATGTTTTAACTTCTGCTTTCTCACATCTCATCCACCCTTTAACACATTCTGTGCACTCACTCCATATCACCCCTCCCTTCTCCCCTCTCCCATGTATAACTCTGAGGCTCTACTGACATTTCTCACCCACTCCAAACCATCCACTACCTCCACACAGCACTCAAAACGTTCATACAAATCATTGCACCACCTGCTCTTTCTCCTAGTCGCTCGCGACATCTTCCCCAACCCTGGGCCTCCCTCCACTAGCATACACCACTCTCCTCCAGCTGCATATAGAAACCCTGCTAATCTTATTAACATTCAGTGCATGCCCTCTCCTATCGCTTTCCACCACTGCTGCTGCTCTCTCGTTTGGTGGGCTGAAATTTTCACATACCGCCAGACCTGGCAACAGACAGGGTGGAGGTGTTGGTCTGCTCCTTTCCTCACAATGTGCTTTCCAGGTCATCCCCCCCAGTTCCCTCACTTATGTTTCCTTCCTTTGAAGTCCACACCATCAGACTCTTTAAACCCTTCTCCCTGCGAGTGGCAGTTGTGTATCGCCCCTCCTGGCTCCTCCCACCAGTTCTTGGATCACTTTGCCACCTGGCTTCCTCACTTTCTATCCTGTGACATCCCCACCCTCATCATGGGCGACTTTAACATCCCCATCGATGATCCCCTCTCCCAATCTGCCTCGCATCTACTTTCTCTAACCTCTTCATTTCGTCTCTCACAGTTTACGAATTCTCCTACCCATGAAGACGGGAATACTCTGGACCTGTTTTTTTCCAGTCTCTGCTCGCTGGATGACTTTACCAACTCCCCTCTCCCGCTCTCGGACCACAACCTTCTTTCCTTCTCTGTTAAGAATTGTCTCCTCACCTGGGACACGCCCACTTACCACACTTATAGGAATACACGTACCATTAATACCCAGCAGCTTATGGACAATCTCCACACATCTTTAGCCCCCATCTCCTCCTTCTCCTGTCCAGACTTAGCATTGTCACACTACAATAATACACTGAAGAGTGCCCTAGATGAAGCAGCTCCTTCTACTCGCAGAAAGACCCGGCACAGACAACGGCAGCCCTGGCATACGATGCAAACACGTTTTCTTCAACGTTGCTCAAGGTGTGCTGAGTGTCAGTGGAGAAAATCTCTTTTAGCAGAGGACTTCATCCACTATAAATTCATGCTCAAAACCTATAACTCTGCCCTTCATCTGGCCAAACAATCCTACTTAACCACCCTCATCACTTCAATGTCCAACAATCCAAAACGACTTTTCGAAACCTTAAACTCCCTCCTGAAACCTAAAGCACAGGCCCCCACCACCAACCTCAGCGGGGAGGATCTGGCCACTTATTTCTTTGAAAAAATCAACCACATCCATCAGGACATCTCAGCCCAATCTCCTCAGTGCCAGGATCCCCTTCCCTGCCGCACTTCAAGCTCACTTGCCATCTTTGAACCTGTTACAGAAGAAGAAGTTACCCAGCTCCTCGCTTCTTCTCGGCCTACACCCTGCAACAGTGACCGCAGTCCTTCACATCTCCTGCAGTCACTCTCACCGGTGGTCACCACTCACATGATTAAAATATTTAACCTCTCTCTTTCTTCAGGTATCTTTCCCTCCTCATTTAAACATGCCATCATTTACTTAAAAAGCCATCCCTGGACCAGAACTGCACTGCTAACTACAGACCTGTCTCTAATCTTCCTTTCATCTCCAAACTCCTGGAACGCTTGGTCCACTCCCGTCTAATCCGCTATCTCTCAGATAACTCTCTCCTCGACCCTCTACAATCTGGTTTCCGCTCCTTACACTCCACTGAAACTGCCCTCACTAAAGTCTCTAATGATCTACTAACAGCCAAATCCAAAGGTCGCTGCTCCCTGCTGATTCTCCTGGATCTCTCTGCAGCATTTGACACTGTGGATAACCAGCTCCTCCTCACTATGCTCCGCTCTATAGGCCTCAAGGACACCGTTCTCTCCTGGTTCTCCTCCTACCTCTCTGACCGCTCCTTCACTGTATCTTTTGCCGGCTCCTCTTCCCCTCCTCATCCCCTTACTATCGGGGTTCCGCAGGGCTCAGTCCTAGGCCCCCTCCTCTTCTCTCTATACACTGCACCTATTGGACAAACAGTCAGCAGATTTGGGTTCCAGTATCATCTCTATGCTGACGACACCCAATTATACACCTCTTCACCTGACATCACCCCTACCCTAATACAAAATACCAAGGATTGTTTGTCTGCTGTGTATAACATCATGTCCTCCCTCTATCTTAAACTGAATCTCTCTAAAACCGAACTTCTTGTGTTTCTCCCCTCTACTAACCTAACTCTACCTAACATCGAAATTACCTTGGAGGGTTCAACCATAACTCCCAAGCAGCACGCCCGCTGCCTTGGGGTCATATTCGACACTAACCTTTCCTTTACTCCCTATATCCGATCACTCACTCGCTCCAGTCACCTGCATCTTAAAAACATCTCCAGAATTCGACCTTTTCTCACCTTTGAAACTGCTAAAACTCTTATTGTTGCTCTTATTCACTCTCGTCTGGACTACTGCAACTCTCTTCTAATCGGTCTCCCTCTTCCCAAACTTTCTCCTCTCCAATCCGTCCTGAATGCGGCAGCCAGGGTCGTATTTCTGTCCAGCAGCTTCACCGATGCCTCCATCTTGTGCCAGTCATTACAATGGTTGCCTATCCGCCTCATGGTCCAATATAAACTCATCGCTCTCACCCACAAAGCTCTCCACAGTTCTGTACCGCCTTATATCTCCTCTCTCATCTCTGTCTATCGCCCTACACGTGCCCTCCGTTCTACAAATGATCTAAGACTAACATCCCCCATAATCCGAACCTCGCACCTCCGTCTCCAAGACTTCTCTTGTGCTGCGCCAGTTCTCTGGAATGCACTACCCCAGGCGATCAGACTGATGCCTAGCCCCCCATGTCTTCAAGCGTGCTTTAAAAACCCATCTCTTTAAACAAGCCTACCACCTTAACTACTCAGTAAATTAACTTTCCTCTGTTCCCTCCTAAATATCATTCAGAATCTGTTCCCTACTCTTCATTTGTCTCCACATCCTCCATGCACAAGATAAGTGCACTCGGTACTCGAGTATTGCACTTAAACATACAGGCTGATGACCGCATCAAATAGCTTTATATGAAAATCCCTATTTATTATAATTGCCAGATCTGAAATAACAAGCACTTTTCACCTATTGTGTCCCCCCCATTTTCTTGTACATTGTAAGCTTGCGAGCAGGGACCTCACTCCTAATGTAACTGTTTAAACTGTCTTAAATTGTATTGAATTTATTGTCTGTACATGTCCCCGCTTAATTGTAAAGTGCTGCGGAATTTGTTGGCGCTATATACGGTAAATAAAAAATTATTATTATATTATTATTATTATGTACTGAGCAAAAGAGTATAGAAAGTGTTAGAAAATAAAATTCATCAAAGATTGTTAAATAATAACTAATCCAAAATATATAGTCCCCGTATAATTTAAATATCATAATAGTGCATAAGGATACACTAGGCTCTCCTGCTCTGTAGCTACAATTGGTAAAGTGCATAAAGCCATTTAAGAATATATACTGATAAAATGTCAAGTACATTCAATATGTCCAGATATAACTCACACATAATAGTAGTAAAGGGAAACTACCAACCCACAGTCTGTTACCTCCGGCTTGTGTGTTAAATATACATATTTTTTTAATTTTTGGCAACATTTTTTTTCCCTATAACATAATTTGTATTAAAAATAAAAAAAATGAAATGTTGCAATTCTCACACTGGGCACTAGGGATTTTTTAGACTCTAACTTACTGTTTCTGTAAAAAAAAACCATGTGTACATTAGCCACAATGATCAGGCCAAGACCCTATATTTTGCAAAGGTCATTGGGAAGGGAAAGGGAGCAGGGTCAGTTTTGACATCACCTATTGTGATTGGTTATCGATTGTGTTATTAATTGTGTATAGAATAGTTACCTGTCATTGCAATCCTGCCTCTTCCTGAAAGAACAAAAACTATGGGCCCAATTCATCATTCAGCTTTCATGCCAGAATTCTGAAGTAAAAAATGTAGGTGAAAGTTGGTGTTGCTAAATTTTGCGACTTTTCGCATCTTCTCACCAGTTTCTCCTAGCTCCGCAAAAATGGGTGGAGCTGGTATGGGACAGGGGCATGATGCCACAGCTTGTCTAATTCAAGTCAGGCTGCGGCGTTCCCTATGCCAGAATTCTCACTCCAGTACCTGACTGGAATGAGATTTCTGGTTAGCGCATGCAGGCACAGCTTCATGAATCAGGAGTGTCCGACTCCAGCATGCCCCCTCAAAACCGGAATGAACAACCAAATCAGGCAATTGAAAATTGCAATCAGACTAACTCCCTGATCAAAGTTCCATCACAGAATCTAGTACCCATAACCTCATATTCCAGGATGGGGGGGGACTTCAAGTTGACACAAGCACACAATTTGATCAATTTAATCAGGTTCCTCCCATTTGGAAAAAGCATATTGTGACATCAGAAAATTACTAGTCAAATTATAAAACCAAAATCAGGTTACACCTTGTTTGCCATAAACTGAGCTGCAAACAGCAGAATAACTACTTTTATGTTAGTGGCATGGATAGTTGTGTTGCATATTAGACCTTGACACAAGTAGAACCCACACAATGGGGCCATCGCTGTTTTTCTTTTCTCTACAAAAAGTTGAAGCTTGTAGATGCCATAGCACCTGCAATGGGTCCCCTATGGCTGTAGTAATGCCCAATGCCATGTATTAGCAGTGTCCCAATTGTCCGCATCCACTAGTAAGAATTCACTTTCCCCAGTGTATGTTAGGAAAGTAGTTGGCAAGGGGCACAATTTCTGGCATACTATTTTTTTTTAACGGAGGCTGGATTGTTTTACATGGGATTATGCCTAATTTGGGACTTTCTTTCGCAACCCAGCCACCAGGTGATGCACTAGTATCCAAATAACCATACAATGCTTAAAAATAGTGCCAAAATAATAGTGCCATATGTTGGCCAAATATCACTTCCATTCAGTTGCCTAAATAACACGGGCACATATTGAATTGCTATCACTGCAACACACTGCATAAATGGTGATCCTAGTAAATTTGACAACACACATCACCTAACAACAGGGGTAAACAATGTGGAAATGATATTACTATACAATAAATATTAAGATTTATTATGGTGTCTACAAACCTTGGGTGCCAGACCATCTGTGGTGCCCTCTTCAGCGGTGAAAGTGGCTTTGCTCTCTACTCTACAGATTGGCTCTATGATATCATTGGTGCCTTAGTTCCAATGAAGAAAAAAGTACAATTATATAAATATATTAATCAGTTTGTGGGTTCAAAAGAATTTTGTTTCCCACTTAGAGGTCACAGTTTTGGGAAGTCTAGTTTCAGCATAAAAGTATCTCCAAGCCCAGACCTCCATTTTACTTAAAGGGTTGTTCTAATTTTCTTTCTTCAGGAGTGCACTGCCTGCTGGAGATCAGGCGCTCCTGGCTGACTGTTCACACCAGCTGCATGGTCGCACTGCTGGTCTGAACTGCGCTCTCCGATGCTGCAAGCAGAGGCAGCTTTGACAATAACGATGGCAGGATCCAGCGATCTGATTAGCTTCAGAGCAGCGCTTCCAAGCGAAAGCACCTTGCCTAGGAAACCAATCACGCTCACTTTCATACAAAGGTAGACGGTAACCTTGGAAACGATGAGTGAGCTATAAAATTAAAAATCCCCCAGTACCTGAGAAACGAGGATTTTTAATAAGCGATAAATTGCAAACTTACTTAGTTTTTACAAGACACTTTGCAATCTTAAAGATTTAAGAAGTTGAGACAACTCCTTTAATAGCATTCCAATGAATAAGGCTTGAAGTTCCAACACCAAAGATTGCACTATGGTGATGCTACATGGCCTTTTTAGGGAAAGATATTGTGGCTGAGTTGTGACTCACAAGTTGCCATAATCACAATGCAACAACACTCCTTTATACCTGTGATGTTGAATCACCTTACCGCAATCTTTGGCCTTGCAACATGTGTCATGGCCAAGGTTTAGACTCTACCCCCTGCTAAAAAAAGGGGAGGCAACTATTACACATAGACGTGATTGTCAGGTGTCCATAAATAGTGCAGTAATGAGTTGGTGCGAATATGGCAGGACAATCCACAAATAATTAGAAAGCACTAAAAAGGGGTCATCATAATGTAATTCACTCAACAAACAACTGCATTTTATTTTTTAAAAATTCACTAAATGAATCAAAATAGTCAGTATCACAATTCAGCATCTTTTCACTGCAGCTTCCAGCCTGTGTTATAGGACATAAATAAGAGCATATCCCCATGGGATAAATGGCTGTTATCCGCACCAGTGGCTTGAAGCTGATCCTGAGGGAATACGTGATGTAGTACACTCATAATCAAACACATCATGGCACATCTTCTGCAGCTCAGCCATTTTTTATACTGTCTACGAGGCATCTTGAGCACTCCCAGATAGTAATACTTTGATACTTTGTATGTTTTCTGCTCTCATTCTTTATTAGAATAAGTTTGATAGTGTAATGAAAGGATCCACACACATTAGATAGCTAAATTCATCAAATTGTTTGTAAAGGTTCTTTCACACATGCAATCAGCCGACTGAACGAACGTTCAGAAGAATACTTCATAATGGCGACTTTTACATGTTTAGACAGTTTGATATGTTAAAGCTTTATGATCACCACATACTTTATCAGTATTTTAATGTTTTAGCAAGGGGTCTCTTTGTGGAGAGTGACAAGCCAGGCCTGGCATGTCAGAGTGAGGAGACGTATATACGCCATGCATGCTCCTCTGGAATACTTAATTTCCCAGAGGAGCATGCATGGCATATATAAGTTTAGACGTTTTCAGACATTCAGACGTTTGATTTTCGCATATGAATGATATCTGTGTTTTTCACATGTCCATGATTTGCCGAGAACCAAGCGATCCGAGGAAAATCGTTGAGACATGTCCGATTTTGATCTGAGGGTAGGATCAAAATCAGTAATGCAAGTCTATGGGTTCGTGAAAAAATTTGACCACACTCGGATGCAATCTGTCACATAGGAGAATGTGGAGAAACTTTTTTTTGTTTCTTCACCACATATGAGGAAATCTGAAGACGCTTAGACCACATTCTAATCAAACTCCGATCAAAATAATTGGTCCGTTTTTCCCATACGTGAGAAAATCGGACGTCTGAATGAGGCCTAAGCGGTTATGCAACCCAATGGCAGTTCACCGGATGGCCACTAACAATGAAGCTACCTTTATCTGCTGTCATTGGAAAACTAAACTAATCTGTATGTCATCTCAGCTTTAGGACGCAATGTGGTTGGAAGATATGAAGCCAGCAATACATAAAGACCAATCAATTAGGGAAGCACAAGCGGAGAATCTACAAAACTGAAATGACAGTATATTGGTATATTGAATTGACTATACCTATAAGTAGCACTATGCATGTTAGTAATTTAGGTATATTGATGATGTATGATACATATGGCAGAAAGAGAAATCATCACATCAGAAATGATAATAGAGAAGAAATAAGAATGGAATTATAAAATGCATTAAAATAAAAATCCAAGGGTAATATGATGCTGACTTTCCAGCAAACAGGCAGGTCGGCATACGGCACCGAGGATGCTTGTAGCTTTAGACACATTCTGTATTCCAAGAGCTTCTTACTGACCCCGAGTAAGTGGAAGGTTGCCAGGAAACGTAATCCTTCCTGCAGTGAGACACCGCGTTAGGGTGATGAAAGATTAATCAGGTTTTACTGATACCGGATTACTGCTCCAGCACGAAAATCAAGTTCAGGCCCTATTATCGGCTTGCTGATAGGTTACCATGACCAGACACAGGCCATCTTGTTTGAGGAGAAAACAATCTTCTTTGTATTAGCGCATTTTCTGCAGCAGCAGGTTGCACAAGAACCTTCACAAGCCGAATTGCAATAACGTATGTGTGATCACATTACTATGACTCAGGGATGATGCCCCTTGCCTTAATTCTAGAAATACACTGGAAAGTAGAAAAGAATTTTCCACATCACACCTACATAGCAGCACCACAGTCACCAGCAAATCCTTCAAAAAAGCATATGGAATTTTGAATCATATTTGGACAAAAAAAAAGTGGGAGAAAAAAAAGTTTGCAAATTTTAAGTGAAGTTCTAAATTAAAAAAAGAAAGTATAAACATTTTAAAATGTTATATACAATAAGAAATAGACTGCAATGAAGCCCTAGGTGGTCACTTTATCTGAGACATCCATCTAGCAATGTGTTGGACCTCCTTTGGCCTTCAGAACCACAGCAATTCTTCATGGCATACATTCAGCAAGAATATTGGGCCCATTACATCATCCTATGATCCCTTTTCATCTACCAACTTTTAAATCCTAAGGTACCCTTTTCACTAGATATTTTTCTCAAGCACCCCCACTCTAAGTATATTATTGGCAATGTTGTATGACAAAACCCCATAAGGTTGGAAGTTTTTGACATACTGGCCTCACTAGTCTACCACCAATGACCATGCCTCGTTCAAACATGTACATATCGCAGTTTTCAAAATTTTATGTTAATTCACACCAAAAAGCTCCAATTGTGACAGGAATTAAGTGGCCATTCAGTGTACATTGGAAATAATTAAATAGCTTGGGTCCCAATTCATTAAGGTGTTTTTACGCTAAAATACTGGGGTAAAACACCTTAAAAAGTCACAAAATTTTGCGACTTCTGGAGTTTTAATGTCAAAGTGTGCAGAGTTGGGGCGGAACAGGGGCGAGACTGTGCCCATTCGTCTGATTCATGCTCAGTTTGGGCATACCTGATGTCAGAAATCTCACTCCGGTAATAAAGTAAGATTTCAGGGGAGGTACACAAATTCTGTTTATGAATGTTCATCCAGTCGCTTGACACTCGGGATAAGGAGTGAAAAACTTGCCCTTTTAGGGCACACTGGATCATGCAGTATGGTTGTTGCCTTTATTCCTTCTCATTCCTTGGATGAACTTGATGGATATGTCTTTTTTCAATCATACTAACCATGTAACGCAGAGCTCATGCACACATCAGTGATTTTCTTATACAAAAAATCGGTCCGAAGTTCATCAGAGATTTTGATCAGAGTTTCATCAGTGTCATCAGAGTTTGGAAATGTTCACACACATTCAGTATTTAGAGGCCAAAATCAGAAGAGGAACAATCAGAGGAGTAGAATAGAAACCTGTCACCACTTCTGTATTTATCACCACTCCTACCTTTGGCTTACAAATACTGATGTGAAATACTGACCAAATACTCAGCGTGTGAACATGGGCTTTCTCTGAGTGTCTCTGGTGAGAAAAAAAACTTTCTCCACCTTCTCCTATCAGTCTGTGAAAAACCGACAGTCCTTGGACACTAAAGTGTTGTCTGATTTTCTCATGGACCCATAGCCTTTCATTGCGGAGTCTCATAAAACACTCGGATCAGGATCGGACATGCCTTTGAAAAGCCGCATGATTATCATGAAATACATGGATAGCACGCATACGCGAAAAATTGACATGTGATTAAGCCCTGAGGGTGAAGCATCAAAATGTGGTGCGTTATTCCAGCATGACTGACATGAAAACTAGGAGAAAGAGGCTGGCCACATGTAGCCATTGGCTCGATGGGGGTGGACAAAGTTTTGCACCCTTGCTAAGCCAGGAGCATGTGCCCGCACCATTATAAAACTTCACTATACCAGAAAAACTCTAATTTAACAGTAGGCAAAAGATGCATAAATCACAGCAAAAAACTAATCTGTATATAGTACTGACAATCAAAATAGAAGCTCACAGAATTAATACCTTCACAGACCGTTTAAAAATTAACTTTTAATATATATCTTAATAATAAAACTACAAACCACATTATCAGTGCACAGTAAAAACGAAGGAGGAGTGCCTTACCCTGTTACGGCACTAACTGACCCTACCTTGCTGTGGAGGTTGGCACCCTATATCCTGCGCAATGGCGCCCCCGCTCACCGACGACTCACCCTCCTCACCCTATAGTGACAAAAATATGGGGTCCAAAAAGTGCAAAGTGCAAAAATTTGATGTAGAGACATAAAAATTCAGTAGCATATAGTAGGAAAAAATGTATATCAGCAGCTCTGATCAGTTCAATTTAGCAGCAGACAAGTAGCAAAAGAAAGAGTTAATCTATGTTGGGAATCTCAATATCTCTAGATAAGTCTTATGTATGATTCAAAGATATAACATGATCAATTAACATATATAAATTGCATGATTTTAATTCCATCATGATGATCTTGATAAATGAATTAAATATAGTCAGATCAAATCAAGCTTAAGTTCATTCCATATAGCCTAACCAACGCATATATTAACTCGACGCGTTTCTCCTTTTACAAGGTTCATCAGGAGTAGTTAATCAGGCACAGATATGTATATCAAAGGCTCCTTATCTGATTTCAATCATTTGTCCAGATAAAGTTTAAGAAGGACCCAACCATATGATGAGGCGTTTCACAAATGGTCCGAGGGTAATCCCACCACATTTTCTATGTCCTTTGGGCTTCCTACCTTCTGATATCTGGCTGCATATTTTTTCTATTTTGCCCTCTGGAAGATGACAATCCTGATTTCTGGAGTCTAGCATGAGACTTAAAAAGATTTGTGCTTTCAGGGGCTTTAGTCTCGATTTCTTTAGCTTTAAGAACCAACCTAAGTTTTTCACGGTAGTGCTGACCTCTTCTAGCTGAACGTTGCAGTGATGAATTGAACGGCCTATAATTAAGAAGTCGTCCAGATATGGGACTATAGCGCATCTTTCTCTCGAAGGTGAGCCGTCACTTTCACTATTATTTTTGTAAAGACCCGAGGGGCCACTGCCAGTCTGAGTGGAAGGGCTCTGTACTGGAAGTGTTTGATTTCTCCTATTATGGTTTAGGCCACTCTAAGGAATTTCTGGTATTCCACATGTATCAGCAAGTGATAATATGCATTCTTCATATCGAGGACAGCCATATAACAGTCCAGAAAAGCATCTTTACGGTTGATCTTACGGACTCCATCTTGAACGTAGGAATTTTCAGGAATCTGTTCAGGCCCCTCAAGTTGATTATTGTATTGAAAGTACTGTCTCTCTTTTTTATCAAAAAGAGAGGGGAATAAAACACTTCCTTCCCCCTTTTCTTGTATAGGGACCTCCAAGAGGACGAACTTCTTTACCAGATCAAGGATCTCTGATTCCAAGGCTAGCTGTTCCCTATGAGAACACCGTGCAGAAGTCAGAATAAACTTTTGCGGAGGAACAGCTTGAAACTCCAGACTTCGTCTGGATCTTACTAGGTTGAGAATTCAGCTGCTTGAGGAAATTTTTTCCCAAGCAAAGAAAAAGAGGGAGAGGCTTTCCACCAACTGGGAACAGGAGTCACTGGGAGGATTTCTTTCCTTCATGGGAGGGACCCCCAAAAATAAAACCTCTACTTTTTTTTCCTCCAGTCATCCCATGTATCTTGATCCATGTTTTTTTTCTCGTGTTATACCTTGTTTTCTGAAAGGATCCTGTATAAGCTGGAAAGGACAAATTCTGAAATTCTTTTTTTGCTGTCTCTTGCTTTTTCGAAAATGCTGTCAAAGACTGGCCCGAATAGGTATTCCCCTTCACAAGGGATAGAGCATAGCTTTGAATTAGCTTGAATATCCCCCAGCCAGCATTTCAACCAGAGAGCTCTACAGGTTGCACTAGAAAGTGCCGCTGATCTAGCCGTCAGCCTTGCAGAATCCGCTAAAGCATCAGATAGAAATGCTGCTTTTACGAAATTGCGGATAAAATACTGTCCCTAGCCACCTTATCCTTCAGCTGACCTCCCAGATGATCCAGTCAAACCATTAAAGATCTGGTGGCACATGTTGCTGAGATGATTGGTTTCAGACCTCCAGCTGAGGATTCCCAAGTACCTTTAAGAAAGCTATCCGCCTTTCTATCCTAAGCATCCCCATATCTTCAAAGGGTAAAGTGAACCTTTTGGATGCCTTTGAGACAGCTACATCTAATTTTGGGGCTTTATCCCCAGATGATGTTGAGACCTCATCAAAAGGATATTTCCTCTTAAATAATGAAGGATAAAAACCTCTCTTTCAGAGTTTCTTCAATTCTCTTCTGATGTGGGTTTGGATCTTTTCATTAACAGGGAAAGTCCGACGCTTCCTTTGTTCTAGGCCCGCAAACATGATATCCTGGACAGATTTTTGGGCTTTCGGCTCAACAATACCCATTGTGGATCTAACTGCCTTTACTAATTTATCCGTATCCTCTATAAGAAAGCTCTGACGCCCCCCTGTACCACCATCTGATGATGAAGTAGAAGAACAAGAATCCAAAGACACGTATTCGCCCTCTCTCTGACCTGTCTGATTTGTCCAACTGTGGGGATGATCTCCTAGACTTCCTAACATTTTTATCCCTTTCTTCCTCTCCATGAGAGAGGATTTTCTTGAATAGCGAATTCTTGACCTCAAGCCTAATGATGAATCTGAATTCTGAGGAAAAGTTAGGGGATTCTACACAGACAGCCTGGTCAATACAGGATTGAGAAAGTCTTTTCTGCCAAGAACTGGGCAACCGTTGTTTACAGAGTGCACAGCCTCTGTGATTAGACTTCATTATATACTTCCTAAGTTTTCCCTGACAATAAATTGACAAGAGAAGTCCTATTATAAAGTGAACTTTCCCGAAGGTCACTTACCACTCAGAAGTTATCAAGGTTACCGGATTCGGTGGATGAATTATATCATCTGACAGATCCGACGTCTGGAGGCTGTGGATTCATCCATTCTCTCTCGAGAGCCAACTTACTGGAGCTGTGCCTTTTCTGACAGGTCATACTGTCACTCCTGGTGCCATGCATCCCACCGGAGCAATTACCACTGCCGCGTTGCCGCTGATGTTGCTGCTGCTGCTTCCGCTCAACATGCTCCTGATGGGGCTCCCACTACTGTTGTGGCTGCTCCATTACTGCTAGAATGACTATCGGAGCAAAGAAACTGCGCTGCCGGCGGTCTAACCGCATTTTTAAATGCAGGACCTGCCAGACACAGCCTGTCCCTCCGTTGATACCTCTTCCGTGCTTACCCTGGAAGTGAAAAATCACCTCCGGGTGAAATCTCACGGGAGCACTTGTCATCAGGGCAATCCTCCTTGGTGTGTGTCCTGCATATGCGAAGATTCGGAAGGCGTGGTAGCCAACCTGCCACAGGAAATGGCGCCACTACTCATGCCCGCACACCAGTCAAATCCGCTTGGACCCACTGTGGAGCTTCCAGGACCCTTGCACTGGCCGCAGCAGAGATGGAGCCGCTGCCTGAATCGATCGGTCAGGCCTGGGTAAGTCTTCTCATCTTCATCCAGTACCGCCAATCCAAATGCAGGTCCCCCTTCAAGGACAGGAAACCAACTGAGGTGTGGAAGAGCGGTACACCCTTTTATCCTGTAGGTTTCCTGTCATTGAAGGGTGTACCCCTCTCTGCGTGGTGCGGTCATGGGTGAGAGAATTTTTTTTTAACCCCAACTTGTTCACTGGCAGAAAGGAAATGAGAAACTAAAACTCTGCTGTTACTTTATTTTAGTATATTCTAATTACAAAAGTATTCAATATTAAAAGTTAAGTCTGAGTGCACAAAACATGTGGAAACGTATAGTTTTTTGGGTATAGCTCCATACAGCATGTTCAGATATGAAGCAAGAAAACCAGCTTACCCCTTTATAATGAATCCGGAGTGTTTGGAAGCACGAGGCCACTATACACACCAGGGTTAAAAAGGTGCTATACATTTGAAACACATTGCAATAATGGGGGGGGGGGGGCACCACATAATCAATGTGTATAGATTTTAACACAAGTCCCAACATAAAAAAATGGGGGGGGTGATTCATTACAGCTTTTTCGCCAGATTTCTGGAGAAAAAAGGAGTTGAAAAGTTGCAATTGTTTTTGAGAAACACGAGGTCTTGCAAAAACATTTGACATCTGGTATTTTTCTCGTCCCAGCTTCAGCTTCGACAAAATGGGTGGAGCTGGGACACGATGGGGGTGTTGCTACCCCAGCTCTTCAAATTCATGACGAGCGACGGCTTTCACAATGCCACAAACCTTACTTCAGCAGTTGCTTGAGTAAGACTTGTGGCAAGGCGCACATAGTGGCGAACGCGGTTTAACGAGGAGAAATGTAAGGTCATACATATGGGAAGGAAAAATGGAAGTCACCAGTACTCACTGAATGGGAAATCATTGGGGAATTCAGAGATGGAGAAGGACTTGGGCATCTTGATTGATAGCAAACTAAATTGGAGTGCCCAAAGTCAGGCCGCTGCTGTAAGGGCAAACAGGGTAATGGGATGTATCAGAAGAGGTATAGCTGCAAAGGATGAGAACATTGTTCTTCCACTGTACAAAGCACTGGTCAGACCACACTTGGAATACTGTGCTCAGTTATGGGCCCCAATATATAGAAAGGATATAAATGAGCTTGAAAAGGTACAAAGGAGGGCAACAAAATTAATAAAGGGAATGGAGGGACTGCAATACCCAGAGAGGTTGGCAAAACTAGGACTATTCAGCTTGGAAAAGAGAAGGTTGAGGGGGGACATAATAAATGTGTACAAATATGTTAGGGGACAGTATAGAGATCTTGCCCGAGATTTGTTCAAAAGGAGGGATATTACGGTAACAAGAGGGCACTCACTAAGACTGGAAGAGAAAAGGTTTCAGCACCAGCATAGGAAGGGGTTCTTTACGGTAAGAGCAGTGAGAATATGGAATTCACTGAGTGAGGAGACGGTAATGTCGGATTCACTACACCAGTTCAAGCGGGGACTGGATGCATTTCTAGATACCAGGCAGATTTCAGCATATACTTAAAAATAAAATAAAATAGTAGGTTGATACAGGGATTTATTCTGACTGCTGGTTTCAGAGTCGGGAGGGAATTTTTCCTCAGGTGAAGATTGGCCAAATCATTTGGGGTTTTTGCCCTCCTCTGGATCAACTTTAGCAATTACAGAACTAACAGGTCGAACTTGATGGACGCAAGTCTTTATTCGGCTTTACAAACTATGTTACTATGCGCCTCACCTGATTCATTAAGAGGTATGAGCGTCCTCTCCAGAACGCCCCTCATCAAGATCGGCAAGAGAATTGTTGGCTTAGTGAATCGCCCCCATAGTTCTTTAACCCCAAAAGCTAGATTTTTCTTTTCTCTATTGCACACAACATGTACAATGCCAGATCAAAATTAACTTATTCAAAGACAGCAAAAATCCACTATAACATAACCAAATCAACTTTCAGAATGCCTTACAAAAATATTTAACACCACTTTAATCTTGTCTTTACTTTCATACCAGAATTTTCTGTAACAAAATAATAAAACTGAAAATTCAGTGCAACCATAATGATAACAAATGGGCAGAACCAAGTCATTCCATCAATCCAGAAAAAAGGAAACTCTACAATACTTCTGCTTAATGATTAAAGATCATTCTAGAAAATAACCATGACATCTGATTACAGCAGAGCCACTGATTGCACTCATCAGCACTTCAAGCCAGAATCATGTCTGAAATTATAGCTATTTAGTATCTAGAAAAAAAAAGATTAAGATGAATTATGGCGTTGACAAAATTACAGCCATTTTACAGCAATCAGTGGAGGTAGAGTACAGCACCAGGACCCTTTTCTCGCTGAATATGGTCTGGGAAAAATAATCTGATTTAAAAGGAATGTGTCATCAGAAAATGGCCTACTATTTAAATCAGTTTTTTTATGTTAAATGGATTTTTTACAAAATTTGTGTTAATTTTTTTTATTCTTCATCTCATGATCTGTATTTAAAACACCATTAGAAATTTTGCAATTTTTACATTGGCCACTGGGGCTAGTCTGGACTCCTACGTCCTCTTGTTCCTACTTTCTGTTGTTTCAGGAAATCCAAACATATACTAGCAGCAAAAAGAGTCAGACCCTATCTTTTTTTATTGAAGCATCTAATGATCTAATGAGCATATGTAGAGGTAAACCTTTACCTGAGCACATCAAAGTGCATTTCACAGCCTTTGCTAACCTTTTATCTCCTGATGAAGGTTGCAAAACATGCATTGGGGTGCTCAGGTGAAAAGTAAAAAAAATCTCCTATAGCAAGAAGGCAGACATCATTAGCTGGCTAAAAAGAAGGCAAGGTTAAGGAAGGCTAACAGGATGCCCAACTCTTCCACTTGCCAAATGTAATGTTTGTTTTATCCATAATGATAATTTTATCCTATAAGTAATAATAAGAGTAATAGTGAATTGATCTTTTGTCACATCTACTCTGGGACCTGCTACTGTAACATCTGTTTCTGTCACCAGGCGCCACTGTATTCATTCTGTGGGCAGAACTGGTGGTGGAGGAGACATTGGGATTAGAAGCTCTGGTGCAGACTGTGTACAGTAGGCACTGGCAGTATGGGTGTGTGTGCAAACCAGCTGAACAATGGGACAGCGCCACACTCTACACATCCACCAAGACTCCTGCTCGGAGTTGCCAGTTATAGTTCATACTATTTCTGGTCTACTCCTGCAGTTCTGCTCCTACTTTGCCTGTTTGATTCTTGTTCTGACATCGGCCCATTTATTGATGTTCCCTCTGACTCACAATTTTATCCCTTGTTCACCCTCCTAGTTCTGACCTGTTGACCTGACCATTTGCTCTGCCGGCCAGCAGCTACACTAAGGACTCAGACTAGGGTCCTTGTCTAAGTCCACATCTCTGTAAAGGGATTAAAAGGTGATGGCCAGGGCTCTCATGGGAAACCATAGTTGGTGTAGCTATTGCAAAGCCTGTCCAAGGAAGCTCTATTTAGGGCTGCCAGGAGATTGTGGACAGAGCCACATTTGCACAGATATGTCAGATAGACAGACACACACATGCTGCTTTATGGCACAATGCATATACAAGAGCCTCAATTACTTACATCTGGAATGAAACCAATTTCATTGAGGTGGTTACTCAGTTCTGGGTCATGAAATGCAATCATCTGGGAAAACACAGTCAGGTACTCTGAAATCACAGGAACATTACAGACAGATGTGATCAAAGCAACGAGGCAGAGTTCATACATAGCCTAGGACAGATAAATTAAAAGGGTTATCCCACTAACAAAGTATATTTTAATCAGTAGATCTTGGAATAATAATCGGTTCCACAATTATGTGTGTTTCAATAAAATGTCCCTGTGCCGAGATAATCTTATAAACGTGCCCCTGCTGTGTACTGTGTAATGTCTGTGTCTGACCATACAGGAACATGGTCTGATCATACCACATCTCCTGGGCAGGGGAGGAAGCAAAAGACACATCCAATTGTGGAACTTATTATTCCAAGATCAATTAATTAAAAAGTACTTTGTTCATGTTACAACCCCTTTAAGCAATTAAACATACATTAACTTCTTACTGTACAGATTTTTAAAAAGGCTCAAAATCCAAGGTTTCCATATACCTCACTAACAGAGATGAGCGGTGTTCGACTAGAACTGTTCGCCAATCTCAAATTCGAGCTGTTTTGGGCGGTGTTCGAGTCGTTCGACGAACGCGAACGATTTGCAAAAAATTCGGCGGTTCGAGGTTATGTTCGATAACTGTTCGTGCACCAAAAGCGTGTCCTGCATGTCTGGCGTTATTTAGAGCACCAATCATGCAGGGATTGTCTGCCACTCACTGTAATGCCACAGCCATGGTGGTTGTAGCATTACAGTGGTTGCCCAAATCAATGGGAACAGTGCTCACAGTGAAACATGAAAAGTCGGCAATTCAGCAGAGGCATACACCGGTACCCAACAATTTAGAACCGAAAGAATAGAGTATCACACATAGATTAGATAGAAACATGTCAGTCACATATATAAGAAGTACAGTGACAGTGTTGCTTACTGTACTTGTCATTTAGTGCAAAGGATTTATTAAAAAAAATATTAGTGTTTTCATGCACCGCCTCTTTAAAAAAGCCGGCCGGCAATAACAGAAAGAATAGAGCATCACACATAGATTAGATACATAGAAACATGTCAGTCACATATATAAGAAGTACAGTGATAGTGTTGATTACTGTACTTGTCATTTAGTGTTAAAATAAAGGATTTATTAAAAAAAAAATTGGCGTGGGGTTCCCCGTAATTTTAGTCTCTAGCGGAGGTTAAGCAGACGGCTGGGGCAGATGTTTGAAGCCTGGGAAGGGGGTAATACCCACGGAGCTTCCCAGGCTACTAATATCAGCCCCCAGCTGAATACCTAGCCTTTACTAGTGACGTGGGGTCCCCCCTATTTTAATAGCTATCAAAGGCTAGGCAGACAGCTGGGGGCTGATATTAATGGTCCAGGAAGGGTGCCATGAATATTGGCCCCCTCCCAGGCTAGAAACACCAGCAGTCAGCCGCCCCAGAAATGGCGCATCCATAGGATGCGCCAATTCTGGCATTTAGCCTCGCTCTTCCCACTGCCCTGTAGCGGTGGCAGTGGGGTAATAGGGTTGGGGTTGATGTCAGCTTATAATGCCAGCTGACATCAAGCCCAGGTTAGTAATGGAGAGGCGTCTATAAGACACCCCCATTACTAACCCCATAGTCAAAGTTACAAAAAAACACAACACCCAGAATAAAGTCCTTTAATTGAAATAAACACACAATTCTTTATTGTTCTAAATTAAACCATACTTACCATCACGCCCATTCCAGCTGAAGCCAACGATCTCCTGCAATAAAAGTAAAATAATAAAGCAACCTCATCCTTACCTTTCCATGGTTCCCACGACAACTTCAGCTCTGCTACATTCACATGACAGGCTGGACCGCAGCAGAACGCTGCCATCCAGCTTGCCATGCCGCAGAGACTGAGAAGCGCAGGCATGCTTGCGCTCCTCAGTGTCTGGCTGTGACTGCATCCAGATGAGCCGAGTTCATGTCCAATGAACTCAGCTCACCTCATGCACGTCACTGACAGCGTGGGAAAATTCTCCTGCGCATGCGGTGAGTGCAGGAGAATTTTCCCACGCTGTCAGTGACGTGCATGAGGTGAGCTGAGTTCATTGGACATGAACTCGGCTCATCTGGAGTCCTACTGGCAGGGGCCCCACTAATCAGCCTTAATGTCATATTTAGATATACCGTACGTCATCGATGTCTATCATTGGAATACTTTTTTTTTTCTCCTTTTATCTCCCCTGAATTCTCCAATAGACCACACTCCCTCATTATTCAGTAGAACTTTTCATTTTCAATAAAGAAAAGAACAATAATAATTTTCTTTCTGGTGCCAGTGAAATTTCAATATGTGCAGCTGTCCATGTATGCCGTACATACACAGTAACATGATAGCAGTCATATTATATACCTGTGTGTCACATACAAGTGCTGAATTTAATGCGTCCATCACATGTGCAGATCAATGAGCTCATGTCAACTGTCAAAGCAGCATTTTACCCAAACAAATTGTATAGCTTAAAGAGGTTGTCCACTACTAACTTTGATGGCCTCTACCTAGGAAAGGTCATCAATGCCTGATCGGTGGGGTGCAACACCCGGTCACCCCACGATAAGCTGTTCCCGGTGTCAGTGGCGTCCAGAACTGCACAGCACAGCTCCACTAACTGTATAGTGGCCACGACTGGGTACTGCACATCTGCCCCCTATTCAAATCAGTAGGGGGTGGATGTGCAGGACCCAGCTATTGTGCAGCTCCATAACTGAGCAGCTCTGACTTACACCGATACCGGGAATAGCTGATTGTCAGGGGTGCCAGTCGTCGCACCCCCACCGATACAGGCCATCAATGTTAAAGTCCTGGATGACCCCTTTAACATACTACATATTTCAGACTACTATTAGCACTGTAAACAACTTACCTTGAATTACATGAGAATTATCTTTTAAAAAGAAATTGTACAGGTACTTTGGTATGAATGCAGACATACATGCATATGCTAGTGCTAGAAGAAAAGAAAAGAATCCTTGTTTAATATTTTATTTTCCACAATTGTGCTAACATATGGAAAATTTACTGCATAAACATATAGTTCTAAGTACATATTACATCTGCTATTCACGAAAGAGTTTAAAGTTGTACAAGTCATCGCATACATTTTAGGTGACTGTAACAAAAAAAAAATGCCACTATTGTATAGGGGCATATAGTATTTACTAAAGGCTAAAGGGAATCAGTCAGTAGGATCAGCCCTCTTAAGCTGTCTATACAGGCATGTAGGTCATAGGAAATTAAATAAAATGATACCTTGAGCTATGCAACTCGAAGTCTTATTCCAGAGAAATACACATTTTTCTTATACGTAAATGAACTGTTGAGATCTAAGGGCAAGACATACAGTGGGGAAAATAAGTATTTGATACACTGCCGATTTTGCAAGTTTTCCCACCTACAAAGATTGGAGAGGTCTGTAATTTTTATCGTAGGTACACTTCAACTGTGAGAGACAGAATCTACAAAAAATCCAGAAAATCACATTGTATGATTTTTACATAATTAATTTTCATTTTATTGCATGAAATAAGTATTTGATGCAATAGAAAAACAGAACTTAATATTTGGTACAGAAACCTTTGTTTGCAATTACAGAGGTCAGGTATTTCCTGTGGTTCTTGACCAAGTTTGCACATGGGATTTTGGCCCACTCCTCCATACAGATCTTCTCCAGATCTTTCAGGTTTCGGGGCTGTCGCTGGGCAAAACTGAGTTTCAGCTCCCTCCAAAGATTTGCTACTGGGTTTAGGTCTGGAGACTGGCGAGGCCATTCCAGGACATTGAAATGCTTCTTACGGAGCCACTCCTTAGTTGCACTGGCTGTGTATTTCAGCTCATTGTCATGCTGGAAGACCCAGCCACGACCCATCTTCAATGCTCTTACTGAGGGAAGGAGGTTGTTGGCCAAAATCTCATGATACATGACCCCATCCATCCTCCCTTCAATACGGTGCAGTTGTCCTGTCCCCTTTGCAGAAAAGCACCCCTAAAGTATGATGCTTCCCCCACCATGCTTCAAGGTTGGGACGGTGTTCTTTGTGCTGTACCCATCCTTCTTCCTCGAAACATAGCTAGTGGAATTGATACCAAAAAGTTTTATTTTGGTCTCATCTGACCACATGACCTTCTCCCATGCCTCCTTTGGTTTTAATCCATGATGGTATAGTGTTTTACTAACAGTAATGTTTGAGACTGTGGTCCCAGCTCTCTTCAGGTCATTGACCAGGTCCTCACCTGTAGATCTGGGCTGATTCCTGACCTTTCTCAGAATCATCCTTACCCCACAAGGCGAGATTTTGCATGGAGCCCAAAACTGAGGAAGATTGACAGTCATCTTGTTTCTTCCATTTTCTAATAATTGTGCCGACAACTCTCACCAAGCTGCTTGCCTATTGTCCTGTAGCCCATCCCAGCATTGTGCAGGTCTACAATTTTGTCCCTGGTGTTCTTAGACAGTTCTTTGGTCTTGGCCATGGTGGAGAGGTTGGAGTGTGATTGATTGTGTGTACAGATGTCTTTTATACAGGTAACAAGTTCAAACAGGTGCAATTAATACAGCTAATGAGTGTAGAATAGGAGAGCTTCTTAAAAAAACTAACAGACCTGTGAGAGTCAGAATTCTTGCTGGTTAGTAGGTGATCAAATACTTATAGCATGCAATAAAATGTAATTTATTTAAAAATCATACAGTGTGATTTTCTGTTTTTTTTTTTCTTTAGATTCTGTCTCTCACAGTTGAAGTGTACCTACGATAAAAATTACAAACCTCTCCATTCTTTGTAGGTGGGAAAACTTGCAAAATCGGCAGTGTATCACATACTATTTTCCCCACTATAGATCTTCCTGAGAATCTGCCTCCAGAGCTTATTTTACGTTAATGGGGGAGTTACCAGTGTGAGACAGGTAGATCAGGAGAGCAGATTGTCAGACATTACATGTCTCACACTGGTAACGCCCACTTTCATTTAAAATAAGCTTTGGAGACATAAGGTGCACTTTAAGAGGATTTTCTCTGTCTAAAAATCTCAACAAAACTCCTCTTCAAGAGAATAACTAGCAAGTAAATATCCATATCCAATTAATCATTGCAAAACAGTAAATAAATATTTTTTTTTTTTTTCATGGATACATGTACCGATCATAATCTATGGTGTAATCCACATGTAACCAGGGATTGAAGCTTGAAGAGGATAATTTGCATATTCCAGGTGCCTTCTGGGAAAAGCGAAGAGTCGCCCTCAGCTAGAAGATCGTTGGGTACAGCCGGGACCAGCTGCTTGGAAAACATCGCCAAACCAGGGATTGAAGCTTGAAGAGGACAATTTGCATATTCCAGGTGCCTTCTGGGAAAAGCGAAGAGTCTCCCTCAGCTAGAAGATCGTTGGGTACAGCCGGGACCAGCTGTTTGGAAAGCATCACCAAACCGCGCGCCGAATTTGTTTAATTTGTTTATCCTAGAGTATCGCAAGAAAGAAGACAGACATCAAGTCAGCAGGGACAAGGAGCAGCATGGCAGATGTGACAACCTACATGGTGAGCTGCAACATGTGCTACATGTTCACAGATCGACCAGAAGATGAAACCAACTTCACCTGCCAGAAGTGTAGACTACTGGCTCTTTTAGAAGAAAAGGTGCGGGGACTGGAAGAAAGAATTGCGACATTAAAACTCATCAAGGAAAATGAAGACTTCCTGGACAGAACAGAAGCGTCACTACTGGTCACGGAAAGTGAAGGAAGCGTCAGAGAACCTCCAGAGGCAGACAAGTGGAGGCAAGTGACCAAAAGAAGCAAGAAGACCATGGAGACACCACCAACCACACAACTGAGAAACAGATTCCAAGGACTTGTGGAGGATGAAGATGGCACACCTAAGGATGAGGCACTACCAGCAAGCAAAAAAGAAAAGAGCACCCAGAAGCGACAAGAAAAAGGACAGCCAAGAAGGGAAGAAGAGTGGTGGTGGTGGGAGACTCACTACTGAGAGGAACAGAAGCAGCTATCTGCAGACCGGACATAACTGCAAGAGAAGTATGCTGCCTACCAGGTGCGAAGATCAAGGATGTTACCGATAGGATACCGAAGCTCATCAGTTCCAAGGATGTCCACCCATTTCTTCTGATACATGTTGGTACCAATGACACGGCAAGGAAGGACCTACCGACAATCTGCAAGGACTTTGAAGCATTGGGGAAGAAAGTAAAAGAACTGGATGCGTAGGTAGTTTTTTCTTCTATCCTTCCTGTAGACGGGCATGGCGTCAGGAGATGGAACAGGATCCTTGATGTGAACAACTGGCTAAGACAATGGTGCAGACAACAAGGATTTGGATTCCTGGACCACGGTGTGAATTACCTCTATGACGGACTCCTTGCCAGAGACGGACTACACCTCAACAAACTCGGGAAACACACATTCGCCAGGAGACTCGCAACACTCATCAGGAGGGCGTTAAACTAGAAGAAGAGGGGATGGGAAGAAAAACGCCGGACACGAACATGAAACCAGAGAACATACTAATGAAAGATATGAAGTGCGACAAAGAAGGTCCAAGACAAGATACTTGGAAGGGAGGTAAGAAAATTTCTAATACAATCCACAGGGAGAAGATTGGAACAAAACAAAATCATGTAAACTGGTTGCTAGCAAATGCCAGAAGCCTGACAAACAAGATGGATGAACTGGAAGCAGAAATATCTACAGGTAACTATGACATAGTGGGAATAACCGAGACATGGTTAGATGAAAGCTATGACTGGGCAGTTAACTTACAGGGTTACAGTCTGTTTAGAAGGGATCGAAGAAATCGGAAAGGGGGTGGAGTCTGTCTATATGTAAAGACGTGTCTAAAGCCTACAATACGGGAGGATGTATGGGAGGGAAATGAGGAGGTAGAGTCCTTATGGGTGGAGATACATGGGGCAAAAAACAATAATAAAATTATCATAGGAGTCTGTTATAAACCACCAAATATAGCAGAAGCCACGGAAAGTCTATTAATGAGACAAATAGACGAAGTAGCAAAAAATAACGAGGTGATTATTATGGGGGACTTCAACTACCCCGATATAGACTGGGAAACCGAAAGCTGTAGATCTCAGAAAGGAAACAGGTTTCTGTCAATTATCAAAGACAATTATTTGTCACAACTTGTGCAGGAACCAACTAGAGGGACGGCCCTTTTAGACTTAATATTAACAGGCCAGACAGAATAACTGTGGTGCAGGTCGGGGGGCACCTGGGAAATAGTGACCACAACATTATACAATTCCACATGTGCTTCAGTAGGGTGCCCAGCAAGGGAGTCACAAAAACACTGAACTTCAGGAGGGCAAAGTTTGATCAGCTAAGAGATGCCCTTCACCTTATAGACTGGGATAGTATCTTCAGTAATAGGAGCATGGATAGAAAATGGGAAATTTTCAAAACAGTCCTACATAGTCACTGTAGAAGGTACATACCTTATGGGAATAAAAGGGCTAGGAATAGGAGGAAGCCAAAGTGGCTAAATAAGGAAGTCAAGAGGGCAATGAAAAACAAAAAAAGGGCTTTCGGTAAACTTAAACAAGAAGGCAGCGAGGAAGCGCTAATATCTTATAGGGAAAAAAACAAAATCTGTAAGAAACAAATAAGAGTAGCAAAAGAGGAGACAGAGAGACTAATTGCCAAGGAAAGTAAAAAGAATCCCAAACTGTTCTTTAACTATATAAACAGTAAAGGGATTAAAACTGATGGCGTTGGCCCATTGAAAAATAACCTGGGTAAAATCATAGAGGGCGATGAGGGTAAAGCAAACCTACTCAATAGCTTCTTCTCCACTGTTTTCACAAAAGAAAACAATTTATCGGAGGAAATGCAGAGTGATAAAGTAAACCCTCCGCTAAATATCACCCACCTAACCCAGGGGGAAGTTCAGAAACGCCTAAATAATATCAAAATAGACAAGTCACCAGGCCCAGATGGCATACACCCCCAGGTACTAAAAGAATTAAGTAATGTGATAGACAGACCGCTGTATCTTATATTCAAGCACTCTTTATGGACAGGGACTGTCCCACTAGACTGGCGCCAAGCAAATGTGGTACCAATATTCAAAAAGGGGTCTAAAAGTGACCCTGGGAACTATAGACCAGTAAGCTTAACGTCTGTTGTGGGTAAATTGTTTGAAGGATTTCTTAAAGATGCTATTGTAGAATATCTTAATGATAATAACTGTCTAACTCCATATCAACATGGATTCATGAGGGATCGCTCCTGCCAAACAAACCTGATCGCCTTCTACGAGGAGGTGAGCTCACAGCTGGACCGGGGAGAGTCAGTGGATGTTGTATACCTTGACTTCTCCAAAGCGTTTGATACCGTGCCACACAAAAGGTTGGTATATAAAATGAGAATGCTTGGTCTGGGGGATAATGTGTACAAGTGGGTAAATAGCTGGCTGAGTGATAGAAAGCAGAGTGTGGTTATCAATGGAGTAAGCTCAGGGTGTGTCAGGGTTACTAGCGGGGTGCCTCAAGGGTCTGTCTTGGGCCCTATATTATTTAATATATTTATTAATGATCTAGTGGAAGGGTTGCATAGTAAAATAGCAATATTTGCAAATACTAAACTTTGTAAAGTAGTTAATACAGATGAGGATAGGGCACAGATACAGGAGGCTTTAGATAAATTGGGGAGTTGGGCCAAAAAATGGCAAATGGGGTTCAATGCCGATAAATGTAAGGTCATGCACATGGGAAAGAAAAACAGCAGTCACCCATACATATTAAATGGGAAACCGTTGGGGAAATCTGACATGGAGAAGGACCTGGGCGTCTTGATTAACAGCAAATTAAATTGGAGTGCCCAGTGTCAAGCAGCAGCTGCGAAGGCAAATAGAGTCATGGCATGCATCAGAAGAGGAATAGGAGCATGTGATGAGAACATTGTTCTTCCTCTGTATAAAGCGCTGGTAAGGCCGCACTTAGAATATTGTGCACAGTTCTGGGCTCCGGTGCTCAGGAAAGACATATTGGAGCTAGAGAGGGTACAAAGGAGGGCGACTAAGGTAATAAAGGGAATGGAGGGACTAGAATACCCAGAGAGGTTGTCAAAATTAGGCCTATTTACATTGGAAAAGAGAAGGCTTAGGGGAGACCTCATAAACATGTATAAATACATCAGGGGGCAGTACAGAGATCTCTCCCATGACCTGTTTATACCAAGGATGGTGACAAAGACGAGGGGGCACACTATGCGTCTGGAGGAAAGGAGGTTCCTGCACCAGCATAGAAGGGGATTCTTTACGGTCAGAGCCGTGAGACTCTGGAACTCTCTGGGAGAGGAAGTGGTGATGTCCAACTCACTTAATGAGTTGGACATCGCCGGCCACGACCAATCAGCGATATTGGCGGCAAATTTAAAAACCGCTGTGCTGATTGGTCGTGGCCGGCGGGCGCAACCAATCAGCGATATTGGCGCCAAATTTAAACACCGCTCTGCTGATTGCGCCCGGTGTACCGCATACATATTCTAGAATACCCGATGCGTTTGAATCGGGCCACCATCTAGTCTACTATATAATCGGCTTATCCAATCTGTCCGTCCAGGAAATCCAGCGTCGCTGATTGGTCGGGCCGCGGCCAATCAGCGACGCGGGATTTCAGATCAAGATGGCGGCCGTTAGCGGTTCATAAGTCGCACGGAGGTCAGCGGCGATGCAGCCGGGAGATGACCGGCGCCAGCCGGTGATCTCCCGGCTGCTCGCAGCAGAAGTACCCCGACCGGCGGCGCCGCTCCCCGGTCCTCCCTTCACACTTGCCGTCGGGAGATCAGCGGCCGCCACCAATCAGCAACGAGCGCAGTCCGGCCGCGAATTGGCGCCGGATTTGAAACATGCTTCGCTGATTGGTCGCGGCCGGGCGGGTGCGACCAATCAGCGAAATTGGCGCGAAATTTAAAACACCGCTGTCCTGATTGGTGGAGGCCACCGGTCGCGACCAATCAGCAACTGGCGCAGCCCGGCCGCGAATTGGCGCTGGATTTGAAACATGCAGGCCACCGTCGGGAGATCAGCGGCGAAGCAGCCGGGAGATGGCCACAGCGCGCGTTGGATGCTGGGTGTAACACGATGGGGGATAACCCTGCCCACAGCCCGTCATTCACCATGGTACGCGTAACAGGAGACCCCTGGCTGCAGCCGCAAATAGTCGTGATGTAAGCGGAAGCAAGAGCCGGCTGCAGCCGGGGGAATTACGTGCTGGCTGTGCGTGGTCAGCGATGTTGTCACAAGCAGTATTGACAACATGACGTAATTACAAAATTCATTAGGGACCCCGGGGGGATACATTGGGGGTTTCATTTAAAGTAGTGCACAACCCATTTAAACA
This sequence comes from Phyllobates terribilis, assembly GCF_046119375.1. Taxonomy (NCBI): domain Eukaryota; kingdom Metazoa; phylum Chordata; class Amphibia; order Anura; family Dendrobatidae; genus Phyllobates; species Phyllobates terribilis. The sequence continues at coordinate 877,016,142 of NW_027362761.1, forward strand.
CTGCTTCGCTGATTAGTCTCGCCCGGTCGGCCGCATACATATTCTAGAATACCCGATGCGTTAGAATCGGGCCACCATCTAGTAGTTCATATTTGTCCTGCTAAACTGAGCTCCAGTAGCGAGAAATAATAATAAAACAAAAAGGAACAGAAAAAAAAAGTACAAAAAGGCTATGTTCACACAATGCATTCCAGTTGTATTTGTCATGATTCTGTGATTCTCCAAAAATGTCGTAAAATTGCTACATTTTACAGCCTTTTCTGCAACTTGCACCAGGAATGCAACATCTGAACACAATTTATGAACATGGCCTAAGAAATAACAAAAAAAAATAAAATCATTTATTTTAGAAGACCGAAGTTAGGAAGTTAACATTTTGCTCTGGTCATCACGGCCCAAAACACCTTATTTTATGTAAGGGTAAAATATGTCTTAAAGGAATTAGTCCATAGCAATTACCCTCCTAAACCATCTACAAGTGTATCACAGCTTGTAAACGTTTTTTTGAAGTCAGACAAGAGTCTTTCAATTCTTGTTTGAGAGATTTTCATCCATTCTTACTTGGAAAATTCTTACAGTTCTATGAGATTCATGGGTCGTCTTGCACGCCCTGCAATTTTGAGGTCTAGCCACAGATTTTCAATGATGTTCAGATCAGGGGACTGTGAGGCCCATTGCAAAACCTTCAGCTTGCACCTTTTGAGGTAGTCTATTGTGGATTTTGACATGTGTTTAGGATTATTATCCATTTGTAGAAGCCAACCGCTTTTCAACTTCAGCTTTCTTACAGATGGTGTTATGTTTGCATTAAGAATTTGTTAAAATTTTATTGAATCCATTCTTCTCTCTACCCGTGAAATGTCCCCCCGTGCCATTGGCTGCAACACAACCCCAAAGCATGATTGATCCACCCCCATGCTTAATGATTGGTGAGTGTTCTTTTCCTGAAATTCTGTGTCCTTTTTCTCTACACATACCTTTGATCATTGTGGCCAAAGAGTTCTATTTTAACTTTATCGGACCACAGGACTTGTTTCCAAAATGAATCAGGCTTGTTTAAATGTTCTTTTGCATACTTCAGATGCTGAATTTTATGGTGAGGCAGCAATAGAGGTTTTTTTCTGATGACTCTTCCATGAAGGTCATATTTGTGCAGGTGTCTCTGAACAGTAGAACAATGTACCACAACTCCAGAGTCTGCTAAATCTTTCTGAAAGCCTTTTTAAGTCAAGCGGGTGTTCTGATTTGCCTTTCTAGTAATCCTTCGAGTAGCTCTCACTGAAATTTTGCTTGGTCTTCCAGACCTTTCCTTGACCTCCACTGTTTCTGTTAACTGCCATTTCTTAATTACATTTCGAACTGAGGAAAGGGCAACTTGAAAACGCTTTGCGATCTTCTTATAGCCTTTTCCTGCTTTGTGGGCCTCCACCATTTTCATTTTCAGAGTGCTAGGCAGCTGATTAGAAGAACCCATTGCTACTGTTTTTTGACACAAGGTTAGAGGAGGATGGGTTTTTATAAAGCTGGGAAATGTGCATCACTTGGCCTTTCCTAACGATAATAGTGAACAAGCTATAACCTTAACAGGCTAATTAAGGTCTGAAACCTTGGTCAAAGTTATCTGAGCACACAAATCTCCAAGGGTGCCCAAACTTTTGCATCGGCCCATTTTTCTTTTTGTAATTTTTAAAATGAATGACAGTATTTTTTTTGCCTAAAATACAAAGGAAATGTGACATCTTTAACTTTAGGCCTTTTAGAAATCATTTCATGTTCAATTTGCTTAACTGTTCACAATAACAGTAATTTTGACCAGGGATGCCCAAACGTTTACACTGTACATGAGAATCTGCCTTCAGAACTTATTATAAATAAGAGGGGGAAATACCAATGTGATGTGTAATGTCCGATCTCTGCTCTCCTGATCTCACTACAGAGCTGTGTGATTATAACGGACACATCTGCAGGTTCCTCACAGGGCTGCAATATTGTTGCTATACAGCAGAGCTGTGAGAGCTGCAGCAAATGCGTTTGAAAGGAGACTAAGTTCAGTTCTCTTGTTCTGTGTTAGTTACATGTCTCACACTGGTAACACCTCCTTTCATTTAATAGAAGCTCTGGAGGCAGATTCTCATGTAGATCTATGTCCGGCCCATAGTCCTGAACATTTCATATACAGTACAGACCAAAAGTTTGGACACACCTTCTCATTTAAAGATTTTTCTGTATTTTCATGACTTTGAAAATTGTTCATTCACACTGAAGGCATCAAAACTATGAATTAACACATGTGGAATTATATAGTTAACAAAAAAGTGTGAAACAACTGAAAATAGGTCTTATATTCTAGGTTCTTCAAAGTAGCCACCTTTTGCTTTGATGACTGCTTTGCACACTCTTGGCATTCTCTTGATGAGCTTCAAGAGGTAGTCACCGGAAATGGTTTTCACCCTGTCAGGTTTAATAAGTGGGATTTCTTGCCTTATAAATGGGATTGGGACCATCAGTTGTGTTGTGCAGAAGTCAGGTGGATACACAGCTGATAGTCCTACTGAATAGACTGTTAGAATTTGTATTATGGCAAGAAAAAAGCAGCTAACAGTCTATTCAGTAGGACTATCAGCTGTGTATCCACCTGACTTCTGCACAACACAACTGATGGTCCCAATCCCATTTATAAGGCAAGAAATCCCACTTATTAAACCTGACAGGGTGAAAACCATTTCCGGTGACTACCTCTTGAAGCTCATCAAGAGAATGCCAAGAGTGTGCAAAGCAGTCATCAAAGCAAAAGGTGGCTACTTTGAAGAACCTAGAATATAAGACATATTTTCAGTTGTTTCACACTTTTTTGTTAAGTATATAATTCCACATGTGTTAATTCATAGTTTTGATGCCTTCAGTGTGAATGTACAATTTTCATAGTCATGAAAATACAGAAAAATCTTTAAATGAGGTGTGTCCAAACTTTTGGTCTGTACTGTACATATAAGAAAAATGTGGATTTCTCTGGAATAAGCATCAGATTGCAGCTATCAAGGTATCATTTTATTCAGCTTCCTATGACCTACATGCCCATATAGATGACTTAGGAGGGTTGATCCTACTGACAGATTCCCTTTAAATACTTTGCTATATTAATGTTCAAAACCTAAAACAAATAGCCATACAAAAACCTTTTCATACTGCCTGTAATGCCAATTGATGTGGGTGATACATGACATTAGACAAACAGATAATTAAATGGTATGAAGTGAGAAAAATATTTAGGTTAGCAAATGATTTAAAGGATTTCTTCATTGCAGTTTAACACGCAGTCGTAGCTACAAAGTGCTATTCAAGACAATGCTAAAAACCTTGTATTTTAATAAAAGGTACAAATGCAAACTTTAGGGTAAATTAAGTGTAGCTCAATCAACAAGGAATCATTCTACATAAAACAAGTGAATTCAACCATCAAACGTCATTTCAATTAGTCGCATTATGTTGGTAAAAGTAGAACTGGAGATGTGAATAATTTGCAAAGCATCATTAATGAAATTGATTGTGGTCAGGATGCTGCTTGGGTGGCCCAGTAATAGAAATATGTGAGTGAATGGGCAGGAAAAAAGATAATGGGCGAGTAAGAGTGTTCTAAAAACACGACTTCCCCCTTCATCTCCATTACCTGATGATATAACAATACAATGTTATGTTACCTCTAATCGCATTCATAAATCAGCAACTAAATCATTTATAATTGAGTAGGAGGGATCTGAAATGCTCAACAAAGAGAATGAAGATGCATGATATTCTCACAGAAGGTATTAGCAAACTGTCTTCTACTATCAGTAATTATTACAGAAAACATTTAGCAGCAGTAAAATTGCACATCATAAAAAAATAAATAAAAAAAACGTCCTTTTTTGAATTAATGGATTTGAAGTATTTTAATCTCCTAGAAACAAAGCCATTTTGTACTTCAAGGCTGCATTCATACATCCATGTGAAGAGTCGGTGTGCTGTATGATTTTTTGTCATCGGATAGCACACAGAGTGCGTCCTACTCTGATCCTCAAAATAGGATCAGAATAAGACCTGCTCTGATTTTCACAAATTTGTCATTTTAAAGGGTTTATCTGATACCTATAATGCCCTTTGTAAATATCTATATCTTTAACCCCTAACCACTTTTGTAATTTGCTATATTATAAAATTCCCTAACATTACCCCAATACAGCAATTCCCTCTGTCATTTGTTTCTTTACTTTCTGTGACGTTTGTTTAAGCGGAGTCTCAGATGGAACATTACAGGAAGATGACCCTTCTATCACCTGCCCTGAAACAGGACGTTGTCAGGGAACGCTGCCGCGGTCACTTACCACAGCTTCAGTCACCGCCCTTGTCACCAGTGGGCGGTGATAGAAGCAGGTTGAGTGACACCAGTGCCGCCTCCTGATGACAATTTGTTTGAGGTCTGTGATAGAAGCCGAGATGCGGTGCTGCTGCCAATCATCCTGCTTCAATCGCTGCCTCTTGATGAAGTCTCTGACACGGGTATATCAAGTGTGACAGACAGTCGCTCTGGATCCGGCTGTAGAAGGTCACTGCGCTTGGCATTGCAGATGCCTTCTTGATCCTCTCATCTTTGTAGTGTAGTGATATCCTTCTTCCTTTAGGATCCAGCAACGACCTCCGCCTTCTGCTGCTAATTGACACACCCATGCTTGGTAGTTAAAAACTCTGTCTCCAGAGAGTCGAAGGTGATAGTTCTATGTTTCTCTGTCCATGCCCTGGAGTACTAGTAGTTGGCTAGTTTCTCCTTGGACTTCCCCTTGGAGGACCGTTGGCGTCATCTCTCTGGTGTCTTTTCAAGTTAAGTGTATCCCCTTTGTTTGTTTACCTTGTTGTCTTTAGTTACAGTGGGGCCCGATTACTGTTCACCCCGTCCCCTCCCTTAATAGGGCGTAGCTCTAGGGACATTCAGGGATTAGGTTTCCTGCTCGGCAATAGGTGCGGAACCTATGTAGGGACGATAGGGTAGTCAGGGTGATATTAGATCTGCCTAGGTGTCTCAACTCTCCCTTTCCCTAGTTGTTGGGCTCCCTTCCCCCATTTTCCATCGTTGTACACTTGTTCCCTCCCTCACCTTGTGTGACAGTCTCATTTCAGGGAAAGAGGTGGCGGTGTCAGAGGCAGGGACTGTGGTGGTGGCGACTGAAAATATGGGCTGTGGGAACAGAAGAAGTGTAGTGGCAGCCACTGAAGTGAGACAATTTTTGCTGATAGTTCAATTTGTTTACACTGTTCAATGATTAGGAACCTCGGTTAAATTATTATTTTAAAGGATAATCTCCCCACATAAAATACCCTTATTGGCAGTATAAATCAGTATCCCTCCAAACTAAGTGCCTCTTACTAGATGGCTCCATTATTATGAAAGAGACCTTTGTCCATAGCTAACACGAAGGAAAGGTGCAACTAAACAGAAATTAATCAACACAAAATTTTGAACCTAAACTTGAAAAGGTGCTCATAGTTGAAGTTACACCTTAATGTAAGATTCCAGACACTTACCTTCATTGTTAAAGTTTAAATAGAGGAATGGAGCACACAAAGAATCCAATCCTGGGAAAGCAAAAGGAGAAATGTATGCAAAGAATGGTAAGTACAGAACTAATTATACACCTCAGATATACAGTATAACAATCGTTTATTTCATATATCACCCTAACCTCTATTTACACTGAGTGCACAATTATTAGGCAAGTGAGGATTTCGAACAGATCATCATTTTTATGCAGATTTTCCAGCTCCAAGCTATATAACCGTGAATGCTTATTGGATAAAGCAGATCAGGTGATGCGTATTTGTGTTATGAGGGGTGTATGACCTAAGGATTCAATGCCCTTTATCAAGGTATCAAGGTGTGCAGAATTATTAGGACACTAGTTTTTGTCAGTCAAAAATGGGTCAAAAAAGAGATTTAACTGACTCTGAAAATTCAAAAATTGTCTTACAAAGAGATGCAGCACTCTTGAAATTGCTAATGAAATGTTTAAATGCAAACAATCAACAGGATCGCAAAAAAAATGTTTTCAGAAAAAAAGTTGCATATTAACTGCCAAAGATTTAAGAGAAATCTAACATGAAGTAATCAGGAAGCCATTACCCTCTAGTGCCATCATATTCCAGAACTGCAACCTCCCTGGAGTGCCCAGAAGTACAAGGTGTTCAGAGCTCAGAGACATGGCCAAGGTACGGAAGGTTGAAACCCGACTGAACAAGACACAGAAGTTGAAACATCAAGACTGGGCCAAGAAATATCTTAACATAGATTTTTCAAAGGTTTATGGACTGAGGAGATGAGAGTGATCTTTTCGGACCAGATGGATGGGCTCATGGCTGGATCAGTAGCAGGCACAGAACACTCGTAAGACGGAGGTGGGGGGCTGCTATTATTAAACGTGAACTAGTCGTACCTTCTTGGATTCAAGATGGAGTCAAAATCAACAATCAACCTAAACCTACTGCAAGTTTTTAGAAGACAAGTTATTCAAACAGTGCTACAAGAAAAAGTCTGCATCTTTCAAGAAAAATATGATTTTTATGCAAGACAATTCTCCATCACATGCATCGAAGTCCTGCACTGCTTGGCAGCCAGTAAAGGCCTTAAAGGGGTATAGGTAAAGGCCCTCGGACGTAAATGCGATCAAGAGGAAGTGAGAGCTGCGGCTGGCGCTCACTTGATTACTGAATGTTTGAAGGCGGACACAGTGACGCCAGCGCTGATTGGGCACAGGGCTCACGTGTCATAACAACTGCACATGAGCCCCGGGAGCGACGACCACGGCGCCGGCACAGGTGAGTATAGGTGTTTTTATTTTCACGGGGGCAAACATTCAGATTGAGAAGGGGTTGTCCTAGTAGTGGACAACCCCTTTAAACATAAAAGAATAATGACATGGCCCTCTTCTTCACCTGAAAAACTCTATTGAGAGCTTGTGGGCCCTTCGCTCTGTAATCCGACAGCAGCAAAATGCTGGGGCAGAGACCCTGATTCCAATGATGTATCACATAGCTTACTGGGCACAGCAGTTGTGACAGAATCCGTTTTGTTTTGCTGCAGATTTAGCAGAGCTTGGAATGTTGAGCCCGCCCACACCACTGAGCGTCAGTCTTCTCTGTACAATGTCTATTGACAGATAGCTGCTAATCAGTGGTGGGGGTGGGGTCAGACCAGCACCTAGTCAGATAGTGATAATCTCCTGATGATTAACTTAATTTATTGAAATAAAAGACACAGTCAAGTAAGTATCTGGAATCAGGGTCTCAACTCCTACACCATGCTGCTCTCAGAACGCATAGCAAAAACTTGCTGACAGGTTCCCTTTAAAAGGAAGATTTAGGGTAAAGGAAAACATTACACCTCTCTGAACAATGTCTGGGAGGCTGGGGTTAGTGATGCCTAAAAAGTTTATCGTCAACAGATTAAGAAACAGACAGAAAGGCTGTGTGCCCACGATGCGTTTTTTAAGCGTTTCCGCAGCGTCAAAAACGGTTGCATGGATTTATATAGTGTGACCAAGTTGTCAAGCACTTTCCAAGTGATGCTAAAATCGCTTGGAAAGCGCTTGTCAACCCGCATGCGGAAATGCAAGTGAAGAACGCTTCACATCCGCATGTCCCTGGCAGGAAAAACGCATGTACAATCCGCATGTGTTTTTTCTGCCAGGGAGATGCGGAAACGCTCAGGAAAAATCCGGAGCATTTCTGCATCGTGGGCACATAGCCTTAGAAAGCTCTTTGGTCTTGCCCATGTTGTAGAGGTTAGAGTCTGACTGATTAATTGAGTCTGTGGACAGGAGTCTTTTATACAGGTGACTATGTAAGACAGCTGTCTTTAATGCAGGTAACGAGTGGATTAGGAGCGTCTAAGTGATCTGTAGGAGCCAGAACTTATAATTGTCTAAGGGGATCAAATACTTATTTCTCACTGCAAAAAAAAATTATCTAATTTATACAATGTGATTTTCTTGATTTTTTGGGGATATTTTATCTCTCAAATGTTAAAATTAATCTATCCTTAAAATTATAGACTGTTCATGTCTTTGTCAGTGGGCAAACTTACAAAAACAGCAAGGGATCAAATAATAGTTTCCTTCACTGTAGATGAAAATATACAACTGAGATAGGAACATTTATGTTTTTCAGTTAGTTGCATAATAATTCTGCACACATAGATTTTCTCCTAAGGGAGCAGTCAGACGGCCATATAAACTCGGACTGAGATAGGAACGCAGTGCATGGACTGGCCGGTGGCTGTCCTAATCAGAGCGTGACAGCTTCATGTATTTCTATGCAGTGGGTACGCTTGGGTCGGGAGAGCCGCTGGCCAGTCCATGCATACGTTCCGATCTTGGTCCGAATTTTATGGCCGTCTGACTGCGCCCTTACAAAACCTCACTTTTACTTTCTTAAATATTTCAGGTTTATTAACCTTTTGGATTCACAGACAGCACTGTAGGTGTTCAATAATAAAATGAATCATCAGTGTATGATAATCATAACATTAATCTGCGATTTATTTCTGACATTAGAAGGAATATCGTTTAAAATCTCATAGCCTAAATAATGCCAACCACTCATAAGGCCCCTGTTTCATTTTGGGTGGTCTTCTCCCAATAGGGTGCAATACTCGCCTCTCCAATAGTGTAATAGTAAACATGAGCCTTCTTTCATATAGCCACAGCTATAAGCAAAGGGTTAATGCGGATGCTGAGGGAGTTTGTTGAACACTGCGAGAAATAAATTCATCCTTTTTACAGTACAGCAAGTCCAAGCGTTTTATGTTGATTCCTCTGAGAACTTTACAAATGAAAAAAGATCAACATCAAAGGCAAAAGCTGCATTGGATGCTCTTGGTTTCATGGGGATTTGTCCAACTGTTACCAAAATCCAAAGCACAAATGTAGAAAGGAGACATCTCTCCTTGGTGACAAAGTCTTATGTCCTTCAGGCAAATTTGGACTTAAACTAGGAACTTAGTGGTTAAATCAATGGGATTAGTTGTAATAGTACACTGCACTTAATGCGGTTGTACCGAGAATGCAATATATTACAGGATAAGCGATATCTTGTTAACTATATTGGATCCCATTGCTGGTTCTCACTGCTGGATCCCATGCAATGCCGAGAAAAAGGCTTTGGAGTGCTTTGTCTAAATGAAGCAATGGTCATACATGAGCACCTATGCTCCACTCATTATCTATGAGCCTGTCGGAGATGCACTCAGCTATGTGGAACTAACCAATAGACTTCCTGAGCCTTCATTTTTGGGATCTTGCGTTGTCCAAAAGGTGGTGCCTATAGATTGGTGATAACTTGAATTTTTGGTACAACTTAATTTATATTTGAAAAAAAAAATTGCAACCATGCTTATTGCTCTCTTGCAGGTGTGGACTATTCATACAGATAATTGGGCACCACTCCGGGACTTGCAAGCTTTTAGGGCCCCAGGGCAATTTTTCTCTAAATGCTTGCTTTTCTTTACTTGCTACTTGCCCCAATGAATCCAAAATAAAAAAGAAGCTTTTATCCAAACCTACGTATCTCTATAAACTAGTGATTGTCTAAGGCTATGAGAACACAATGTCTTATTCAGGTGGATTCACCTGATTAAGTGTCACAAAAGCTCCCCATAAAATGAACGTAACGCACAGCAATGTGGAAACAACATTGCTGTGCACATGTCCCTTCTTATGTCACTTCTTTTATCAGCTTCATGCTTCAGGTTAAAAGAAGTAAAGTGTTTACTTTTAGAGCTGAAGCCGCCTACCCTCGAGAATATAGAGCGAAATACATGCAGCCACAAGAACAACAGCAAAGCCGCTAGCGAAGCCGCTTTAGGAAAACGACCACCGGTGTTTTCATGAAGTGGCTTCACGTGGGAAAACGCTAATAGACGCCATATGCACAGGCCTTGAAGGTGTGTCCACACTTTTTTTCAGAAGATTTTGGAGCAGAAACTCTCCAAACTCTTCTGCTAAAAAAAAAATCATCAAAAGAACTCAGTGTGAACACATCGTAATTCTTAAATCACATGCTACTTCCTTCCATCTGCCCTGTCATAACAGTAGACAGAGAGCAGGTTAGCAGAAAAGACAGCAAATGGAGTGGAGTGAAAGATACCCCCTTTCAGTGTAAAGCTGGAGGACAAAACGTATTTATCCTAAAGCTCGGGCTGTATGGTGACATGTGTTTAAGACAAGTTGTAGGTTCAAAAACATCGGTGCAACTTGTCTGTGACTTGCTGTTACTTAACTACATTAGAGCTGTGATTTCAATGTAAAAAAAATGGCCAAGTCGCAAAAAGGTCACACGCAAGTCACTGTTGCATAGAACTTGCACTGAAGTCTATGGCAAGAGAGCTGCGTGTCACTTGAGCACAGACAGAAAACCCAACACATTTGAAAACATTTGGACTGTCTTGCAGAAGGCAATAACGGAACACAGGAAATTTTGATGCGCTGTCACAAAGTCCCATGACATGTTGCTGAGTAGCCCTAGACTTAAAGGGAATGTGTCACCCCCCTGGTCGATATCAGACCTCTACTATGGCCATACAGGTGATAGAAAAGTAAATCTATACTTACCTGTATGGCCCATAGTAGAGGTCTGATTGCCGAGAAATATGGTTTTACAAAGTCTGTTTTCCAGAGGCTTGGCATCTGGGGGACCCCTCCTATCTGCTTATTATTCCCCTAAATCGCTGCCTCTGTGCTAAATTACAATATCCCCCCCTCTCCCCTGCACGTCACAGGGCCCTGTGACAGGTCCTGCTCTGCCTCCCCTCCTGCGCATGCGCAAAGCACCGCTCACATGGAGCGCGCTTTGTTTCCCTCCAGCCCCGTTTGGCTGCTTACTGCGCCGCAGCCTTGTATTGCACAAGCGATGGTGAGTCACTGAGACTTCCGCTCCACTGGCAGTATGCAGCCAAATGGGGCCGGAGGGAAACAAAGTGCGCTCCATGCGAGCGGTGCTTTGCGCATGCGCAGGAGGGGAGGCAGAGCTGGGCCCTGTGACGTGCGGGGGAGGAGGGGAATATGGTAATTTAGCACAGAGGCGGCGATTTAGGAGAATAGTAAGCAGATAGGAGGGGTTTGCTTGGCGTCCCCCCAGACGCCAAGCCTCTGGAAAACAGACTTTATAAAACCAGATTTCTCTGCAATCAGACCTCTACTATGGGCCATACAGCTAAGTATAGATTTACTTTTCTATAACCTGTATGGCCATAGTAGACGTCTGATATCGCCCAAGGGGGTGACACATTCCTTTTAAAGGGGTTGTCCGATAATTATAATGCCTTTTATAAATATCTATCTTTAAGCCCTAGCCACTTTTGTCATTTGTTATATATTAAAATCCCTACACTTCTCCCTGTCCTGCTAATCCCTCTATGTGCTTTGTTACTTTACTTCCTGTGACATTTCATTTGTGGGGAGTCTCAAGCGGGACGTCACAGGACACAGTAACTTCCCTACAGCTTTTATCACTCCCCGAAACAGGACGTCATCATGGGGCACACACTTACCATAGCTGTTCCCTTATGACAACCTATTTCGGGGGAGCAATGGAAAAGAGATTGCAGCTTCTACCCACCCGGCCCACATCTTCAGTCACTGCCTCCCACACCTTTACTCACTGCAGCTACAGTCACTGCTTCTCTTCCCGCCAACTTGCTCCCTGAAACGAATCCCTGACAACGATTTGTTTCAGGGCGGACAAAGAAGCTGTGGGAAGGCACTGCTGTCACTCATACTGCTTCTGTTAGTGCCCACCGATGACGTCTTCTTTCAGTGGATGAGGCGTCGGGAACAGAAGTAGGGAGTGTGGAGGCGGTAAATGAAGATGTGTGCGGCGACTGTAGATGTGGCTGATGGGGAGAGAAGTAGCAGTTACTTCTCTATTAACTCAATGAAACAGGACATCATCACGGGGTGACAGTGACAGAAGCTGGTAAATGACTGCAGTGCCCCCTGATGACGTCTGGTTTCATGGCGGGTTATAATGTCTCATTTACGACTCCCCTCAAATGAAACATCACAGGAAGCAAAGAAAAAAAACATATAGGGTTTATTAAACTAATTAAAAAAGTGGTTAGGTCTTAAAGATAGATATTTATAAAGGGCATTATACCTATTGGACAACCCCTTTAAAGGCCGACAAAGTATTTAATAGTGAAGATGCACAATTCAAAAGGTAATCTGCAAATATGTGCATGTATACGGTTCACATAATATACTAATATACCTGAAAGTCACTGCAACTATGTCTCAAATGGGAATGCAACTAATGTGAACAAACATAACACTAAACCTTGAAAGAAGACTACATGTAACGAAGAAATTAGTGCACACTTGAAATATACAATAGTAATAATCTAGTGTTAGCATAGTATAATACAGTATTAATCAATATTAATGCAAACATTGGGGAAAATAAACTATCCAAAACACATTAAAAACACTGTATGATAATTCTAAGGACTAGGCAATAGACCAGTGTCTATATATGCTAAGACTTCTCACCATTCACAAAAACGGAATAATAACAATAAAATCTGTACAAGTTTACCAGGTAGAGCGAACACCATGACACTGAAACTGATCAATGATTGATTGCTTGTGTTTGGCTTGTTTGCCTTCAGTATCATGGTGTCCGCTCTACCTGGTTATCAATGTAACATTATTTCTATAATGATTTCTTGCTAGCACGGGACTACTGCTGGAGAAGTTTTGTGAGGTCATGATATGCATGGGGCTTCTATCATGACCAAGCTTACTGGCGCATGTCATCCTTTCCTATCATTTATTCAGTAATATGGCTTCAAGTAATTCAATTATTGCCTGGTATTTTTTGCTTTTGCTTATTGTCAGAGAGAGAAAACAAGAAGAATATGTCACTTAATAATCATGTTATTCTCTAACTTCTAACCTTTATTTTCAATTCTTAGAGTTACACCTTATAATAGTGTTGCCTTACAAAGCAGAAAATACATTTTCCACCTAATATTAAGTCAATGTCCTTCCAAGTCTAGGCCCTTCTATCAAGAGCCATTAGTGCACCACATAGTGCACCAACAATCCCACTGCAACTCATGACTATCCAGGCCCTGCTCTCTTGAGCCCATGTCACACCTTCTGGGGACAATGTTCTGTCTTAAACACATTCACAACTGAAATAACCAGGCCATGTTTCTGGCTCCCAACACAGCTCCTCACTGGTTCCCCTGAAATCACTAACACAGCTCCTCACTAGTCCCCCTGAAACCACTAACACAGCCCCTCACTAGTCACACTGTGGCCTCCAACACAGCTCCTCACTAGTCCCACAGATTCCTCCAACACAGCTCCCCTAAAGTCCCCCTGAAGCCTCCAACACAGCCCCTCACTAATCCCACATTTTGCCACCGAAAAGCTCCTCACTTATCCCCCTGAAGCCTAAGACACAGCTCTTCATTAGTCCCACTGTGGCCTCCAACATAGCTCCTCTCTAGTCCTGTGAGGCGTCCAAAACAGCTCCTCATTAGTCCCGCTAAGAACTCTTAACACAGCTCCACATTAGTTCCATCATGGCCTCCAACACAGCTACTCACTTGGCCTGCTGAAGACTGCATCACAGCTCCTCATTAGTGCCACTGCAGCCCAGAATACAGCTCCTCACTAGTCCCACTTAGGTGATTTCTCTCCTAGCCCTGACTGAACCGTACTGCAGTCTTCCCCAAATTTGATTTTGGCACTGCTTTATTCTCCCTGGCTTTCTCTAGACTGAAAATATCCCCAGACTCTCCCAGAACTAACCCCAACTGCACTCACACTATACCTGATACACTAATGTTGTCCTGACTAGTGCAGGAAGCCACCGGCCTTCACGGCTAAACATGTCTAGACTAACAAGCTATCACTGTATTAGCTCACAATTTGCTTCCAGGACATGTTCCAAAAAGCAGATGAACCACTCCTCTCAAGAAACTAAGCACACTGGGTGAAACTCCGCAATAGATTCTCAATTCCCCCATTATGCCTCCTAGCTTTAGTATGCTGTTAATCTTTTCAATTGGCATAGCACTAATGGCCATGAATCCACCATGCCTTCCAAAGACTGTACCAGCTTCAAGCTCTCCGCAATATCCCAGGAGGACAAGCCTCAGGCATAACTACAGTTACTAATGTGAGGATTCATGTAATTCAGATTTTAATTTGCACAAGTTACCTTGCCAGTATACCAAGTTTGGATGTGATACCACCCACGCTTTTAACACCCTCCGAAATTTTGCATGTCCTTCGGGTGATGACAGGAGCTCATCGTACTGATGACATCGGGGGATATCCACCTCAATCTGACAAAAGATGAGCAGAAAGGTTACATATCAGAATGGTAACATATCATCAGTGAACCAAAAATATAATATTGTATATTTCACTACATTCAACCCAGAAAGCACATAGATATGAAAGTCAAGTTATCTCACATAGTCACAGATTTAAAAAAATTACAAATATAAAAGCCAGAATAAGGTCTAAATATTGTTTAAAATTCTATTACAATTATAATATTATAACCATCACAGAAGCATGGGGAGGAACTAACCCTAAACATAAGGAAAGCCAGCCGATCAGAGTTACCCGGGGTGCAAGAAGAGCGCACTTATTACACAGAACCTAGGTATTGGCCAGGCCTACTGATGAGATGCCAAATAGACATGAAGCTTTAGTGTGACGGACACTTTGTGTAAGAAGTTATTTCCTGGGCAATTCTCATTAGTAGGAAAGCTTTAGGATCTAAATCGACAGGTAAACTAGACCTTTAAGCTAAAATAGTTAAATACAGAATTTTAATTTTTAAAGAGGACCTGTCACCAGGTAAAAAGTGTCCAATTTTTTTTCTCCCCCTGCTGCTTTTTTTTTTCTCTAAATTCCACCATACAGTTTCAGAGATATTGGTCTTTACATTTTGCGCTAATTTTTATGGTGTATACCAGAGGGGTGTGGCTGACAGAATTCTCTGGGGGCGTGTATTTAATCTGTTCTGCATTATTACCCTGTGAGCCTCGCCCCACTGGTACACAACATAAAAAGAAGTACCAAGTCAAAAACTTGATATCTCTGAAACTGTAAGGCAAATTTGAAAAAAAAAATAACTGGGAATAAATAGAGCAAAAACTGTCTACTTTTGACCTCGTCATGGCCTCACTTTAGATATTCATTGTCATAGAGAAAAATTAAAAACCATAAGATATCTCCAGGGAGGGACATGCTAACCTCACATTAAATATAGGGTAAAGAGAGAAAACTAATTATAGCTAGGGAACAGAGGGACTACTTAAAACAAGTGAAATGAGAGAGAGCTAACACCTCAGCTCCATTGAAGCAGCGGTCCCCTGCAGTGTCCCGGTAATTAAGACAGGAAGATCTATTCTGGGAACCAGATACCAAAATGGACATTCATTTACACAGAGGTAACTCTTTTTCGCATCAAAGGATAACTGGACAAGGGCAGTAGGCTTTTGTCTCCGGTCGTTAGTGATGAATATAGATTTTCGGCGTCATAGCGAAGGGACGAACAGAACGCATTCACTCACATCACTTTAAGGCCACTAGAACCCCTACAACTTAATAACGTCTAAATAGATGATGCGAACCAGGCCATGTTTGATCTCATTGTAACGGTAAAATCAGAATAAGAAATATGACGTCAAACTTCTCTCCCCTGGCTCTCTATATTGGGCACCATGGTGTGGTGCCAATTCTAGGCCCCCGATCTCAGACTTTCCACCACTTACGCAGATAGTGCTGAGATATTGGGATAGAAATCGGGGGAAACTGAAACTTAGTAATACACCGTGCAGATTAAGCCCCCTCTTCGACAACATTGATTTCTCCCCAGCAGTGGATAGGACTACGTTTTTATGTTGGAGGTCTGATGACCGGGTGAGATTGGGACAGGTGGCGGACAGGCTCTCTGGGCTCTCCGATGTGGGGGAGTTAGGGGACATATGCCATGGCAGGCCACGGTCTTTGTTTGAATTCACCCAGTTGAAGGACTTCCTCTCAGGTATTTCTTTTAACAGACCGACTCGATTTCAGTACTTGAAGCTGTCTACAGAGGGCCCTACCCACACAGTCTCCTTGCTTTATAATTTGATCCTGGAAACGGTATCTATTGACACCCCTAGCTTTATTACAGCATGGGAGGGAGACCTGCAGACTACCCTCTCTGAAGCTGACTGCCTGAAGATCTTTACCCTTACTCACAAGATCTCTGTCTCTTGCAGATCACAAGAGAAAAATTATAAAATTTTAACACGCTGGTATAGGTGTCCTGTGCTTCTCCATAAATTCAATCCTGCAATCCCGAATACATGCTGGAGATGCGACAATGAGGAGTGGTCTATGCTTCATATATGGTGGTCTTGTAGGCTTCTGCGTCCATTTTGGGGTGCGGTTTTTAATGCCTTTCGCTTGATGACGGGTGTCCATTGTGAACCATCCCCTCAAATTGCCCTCCTTTCATTGATTCCTGGGTCTATAACAACCATAAAGAAGGGAATTCTGAGGTTCTGCTTAGTGGCGGCCAGAACAATTATCCCCCGATACTGGAGAATGGTGAGGGTTCCATCTGCGGTTGAGTGGGTGTCCGAAATGGATAGATTGGGCCACATGGAGTCGATGATGGCTCAAGATAGCAACTCTGTGACCGTTCAGGGCCAAACATGGTTCCTTTGGGAGACATTCAAGGTGAGCTTAGAGTTTCGGGACTGGTTAAGTGAGTCCTCATAACCTCCAAATAAGGTAATCGGGACCGAGGCGGGTTTTGCCCCTCCCCCCCCCCTTTTCCCCACTTCCAATCTTTTGACTCTATTTCCTTTCTCTTTTCCTGACTTTGTTTCTTCTTCACTGTCCTTTTCCTACACAATTTAAGAATGTTTAGTTTAAAATTTACAAAGTGGTGTTTGGACAAGATGAGTCCAACCCGAGATATCTAGGATTACAAGTTTGATTTGTTTCTTCATAAAGTTGCATTATACCTGAATGTGAATTCACATGTATTCATATGTATACTATTTTTCTTGATTGTTGTATCTTATCTTTGACAAAATTTTAATAAATATATTTACGGAAAAAAAAAAAAGAAATATGACGTCAATATCTAACGAATGGAACGTTCAGGAGTGACGATATTCTGTAAGTTAGGGATCTCATAAAATTCTAACAGACCCGGCACATCCCACAATCTGCTCGCTCATGAGCTCATCAGGAGGAGGTGTGTAGGCGCAACTTTGAGCTAATAAGAATCAGTATTTGAGTCTGGGTCATTTGTTAGCTCTTGGAAGGTGCAGCTTGCTGTAAGTTCTGTCCGTTTTACTGGAGTATAACCCTCCGCTAAGCTCTGAGCCATTTTCATGACATCGGGTTTAGTTATTCTCTTTTGTTATCTATTTTTATTTTATGTAAATGCATATACCATATTGTTTTATTCCCATTTTGCAACATATTTGCATAATTTTATAATTTTAACACTGCCTATCTTTCTGGATTAAATATATAAAATTTAATAGCTCTGTTCCTCTTGCTCTGTAAACCGCACCCCTGAAGCCATACGCTACCTGTAACGGGTATCCAATCGGCCTGTATAAATGTTTGGTGGTGGCAGCTAATGGTTCTATTTGTTATTGTGGAGCTAGCAGTGACCCCGTACCCCATACGAGGGGTATATATATATAATCCATTAGTTGGAACTGGAGGTGTATTTACCATATGCTCACTGTTATTTCCCCAATAACTGGTCTAGTATTGGAAGCAGCCGCGGTCATGTCCGTCACTCATCAGCCGATTGTGTAATTGTCTTGACGACTGGAGGCAGCGGAGTTGCATTTCCTGACATACTGGTGGCAGTGGCGAGATCTAGGTGATCTCTTCAGTGTCATTTGTGACAAAGCAGTAACAGTGGTGGGCTCTGCATGACCCCCCCAGCTGTGTATCAGTGACATATTGGTGGCAAGTGGTGGGATCTACGTGCCTCTCCCCGGCTGTTATCTATGACATTCATCTAACGGACTCTAAAATATCAGATGATATTGACATGCTGAGGACCAGAGAAATCCATATATGGTCCATGAGCAATAGACGTGGATGGATATGTTTATTTCTAGAAACTGGAGACCCCACTGAAACATAACATAGTAAACGTGCATGGTTACCTGGCGGTCAGTAGGAATTGGGGTGTCTTTGTCTGTGGAATCGTACTTCTCTTGGATTGCACCCTTTAAAAGTCAACATGAAAAAATAAAGATTTCATCTGCAAATTATTTACTGTTATAAAGAAATTTAAAAGGGTATTTTGGGAATAAGTAGGTAGGTGATAGTTGCTGAATTGGTGGGGTCTGACTATCGATACACACACTAGTTGTCTGTATGGTTGTTCCGACGGTCGTGCGTATATGTCTGCCTGCTGCTGATCCATTCAATGTCAATGGAGCTAACAAAAATAGAAAAGCTCAGTTATCGGCTATGTCTTTCAGTTCCAAATGATTACATACAAAAGCAGCATTGCTCTATTGTAATGAGGATACTAGTCCCCATTCTGGCAATCAGTGAGGGTTTCGGCAGTCAGACCCCACTGACCTAATAGTTATCACCTATCCTGTAACAAGTCCCATAACATGAAGTTGGACAAAAATATTGTGGATCTATAAGTGAAATAGTATTTGTTCTTTCAGTTGTCCGTTACCTCAATGTAAGATTCTAAACCAGGTATAACCAAGGAGCAGTAATCTATCCAGATTTTTACAAAATATTAAAAAATCTATTCTGATGTAAGGCACCATATACGATACTGACCTCTACACCCAGCAATGCTGCCCAGGTTAGTCCTCTCAGAAGGGGGGGAATGTCCACTCTAGCTTCCTTCCAAATGAGATTCTTCTTGTATGGGTAAGCCTGGAATACCAGCACAAATGCAATATATCAAAATCATAATCCAGGTGAAATAAATGAAGATTTTTGTCACAGTAAAATCTCTTTCTTGTAGTTTTCACTGGGGGACACAGAAACCATGGGATAGTCTGCTGCCACCTGGAGGCTGACACAATAATTACATCCTAAATGAAAACTGGCTCTTACTCAGCAGACTATACCTCGCATACTAGCGTAAAGCCTCCTGAGTTAGTGAGAAAGCAGTAGGAGAAACAAAAAGAATTAAAGCATGAAAGGCAAATGAACCAATTACACCCCGAGAAAAAAACAATGTAAATGCACGCCCGACCGGGCAATCAAGGGGTGGGTGCTGTGTCCCTCAATGAAGATTACGAGAAAGAGATATTATGGTGGGTACCACAAATCTTGATTTCTTCCTCGCTTCATTGGGGTAAACAGAAACCATGGGATGTCCCAAAGCTGCCCCTGGAGTGGTTGCAAACTAAATAATATACTGTTATAACAGAATTTTCCACTCTTGCTCAAGCTATCACCTGAGCAACTGCCGCCTGCAGTATACTCCTCCCAAGACTTGTGTCTGCAGAAGCAAAGGTGTGGACCCCGTAAAACGTAGAAAAGGTATGCCACTACGACCACGTAGCTGCCTTACATAGTTGCAGAACTGATGCCTGATTAACAGCCCGGGAAGCTATAACAGCCCACACAGAGTGAGCTTAAACACTGAAGCAGTGGCCTTGCCTTATAAAGCCTCCATAATGGCTGATCTAATAATAATCATAGATGGGGTAGGATCTCTGCCAGATCTTACCGTGATGACCCACATGACATCCAAACGGAGCTGTGAGAGATAAGTAGAGCTGTACAGCTCTCGCTATGTTAGATTACGTGAGAACCTCTCAGGGAGATGAGAGGCGAAGTAACTAAAGGAAGGAGAGCCATCTCCTCATTAAAATGAAAGGTGGAGAATCCCGCTAAGGAGAAAGAATAGAGCCCAATGTCAGACTACTCTGTCCCAGAGAATGAGAGAGACAGGAGAGAGCCTCCCTTGGAGCCTTGCGTGATGGAAGGTATCGCTAAAGAGGAGAAAAATCACTAGAAAGCCGAAATAGAGAGATCTCTCTGACTTGCGCCAAGGGAGAGGACCGAAGAGTGACGAAACGCAATAGAGGTCTCTCGGATTTCGGGGGATAATAAGGTGGTCTCAAGTTCGCCCTGCCTGGAAGGACAGTCCTGACCCATTGCCTACAAGTAAAATTCTACTGAACCAGGAAAACCAAGGCAGGAACCTGGCTCTTGGGAGTATACACTAGCTCAATAGAGGCCTAGAACAATTAAAAAGGAGGATATAGCCAGATGAGCGCTGCCCATAGGCTGTCACCTATGAAGAAGTTGCTAAATTAAATGGCACAAAAATGACCTTTAAGGCCCTTCTTCCCTAATCCTGGTCAGACAAACCTAATCCAGAAGGCCAAGAGCCTTCCAAACTGTGGACCAGATAGTCCTGCTGGTAATCAAAATGACTAAAAAATTGGATAGAAGAAGATAACTGAAGATAACCTTGGGAAAGTTCTATCTAGATGCTGTGGGTGGTGCTTTGGGGAATCTGCCATGGGTGCTCTGGACTCAAACTGAGAATCCTAAGCCAAACGCTATTTTTCTCTCAGTAGCCGTGCTTTCGGTACAGCGGCCAGATAGCATTGTATCGCTGGCTGCTCACAGTAGCACGAGCAACATGTGGCCTAGGTTGTAGTGTTGGAAAATGGCAACTGGGACACTTTGGAGAAATTGCCATACCACTGGTTCCACAATTGATCCATTATGTACTGCAAGTCAAATTGGATGTCACATACCAAGCCTATAACATCAAACATTGTCTGCACAAACGGAAGGTGTTTGCATGACAATGGTCTATGAGACAGAGGTCCCTCTGCACATGATCCACTGACCTCATACCATCGCTCTTTAAGGTTATATTGGTGCAGAGCAAGATGGCAATAGAGGCTGAAATAGGGGTCTAACCTCTTCAGAGATTAATCACGATTTTGTCTTGGATGCAATGATAGCCGGAGAATGGTCTGGAGTTCATACGAGCAATGCCAGGAGGAGGCCTTCATGAGGGAACATCATACCGGTACTATTCCAAAGATTATGGTGTGGCATAATGTACAGTAGCCGGACTCCTCTAATCTTCATTACAGGTACAGTAACAGCTCAGTGTAACATTGATTTGGTCAGGAAACCAGGGGTATGGACATTACTGCAGTGCCCCAAAATGCATTGTGAAATTGAAGCTGCATGTTGCTAGTGCTATTGACAGTGGCCTGCATGGTCTAAACGTGCTACCATGGCATGAATTATCTCCAAATTTGTCTCTCGTCAAGCACACCTAATATGTTATTGGTCAACAACTTCAAAGGGAGCTGCCAGCAGCAAACCTTGATGATTTGTTTGGCCAAGTGCATTTATCGTGGCAGAACATTCCTCAGAGAACCATCACTAACTTAACTGATAACATGCAGAGATGTGCAAAGGTGAAAATTTCTGCACATGGCGCTCACACTCAATACTGAATAATTTGAGAAGTTTTGAAATTTTGGTTTCCATTTTTTCATCATTTGCATATCATTAACATGTCTATCCATCCTGTGATTTTCATAATTCAACGACTTTTCCTTCTTGGGGTTGCAATTTCAATATTGGGGAATAAGCTAAGGTAGTGACCATGAAAATAAGGAATATTGCAATCTTCCCCTTTGGTTAATAACAAGGAATACTAGATTGCATTCGGGGAAAAGAGTAAATATAGATAATGATTGAAAACACTTGACTCCGATCTGTAAAGGTCTAAATCTGCTCAGACCAATACATACAATAAGGCTGTGTGCCCACGATGCGTTTTTGGTGCGTTTTTTGGTATTTGCAGCGCGTAAACGCTCCAGAAACGCATTGCATACCTTATCCCATGACTTGCTATGACATTCTGCAAGTTCTGTGCACATGGTCAGGATTTTTTCTTACAGATTTTACTCGCAGAAAAAATACGGACATGACCAATTCTTGTGCGTTTCTGCATGCGTATTTGCCTATACAATGCATTGGAAAAACGCATGGCAAATACGCATGCAAATACGCGTTAAAAACTCGTCAAAAATGCATGTAAAAAACGCATGCGTTTTTCTGCCAAGGAGATGGAGAAATGTTCAGGAAAATTTCTGCTTCATTTCTGCATCGTGGGCACTAAGCCTAAGAGAAAAGTACTTACTTTAAGCAGCCGATCAAATAAGACAATCCGGTTGAGCTGATATTCGGTGTCTCTCTCCCTGATAATCAGAGGCAGGGTGGATGTAGAGAGCTCGCTGTTACTACCGGAATGAGGGACGTTTGACTGGCTGAGAAGTGATTAGAGAGACAAGAACAAATTACCAGCCTGTTATATACACATTGTGCCCCATCTGCCACTGACAGCTTGTGTCTCGCTGCCGCACAACAGCCGTCCCTGCCATGCCCGGGCCGTGTCTGTACGCCTCACCCTCTGGGGAGTCGTTCGTGAATCATTAATAAATAAAGATGATCAGCGTGATATTACAATGTCACTGTTAACATTCTGCGCTGCCACTTATTTACATGCAGTCGAAGCATCGGCGTGTATGCCAGGCGCCGGAAACATAGGGCTAATATGATGAGCTGTGTGCTTAACAAATACCCATGAGGATAACGCTACTGAAAAAAAAACACTGATTGCAGAATGAAATTACTGGACGGCACATAAGACTAGATTCACATTGGCTATCGGCAGCTATTACAGGGAGGAAGACAAAGCTGTACTCACTCTTCTCCTAGGAGGGGATAATAAGCCTCCCCAGGCACATCTTTCAGTCTCTAAAATGTAGGAGATAACACAGAACTATATATTATTCAAGGCAAAAAAACACCCCCAAAAAACAAAGTTTACAGCCTTACACAGAAAACCAATATATTAATCCAGCAAATGAAGTGATGAGCCCTATCCTCAATCCAAACTCAGCAATAGTTGCACATGGGGCATGAGTATAACTTTCTGATGCTAAAATTAAAGGGATTTTATGAAATTTGCCTAACAGCGGGCAATGTGATCACATCAGAGAATAACCATAACTGACCTTTCAATTCACATTACTGCTGCAGCCAAACACTGGGCTTCACAGTCATATTTTATACAAGCCAGCATGACAGCAGAGGCTGGTGACTGGCTGCAGTGGTCAGGTGAATGATATATGACACCAGTTATAGGAATGGCTGGGGCCACCGAAGCAGTGGCACTGGAACTGAGGGAGATCACAAAGGTGATTTATGGGTTTTTTATGCAGTGAAATTGCCTGTCTATACACATCCATTCAGCTTTAAAGATTTAGAAGCCAATTCATCAAGAGTGATGTTTTGTAGTAGTTGTAGACACACACGTAGTTGTGCAAAAAGTTTGAGATTTTTTAAAGAGTTTTCCATCACTTATCTAGCACAAACTGATGAATTGGACCCTTTGCGTGCATGAATGTAAAGTTATGTATGAAAGGACTAATCATTTGTATGCGCCATATATCCTTGTGGTGGCGAAGGATCTGGCTGTACTGCTATGATAAATGGTGAATAAACTTCTCCAAGTGAAATACCTCTTAATCCCGGATTGCTGACATTTTTCCATCCCACCACTCTCTACCTAACAAACGTAGATATATGTTTTAGTTAACTACAATAGAAATGTAAGCCCAGCTTCTAGGTAATGAGCTCAGATCTTTCTGGCACATGTAGTAGAATTACTGAGACAGCATCTATGAAAAATTCCCATTGAGTGCAGGGGTCTGGCACATCCATGAGCAGCAAAACTTGTGTAAGGCAAAGAAATGTAAAATGTAGGTTAGCTGGTGTTAGCCGTTCAAAAGCCACAGATATATGAAAATCTATTCTTACATTTCTAAGTTGGCACAGAGATAAAGTCACTGTTGTGTCATCAAGAAGGGAACTTCTGTCTCTTCCTCGGCCAAAGCTTTCTCCATCTTCTAATAACAGGCTATATAAAGACAGTATAAGACAGAATAATTCAGACGGCAGTAGATGTCCCTGAACTACTTAAACCAAAGGTACCTTTTATTCCTGGTAGAATGGAGCAACAGTGTACATGCGCGACCACTGCCCCATTCATTCCCTATGGGGTTGCTGAACACAGCGCTTGGCTTTCTCTGGCAGCTCCGTAGAGAATAAATGGGTTGTGATTGGGCATCTGAGCTATCATGCCATTTTGTAAAGGGGAAAAAATTCCCACATCTGCCAATTGGTGCGGTTCCTTGCTTTTAGAAACACACTGATCAGGAAGTTATCCCCTATTCTGAGGAGAGGTGATAGCTTGTTTTCACTGGACAATCCCTCTAAGCTTTCTATTATATGTAGTAAGGAAAAGAGCTCTGTTCTGGTCACAGATTACTTCTCCGATTATTATTACTACTTGTGAAGACGCAGGGTCTTGCGTTGACGCAATACTATTCAGACAACACTGGGTGACTGTAAACAGTGTGGCAATACTTTATTGAACCACCAAACAGACAATAACCATATAGAACAGTCCCAGCAAACACCCAAGATGGTGCAAAATTACACAGTCTAACCCTTCAGCTGGCCTGCCGGGAATAGAGCAGCTGCGGCTTTGGGACTTCCAGGGCCAACTACCTCAACCAGTGGCACCCCGCTTTGGGTGAACACTCACAGAGAGGAGGTAGCGGCAAGCTTAGGAAGCTGAAAGTCCATTGAGGTAAGTGGCCAGGAGACCCGAGGGTCCCAACCCGGCTTCTCCAAACATACCCATTGAACCAGGTGACCAGATGGTCCCAACCTGGCTTTCTCCGAACATATCCATGGAACCAGGTGACCGGATGGTCCCAACCTAGTTTTCTCCGAGCGTATCCATGGGTTCCAGGCGACCAGTGGGTCCCAACCTGGCTACCCAAACATCTCCATGGAACCAGGTGACTGGTGGGTCCCAACCTGGCTTTCTCCCGAATGTATCGATGTATCCATGGGTTCTGTGATAGTTAATGGAGCAGATCTGTATCCCTCTGGATGGAGCCATGCTGTCCTGTAGACCTGTCACTTAGAGTGTTCCTGTCTGTGGTTTTGTAAAAGACTCCTGATACAGAGGCATAATCCCTTTATATAGTTCACAACTGTCCTTCAAGACACTGTCTTCAGGTCAGAGGGGAGGTGAGATGAGTTTAACTCTCCGTTGTTTGAGCATTTAATCGATCTGCATAGCTTATACTCCTCTGCTCTGCGAGTCAACAAGCCACAGGGCCCACACAATGGTTAATCAACATATTTAGCAAACATTCATTGCTTAAAGACCCTGTGCAAAGATAACAGTGCAATAAACTGTAGGAGCTGATATAAGATGTAAATAACAGCTATTCATCAATTAACAAATATAAACTCATGGTACAGAAGGGTAGAAGGCCCTGCCCTTACAAGTTTACAATCTACAGTGTAATGGGGAAAGAGACAGTAGGTCCGGGAGCTGTAACAGCCACGGGGGCAGTGAGGTGACAGTGGAGGTTTTTTCAGGTTTTGGCTTTCCTGAAGAGATGAGTGGTTAGGCTGCGGCTGAAAATTTCAATTGTGGGAGACAATCAGATGTGCTGAGGCACTGAATGCCAGAGAATAGGGGATGCTCAAGAACAATCTTGGAGGCGATTAAGTGAGGAAAGCACAATGGCGAAGGAGTCATGGAGGTCTTATAAGAATGGGAGATAACATCTAGGAAGGTATCGGGAGATGAGTTTGGAGATGTATGTAATTACCAGTCATTTAAACTGGATTGACTGGAGAACTGAAAACCAGCGAAGGAATTGGCAGAGGGGACAGTCAAAGCAGTAGCGAGAGGAGAGGTGGATTAATCCAGAAACAGAGTTAAGGATGAACTAGAAAGGTGTGAGAGTGGTAGTCGGTAGGCCACGGAGGAAGATATTGCAGTAGTACAGGCAAGAGATCATGACGGCATGCACTAACATGTTGGTTGATTCAGGATTGAGGATGGATTCTGTAAATTCTGGAGATGGCAGGAGGTGGTAAGGCTTGTATGTGTGGTTTAAAGGACAGAGAAAAGTCAAGGGGTACACCCAGGCAGAGGACTTGTGACACAGGGGAAAGCGCAATGTCATTTATAGCAATAGATAGATCGGATTTGGGGGTTGAGTGAGATGGAGGAAAGATTATTAGTTTGGTTATGTCCATGTTGAATTTTAGGAAGCATGATGAGAAGAAGAAAGATATGGCCAATAGGCACTCTGGAATTCTGGACAGCAGAAAGGTGATGTCTGGGCCAGAGTGGTAGGTCCGAGTGTCACCAGCATATAGGTGATACTAGAAGCCGTGTGACTTTATGAGTTGCATCAGGTGAAAGGTGTAAATGGAGAGGAGTAAAAGGCCTAGGACAGAGCCTTGAGGCACACCAACAGAGAGAGGGCAGGATGAGGAGGTAGTATGGGAATGGGAGATGATATATGTGCAGTTAGAGAAGTATTTCCACTTACTTTGGTAATGTACAAATCGGTGCCTTTGACCTTATGATTCCTTTACTGACCAATTCTTTTTCTAGGTCTCCCCCTGCCAAGCACCAGAGGTGGTACACTTCCTCAATGGATCTCTCTGACAGAAAGTCACCTTCATCTAAAATGATGAAATGATAAGAATTGAATATGTATGGCAAATTAATCAATTATGTTTTGACCTTGATTTTCTAAATCATCACAGTACCTTTACACAGGAGACTGATGTCCTCAGGAAGGTAAAGGTCAGCACATCTCAAAACAGATGAGAATAGGCTAGCAGGTTTGTGGAAGGGCGTGTATGTAGGGGAGATTTCACTGAATACGTCATCAGAAAGCAAATTTGAAGCTGTGGGCCTACAAGGAACAGAAGTATAGTAAAACACTGCTAACATTTAGTAAGCATCAACAGAAACACAAAGTAACCCCATTGTAAACATCTAACCAGTTGTATAATGATAGGGGGGAATAAAAACAAGTACTAATTTCAAAAGACATACGGTATGTAGCCTATGGTAATGGAAGAATCAACGCAGTTAACTTTATCTAGTTAAACAGAAACTACTGTGGATTATTACGTGTGGCCTCAATAAGTTGGATACCTGTACTCCGCATCTTCAGTGGATAGATGGATACTTTGACTCTTATTTTATTTATTATTTTTGTTCTTTTGTTTCTATTTTCTTTCACTTACTTGTGAAAGTTTATATGTAGATGCTCATCATGTGCTACCTAAGGGCATGCCATACATTTTTTTGATTACAACTTATGTTGTATTACATTATTATTACTACCAGTATTTATCCTCCCGACTGTATCAGAAACATTTCTTCATTGTTATATAAAAGGTTATTACCATCTTCATGGAGGAATATTGTCAGATTGGTTTTGTAAAAATAGCACTTTTGCAATTTACAGTTTATATAACTTTGCAGCCATTCTTGAGACTGTAACACTTTTCTTTTATTTATGGCTGATTGTCTAGGAGACCGACCACCACTGCTGCCTAGATTGTAAGCACTGCTCTGAAGCTGGCTGAGATTAGGAAGTAACAGCGAGCTCCAGAGATCACAAGCCAACTTCAAACAGTGCTTATAAGCTCAATAGAAAAGTGCTTGTAAGTACTGGACATGCTCTGCTGTCTAGCAGCGGTGGTCGGTCTCCTAAGCAACAAGCTGTAAACAAAAGAAAAGTGTTAATATCTCAAGAACGAATGAAAATTTTAATAAGCCAAAAACTTACAAAAATTGCTTGTTTTTTTGCCAGCACTATTCAACAATAACCATTTATGAAGATGTGAATAACCCTTGAAGACCCTTTAGCATGGGTTGATGATCAGTCGACCAACCTTCGCTCATAGCAATGTGTAGACATAGTCAGCGATCAACTATTTGTTGTTGACTACAACTTTAATGCAGGCCTAAAAAAAGGTTTAACAGCACCACATTCACTCATGTATATAAGCCACGGGCTGCTGACAATAGTAAAAACTGTACTGTACTACCAATTGTTTGTGACCATTCAGTTTGCACATTCATGGTTAATGATGCGTATAAATGGAAGTTTAACAAACACTGATCAACATGCTCTATCAATTATCTCTTATTCTAGGCAGATTACCTGCCCATGGAAATGGTCTCTTACAAGTTACTTGGAAAACAAACTGTTAAAGCATATTGCTTTTAAGGAGACCTTGTATTGAACTTGTATTGCATTTTTTAAGCTCATTGTGGGAACGTAGCCTCAGGCTGTGTGCCCACAATGTGTTTTTTAAGCGTTTCCGCATCGGCAAAAACGCTGTAGAAACGCATAAAAAACGCTTGGTAGAAGGTCTGCCATGTTCCCCAATGATAATCCGCATGTGCTGTGCACATGCTGTGGAAATTTCCGCTGCGGATTATCATTGTGGAAAAATACGCAGCACTACCAATTATTTTGCGGAAGTGCTGCGTTTTTTCCGCCATTGACTTGCATTGGAACGCATGGATTCCGCATCACTGCATCTGTAGATGCGCATTCCATGTGTTCTAATGTGCGGATGGTACCCAGGTCTAGAGAAGAGGAGACTCTCCTCCGGACCCGGGTACCATAGAAACTGTAAAAAAAAAAAAAAGAATAAAATAAAAAATAAATATATACTTACCTTCTGGCGGCCCCCGATGCGCTCCTCCTCTCATGCCGGCAGTTCGCGATGGAACGAAGGACCTGCGCTGACGTCACAGTCATGTGACGGGTCACGCGACGCTGACGTCGGCAGGACCTTCAGTGTAACGCGATCTGCCGGCAGCCGGGACGGTGAAGCAAGACACCGGGGGCCATCGGAAGGTGAGTATATATTTATTTTTTATTTTTTTACAATCTTTGGGGTCACACTATATAAATCCACGCTGTTTGCAGGATTTATATAGTGTGACCAAGTTGTCAAGCACTTTCCAAGTGATGCTAAAATCGCTTGGAAAGCGCTTGTCAACCCGCATGCGGAAATGCATGTGAAGAACGCTTCACAACCGCATGTCCCTAGCAGGAAAAACGCATGTACAATCCGCATGTACAATCCGCATGCGTTTTTTCTGCCAGGGGAGATGCAGAAACGCTCAGGAAAAATCCGGAGCATTTCTGCATCGTGGGTACATAGCCTAAGAGTCAAGTTTTGAGACAAATTTTGCAACTTTTTAAGAAGTTTACACATGTGTAAACAATAACCCACAATAACGAACATAAGACAAAAAGAGGTGAACACACTTAAAATAGACTTAAAAAAAGATCCAAATTAAAAGAAGAATTAGACGCAAAGGATAAACAGGTGAAAAACACCAAAAACAGGCGCAAATGTAATAATGGATCGGGCCCTGTGCAGCTCAGATGATTTGTCCAAGCAGGTTCCCAAAAGCTTCTCTGTGCCCCGCTTGGCTGCCAGGTCTCTTCTTATACACACACTATTGCGCAGTGTGTGCACTTACTTGTACCACTTTACATTGCAACTATACACACACATACAAAAGCACAATGATGTTGACTACAGGTCAGACAAAACACAGCCTAGTGCAAATCAGACCTTGCCTCAAGTTGTACTGCCTGTTGTAGATTTTATGCTGTTTGTCATGGAATACAGTGGGTACGGAAAGTATTCAGACCCCTTTAAATTTTTCACTCTTTGTTTCATTGCAGCCATTTGGTAAATTCTAAAAAGTTCATTATTTTCCTCATTAAAGTACACTATACACCCCA
This sequence comes from Phyllobates terribilis, assembly GCF_046119375.1. Lineage (NCBI taxonomy): Eukaryota > Metazoa > Chordata > Amphibia > Anura > Dendrobatidae > Phyllobates > Phyllobates terribilis. Next base: position 877,045,915 of record NW_027362761.1, read on the forward strand.
TCTTGACTGAAAAAAACAGAAATGTAAAAATTTTTGCAAATTTATTAAAAAAGAAAAACTGAAATATCACATGGTCATAAGTATTCAGACCCTTTGCTCAGTATTGAGTAGAAGAAACCTTTTGAGCTAGTACAGCCATGAGTCTTCTTGGGAATGATGCTACAGGTTTTTCACACTTGGATTTGGGGATCCTCTGCCATTCTTCCTTGCAGATCCTCTCCAGTTCCGTCAGGTTGGATGGTGAATGTTGGTGGACAGCCATATTCAGGTCTCTCCAGAGATGCTCAGTTGGGTTTAGGTCAGGGCTCTGGCTGGGCCAGTCAAGAATGGTCACAGATTTGTTCTGAAGCCACTCCTTTGTTATTTTAGGAGCACTTGCCCCACCTGACTCCTCACCTGTTACAAGTGTGATGTCATAGTATTACTAAAACATGACACTTGGATCAAAACCATAATATTGTCAGTTCAATAGGTATTCCCATCCCAAGCCTTAGAAAGAAATGCGAATATGCCAGTGATCTTAAGAGCTAGGGTGATGGATCACCTGATGAAGACGGCCTGCGTGCTGTCGAAACGCGTTGTGGATTATACAAGGATTTCTAATAAAAAGTCTCAATTGACCATTTACCCCTGTCTTATTCAGCGTTTTTTTATCCCCATCCATCACCCTAGCGCTTAAGATCACTGGCATATTCGCATTTCTTTCTACTGTTTGTCCCTTTGGGACCGCTGGTGGAGCTGCTTTGGGTTTTGTTTAATATCACTTACTATTTTGGAGGAGCTAAGTGACATTTCCATTCACCGCTGTTGCAAAGTCCTGCCTGCACGTCGTCTAGGACCTGCATCACATGATAACTCACGTGACAAACCAGGAAGTGTTTGGGGAGCGGCACAACAACCGGCTGGGCTCCTCTGCATCTCCAGCCAGACAACATGGCATTCAGGCTTTCACCGCAGTTGTGCAAGGGTGTGCAACCATCGGGGTGAGCGGCCTTTTGGCCCCCAATTACTTTTCATTTAATCTCAGGTGTCCTCACATTGCGCTCCTGTCTCTTTGTGTCTTTCCATCCCAAGCCTTAGTCTCACATGCTTGTCCATTTTGCATTTGCAAAAAAATACTTTTCTTCAGTAGGAGATTATCACTAGAGGACTAGTAAGCCTGCTGGCATGTAGTCCTCCATATTCATGAGCTCTGTATAACCAGGACTCACCAGTTTGTCAGTTTTCTGTGTACTCTGTGCATAGGCAGAAATCTGCCAATCAGTGGTATGGGCGGAGTTATAGAGAGCTCTGCATTTAGAGAACTAGATCTGCAGGAGATAAAACAAAAATTTCCTAAAAAAAATAGCAAAGCCCAGTAAGTGATACATCACTGGAATCAGGGTCTCTGCCTCTACATCACGCTCTCAGATAATGCAGCAAAAACCTGATGACAGATTTCCTTTAAGATGGCCACACACAAGATAGCTGTCAGCTGAACAGCTAACTCTCCTAACTTTCCTGTATATAGCGGCTCAGCTAAGAGTTAAAAAGAAATGCTGCCAGTAGCTCCTGAAAATTAAAGGATCGGCCATTGAAATTCCAACCGTCTGGTCCTTGTCTCCCTGGCATCACCTGTCGGAGGAAGAGTTGCGAGGACCCCCATTCTTATTGGAGTTTGGAGGGGGGGGGGGTTTACTATTGGAAGGTTTAATTATCACTATAGCCTGCAATGCACCCACCTCTTGGAAGGATGATACGTAAGGCATTTTCTCAATAATGTTAGGAGATTTCCTGGAAGATTCTTGAAATAATAACAACAGTAAAAATAGTGGTAATAATAATAATAGTAACAACAATAGTAGTAATAGTAATAATAGTATTAATAATAAAAGGTATCCGTCTGTTTTATAATCCAAAATAAGAATATAGAAAACATATAGCCAGTTGCAGATATTCCAGAATTAACCTGGGGTCAAAAACCAGGTCCAGAAGTTACAGATAAACCTATCTCTTGGGAATCAAGGTCATGTTCTGGTTGATATCCTTACAGAAGAACGTATAATATAATTGATATACTATATCTAATTTTGCACTTACACAGCAGCACAATACAGTATTATTTGGAATTAATCTGCAGCATCATTATAAGACTCTGCAGTGGCACCGGCATTGTAACAAGCATCTACACACAGCTACAGAGAAGGGATAAATCCAATCCCGCTCTTGTTACACACGATTCGAAATGCTCCCTGCTAGAACTGATTACATGGACCGTCACCTGCTCTACAGCGCCACCTACAGGGAACATCACTAACAATCACCGCTTAAAATGCATGTCACTAGCTTTAGCAGCAATTTCCTGGGAATAGCAAAGCGCTTCACACACCTTTATCACTTCCACACATCCATGTTCTTCAGCGAGCACGGTCACAATGTCATCAACACAGCCTGAGGGAACAAAATAACAAGAAAATGAGGCCTGAGCCGTACACACAAGCACTTGAAACCACGAAAAAATAGCATGCTGGGAATTACATGGCGAGGGCTGGAAAGCTAAACACAGCCGGAATGGAAATCTGCAAGTAGCAAAACAAACATATGATTAAATGTAGATCAAGGCTTCCTGCAGACATGATAGCATTTGTAGCCGTGTACTCTCACACCGGAAGCAGCCGGATGAGCATGGTATATTAACCTAATATTCACAAACAAAACATTAATAGAAATGCAGCAGAAAATGTGCTGTGGCCAATGGCAGTCAGAAAGGCACCCGTTATATGACAGGATCAGACCACCTTGGCTCCTTTCATCATGTCTACATTGTTTCATCTTTTTGACAATCTCAACACCCTGCCTACAGAGAAGCACAGCGGTGGCTTAGTGACCACAGTGAAGCACATTGGTAGTTCGATCATGACTTTAATAAAGGATGGCAGCAGTTTAGTGATGACTACAGGGAACCCCAAGTAGTAGAAATTTTGATTGCAGCTGTTCAAGAGATAATACATTTTGATGGAAAATTGCCATCATCTTGTCAAGGCTAATCCTAGGAATCCTATACGTACATAAGAAATAACACTGGCCATTATATGACCTATTTGCATTTTTAGCAGTTTTCCCTTATACATTAGAAGCCTATCCTGCTCCGTGTGCACCCTAATCCAGGAGCAATGCTCTCTTATCTCCTGAGCTGAGCACCTCTCGAGGGAGGAGTTGGAGGGGTGACTTTGTTATAAATTTTAAGATCACTCTTCAGTGTTGTAGTTAACTATACCTTCAGTATAGATCACAAAAAAACCCTAAGGACAATAGTCAAGCTCTCCAATTCTCTAATAGATTAAAAGGAATTTGTCATCAGGTTTTTGCCACCTAAGAGCGGCATAATGTAGAGCCAGAGACTGTGATTCCAGCGATGTATCATTTACTGGGCTGCTTGCTGTAGTTTTGATAAAATCACTATTTTATCAGCAGATTATCACCATAGGACTAGGAAACCTGCTGCCATGCAGTCCTCCATATTCATGAGCTCTGTATAACCCAGTCCCCACAACTGGTTGGGTCTCATGCTTCTCTCAAAAGGGGTATCAAAAACCTGATAAAAAATTGTAGGGCTACATTTGAAAACAATCTCTCAGACACCTGCTATTAAGGCCCCATACACATTAGGCTAATGACGACTGAACATGTCAATATCAGCGAGACCCACCAACCATATGATGTGTATGAAGGTCCTGACTCTCCCTCCATGGATGATGTAGAGCCATATATGAGTTCCATTTGTTTCTGAGATAAGCAGCAAGCTGAAGAGTCTGACAGCGACTTACCTCCATCACCCCACTAAAAAAATGCATAAACTGGGGGAAGCCGAACATGAATAAGTATAGATAATTCAGTACAGATATCTGATAGCAGGCTGCTTTCCAAGGTGTATGGCTACTTTTAATACATGGAGTATTGCACACTCTCCCCATCTGTGGATGTGCAGTATGTAATGTGCAGTACATAAAGCAGAGGCGACCAAAATAAAGAACTAATATATTATATATTTTATTTCAGATTATGAGTCTGCTTTTTAAGATCTCAGTACGTCTGCCACCTCCATCTATCCTCCTCAGTCGTGCCTGATAGCAATCTCTGTGTACGTCTGTACACAGAGGATTGTGGAAGGGGATACCAAGAATACGGTGCAGAGGACTGAGTAGCGGTATAGCATTTACTCTATCTTTATAGAGCCATATTATACTATTAGGCGGCACAGAACTTTTAATCTATGTATATCAAAAAATAAACACGTTCAATATATTATGTGAGCATTCAGAATTGCTACATACCCAATTCAAGCATTACTTTTAGTTTCTCTGATATGTCCAGGCTTTGAAATAACATCCTTCCCTGAAAAAAAAAATACCAAGTCACAGTGTCAATTGATATATATATATATATATATATATATATATATATATATATATACATACACACACACACACACACACAGTGCTGCTCAACATTATTGGCACCCCTTTATTTTTTTCATAGACTGTACAATATCTTCATAAATAAATGGAAATGTTCCAAAGTTATATCCTCAGGATTTTTTAATTAGTGGTCCAAAGTAATACAACAATAAAACATTGTTTTTCACCTTCCATGTTGCAATTTCAAAGAAGAAACAGTATAAACAGCATGTGCAGCAATAAAGGCACCCCTAATTAACACTTGGTTGCACACCCTTTGGCATTGCTGACAGCCTCCAAATGTTTCGTGTAGGCATCTATAAGCTTCTTGCACTTCTCAGCTGGAATTTTCTCCCACTCTTCCTTTGCAGTTTGTTCAAGCTCTTGAATGTTTGCAGGGTTCTTTTTCCCAATGGTAGATTTCAGCTTACCCCAAAGATTTTCAATGGGATTTAGGTCAGGACTCATTGCTGGCAATTTTAAAAAACAGTCAATTTTTTCCTTTTTCAACTATTGCTGTGTACTTTTGGATGTGTGCTTTGGGTCATTGTCCAGCTGGAGGACCCATGATCTTCGATTCAAACCAAGTTTTCATACACTGGGTAGGACATTTCGCTCTAAAATCTCTTGATAATTCTCGGATTTCATGATTCCTGTGATACGGTCAAGGTCTCCAATACCAGACGCAGCAAAGCAATCCCACAGCATTATGGATCCTCCACCATGCTTAACTGTTGGTTCTTTCCCTTAGAAATTTCATTGCGCCGTCTGTAAACAAACTGTTGCTTTCCATTGCCAAAAAGCTCTATTTTTGTTTCATGGGTCTACAAAACATTTTCCCAGAAGGATTGTGGTTTTATTATTATTATTTATTATAGCGCCACTTATTCCATGGCGCTCTAAATGTGAAAAGGGGTATACATAGCAAACAACAAGTACAATCATTTGAACAAAAATGAGTCATCGACTGGTACAGGAGGTGAGAAGGCCCTGCCCGCGAGGCCTCACAATCTACAAGGGATGGGTGAGGAAACAGTAGGAGAGGGCAGAGTTAGTCGTGCCGCAGGGGTTTGTCAAGGTTCTCTTTGGCAAAGATCAGTTGTTCCTTTTTATGTCTTTTCTTCAGCAATGTTTTTTTCCTTGGCTTTCGTCCATAAAGCTCTGCTTGGTTTAGTGTGCAGCGTATGGTACTGTTCCAGGTTGGCCTTCAGGTCTTTGGATGTTTGACGTGGTGTTTTTTCCACCGTTCTCATCAACCTTCGAAGACATCTCCTGTCAATTTTACTCTTTCCCCCCCAAGTCCAGGGAGGTTCTTGACGGTTCCATTCTTGGCAAACTTCTTAATAACATTGCGCACTGTTGAAACTTGGATACCAAGGTCTTTGAAGATGGCCTTATACCCTTTGGAAGTAAGTGTTTGCTAATAGCAGTTCTGATGTCCTCAGACAGCTCCGTTGTCTTCACCATTGTGGCAAAGGAACAGGGCCTACCATGTGGCTTTTTAAAATACAGAAGTCATCATTCACTGGCTAATTCATGTCACATGGGCATCGACAATCACAGGTGAATCTCTTTTGTTATTTACCACAGGCGAGTTAAAATGTGTTTCCATACTAAATTAATGTAAAGGGTGCCAATACCAGTGACACAGCAAACTTTAAGTTTTCCTATTTTTCCCTCCCATTGTTTTTTGTTTTAAATTATTGTTTATCATTTGCTCTTTTGCATTTAACACGAGTGCTCTATACAAAAAAACTGTTTCACTTGATTGATTTTTTCCAGGAGATATTCCACGTTATATACTTAAACTTCATGGGTGTCAATAACAATGAGCAGGACTATATACTATATTATATATATATATATATATATATATATATATATGTTCTAGATGGCAGGTATGTGTCACCAAGGCGGCTGGCCCCAGTGATATAAGTCCCAGGAGAAATTGCACCAGTAACAATAGGTTTTTATTTTGACTGGATTTCGGGTCCAGGATTAAGGAGCGAACAAAAGAGACTGGGTGGGAAATGTCGCTCCCATACTCTATTTTGGGTCTTAGAGGCTTAATAACAGGCAGCTGGGTTAGCTTAGTAGATGCTGTTGTACTGAGGCTGAGGGAGACTGTTCATGATGGATAGTCTGTTAGAGTCTGAGAAATGCATCTGACAGAAAATTGGTGTGACTGTTTGATTTGCCTTACACAAAAGAAACAACTGTTTTGTTTTTCATTTGTGCTGAAGAAAATCTGTTTTCCTTTCCCATTTGTCTGCATATCGAAGCGGCTACCAGAGAGCAAAAACTCACTGTACACACATTATATTATTATAAATTGGGTACAGTAGTTCAATGCAGTTTGTGAGGAATATTTTTTCATAAGAATTTAGGAAAGTTATGAAATGTCCTATAAAGGTCTGTCCTATTCCTGATCTAAGGGTGTAGACTTTTAGCTGAGATGAATCTGTGCTACAGTAAGTTTATCACTTAAACATGAGCCATGTATGAGGGAGTCGGTGTCATGGAAATTGAGGAGTTGGTGGTCTGGCTTACCGACTCCACAACCCTGGTGATAACTGGCAATGAGTCTTTTACAAGGCTCTGGAGGAGTTTTGGCCCACTTATCTTTGCAAAATTGTTGCAATTCAGCCACATTGGAGGGTTTCCAAGCATGAATCGCCTTTTTAAGGTCATGCCACAGCATCTCAATCGGATTAAGGTCAGGACTTTGACTAGGCCACTCCAAAGTCTTAATTTTGTTTATCTTAAGCCATTCAGAGGTGGACTTGCTAGTGTGTTTTGGATCATTGTCCTGATGCATAACCCAAGTGCGCTTCAGCTTGAGGTCACGAACAGATGGCCGGATATTCTCCTTCAGAATTTTCAGGTAGACAGCAGAATTCATGGTTCCATTTACCACAGCAAGTCTTCCAGGTCCTCAAGCAGAAAAACAGCCCCAGACCATCACACTACCACAACCGTATTTTACTTACAAAAAAGATCAACATTTGTCTCGGGTATTCTTCCAAACGTCTTGGTGATCATCAAGATGTTTTCTGGCAAAACTGATGATGAGATGAGCCTTTATGTTGTTTTTGCTCAGCAGTGGTTTTCGTCTTGGAACTCTGCCATGCATGTCATTTTTGCCCAGTCTCTTTCTTATGGGGAAGTCATGAACACGGACCTTTATTGAAGCAAGTGAGGCCTGCAGTTCTTTGCATGTTGTTGTGGGGTCTTTTGTGACCTCTTGGATGAGTTGTCGCTGCGCTCTTGGGGTAATTTTGGTTGGCTGACCACCCCTGGGAATGTTCACCATTGTTCCATGTTTTTGCCATTTGTGGATAATGGCTCTCGCTGTAGTTCGCTGGAGTTCCAAAGCTTTAGAAATGGCTTTATAACCTTTCCCAGAATGATAGATCTCAATTACTTTGCTTCTTATTTGTTCCTATATTTCTTTGGATCGTAGTATGATGTCTAGCTTTTGAGAATCTTTTGGTCTACTTCACTTTGTCAGGCAGGTTTAAGTGATTTCTTGATTGAGAACAGGTATGGCAGTAATCAGGCCTGTGTGTGGCTAGGGAAATTTAACTCCGCTTCCTAAAGATGTGATAAACCACAGTTTATGTTTTAAGGGAGCGGGGAATCACTTTTTCACACAGGGCCCTGTAGGTTTGGATTTATTTTTCCCTTAATAATAAAGACCCTCATTTAAAAACTGCATTTTATGTTTAGTTGTGCTATCTTTGTCTAATATTTGTTTTGTGATCTGAAAATATGTGATAATCATGCAAAAGAATAAGAAATCAGGAAAGAGGTAAACACTTTTTCACACCACTGTATATGCTCTTCTCTACGCTGTACTCAGCCATCTCTACAGTCCCATATAGACAGTGAATTGAGCGGCACACACGTGTTATCATGCCACCCTATTCAACTGCAACAGGTAGAGGTCACAGAGGTGAGAAATGGTTCCTCTATTCTGTGGTTAGGTGATAAATCTCATTATTAGGAAAACCACCTTTTAACCAAATTACTAACCAACTGACATTAAATAAAACACACATATGTCAGAGAATCAGAGACATACAAGTTAGAGATAGACTTAACATACCATACACAGTTCAAATAAAATGACCCCCAACGACCACACATCTGACTTGGATCCTGAGGGTAGAGGTCTCTCATTTTGAGTGGGATCTTTTGGTTTAACCATTCCCAAGGCGATTACTTCCGGAGCCAAATATGAGGGGTATCTAAAGGGAATCAAGCAGAAGAAGTACATTCAGGGTGTTGTCCCTAATATGGCTATGACTTAATAGGTACCACAAATCCCCACTCACTGAGATTCTAGCCATCTGCCATCCCCCACTGATCCCAAGAAATGTCTGGCGGCAACCAGTGAAGGTTAGTGGAGCATACAACGTTCACTTCTTGGAAATTAACAGTAATCAAGATCTCTCAGTGCGTTTGCCAATATGATTGTTGACCTATAGTCAATCTTTGTGTCTTTTTGAATCTCTATATCTTATGAAGGAACATTCAGACACAACACAGAAAAATAATGGGCTTATTGCAGCCACAACTGCAGTGAAGTTCCAGCACACAGTGAAGATTACAGACGTGCCAATGGCAAGAAAGGGCCTTTGTGGAAGACTGAACGGGGGCTGCGTCAGCAAGACAGGTGAGCAGTGAAGATAGTATTACTTTTATTTCTTTACCCTACAATTATTATGCTCTGGGGTATGGAGAGAACACACAAAACATAATAAGGAACACTCGATTCAAATCAAATAACTTTGATGCAAATTGAATTTCCTGGTTAAATTCCAAATATAAATTTTCGGCTCATCACAATGAACCAATAATATGAAACCCCAACACTGAAGTATAGACTGTAGGGATAGTTTGGTTCTCAGCCTCCTTATTACAAGGAAAATGAAACTAGGCATGTATGATAAAACACCCAGACTCAGTTTCTCAGATATTTATTACTCTTCTATTCAGCAGTGAATGTTTTTAACATATTGTTCACATTCTATTTAAAAGGCTTGTCCAATATATATAATGCCCTATATAGATCTTCAGTGGCCACCGCCACACTTCTGTCACTGCCGCCACAGTCCGGGCTTTTGACACCGCATCCTATTTCCCACGTCAGTATCTCCGGTACGAGTGGTGACAGTTTCCACACGTACTGGAGACACTGACACACGCAGACCCATTCAAATGAATGGGTCTGTGCACATGTCAGTGTGTTTTCACGGACCGTGTGTCTGTGTGCTCCACTCAGAGACAAGTCTGTTTTTTAGCGGATACACGGTCCGCAAAACGTACCACACGGATGACATCCGTGTGACACGTACCGACGCCTGGGAATGGCGCTGTTCCCAAACGTCGGTGCTGAACACTGCCCTCCTCATGGTTCCCTGCCAGCGCTGCTGCCGAGGAGCCAGCGTGTAAGAGCCGCTCTGAAGCTGCGGCTCAGGAGCGGTGTCCTGTCACTCACTGAGCGCAGTTCCGAGGCAGCTCATTCTCCCCTGCAGCAGTGGTCACATGGATTACAGCGGGGGACACCTAGGAGAGGTGAGTACATGGATTTTATTCTTATTTTTACAGGTGGGGACACCAGGAGCACACACTACTACCTTCATCATTGTCCCTGCTGGTGCTGATCACAGCGCCGGCAGGAAACAATGATGAGGGCAGTGTTCAGCACTGGCGCTTGGGAACAGCGCTAACAGTAGTGCTAATTCCCAGGCGCCGTACGTGTGACCCTAATGCGACACACGTGCTGCACATGGATGCAACATGTAAAACACACGGGACACGGATATCTCCGGTACTGTTTTTTCCAGTACTGGAAATATCCGGACGTGTGAAACCGGCCTAAAATGAATCATCTTCAGGGATTAGTGATAAAAGGAGGGTGAGTGAAAGCAGCACTGACCTCAGCTTCTATCACTGCCTTCAAACGGATCATCATCAGGGGGTGGCGTTGTTGTTACTCAACCAGTTTCTATAGCTACTGCCTGTTACTGATTTATTTCAGGTTAGGGATAGAAGCTGTGCGGCAGCGCTGCTATAACTCACTCTACTTATATCACCGCCCCCTGGTGATATGTTTCAAAGAAAGAGGCGGCGACAGAAGTGTGCTGGTGGTCACTGAATATGTGGGTGGCGGTGACAAAGCTGCGGTCACTTCTCCATCGCCCTCCTGAATTAGGACATTTTCAGGTGACAGTGGTGACAGAAGCTGTGGTAAGTGACTGGAGCACCTTTGTACTTTGATATCCCAACTCCCCTAAAACTAAACAAAAATTCACAGGAAGTAAAGAAAAAAGCACATGTAAGGAACAGCAGCATAGTCCAAGTTTGGACTGGAAAATCTGCATAAAAATTACGATACAGTCAAAATACTCACTTGCCTAATAATTGTGCACACAGTGTATAGGGTGAATGGGAATATACCGGTACTCATTATCCAGTGTTCTACAGTTGAGGAATAAATTAGACCAGTCACATTATGTGTGCAACATATGATAATCTGTGGTCACAGAATAGCATGTACTAGTCACATATCAACCCGTAATATACTGTGCATACAAACACCCGATGTTATATACCATAATATGTGACTGGTATGTAGCCATAGTATAATAAAATATACATTACCCTGTATAGCAGATGGAATATACAGGATAATCAGTGATTATAAAACATGTGATTGGTATCTCATATACCATGACCTGTTCTCTGTCCGAATTGGCACACTGAGTGGCTCCAGTGGCTTCCAGCCCAAGTGCAGTGTAAAGATGAAGAAGAAGCCATCAAGTGCTGCATCACTGCACAAGTGCGAAATAGCTGTTTTGTGATGAAGTATGCTGCCCACAGCACCTAAGGGTATGTGTCTTTCTAAGGCCCCCACTTCACATGTCAGTGTCTCCGATAAGTTTGGTGAGAGTTTTCACAAGTACTGGGGACACTTACACCCCCACACCCATTATAACCTATGGGGCTGCGCTGTGTAACCCACGCGGAGAAAGTAGGCATTAGACCAGGAGTCCCTCATGACAGCACCATCAGGAGGTCGTCCTTCATATCCTTGATAGGGACAGGAAACACACAAGAGGTTAAAAGGCCCCTCCCTCCACCCTCACTCCAGTGATTTTCCAAGTACCACACCAGGATGGATGCAACTCTATTTTATTTGCCTTTCAAATATCTATGTTAATTTCACATAGCCGTTTAGGAATATTTAGGGAGGGAATATAATGGGTGCTGTCATGAGGGACTCCTGGAAACCCTATTACCGGTAGGTCTAATGCCTACTTTCCAGGACATCCCTCCTGACAGCACCATCAGGAGAATACCAGAGAATACATTTAGGGGGGGGACCACTGCCTGGAGGACCTTCCTTCCAAAGGCCATCTTTTGGCCTGATAGAATGTCCAATTTATAATGTTTACAGAAGGTGTTCAGATTTGTCCAAGTTGACGCTCTGCAGATTTGGTCCACAGATGCCCCTGCTCTTTCTGCCCATGATGCGGACATAGCTCTGGTAGAATGGGCTCTAATATTTTCTGGAGGGGACTTCCCCTCGGCTAAATAGGCCAGACTAATTACTGATCTGACCCATCTTGCTAATGTAGATTTTGTTGCTTTTTCCCCCCTATTTTTTCCCCCAAACTGTATAAATAGGTTGGAATCTATAAGCCAGTCCTTCGTGACCTCTGCTGCTCACATCGGTAGTGAGAGTCACGAATGGGGTCAACCTCCACATGACTCCTTCCTGTAGGTTGGCTTTGGAGGTCCACCAAGTCAATGATCTTTGGTTACCTTTGATAAGGAAACCTTTTTGTCCAGATCGACCATTTTCCGATTCCAGGTTGATAGAATTTGTTGTTGCAAGTTTCTTGAATGGAATTGGCTCCACCTGACTCCCGTATGGAAGCTGTCATGAGACCCAGGATTTTCATACATTCCCGAATGGTAACTTTCGTGTTCCTCATGAATTTCTTGATCCTGACTCTGAGCTCTGTCTGTTTCTTTTCAGGCAGAAAAGACATTTGTTGTTCTGAGTCTAGAAGGATTCCCATCTGGTACAAGATGTGATTTTTTTCCAGTTTATAATCCATCCTAAATTTTTCAGGGTCAGGATGGTTGATGCTAGGTTGGTCTATAGCTGCTGTGGAGAGTCTGCCAATACCAGGGAGTCGTCTAGATACTGAATAATTAATATTCCTTGTTCCCTGAGGAACGCCATAACTTCGGCCATCAGTTTGGTAAAGATACGTGGAGCTGAAGATAGGCCAAACGGAAGACAAGTAAACGGGTAATGTAGAATGGTGTCTCCTTCTTTTAGAGCAAACCTTAGAAATTTTTTACTGTGACGGTGAATTGGGACATGATAATAGGCCTCTTTGAGATCTATTGTACACATCACCATGTTGTGTCCGATTAAGGGAATTGTCGACCTGATTGATTCCATTTTGAATTTTTTGTAAATGACTGATTTGTTTAGAGATTTCAGATTTATTATGGTGCGATAATCGCCCCCGGGTTTCTTTATTGAAAAAAGACCCGAGTAAAAGCCCAGGAACTGTTCTGCTTTTGGTACTGGTATTACTGCTCCCGATTTTATTAGCTTCCTCACGTCTGTTAGCAGACTTTTGGAGACCTGGGCGGAATGGGTTGTTGTCAGGTGAAACCTTCCCTGCGGAATCTGTCCGAATTCTATCTTGTAGCCCTCTGCGATAGACTGGAGAATCCATGGGCTGTTGGTAATCTTCATCCAAGCGCCGTGGAAAAGTTGGAGTCTTACTCCCACTTTCCTGGCGTCATCTTCTACGTGTGTTAGCACTTGTAGAGGGAAGGGGATTTCTCGAGATACCTTCCTTCTGGTAGCTCCATCTACCTGACTTCCCTTTCCCGGAATATTCTGGCTTTTGCTGGTAACGAGGTTTCCGAAAGGAGGACACCTTCTTAGGTTTCTCCTCCGGAAAACCCTTTTTTTCATCTGAGGCCTTCTCCAGTATTTCATCAAATACTGGAACAAACACCCGGAGGCCTGAAAAGGGAATGGCACATAATTTACTTTTAGAATGACTGTCACCTGACCAGGTTTTTAGCCATATTGCTCTTCTGGATGCAGTAGAAAGGGCCCCATTCCGAGCAGCAAATCTTATTGATTCTGCCGAGACATCGACGACGAACCCCATCTTAAGTAGTGGAATAGAGTCGAGGATCTCCTCTCTGGACGTCTTCCTCCTCAGGTGGTCTTCCAGTTGTTCCAGCCATATACTCATGGATCTTGCAACTGAAGTGGATGCGATATTGGCTTTTATTATTGCTGCAGATGTTTCCCAGGTCTTTTTAAGGAGACTGTCTGCTTTCCTATCCATTGCATCCTTTACAGATGATGAATCCTCAAACAGGATGGATGTTTTTTTCGCTACCGTGGCAATCAGGATATCAATTTTTGGGGTTTCCTCCCATAATTTTATATCTTCTGGTTCGAATGGTAGGCGAGTTCTGAAGCTTCTGGGAATTATTAGCTTCTTCTCTGTGTCCTCCCACTCTTCCAGGATCATTGCCTTAATGTGATTATTCATGGGAAAAACCTTATTCCTGCGGGTTCTCAACCCCCCAAACATCTCATCCTGCACTGATGATGGTTGGTAAGTGTCTTCTATCTGCATAGTGTTTCTTACTGCAGTTAACAGTGTATCGGTATCTTCCCAGGAGAAGAGATATTTTTTCTTCTCTTCTGGAGGGTTAATGATAGAGTCTTCCCTGTCCTGATCGGGGGCAGAAAAATCCGACAACTCTTCTTCCCCAGAACTGGACTCCAGCTCCTGACGTGGCCTCTTGAGATGGGGCGCACCCTGAGGAGCTTGTGGAACAACTAAGTCTGTGACAGTACTCTGCACTTCCTCTCTTACTATGGCTCTTAAGTCTGACATGAAGGAGGAATGTTCTTCTTTGACAATTTTTGCAATACAGGTAGAGCATAACTGTTTTCCGTATGTGTCCGGTAGTTTCTTGTTACAGATGGTGCATCTCCTTTTATTAGGAGCTGATGTCATCGAGTCTTTTTTAGGTGTCTCCTTGTCCTAAAAAGACAAAGAGCACAAGACTTTTACTACCGTATACCAATGGGAATGAGGTGAGAAGAGGGGAAGTACCCAGTAAACCTCAGTCAGAGTGTCAGAACGCCCAGTGGTTTGATTTGCCATTGCTGGTGTGCTGGTTGACTGATGACCTTAGTCCCATCCCCCCTTAAATAGATCTCACCTGTCTTCCATCTGAATCGCCAGAAAAAAGGGTGCTTCTCCTTTAATTTTTAGTTTGGCGCCATTTTTTTCTAATTTTCCGGAAGTGCGTTCCACCGTGGAACGCACGCCGGTTACTAGAGGTTCGTGTATCGCTTCCTCTGTAACCGGAAGTGCCGTCTCCGCCATCTCGCGCACGCTGGAGTATGCAGGGCTGCAGCAGCCGGAACCAAGAGCCCCCTTTGCGGGGAAGATGGTTCCACTCCCACCGGAAAAAAAGGCTGAGGGACCCCTGGATTCAGCGGGGTGTCTGCCTCCGGACCCTGGCAGGAGGGAGGGGAGGAGTGCGAGGACGCCGGCCCGATCCTCCTGCGCCCGGCTTCAGGAACTCCTGCTCCCGGTAGGTAAAGTCTTCTGTGATACGGACAGGAAAAACACTGGAGTGAGAGGCCTTTTAACCTCTTGTGTGTTTCCTGTCCCTATCAAGGATATGAAGGACGACCTCCTGATGGTGCTGTCAGGAGGAACGTCCTGGTAATGTCTGTTTTTTTCCAACAGCACGGCTGTCAATGCATCTCGCACAAGAGGACATGGATGACATAAAGTGTGACATCCCTGTGCCATCCGTGTGACATGTACCAGAATAGAATGCAGAATAGAAATGACAGATGTTTAGGTGTTAAAGATGTACAAAGATAGAAATAGATAGCTATAGGTTAGATAGATAGATATGGGGTAGATAGATATGGGGTAGATAGATATGGGGTAGATAGATATGGGGTAGATAGATATGGGGTAGATAGATATGGGGTAGACAGATAGATATGAGGTATATAGATAGATATGGGGTAGATAGATAGATATGGGGTAGATAGATAGATATGGGGTAGATAGATAGATATGGGGTAGATAGATAGATATGGGGTAGATAGATAGATATGGGGTAGATAGATAGATATGGGGTAGATAGATAGATATGGGGTAGATAGACATGGGGTAGATAGACATGGGGTAGATAGACATGGGGTAGATAGACATGGGGTAGATAGACATGGGGTAGATAGACATGGGGTAGATGAATATGAGGTAGATAGATATGGGGTAGATAGATATGGGGTAAATAGATATATATATATATATATAGATATGGGGTAGATAGATAAGGGGTAGATAGATAGATATGGGGTAGATAGATATGAGGTAGATAGATATGGGGTAGATAGGTAGATGAATGAATAGATATGGGGTAGATAGATAGATGAATGAATAGATATGGGGAAGGTAGATAGATATGGGGTAGATAGATATGGGGTAAATAGATATGGGGTAAATAGATAGATATATAGATAAGGGGTAGATAGATAGATATGGGGTAGATAGATATGGGGTAGATAGATATGAGGTAGATAGATATGAGGTAGATAGATATGGGGTAGATAGATAGATGAATGAATAGATATGGGGTAGGTAGATAGATATGGGGTAGATAAATAGATATTCATGAGATATGTAATTGCCATGCGTGTGTAGTTTACAGTACATGGATTAAGCTAATAAATAAATGAAAAAACAATGTGGGTCCCCCCTATTTTTGATAACAAGCAAAAGTAAAGCAGACAGCTGTGAGCTGATATTATCAGGCTGGGAAGGTCCATGGTTATCGGGCCCTTCCCAGCCTAAAAATACGAGCCAGCAGCCTCCCCAAAAGTGTAGCATTACATTAGATGCGCCAACTCTGGCGCTTTGCCCGGCTCTTCCCGATTGCCTTGGTGCGGTGGTATTCGAGGTAATGGTATTGGGGTTGATGTCACCTGTGATTTGTCAAAAATCACAGCTGGCATCAAGCCCTGGCATTAGTAATGGAGCAGTATCCATCAGACACCCTCATTACTAACCCAGTAATAAAAAAAAATAATTAAAAATAAAAGCGTGAAAAAAGTCCAAGTACGTTGAAATTGCAAAAAAAAGTGCAATGTCACAATTGTTTTTATCATTTTTCATGTTCACTATATGGTAAAACTGAGCAGGCAATATGATTCCCCAGGTCAGAACAAGTACGCAGATACCAAACATGTATAGGTTTTTTTTAAATTTAAGTGGTGACATTTTATTTTAGAAATATGTAAAACTATTTTTTTTGCTTCTGTCGACATTTTTTTTGAGACCTGTAACCTTTTCATTTTTCGGGATATGGGGCTGTGTGAGGGCTTATTTTTTGCACCCTGAACTGAAATTTTTAAATGATACCATTTTGGGATAGGTATGATGTTTTGATCACTTCTTATTACATTTGACTTAAATATTGCGGCAGCCAAAAAAAGTAATTCCGACGTTTTTATTTTTATTTTTTGTTACGCCATTTGCCGATCAGATTAATTTACTGTATATTTTGATAGATCAGACTTTTATGAAAGTGGCAATACCAAATAATGTATCTTTATTTTTTTAAATTGTTTTATTTTTAATTGGGCAAAACTGGGGTGATTTGAACTTTTGTTTTTTTTTATTTTATATTTTTTTCATATTTTTAAAAAACTTTTGTTTTTACTTTTTACTGTATTTAATAGTCCCCTTAGGGTACCTGAAGCTGCAATTGTCTGATTGCTTGTGCTATATGCATCAGCATTGAAATGTATAGTGAAAATCACAATCTCTTATGAACACCAGCCACGGGCTGACTTTCAGAGGATGATCATAATGATAGGTACAGGGGTCATCAGCATTCCCCCGGCTGTCATGACAACCCATCGGTGCCCCGCGATCAAGTCATGGGCGCGGCGATGGGAGTGTGGAACGACGTGTTCCCTGCCAGCGCGTGTTAAATGCCACAGTAAGAAATTGACATTGGCATTTAACAGGTTAACAGCTCCACCCGCGGCTATTAAAGGCAGATGATGGATGATTAAATCAGCCATCATATACGGGGAAAGGTGCGGGGTCTGCATGCGAGCCCCGAATCAAAGACAGGAACAAAACTTATGATATACATGTACGTCAAAAGTCGTGAAGGGGGTTCGCCTCTTCAGATTTCCAAGGATGCCAAGCTGTTAAAAGAAGGGACCTGATTGTTCTTCAGTTTTTTTCAGCTCTGAAGACACTGTAAGTCCCTGGCCCCACTATCAGTATTTGGTCAGTATTCGGACAGTATTTTTTTCTTTGGAGTGGGAGCCAAAACCAAGTGAGGAACAATCAGAGAAAAGGTATAATAGAAACAAGTCACCAATTCTGCATTTATCACCCACTCCTGGTTTTGGCTCCCACTCCTGAGAAAAAATACTGACCAAATACTCATAGTGGGGCCGTGGCCTAAACTTTACAATACCAGTTAATAGGAAGGCTCAAAAAAAGCCCGGACGTCGCCTGAGCATCTTTTTGCTATGGTCTTTCCTTGAAAAATTGCTAGCAGTTTATTCATTGCTGGAGTTAAACACAAAATCTGGAAAATGCCAGTAAAAAAGGCACCCCAAAACCACTGGAAAAATGCTCAAAAAACCCTGCTGGCAACCAAAAGCTATGAAAAATAAATGACCAAATAAAGTTCTGTAAAAGATGATTTAGTAAAAAAAACAAAAACAAAACATCTTACTCTTGAAAATTATGGGTTTTCACGCCTAAAAAAATGTTGGGTGCTTATACCCTTAATGGGGTTGTCCGGTCTAAGAGAGGTCTGCAGTCACTCTATGTGACTGCAGGCTGCGGCATAGCCTCGGGCGGTCACGTGACATCATGTAAGCGATCTGTATACTTTACAGTCACATGCCAACTAGTCTCATTCAGCTCCTCACAATAGACGAGAATTGAGAGAAGCGAGAGGAGTCTGGTCAGGATGTGATGAATACAAATGGCATACACGAGGTGAATTCCACTCACTGGGGCTGGGAATACAGGGTAATTGTGGTAATCAGTATGTGCATTGCACACGGTCACGATTCACAATCTGCAGTCGTATAGAGTAACTCCACACTTTTCTTCTTTGACCGGACAATCCCTCTAAGCATGCCAGACACGTGGTTCAGCTGCAAAATATTTCTCCCATCTGCTCCATATAAATGAACACTCCGCCAATGTGCATGTGTTTTCACTGGTGAGAGGGAAATCCTTTAACCCCTTCACAACATACATTTATTTCATATGACGTGTCCCTGACTTTGATGCGGGCTCACGCGCCGAGCCCGCATCTTTCCCAGCTAATGAAGGCTGATTTAATCAGACATCAGCTGCCTCGGACAACCGCCCGCGGCTCTTAACCTGTTACATTCCGCTGTCAAGCTCTGTCAGTGGCATTTAACACGAGCCAGCAGGGGGGCCGCGTCATTCCATATGTCCATCAGCGCATTAGTGCCGTGATCGCGGGGCGCCGATGGATTGTCATGGCAGCCAGGAGTCTGCTGAAGATCTCTGTGCTTGTCATGACGATTAATCTGTGAAAGCCAGCATTTAGCTAGTGGTCATAGGACATCGTGATTTTTGCAGATGCACTGCTATGTATAGCACGAGCGAGCAGATGATCCCAGCTTCAAGTCTCATAAGAGGACTATTATTTACAGTAAAAAAAAGTTTTTAAGACTTTGAAAAAATGTTAAAAAAATACAAAAGTTCAAATCACCCCCCTTTTGTCCCTTTAAAATGAAAAAAATAAAAAAAGACATTTTTGGTATCACTGCATTTGTAAAAGTCCGATCTAACAAAATCTAAAATAAACTAATCCTACTGGCAAACGGTGTGACGAAAAAAATTGAAATGGCAGAATTAATTTTTTTTGGGTCCCGCAACATTGCAATATAATGCAATAAGAGGCAATCAAAACATTGTATCTACCCCAAAATGGTATCAGTAAAAACATCAGCTGAGGGCGCAAAAAATAAGCCCTCACACAGTCCCAGATCACGAAAAATGAAAATGTTACAGTTATCAAAAAATGGCTATCAAAACAAAATGTATTATTTTTTTTTTTTTATGATTTTTTTTAACTACTTAAATATATAAAAAAAAAACTATACATGTTTGGTATCTGTATAATCATACAGACCTGGGGAATCATATCAGTTTTACCATTGAATTTTTTATACGCTTTCCAGTGCAAAAAAACAAGCCCTCATAAGGCTATGTGGATGGGCAAATTAAAGAGTTATGGCTCTTGAAAGAAGGGGATGAAAAAATGGAAATTGGCCACGGCGGGAAGCTTGACAACTCTGACATCATTTTATCTTGTGAGAAAACAAGGGGTCAGGCATGTTCTAGATCAGGGGTCTCAAACACACGGCCCGCGGGCACCATAGACCCCAATCCCGGCCCGGTCCAGGAGCCGCCGACAGCTGCGCTTTATTTCAGTGTATTGCGGCGCAGAGACCGATGGCAACCGCCGGCCTATCAGAGGCCAGAAGCTGACATCTGCGTCCCAGCGCAGCGGCGTATGACGTCACTGACACGCGCAGATGTCAGCTTCTGGCCTCTGATAGGCTGGCGGCTGGCACTGCTGTACAGAGAGCTGGTCTCTGCGCGGCTATACACTGAACTAAAACGCTGATGTCGGCGGCTCCTGGACCGGGCCACGATCGTCAAGGGGGCTATGGTGCCTGTTGGCTGCATGTGCAGAAAGGACGCCGAGGGAATGGAGGACAGGTGAGAAGAATCTTTTTTTTCTCTGTTATGTGCACTATGGGCACCTGTATGGAGACATATGGGCACCTGGGTGAGCACCTGGAAGGGGACATATGGGCACCTTTATGGGGACATATGGGCATCTGGAAGGGGACATATTGGCTCTATGGGCACCTGGATGAGGACATATGGGCACTATGGGCACCTGGATGAGGACATATGGGCACTATGGACACCTGGATGGGGACATTCCTACAATATGGGGACCTGGATGGGGACATTCCTACAATATGGGGACCTGAATGGGGACATTCATACAATATGGGCATCTGGATGGGGACATATGGGCACTATGGGCACCTGGATGGGGACCTATGGGCACCTGGATGGGGACATTCCTACAATATGGGGACCTGGATGGGGGACGTTCCTACAATATGGGGACCTGGATGGGGGAATGTTCCTACAATATGGGGACCTGGATGGGGGAATGTTCCTACAATATGGGGACATTCCTACAATATGGGGACCTGGATGGGGACATTTCTACAATATGGGGACCTGGATGGGGACATTCCTACAACATGGGGACCTGGATGGGGACGTTCCTACAATATGGGGACCTGGATGGGGACGTTCCTACAATATGGGGACCAGGATGGGGCCATTACGACAAGATGAGGACCAGGATTGGGCATTACTACAAGATGAGGACCAGGATGGGGCACATTATTATAAGATGAAGACCAGGATGGAGCCATTACTTCAAGATGGGGACCGGGATGGGGCATTACTACAAGATGAGGACCAGTATCGGACATTACTACAAGATGAGGACCAGGATGGGGCATTACTACAAGATGAGGACCAGTTCAAAAGGTGTATAGAAAAAAAAATGGTGTCACTTTGTCATGCAAAGAATGCGGCCCCCCAAATTCAATTTTTTTCCGTGTGCGGCCCATATACCCAGCTGAGTTTTAGACCCCTGTTCTAGATCTTCAGGTTCAGTCGATTTTAATGCATATGGGCACTTCAAAATGGGCAGATCACCCACCCTCCAAATTACACAGACAATGGGGGATCCTCAATCACTTTAATGCTGCTGAAAAGAAGAAAGTGATATTTTCCAATTTTACAACAAGCTGTAAAAATAAAGATATTATTTGTTAGACTGTTTGGCTGCTGTGTGTCAGTACACATAAAAATCATTAATATTTTTTCCCAGAAAACATAACAAAAAATTCTTGAAATCTGCAGCAAGTGTTTTTGAACTGGCCATCATGCCAGTAACACTGCCAATTTGGTGACATTATTATAATTTCTTATTTTAGCTATGATATCAGATCAATGAGACGATTTATTACATTGAATATATTGCTGGACATCTCATCCAAAAACAGCAAGTGCTCAGCTTCCTCTACACTGCGACTACACTGCCACCTACTGGTACATTACATTACATTACGGCAGGAACTAATAATCTTACCCGATTGGAAAATCTACATCTGTTCCATCATCTGTTATGTAATAAAGACCAAATTTCGCCATCTTAACATGAC
Source organism: Phyllobates terribilis (assembly GCF_046119375.1). NCBI lineage: Eukaryota > Metazoa > Chordata > Amphibia > Anura > Dendrobatidae > Phyllobates > Phyllobates terribilis. The sequence continues at coordinate 877,067,779 of NW_027362761.1, forward strand.
CCTGAGAAAGAAAGATAATTACAAAATAATATTCACAATACAAACTATACACACACAGCGAGCGGCTGGGAAGAGGTATTAGAAACGAACAGCTATAACTGGACAATTTCACACCTATCACACAGAGACTGGTCAGTCTAGAGGAGGGGAGCAAAGAAAAGCAGTCGGGGACCAACCTCTTGTTTAAAGCACCACTCCAGCAGTTTTTTTTATTGCACCGCAGGAGTGGTGCTTTACATGTAAGTCCCCTGCAGCCGCCTTCATCCTTTTCCGGCGTCGCGCCAGTCGGTCTCCTGTGAAAAGTGACCTGCCTGCCTACAGCACCAGTGTTCCATGGATCTGTGCAGAGGTCACTTTTCAATACAAGTCTATGAGAGCCTCGTTCTGCCTCTCTTGCATTGAGAGCATGTGACGTATCTTCTGATTTCCGGCCAGTCAGAAGTTATGGGTTCAAGATGGCGCCGCAGGACGGAAGCGGCGTTGGTAAAAGGTGAAGCCGCCGGATAGTGAGTATAAGAATGGGGCAGGGGGCTTAGATTTAAAGCACCACTCCAGCTCTAAAATACAAAACGCTGGAGTGGTGCTTTAAGTGTTTTTATTAACATTTTAAAATAATATCTATACTAAGGGGTAAAACATGGAAAGAATATGGAAAAATTAGAAGAAAGGGAACAAAGAGGAAAGAAGGGAAAGGAATAAAGGCTTCTATACAGCAAGTATTTGCCTTGTATGCTTGCAATTATCCATTAGGTAGTTATTCTTGTACGTACACTATCTTGTTGGAATGCTTACTACAATTAAATAATAGCAGCTTTGAAAACTAATCAGACTTGTCCTTTTCATTATACCTATATGCGTATTTTAGTATATGGTTCATGTGGTTTTTGGGAGCAATTTTGCCGGCATTTTGCTGCACAGCTAATGCATCACTTTTCCACTGCTTATTTAACAATTGACACCTGAATTCAATACACTTCAAGGAAAAAAAAGCATGGCAACAAGATGATGTAGAGCTGAAGTAGTGGAAAAACAAGACTTCAGTTCCTTGTACAGCAGAATATAGTCAATCCCAAGAACTAGTGCCCTTTCAAGTGAACACCATTTGAAGAGCTACTTGTACCACTTTAGAGTAACTCTTAATCAACTGGGGGGAATAGTTTGCAAAGTCTAGGAACTTTTTGAGGGCTTTAAAGCCTATGGGCTGTGGCCAATCCAAAATAGCAGAAACTTTCTTAGGATCCATCCACAGACCTCCTGAAGAGATGATGTAACTCAGAAATGGCAGTTTATGATGTTATAAGGCAGGGGTGGGGAACCTCAGGGATATTTTTGCTTGGCATGAAGATGTCGTCGCAGTCTTTTCAGAATGGAGCAGACATGAAGACAATGTGAGTCCAAGACTCTAGAGGATGTTAGTATGTCATCCAGATATATGGGTAGAGGACGTCACAGAAGACTTCATTAATGAACTGCTCGAACACAGCAGGTGTGTTTGATAAACTGAAAATCATGATGAGATATTCATAAAAACCATCATGGGTGAATGCAGTTTTCCATTTGTCACCCTATTTACTACAGCTTAGGTGATAAGTTCTATGCAAATCTAATTTGGTAAAGACGGTAGCTCCTTTAATACAATCAAACAGTTCAGAGATATGGGGCAATGGATAACGGTCTTTCAAAGTGGTTTTATTCAAACCCGAATAGTCTATCATTGGTCTCAATGATCTGGTTTTCTTCTTTAAAAAATAAGAATCCTGCCCTGAGTTCAAGATGAACTCTCTTTCCAGATTCACTTTAATATAAGCAGACATTGCATCAGTCTCAGGAAGACAAAGGGGATTACTTCTCTCTGGGTGGTTCAGTACCTGAAAAAGGAAGTATGACATAGTCAAACAGCCTATGTGGAGGTAGTGTCTGCTTGGAAAAGATATCTATGAAGTCTTGGTAAGGAGCAAACAGATTGGAGGCAAAAGAGGCAGAGCACTATATCAGAGAAGGTGGTTGTGGTAGAACTTTGAGGAAATATTGAAAGCAAGACTATCCACACTGAACGATCTGGTTAGATGACCAATCAATAACTGGAGCATGTAGCCTTAACTACAGAAGTACCAACAGTACCAATGCATCAGTAAGTAACAAAACTAAAAAAGAAATGTCCTCAACATATAGTGCTCTGATCTGAAGAGTCACTTTCTCAATCTGGAATTGGATACGACTACCATGAACTATGGAGCCATTCGTAAAGATTCGTTTTAGAGGTGTCAACAAAAAAAACTAAGGGACTTTTTAGCCTTTTAGCCAATGAGTGATCAATAAAATTATGGAGAGCTGCGGAATCAATGAAGGCTTGTCCTGTGAACTCAGAGAAACTGAACAGAATAGACATACAGTACAGACCAAAAGTTTGGACACACCTTCTCATTTAAAGATTTTTCGGTATTTTCATGACTATGAAAATTGTACATTCACACTGAAGGCATCAAAACTATGAATTAACACATGTGGAATTATATACTTAACAAAAAAGTGTGAAACAACGGAAAATATGTCTTATATTCTAGGTTCTTCAAAGTAGCCACCTTTAGCTTTGATGACTGCTGTGCACACTCTTGGCATTCTCTTGATGAGCTTCAAGAGGTAGTCACCGGAAATGGTCTTCACTTCACAGGTGTGCCCTATCTGGTTTAATAAGTGGGATTTCTTGCCTTATAAATGGGGTTGGGACCATCAGTTGTGTTGTGCAGAAGTCAGATGGATACACAGCTGATAGTCCTACTGAATAAACTGTTAGAAATTGTATTATGGCAAGAAAAAAGCAGCTAAGTATAGAAAATGGCCATCATTACTTTAAGAAATGAAGGTCAGTCAGTCTGAAAAATTGGGAATACTTTGAAAGTGTCCCCAAGTGCAGTTGCAAAAACCATCAAGCGCTACAAAGAAACTGGCTCACATGAGGACCGCCCCAGGAAAGGAAGACCAAGAGTCACCTCTACTTCGGAGGATAAGTTTATCCGAGTCACCAGCCTCAGAAATCGCAGGTTAACAGCAGCTCAGATTAGGGACCAGGTCAATGCCACACAGAGTTCTAGCAGCAGACACATCTCTACAACAACTGTTAAGAGGAGACTTTGTGCAGCAGGCCTTCATGGTAAAATAGCTGCTAGGAAACCACTGCTAAGGACAGGCAACAAGCAGAAGAGACTTGTTTGGGCTAAAGAACACAAGGAATGGACATTAGACCAGTGGAAATCTGTGCTTTGGTCTGACGAGTCCAAATTTGAGATCTTTGGTTCCAACCACCGTGTCTTTGTGTGACGCAGAAAAGGTGAACGGATGGACTCTACATGCCTGGTTCCCACCGTGAAGCATGGAGGAGGAGGTGTGATGGTGTGGGGGTGCTTTGCTGGTGACACTGTTGGGGATTTATTCAAAATTGAAGGCATACTGAACCAGCATGGCTACCACAGCATCTTGCAGCGGCATGCTATTCCATCCGGTTTGCGTTTAGTTGAACCATCATTTATTTTTCAACAGGACAATGACCCCAAACACACCTCCAGGCTGTGTAAGGGCTATTTGACCAAGAAGGAGAGTGATGGGGTGCTACGCCAGATGACCTGGCCTCCACAGTCACCAGACCTGAACCCAATCGAGATGGTTTGGGGTGAGCTGGACCGCAGAGTGAAGGCAAAAGGGCCAACAAGTGCTAAACATCTCTGGGAACTCCTTCAAGATTGTGGGAAGACCATTTCCGGTAACTACCTCTTGAAGCTCATCAAGAGAATGCCAAGAGTGTGCAAAGCAGTCATCAAAGCAAAAGGTGGCTACTTTGAAGAACCTAGAATATAAGATATATTTTCAGTGGTTTCACACTTTTTTGTTAAGTATATAATTCCACATGTGTTAATTCATAGTTTTGATGCCTTCAGTGTGAATGTACAATTTTCATAGTCATGAAAATACAGAAAAATCTTTAAATGAGAAGGTGTGTCCAAACTTTTGGTCTGTACTGTAGTTACAAGCTTGTTTTTAGTGGAGGATAATGTTAACCCAAAAACACTCCCTTCCCTTTCACCTAGGGTGTGAAGTTTCCCTGTTTGGCCTTGAGTTTGGAACAGTCTATGTGAGAGTGAGCTTTTTCATCACAATATTGACAAAGCCCTTCAGTATGGTTACAGAATCTTTCATCAAACTACAATTTCTTCTGTCAAATTTGCATGGATTCCTACACGAGAATCTTCAGCTTTCTCCCTTGAACTCTCCTTAAAACGTAAGTCCACACGATTAGTAAAGAAATCAGATTGTCAAGGGAAGATGGCTAATTTTTAACAGCAAGTTAACTCATTCCCATAGTGGTGCAGTCTCAACCGAGATCACTTTCAGCGGGTCAGAAAATATTCTGTTAAGGACAAAATGTAAAATGTACAGTGCATTGGTTAAAGCACAAACAGGGCTTAAGATCTCCATCAAGGTGTATAATCAATCTGGTAACTTACTTACAGAAATCAAGTTACACTCAGGAAAAGTAGATGTATCGGCAATCTGACAACTTGCGAATGAGATGCAGTTACTCACAGGAATAGTAGATGTATTAATAATCAGATAACTTGCAGATGAAATTCTGCTTTTCACAAGAACGCAAGAGCTGAGAGTATGGGCAGCATACCAGTAGCAAAGGTGAACAATAATCAAGTACCTTGCTTGCAGAGACTAAGGTGTGAACAGCCCCAGAAGCAGAGAGGAGTTCATTATCATGTAATTATTTGCAGCAGAGATAAAATTGCAAAAGCACCAAAATTCACAGGCCTGACCTAGGAATTAGTTGCAGATTGCTGGATAACAGATATGAGTTTGCTGGGGAGAAGATTGGGCACCTGGCTGTAACTGACTGAAGTAAATGATGAAGCAAACATATGGTAGCAAGGAAATATGGTTCCTAAATACTCAGGCAGCTGGTACTTGTGTAAGCGGTCCTTAAAAGACCTAGGTAGATTATGTCAGAGGTGTTTGCTGGGTTACCAGAGTAACTTGTGCACTAACAAGTGCAGAGGGAGCTAGCCATAAGAGAATTATATTCAATCTGTTTTATTAAACATCAATTAAGCATTAATTATTAATCATTTTCCATATGGCAGATCAAGAAAAATATATTGTATTGTATTCGACTTTGAAGAAAATAGAACAAAATAAACATATCAAAAAATGTCCAAAGTTCAAATGGGGTCACTTTTTTCAAATAACAATTCAAACAGTAGTGTATTAAACAATATGATGTTTCTAAGATAACCGCCTATAAGAGGATCATATGTTGAGGCAATTTCTATATTGTATCTGAAAAGCCCATATAAGAAGAAAAAAGGAGGGAGAAAAGAGAGAAGAAAAGAAAAGACAGAGGGTCAAGGAAGAGGGGGAGGTCCTTATGCCCGTGTGACTAATTATGAACCCAATCGCAAGCATCTATTGAAACTATAGAATAGGTTATGAAAATCAGGTTAGTCCTGAAACAGAATCCATCCGCTCCAAACCTTTCTAAATTTATCACTGGTTCCATTACATTCTGCACACAGTTCTTCCATTCTACATAGATTCACCATTTCCTTGTACCAATCTAGTATGTTAGGGGGGTTTTTACGTTTCCAAAACTGTGGAATTACCGTCCGTGCCGCTGTTAAGCAAAATCACAGTAAATCCTTCTTTTGTACACCTAGTGAGGAAGGGAGGATAGACAGAAGGGCTATTTGAGTTGGATGAATGTCTCAAGTGGGGTACCACAGGGCTCTGTCCTGGGACTTATATTGTTCAACATCTTCATCAATGATTTAGATGAGGGAATTGAGGGTAAACTGATTAAATTTGCTGATGACACAAAGCTAGGAGGGATAGCTAATACTAGAGAAGAGAGAGAGAGGATTCAAAAAGACCTAAATAAACTGGAGCAGTGGGCAGCAACTAACAGAATGGTTTTTAACAGGGAAAAATGCAAAGTACTACATCTGGGCAATAAAAATGAAAAAAACATATACAGAATGGGAGGAATACAGCTAAGCAACAGCACATGTGAAAAAGACTTAGGTATACCAATAGATCATAGACTGAACATGAGTCAACAGTGTGATGCAGCAGCAAAAAAGGCAAATACAATTCTGGGATGTATTAACAGAAGCATACAGTCTAGATCACGTGAAGTCATTATCGGACTTTACTCCTCTTTGGTCAGACCTCATCTGGAATACTGTGTACAGTTTTGGGCACCACATTTTAAAAAAGACATCGACAAACTGTAGCAAGTTCAGAGAAGTGCGACCAGAATGGTGACCGGTCTGCAAACCGTGTCCTATGAGGAACGGTTACAGGATTTGGGAATGTTTAGCTTGCAAAAAAGAAGACTGAGAGGAGACTTAATAGCTGTCTACAAATATTTCAAGGGCTGTCACATTGTAGAAGGATCATCTTTATTCTCATTTGCACAAGGAAGGACTAGAAGCAATGGGATGAAACTGAATGGGAGGAGACACAGATTAGATATTAGAAAAAACTTTTTGACAGTTAGGGTGATCAATGAGTGGAACAGGCTGCCATGAGAGGTGGTGAGTTCTCCTTCAATGGATGTCTTCAAGCAGAGGCTGGACAGACATGTGTCTGAGATGATTTAGTGAATCCTGCTTTGAGCAGGGGTTGGACCAGATGACCCAGGAGGTCCCCTCCAACTCTACCATTCTATGATTCTATGAGGAGACCCCAATACTCTGTTTCCTGTGATACGTTGGTAATTGTCAAATACCTTCTCCCAAAATGGTTTAATTTTAGAACACTCCCACCATATATGAATCATAGAACCCACTTCACTTTCACATCTCCAACATGTTTCCGAAACTGTAGGGAATATTGCATGTAATTTAGAAGGGTAGTGATACCATCATGTAAGTATTTATAGTTCTTTTCTTGTGCAGTCCCAGCATTAGTAAGCTTATGTGTGAAGAAGAACCCTTTAGCCCACTCAAGAGGGGACAAACCAACCCCCAAATCCCTCTTCCATGCTCGCTGAAATAAGAGAATTAATCAAGGACTGTCACAGGAGCTGGGAAAGGTAAGTAACACCCAACTATACCTTCATGGCTAGGGGCTGGATTTTATACACCTGTGACAATGGAACCGAATAAAAACTAGAACAAAATGTAATGATTATAGAGGTATTCCACTTTCAGAAAAGTATACCACACTGCTCTACAGTACCTGAAATCACAAACTGCGCAGATATTCACCTTCCTCAGGTCCACTGACTGCTACCCACTCGATTTTGGTGCTTTAGTTGCAGCAGTGAGGTGACATTGACAGAGTGCATCGCTACTAGATAGACGGCTGTAGCCAAAACACCAAGACCCAAGCAAAAGTGGGAAGCCAGTGCTGAATCTGGTGAGGGTGAGTACCTGCTCTGTTTAGGTATTTTAGACTGTTTGGGGTCCACTTTCCTGAAAGTGGGAAACCCCTATAAGAGGCGTGTTCCAATACTTTTGAACATACCATGTAATTTGCTACAATTCATCAGTCTGGAGGTCATGCTGTTTATGTCACAAAGGATTGTCTACTGTAGACTGAATACAATTTTATAGACAACTCGGCTGAGTGCATGACTAGATAAGTATCAGTGAGCACAATGTGGATGTAAGGCTAGGTCTGTGTTGGTGCACCTAGAGGTTATGATACTGGTGTAGTACTGCTGGAAACCAGTGGCCAAAGGAGCACGAGCAGGAACAGCAAGCAGCTATAGATGTACTTGGATATAACAAAGGAGTTGTAGGGCACAATCCATAGATGAATGAGAACAGTCTGGGAAAGAATGTTCAGGAGCTGAGACTGGAACTTAGCTAACAGCTAGACACAATAGTCAAGCAATAAGTGAGAAATCCATGTGGCTTTAAGTAGGCCCAAAGAGGAAAAAGAAGGATTCCAAGTTCAGAATCTGCCATCTTAGTAAAGAGCAATTGCAGAACACAACAGCAGCCTCCAGTGGTAAGGAGTGGGATTACAGCATAATTATTAAGGTGAACAATAGCAGCCACTAGGGGTCAAACTATATAAAGACAACAGGAATTCTGACACTAGCCTACAGTACACATCAGGAGCTTTTCACAATGTTAACTATAACATTGCCATAGTTGACTATTCACCGGATAGAGGCTGAAAGCAAACTGCGCTTTCCTATGCAGAGAGACACTGCAAAGAAATGAATACCAAATGGGATAGGTTTCTTTACAGTGGGTCCCTATCATGGACAGGTGGCTTGGTATCCATCCTGATTGTGTGTGCACAAACGTGGAAATTCTTGCAGCACGTATTTCCACATTTGTCTTTTTGGTGCTGAGGTTTACACTACAGTATTACAGGACTTTTGGTCCTTTTCTCAAGCATGACCCTCTCTACTAGCAGTGTGCCGGTTTTCCCTACGTGTGACCGTGGACACACACTCAGTGCGGACCAGGTTTTAACCAGTTTTTTTCTTTCACTGACAGCGATCATATTTTGAAAAATTTGGAACTGAAACGTACACATAAATAACTATTATTAATAAAACTACATTTATACAAAGATTAATAAAAGAGCCTGTTACTAGGATTTTATATCCCAAATTAATGGCATGTACTGCATGTAGATGCGATTTATTAATGCTGAATAAATCCTCACCTTTCTTGTAGAAATCCGTTTTGCTGGCTTAGAGAAATCCATAGTTATAATTGTATGCTAATGAGTTGCAAGTGCAATGGGCGGGCACTGCACTTACAGCTTTCCTGCCTTCTATACTTCTACGCCACCTCCTGTTTCTGACTGACAGGTTTCTCCTATTTCAGTCACCTGTCAGCCAGTGACAAGAGGCAGGCGGCAGGAACAGGCAGAGGAGGCAGGCGGCAGGAACAGGCAGAGGAGGCAGGAGAGGTGGTAGTGCAGTGCCCGCCCATTGCACTTGCAACTCAACTCTACATACAGGTCAGTTTTGGGGTATAAAATCCTGATGATAGCTTCTCTTTAAGCTTTATTTATTTATTTTATCAGGAAATGCTGTAAAAGGTGCCCGATTTATACATATCCTGAGCAAGGTGTGCGGAGCTTGCTAGGTTTACACACATATACTGAATGATCGAATTCCATATAGAATTTAAGAATCAACTATTCATCTTAATGCATGCTGTGTAGCCGTAGAGTAACTAGATCACAAAGAAGCTCTCAAGTCCCCATAGATCCCCTCATCCTTACCTCTCCATCCAGCAGGATATTGTGAGGAGACAGTGCCCGGTGGACAATGCGATGACAGTTCAAATATTCCAATCCCTGAAGGGCTTCAAAAGCAATGTGCAAAATCTTCAAAGGGCTGATGGATGAGAGAAAGAGAAGAAGTGCTGGCTTTGAAAAATGCTAACAAAAAATGTCTATGAATATGATTTCCAATGTACTAAAAAGAGCAGTTAGGGACATGCAGAAACAGAACAACTTGTATAAAGAGCTATCAATCACATGCATATATATATAAATGTATCTGGAGACACTCGGCACTGGACATATATCAGGTAATCATAAGGTGGTGATCAATGGTATTAGGCAGTTAGGCAGCGGGGATCCATCAGAATGAAGTCGGCAGTCCAGCCCTGTCAACAGAGGAGAGCGGAAAAGAATCCTCCGCTCTGTCGACACAATGTCATCAGAGGCAGCTAAATCACCGGCAGGATCGGTCTGTGACGCTCTCTGCCGACGAAGAACGGTGCCAGGCACAACAGGCAGGTAGGTAGCAACTACCTGGTTGTTAGTGTTCAGGCACAATTTTTTTTTTTTACAAAGTCCTGGATATCCCTTTTTAAGCAACATTATAAAGAATGGGCCAACATTCCTCCAGAATGAGGTGAGAGATTCATAAAGTCATACAGGATTGTTTCAAATTGTTGCTGTTGAAGTTGGTTTGACCCAAGTCATTCAGTTTAAGGGCAATGGTACCAAATACTAATGAAATGTATGTAAACTTTTAACTTTGGAGTAAGTAATAAAAATGCCTTAAAACATTCTCCATCTCTCATTATTCTGGCATTTGGCAAATATTAAACATTATGGTAATCCTAATTGACCTAAAACGGGAAAGGTTTATTCTGATTTCATGTTAGATATTGAGAAAAACATGCAGATGTGTCTTTTTATATAGTGTATGTAAACTTCTGGTTTCAACTGTATATCACGAATTTTCATTCGCAGCTCCCCCTTATGAGGGAGGCCCTAGAAAAATCATGGCCAATCTTAAAGGCCAATCCGATTATTTCCAAGTTAATATCTGATAAACCCTCTATCACTGTCCGACGCTCTAGAAAACTCCGGGACCATCTTGTATTAAGACATTATGTCAGTGAGCCAAAAACTATGTTTCTGGATGGCCCTGCTAAGAGATGTGGATGTGTTCCGTGTGGCCGGTGTGTGACATGCCCCAATATTGATCGTTGTGACTAATTTTTTGACTCTAACAAGTCAAAGATTTACAAAATTAAAAAATATATCACCTGTGCCACCAAGAATGTAATTTATTTTGCCACCTGCCCATGCGCACTTATTTACTTTGGCTTGACCACCCACCAACTGAAAGTCCGAGTTTGGGAGCATGTACTCGGTATTATCGCCGCATCCACCATCTATATGTCATCTACCATCCATGTGCTTAAGGTTTTTTCTTTTGTAATGCATTTTTTATCTTGATTTATTTTATTTATGTCTCCAGGGATTCATGATTTGGTATTGTCCACTATTGGATGCACTTAATGTAAACCATGTGTTCCATTCTACTCCTCACACTACATGGTTTCTGTATGGATGCAGTACTAGTATATTGCTCTATCCCATATATTATCATAGTAACATAGTTAGTAAAGCCGAATAAAGACTTGCGTCCATCAAGTTCGACCTGTTAGTTCTGTAATTGCTAAAGTTGATCCAGAGGAGGGCAAAAACCCCAAATGATTTAGCCAATCTTCACCTGAGGAAAAATTCCCTCCCGACTCTGAAACCAGCAGTCAGAATAAATCCCTGTATCAACTTACTATTTTATTTTATTTTTAAGTATACGCTGAAATCTGCCTGGTATCTAGAAATGCATCCAGTACCCGCTTGAACTGGTGTAGTGAATCCGACATTACCGTCTCCTCACTCAGTGAATTCCATATTCTCACTGCTCTTACCGTAAAGAACCCCTTCCTATGCTGGTGCTGAAACCTTTTCTCTTCCAGTCTTAGTGAATGCCCTCTTGTTACCGTAATATCCCTCCTTTTGAACAAATCCCGGGCAAGATCTCTATACTGTCCCCTAACATATTTGTACACATTTATTATGTCCCCCCTCAACCTTCTCTTTTCCAGGCTGAATAGTCCTAGTTTTGCCAACCTCTCTGGGTATTGCAGTCCCTCCATTCCCTTTATTAATTTTGTTGCCCTCCTTTGTACCTTTTCAAGCTCATTTATATCCTTTCTATATATTGGGGCCCATAACTGAGCACAGTATTCCAAGTGTGGTCTGACCAGTGCTTTGTACAGTGGAAGAACAATGTTCTCATCCTTTGCAGCTATACCTCTTCTGATACATCCCATTACCCTGTTTGCCCTTACAGCAGCGGCCTGACTTTGGGCACTCCAATTTAGTTTGCTATCAATCAAGATGCCCAAGTCCTTCTCCATCTCTGAATTCCCCAATGATTTCCCATTCAGTGAGTACTGGTGACTTCCATTTTTCCTTCCCATATGTATGACCTTACATTTCTCCTCGTTAAACCTCATTTGCCATTTAATGCTCCACCTACCCAGCTTATCCAAATCACTCTGTAGGTCTGCACTGTCCTCTTTTGTATTAATTGTTTTACATAACTTTGGGTCATCTGCAAATATTGATATTTTACTATTTATCCCGTTGACTATGTCGTTAATAAAGATATTAAATAACATTGGGCCTAGTACAGACCCCTGTGGTACCCTACTAGTGACGCTTACCCAATCTGAGTATATTCCATTTATAACCACCCTCTGCCTTCTATCCTTTAGCCAGTTAGCTACCCACTTGCAGACATTTTCCCCCAGCCCCATCATTCTCATTTTGTATACCAACCTATTATGTGGCACGCTATCGAACGCTTTTGAGAAGTCAAGATACACAACATCCACTGGTTCCCCCTGATCTACTCGAGAGCTAACATCCTCGTAGAAGTCAATCAGGTTTGTTTGGCAGGAGCGATTCCTCATGAATCCATGTTTTTCGGGGTTAATAGATTATTAGCATCAAGATGCTCCGTAATCGCCTCTTTAATGAAGCTTTCAAAAATTTTGCCCACAACGGACGTCAGACTCACCGGCCGATAGTTTCCGGCGTCACTTTTCGCTCCCTTCTTGAATATTGGCACTACATTCGCCTGTCGCCAATCAAGTGGTACAGACCCAGTCTCAACAGAGTCCTTAAATATGAGATATAACGGTCTATCACATTACTTAGTTCCCTTAGTACCCGTGGGTGTATGCCATCAGGTCCTGGTGATTTGTTTATTTTAATGTTACTGAGGCGTTTCTGTACCCCAGCTTGGGTTAGATTAGTCATACTTAGTGGCGGATTAAGTTTGTCACTTCTCATTTCTCCTGTTAGTTCTATTTCCTTTGTGAAAGTTGTCGAAAAAAAATTATTTAATAGATTAGCTTTATCCTCATCTTTCTCTATGATTTTGCCTTCCTCACTTTTTATCGGTCCAATATTATCCGATTTAATCCTTTTACTATTTATATACGTAAAGAACAGTTTGGGATTTGATCTACTTTCCCTAGCAATACGTCTCTATGTTTCCTCCTTCGCTATTTTTATTTGTTTTTTGCAGGTTCTCGTTTTTTCCTTGTAACACATTAGTGCCTCCTTACTGTTTTCCTGTTTTAATCTCTTGAATGCCTCTTTTTTGCTATTTAACGCCCCTTTTACGTTCTTGTTCAACCATATTGGTTTCCTCTTATTTCTGGCCCTTTTATTCCCATACGGTATATACCTCTCGCACTGAGTATTCAGAATTCTTTTGAAGGTTTCCCATTTACTATTCGTATTCCATTGATTAAGTACTTTGTCCCAGTCAATAAGTTGAAGGTTTTCTATCAGCTGATCAAACTTCGCCCTCCTAAAGTTTAATGTTTTTGTTGTTCCCTTATTGATAACCCTACTGAAGGGCATTTTGAAGTCGATAATATTATGATCGCTATTACCTAGGTGCCCCCCTATCTGTACCTCAGTTATTCTATCAGGCCTATTAGTCAATATTAAGTCCAACACGGCCTTCCCTCTCGTTGGTTCCTGCACTAGTTGGGAGAGATAATTATCCTTAATATTTGTCAAGAACCTTTTTCCTTTCTGAGATCTACAGGTTTCTGTTTCCCAGTCAATATCCGGGTAGTTGAAATCCCCTATTACAATCACTTCATTATGTTTTGCTACTTTGTCTATTTGTCCTAATAGCAGTTTCTCATTCTCCTCTGTTATATTTGGTGGCTTATAGCAGACCCCCAGTAATATTTTATTATTATTTTTTGCCCCCTCTATCTCTACCCACATGGACTCGACCCCCTCTTCTCCCTCTCCTATATCTTCCCTTAGTCTGGGCTTTAGACATGACTTTACATATAAGCAGACTCCTCCGCCCTACCCCTGTTTCCGGTCCCTTCTAAATAAACTATAATCTAATAAATTTACCGCCCAGTCGTAGCTATCGTCTAGCCAAGTCTCTGTCATACCTACGATGTCATACCTCTCCTCCGATATAAGCGCCCGCAGCTCATCCGCCTTATTGGTCAGGCTTCTTGCGTTGGTCAGCATGCAAGATAAAACTTTGGGGTTATTTAGCATCCTATTCTCCTCTAACGATCTAACTGTACTATCCCCACCCCCCTCTCCACCCTCATTATATTCACTTCTCCCCTTCCCCCTTGCTTGCCTCACATCCCACCTATTTCCTTGGTCCCCCCCCCCCCCCCCGTCTCTAGTTTATCATGTGTGTATTGCTTGCCTTAGGTTGCATATGCTATTATTGCCCTTGAGGTGATGTTCCTATGTGATGTGCCATGTGTAATTATATAGGACATGTTCTCTTGAATATTATGATATATGTATATCTTAGTGGTACATTGTGCTTTAGGGAAATTTTTCCTGTAATACTTATACCGTATAAGTTTGATACAAGTATGCATGTCTACTATAAGTGAGGTTGTTTTGGTACATTTATGAATATACACATCTATGGGGTTTGTGATTGTATGACTTGGACACATATGTGTATATATTTATACTCCTCAAGTAAATGCTGATATGATCATATCCTTATGCTATGATTATTTCTTGTCATTTATTATTTGTATGATCTATTTCTCATATTTGCATGACTTACCACATGGTTATGTCATATGCTAACTATTTGCGGCCAAGTATATAGTTATTTATACTGTGTTCATTGATGTCTTTGTGCACTACCGTTTTAACACACCGCGGCCTTGCACGCGTGCGTGCTCTGTCCCCGCTATCCCGGCCAGCCCTCCGCGTCTCTATGTGGCTTCTGACATCAGGCCCATATAGTCACATGTGTATCATGTGGGCCTGACATAACTCGTCACATGACACGGATGCTGGCCAGCATTGCGGTTGCCAAAGCAAAGCACACATCACCTCCGGGCTGCGGTTTGAGTGGATCCTGCATCCTTTTTAAACCACCTGCACATTCACTTTCTTAAGCCCCCTGACGAAGGCAGATCCAAAACGCGCGTTGGGGCGGATGTGCTCTTAGGTGGAGCCCTCCCCCCTCTTTTTCTATATATACACATCAAACGGTATTGTACCGTGTAATATGTTGCCAGCATGTAAAACAGTCATTACCTGCTATATATCTGAACCTGTTGAATCCTAACCATTCATGGCTGGATGATTGTTGAGGTTATGCCATAGGCTTAGAACATAGGAGATACCTATAACATTGTAACGTACTACTATGCACAGCTGTGTCATTATTTGATGTAGGAATTTACTGCTCCACCTCTGTGCGTCCCATGCTTGAATTATTGCACTCATGCACTTTTTTCTCCATATACCTGCAATTATATTTATTTAATAAAATTGTCTATTTTTTGAAACATATATATTTGGACTTTTTGATAGTTTTTTGCTCCTTTCCCTCACTATGTACTGAGCGGAGACCTCAATGCCTCTATATCTGAAAGCCAGAGGAATAAATTAATTTGATCCCTGGTAGCCACGCTTTCAGAGTGGCAACTGCACAGCTTTAGAAGGCTATTGTTATGTACATTAACCCCATATCTGCAGGTTAATTGCACTATGGGACATGACAGATTTCCTTTAAAACCATAGAGTGCAAAGAGCTTATTTAGTAGTTGTCATGACTGTTGGCTAATCAGCATAATCCTCTACACCTTTTATATTTTTGGCCCTACATAGGCATATAAGCCACCATTTATTTTACCGTAATATACTGAAAGGGAAAAAATATTCATTCTGGGGTTTAGGGGAATAAAATGCACTTTTGTCATTACTTACTTGAATTCTTTTTTTTAAGCCATTAACTATGCAGTAAAAAAGACTTTATTTATGGAAACTTTATTTTTTGGGTAGGGCTACGGTCAGATGAACTTAGCTTCTTTCATCTGAGAGAATCGGGCCGAATATGCAAATGACACTGATCAGAGTATGATCAAAGTGACGGCATAGCGTGATCTAATTATCTCAGCTGAGACTGGAGAACCATAGCACACTGAAAAGACAGAGAACAAAATTTCTCCATCTTCTCCCTTGTGTCAGTGGGTGGAAATCAGGCTGCAGTCTGACTGCAGTCATCCGAGTGCAGTCTGATGATTTCCACGAGCTCATAGACTTGAATGGGTTGGTGTCCTTCGATATCAAAGTGAATGCTGCAATTTTTTTCACTGACAGATTGTCAGTGAAAAAACTTGTGCGTCAGAACTGCCTCAATAAATAACATTGGTCCTAGTGCTATCTGATAACAAAATGAATAGCACCCGTCCGATGAATAAGGCGGTGTGAGCAAACCCTTATGATTATAGAAAAACCCAAATTAATATACAGTGGTGTTTTTATGTCTATCAACATCCTGAAAAATTTAATTATTAAAAAAAAGAAAAAATATGTTTATGTTTCAGGATTCAGCCAATAACTTTTTTTTATTTCTCTGTCAATGGATCCATGTTAAGGACTGTTTTGTTTAAGAACATAGGACTTTTGGATTCCTTTTTATCCCGTGTTACTAAAAGGTGACCAAAAAACAACTATTACGTTTCCTTTTAAATATATATATATATATATATATATATATATATATATATATACATACATACATACATACATACACACACAAAAGTATATTTGACATATATATATATATATATATATATATATATATATATATATATATATATATATATATATATATATATATATACACATACATACACACATATACATACATACACACACACAAAAGTATATTTGACATCTCGGTAACTCTTAGTAAATGCAATACTGCATTTTTTTTTATTAAAGAAAAAAGTCCTAGCATTGAGAAATTTAAATGCCATGATATGTTTTCCGCACTGAAATCAATTGAAACTTCAGCAAAACTATGAGTTAGGAAATGCTATGGTTTAGAAAAAGAACAGCGTAAAACAAAAACTGAAGGTCTATGTCGAAGCTTTATCATCCAGTTTAAGCAGTTATGTCATTCATATAAATGGCCTCTTGGTGGCAGCAAGGCACCTATCTACTACAAATCAGAAAGCCTAAAACAAGACATTCTGCTGGCTCCAAATATAAGAACTACATCCTACATATTACCCTATATATTACCTTACTGTTTAACATCTGAAACTTTCTCTGTTACGTCTCAAATAACTTGTGCATACAGTACATTTTAGGTAATATTTGTAAAAGTAACATTTCCTTCTAGGAGTTGTAAGAGCATTGCAATGATCCCTGGCAGACAGGACACACATAGAAGGCGGTCCCTGAACAATATATAGGGGCCCTTTGCAGTCCAATAGCTCTTTATAATGCACAATTCCACCTGCTTTGGAGGTGCATGTGGCCCCCTTACCTCTTAGGCCCTTATGCAGCAGCCTAGGTTGCACCAATGGTATGTCCAACCCTGCAATGAAGCATAAACAAAATACATATTCTGCTTTTTTATTCACTGACTGAAGCTGAAATACTGTGCAATGTTCTCCCATGTAAAACACATACACTTTGCAACTCTGGTCCATTTTCAGTTAGCGAATGGCAGAGGGGCAGGGCTTATTAAAGGGGTGGAGTTTACAATCACTGTCCTACTGCAAACAGGCAGAGGGGAGAGGGTCCTGCTGCAGCCATTTGGCTTACAATCAGACTGAGTATAGTAAGGAGGAAAGACAAGGCCGATGAGCTGAGACATATTAAATAATTCTTGTAGTTGAGATGCTGGGGAGCAAAACAAGCGCAAATAGGGTCTTAACTGGTAAAAGAAAAGTGATAAATAGAGGCGTATTACACTCACCTGATGAGGTTGCACAGTAGCAACATTTCAACCGCATGAATCAGCTGCTGTGGGACACGGGTCAACAGACCGAAGAAATAGTTGTTCCAGGCACATTGTATGTATACCTGCGCTGCTGATGAAGATTCCAGGATGTCGATGTGTTCTTAAAGTGAACCTGTCTGTAGTTTACTGAGCACAATCCGGCTTACACTGTCAAGTGGGTGACATTACACTGATTAAAATGATACCTTGGTTGATGAAATACGTCCTGTGGTTCTTGTGCAATCTTTACTTTCATTTTGGAAATAATGATATGCTCGTGCTTCGGGGTGGCCTGTGGGGGGCTCTCTATCTAGTGCTCTGCTTACATATTCATCTGTATGCACTTATGACAGCTCACTGTGCCTTCATTGACCTGCCTCCTATTTTACGTAGTGCATCTAGTAGTGCGGGGCTAGGTAAAATAGGAGGCAGGTCAGTGAAGGCACAGTGACCTATCAAAAGAGCATACAGATGAATATGTAAGCAGAGCACCACATGCAGAGCACCACATAGAGCGCCCCCCACAGGTCGCCCCGGAGCACGAGCATATCATTATCTCCAAACTGAAAGTAAAGATTACACAAGAACCACAGGATGGATTTCATCAACCAAGGTATCATTTTAATCAGTGTAAAGTCGCCCACCTGACAGTGTATGTAGTTTACTGAGCACTATCCTGCTGACAGGTGCACTTTAACTGAATTTTATTTGAACAGGTTAAAAGTCAACGCGTTTTGAAGCCACACAGGACTTCTTCCTCAGGACATAACCTAAAAATCTTTTTTTGATTTTTAGGTTATGTGTGAAGAAGTCCTGTGTGACTTCAAAACATGTTGTTAACTTTTAACCTGTTCAAATAAAATTCATTTAAGAACACATCGCAGCGCACGTATACACACATTTTGCCTGGAACAACAATTAAATAATTCTTGATATTTTAGTGCTAGCGTCCCTGCGTTTCCTCATACAACTATGGAAGAAGTTGAAGAAAACCAAAAGCATAAAAAAGGAAATTTTCCGTGACAGGAAGAGTCAAGTAAGGTTATTTTGTACAAAATGAGGAAACAGTGAAAAATTTAAATCTCCAATTTCTTGATATCCCCAGTGCAGCCCAACTACATTTCCTGGTCACTCAGTAGGGCCCAAAAACAAAAGGAGCACAAAGGGGTCTTCAAAATGCACATTTTGAAACAGTTTCAGCTTTCAGAAAAGATAATAGCTCCATCAAAATGAGTGCTCAGTGTGTTTTTGTTTTATTTTAAATCCGGCATGCAGTTCCTTTTTATTTAGTGCTAATTTTCATGGGGTGGTGCTCACAGGATTATTCAGGAGTGTGTATATAGACCGCTCTGCATTTATACCTTTTGAGCTCCTGGCTAACGGGTCCCTAACAATGTATTCACCTAAGTATGACTTTGTCATGGTAGCAAAGCAGAAGTATACATCAGCAACCCACTCTGATATATACTAAATTAGAGTGGGAAACATTAATTAACAGCATTTGAGGAAAGGGCAATATATCCAAAAAATAGGAGTAAAATGTATCCAACTATATGGAAGAGTTAAAGAAGCACTCCTACATAACGTTTTAAAGCCTAAACCTGTGTACATATATATGTAGAGTCCTGTAGGTATGTTAATATACTAACCGATCATCGTCTTTCCTGGTTTCCAGCGCCGCCCCGGTCCTCATCTGACTTCTATGGGTCACTTGCCACTGGTAAGCCTATGGAGGCTTGGTTTGATAAGATAAAGATCCAATAGCTATGGGTCTAGATAGATGTCCTAAATACTGGAGTGGATTTTGGCAGCTTGCTCCTAGACAAGGAGCTTCTATCTCCAACCATTTTGAGGAGAGATATCGCTGCTGACTGAGGAGCAGCACTGCACACCCATGAATGACAATGGGGAAAAGTATACTGTACAGTCAAAACAGACGCAATCACATGCTGCCATATACCTGTATTGTAACATACATCAGCCACTGACTTCAATATCAGAAACAAAAATCAAACGCCTACTTATAGTTAGTGTACCAGTGTAAGCTTTTCAGTAGTGTAAAAAAAAACCCAAACCATTAAACCTAAACTGGCCAGACATTTACCAAAGCATCACTCTTCTAGTATCTCTCCGGAGAGCAGAAGCTTCTGGATACTGGATGATGACCGTCAGGACATTGTTTCCAGTAAAGTCATAAGTGGTGTGGAACCTAACATACGAAAGGCTCCTGTAGCTTATTTTAGGCAGGTCACCCATTTAAAAATTTGTAATACCCATCAAAGACCATAATAAAATTAGGAACCCATAAGAGAGAACTAAAGGCATTGCAGTTGTACAGAAGATAAACCAAACATGTCAAGTAGTCTTAATGGAGAAGTAGTGGCCCAATATACGAGCTCTAACAAATAGTTGAAGGGTTTGTGCTAAGTTTTGCAGCTATGTCTGAACGCGGATCTGGCATACCCACCTCCGCTCCATTTGCTCTCTAAAGACTGCTGGAGAGAGTGGAGCACAGTGACCAGAGTCTTTAATACCTGAAGGACCACAGCTCATACTAGAGAAAGCCATCGGGAAGGTGCAAGTTAGAGAATCTGTAAATTGTTAGGGCACTACGAGGGCCTTTGAAGGGTATGTTTGAACATCCTTACATAGTTGGTTATATAATTTAGATATCTGTATTAGTCACATTTTCACAGCACTAACATATCCCAGCACTCCTTGCAGGCACAGTGTTTGCACAGACACTGCTATGATGACTTGCATTCTAGTAAGTATCCTTGCGGTTAATACGGCTCCCTGTAAAGCGGATCTGTCACCAGATTTTGCAAAACAAACTCTACTTTATTACATAGATCACTTAGACCTGATAAGGCAGGCGGTGTCCTTATTTTAAAAATTCATAGCAGACATGGATTTTCAGAGTAAGTACACAGGCCTGTTCAGGTCTATTTAAGAGAATATGACAGCAGTTTTTTGCTATGGAATCTGAGAGCAGCATAAGGTAGAGACAGAGAGCCTGATTGCAGTGATGTGTCACTTACTGGACTGCTTGGAGTGATTTTGATAGAATCCCTGTTTAGCCTGTTGTAGATGTAGCAGAGCGAAGTCTTCGGGGCTGTGCATAACCTCACGCACACCCCTGGCTGGCAGGTTCCTGTGTACACTGTGAAGAGTCAGCAAGTTGCTATTGAGTGGTGGGGGCGGGGTTACAGAGATTAGCCTGACTGCTCTGCACATGAGATGTAGTCCTGTAGTGATAATCTCCTGTTGATAAAAATACTGATTGTATTAACTACAACACAGCCTAATAAGTGACACATCCCTGTAATCAGGCTCTTGTGCCCTATATTATGCTGCTCTCAGATTAAACAGCAAAAACCTGCTGACAGGTTCCCTTTAATATGTATGACGTTTATATAGTGACATCTGCTAAAGCTAATGGTTAAACAGAGGACTTTGCTTCTCTTCACAAAAGTGGCACAAGCAGTTAATGATTGCAAACATATGAAGTGGCACAATAAGCTTGGTAGTTACAGGTCACACTTGATGATACAATACACTTGATAGTTGCCAAATGTAAAATTATGTTTACGTTTGAGTGGTCCTTTACCTAATATACCTTGGACCAAAAGGTACATGGACAGTGTGGAGCCCAGTATATACATCATATATACAAGACTGTAACAGTACAATATAATCAATCATTCTAAAGGGGGATAATTAATTAGGGTATGTGCTCTTCTGCCGCAGATCCTGATATGTGGGCAGGAAAAATTGCTGCAGAACATTTTTGTCATGCTTTTTGCTCCGGATTTTTCCCCACTCATTAGTATGGATGAAATCTGAAAAATGCTGAGAGAATAGACATGCTGAAGATTTAAAGTGTTGCAAATCTACAAGGAAAAAATAAGCAATGTGTGCATGAGACTTCAGGAATCTCATGCACTTTGCTGGCACTAGGAAGTCCTTCAAGTTTTGTGACAAAACTGTACAGAGAAATAATGGACAAAAATGCAACATGTGCAAAGACCCTTATAGTTCTCATATATAAAAGGAGGCTATTCTGTTGACCCACATGCCCTCCTTACATCCTTCTACATCCGGTACTTAAATATACGCAAAGTATTTAATCAGGTTCCATTCATAGAATAGTATAGCGGAAATCATTATCTCACAGAACCATTAGAGCAGATTGTAAAATAAACCAGAATATTCTTATTAAACGTGAAAAAAAGTGGTTCATGCAATATAACGAACACATAGAATACATAATCATTATATTGTATGCACTTCAGAGTCATCCAAAACTGATGTAACTTAATAAAAAAAAATGCAAAATGCTGGATTCACTTAATGTAATGATATTATTGTTCCAACCTTCATGCTTCAATAACCTGTATTAAGATTTCCTATTAGAATGTCTGATGGTGGCCTGCGGACCACCAAGCACCCCCCAAAAAAAGCATTACATGAAAGCCCTAAATAAAATGTAAAACATCCAGGTGATGCTGGTAGGGAGCCATTCACAAGTCTGTCTCATTTCCCGGACCATATTTTTCGCAGGTGGCCTCCAAGAGCGATCTATCACTAATGAATTCTGGATAATCTATACAGTCAATTCTAAACACATGTGCTCCATATTTGCTTAGATTAACATTTATTTCATTTTGAGCGCCTGTAATAGAAAAGCACACACTAATATGTTAAACATGTCAAAACATTTTCTATTTTATTGTGGAGGATTGTATAATAATAGCACAAATTCTGTAACAGTCTATTCTCAGCAATGTTAATGGAAATGTTCAAACCAAAATGTGTTATTATTATCCCATAATCCCATCAGAGCGAGAGGAATTTCTATGTATTTTGCTTACTATAGGCAGAATGTAATCAGCCTTATGGCAGATATACGACTCTGTTCTCAGCTGTATGAATTGACCACATTTGAATAACTATTTCTGTATAGGACAATATAGCAAAAAAGGAAAATGTATGGATGTGATCACCATTCTTTTCATTGTGAACCACAATTGGACAAAACATGTATTGGGACACCACAATTACCCTGAGAATTTGATTCTAGGCCCTCCTTGGCTTATTGATCCACGTACTAGAATACTTTCATATGAACTTCACTTTTCTCAGATATTTTAGAATGATATTTTTACAATACAACTATAGGGATTCCCCACTTTGAAAAACAACTTAACAGATCTCTTGTTGAAAAGCAGATGTGTTCTTAAAAGGAACCACTGCAAAAACCAAGACAAAGCCACATTGCAAGTTCAGATGCTAGGAGGCCATCAATTCAAAAGCCAAGACTTGGCCGAAACTAGGTGATGCAACGGGACAACAATCTCAAGCACAGCAGCAAATCTACATCAGCGTGGCTGAAAAAAAAAAAGAATCAAGATGTTGTAATGGCCCAAAGTGGAGACCTAAACCCTTTTGAAATGCTGGATTGGGACCTTAAGAGAGCTGGGCATGAATGAATGCCCACAAACCTCAATGAACTTAAGGAAAGTTGTAAAGGAAAAGAGCGGGTCAACATTCCTCCAGAACGAGGTGAGACAATGATAAGAAAATGATTACTCCAAGTTATTGTTGCTAAAGATTGTTCTGTAAGTTATTGATTTATGGGGTGTGTCACAAACACGCCCAATTGTTGCACACTCACACGTCCACCCATCTATCGCAATAGGCTAACAATGAGTTAGGCACACCCCGCAGCCAGTACACACACCCGCACCACACTTCTTGCTGCCACCACTTTCTGTTTTGATAAGCCAGTGAGATGCCTGCCCTCGGGGGGACACACCACCCAGCTTTCCCATCAGTATGGCATGAAAACACTGCACTAGCAATGCCATGTGATGTCTCGGATACAGGCTAGAGACCACCCATCTACCTTAGGGGCAATCTTCACCTGATGTCGCAGCTCTTTGCTAACAAGGAAGTTCACAGTAAATTAGCTTTTCCAGAAACTGTCAGTTACTTGCTAATTAATATACTGTATCTACACACAGGAGATGCTGCCTGGTGTCCAGTGATATTGGATTTATCTACTTAATCTATAACATAATCCATAAAGGGGTTTACTTAATTTTTCACTTTTGTTGTTTGGACTAGTTACTGTTAAATAAATAATAACATGGTGTAATTTGTCATGTGTTGGGGATGCATTTAGCACCTTCTAAGAATCAGATATTTTTTTTATATTATGTCATGCATATAATTCAAAGATTTTGTATTTAGTTTTTCTTAAAAGGAATCTGTCAGTAGGATCAACCCTCCTAAGCGGTCTATATGGGCATGTAGGTCATAGGAAGTGGAATAAAACGATACCTTGATTCTGCAATCTGATATCTTATTCCAGAGAAAGACACGTTTTTTTCTTACATATAAATTAGCTGTTAAGATCTATGGGCCGGACACTGATCTCCCCGAGGATCTGCCTCCAGAGCTCATCTTAAATCAAAGGGGGATGTTACCAGTGTAGTTTAGGAGGGTTGATCCTACTGACAGATTCCCTTTGTGTATGTCATACATGTGAGCCTGTTCCATGCACATACACATATGGAGGATGCAGGGAAAGGGCTAAGGTTATGTTGACATATCCATTTTTATGATCTGTTTGGGGAGTATCAAGCAGAAATAAAATGTTCATTTATAGGATCCATTCATTTTAATGGGTTTCCTCTGAAAATGGTAGACGTTACCCTCTTTCACCTGGTTGCAGTCTATTTCATAGAATCATAGAATCATAGAATGGTAGAGTTGGAAGGAACCTCCTGGGTCATCTGGTCCAACCCCCTGCTCAAAGCAGGATTCACTAGATCATCTCAGACAGATGTCTGTCCAGCCTCTGTTTGAAGACGTCCATTGAAGGGGAACTCACCACCTCTCGTGGCAGCCTGTTCCACTCATTAATCACCCTAACTGTCAAAAAGTTTTTTCTAATATCTAATCTGTGTCTCCTCCCATTTAGTTTCATCCCATTGCTTCTAGTCTTTCCTTGTGCAAATGAGAATAAAGATGATCCTTCTACAATGTGACAGCCCTTGACATATTTGTAGACAGCTATTAAGTCTCCTCTCAGTCTTCTTTTTTGCAAGCTAAACATTCCCAAATCCTGCAACCGTTCCTCATAGGACATGGTTTGCAGACCAGTCACCATTCTGGTCGCTCTTCTCTGAACTTGCTCCAGTTTGTCTATGTCTTTTTTAAAATGTGGTGCCCAAAACTGTACACAGTATTCCAGATGAGGTCTGACCAAAGAGGAGTAAAGACCGATAATGACTTCACGTGATCTAGACTGTATGCTTCTGTTAATACATCCCAGAATTGTATTTGCCTTTTTTGCTGCTGCATCACACTGTTGACTCATGTTCAGTCTATGATCTATTAGTATACCTAAGTCTTTTTCACATGTACTGTTGCTTAGCTCTATTCCTCCCATACTGTATATGCTTTTTTCATTTTTATTGCCCAGATGTAGTACTTTGCATTTTTCCCTGTTAAAAACCATTCTGTTGGTTGCTGCCCACTGCTCCAGTTTATTTAGGTCTTTTTGAATCCTCTCTCTCTCTTCTCTAGTATTAGCTATCCCTCCTAGCTTTGTGTCATCAGCAAATTTAATCAGTTTACCCTCAATTCCTTCATCTAAATCATTGATAAAGATGTTGAACAATACAGGTCCCAGGACGGAGCCCTGTGGTACCCCACTTGAGACATTCATCCAGCTGGATGTGAAGCCATTTACAACCACCCTTTGAGTCCGATCACTAAGCCAGTTATGAATCCACCTAACAGTTGCCTGGTCCATTGCATACTTGGTCATTTTTTCAATAAGGATGATGTGAGATACTTTGTCAAATGCTTTGCTGAAGTCAAGATATACTATATCTACAGCATTTCCCTGATCCACCCAGTCAGTGATTCTGTCATAGAAGGAAATTAAGTTAGTCTGACATGACTTGTTAGTTACAAACCCATGCTGACTCTGGTTAATCACTTCATTCTTATCCATGTACTTACATACATGTTGTTTAATAATTTGTTCAAAGATCTTTCCTGGTATAGAAGTCAGACTCACCGGCCTATAGTTCCCTGGGTCCACCTTCTTCCCCTTTTTGAAGATAGGAACAACATTTGCTCTTCTCCAGTCTTCTGGGACTTCTCCTGTTCTCCAAGAATTTTCAAAGATTATGGAGAGTGGTTCTAAAATTTCTTCTACAATCTCCTTCAGTACTCTGGGGTGTAATTCATCTGGACCTGGAGACTTGAACTCATTTATGTTAGCTAAATATTCCCTCACAATCTTTCTGTTTACTGATAACTTGGATTCCTCTATTCCTTTAAAAGGACAGTGAAGATCAGTTGATGTTACATTTTCTTTCTGAGAGAAAACAGATGCAAAATAGGAATTAAAAAGTTCGGCCTTCTCAACATCCTCTCTTACCATTTCTCCATTTTCATCCTGTAAAAATCCTATAGCATCTTTGACTTTTCTTTTACTTTTGACATACCCCCAAAATCCTTTTTTATTGCTTTTGACATCTCTTGCAAGCCTTAATTCATTGTCAGCTTTAGCTAACCTGATACGTGCCCTACAGGATCTGCAGACTGCATTATAATCTTCTTTAGATATGCCTCTCTCTTTCCATTTAATAAACATTTCTTTCTTTATTTTTAGCATGTGTTTAAGTTCTGTGTTCATCCATCCTGGTTTCCTTAAATGCTTCCCATTCTTCCTACTTTTCGGGATTGTTAACGATTGTGCTTTGAGAATCTCATTTTTAAAAATTTCCCATCCTTCCTGGACATTTTTGTCCTTAAGGACATCCAGCCATTGGATCCCTCCTATTCTCTTTCTGAGTCTCTTAAAATCTGCCTTTCTAAAATCTAACCTTGAAGTTTGAGTCTTCACATGTCTTCCTCCTCTAGTTATCCAAAATTCTATAATAGCATGATCGCTGCCTCCTAGGGTCCCAGCCACCTTTACCTCCTCAACCATTTCCTCCCTGTTTATAAGGATTAGATCCAAAGTAGCAGATCCCCTTGTTTTCTCCCCTACCTTTTGGAAGATAAAGTTGTCAGCAAGAGAGGATAAGAATTTGCTTGACCTGTTAGTTTTACTTGAGAGAGATTCCCAACAAATGTCTGGATAGTTGAAATCTCCCATGACCACTACGTCATATTTTTTGGAGAACTTGGTCATTTGATACATAAAGAGTTCATCCATATCTTCAGCTTGCCCAGGTGGCCTGTAGTAAATGCCTACAATGGTGTCCTTTCCGTTGTTCTCTCCTTGTATTCTTACCCAAACAGTTTCCACAGAACTCCCAGTCTCTGAAGCTTCAATCTCTGTGCAGATATATGCTTTTCTAACATACAATGCAACACCTCCTCCTCGTTTATCAAGTCTGTTTCTTGCAAATAAGTTGTATCCTTTTAGCCTTTTATTCCAATCATGTGTATCGTCCCACCAAGTTTCAGTGATTCCAATGACATCATATTCCTTTTCCTGCATTAGTAGTTCCAATTCTCCTTGTTTGTTGCCCATGCTTTGTGCATTTGTATAAAAACATTTTAGTTTGTGATTGGTTTCTCTTCCTCCCATATTTTTATTATTTAGATTTTTTTGTCTTTGTTCTTCTTTTCCACTTCCAGTAGCAGAGATCTCAATAGTATTTGTCAGCTGTATGGCTTTTTCTGGCCTTTTGCTTCCCTTCCCACATTGTTCTAGTTTAAAGCTCTTCTGATGAGTGTAGCAAGGCGACTTCCAAATACATGTTTTCCAGTCTTCGTAAGGTGCACCCCATCTCTAGCAAGTAGTCCATCGTATAGGTAATTCATTCCGTGATCCAGAAATCCAAATCCTTGTTGACGGCACCATCGACGTAGCCAGTTGTTCACCTGTAGAATCTTATTCCACCTCATTGTTCCATGGCCATCCACTGGGAGGATGGATGAGAAGACCACCTGCGCTCCCAATTCTTTCACTTTCTTGCCTAAGTCTTCAAAGTCACTGCAGATGGTTTCCAGGTCCTTTCTTGCGGTGTCATTTGTCCCCACATGTATTAGCAGGAATGGGTAGTGATCTGTAGGTCTGAAGAGTCTTGATATCCTGTCAGACACATCTTTAATTTTTGCTCCTGGAAGACAGCACATTTCTCTTGAGGTTATGTCTGGTCTGCAGATAGCGGCCTCTGTTCCTTTTAACAGGGAATCCCCCATGACCACCACTCTCCGTTTTTTCTTCACAACTTTCTTCTTTCTCCATCCAGGAGGATTCTGAGGGCTTACAAGGTTATTCATTGCTGGCAAAGTCTTATCTTGCTGTATGTCTTCATGGTTCTCCTGTGTGAGAGCCTGGTACTGGTTCCTGAGCAGTATGGGTGCTGACTGCCTCTCGATCCTCCTGCTTCTCTGGGTCACATGCTTCCATTCCTCTGTTTCGTCAGGTGCAGTTCGAATTTCTTCTCTTTCTGAATCATGAAGAGATAATTCTGCTCTGTCTAAGAACTCTTCACCTTCCTTAATGATTTTCAAGGTAGTTAACCTCTCTTCTAGATTTCGCAACTTTTCCTCCAACAGGGACACAAGCTTGCATTTCTGGCATGTGAAGTCTGGCTTTTCCACTGGCAAGTCTGTGAACATGTAGCAGGATATGCAGCTCACCAAATGGCTCCTGGACTCTTCCATGTTCTTATTGTTAATGTTCTGAAAACAGTGAAAAAAGCTTAAAAAGAAAGCTTCAAAATGCGCGCGCCAGCAGGCGCGCGGTTTACCGATGTCCTCTTTTCAGCTCCAACAGCCAAAATCCAGTGTTCTTTGAGCTCGCGGAGACTTTTCACTTACCCCAAAATGCAGTGGGAATATGCAAATTATCTCCTCAGGACTCCTCCCCTGGTTTACCGATGTCCTCTTTTCAGCTCCAACAGCCAAAATCCAGTGTTCTTTGAGCTCGCGGAGACTTTTCACTTACCCCAAAATGCAGTGGGAATATGCAAATTATCTCCTCAGGACTCCTCCCCTGGTTTACCGATGTCCTCTTTTCAGCTCCAACAGCCAAAATCCAGTGTTCTTTGAGCTCGCGGAGACTTTTCACTTACCCCAAAATGCAGTGGGAATATGCAAATTATCTCCTCAGGACTCCTCCCCTGGTTTACCGATGTCCTCTTTTCAGCTCCAACAGCCAAAATCCAGTGTTCTTTGAGCTCGCGGAGACTCTTCACTTACCCCAAAATGCAGTGGGAATATGCAAATTATCTCCTCAGGACTCCTCCCCTGGTTTACCGATGTCCTCTTTTCAGCTCCAACAGCCAAAATCCAGTGTTCTTTGAGCTCGCGGAGACTCTTCACTTACCCCAAAATGCAGTGGGAATATGCAAATTATCTCCTCAGGACTCCTCCCCTGGTTTACCGATGTCCTCTTTTCAGCTCCAACAGCCAAAATCCAGTGTTCTTTGAGCTCGCGGAGACTCTTCACTTACCCCAAAATGCAGTGGGAATATGCAAATTATCTCCTCAGGACTCCTCCCCTGGTTTACCGATGTCCTCTTTTCAGCTCCAACAGCCAAAATCCAGTGTTCTTTGAGCTCGCGGAGACTCTTCACTTACCCCAAAATGCAGTGGGAATATGCAAATTATCTCCTCAGGACTCCTCCCCTGGTTTACCGATGTCCTCTTTTCAGCTCCAACAGCCAAAATCCAGTGTTCTTTGAGCTCGCGGAGACTTTCACTTACCCCAAAATGCAGTGGGAATATGCAAATTATCTCCTCAGGACTCCTCCCCTGGTTTACCGATGTCCTCTTTTCAGCTCCAACAGCCAAAATCCAGTGTTCTTTGAGCTCGCGGAGACTCTTCACTTACCCCAAAATGCAGTGGGAATATGCAAATTATCTCCTCAGGACTCCTCCCCTGGTTTACCGATGTCCTCTTTTCAGCTCCAACAGCCAAAATCCAGTGTTCTTTGAGCTCGCGGAGACTCTTCACTTACCCCAAAATGCAGTGGGAATATGCAAATTATCTCCTCAGGACTCCTCCCCTGGTTTACCGATGTCCTCTTTTCAGCTCCAACAGCCAAAATCCAGTGTTCTTTGAGCTCGCGGAGACTTTTCACTTACCCCAAAATGCAGTGGGAATATGCAAATTATCTCCTCAGGACTCCTCCCCTGGTTTACCGATGTCCTCTTTTCAGCTCCAACAGCCAAAATCCAGTGTTCTTTGAGCTCGCGGAGACTCTTCACTTACCCCAAAATGCAGTGGGAATATGCAAATTATCTCCTCAGGACTCCTCCCCTGGTTTACCGATGTCCTCTTTTCAGCTCCAACAGCCAAAATCCAGTGTTCTTTGAGCTCGCGGAGACTCTTCACTTACCCCAAAATGCAGTGGGAATATGCAAATTATCTCCTCAGGACTCCTCCCCTGGTTTACCGATGTCCTCTTTTCAGCTCCAACAGCCAAAATCCAGTGTTCTTTGAGCTCGCGGAGACTTTTCACTTACCCCAAAATGCAGTGGGAATATGCAAATTATCTCCTCAGGACTCCTCCCCTGGTTTACCGATGTCCTCTTTTCAGCTCCAACAGCCAAAATCCAGTGTTCTTTGAGCTCGCGGAGACTCTTCACTTACCCCAAAATGCAGTGGGAATATGCAAATTATCTCCTCAGGACTCCTCCCCTGGTTTACCGATGTCCTCTTTTCAGCTCCAACAGCCAAAATCCAGTGTTCTTTGAGCTCGCGGAGACTTTTCACTTACCCCAAAATGCAGTGGGAATATGCAAATTATCTCCTCAGGACTCCTCCCCTGGTTTCAATCATACATGTTTGTGATTGGAAATCTCCATCACAAAATAGCAGAAAGGATCTACAAAAGTACTACAGAGTGTTTGCTGCAAGGAATTCTATTATCCCATCTCCTTCTGGCATCATTTTCATGAGAAGCTATATCTCAAGCTATCCTTCAGGTATTTTGATTTTTGTTAAACAATCAAGTTCAATTCCCATACAAAAGTAAATCATCCGTAGTACATAAAATAATAAATCTTCTAATCTCTATCCTCAAAAACACTTATGTAGAAGACAGTATAACATTTTCATCTTCATAAAAAAGGTTCAAATGCCCAAAATGATCTATTGACAGAAAAATATCTGACATCTGTGAGATGTCTTCCTATATTATTGTAATTCTTCTTATTGTTTTAATTCTATCTGGAAACTGGGTGACATCTACTTATGTTCGTTCTCATTACTTTCACTCTCTATCAAATACTGTAAATGCAGCTTTTGGGGGAGTTCTCCTTAAAGAGACCAATGCTCTATGGGGGAAAAAACTGTTAATTTCCATACCTGTAAGTTTGTTGTATTGCGCATCCCCAAAAGATAAGGGTAAAATCCTGTAGTACACTGAATTTTTCCATGCAGGCAGTCAGTTAGCACTAAGGTTCTTTTCCAATAACCATCAGTAAGCAATGTTGCATCAGTGTCTTGGCATCACGGATTGCATCAAAAACATACATTTATCTTATAGTTGAAGACATGAAACCCACAAGAATATTCATATATCAGGCTATGTCAATGGAAAAATGTTAAAATTATGGCTCTTGGAACAATGGAAGAAAAAAAAAACAGAAGTACAAAATAAGAAAATCACCCGGTCAGGAAGGGGTTACTAAGTTCTCCACCTCTAAATTCATTTTTATACTTAAGTAGTAGAATCAAGAAGGAGAAATAGCGGAAACAAGCTTTAATAATGTGTTTGATCAAATCTTTTATACCAGTATTGTGGCTTAAAAATCTTTGAATAGTGACATTATTGAAGCAAATTGAGGGAGCTCTAAAATTTTTGCGACATTTGGTGTCTTAAGCCCTTTTTGCTCAGCTCTGACAAAAGTGGGGTGAGCAGGGAGTGGGGCGCGGCGTGGTGACTACCGCTTGTCAAATTCATGGCAAGCAGTGGCATGCACTATATCACCGATCTTAGTCCAGCAGGGATTGGAGTAGGATTTGTGGCAAGGCGCTCACAGAAGTCTACACCACTCATCCGGTGCTTCTGATGCATGAAAAGGCGTAGGGCCCTTCATTAAGAAGCGTCTGACTCCAGCCTTATGTTCCGAAGTATTAGAAGGTGGGACAGCTCATTAATGGTGTGCTAATGGCAGAGAGGAGGAAAGCAGGCAGGAGGTGAAGAACGTCTTTACAAAAATTATTTCTTCATGAAAGGAGATGAAAATTATTCAACGGGCATCATTGTTTGTGATGGCACATTGCACAAGAGCATTTACAGCATGGCTGTGGAGTCAGAGTCCATTTTGGTGGAGTCGAAGTCGGTATAAAATGGACCAACTCCTAAAATATATAATAAATTGGGTACAGTACCCAGTAGTTGGATACAGTAGTTCAATGCAGTTTGTGGGGAATATTTTTTCATAAGAATTTGGGAAAGTTATGAAATGTCCTATAAATGTCTGTCCTATTCCTGATCCTAAGGGTCTAGACTTTTAGCTGAGATGAATATGAGCTACAGTAAATTCATCACTTAAACATGAGCCGTGTATGAGGGAGTCGGAGTCATGGAAATTGAGGAGTCGTGGAGTCGGAGGTTTGTCTTACCGACTCCACAGCCCTGGTTTACAGCCTCCAGTCTGAGGTCCATTGGACATTCACTTATCTCCGGGCTTCTTCTAACTCCTAACCCTTGCCAGGCGTTTCTCTATCTTGGAGGATTATATTTTCTCGTCATGCTTCATGCTCTCCATCATCTTCTTTATTCCAGCTGATCGTTTATTCTGCGCAGTCATTCCTTCCTCTCTTTCGGGCTGATTATATACAGTGCACTGTTCTTTCCAAAAACAATTTTTGAATTTGATTCTTATTATGAAAATGTGGATTTACTTACTTTGTGGAACATGTTTATCTCTGCAACATTGGATGTATTTTCAGCCTTAATGACTGGAGACTTTTATACTGCTGGATCACACCTTGGTAATTGGACGCTTGTGACAGGAGGATGGGGAAGCTTATTGGGGAGCTTTATGCTGGATTGCTGTATGGCTGCAATAATAATTTTACACCCAATAAAGAAGACAGCAAGTTATATTTTATCTGGAATGTATAATCACAGATCTGCCTCGCTAAGGCCTCATTCAGACATCCGTATATTAAGTACATGTTCTATCCGTACCCATTAAAGTCAATGGTGCTACTTACAAGCCCATGTTTTTTGTGGACTGTGTGTCCACAAGAAACATCATGGAGACATGTCTGTTTTTGATTACAGTTATAGATCAAAATTACCCATACAAGTCTAGGGGTCTAAGAAAGTCATAGACAGCACACACATACTATCCATGTGCAATCCGTGTGCTGTCCGTGATTGAAGAGAAGATTTTGCAATGTATTTTTTTTATTCTCATATGTAAACATTTTTTATGGTGTTCACTGAAGCAGTTCACTAGTATGACAGTTTTATAGGTCAAGTCGCTCTAGACACGGCAATACTAAATGTCTGTACTTGGTCTAACAGGCTTTCCATAGCTGGGTAACCCTCCGTCTCCCAGCCTCCAAAATGTTGCGATCAATATCGATCGCGGCATTTAGGGGGTTAAACAGCCAGGGGCATGTAAGCTGAGCTCCCGGCGGCGATCGCGTATGCACATCTCCTGTTCCCACACGATCACCAAGACGTACCCTTATGTCTTAGGTTGGGAACCCCTTCCCAACCAGGATGTATGGGTACATCTAAGGTCGTAAAAAGGTTAATATGTTAATATGTAGCTGCCTCTTTTTAAAGGGACCAAAAGTATTTGGACAATTATATCAAAGGCTCTTTAATGGGCTGCATG
This sequence comes from Phyllobates terribilis, assembly GCF_046119375.1. Lineage (NCBI taxonomy): Eukaryota > Metazoa > Chordata > Amphibia > Anura > Dendrobatidae > Phyllobates > Phyllobates terribilis. Next base: position 877,101,242 of record NW_027362761.1, read on the forward strand.
GGCTATATCCTCATTAATCAGTCATTAATTAAGCAGGTAAAAGGTCTGGTGCTAATTCCAGATGTGTCATTTGCACTTGGAAGCTGTTGCTGTGAACCTACAACATGCAGTCAAAGGAGCTCTCAATGGAAGAGAAACAGACCATCATTAAGAATATAGCAAAAATGTTAGGAGTGACCAAATCAACAGTTTGTTACATTATGCAAAAAAAGAGCGTACTGGTGAGTTTGCGAACTCAAAAAGGCCTGTATGTCGACAGAAGACAACAGTCGTGTATGATCACAGAATGCTTTCTATTGTGAAGAAAAATACCTTCACAACATCCAGTCAAGTGAAGAACACTCTCCAAGAAGTAGGTGTTTCAGCATCTAAGTCTACCATAAAGAGAAGACTTCATGAGAGCAAATACAGAGGGTTCACCACAAGGTGCAAACCATTAATCAGCCTTAAAAATAGAAAGCCCTGATTAGAGTTTGACAAAAAAACATCTAAAGAAGCCAGCCCAGTTCTGGAAAAGCATACTTTGGACAGATGAAACTAAGATCAACCTTTACCAGAATGATGGGAAGAAGAAAGTATGGAGAAGGCTGGGAGCGGCTCATGATCCAAAGCACACCACATCCCCTGTAAAACATGGTGGAGGCATTGTGATGGCATGGGCATGCATGGCTTCCAATGGCATTGGGTCACCAGTATTTATTAATGATGTGACTGAAGACCGAAGCAGCCGGATGAATTCTGAAGTGTACAGGGCGATACTTTCTGCTCAGATTCAACCAAATGCAGCAAGATTGATTGGACGATGCTTCACAGTACAAATGGACAATGACCCAAGACATACTGCAAAAGCAATGAAGTAGTTTTTTTAAGGCAAAGTAGTGGAATTGGAATATTCTGCAATGGCCGAGTTAATCAGCAGATCTCCACCCCATCGAGCTGCATTTCACATGCTTAAGACAAAACTTAAAAGGAATCGGTCATCACATTTGATCTAAATTATTAATATGGGTATACAGTTTATAGAATGCTGAAAAAAAGTCCTACCTGTATGTCTCATATCAGATGCCTTGTTGTTGATAAATTATTTATTACTTTAAATAAATGAGCTCTTCCAGGCTATGGGTAGGATTTTGCCTGGAAGATAACTCTGCCTCCAGAGCTCATTTTACATGAAAGGGGAGTTACCAGTGCGATGTGTGATGGCCGCTCTCTGCTCTCCTGGCCTCACTGCGGAGCTGTGTGTGTTTATACCTGACACATCTGCAGGTTCCTCTCAGCTTCAGCTATTTCAGTTCTCCTCTTCTGTGTTAGTTACTTGTCTCACACTGGTAACTCCCCCTTTATTTAAAATAAGCTCTGGTGGTGGAGTTATCTCCCGGTCAGCGTATGCCCCATAGCCTGGAAGAGGTCATTTACACATAAGACAAACGTGGATTTCTCTGGAATAAGACATCAGACCGCAGATATCATGGTACCATTTTATTCAGCTTCCTATGACCTACATGCCTATATTGATGGCTTAGGAGAGTTGATCCTACTGACAGATTCCCTTTAAGGCAGAAAGACCCACAAATAAGCAACAACTGAAGTCAGCTACAGTAAAGCCCTGGGAAAGCATCGCAAAGGAGGAAACCCAGTGTTTGGTGACGTCCATGACTACCAGACTTCAGGCAGTCATTGCCTGCAAAGGATTCTCTACAAAGAATTAACAATGAACATTTTATTCATGGTAAAGTTAATTTCTCCAATGACTTGAGCCCCTGAAATGAGGCTCTGTAGAAAAATGGTTGTAGTTTCTAACTGTTTCACAAGATATTCTTGTTCAACCCCTTTAATTAAATCTGCAAGTCTACACTTTCTGCATCTAACTGTATAAGATTATCTCAGCACAGGAACATTTTTTTTTAACACATCCAATTCTGTAACTTATTTTTGTTCCAAGATCTATTAATTAAAATGTACTTTGTTCGTGTTAAAAACCCCTTTAAAAAGGGCACAGAACATACAGAGAGGAGCAAATTACTCCGGAAATCTGGAGAAACAGCAATGATGAATTGAGCTGTGGCTTTAGCTCAGATATTTCCTTTTCTCTTCCTTCTCTTGAAATGTGTTCAGCACAGGTATTTGCCATAAACTGATGCACAACGGACAGTACAAAGTGAAAACTGCAGTTTTCCATAGATGTGGCATTTTGTTGTGCAATGTTGTGTCCAGCTAATGGAACTGGAGTCACTCAGAAATCGTTCAGTGAGTCAGTTGGCTTGACTGTGGACATAAACTGCCGCTGAGACATACTGGAGGGCTCAGATGGAAAAGACTATAGTTTGGATTTTGGAGCGTGAATTTTTCTTGTAGCTTTGCTTTAGGTTGAACTGGCAATTCAATTTATGTTCTATTTTTATTAAGTTTTACAAAGACTAGACATCAACAAACCAGGGGGTAAACGGGCCCCTGAAGAAAGTAAGCATTGAAGTCACACAAAAAAAAAAATTACAGAAGAACTTATACAGCAAATACAGAAGAAGAAATGGAAAACATGTTGCAAGAATAAGTCCAAGACTTAGTGGAGGAAACCCGAGACTGGGGTGGCCCTGAAACAATGATAATTTCAAGTCTCAGTGGGGCTATTACAGGTAGAGGATAGCAGATCCATCTTGTGCATAACAAGGGAAACTACTGAGCCCTGCTTGGTGGTATATCTAGTTACAATGTGGAGCCTGTGCAGAGTGCATCAGGGCATTAGAAGGTACTAGAAATATGGGGCAAATACACAATATAATAATCTATATCTATGTATTCAGGGCAGGCTTTTCTTTAGGGAAAGTGACATGCTGATCACAAAGAGCATCTTTTTCTTATCTGTCAATTCCACTGTTTTTTTTTAATGATATTTATCATGTAGTACAAATTATGTTAACCCCTTTACCCCCGAAGATGGTTTGCCCCTTAATGACCAGGCCAATTTTTACAATTCTGACCACTGTCAATTTATGAGGTATTTACTCTGGAACGCTTCAACGGATCCCCCTGATTCTGAGACAGTTTTTTCATGACATATTGTACTTCATGATAATAGTAAAATTTCTTCGATATGGCTTGTGTTTATTTGTGAAAAAAAATCGGGAATTTGGCGAAAATTTCGCAATTTTCAAAATGTGAATTTTCATGCCCTTAAATTGGAGAGATATGTCACACAAAATAGTTAATAAATAACATTTCCCACATGTCTACTTTACATCAGCACAATTTTGGAACCCAAATTTCTTTTGTTAGGAAGTTATAAGGGTTAAAAGTTGACCAACGATTTCTCATTTTTCCAACAAAATTTACAAAACCATTTTTTAGGGCCCACATCACATATCTGAAGTGACTTTGAGGGGCCTTTATGACCGAAAATCCCCAAAAGTGACAACATTCTAAAAACTGCACCCCTGAAGGTGCTCAAAACCACATTAAAAAAGTTTATTAACCCTTCACGTGCTTCACAGGAATTTTTGGAATGTGGAAGAAAAAAATTAACATTTCAATTTTTTCACAAAAATGTTACTTTAGACCCAATTTTTGTTTATTTTTCAAGGGTAAAAGGAAAAAAATGGACCCCAAAAGTTGTTTTGTAATTTCTCCTGAGCACGCCAATACCCCTATGTGGGGGAAAACCACTGATTGGGCGCACGGCAGAGTTCGGAAGGGAAGGAGAACCATTTGACTTTTTGAATGTAAAATTTGCTTGAATAATTAGCAGATGCCATGTCGCTTTTGGGGAGCCCCTGATGTGCCTAAACAGTGGAAACCCTTCACAAATGATACCATTTTGGAAACTAGACCCCTCAGAGAACTTACCTAGATGTGTGGTGAGTACCCTAAACCCCAAAGTGCTTCACAGAAGTTTATAACGTAGAGCCGTGAAAATAAAATTTTCACATTTTTCCCACAAAAATGTTTTTCAGCTCCCAATTTTGCATTTTACACTGTGTGCAGAATTATTAGGCAAGTTGTATTTTAGAGGATTATTTTTATTATTGATCAACAACTATGTTCTCAATCAACCCAAAAGACTCATAAATATCTAAGCTTAATATTTTTGGAAGTTGGAGTGTTTTTTTTTTAGATTTGGCTATCTTAGGAGGATATCTGTTTGTGCAGGTAACTATTACTGTGCAGAATTATTAGGCAACTTAATAAAAACCAAATATAATCCCATCTCACTTGTTTATTTTCGCCAGGTAAACCAATATCAGTGCACAAAATTTAGAAATAAACATTTCTGACATGCAAAAACAAAAACCAAAAAATTAGTGATCAATATAGCCACCTTTCTTTATGATGACACTCAACAGCCTTCCATCCATAGATTCGGTCAGTTGCTTGATCTGTTTTCGATCAACATTGCGTGCAGCAGCCACCACAGCCTCCCAGACACTGTTCCGAGAGGTGTACTGTTTTCCCTCCCTGTAGATCTCACATTTTATGATGGACCACAGGTTCTCTATGGGGTTCAGATCAGGTGAACAAGGGGGCCATGTCATTATTTTTTCTTCCTTTAGACCTTTACTGGCCAGCCACGCTGTGGAATAGTTGGATGGATGTGATGGAGCATTGTCCTGCATGAAAATCATCTTTTTCTTGAACGATGCCGACTTCTTCCTGTACCACTGCTTGAAGAAGTTGTCTTCCAGAAACTGGCAGTAGGTCTGGGAGTTGAGCTTCACTCCATCCTCAACCCGAAAAGGTCCCACAAGTTCATCTTTGATGATGCCAGCCCATACCAGTACCCCACCTCCACCTTGCTGGCGTGTGAGTCGGAGTGGAGCTCTCTGCCCTTTATTGATCCAGCCTCTGGCCCATCAAGAGTCACTCTCATTTAATCAGTCCATAAAACCTTTGAAAAATCAGTCTTAAGATATTTCTTGTCCCATTCTTGACGTTTTATCTTATGTTTCTTGTTCAAAGGTGGTCGTTTTTCAGCCTTCCTTACCTTGTCTCTGAGTATCGCACACCTTGTGCTATTTGATACTCCAGTAACGTTGCAGCACTGAAATATGGTAAAACTGGTGGCTAATGGCATCTTGGCAGCTTCACGCTTGATTTTACTCAATTCATGGGCAGTTATTTTGCGCCTCTTTGGGCCAACACGCTTCTCGCGACCCTGTTGGCTATTTTCCATGAAACGCTTGATTGTTCGGTGATCACGCTTCAAAAGTTTGGAAATTTCAAGACTGCTGCATCCCTCTGCAAGACATCTCACAATTTTGGACTTTTCAGAGCCTGTCAAATCTCTCTTCTGACCCATTTTGCCAAAGGAAAGGAAGTTGCCTAATAATTAAGCACACCTTATATAGGGTGTTGATGTCATTAGACAACACCCCTCCTCATTACAGAAATGCACATCACCAGATTTACTTAATTGGTAGTTGGCTCTCAAGCCTATGCAGCTTGGAGTAGGACAACATGTATAAAAAGTATCAAAGTGATCAAAATACGCATTTGCCTAATAATTCTGCACACGGTGTAATAAGGGTAACAGAAGAAATTGCACCATGCAATTTGTTGTGCAATTTCTCCTGAGCATGCCAATACCCCATATGTGGGAAAAAAAACACAGTTTGGGCGCACGGAAGGGTTCGGAAGGGAAGGAGCGCCATTTGACTTTTTGAATGTAAAATTCTCTTGAATAATTAGCGGACGCCATGTTGCGTTTGGAGAGCCCCTGATGTACCTAAACAGTGGAAACCACCCACAAGTGACACCATTTTGGAAACTAGACCCCTCAGGGAACTTATCTAGATGTGTGGTGAGCACCCTGTACCCCCAGGTGCTTTACAGAAGTTTATAAAGTAGAGCCGTGAAAATAAACAAATCAAACTTTTTCCACAAAAATTATCTTTTTTATTTTAACAAGGGTAAGAGGTGAAAATGGACCCCAAAAGAAGTTGTGCAATTTTTCCTGAGTACGCAGATACCCCATATGTGGGGAAAAAACACTGTTTGGGCACACGGCAGGGTTCAGAAGGGAAAAAGCACTGTGTGACTTTTTGAACGCAAAATTGGCTGGAATCGAAAGCGGATGCTATGTCACGGTTGGAGAGCCCCTGATGCGCCTAAACAGTGGAAACCCCCCACAAGTGACCCCATTTTGGAAACTAGACCCTTCAAGGATTTTATCAAGGGGTATAGTGAACATTTTGAACCCAGAGGTATGACACAGAATTTGATAACATTAGGTCATCATATTGACTTTACAGCCTGTGCCGTATTTGTACACACAAGGCTGTAACCCCCGGTTAGTGAGGGCTGCGGCGCTGAGCCCTCACTGAACCGGGCACAAGTCAGCTGATTCTTACAGCTGACATGTGCCGCAACAGCCGCAGGTGGAATCGTGATCCACCCGCAGCTGTTAACATGTTAAATGACGCTGTCAATCTCTGACAGCGGCATTTAACAGCGCCGCGCCGGAAGCGCATCACTTACCCCGCCGATCAGTGACCCCGTCACGTGATCGCGGGTCACCGATGCGTGGGCATGACAACCCGGGGTCTGCAGCAGGCTCCAGTGGTTGTCATGAGCTGATCGCTATGAGCGCCACCTAGTGGTCGGCGCTCATAGCACAGGACCATTTCTGCTACACAGAGGTGATCTGCTGATCACGTCTATGTAGCAGAGGCGGTCAGATAAGTGCTGCTTCTAGTCTCCTATGGAGACTATAGAAGCAAGCAAAAAGTAACAAAAAATGTTTTTAAAAAAATTAAATAAATATAAAAGTTTAAATCACCCCCCCTTTCGCCCCATTCAAAATAAAACATCAATAAAAAAAACCCACATACACATATTTGGTATCACCGCGTTCAGAATCGCCCGATCTATCAATATAAAAAAAGAATTAATCCGATCGGTAAACGGCGTAACGAGAAAAAAATTCTAAACGCCAGAATTACGCTTTTTGGTCGCCGCAACATTGCAATAAAACGCAATACCGGGCGATCAATACATCGGATCTACCCCAAAATGGTATCAATAAAAACTTTAGCTCGGCGCACAAAAAATAAGCACTCACCCAGCCCCAGATCCTAAAAAATGGAGACGCTACGGGTCTTGGAAAATGGTGCCATTTTTTTGGGGAATTTTTTTTCACCACTTAAATAAAAAAGAACCTATACATGTTTGATGTCTACGAACTCGTAATGACCTGGAGAATAATAATGGCAGGTCAGTTTTAGCATTCAGTGAACGTGGTAAAAAATTTTTTTAAAAAAAACATCTGTGGTATTGCACTTTTGTTTCGCAATTTCACCGCACTTGGATTTTTTTTCCCGCTTTCCCGTACACGATATGGTAAAACTAGTAATGGCGTTGAAAAGTACTACTCGTCCCGCAAAAAATAAGCCCTCACACGGCCATATTGACCAAAAAATAAAAACGCTATTGCTCCAGGAACAAGGGGAGCAAAAAACGAAAATGCAAAAACGGAAAATCCCAGGGTTGCGAAGGGGTTAAATAAGTTGTCATTAATCTTGAGCGTAAGTGCTCGCTACTTGAGTTGGCATCGGGTACTCGGGTATGCACCAACTATCGCTGGTGCTCGAGTGACATGCTCGGGTCCCCGCATGTTTCACGGTTGTTAGACACCCAAGAAAAAACATGCAGGCAATACCCGCGTGTTTTTTTTGGCTGTATAACAGACGCGAAACATATGGGGCAGAGACTCGAGCATGTCAGTCGAGCACCCGCGATACACAGTGCATAGCCGAGCACTCGATGCAAACTCAAGTAGCGAGCACATGCGCTCAACACTAGTCACCATATCGTCATCGTTTTTTTTCTTTACTTTTGAAAAAATCCCAACCCCAACACAATCCTGACACAACCCTAACCGTAACCGTAACACAACCCTAATCCTACAACAACCCTAACCCTAGAGTTTATTTTTTAAGCCGTTCCTCGTGCAGTATAAGTGATTAGACTACTTTATTCTTCGGGTCGGTGCGATTGCAGCGATACCAGATTCATATCGGGTTTTTATGTTTGGCAGCTGTCACACACTAAAAGACACTTTTTTTTTTTGCAAAGACAAGTTTTAGCAATCATTTTTCCATATTTCGGCCGACAGTCATATTAAGGCTTGTTTTTTGCAGGTCAAGTTGACGTTTTTATTGGTACCATTTTCGGGCACATGAGATTTTTTGATCACTTTCTATTCCGATTTTTGGGAGGCAGAATAAACAAAAAACAACAATTCAGGAATTGTTTTTTTTATATTTTTTTTTATGCCGTTCCGCGTGTGATAAAATTGATAAGTCAGCATCATTCTTTGGGTCAGTACGTTTACAGTGATACTACATTTATATTTTTTCTGTTTAAACGCTTTTACACAATAAAAACTATATTATAGAAAAAATATTTTTTTGCATCGTTTTAGTCAGAGCTATAACTTTTATTTTTTGACTGATGGAGCAGTATGGCGGTTTGTTAAATGCGGAACAAGATTACGTTTTCAGAGGTACCATTTTTATTTACATTCGTCTTCTTGATCACGTTTTATTCTATTTTTTGTTTGGCGGTATGATGATAAAGCATCGTTTTTTGCTTCGTTTATTTAATTTTTTTACCGTGTTCACTAAAGGGGTTAACTAGTGGAACAGTCTAATAGGTCAGGTCGTTCCGGCTGCGGCGATACCAAATATGTGTACTTTTATTGTTGTTTTTTTTATTTATGGGTACAGTATATTTTTATGGGGATTATTTTTTCTTTATATACAATATATATATATACACAATATATATATATACACAATATATATATATACACAATATATATATATATATATATATATATATATATATATATATATATATATATATATATATATATATATATATATATATATACATATACACAGTGCCTACAAGTAGTATTCAACCCCCTGCAGATTTAGCTGGTTGACACATGCGGAATTAACTTGGCATTGTGACATTTGTACTGTAGATCAGCCTGGAAGTGGGAAATGCACTGCAGCAATTTTTTTATTTTTTATTTATTTTTTTTTAAAATGTTAAAAGTTAATTCAGAGTGTCATTTATTATTCAACCCCTCAAACCACAAGAATTCTGTTTGGCCCCCCTAAAGTATTAAGAAGTAGTTCAGGCACCAAGAATAATGAGCTTCACATGTGTGGATTAAAGATCTCTTTTGCCAGCCTTTTCTGACTATTTAAGACCCTCCCCAAACTTGTGAACAGCACTCAGACATGGTCAACATGGGAAAGACAAAGGAGCATTCCAAGGCCATCAGAGACAAGATCGTGGAGGGTCACAAGGCTGGCAAGGGTTACAAAACCCTTTCCAAGGAGTTGGGCCTACCTGTCTCCACTGTTGGGAGCATCATCCGTAAGTGGAAGGCTTATGGAACTACTGTTAGCCTTCCACGGCCTGGACAGCCTTTGAAAGTGTCCTCCCGTGCCGAGGCCAGGTTTGTCTGAAGAGTCAAGGCTAACCCAAGGACAACAAGGAAGGAGCTCCGGGAAGATCTCATGGCAGTGGGGACATTGGTTTCAGTCAATACCATAAGTAACGTACTCCACCGCAATGGTCTCCGTTCCAGACGAGCCTGTATGGTACCTTTACTTTCAAAGCGTCATGTCAAGGCTCGTCTACAGTTTGCTCATGATCACTTGGAGGACTCTGAGACAGACTGGTTCAAGGTTCTATGGTCTGATGAGACCAAGATCGAGATCTTTGGTGCCAACCACACACGTGACGTTTGGAGACTGGATGGCACTGCATACGACCCCAAGAATACCATCCCTACAGTCAAGCATGGTGGTGGCAGCATCATGCTGTGGGGCTGTTTCTCAGCCAAGGGGCCTGGCCATCTGGTCCGCATCCATGGGAAGATGGATAGCACGGCCTACCTGGAGATTTTGGCCAAGAACCTCCGCTCCTCCATCAAGGATCTTAAGATGGGTCGTAATTTCATCTTCCAACAAGACAACGACCCAAAGCACACAGCCAAGAAAACCAAGGCCTGGTTCAAGAGGGAAAAAGTCAAGGTGTTGGAGTGGCCTAGTCAGTCTCCTGACCTTAACCCAATTGAAAACTTGTGGAAGGAGCTCAAGAATAAAGTCCACATGAGACACCCAAAGAACCTAGATAACTTGGAGAAGATCTGCATGGAGGAGTGGGCCAAGATAACTCCACAGACCTGTGCCGGCCTGATCAGGTCTTATAAAAGACGATTATTAGCTGTAATTGCAAACAAGGGTTATTCCACAAAATATTAAACATAGGGGTTGTATAATAATTGACCCACACTTTTATGTTTAAAATTTAATAAAATTCAACTGAGCAACATAACTTTTTGGTTTGTAAGATTTATGCTTCTGTTCATAAAACCTACTCTCGTTTGCAGTTTGAAGGCTCTAACTTATTTGCATCTTATCAAACCAGCTAAATCTGCAGGGGGTTGAATACTACTTGTAGGCACTGTATATATATATATATATATATACACACAAACATTTTCTTCACTTTCTGACACTTTATTTTTACTTTTACACTTTGTCCCACTATTGGACTTTCATTTTTTTGCAGGCTGATCGCTTGCATAGCATATAGATGAGGCAGCAGCATCTCTATGCTATACAGCCTGTCAGCCCTGCAGGCACAAGTTAGATAGATTGTGCACTGGGCACGATCTATCTAACTTCCTGATGCCTGGTGACACGGATGTCGTCACGACGACATCGGGTCATCATGGCAACGATCGGGACCCCGCGCATGTGAGCGGGGTCTCCTATCGCAGCATTCTGGCGGTGCGGGACAGCTCCTGGCACATAGTACTGAGTGTCAGCTGACACCCGTCAGCGATCGAGCCTGCACAGCCTCTGTGCGGGCGAGATTGCCAGGGCATAATAATCTGAACACAGAGCGCAGGTACGTATTATTACGCCCAGCGTCAGAATGAGGTTAAAAGGGTACAGTGGCATGTAAAAGTCTGGGCACCCCGGTCAAAATTGCTGTTAACTGAACAGTTAAGCAAGCTGAAGATGAAATGAGCTCTAAAAAAGGCTAAAGTTAAAGATGACACATTTCCTTTGTATTTTAGGAAAAACAATAAATTGTAATTTTTTACAATTTAAAAATTACAAAAAGGAAATGGGCCAATGCAAAAGTATGGGCACCCCTGGAGATTTGTTTGCTCAGGTAACTTTGACCAAGGTTTCAGACCTTAATTAGCCCGTTAGGGTTATGGCTTGTTCACTATCATCGTTAGGAAAGGCCAGGTGATGCCAATTTTCCCAGCTTTATAAAAACCCAGCCTCCTCTAACCTTGTGCCAAAAAACACCAGCTATTAGTTCTTCTAAGCAGCAGCCTAGCACTTTGAAAATGAAAATGGTGCAGTCCCACAAAGCCTCTTTTTTTTGCCTAAAATACGAAGGAAATTTGTCTGTTGTCTGATAACCCAGGACCAGGGGTTCCTACCCTGTCCCTAACGCTATGGGCGCTCTAGCTATACCTGCTCCCCAGGTTACTTCTGATGGTGAAGATGCCACGCACCTTGCTGTACTCCTGAATCAGCCCTTATCGGTCCCCTCCCCTCCTGCGAGGAATAGTGTATGTAAATACACAAACCAGAAAACAAGGAAAGGAAGTACAGGGATGAATGAAAATACCAAACATACAATATATGCACTCACAGACAACAGAGGGAAAACACTCAAGGGATTTGAAGGTAAACAAAAATAGAAGAGGACGGGATTATGCACACAACCAAAACACCAAGCAACAGTCACAGAACAACTCTCCTTCAACGTTTCTATTGAACACCGAATCCTCCACTCCTCACCAGGCAGTACAAGACTTAACACTGGCAATTAAGATTGCCAGAGCAGAGACTATATAAGAGAGGGGCGTGGCTGATACTGCACAGCTGAGAACTTCCAAGAAGTAAGCTACAGAGACTCAAAGCTGGGCAGTTTAACTCCTGCACTGCTGAAAGAAACGAGCACCATTTAATAAGAGGGAGAAGTGCTTCTATTCAATGTAAAAGTATGTGAACTCAAGACACTGACCTGTGACAGTGTCATCTTTAACTTTAGGCCTTTTAGAGATCATTTCATCTTCAACTTGCTTAACTGTTCACAATAACAGTAATTTTGACCAGGGGTGCCCAAATTTTTACATGCCACGGTACCCCATCTCCAAGATCCTATCCCAATATGTAGTAGGTGTAATAATAAGAATAATATAAGAAAATACCTCCAATCAGAAATGTAGTATAATTCTCCTGATAACCTGTCATTTACCTCATGTGCTGACATCCAATAGCTTAGGTATCCATGGTAACAACCACTAACAGCTAACTAACTGTCCCTATATGAGGGGTCATAACCACGGATAGACACCTAAGCTATTGCAATGTCTGCACATGAGTTAAGCGACAGCTTATCAGGAGAACTATACTACATTTCTAATTGGAGGTATTTGTTAATACTATTACACCTACTACATATTTGGATAGCATCTTGGAGATGGGAATAATCCTTTAACTTTCTTTATTGCAGGTTGAAGAGTTTATGGTGATACCAAATTTAAAAAATAAATAAAATGTGTGTACACATATATATATATATATATATATATATATATATATATATATATATATATATATATACACATACATACATATATACACATACATACATATATATACATACACACACACTGTATATATATTTATGTTTTAGTAGTTCAGTCGTTCAGCCACCAATCTAATCTTCTAGCACATGGCCAGCAAAATTCTTCTTTCTTTTAAGCAGGCCAAGCAATAAGTGGCTTCTTGTCCATTGTAACACTCACCCAGCTTCCCCTCCCAGCTTAGTGACTTTATATATACTTGCAGCATTTTGCGGAAAATGCAACGTTTTGCTCAAAAAAGTTGCAAAAAAAATTAAAAAGACAAAATTCTTTTTTTTTTTTTAATTTGAGCAAAACTCAAAAACCACGTGTGCAATATTGAAAAAATTGGCGCAAAACCCAGCAACAAATACCACAAGATAAAAAAAAGAAAAGTGACTTAAAAATGATGAATTGGGGTCAGTCTTTTTAAAATGATGCTCACTTCAAGTACTTGATGGCTGCCCAAGGAAAAGTTCCTGGTTAGTCTTCACTCTATGCTCACTTTACATCTATTGACTTTTGGCAAACAGACAAAGCCACAACAATCATATGACTTATCTAGCCGCAGAGAAATCAGGCCATTATATTGGGTGGTCCTCATACATCATGGCATGAAAAGCAGAGATACATACTTATTTTTTTGCACTTGAATTTGATAGTGCTGAATAAAATAGATCAAGAAGGACAACACTGAAACGGGAACTGGAAAAATACATTTTGAAAATGGTGCAGACATAGAAAGGAACACATCAAGGATATAGAATTACCTATTATCAGCATTTCTGATTATTTCAAGGGCAACATTGTTATTACAGTGCCGTTTACACAGGAACAGAGCTGCCAGATTTACACATAATATATCCATGAAATATTCTTATTCTATCTCAGCTTTTACCACCATGCTTTATAGTGCGATACCACCAAAGGTGGGAGTTTTCATGGCAGCTCCACAAATCCTGTGTGGGTTTTTGGAACTAATGAGGTAGCATCACACAAATATACTTTTAGGCTATATAGAACATGTATAGAAACAGCGGTACCCTTTTCACAGACGGAAACTACATTTTTCTTTGTGGAAATAAATATATATGGAAGCAGCACGGTGGCTCAGTGGTTAGCACTGCAGCCTTGCAGCGCTGGGGTTCTGAGTTCAAATCCCACCAAGGACAACATCTGCAAGGAGTTTGTATGTTCTCCCCGTGTTGGCTTTCCTCCGGGTTCTCCGGTTTCCTCCCACACTCCAAAGACATACTGATAGGCAATGTAGATTGTGAGCCCCAATGGGGACAGTGCAGATAATGTCTGTAAAGCACTCTGGAATTAGTGGCGTTATAAAAGTGAGTAAAATAAATAAAAAATATGGAATTGACAAATATCAAAAATTAGGTTGGTTAAGTGGCTTGGTTTAAAGGGTAACCGTCGTTTTAATTTTTATTTCATACATCAGTAGTACACAAGAAAATAAGAAACTTTGTAATATATCTTATCAGAGAAATCTGCTTCTTTCTCCTCCTGGACTGATTAATTCATTCACAAAATTCTCAATTCACAGGTAAAATGTGTATTCAGTGAAGACAGATTGTCATCTATCCCAGTAATGTAAATTACTACTGATAAGATCCTATGTAGATTGGATGGGGGAACAGCTCTGCCCTCCTCCTTGGCTACTTAGATTATCAGTAGCATCTGTCATCTCATTTATAGAGGTAAGAGGGAGGAGAAGCTAGGATTACCAACTATGTCAATGGTTTGTATTGGTCTGTGACGGTTATTTTAAAAAAAGTGTATTACAAAGTTTTGTTTATTAGGCAAAAACGCTGCAGAAACGCTTAAAAAACGCTTGGTAGAAGGTCTGCCATGTTCCCCAATGATAATCCGCATGTGCTGTGCACATGCTGCGGAAATTTCCGCTGCGGATTATCATTGCGGAAAAAAACGCAGGACTACCAATTATTTTGCGGAAGCGCTGCGTTTTCGCCGCCATTGACTTGCATTAGAACGCATGGAATCCGCATCACTGCATCTGTAGAGGCGCATTCCATGCGTTCTAATGTGCGGATGGTACCCGGGTGTGGAGGACAGGAGACTCTCCTCCGGACCCGGGTACCATAGAACCTGTGAAAAAAAAAAGAATAAAATAAAAAATAAATATATACTTACCTTTCGGCGGCCCTCGGTGCGCTCCTCCTTGCTTGGCGGCAGTTCACGATGGAATGAAGGACCTGCGCTGGCGTCATAGTCATGTGACGGGTCACGCGACGCTGACGTCGGCAGGTCCTTCAGTGTACCGCTGCCGGGACGGTGAAGCAAGACAGCGCGGGCCATCGGAGGGTAAGTATATATTTATTTTTTCATTTTTTGACATTCTTTCGGCCACACTATATAAATTCATGCCTTTTGCATGGATTTATATAGTGTGACCAAGTTGTCAAGCACTTTCCAAGTGATGCTAAAATCGCTTGGAAAGCGCTTGTCAACCCGCATGCGGAAATGCAAGTTAAGAACGCTTCACATCCGCATGTCCCTGGCAGGAAAAACGCATGTACAATCCGCATGTACAATCCGCATGTACAATCCGCATGCGTTTTTTTCTGCCAGGGGAGATGCAGAGACGCTCAGGAAAAAATCCGGAGCATTTCTGCATCATGGGCACATAGCCTTACAATTGTTTTTGTGCAGCTTTTCGAAAACTTTCAAAAAAAATCTTTAACTTTTTACTTTTCAATTTTTTAAATCTGTAATTCACAAGCATATAGGGATATGTGTCTATAAACTAGTATATTATTCAAGTAAAGATGCCACAGAAAATCCTCACATACACAGCAGTGCAGCGGTTGTGCTCACGGTGCGGATTTGCTGCGGTTTTGGCGCTGCAGAATTTCCGCACCTAATATGCAAATTAGGCTACTTGCGGTCTTTGGTGCGGTTTTGCCACATGCGATTTTTTATGCGGTTTTTAGGCATGCGTTTTTCATGCCTTCATGTTGAAATTAGAGAATAGTTTTTACGCATACGGATTTTCCTCATCTAATGCTAGTCTATGGGGAAAATCCGCATGTTTTTCTGCAAGAGAAATGTCAGTTTCCGCAGGTGATTGGCAGGTGCACAAAAACGCATAGTGGGCATGGGATTTCTTGAAATCCCATCCACTATGCTGTAACATCTGGCAGCTGCGGTTTTGATGCAACATAAAGACGCAGCATCAAAACCGCAGCAAATCCGCACCGTGTGCACATATCCTTAATGCTTCTTGCCCCCATATTACCGGTCTCGGCAGAGATGAGCTACAAGACGAGGCTGAGAATTTATTGATAAGCACAAAGCTCTCCAGCTCCCACAGACTGGTTGTGAAGATCCTCAGCACGGAAAATAAAAGCCCGGGCCAGGCTTGAGATGCAGATAATGCAAATGAAGGTATCCAGCCATTTGGATACAAAACTTTACCAATTTATTAGTACAGCTTAAAAGGTTCCAGGTACATTAAAAATATTGCATTACGAGAGGACATGCCAACTCATCCCATTTCTCAATGTACTATCCTCTCTTTCTCTTGAGACCTTGCTGTGGTTTATTAGAGAGTGGGAGAAGGAGATTGGAGGGGTCTTCTCTGAGGAACAGTGGAATAAATCCTTTTTCTGTACCCAGAGAATTTCACTGGCTTATAAGGCACAAGAAAAAAACGATAAAATTATCTCCAGATGGTATAAATGCACAGCTGATCTACATAGGATATATCCTTTGGTTTCCAGTCTATGTTGAAGTTGTGAAAATTCAGAGGGTTCCATGTTACATATTTGGTGGGAATGTTCCATAAAGGTTTTACAGGTATTTAAACATATCTCGGGAGAGGACATACCTAATACACCTCAGATTGGACTTCTGTCCGTGATTCCAGGCTCCTATAAAAACATCAAGCGAGGAATTGTGAAGCACTGTCTGACTGCTACTCGCTCCATTATTCAGAGAAAAAGGCGCTCTAGGACAGGCCCATCTATTCTACACTGGGCATCAGATATGGACTCCATATGCAGAATGGAGAGGCTTTCAACACATAATACATAGAAGACTGACGGTTTCTTTAGAACGTGGCAGAGATGGATTATGTTCAGAAACTCTGACGATTTGACAGCGATTCTATCTAACTGAATATCCGAGTGATATTTTTATTTCAGTATTTTGAAATTTCCTTTTCTGAAGTCGTCCCTCTCCCCCAACCCCTCTCCCCTCTATTTTTTTATATTTACTTCTTTCTCACTGAAATTTTATAAACATTAAGGCTGAGTTCACACGATGCGTATTTCATGCGTTTCCGCGGCGTTTTTGCAGTTGCGGAAACGCATGAAAAACGCATGGTAGAAGGGAAGCAATGTTCCCCAATGGAAATCCGCATGTGCTGTGCCCATGATGCGGATTTTTCCGCAGCGTTAACGCTGCGGTCAAAAATCCGCAGCATGTCAATTAATTTTGCGGAAACGCGGCGATTTCGCCGCCATTGACTTGCATTAGAACGCGCCAATTCCGCAAGACAGCATTTGTACTTGCGTTATTGGCGCGTTCTAATATGCGGATGGTACCCGGGTGTGGAGGAGAGGAGAGTCTCATCCACACCCAGGTACCATTAAAAAAGCTGTAAAAAAAGAATAAAATAAAAAATAAATGTATTCTTACCATCTGTCGGCCCGCGCAGCGCTCCCGCTTGGTTCCCGGCACTTGCAGTGAGTTGTAGGACCTGCGGTGACGTCAGAGTCATGTGACGGGTCACGTGACGCTGATGTCGGCAGGTCTTTTAATTCAAAGTTGCCGGCAGCCGGGAACTTTGTAAAGCAGGACAGCGCGGGCCATCAGAGGTAAGTATATACACTCTCTCGGGTCACACTATATAAATCCATGCTGTTTGCATGGATTTATATAGTGTGACCTAGTTGTCTAGCACTTTCCAAGTGATGCTAAAATCGCCTGGAAAGCGCTTGTCAATCTGCATGCGGAAACGCATGTCAATCTGCATGTGGATCCGCATGTATTCTGCAGGAAAAACGCATGCACAATCTGCATGCGTTTTTTCTGCCAGGGAGATGCAGAAATGATGCAGAAATTTTCTGCTTCATTTCTGCATCGTGTGCACATACCCTTAAGAAAGTTTGCATTTCTGGGATATACTTCTATACAATATTATGTTAATGTAAGAGATCCCTTTAGTCTTCAAGTGTATGGAAAATTAAATGCTGCATGTCTCTTTCTTTCTACACACACTGCTCAATAAAATAAAGGGAACACTCAAATAACACATCCTAGATCTGAATGAATGAAATATTCTCATTGAATACTTTGTTCTGTACTAAGTTGAATGTGCTGACAACAAAATCACACAAAAATCATCAATGGAAATCAAATTTATTAACCAATGGAGGCCTGAATTTGGAGTCACCCCCAAAATTAAAGTGGAAAAACACACTACAGGCTGATCCAACTTTGATGTAACGTCCTTAAAACAAGTCAAAATGAGGTTCAGTATTGTGTGTGGCCCCCACGTGCCTGTATGACCTCCCTACAACGCCTGGGCATGCTCCTGATGAGGTTGTGGATGGTCTCCTGTGGGATCTCCTCCCAGACCTGGACTAAAGCATCCGCCAACTCCTGGACAGTCTGTGGTGCAACGTGACGTTGGTGGATGGAGCGAGACATTATGTCCCAGATGTGCTCAATCGGATTCAGGTCTGGGGAATGGGCGGGCCAATCCATAGCTTCAATGCCTTCATCTTGCAGGAACTGCTGACACACTCCAGCCACATGACGTCTGGCATTGTCCTGCATTAGGAGGAACCCAGGGCCAACCGCACCAGCATATGGTCTCACAAGGGGTCTGAGGATGTCATCTCGGTACCTAATGGCAATCAGGCTACCTGTGGCGAGCACATGGAGGGCTGTGCGGCCCTCCAAAGAAATGCCACCCCACAGCATAACTGACCCACTGCCAAACCGGTCATGCTGAAGGACGTCGCAGGCAGCAGATCGCTCTCCACGGCGTCTCCAGACTCTGTCACGTCTGTCACATGTGCTCAGTGTGAACCTGCTTTCATCTGTGAAGAGCACAGGGCGCCAGTGGCAACTTTGCCAATCCTGGTGTTCTGTGGCAAATGCCAAGCGTCCTGCACGGTGTTGGGCTGTGAGCACAACCCCCATCTGTGGATGTCGGGCCCTCATACCACCCTCATGGAGTCGGTTTCTAACCGTTTGTGCAGACACATGCACATTTGTGGCCTGCTGTAGGTCATTTTGCAGGGCTCTGGCAGTGCTCCTCCTGTTCCTCCTTGCACAAAGGAGGAGGTAACGGTCCTGCTGCTGGGTTGTTGCCCTCCTATGGCTCCCTCCACATCTCCCGGTATCTGCTCCATGCTCTGGACACTGTGCTGACAGACACTGCTACCCTTCTTGCCACAGCCCGCACTGATGTGCCATCCTGGATGAACTGCACTACCTGAGCAACTTCTGTGGGTTGTACTGTAGACACCGCCTCATGCTACTGTACCTCTTGGGGTGAGAGCAATGGCAAAATGAAAAAGTGACCAAAAAAAACCAGCCAAAAAGGATGAGAACAGAGAAATGGTCTGTGGTCACCACCTGCAGAACCACTCCTTTATAGGGGGTATCTTGCTAATTGCCTATCATTTCTACCAGTTGTCTGTTCCATCTGCACAACAGCAGGAGAAATTGATTCACAATCAGTGTTGCTTCATAACTGGACAGGTAGATTTCACAGAAGTGTTATTGACTTGGAGTTGCATTGTGTTGTTTAAGTCTTCCCTTTATTTTTTTGAGCAGTGTATATACAGGGTGGGCTATTTATATGGATACACCTAAATAAAATGGGAATGGTTGGTGATATCAACTTCCTGTTTGTGGCACATTAGTATATGGGAGGGGTAAAACTTTTCCAAATGGGTGGTGACCATGGCGGCCATATTGAAGTCGGCCATTTTGGATCCAACTTTATTTTTTTCAATGGGAAAGAGGGTCATGTGACACATTAAACTTCTTGAGAATTTCATAAGAAAAACAACGGTGTGCTTGGTTGTAAAGCAAATTTATTCTTTCATGAGTTTTTTATAAGTTTACGACCACTTATAAAATGTGTTCAAAGTGCTGCCCATTGTGTTGGATTGTCAATGCAACCCTCTTCTTCCACTCTTGAGACACTGAGAGCAGCACCGCAGAAGAAATGCTAGCACAGGCTTCCAGTATCTGTTGTTTCAGATGTTGCACATCTCGTAACTTCAGAGCATAGACAATTGCCTTCAGATGACCCCAAAGATAAAAGTCTAAGGGGTTCAGATCGGGAGACCTTGGTGGCCATTTAACTGGCCCACGACGACCAATGCACTTTCCAGGAAACTGTTCATGTAGGAATGCTCGGACCAGACACCCATAATGTGGTGGTGCACCATCTTTTTGGAAAAATACAGTGGGGAGAAAAAGTATTTAGTCAGCCACCAATTGTGCAAGTTCTCCCACTTAAAAAGATGAGAGTGGCCTGTAATTGACATCATAGGTAGACCTCAACTACGAGATACAAAATGAGAAAACAAATCCTGAAAATCACATTGTCTGATTTGGAAATAATTTTTTTTCAAATTTTGGTGAAAAATAAGTACTTGGTCAATTACAAACAAGCAAGATTTCTGGCTCTCATAGACCTGTAATTTCTTATTTAAGAGGCTCCTCTGTCCTCCACTCATTACGTGTAGTACTGGCACCTGCTTAAACTTGTTATCAGTATAAAAGACACCATTCCGCAACTTCTTACAGTCACACTACAAACTCCACTATTGGTGAAGACCAAAGAGCGAAGGACACCAGAAACAAAATTGTAGCCCTGCACCAGGCTGGGAATACTGAATCTGCAATAGGCAAGCAGCTTGGTGTGAAGAAATCAACTGTGGGAGCAATAATTAGAAAATGGAAGACATAGAAGACCACTGATAATCTCCCTCGATCTGCGGCTCCACACAAGATCTCACCTCGTGGGGTCAAAATGATCTCAAGAACAGTGAGCAAAAATCCCAGAACCACACGGGGGAACCTAGTGAATGACCTGCAGAGAGGTGGGACCGACCAACGTTACACAGGCTACCATCAGTAACACACTACTAGCCAGGGACTCAGATCCTACCGTGCCAGACGTGTCCCCCTACTTAAGCCATTACATGTCCGGGCCCATCTGAAGTTTGCTAGAGCGCATTTGGATGATCCATAAGAGTATTGGGAGAATGTCATATGGTCAGATGAAACCAAAGTAGAACTGTTTGGTAGAAACACAACTCGACGTGTTTGGATGAGAAAGAATGCCGAGTTGCATCCAAAGAACACCATACCTACTGCGAAGCATGGGGGTGGCAACATCATGCTTTGGGGTTTTTTCTCTGCCAACGGACCAGGACGACTGATCCGTGTACATGAAAGAATGGGGCCATGTATTGTGAGATCTTGAGTGCAAACCTCCTTCCATCAGCAAGGGCATTGAAGATGAAACGAGGCTGGGTCTTTCAGCATGACAATGATCCCAAGCACACCGCCAGGGAAATGAAGGAGTGGCTTCGTAAGAAGCATTTCAAGGTCCTGGAGTGGGCTAGCCAGTCTCCAGATCTAAACCCTATAGTAAACCTTTGGAGGGAGTTGAAAGTCTGTGTTGCCCAGTGACAGCCCCAAAACATCACTGCTCTAGAGGAGATCTGCATGGAGGAATGGGCCAACAGACCAGCAACAGTGTGTGCCAACCTCGTGAAGACTTACAGAAAACGTTTGACCTCTGTCATTGCCAGCAAAGGATATATAACAAAATATTGAGATGAACTTTTGTAATTGACCAAATACTTATTTTCCACCAAAATTTGAAAGAAAATTCTTTCCAAATCAGAAAATGTGATTTTCAGGATTTGTATTCTCATTTTGTCTCTCATAGTTGAGGTCTACCTATGATGTCAATTACAGGCCTCTCTCATCTTTTTAAGTGGGAGAACTTGCACAATTGGTGGCTGACTAAATACTTTTTTCCCCACTGTAGCATTATGACTGTCCTTAATCATGGTGAGAATTTATTGAATAAACAGAGGCATCAAAGTTAGGGGTGGATTGCTCTCCTCCAATGTCTCTTCAGAGGAGAATCTACATGGTAAGATGGAGAAACACAACAGCACTTTCTAAAAAAGACTACAAGACTGTAAAAGTAGTGAGTAGCATTGGACTGGCATCGATGCTGGCCCAGCATCTCAGATAATAATGTAACAGTTTGGCAATGCAAAATTTATTACGTCAATTTCCAATAACAGACGAAAGTTGTTTGGCAAATTTATTTCAGTAAATTTGCCCTTTACTGGCAATAAAATCAAAACCCTTCAACCCTGCATGGTTTCCATTGAATCAACTTAACTTATGAGGTATTTATAGACAGGTACTCTCTAAAACCAAGTTGTACAACTATCACCAGTCTGGGTCTGCCCCATACTTTTGAAAGGAGTGGCTAGCCTTAAGAGTGGTCAAAAAAGGTTAGTAAATATTGACTTTCTAGCAAAAACGTCATGTGTGAACAAGCCATAAGACTCTGGTTCCACAGCCCAGGCTGTTATACACTATATATTATGGGTTGATTCACCCAAAAAAAAACCTACTGATGAAATGTCTCGTATGTGTAACAACAATACACAATTAAATATGGACTAAAACGTTTTGTCTGATGGACCAAATAAAACTATAGTAGACTGCTGTTACACAATATTTTGTATTCTACACAATAGTTTTTCTCTATTAGCAGTCGCGAAGGCTGACAATGTCTATCTGTAACCAGTTACTAAAGAACAATTGACAGTTCTGAATGGCAAGCACCAACGTCTCAGTTTGTAAAAGCTCAGTGGCACACCAATTCATTTGTATAACCCTAAAAGATGCCAACACTGCAGCTAATATTTACACTCTATGAACCAAGTGATTTTTTTAAAGACAATTGATATGTCACAAATTATCTAAAAAAAATCATATATGGAAAGATCCTTCATACCAGATTTTCGTGCCACAAGGACCGGACATTTCATCTGGTCCAGTAAGTATTTATTTTCCTCAAGGTTCAGTTTAAAAAGCAATCGGCTTGCTGGGGTTGTTCCAGTTCATCAGGATTTAATAGATGACACCTGCTCTCCACTGGAATCATAAAGGTGAAACACATATACATTCCACTGACGACTGCTCCAATTGTCCTGGAGGCCATTTCTTGATTATCCCAAGCTTCCAGGAAGTTTAATAAAGAATCCAGTATATAGTAGTGAAGAAAACTTTATGTGGTTTATCAGGAAGAATGAAAATACAACATGGACAACACAGATCATCTGCTCAATGTAATCCTCAAGGGAAGACCAGACCACAACACATAATAAACAGCAAGCAATGCACTTTTACAGAATTTCTGGGTGGGAAAATTTGTCTCATACCTAATAAAATACCATGTGAGTCACTGGCTTTTAAATAAAATGATGCTGGAAAATCAGACAGCCTAATGATAACTACAGGAACGTTAGCCAGAAGCCCACGCAGAACATATGTAAGACATATTCAGATCAAGGCTATGTATTTATTAGTGTTGCCGGAGGTCACATGGGCATGGGCGAACCTCTGCGCCAACTACTAACCTCCATTACTAGTTTGATGGAAAAAAAAAATCAGAATTGCTACTTGTCAACAGTCAAGCCTGGTCTTTTTCTAATACCTTCTTGATGCCAGGTGTCTGTATTTTTTTGGGTGCCAGGAATACCAAATATTTTCTTTGAAGTGGACACACCAAATAGTAGACACTTTGGACCTACATCAGCAAACATTAAACCAGAAGAATTAGTTTCCATTCAGAAGACCCCATCTTGCTGAGAAAAATATTGTTCTCACAGATATGTGTTCTTGGCTTGGCTAGGACTGTTCCATAAAACACAGTTGTTCCTACCGTCAATTCTATTATTGTATTTGAAAGGAAAAGTTTCCTGTTTTATATAAATAAAGATCAGTAACTGTATAATTAAAAGTTATAAAACTTTCTAATACTTTGTGATTCATCTCTTCTCCAGTTTGGAAAGTAGAACTTTATTGATGTAGCTCATTGGTGTTCTTCACTTAGTGCAACCTCCAGTTCTGACATTCTTACAGTTTATAGAAATATTCTAAATGCAATATGTTCAAATGTAAGTTTAGGATATACAGTCATGGCCCAAAGTGTTGGCACCCTTGAAGTTTTTCCAGAAAATGAAGTATTTTTCCCAGAAAATTATTACAATTACACGTTTTGTTATATACAATATGTTTATTTCCTTTGTGTGTATTGGAACAACACAAGAAAAACTGAAAAAAAAAGGAAAATTGGACATAATTTTAAACAAACCCCCCCCAAAAAATGGGCTGGACAAAATTGTTGGCACCCTTAAAGGGAATCTGTCACCCCCTGGGACCTATCAGACCGCTAATATGGGCATACAGGTTACAGAAATGTAAATCTATACTTACCGGTATGTCCCATATTAGCAGTCTTCTGGCTGTGAAATTGCTTATTATACAGTTAGGTCCATATATATTTGGACAGAGACAACATTTTTCTAATTTTGGTTCTAGACAGTACCACAATGAATTTTAAACAAAACAATTCTGATGCAGTTGAAGTTCAGACTTTCAGCTTTCATTTGAGGGTAGCCACATTAAAATTGGATTAAGGGTTTAGGAGTTTCAGCTCCTTAACATGTGCCACCCTGTTTTTAAAAGGGACCAAAAGTAATTGGACAGATTAAATAATTGTAAATAAAATGTTCATTTCTAGTACTTGGTTGAAAACCCTTTGTTGGCAATGACTGCCTGAATTCTTGAACTCATGGACATCACCAGACGCTGTTTCCTCCTTTTTGATACTCTGCCAGGCCTTCACTGCGGTGGTTTTCAGTTGCTGTTTGTTTGTGGGCCTTTCTGTCTTTAGTTTAGTCTTTAACAAGTGAAATGCATGCTCAATTGGGTTGAGATCAGGTGACTGACTTGGCCATTCAAGAATATTCCACTTCTTTGCTTTAATAAACTCCTGGGTTGCTTTGGCTTTATGTTTTGGGTCATTGTCCATCTGTAGTATGAAATGACGACCAATCAGTTTGGCAGCATTTGGCTGGATCTGAGCACACAGTATGGCTCTGAATACATCAGAATTCATTCGGCTGCTTCTGTCCTGTGTCACATCATCAATAAACACTAGTGACCCAGTGCCACTGGCAGCCATGCATGCCCAAGCCATCACCCTGCCTCGGCCGTGTTTTACAGATGATGTGGTATGCTTTGGATCATGAGCTGTACAAAGCCTTCGCCATACTTTTCTCTTTCCATCATTCTGGTAGAGGTTGATCTTGGTTTCATCTGTCCAAAGAATATTCTTCCAGAACTGTGCTTGTTATTTTTAGATGTTTTTTAGCAAAGTCCAGTCTAGCCCTTTTTAATCTTGATGCTTATGAGTGGCTTGCACTGTGCAGTGAACCCTCTGTATTTACTTTCATGCAGTCTTCTCTTTATGGTAGATTTGGATATTGATACGCCTACCTCCTGGAGAGTGTTGCTCACTCGGTTGGCTGTTGTGAAGGGGTTTCCCTTCACCATGGACATTATTCTGCGATCATCCACCACTGTTGTCTTCCGTGGGCGCCCTGGTCTTTTTGCATTGATGAGTTCACCAGTGCTTTCTTTCTTTCTCAGGATGTACCAAACTGTAGATTTTGCCACTCCTAATATTGTAGCAATTTCTCGGATGGGTTTTTTCTGTTTTGGCAGCTTAAGGATGGCTTGTTTCACCTGCATGGAGAGCTCCTTCGACCACATGTTTACTTCACAGCAAAACCTTCCAAATGCAAGCACCACACCTCAAATCAACTCCAGGCCTTTTATCTGCTTAATTGAGAATGACATAACGAAGGGATTGCCCACACCTGTCCATGAAATATCCTTGGCGTCAATTGTCCAATTACTTTTGGTCCCTTTAAAAACAGGATGGCACATCTGAATTGTTTTGTTTAAAATTCATTGTGGTAATGTCTAGAATCAAAATTAGAAAAATGTTGTCTCTGTCCAAATATATATGGACCTAACTGTAAAATCCTTTTTTCTATATGCTTAATCTAAATATTCCCCCTTCCCCTGCACGTCACAGGGCCCTTTCCTATAACTATCAACAAGCTTCTTACACCTCTCAACCGGAATTTTGGACCACTCTTCTTTTGCAAACTGCTCCATGTCTCTCATATATGAAGAGTGCCTTCTCCCAACAGCAATTTTAAGATCTCTCCATAGGTGTTCAAAGGAATTTAGATCCGGACTCATTGCTGGCCACTTCAGAACTCAGAGCGCTTTGTTTCTGTAACGGGTCTGGGAGGCGGAACCTCTGAGCAACTATACAAGGGGGCGGTCCTTGTAAAGAAGCGGGTGGCTCCCAGGGAAGACGGGCAGGTAGTCACGGCAAGTGACAGGGACAGTCTCTGGGTAGAAGGGCAGGTAGTCACGGCGAGTGACAGGGACAGTCTCTGGGTAGAAGGGCAGGTAGTCACGGAAAGTGACAGGGACAGTCTCTGGGTAGAAGGACGGGTACTCACGGCAAGTGACAGGGACAGTCTCTGGGTAGAAGGACAGCAGGCAGGTGACTGGTGAGCGCTCCCAGGTGAGCGGGCGAGAGTCTCTGGACAGGCAGGTGGTCACGGCAAGTGACGGCAGAGCCTTCAGGTAGGCTAGCAGGCAGGTAGCAGGTGAGTGCTCCTAGGTGAGCAGGCGAGAGTCTCTGGACAGGCAGGTGGTCACGGCAAGTGACGGCGGAGCCTCCAGGTAGGCTAGCAGGCAAGTAGCAGATGAGCGCTCCCAGGTGAGCAGACAAGAGTCTCTGGACAGGCAGGTGGTCACGGCAAGTTACGGCGGAGCCTCCAGGTAGGCTAGCAGGCAGGTAGCAGATGAGCGCTCCCAGGTGAGCAGGCAGGCTGGTCCATAGACAGACTGACAGGTGTCGGAAGGCAGACCGTCGGACCGCAGGCTTGCAAGCAGGTAAACGGATATCCGGCAGGTATCAAGCAGGAATCTGGCAGGTGACTGGCAGGTAACAGGCAGGAATCTGGCAGGTGACTGGCAGGTAACTGGTAACGGGACCTGAGAGCTGAAGCAGAGTGAAGGCTTTGCAACAACATTGCTCGGGCACCTCCATTTTGGAGGAGGTGCCTTATATATGGTGAAGTCCTCCGGCCATTGGCCGGGGACTCCTTAGGACGGCGCGCGCGGCCCCTTTAAGAGAGGG
This sequence comes from Phyllobates terribilis, assembly GCF_046119375.1. Lineage (NCBI taxonomy): Eukaryota > Metazoa > Chordata > Amphibia > Anura > Dendrobatidae > Phyllobates > Phyllobates terribilis. Next base: position 877,128,241 of record NW_027362761.1, read on the forward strand.
GGAGCGCGCACGCGCCCTAAGCACCGTGGCCGGGAAGCAGCGTGCGCTGCCAGCAGAGCGGGAGGAAGACGCCGGGCACAGAGCGGAGAGGTGAGGGGAACAGCGTCCCTGCCTAGCAGGAGGCAGGGACGCCAACGCTACAGTACCCCCCCCTTTAGGCCCCCCCTTTTTTAGGCCAGAGAGAAATTTATCAAGGATGAGAGGGGCATGGATGTTCTCCCGGGGCTCCCACATTCTCTCCTCAGGACCAAACCCCTTCCAATCTACCAGAAAAAAGGTTTTTCCTCTTACCCTTTTGGTGGCCAGAATGTTCTCTACCTCAAACTCGTTTTCAGCAGAAACTGGAGCAGGAGGCGTACCTGTAGACTTGGAAAAAGAGTTAAGTACCACGGGTTTGAGGAGAGATACATGGAAGGAGTTAGGGATCCGTAAGTTGGCCGGGAGTTTTAATTTATAGGCCACCGGGTTGAACTGTTTGATAACTTCCAGTGGGCCGATGAACCGAGGCCCTAACTTGTAGGAGGGAATCTTGAGCCGGACATATTTGGACGAGAGCCAGACTTCATCTCCAGGACGGAATTGTGGAGGATCCAGGCGTTTCTTGTCAGCGTGTTTTTTCATCCGTTCGGACGACTGAAGGAGTGCGGATCGGGTACTCTCCCAAATGGAGGAGAATTCGCGAACGAGAGATTCCGCAGCCGGATTGTCCACCGAGGTGGAGACGGGAAATGGGATCCGAGGATGCTGACCGAAGACTACAAAAAACGGGGATTTGGAGGAAGATTCGCTCTCGTGATTATTGTAAGAGAACTCGGCCCATGGTAGGAGATCCACCCAGTCCGAAAAGTGGGCATTAACGAAGTGCCGGAGGTAACTGGTCAGGTTCTGATTGATCCGCTCCACTTGACCATTGGACTGTGGATGGTAAGCGGAGGAGAAGTCCAGAGTGACGTCAAGCAACTTACATGTGGCTCTCCAGAAGCGTGAGGTGAACTGAACCCCACGATCTGACACGATGTGGAGGGGCAGGCCATGGAGACGGAAGATGTGGCGGATAAAGTCTTTAGCCAGTTCGGGTGCAGACGGGAGACCCGGCAAGGGAATGAAGTGCGCCATCTTGGAGAAGCAATCAGCGACCACCCAAATAACCGTACAACCGGCAGAGACAAGAAGATCCGTTATAAAGTCCATAGCAATATGCTGCCACGGGGCAGCAGGTACTGGAAGAGGAAGAAGGCGACCGGCTGGCAGGTGTCTCGGAACTTTGTTGCGGGCGCAGGACACACAGGCAGAAACAAAGTCTATTACATCCTTGTGCAGGGTAGGCCACCAGTAATGCCAGGTAATGAGCTGGAGGGTCTTTTTCTGACCGGCGTGGCCAGCTAGCTTAGACGAGTGACCCCAGTGTAGGACCTTCTTCCGATCAGGTACAGTTACGAACGTCTTACCGGGAGGGAGACGATTTAGATTCACGGGAGCCACTTGCATTACTCTGGCGGGATCAATGATGTGCTTAGGTTCCTCCTCTAGATCAGATACCAGGAAGGATCGGGACAAGGCGTCAGCTTTGATGTTTTTGTCTGCCGGGCGAAAATGAAGAACAAAATCAAAGCGGGCAAAAAACAAGGACCACAGGGCTTGGCGCGGGTTAAGTCTCTGGGCGCTCTGAAGGTAAGCCAAGTTCTTGTGGTCCGTGTAAATTATTACCGGGTGAAGAGCCCCCTCGAGCAGGTAACGCCACTCCTCCAGTGCCAGCTTAATAGCTAACAATTCTCGGTCTCCAATAGAATAGTTGCGCTCAGAAGAGGAGAAGAGCTTGGAGAAAAAAACGCAGGTTACCATTCTTCCGGAAGATGACTTTTGGGTAAGTACCGCCCCGGCTCCGGAGGAGGAAGCGTCAACTTCTAGGAAGAATTGTTTGTTGCCGTCCGGACGATGCAGCATCGGGGTGGAGGAGAAGGCCTGTTTTAAGGAAAGAAAGGCCTCCTCAGCTTCGGGCGGCCATCTTCTGGGATTAGTACCCTTACGGGTGAGCGCAGAGATAGGGGCAGTCCGGGAAGAGAAGTGCGGTATGAAGAGGCGGTAATAGTTGGCGAAGCCCAGGAACCGCTGAATAGCCTTCAACCCCTCTGGTCGGGGCCACTTCTGGATGGCAGACAGTTTCTCAGGATCCATTCGTAGGCCGGTCTGAGAGATTATGTAGCCCAGAAATGGAAGAGAGGTCTGCTCAAAGATGCACTTCTCATATTTAGCGTAGAGGTGGTTCTGCCTGAGCCTGAGCAGGACCTGACGAACATCCCTCCGGTGAGTAGGAAGGTCCGGAGAGAAGACCAAGATGTCGTCCAGGTACACCACCACGCAGGAGTAGAGAAGGTCACGGAAGATGTCATTGACCAACTCTTGAAAGACGGCAGGAGCGTTACAGAGACCGAAGGGCATTACAAGGTACTCATAGTGGCCGTCCCGGGTGTTGAATGCCGTCTTCCACTCATCCCCCTGACGGATACGGACCAGGTTATACGCCCCACGGAGATCCAGTTTGGTGAAGATTCTAGCCCCCCTCAGGCGGTCAAATAATTCAGGAATGAGCGGGAGGGGGCATTTATTCTTCACTGTAATCTGGTTAAGGCCTCTATAATCTATACATGGACGGAGTGAGCCGTCCTTCTTTTTGACGAAGAAGAAGCCTGCTCCTGCCGGGGAGGTAGATTTCCGGATAAATCCCTGGGCCAGATTCTCCTCAATATATTCTGACATGGACCGGGTCTCCGCTGCGGACAAAGGGTAGATACGCCCACGGGGAGGAGTAGAGCCGGGTATCAGGACGATTGGACAATCGTATGGTCTATGAGGGGGTAATGTCTCTGCTTCTTTTTTATTGAAGACATCCGCATAAGACCAATAGGGAACCGGTAGACCGGGTAGATTGACTGGGGTAGGAGAAGGACGAGCAGGATGAACGGGAACTAGACAAGTCCTATGGCAGTCCTGTCCCCAGCGAAGGACTTCTCCGGTCTGCCAGTCAAGCACGGGTGCATGTTTCTGGAGCCAAGGTAGGCCTAACAAGAGTGCGTGAGAGAGTCCAGGCAGAACATGAAAGGAGATGCTCTCAGAATGCAGCATTCCCACCTGCAGAGTTATGGATTCGGTGATGAGTTGGATGGGATGTGGTAAGAGGCCCCCATCCACGGCGGCGACAGATAAAGGTACGGCCAGAGGTTTGGTGGGAATGCGGTATTTCTCTACCAGAGACTGAGAAATGAGATTTCCAGCAGCTCCTGAGTCAAGTTGAGCTAGTTCGAAATAGCGGTTCTCTCCGCAGGTGATAGAGACTGACAGCATCAGAGATGGAGAGGGTTTACTTTTGTCTAGGGCGACCTCTCTGAGCGATCCTAGACACAGGCGTTTCCCAACCTCTCTGGGCAGGAACGGATCCGGTGCTCCTTACTGCCACAGTAGAAGCAGCTCCCCTCGGCACAGCTTAAGTGTTGATGGGTTTTGACCATCTTGGTCTGGTCGACCTGCATAGGCTCAGGTGAGTGTGCCTGGGGAGTTACTCCGTTACGGAGGGAGTGACAGGTTTCTGGAAGGTGGGGGCTAGACGTGGAAACCTCCTCTCACGGGTGACCTCTTTGGCGCGCTCCTGGAATCGGATGTCAATCCGGGTGGCAAGTGTTATTAAGTCGTCGAGAGTGGTAGGAATGTCCCGACCGGCGAGTTCATCTTTAATACGGCCGGACAGACCCTCCCAGAAGACAGACACCAGAGCGTCGTTATCCCAGGCCAGCTCTGAAGCAAGGGTACGGAACCTTATGGCATATTGGCCCACGGTGAGATCTCCTTGACGGAGGAGTAGCAGAGACGATGCGGATGACGTCTTCCGTCCGGGTTCATCGAAGACTTTCCGGAAAGCCGTGAGAAAGGCTGGCAGGTCGGACACCAGGGGATCTCCTCTCTCCCACAGAGGATTTAGCCAAGCCAGAGCCTCCCCCGTGAGGTGGGACATGATAAAGGCTACTTTGGACCGGTCGGAGATAAACTGGTGGGACAAGAGTTCAAAGTGCAGGGTGCACTGGTTTATGAAGCCCCGAGCTTGAGCGGAGTCACCTCCGAAACGAGGAGGTGCAGAAAACCGGGGTCCGGGACAGGATACCATGGTATTGGTGGGCAGCGGCGCTGCCAGGTTGCGAGTCATGACAATAGCGGTGGTTGCTGGTGGAGCAGACAGAGTGTCCAGGCGAGATTTGACACTCCGCAGGTGACTCAGGATGGACTCCTGTTGGGACCTCTGACGGGACAGTTCATGACATAGGTCCGAGAGCGAGGGAGCTTGGGTGCCACCGGATTCCATGGCCCGAGCAAACTGTAACGGGTCTGGGAGGCGGAACCTCTGAGCAACTATACAAGGGGGCGGTCCTTGTAAGGAAGCGGGTGGCTCCCAGGGAAGACGGGCAGGTAGTCACGGCAAGTGACAGGGACAGTCTCTGGGTAGAAGGGCAGGTAGTCACAGCAAGTGACAGGGACAGTCTCTGGGTAGAAGGGCAGGTAGTCACGGCAAGTGACAGGGACAGTCTCTGAGTAGAAGGACGGGTACTCACGGCAAGTGACAGGGACAGTCTCTGGGTAGAAGGACAGCAGGCAGGTGACTGGTGAGCGCTCCCAGGTGAGCCGGCGAGAGTCTCTGGACAGGCAGGTGGTCACGGCAAGTGACGGCAGAGCCTCCAGGTAGGCTAGCAGGCAGGTAGCAGGTGAGCGCTCCTAGGTGAGCAGGCGAGAGTCTCTGGACAGGCAGGTGGTCACGGCAAGTGACGGCGGAGCCTCCAGGTAGGCTAGCAGGCAGGTAGCAGATGAGCGCTCCCAGGTGAGCGGGCAGGCTGGTCCATAGACAGACTGACAGGTGTCGGAAGGCAGACCGTCGGACCGCAGGCTTGCAAGCAGGTAAACGGATATCTGGCAGGTATCAAGCAGGAATCTGGCAGGTGACTGGCAGGTAACAGGCAGGAATCTGGCAGGTGACTGGCAGGTAACAGGCAGGAATCTGGCAGGTGACTGGTAACGGGACCTGAGGGCTGAAGCAGAGTGAAGGCTTTGCAACAACATTGCTCGGGCACCTCCATTTTGGAGGAGGTGCCTTATATATGGTGAAGTCCTCCAGCCATTGGCCGGGGACTCCTTAGGACGGCGCGCGCGGCCCCTTTAAGAGAGGGGGAGCGCGCGCGCGCCCTAAGCACCGTGGCCGGGAAGCAGCGCGCGCTGCCAGCAGAGCGGGAAGAAGACGCCGGGCACAGAGCGGAGAGGTGAGGGGAACAGAGTCCTTGCCTAGCAGGAGGCAGGGACGCCGACGCTACAGTTTCCATCCATTTCTGGGAGCTTCTTGAAGTATGCTTGGGGTCATTGTCCTGCTAGAAGAACCATCACTTAGGATACAAAGCCAGCTTTGTGACACTGGGCACTACATTGCAAACCAAAATCCTTTGGAAATATTCAGATTCCATGATGCCTTGTACCCAGTCAAGGCACCCAGTGCCAGGTGCACCAAAACAACCCCAGAACATCTTTGAACCTCCACCATATTTGCCTGTAGGTACGGTGTTCTTTTCTTTGTAGGCCTCATTCGGTTTTCAGTAAACAGTAGAATGATGTGCTTTACCCAAAAGCTCTATCTTGCTCTTATCTGCCCACAAGACACTCTCCCAGAAAGATTTTGGCTTACAAGCATTTTGGCAAACATAAATCTATCTTTTTTATGTCTCTGTGTCAGCAGTGGGGTCCTCCTGGGTCTTCTGCCATAGTGTTTCATTTCATTCAAATGTCGACCGATAGTTTGCGCTGATACTGATGCACCCTGAGCCTGCAGGATAGCTTGAATTTCTTTAGAACTTGATTGGGGCTGGTTATCCACCATCCGGACTATTCTGCATTGCAACCTTTCATCAATTTTTTTTTTGCTGTCCACATCCAGGGAGATTAGCTACAGTGCCATGGGTTGTAAACGTCTTGATTATGTTGCACACCGGAGACAAAGGTACATAAGGATCTCTGGAGATGGACTAGTAACCTTGAGATTGTTAAATATTTTTCAACAATTTTGGTTCTCAAGTCCTCAGACAGTTGACAGTTCTCTTCTCTTCTTTCTGTTTTCCATACTAAGTGTGGCACACACAGCCACACAATGCAAAGATTGAGTCAACTTCTCACACTTTTTATCTGGTTTCAGGTGAGATTTTCATATTGCCTACACCTGTTATTTGCCACAGGTGAGTTTGAACAAGCATCAAATGCTTGAAACAAAGTTGTTTACCCACAATTTTGGAAAGGTGCCAACAATTTGTCCGGCCCATTTTGCTATTTTGTGTAAAATTATGTCCAATTTGCCTTTTTTTCTCATTTTTTTGTGTCGTTCCGATACACACAAAGGAAATAAACACGTGTATAACAAAACATGTATAACTGCAATAATATTCTGGGAGAAATGCTTCATTTTCTAGAACAAGTTCAAGGGTGATAACACTTTCGGCCACAAGGGTTACAGGTGAAAATGGACTGTACAATTTGTTGTGCATTTTCCCCTGAGTACACCGATACTCCATATGTGGGCGCACGTCAAATCTTGAAAAGGAAGGACTGCCAATTAAATTCTGAAGCGCAATTTTGGCTGGAATAGAGTGCAGATGTCATGTTACATTTGAAGAGCCCTTAACATGCCAAAACAGCAGAAACCCCCACAAGTGACGTGATTTTGGAAACCACATCTTGAGGAACTCATAGAATTGTATAATATTTGTCTGAGTTAATGGAAAATTAGTATTTTTTCCACAAAAATGTTGCTTTGGCCCCAAGTTTTCAATTTTCAAAAGGGATAATAGGATAAAATTAATAATACAATTTGTTACACAATTTCTCTGAGTACGCCAATACCCCATATGTGGTCGAAAACTATTTCTGAGGCACAGTGCAAAGCTCATAAGGGAAGGAGCGTCATGTTGGAGTTCAGATTTTGCTGGAATGGTTTGCGGGTGCCATGACCCACTAAAAGAGCCCCTGAGGTGACAGAACCCCCCATAAGTGACCCCATTTTACAAACTACACCTCTCAATTAATTAATCTAAGTGATCATATTGACAGAACGGGTGTGTCACAGAATTTTATACCATTGGGCAGTGTAGAAAAAAATTGTTGTATTTTTAGCACAAAAAAATTGTTTTAGTCCAGATTTTACAATTTCACACGGCATCAAAGTTTGTCACACAATTTCTGCTGAATGTGGAAATACCCCATATGTGGCTGTACAGTACTGCTTAGTCACATGGCGTGACTCGGAAACTAAGGAATGCTATTTGACAGTTGGAGAACAAATTATTGTAGAATAGTTTGCGGCCTCCGTATACAGAGCCTCTAAGTTCTAGAAGAGCACAATCCCCTCTCCATTTTGGAAATTGCACCCCTTTGGGAGTTTATCTACAGTTGTAGTGATGATTTTGACTCATGGGTGTTTTCCAAAAACAAACAGCAGTGGATGTTGCTGAGTGAAAATTGCAAATCTGCCAGTGTAGTGCCCATACATTATGCCCAGATTGTGCTTCTGGAGACATGGACCCTATAAATTAAGTGTGCTCTCATCACTACAGAAATACCAAACATGTGGATGCTAAATATGGTTTAGGCACACTGTGGAGTTCAGAAGCGAGGAGGGCATTTGGATTTGGGAGTGCAGAATTCGCTGGATTTCTTTTGGGGGCCATTGAGCCACAGCACTTTTCCAGAGCCTTTGTGCTACCAGTGATGTGGAAGCCCCCTATATTTCCGTAGACAGATGAAGGACCTGAGTGTGGACTTGCTTTTTTTGTGGATTGAGTTGAAGCTTTTATTGAGAACATTTTACATAAATTACCTGATTTAGATAAAACCCCCTGAGGAATCCATTTGCTATAATGAGGCAGCAGAGTTACTCTGGACTCCGTCTGGCCTCTGTTCTGCTGTGTCCATCTTTTCAGAGGTGCACAAAACTGTGATTGACCACACTTTTATGCACGCTTAAAAAGATGGACGCCGCCAGATCATAGGCCAGACAGAGTCCACAGTGTCTCCATCTGCCTCATTATAGGGAATCTTCCGCCAGGTATTACGTCTGAATCACGTATTTCAGAGTGACACAAAACCCCCGGTGTAAACGCTCAGCGTAGAGCGCAGGATAAATATGAGCGGAGCCTTACTGCGATATTTGGGATGCAGAAGGAACAAATGAAGAGCAGGTCAAGAATTGTTTTTATTTTTTACACCGTTCAAAGTGTGGTATAAGTGATAAGGAGACTTTATTCTTTGGTGCGATTACAGCGGTACCAGATTTATATCGGAGACTTTTCTAGATCTTCTAGATGGATAGGAGACAGAAATGCTATAATTACACTACGGTACACTATGAAAATAAATATGATCTCGTTCGAAGAAACTCTTAAAGTGGCTGTTGCACAAATAAATAGATAATGAAAAACAGAATATTTTATAAATTGAATAATTTTAAAAAAATGTTTCAGTGTTTAGAGGCTGCTATCACAGAATTTTTATGGCGCTCCCTAGTGCTTTTTACTATTCCTTCTCAGAATGTCCTCCTAATGTATATAATGTCAAAGAACACATGTTCAGCAGCTTAGTACCTACTGGGCATGTGTCCCCTGCCATTGGCAACATTGGATCTTTTTGGAAAAAAATGAAAATAACACTTGGGGGCACAGTAACAAGTGTGTAACAGCAATAACTAGACACAGGAGCGTTTTTTAAATCACTTTGATTGAAAAAAAAAAAATGCATGGCCTAATAGAGAAAGTAATATTTAAGCACTCCCATTAAAATTTTTATGGGCTAAAACTGTGAACATATATGTAGTGTAGTGTAGGTGCACTGATATATTCATCAATCGTCATCTTTCCCGGTGCCCAGCTCCACTCTGATTCTCTTCTCAGTAGCATGATGACTATTCTGAATTGACTGTTCACAGTGGGGTTGTCTCTTTTACAATGTAAGCCTATAGATCCTTATGACCATGTGATATTTCAGTTTTTCTTTTTTTTAATAAATTTGCAAAAATTTCTACATTTCTGTTTTTTTTTCAGTTAAGATGGGGTGCAGAGTGTACTTTAATGAGAAAAAAAATGAAATTTTTAGAATTTACCAAATGGCTGCAATGAAACAAAGAGTGAAAAATTTAAAGGGGTCTTAATACTTTCCGTACCCACTGTAGACCCCAGTGTGATTCAGAGAGTCGGAACTTTAGTAATAGAGAATGAAGCTGGAAGGACAATAAGCGTAATAGGGTCTTATCCGGTAAATAGGTAAAACAATGTGGGCAATCGTGGTCACCTGGTTGGGTTGTGTGCTCACAACCGCTAAAAGGGCTTAGGCTGCTGCAGACCCACGGTCATGAAAACATCAAGGACTGGAATAATATGGGTTAAATCTGCACTGCCGGTGGAAAAGTGATGAGGAGTCAGGAATCCAAGAATGCAGTTTATTGGTCAACGTGTTTCGAAGTATCAAACTTCATCAGGACAAACCACAGCTGTAGATTGTCCTGCTGAAGAAGTTTGATACTTCGAAACGCATTGACCAATAAACTGCATTCTTGGATTCCTGACTCCTCATCACTTTTCCGCCGGCAGTGCAGATTTAACCCATTTTATTCAAGTCCTTGATGGAACTTTAGTAATGTGACTCAGAAGAGGACCGGAGCGGAGCTGGAAACTGGGGAAGATAGCAATCGGTGAGTATAATACACCTACACTACATATAAATTCACACAGATTTAGACCATAAACATTTTAATGGGATCGCTTCTTTAATCATGGGACAACAATTTAAGATAACTGCTATTGTCCTCTGCACAACATAAGACCGACTATCATTTACACTGCATGGGATAAAGGTTCCCTATTTTACATCAGGATTAACGACCATTGCACTACATATTTTCAACATATTTCTTTCTATATAAACACACTATAGATTTTAATTAATTTTAAACACAGTACATTGTTATTTGTGCAAAAAAATAGAAAAAAAACCACACAACCTTGCAATTCCAAGCTTTCAGCATAATGCATGAATAACGCACGCTTACATGGAATTTTGCTGAAAATACAGTAATGTCTCTGTGTACAGAAGCTACGAGGAGCCAGCACTAAGAGGACATTCCCTGCTGGGTCTGAACCCATGCCGACTACAGGTGCATAGGACCTTTTTGTTCTCCGTAGGCTCCTGGCGGTAGCTGGCAGGACTGATCTGAGAAGCAGATGAGTCTTAACTTTATGGTTCCCCAAATTGGATAAACATTTAGAAATTGAAATAACATGTCCCTCCAAAAGTATTTGCCAATTCGCTGAGTGGAGAATCGATTTGGCAGCTAAGCAGAAAGGAAATCTTTGTGGGAGACTGTGTAACCTCTCTCAGGGTTCAGTGAGCAGCGACATTGAGCGATATAACACCGGCATGGGGAAATAGAGACGTTGGGTAGAGATGTAACAGGACGGTAAGGGTATTATTAGCAGCAATCTCACATATAACAGAAGGTACTACTACAATATAGTGCGGCCCTCAGGCATCTGCACAGTGTTACCACTCGCCCACTTCACTTCTACAAAAATTACTACACTAAGAAACACTTAAAATGTACAAAAAAATAAGGGCATCATACCCAGAACAGTAAACCCCAATATCCGATGCATAACTGGAAATTACAAGCACCAATGCTAGCGAACGTTGGGGTCCCATTAGATTACAAGGCAGGTGTGAACACAACCTCAGCACTTTCATAGCTGAGTCCTTGCACAATACTGTGTTTCAGAAGGTCCCATCCCAACCTCACACTTAGGCTACATTCACACATCTGTTATTCTTATCGGTTGTTACGATGGTCAGTACACCGACCGAGTTTATTAGAACTGTACACACACACACCAGAGTTGGTATAAAATGGACCCAGACTCCTAAAATATATAATTAATTGGGTACAGTAGTTCTGTGCAGAATGTGCTGTAAATTTTTTTCAGAAGAATTTGGGAAAGTTATGAAATGTCCTATAAAAATGTGTGTTCCTGATCTAAGGATCTTGGCTTTTAGTTGAGATGAATCTGCGCTGTACTTTATGTACACGCTCAGTAGTGACCAGTGCTGTGGAGTAGGAGAAATTGAGGAGTTGGAAGTTTGGTTTACTGACTTTACATACCCCGCCACACACATCCTCATTTTTAAAGGATCTGGGTTTCCGCATTGTCAAACTCAGAGCAAGTCCTATTGTCATCCACTTTTGGGGCTTAGACTCAGAAAAAATAGATAAAAAGCAGAAGACATCGGTTTCTCACACGTTTTGAATTAATCCATTGCTAAGAAACAATGGGAAAAAAGTTCAGACAGTCTGCCTCCCCACAGGTTTTAAAACTAGATGATAAAAAATGGATGTAACACAGATGTAAAATGGAGGGAATGTGACTGGATCAGTGAAGCTTAAAACTGACCATACACATACAATTAATGTAGGCCGAACCAAACAAGTTCAATCGGACCAGTTGACCATTGATTGGCTATGAGGGCTTCCTGACTCTCCCCTGGCAGAGGATGTTGGGGAAGAGATGAATATGGAAGCCTGATCCTTTTCTTTTTAAGTAAGTTAAACTGCAGTCAGATAAGTCTGGAAGCAATGACTCCACTCTCCTATATGCACATCTGGCTGAGCCTGCCTATGTAGGGGGGCTGCTCTATTATTAGATATCTATTTTGTATGGCTACTCTAAAGGCCCAATCAGACAGGTCAATATTTAGGATTGAGTGTTTTAGGAGCGCTAGTTTCTCGATAAATTCTCTTGTCTACACAAGCCGCCAATCACACGTCAAATGAGCAGAACGCTCATTGCATTGGTCAGGTGAGATGATTTGTAAGCTGGCTTAAAGAGGACTAGTCTCCAAGTCAAAATTAGCCCGTGTTTACTTCTATTTTATTCCTGCTGATCCCGATTATTCAGTTTTTTACATTATATGGTACCAGATACATGGGCCTTTATATTTATGCTAATTTTTATGATTTTAACCAAGGGGGCGTGACTTATAAAATTCTATTTTGGCTTTTCTCCATTATTGCCCTATGACCAACGGCCCTCTGTAACCACATGGCAGATTTGAAAAATAATAAAGCGGATTGCTAAGTAGAGCTGTGGGAATAGAATAAGAGAAAAAAATTGGACACTTCTGACCTAGCAACAGGTCTTCTTTAAGAATCATCTGCACATTATCCCATGTAAACAGTTGATGTGCTGCTGAGAACATAATTTTGTATGCGAACAGAAAGATCTATTACAGCATGGAAGTCCGGTCAGCCTCAACAGGCTATTAAATGACTGCGATCGTGCAGTGAAATCCCGGTTTATGTCAAAAATGTAAATCAGAACAAGATAAAAGGCAAAAATTCACAAACGTAAATACTTAGGAAAGAATGTTAAAACTAGCGCCACATTTCACAAGAATTGACCAGTAATATTCTACTTTTGTGGAGTATCATGCTATTCTGCATTACAATTTTTTGGACATTATAAGACAATATCTTAATAGTTTTGCCTTTTATCACCATAACTGATCTAGGTAATTTTTTCATCACTTACTACTGATTACAACAATTGAAGAGCTAAAAGCAGAGTATGTGTGGGCAAAATATTGTAGAAAGATGGACATATCATACAGAGACCAAAACTAACAATGTGGCCGCTATACACAGTTATGTGACTACCAAACATGTTGCAGTCTGCCCATCTGTTTTTGCTTGACAATTTTACAAATGTGGATGTCTTGGATGGAGACGTTACCTCACAGGCTTCCTGCCCTGTAGCAAATCTTCAAGACTTTTTTCATAGTGTTCAGCTACAACTACCAGTCTCTCTGGAGAGGCAAGAAGAGAATAAATCAGAGGTTAAAAAGCAGTGAAACTGTACAACGTTAATACAAGACTACAGAAGGAAATCCCACAATCCTACTGATCTAGAAAATTATGAACAAAAATTGGTGTAAGACGAGACACAAAATCTAAATTTGCTGTAATAAATGTAATACATAACAAATTTTATGTACATTTCAGGATATCCAAATACAGGGAAGCAAGGTTTGCTCAGGAGTATTTAATCAGGAATTTCCACTAAATGTAAACCCAACCTAGTTACAGAAGTCCAAGTGTGAGATCAAAAACCTTCTAAACTCTAAGGATGTCCAGAAAAGAAAGAGAAACTTATTTCTCTAGGGCTATTCCCTCCCTTAATAGGTTTTATGTTGAAAACAGAGTCAGGAATGTTTTCTCACTAAAGTAATATTCCGATAGGCAGACAACCAAGGATTTCTGTATTATTGGATTACCCCGAAATGTTATCCAAAATAGTAATAAGGAAAAATAAAGAACACGGCCATTTTCCTGTAAATCCAAGATACTCTATACAGAAAATTCAGTCAGGTTTTTTAATTTCATTCATTTGTGGTAAGGCAAATGACAAGATGGCAATGGTTTGGCTCTTACACAAAGATTATTCCTTATGAAAAAGGTTCAGCTGTGAATATGAGCACAAAAGAATTTTCCTTCTGAATTTTGGATAGACTTGAATTCACTTTGATAGCGATGTGCCGCAGTTCTGAATCCAAGGAAGTGATGCTATTCCAAATCCAACTTCTATGGAAACTAAGAACAGAAAAAGACACAAGAAAGCAGGTGGACTCCAAAATATTCATAAACCTTTAGTCTCCTGATAGAACTTGTTACATCCCTGATCTAGTGATGACCCTAAAAAAAGAATAAAAAAAAAAATTATCCCCATTCCCGACGTACGTCACGTTAGGTGCACAGCTATGGCGCAGACTCAAGAGCTGGGCCTGCTCCATACGTATCAGGCATCAGCTGCAAGACGCTGCCTGTAAGGGCTCACTCACACTAGCGTATAACACGGCACACGAACCAATGTTATACTATGGGGCGGTGCAGATATGCGATTATTTTCTCATGCCGAGTCGGCATGAGAAAACAGTCGAGTACATCCGAAAATTGGATCACACGCACCCATACAAATCTATGGGTGCGTGTAAAACATCAGACTGCACTCAGCTGTCATCCAAATGTAGTCCGATTACCGAGAACACGGAGAATGGAGAAGATGGAGAAATTAAGTTCTCCGTCTTCTCCTCACCTATGATCCGATTTTCTCATACGAAAAGAAAAATAGAAATGCCAGAATTGCTATTTATTGGTCACCTCATCTCTGAAAAGAAGTTTCATATATTTCAAAAGAGTAAATAAAGAAAACAGTTTGTCAAATAATAAGCCCTTAAGTGTTGTTCACACGCTGCATTTTTTCTGTTTTCCCACCTCACATTACTGCTGTCGAAAAAACATAGCATTTTATAGTACCAGCAAAGAGAGATTTCTGAAATGTCCTGCACATGCTGCTTATTTTTTCCATGAAAATTTGAACCTAAAAGTGTTAATTTCTTATTAAATCTGCAGTGTGTCAATTCTCTCAATTTTTTTGCAGTGTTTTTCACCCATTCAAACAAATAGGAAAAAAAACATCAAAATTGTGTGTATTTTACGGAGCGGTTTTCTTGCCAACACTGGTTCTTGTAGCAGAAAAAATTACCCATAGGTTGTGAAAAAAACACTTTGAAGGTTCATATCTGCAAGGAAAAAATAAGGAGCATGTGCGGGAGATTTCAGAAATCTTATTCACAGCTGGTACTGTAAAATTCTGCATTTTTTTCCGTGGCAAAAACGCAGCATGTGAACAAGCGCAGAAAAATATAAATGTTATGGTTCTCTGAACATGATGACCAAAAAAAATATATATTTTTTTAAGTTCGTTTATTATTACAAGTAATCAAAAAAAATGAAGAAAACACGACAAAACAGTTATGACTCTTGGAAAATGGAAACAATAAAAATAAAAAATTAGAAAAATACATGTGCATTGCACTCCGCCAGGTACCTGCAAATCTTTTTGCTGAACTATAATACGTACAAAAGGAAGATAAAATAAAATTGCATAAAACAATGGGAAAACAAAAAAAATGTCAGCACAAACTTTTCAAAGACTATAAGGTGAATTGACTAACTTAAAGAATTAATACATATTTTTTTTATGTTTATACACACATCCCATATGTTATATCATACACTGTAAAAAATATTTTGCAATCTCAAGAAATAAAAGCGCTACGGCGGTGAAACCACCAGGAGCACAAAAATGCATGTGGTCATTTCAGGGTTCAATGGCTTTTAAAACTAGGCAGCAATTTTGGAAATCAAATTAAAAGCTCTGTTCACATCACTTTTAATGGTCTCGAACCTTAATCACCTACGCAAGAACCTAATTTAGTCTCTAAACAAGCAGTGCAATTACCCAAAACACTGATACTAATGCATTATAGGGGGCTGGCTGCCACAATGTATTTCCAGGGCTCGCACCGTCCTGAGCCATTCTAACTAGAAGGCACCTCTACATGTCAGGCGATCCCAACTTGCTGCGGAGTCTGGACTGCTAACTCCACGTACGCCATGTATACTCATGTATGTTGCCCTCTATGAGCAGATCATGGATTCAGGACATACAAAGGGCAAAGGAACAATAAGAAAACCAGACACGCTCTGTTATTTTACTAAAGAAAACTCCCCTAACCACAGGAGGACTTCAAGAAATGGATTAGAAGTAATATAGGTCATCCTCACATCCTGAATTGTCCACACACCGAAATCTGGAAACTATATGTTCCTATGAAAGGTTTTACTGCAGGTAATTTACTAGATTTCATTCCCAGAGAGAAGGAACTCACGTCAGCCCTGGCCGCTCTCTGTAGCCTAGATGGCTCGCTCACAGCCCAGACACATTACCCTTTTACAGGCCCCCCCAGTCTTACAAAACACTGGGAATTTCGCAGCGCGGAGTTTATAACTCGCACACTTGTATGTGTTATTTTCGTCAAGACATCAGGACAGATAGTGACATATTCTCAAGTGTTTCTATTAAGAACATGTTTTTCCCAAATTATCCATACCGATGACCTAATCCGACATAAAAATCAGAACGTTTGGACACTTCATGTAATTGGGGTTTTATACCCTTATTACACATCATTGTCTTCGGGGAATACATAAAACCTATTACCAGCATAGAAGGGTAATGACGGCATAGATATATACATGATGAAAGTTATACAGACCTGTACCACAAGTATATAGACCTACTCAAGAACACATTAAATACCTTATCACCACCAAAAATGTAGACAACATCTATTGTAAACAATGTAGAATTATCATAACATATGAAAAATAATAAAAGTGTGTATATGTGTATATATATATATATATATATATATATATATATATATATATATATATATATATATGTATATATATATATATATATAAAAAAACACACATAATCCACATAGGGTCGGCCATACACATTAGACAATCGTCAGAGAGCCTGCTCATTTTGGCAGTACCAGCTGTCTAAAGTGAATGGGTGTCCCAACACTCCCATGAGAGCACATATGTGGGGATAATGCTGCTATCCCGGTAGATAAGCCGTCCTCAGAAGTGTCCTGTGGAGGTTTATTCCCCATTACTTTCCATTGAGAATACATGCACACCCGGCAGAAACGAGAATGTGTGTGTATGCAGGAATTGGGGTGAATAACTGTCAACCGAAAAAAAATGTTCAGCTGACAGGTATCTTAAACATCGGTATCTTTTGCTGGAGTTGTGAGAAGATTTTAAAAATAATTAAACCAGTCAGCCAAACTGCCCCACGGGCTCCATTTGCACCATTCTTGCTCTCACAATAAAATGAGATGGATCCCATTGTAACCTCTAAAATGTTATACCTTTCCTGTCATTTTTATACTTACTGACACGTTGCCAATTCCGCTAATTCCCTCAGATAACAAGCCTGTCTACAGACACGCTTACTGTAAAGAGTACAGTGTAAAGACGGCAGTGCAATTGCATAAGCAAGCTCCAAGCAGAAATTTGGTCAGCAAGGTGATTTCAGCTCTGAAACGTCCAAAATTGGGAATGCAGCTCTGGGCTACCATACATAACTTAAAGGGGTTGTCCGGTACTTTTAAAAAAAATGGCAGTGTGTTTTAATGATAAATACAACCTTCCTTCTAATTACCTTGCGCTGCTGATACTGCCTGTGAGCGGCGCTATCGTTGGCCGCTCACAGGCAGAACATGACCGCACGCTGACGTCACGACAAGTGAGGCGTGACTCAGCGCTGGGGTCTCCGCAGTGGCTGCTGGGTTGTGGGTTATTCCCCTGCGTCACACCCAGCATCCACCACGAACTTTCCCAGTGAATGAGGACAGAGAGAGCGCGCGGTAGATGCCGGGTTTGACGCAGGGGAATAACCCACAACCCAGCAGCCACCGGTGGAACGCGAAAGAGGGAGCCCCCGCTGCAGCCGCAACTTGTTGTGACGTCAGCGGATGTCAGAGTCGGCTGCAGCCGGGGGTCATTGTATTTATCATTAAAACACACTGGCATTTTTTTTAAAAGTACTGGACAACCCCTTTAAAGAGGTATTCTCAAGTCATCTCTTGAGCAGCTTACAGCTCTGCAGTCTCCTTTCTTCCTTATTGCTTTGTGGGACGGGTGCTCCTCCTTGAGTGACAGTCCTGGTCAGGTGCTCTGTTCTGTCACAACACATTAACTGTCTATCAGTGCTTCTTCTGGAGTCATTATATTTACTTATAGAGATAACAGGGCATTTGAACAAAAAAACACCTCTGGACAGTGAGCGCCATGATTAAGGAAATTGCTTTGGGAACTGCTAATGCTCAGTGCCAAGGGAATGTGATCCTACAGGACTGATAAGAGCCCAGTCAGGAGGTTATAGGGAGGGGGAGGGAGGGGGGAAGCTATCTGCTGTATAAAAATCAATGGGCAGGTAAGAGCTGACTGGTATGTTAGGAGTCAACTCCTCTCCTGAAATGTAACTATTGTACAGACTTAGCCAGGCTCTGGTGCCTGAGTTCATTAAAAACAAGTTGTACACTATGTAAGATAAAAGCACTCAGAGCAGGAGAATAAAAGCAGATAGAAAAAGCAAGTCAATTAAATTGCTGACGACAGCAATTTAATAACATGAGAATACCGGTTAAAAATATAATAAAAACTGTATGGGGTGAAAACATATACCTGTAATACCATAATCATACACTCAAAAAAAGTCTAAAGAATTGGTTGCACATTCACAATTATCAAAGAAATAACATTTTATTTTATCATAATCAAATTAACAGGACAGATCGCAGTAAAAACACTTAAAAAAATTCAGAATTGCACAAACTCACACACTAACACTAATCTGAATAGCAACCCCCCATAGGGACGATGGTCAAAGTGGAAAATGAGATGTGTGGCAATATAAATAAATGTATAAAATTGATAAAAGTAGTCCTACCTAGAGATAAATGATAAATAATTCAATATAAAGTAATAACGTAAAATATATGCAGGATCCCCAATAAAGGGCAACAAAGATAGTATCAAATACTAGAACTCATTCCTATAGTCTCAACGGAGGAATGAATGCTACATGTGTATCGCCGTAGTGCAGCTTCATCAGGGGTATGTCACAGTACACATTGTCTAATTAAAACCAATCACACCTGGTCTCCTGATAATACAAAAATGTATACAAAACATGCAAAAACATATACCTTCCATGTATTTCAGTGCCCCTTGCTAAGTGACAGTGGGTCCAGGTTGGCACTTTAGAGCCTTCATCACTTGCTAATCGTGGATATGTGGATAATTCGTGTGTGAGTGCTCGCTCATGGTAATATGTTTTAGAACCATCACTCTTTTTTTTCCTTAATGTGTGATCCCCCTAAGAGATACAAATCTCCATAGTGTCCAATACTGGTGACTGTAGATTTTAACCTGCAGGTTACAGTAGGAAGAAGAGGAGCTCTGGAGCACCAACTGCAGCTCTAAGAAGGGATATAGCGTCCTCACAAGAGAACTGGAACATTCATGAAACACATGCAAGCTTTATTATTTGGGCAGAAGGAAGTTTTAAACGCTTCCAAATGCAATTTCTAATAAAAAAGATATTTGTAGGATGTTATAAGACGGTGATGAAAGAAATGTCTGAAGGCAGAAATGGGACCTGAGTGGCTATTATTACAATAGGAACATATAAAACATATTTATACATAGAAGAAGAATGCCTTGGCCGCTACGTAACATACATCTTGTTCTGCTCTTGCTCTCCTTACTCTCATTGTATCTGAAGTGCAGAGCTAAATCAGAACAGGGCAATAGTAGAGACCTGCGGATACCGTACATGTGCGCTAAGCAGTATTTATGGCTAGGATATTGGAACAATCCCTCGTCCCCATTATTACTTTTAAACAGTTCATAACTTTAAGCTCTTGAAAGCAATTGGCAAAAAGTGTCTTATAAGATCGCAATTGTGTCAGGGCTGAGACGGCAACCAGTGGTAGGAGTACTGCGGGGGAGTCACACAATGAAGACCGCCTACCTACTCACCACTATCTTACATCCTCGCAAGTACAAGGCTGAAACAAGGAAAACTTTCAATAAGATAGGTTTTTCTAGTGAAATCTTTTCATCCTCATGGTAAATGTGATATAGGCTATGCTTACTTAGAGAGGTACTGGGGTAGACATCTTTAGTCCCCCTGGGAACACCACATATCAGAACATCTGCAATAGGAGGTGAATGGGTATGGGATAGCTGGGAGCTTTGTGGTTTCTGCAGCAGAAATAAAGCATCATTTTGAGGAGCCGTGCTCTGGAAAAATCAGCTTTCTTCTTCATTTCTTTATTGCGGCTGCTCACCTTTCAATGCGCAACAGGGATCAGGACCCCTACTCAGATAAGGTGGGGGTCACCTATTGTTTAAGGTGTTTACAATACAGCTCTTTAATAGGGTTGTCCAAGATTTAACAATTGATGAGCAACCCACAGGATCAGTGGGGGGTCCGACACCTGGCACCCCCAATAATCAGCTGAAATCTCCTCTGGCAGTAGCTAGACATAAGCAATGTGTGGGGGGAATGTAACAGCGCCATTCACCATATAGTGGCCGTTATCAAGTACTGCACTTCGTCTCCCATTCATTCGCCCCTTTCACCACTTCAGTAGTATTATCAGGCCTATCTTGAAGATAACTTTTTTTTATTTTGCTAAATTCAGCACCATAACTTTTTTTTCACTAATAAATAATATATATATAAATAAATACTAAATAAATAATATATATATATATATATATATATATATATATATATATATATATATAAAAATATACACTGCTCAAAAAAATAAAGGGAAAATTTAAATAACACATCCTAGATCTGAATGAATGAAATATTCTCATTGAGTACTTTGTTCTGTACAAAGTTGAATGTGCTGACAACAAAATCACACAAAAATCATCAATGGAAATCAAATTTATTAACCTATGGAGGCCTGGATTTGGAGTCACCCCCAAAATTAAAGTGGAAAAACACACTACAGGCTGATCCAAGTTTGATGTAATGTCCTTAAAACAAGTCAAAATGAGGCTCAGTATTGTGTGTGGCCTCCACGTGCCTGTATGACCTCCCTACAACGCCTGGGCATGCTTCTGATGAGGTTGCGGATGGTCTCCTGTGGGATCTCCTTCCAGACCTGGACTAAAGCATCCGCCAACTCCTGGACAGTCTGTGGTGCAACGTGACGTTGGTGGATGGAGCGAGACATGATGTCCCAGATGTGCTCAATCGGATTCAGGTCTGGGGGAACGGGCGGGCCAGTCCACAGCTTCAATGCCTTTATCTTGCAGGAACTGCTGACACACTCCAGCCATAGGAGGTCTGGCATTGTCCTGCATTAGGAAGAACCCAGGGTCAACCGCACCAGCATATGGTCTCACAAGGGGTCTGAGGATGTCATCTCGGTACCTAATGGCAGTCAGGCTACCTCTGGCGAGCACAAGGAGGGCTCTGCGGCCCTCCAAAGAAATGCCACCCCACACCATTACTGACCCACTGCCAAACCGGTCATGCTGAAGGATGTTGCAGGCAGCAGATCGCTCTCCACGGCGTCTCCAGACTCTGTCACATGTGCTCAGTGTGAACCTGCTTTCATCTGTGAAGATCACAGGGTGCCAGTAGCGACTTTGCCAATCCTGGTGTTCTGTGGCAAATGCCAAGTGTCCTGCATGGTGTTGGGCTGTGAGCACAACCCCCATCTGTGGACGTCTGGCCCTCATACCACCCTCATGCAGTCGGTTTCTAACCGTTTGTGCAGACACATGCACATTTGTGGCCTGCTGGAGGTCATTTTGCAGGGTCTGGCAGTGCTCCTCCTGTTCCTCCTTGCACAAAGGCAGAGGTAGCGGTCCTGCTGCTGGGTTGTTGCCCTCCTACGGCCCCCTCCACGTCTCCTGGTGTACTGGCCTGTCTCCTGGTAGCGCCTCCAGGCTCTGGACACTACGCTGAAAGACACAGAAAACCTTCTTGCTACAGCTCACATTGATGTGCCATCCTGGATGAGCTGTACTATCTGAGCAACTTCTGTGGGTTGTAGAGTCCGTCTCATGCTACCTCGAGTGTGAAAGCACAACCAACATTCAAATGTGACCAAAACATCAGCCAGAAAGCATTGGTACTGAGATGTGGTCTGTGGTCCCCACCTGCAGAACCACTCCTTTATTGAGGGTGTCTTGATAATTGCCAATAATTTCCATCTATTGTCTATTCCATTTGCACAACAGCATGTGAAATTGATTGTCAATCAGTGTTGCTTCCTAAGAGGACAGTTTGATTTCACAGAAGTTTGATTTACTTGGAGTTATATTCTGTTGTTCAAGTGTTCCCTTTATTGTTTTGGACAGTGTATATATATATATATATATATATATATATATATATATATATATATATATATATATATATATATATATATATATATATATATATATATATATATATATAGGGTGGTCCAAAAGTAGATGCACAGAAAGTATAATAAAGTTATGAAGCGGGAGATTTATCAAACAAAATCCAGTAATTTTAGATAACATTATGTGGAGTGATGAAGCTTCTTTCACAGTATCCGGCCATATTAACAGACATAATTGTATTTACTGGTATAATGAGAACATGCATTTAACATTAGAGCAACAACTAAATGAGCCTGGTGTTAATGTTTGGGGTGCTATTTCAAGAGTTGGTGTTTTAGGACCAATATTTTTTGATGGAACAGTCACAGGAGATAAGTATCTCGAAATTCTAATGAATCAAGTTGTTCCCCAGTTACAGCAACAGTCTAATTCAAATGACCTTTATTTCCAACAAGATGGGGCCCCTCCACATTATTCAAGAGTAGTCCGCGAGTATCTTTATGTAACATTTCCTAATAAATGGATTGGCCCACTTGATTGGCCGGCACGTTCACCAGACTTGACCCCAATGGATTTTTTCTTTTGGGGAGAACTCAAGGACAAAGTTTATAGTCGAAAACCAAAAAGTGTCAGTGATTTGAAAAATTACATAAGAGATGCATTTCAAGAAATTAATACCCAAAGAGACTTGTGCAAAAAAGTTTGTCGAAGCGTAAGAGGCAGACTTCAAAGCTGTGCAAATTGTAATGGAAAACAGTTTGAGCGCCTGCGTTGATAAAATTTAAGGGCTTTTGTATTATTGTTCAGAATAAAATTGAATTGTCAGTGTTATGCTTGTGTTAGTAAATATAATTTTATATATAAATCAAAATAAATGCTATTATTTTCTGTCCACCTACTTTTGGACTACCCTGTATACACACACACTAATTATTTTTTGAGTCCCATAAGTGGACCTCACAATGCAATCAACTGATGGCTTATAAAATACTTTGATATTGCCTCTCAGTAATGAAATTAGGTAATTTATAGACTCAGAACCATGGCAAGCCTGGGGGCCTTTTATAGACCTTTGCCTGCCATACCAAACCATTACCACCCACGATCGTGTTGGGGAGCCAATAGGGTGTCATGTTTTTGTGCATGTCAGCAAAAGACGAATACTGCCAGAACCGAGGCCAGAAAGTGTTCACTTTGTCGTCTTCAATTAAGAGAATGGCGGCTACGTCGGCTTCAATTAAGAGAATGGCTCCGTTGGCGCTCATTCAGGGTTTGTTAGAATACAGTTGTTCAGGGATTATGGTGGAAACCTGGAAGTAGGGCTCAGCGGAGAGCAGTGTGTGTGAACCTAGCCCGATCTTACCACTATCACCAGCCTACTATGACAATGACTTACATGACCGATGCAGGCATTGAACATCTAACTTGAGCTTGTGAATCTCTTAGACATTTTTATAATGGGCTCTTTGAGGAAATTCGGAGGGGACTTGACCTTGATCTGCCACGTGACTTGTTCACGGGAATTCTTAACTGGACCAGAGAGGGGAATTGCAATGACAACTGTGCTCGCTACAAGGTTGCTTTTCGCTGATCGATTACTCATAGCCAGAAATTGGCTGGGACAGAATGTCCCTACGTTGTAGGAATGGCAGAACCTTGTAAGGCAAATACATGAATATGAAAGGATCAGGTCCGGGCTTGGAAAAATGGAAAGAAATATGGGATGTCTTGAATAGTAAGGACAAAGTTACCCAATCTCCCCCATCACATATGTAATAAACCTATATCACCTCTTTTTAATATTTCTCTGCCTAGGATAGCAGATATAAGTATAATATATATATATAGATTATTCAGATGTGGGTGAATAATTGATTTCATTTGGTTAGTTTGTTTTTTTGTGTCGTCTGACCTATGCACAAAATGAGGTAAGAGCTAACCTCCTCTCATGTTTCCCCTTCTGTATCCCTTGTGCCTTCACTCCCCAGCTCTCTGCCCTTGACAAAACTGTATAAAGCTTGGTTCCTGACCCCTTGCCTGCACCTCCATCCACCTTTCACTGTGTGACACGTCCTAACAACCTTTAAAGGGAATCTGTCACCAGCTTTTTGCTACCTCATCTGAAAGCAGCATAATGTAGGGGCAGAGACCCTGATTCCATCAATGTGTCACTTACTTTACGTGCTGCTGCAGATTAGATGTATAAAATCACTGTTTTGTCTGCTGCAGATCTAAGTTCTCTGAATGCTGAGCTCTGTGTAACTCCACACACACAACTGATTGGAAGCGATCTGTGAACACTGTGCATAGGCAGAAAGCTGCCAATCAGTGGTGCGGCGTAGTTTGTCTATCTGACAGAAGGTCTACTAGTCTTCTAATGACAATCTCCTGCTGATAAAATTGTGATTTCATCAAAACTCCAGGAAGCATCTCAGTAAGTGACACATCGCTGGAATTAGGGTCTCTGTCCCAACATAATGCTACTGTCAGATTAAGTGGTAAAATCCTGTTTAAAGATTCCATGAAAAAAAATAGTAGGAGGTCAGCATATTCAGGAATTTCTGGTTCAATGGGCTGCAAATTGCCCCTTACAAAGCCCACCCACAAAAAAAGAAAAATTGAGATATATACATAGATAAATAGACAGACACACACATAGTGCTTCGAAAAAGTATTCGTACCCTGTGAACTTTTCCACATTACAGCCACAAACTTAAATATAATTTATTGGGGTTTTATGAGCTATACCAACACAAAGTAGCAAGTATTTGTATAGTATGAAGGAAGTGATACATGGTTTTCTAGAGATTTTAAAAACATAAATCTGAAAATTGTGACGTGCATTTGTATTCAGCCCCCTGTAGTCTGTTACCCCTGAATAAAATGCTGAGTGAAACAACTGCCTCCAGAGGTCACATAATTAATACACTGAATGTAAATTAGTAAACTGTGTGTAATGTATTCTCAGTATAACTACAGCTGTTCTGTGAAGGCCTCAGAGGTTTGTATGAGAACATAAGAGATCAAACAGCATCATGAAAACCAAGGAACACACCAGACAGGTCAGAGATAAAGTTGTGGAGAAAAATAAAGCAATAAAGCAGGGTTTGGTTATAAAAAATAGCCCAATCTCTAAACATCTCACGGAGCACTGTTCAATCCATCATCCATAAATGGAAGGAACAAGACATGGAAGTTCACCTAAACTGAACCCTAAGCAAGGAGAGCCCTAATTAGACAAGCAACCAAGAGGTCCATGGTCACTCTGGAGGAGATGCAGAAATCCACAGCTCAGGTGGGAGAATCTGTCCACAGGACAACTATTAGGGCTCGCTCTCACTTGCGATTAAATTGGACGAATGCAATCCGATAAAAAAAATTGGATTGCATTCAGACCAATTTAATCCCATGATGATGTGCTCAGTGACGTTTTTTTTCCAGCGGCGATCGGGCTGGAAAAAAAAATATCGCAGCATGCAGCGATTGCATACTGCATTCAGATCGCACGCACCCATATAAACCTATGGGTGCGTGTGAAACATCGAACTGCACTCGGG
The DNA here is from genome assembly GCF_046119375.1 of Phyllobates terribilis. NCBI lineage: Eukaryota > Metazoa > Chordata > Amphibia > Anura > Dendrobatidae > Phyllobates > Phyllobates terribilis. The sequence continues at coordinate 877,153,735 of NW_027362761.1, forward strand.
TAACAGCCGAGTGCAGGGCGAATCCCTCCGATGCTAGCAACAGAGGAGATGGAGAAATTGATTTCTCCATCCCCTCTGCAGCTGTGTTGCGATCCTCTCTGTGCGAGAGGAACGCAGAACGGAGCACTGACACTCGGCTCACGCTCGCAGCAGAGCAGGAGCCGAGGGTCATTAGCATATCACATCTGACACTCTCGCATCGGATGTGATTCGCTAGTGGGACCCCAGCCTTAGTTAGATATTCCACAAATCTGGCCTTTATTGAAGAGTGGGAACAACGTGGAAAAGTTCACGATATGAATACTTTTTCAATGCACTGTGTATATACAGTTGTGCTCAAAAGTTTACATACCCCGGCAGAATTTTTCCTTTCTTGGCCTTGTTTCAGAGAATATGAATGATAACAAAAAAACTTTTTTTCTCCACTCATGGTTATTGGTTGGGTGAAGCCATTTATTGTCAAACTATTGTGTTTTCTCTTTTTAAATCTTAATGAAAACCAAAAACATCCAAATGACCCTGATCAAAAGTTCATATACCCCATTTCTTAATACCGTGTATTGCCCCCTCTAACATCGATGACTGCTTGAAGTCTTTTGTGGTAGTTGTGGATGAGGTTCTTTATTTTCTCAGATGGTAAAGCTGCCCATTTTTCTTGGCAAAAAGCCTCCAGTTCCTGTAAATTGCTGGGCCGTCTAGTCCTTTTCCCTTTATAATCTGGGCTCTGATACTAATCCTTGTCAGAGCTAGCTTTTGTTGCATGGATAACGGAGGGAGAGGAGTTCTTATGAGAAGGAGAGTTGAAGGAATTATTTGTGACTGTTGTCTGGTTTGTACGCATGGTAATTTCTTATCCTTCTCCATTTTTGGTTTATTCCCCTACTTTCACACCCCGATGCTTTCCTCTGTTATATGTGAGTGTATATTTCGTGTGCCTGGAGTTTCCTTTTTACCCCTGTCTGTGTAACCCTGTTTGTTGGGTTGGTGTACTACGGTGCACAGTAGCGCCCCCTTCTCTGGGTAGGGGGGAGTTAACAGACGGAGGGCTTACTCAGGAGTTAGGGCAAGGGTGGAGACCCCGGAATCCTCACCTTCAGATGTATCACGAGGAATAGGGCAAGCTAGGGCGCCCCTTAGTGTTACGGACAGGGTAGGAGCCCTTGGTCACCCGACAGCTGTATCGTGACAGAGGTGATTTTACACTATGCATCCCATATACATAGGGATACAAAGTAAATTAAATAAAATCCCACAAAAATGTTTGTTATAAGCTAGAGACACAACAGGAAGGATACATTACTGGATGAATACAATGTAGCAATGTAGCACTTAACCCTTAAAAAGACGTAAAAAGACATTACTCCGTTCCTAAAATATCAAAGTGACCTTGATAAGTGTAATCCGGCAGATCCTCGTCACTTTCCTCCTCTCTGTGTAGTGCATGTAGCTGTCTACAGACAGATGTACAGAGCCGGATCACTGACTTAATCCTTGTCAGGCCCTTTTCTCAGCTTGTGTAATCCACTGTGAGGTTTCTGATCCATGATTAGTGTGGAAGTGACTGAGCCGGTAATAAAGACAGTGGTCAGAGGACATTATATGTTCTTAGTGTTGTAGATGTGATGAAAAGCAAAGCATCTGGAGAAGAAATTAGAAGAAGTTGTGTTGTAGCAGATTACAAGTATGTCTGCTCTCCAAGGTAATGAAAAGGGGGTGTAAATGTATCCCTCGTAACATGGGAAACAGAGGAAAACAAGTGCACACCTATATTACAAGGATACCAGCTGTTATAGAGCCAAGCAGCAGGGGGCGCACCATGCATGTAAAAAAAGCATCAGAAGCAGGGTAATAACGATTACTCAAGAAGGAGCAATGAATATTGTGTGCACATAAAGGAAACGGAGGTCATGGAAAATGTAGAGCAGAGGATCAGGAATACTTGGGCACCCTGTAATATATGTTATTCTCCCCTCCATGGAACCATATGAACACCGAGTTCACATACCGAAACAGAGTTTCATGTTCCGACATGCAACCTGGCCATAACACACCTGCTGAGAATTAAAAGGTATTAATGCTTAAAGGGCTTGTCATCTGGACAACGACTTCTTAAATGTCCCAGTCCCCGGAGTAAAATAAAAAAACCTTATGCTTACTTCCCGCACTGCCGCTTCAGCGATGTCGGCGCCTGGTCAGGAGGTGACTATAAGGTTTTCTTATTTCACTCGGGGAACTTGGGCATTTAAGAAGTCATTTTGCAAATAGTGGACAATCCCTTTAATTACTTTTGGACAGCCCAAAGACTAGAAACATCCAGTCAGTCTACACATTATGCTGCAATAACTTTTTAAAACGTCAATGTAGTGTAAGCAGCTAGCACAAGATTGTGTAGCTGTGGTGGTGTGGATCCGGCTGGCTGACACAGCCAGACTTCCCTGAAAGAAGCTAAGCATGCTGTATTGCAATGCTTACCTTCTCAATCTCTTTATACACAGCACTGAACCAGACACTGACAGTTCTTCCTCCTCCGGACCCAGTGAACATGTGATTACTAGGTGTAGGGAGGGAGCAGAAGATGCTGGGTCCTAGTCAGCTCCGCTGTGCAGGCAAGAAGCTGAAATCAGCAATAAAAAGAATGTATTAATATGTTAAAATGCCCATCTTTTAAGACCTTATGGGGGGCACAGTGTGTAAAATAAATGAATATATATTATATAAAGCAAAAATAAAATAGATAAAAGCATAAATAAATAAAACAAAACTAAAAAAGAGGGCCAGAATTTTTTTTTAGAACCGTTATAAATCTATATACAATAAAACCCAAAAATGCCCCTGGTCGGGAGGTTGGTAAATAATGGAACTGGTTAAAAGGGAAATAGACATTCAACAAATTCTGAATTCAGTGGTACAAGCTCATGTAAGGAACTTTGTAAAATATCTTATCTGAGAAATCTGTTTCCTTCCCCATTTATAAGGGTATGTGCACACGATCAGGAGCCGCTGCGGGTTTGAAGCTGCGTGCTTATGCAGCGTCAAACCCGCAGCATCCAGATGTTACTATGCATCTCCGTGCACCTGCGGATCAACCGCGGAAACTGACATGTCACGCGTCCTCAATCAGGAAAGTCCGAATGTGAAAAAAAAAAACATTGTGCCGCTCTTTTGCATAATGAGGTTGGAAGCCGTGCGGCTATTCTGCAGCGTCGGGGGCCGCAGGCATCTAAGGATCAGGCGCACATACCCTAAGATGGTTCTTCCCCCTCATCCCCTCCCTCTGCCTCATTTTCCAGTCTGAAAAAAAAAACCCAGTTCAAATCCATCTAGTCCGAGCAAGACTCCTTGTGGTGTCATGTGGCAAGGCTCATTATACTCTATGGAGAGGGAACGGGAGCGGGGGCAGAGAAAAAAGAGGAATAGGGAGAGGAAATAAGCAGAGGGAGATGCAGAAAGATTGTGCTGAACTTTCTAGCAAGTCTTTTACCTCACACCAAAGCTGGATTTGTATCTTCACTTATCACTACTGCTGTGTATTGTCCTTTATGCAACTGCTTCTGGTCTCTGTGTGCTAAAATATAGGAGAGAAGACCAAGAACCCTTTCTCATGGATAGTAATGTGTATGGAAGACAAACAGCAGCTAGTCTCCACTCACCAGCTCAGAGTGGATTATAATTACAGATAGAGCATGCAGAGGGGAATACTGGTGAAAATCAGGGCTGTGGAGTTGGTAAGCCAAATCTCCGACTCCAACTCCTCAGTTTCCATGACTCCGACTCCCTCATACATGGTTCATGTTTAAGTGACAAATTTAATGTAGCACAAATTCATCTCAGCTGAAAGTCTAGACCCTTAGATCAGGAATAGGACAGACATTTATAGGACATTTCGTAACTTTCCCAAATTCTTATGAAAAAAATATTCTCCACAAACTGCATTGAACTACTGCACCTAATTTATTATATATTTTAGGAGTTGGAGTCGGTCCACTTCATACCGACTCCGATTCCGACTCCACCAAAATGGACACAGACTCAACGACTTCGACTCCACAGCCCTGGTGAGACTGCGGGCTACAAGTCATACAATGGCCAGAAATGGTGTTATTCCCCATGTACTAACAGTGGACAGCTAATACTTGAATATAGTTACCCTTTAAGTCTATGGGGAGGGAAGATCATACATGGTGTTCACGATCAGAGTGCAGATAAGAAAATAGCACACACGGCATTTTGAAATGGCAGTGGGTGATTCACACAAGCTGTGTATGATACGGGAGTGCTTAAGCAGAAAATATGGCCGTCACTCTTAGCAGTTCATAGATGCACTTGTGTTGGAGCCTTCAGTCCCAACAATAAGCAAGAAAAAAAGCACAGTCAGCCATTATAATAAAAAGAAACCATTATGGATAACTAAGACAGTACAAAGTTTAATAAGACAAAAACAAAGGGCCTTCAAAATCTTGAAGGCTGAGAATACAGAAATAGCATTTCAGGAGTATAAAGATCTAAATAAGAAATATAAAAAAAGAAATCAAGCTAGCAAAGTTATATACAGAGCAACAAATCACCAGTGACATTAAAATAAATCCCCAAATTTTTTTATAAATACATAAATTCCAAAAAGAAAAAAATATAAAGGTATCGGCCCCTTAAAAGACGATAACAAGATAATTATAGAGGACAAAGAAAAGGCTGAGATATTAAACAGTAACTTTTCATCACAAACTGTCTGTTCCAGTAACCTTTCAACTAGGCAAAAATCAAAGTTCACCACCTGATATAACTAGTTTAACACAAAAAGAAGTACACCTGCATCTGAGCAAATTAAACATTGACAATTTCCTGGCCCAGATGGCATTCTTCCACAGATACTGAGGGAATTGAGCTCAGTAATTGACAGACCGCTGTATCTCATATTCTTAGACTCTCTTGCAACAGGGGTAGTGCCACAGGATTGTAGGATAGCCGATGTGGTACCGATATTTAAGAAAGGTAAGAAGGTGGATCTAGGCAACTACCGTCCAGTAAGTCTGACATCAGTAGTGTGCAAAGTTTTTGAGGGCATTATAAGAGATGACCTGCAGAGCCATAATCACAGAGAATAATTGTCACAGGTTTACCGCGACAGAGAGGAGCCAGGTCTGATGCCTTCCACTCCTGCACTCACTAGAAGCCTTTCACCTTCATATTAAAATGGCGCAGATTTCATTCAGCAGAACAGGGGTTAATCTGCTCAGTTGTGAGCTCCTGGAAGCTTACCTGCATTAAGGCTCTCAGCTGTTCAGTGTTAGCCACTCCCCGTTCCTATATATTCTGGGCTTTGGCTTGGAGTCATTGCCAGTGCTAGCTTATGCTGCATGGTTCTAGGAGTGTGGTGGAGTGTTGTTGTTTGAGAAGCTGATCGGAGGATTTAAGCTAAGACGGTTACGTGGTTTAGTGTAATCCTCTTCTTCTCCTATTTTGGTTGGTTCCTCATCCTTCACTTCCTGGTGTTAACCTATGTTGTTTGTGTGCATTTATTTGTATGATTGGTATTTTCCTTTAGCCCTGTTTGTATTACCTTGTTAGTCTGGTTTGTGTACTGCCATACACTACTACTCCCCTCTTCTCTGGTGGGGGAAGGGAAAAGACTGAGGGCGGATTGAGGAGCTAAGATAGGGTACGTGGGCCCGGAGTCTTCACCTTCAAAAGTAATCCGGGGAACAGGCCAGCTAGGGTACCCCTAACGTTAGGGACAGGGAAGGAGACACTGACCCCGGGATACCCGACAACAGAGTCATGACAATAATACAAAAAATGATAATCAGAACAGATTCATGAAAAATAGGTCGTGTCAAACCAACATGTTGGGGTTCTATGAGGAGGTAAGTGCAAATGTGGATGTTGGTAATGCGGCTGATGTGATTTATCTGGACTTTGCAAAGGCATTTGATACCGTACCACATAACAGCCTTATACTTAAGCTACAGAAGCAAGGACTTGGGGGAACTACAGTACAGACCAAAAGTTTGGACACACCTTCTCATTTAAAGATTTTTCTGTATTTTCATAACTATGAAAATTGTACATTCACACTGAAGGTATCAAAACTATGAATTAACACATGTGTAATTATATACTTAACAAAAAAGTGTGAAACAACTGCAAATATTTCTTATATTCTAGGTTCTTCAAAGTAGCCACCTTTTGCTTTGATGACTGCTTTGCACACTCTTGGCATTCGCTTGATGAGATTCAAGAGGTAGTCACCGGAAATGGTCTTCCAACAATCTTGAAGGAGTTCCCAGAGATGCTTAGCACTTGTTGGCCCTTTTGCCTTCACTCTGCGGTCCAGCTCACCCCAAACCCTCTCGATTGGGTTCAGGTCAGGTGACTGTGGAGGCCAGGTCATCTGGCGTAGCCCCCCATCACTCTCCTTCTTGGTCAAATAGCCCTTACACAGCCTGGAGGTGTGTTTGGTGTCATTGTCCTGTTGAAAAATAAATGATGGTCCAACTAAACGCAAACCGGATGGAATAACATGCCGCTGCAAGATGCTGTGGTAGCCATGCTGCTTCAGTATGCCTTCAATTTTGAATAAATCCCCAAGAGTGTCACCAGCAAAGCACCCCCACACCATCACACCTCCTCCTCCATGCTTCACGGTGGAAACCAGGCATGTAGAGTCCATTCGTTCACTTTTTCTGCGTCGCACAAAGACACGGCGGTTGGAACCAAAGATCTCAAATTTGGACTCATCAGACTTAAGCACAGATTTCCACTGGTCTAATGTCCATTCCTTGTGTTCTTTAGCCCAAAGAAGTTTCTTCTGGTTGTTGCCTGTCCTTAGCAGTGGTTTCCTAGCAGCAATTTTACCATGAAGGCCTGCTGCACAAAGTCTCCTGTTAACAGTTGTTGTCTGCTGCTAGAACTCTGTGTGGCATTGACCTGGTCTCTAATCTGAGCTGCTGTTAACCTGCGATTTCTGAGGCTGGTGACTCGGATAAACTTATCCTCAGAAGCAGAGGTGACTCTTGGTCTTCCTTTCCTGGCGCGGTTCTCATGTAAGCAAGTTTCTTTGTAGCACTTGATGGTTTTTGCAACTGCACTTGGGGACACTTTCAAAGTTTGCCCAATTTTTCAGACTGACTGACCTTCATTTTTTAAAGTAATGATGGCCACTCGTTTTTCTTTACTTAGCTGCTTTTTTCTTGCCATAATACAAATTCTAACAGTCTATTCAGTAGAACTATCAGCTGTGTATCCACCAGTCTTCTGCACAGCACAACAGATGGTCCCAACCCCAATTATAAGGTAAGAAATCCCACTTATTAAACCTGACAGGGCACACCTGTGAAGTGAAAACCATTTCCGGTGACTACCTCTTGAATCTCATCAAGAGAATGCCCAGAGTGTGCAAAGCAGTCATCAAAGCAAAAGGTGGCTACTTTGAAGAACCTAGAATATAAGACATATTTTCAGTTGTTTCACACTTTTTTGTTAAGTATATAATTCCACATGTGTTAATTCATAGTTTGAATGTACAATTTTCATAGTCATGAAAATAGAGAAAAATCTTTAAATGAGAAGGTGTGTCCAAACTTTTGGTCTGTACTGTATATGTAGATGGGTAAGGAATTGGCTAAATGACAAGAAACAAGGAGTCGTCATAAATGGTACATTCTGTAAATGGGATATAGTCAGCAGTGGGGTGCCGCAGGGATCTGTGCTAGGACTGATTCTTTTTAACCTCTTTATTAATGACCTTGTGGATGGGATTGTGAGCAAAGTGTCAGTCTTTGTTGATGACAACAAACTATGTAGGATATTAAAATCTGATCTTGACATTACAATATTGCAAAATGATCTGAATAAGATGACTGAATGGGAAAACACTTGGCAAATGAGGTTTAATGTAGATAAATGTAGAGTAATGCACCTAGGATGGAGTAATCTTATTGCTACATATACAATAAATGGGAGTATACTCGGGACTACAGAACAGGAGAAGGACCTGGATATTCTGGTTACAAGTAACGTGAGCAGCAGTACTCAATGTCAAGCAGCAGCCGCAAAAGCAAACAAGATTTTAGGATATATAAAAAGAGAAATAAAATCCCGCGATCCCACTGTCCTTTAAGGCTGGGTGCCCACGTAGCGTTTTTCAAGCGTTTATGCTGCGGAATTTCCGCAGCATAAACGCTTGTGAAACGCTAGGTAATCCGCACCCCATGGTCCCCAAGGGGATTCAGCATGTTCTATGCACATGATGCGGATTTTTCCGCAGCGTTTATGCTGCGTACAAAAGTCCGCAGCATGTCATTTAATTTTGCGGAAGCGCAGCAGAACTCCCGCCATTGACTTGCATTGAGACGCATAGAAACCGCAACTGTACATTTTTACAAGCGGCTTCTATGCGTCTCTATGTGCGGATGGTACCCAGTTCTGGAGGAGAGAAGACTCTCATCCAGACCTGGGTACCATTCTACCTGTAAAAAAAGAATAAAATAACAAATAAAGTTATATTCACCTGTCCGGTGTCTTCTCTCTGAATGCCGGCATCGCTTGAGGACCTGCGGTGACGTCACAGTCATGTGACCGCAGGCCCTTCACCGCTCTGTCTCGCGATGTGCCGGCAACCCGGAAGAAGCCAGGACGACCGCTGCAGCACACGCCGGGGCCTCGGGGGTGAGCATAGCTTTATTTGTTTTAATTTTTACGGTCACACTGTATAAATCCATGCTGTTTGCATGGATTTATACAGTGTGACCTAGTTGTCAAGCACTTTCCAAGTGATGCTATCGCATGGAAAGCGCTTGTCAATCTGCATGCGGAAACGCATGTGAATCCGCATGTATTCTGCAGGAAAAACGCATGCACAATCTGCATGCGTTTTTTCTGCCAGGGAGATGCAGAAATGCTGCAGAAATTTTCTGCTTCATTTCTGCATCGTGGGCACATAGCCTTACCCCTCTATAAATCACTGGTGAGGCCACATCTAGAACATGGGATCCAGTTTTGGCTCCACATTTTAAAAAGGATATTCAGAAGTTAGAATCAGTTCAAAGCCGGGCAACTAGATTATTACAAGGGATGGAAGGCCTCTCATATGATGAGAGGTTGGAAAAGTTGGGCTTGTTTAGTTTAGAAAAAAGGGAGGGAATCTCATTTACATGTATAAATATATTGTCATGCAAGGTCAGGGAAAGACTAAGTGCACAACAACGGGAGGAGGGGGAGGAAGCCCAAACACTAGGGAAAGGGGGAGTGGAGACCCACCAGGCAGATCTGACAACACCCTGGCTCCCCTAACGTTCCTAAATAGGTTCCGCACCTATCGCCGAGCAGGAAACCTAATCCCTGACTGCACCTAGATAGGGAGGGGACGGGATGAGCACTAGTCAGCCCCCACTCCAACTAAAGACAAACAGGTAAACAGACAAAGGAAACACACACGTGGTCAAAATTGTTGGTACCCCTCGTTTAATTAAAGAAAAACCCACAATGGTCACAGAAATAACTTGAATCTGACAAAAGTTATAATAAATTAAACATCTATGAAAATGAACAAATGAAAGTCAGGCATTGCTTTTCAACCCTGCTTCCACAGAATTTAAAAAAAAATGTATCTCATGAAATAGGCCTGGACAGAAATGATGGTACCCCTGAAAATAATGTGACAAAAGGGACATGTTAAATCAAGTTGTGTCCACTAATTAGCATCCCAGGTGTCTACAATCTTGTAATCAGTCAGTGGGCCTGTATATAGGGCTACAGATACTCACTGTGCTGTTTGGTGACATGGTGTGTACCACACTCGACATGGAGCAGAGGAAGCAAAGGAAAGAGTTGTCTCAAGAGATTAGAAGGAAAATTACAGACAAGCATGTTAAAGGTAAAGGTTATAAGACCATCTCCAAGCAGCTTGATGTTCCTGTGACTACAGTTGCACATATTATTCACAAATTTAAGATCCACTGGCCGCAGGAGGAAAATTGATGACAAATCAAAGAGACGGATAATACGAATGGTAACAAAAGAGCCCAGGATAACTTCTAAAGAGATTAAAGGTGAACTTCAAGCTCAAGGAACATCAGTTTCAGATCGCACCATCCGTCGTTATTTGATCCAAAGTGGACTTTATGGGAGACGACCAAGGAGAACACCATTGTTGAAAAAAAATCATAAAAAAGCCAGACTGGAATTTGCAAAACAACATGTTGACAAGCAACAAAGCTTCTGGGAGAATGTCCTATGGGCAGATGAGACAAACATTGAAGTTTTTGGCAAGGCACATCAGCTCTATGTTCACAGACGGAAAAATGAAGCATATCAAGAAAAGAACACTGTCCCTACTGTGAAACATGGTGGAGGCTCTGTTATGTTCTTGGGCTGCTCTGCTGCATCTGGCAGAGGATGTCTTGAATCTGTGCAGGGTACAATGAAATCTCAAGACTATCAAGGGATTCTAGAGAGAAATGTGCTGCCCAGTGTCAGAAAGCTTGGTCTCAGTCACAGGTCATGGGTCTTGCAAGAGGATAATGACCCAAAACACACAGCTAAAAACACCCAAGAATGGCTAAGAGGAAAACAATGAACTATTCTGAAGTGGCCTTCTATGAGCCCTGACCTAAATCCTATTGAGCATCTTTGTAAAGAGCTGAAACATGCTGTCTGGAAAAGGCAACCTTCAAAACACGAGACAACTGAAGCAGTTTGCTCATGAGGAGTGGGCCAAAATACCTGTCGAGAGGTGCAGAAGTCTCATTGACAGTTACAGGAATCGTTTGATTGCAGTGATTGCCTCAAAAGGTTGTTCAACAAAATATTAAGTTAAGAGTACCATCATTTCTGTCCAGGCCTATTTCATGAGTTTAAAAAGCAATGACTGACTTTCATTTGTTCATTTTCATAGGTTTTTACTTCATGGGCCATTGTGGGTTTTTCTTTCATTAAACGACGAGTACCAACAATTTTGACCACGTGTGTAGTTTGAGAAGACACCAGAGAGATCACACCAACGATCCTCCAATGGAACTCCAGGAAGACACTAGCCAACTACTAGTGCTTCAAGCCGGGACAGAGGAAAATAGAGCTATCACCGGCGACTCTCTGGAGAGACTGAAGGAATTTAAACCTCCAGCAAGGGTGTGTTAATTAGCAGCAGAAGGTGGAGGTCACTGCTAGGTTCTAGAAGGAGAAGGATATCACTACACTACAGAGATGAGAAAATCAAGAAGTTGCCTGCAGAGTAAAGCGCAATGACCTTCTACAGCTGGATCCAGGACGAGTGTCTGTCACACCCGTGACATATATGTGTGGCCAGTACAAAGGACTAGAACATGACTTATTCCTTCCAAACGTCATACTAAGCACCAGGAGGCACTCATTACGAGTGGAAGAAAGGCAATTCCGGCACCTAAACAGGAAAGGGTTCTTTACAGTCAGAGCAGCCGGACTATAGAATCCCCTACCACAAGAAATAGTGATGGCCGACACTATAACAGCTTTTAAAAAAGGGCTGGATGATTTCCTCATTACACATAACAATGTGGGTTATAGTTAAATTAGTGACAAAATGTACAATTGTTGGAGGAAGGTTGAACTTGATGGATCTAGGTCTTTAATCAACCTACATAACTATAGAACTACGTTATTTCATACATGTCCATCTGCCTGATCTAGCTGTAAATGGGGTCCGATCAAAACATTATCGTTAACAGTTGTTCTTTTGGACCGACGTACGTATCCTGACCATCAAATGATGATGCATGCAATCTAGTGAAGCAGCATCCCGAAATAACAGAATTCACATCCAACAAGGTATTGAGAGGAATACACTCCCAGGAGAAAAGTCTGAAACCAGGAGAAGGTGGCACAAACTACATATCAGGGGGTATAAAAAAGGTGAAATATAGTCTTAACTAATGTTGGTGTAAGAATTACCTACAATAATAATAGACACAATACAATTATACCCAAAAGGTAATTTATTATTATTTGGTAATTTATTATTATTTATTTATAGAGCGCCATTGATTCCATGGTGCTGTACATAAGACCACGAGATGTGAAATCACTTTAGTGGGTACAAAGAAGGGACGATAATGCCTAAAGTCTAATGCTGTAAGAATAAGTGCACTGTCACTCCACCTGTCCAGGCATGTGACTGCTGCTGCTAATCACTGGTACCAGTGGTGGCCAAAACAGCACTACCCTAGCTGTGCGTCCCCATTATTCTGCTGATTGGTGCATGTCTCAGAGGTTGGGCCCCAGCTACATATATCAGGTCAGTCACCTGTTGCTACCGATATGTTGCCCTGAGTATCTCCTCCGTCCTCCTTCCTGCCAGTATCTGCGGCTCTTCTTTTGATAAGCCAGCCTGGTGCAATGTCACACGTGCGTCATGCAACAGCTGTCACGCAAGGTATGGGAAAGACTTAGTGCAACACAAAGGGAAGAGGGACAGGGGGAAAGTGGAGACCTCCTAGGTTGATCTAGCGTCACCCTGTCTCCCCTATCGTCCCTGTATCGGCTCTTCACCAATCGCCACAAGCGTTCCTCGCCTTGTCTTTCCCTGGCATATGGCTAAGGCTAGGGAAGGGAGGACATGAGCACTAGTCGATCTCCACTAAACTAGTCGATCTCCACTAAACACTATGGACAACAAGGAAGAACAAACAGGGGGAAATTGCTTAGCTTTAGATGAATCCAGACAAATGCGCACACATCCTCAAGCTCCAGAGAGGACAAAGTACTGCTCTTGCTAAAGCCTTCACCAGTAATAATATTTATACATCCAGGCAGGGTGTTAATTAGCCAGAGGGAGGTAGCCGCTGGGTCCTAGAGACAGCCTCTAAGAAGATGTCTGTAATGCCAAACATGGAGCTCTCCTGCAACCAACTGCAGGGCGAATGTCTGTCACTTCTGACACACCCGTGACAACAGCATTGACAACATGCCAGTTTGGCTAATCAAAAGAGGACCCGGAGATGCCCTCAGGTACAAGGCGGTGCGCAGAGCTCTGGTTTGGCATACACAATCATGGGCGTTGGACCAGGTCCTGAGAATTGACATGCAACATTTCTAGCCCCAAAGTGATGATATATCCTAGTGATGTGCATCATGTTTATAACATGGGAACACCCCTTAACTAGGAAGTATGTGATTTTGACCCGACCAAGTTTTAGTACTATTAAGAAATACTTGGTACCACTGGAGTAATATGGTACTTAAAGCGGATCAGCCACCAGATTTCACAATACAAACTGTATACATTATTACATAGATATCTTAGATCTGATGGGGCTGTTATGCTTACTTAGAAAATCCATGTCAGAAATGCTGTACAATCCTCAAACTAAAATGAGCATTTTCTGAGCCGAGTTAGGGCAGGACCCATAATATGTTCATTTAAATGAACATGAGGGGAACATTCACAAAGGATTAAACAGTCATGTTGGGTTTTCAAAGCAAGTACAGAGTCTCACCAGGTGTAAGAGATCTATTTAATAACGTAAGTAGTTTATATTCGGATATATGGTGACAGATCCAATTTAAAGTAGCCACTACGAGCTTGGACTGTAGAGCCACAAGAAGCTGCTACTGGAGGTTGGACAGCATTTAGTAGATTGCCTAACTTAAAGGGGTCAGATTTACGGCTAATAACATTAATTATAGCTGTACAGGAGAGCTGGAGCAGTCCAATGGGTAGCGTTCTTTCCTCTCCGCCCTATCCTTGTATCTAAATATCCTCGCTAAGGCAAAGTGGCTTTTCAGAAGAAACAACTTGCCCCAATGACACCATGAATACAGGGCCCAGCAACCCTGCTAATGCACAGACGACTTCTAATTGCAGTGATAGAACTGATCATTTATAAGCCGAATTCACAAAGGAAGAAATTGCTGCAGATTCGCAGAGGATCGAAGGTAAAATATGCAGCAAATTTGTGCCAGAAAAATACATTTGTTCATATAATTCCACGGTTTTTGAATTATGACTTCAGGGTGTACTGCCCCCTTACCATGCTTGCCCCGGGTGATATCCACATATTGGCACAGTCGTGGGTGGACGATAGTCTTGAGGATTTGAAATCGGCCCAGGATTTTGATAGAGTTTGGAGTAAGAGGGAGGCCATTACTGCCACACACATCGTGAGGGAGGGCTGATGCGAAAAAAGTGAAAGCTCCTAATCCTGCGTCCATGAGAGGAGCCATGATGGAGGGCTGCCTGCGACTTGCTGAGGAATGACCTGCGAACACAAGACAGAGCATAGATTAGGAAGACAATACTGTACGGCTGCCATTGCTCCATGCCATGCTCACAGACACAGAGGACTGCAGCGGATGTTATGCATGCTACCAGAGGGGATTTATCATTGTAGAATAGCATTTTCTCTTGTACTTTGTGTCTCACTGCCACACAATGACCCAGATGTCCATTTGGATCAGTACGTGGAAGAGTTCTTGGTTACCTCCTGGTGAAAAACTCTACAAACCTTTCACTTCCTAAAGGAGTTTAAGAAAACGGTGTTACTTTGTGAACGAAATCCAACAGCAGCAAACTGCTCTCTTCTGTTCTACTAAATTGTGTCAGTGTTAGTGAAATATATCAACCCCGGGGGCTGCTCATCATCTCTTGTCACTAATGTAGTGGCTGCTGCCAAGTACTGCAGCTGTGACCCACTGAATGGAGTTGTACAGTGCAGCTCCCCATGCTGTCTACATCCCGCTGCCACAAGAGTGAACTGCTGATAGTAAAGCTGCCAGGTCAGACCTCCACAGATCTTATACTGATGACCTATCTGTCACAAGCCTCCCATATGTATACATGTTCAGCTTAGGTGAGTATGCAGACTTTGCCAATAGGGAGACACCAGTAAGTCATGGGGATCGGAGTATGGAGAAATCGGCCAGGGACCACCTGGGATTAGTTAGCTGACTCCCAAAGTCCTTAACCGGCTTATCAAACTATGTTTTCTCTGAAATGCTGCAGTGTTTAAGAGAAATACATACCAGTCCTCAATAATCCCGGCCGACTCTGATTCATGCTGCATGTGGTTCAGGCAGAAAGAATCTGATGACAGGTTCCCATTACATTTATAGAACGAATCTGGCTCTGGGACACCCTCATGCACATTGGTTGTATGGTCATCTTACGGCAGATGTGCGCAACAGTTTTGGGTCCGAGGGCCACATTGTTAGATCGACTGAAAGTAGACGTGGCACTTCTGGTAGGCAGTGCACAAGTAGGATCAATCCTATATGTAGATATACGAAAAACTTGGCACTCGATTTGTGATTAATAAAGAAGAATATTTATTTGTAGCATTTTCCAGACCTTCACCGTCAAGTTGTAGACCGAAACATCTTTTATTGTCTGGAAAATGCTACAAATAAATATTCTTCTTTATTAATCATAAATCGAGTGCCAAGTTTTTCAAATATCCACACTGTCCAATTGAACCAATCCCAACCTGCAATATTACCACACTATTACCTTCAGAGACATTTACTGCATGTTTAAAGTACGTAACGTAAATATTTATAGGTGCTGGTTCCATTTACCAGCTCTCACCTATCAGGACAGTAGAGGTACCCTTCTCATGGCTGTGCAGTCCAGAAAGGAAGAGACCAAGCATTCAGCCCAATAAATTCTAGTATATTCCAGACACAGTTTTCCTTCTCCCATAAAATACAATGAATATAGCTGCACTCATGCATGGCAGCATCTTTCCCTCATTACTCCTGTCTGTGTTATATGAGTCAGGACTCACCCATCCTGGCCCAGAAAAAAACACATCATGTATATTTCCCCCATCTGTGATGTTGCGCACCCCTGATCTTCTCCATGACATGTGAGCAGACACTATGTAGATGGCTGAGGACCTCACAAAATGGTATCACAGGCTGCAGGTTGTGCACACTTGGCTTTAAGGGGTCGTCTACTACTCGGACAACCCATCTGAATCCCTGTTTACCCACAGTAAAATAATAACACTAAGAGGAAAACCAACACTGACTTCCAACAGGGATTGCGTAACATAATGTCATATGAGCCCAGGGAGAGCCAGTGCTGACACCAGAGGTGAGAAAAAGGCCACGGCCCTACTATCAGTATTTGGTCAGTATTTGGTCAGTATTTTTTCTCAGGAGTGGGAACCAAAACCAGGTGAGGCACAATCAGAGAAAAGGTATAATAGAAACAAGTCCCCAATTCTGCATTTATCACCCACTCCTGGTTTTGGCTCCCACTACTGAGAAAAAATACTGACCGAATACTGACCAAATACTGATAGTGGGGCCGTGGCCTAAGTGTTATCATTTTACTAGAAGGGACATAGGGAATCAGAAGGAGGAGTACGAGTTATAGCTAACCCCCTTTAAGGTGATACCCCAGCATAAAATGTACCACCTACAGGACAGGTGATAGTTGATCATGGGGGTTTTAACCCTGAGATACCTGGATCTAGGCCCTGTATTTGACTGCCAGAGACAGCTGAGTACAGAGTTTGTAGAAGTCGGGGTCCCAGCGCTCGGACCCTCAGCCATCACAACGTTGTCACCACTCCGTGGAATAACACTAGCTGGGTGGAGGACTCTAGCTACAATCACTGTGTGTAGATTTTCAACTGTGAATCAGTTTTCAAATATGGAGTTTTCTGTCATTTTTCTCCCAATATTTCCTTGTGACATTACTGATGCATGTGCTGTAGATAGACAGATAGCTGCAGACAGACTAGACAGACAACAGATAGGTAGCACATAGATGATAGATACACAGCTAACAGACAGTCAGCAGGACTATGCCTGCCCGGCCCCACTGCTGCTCTCACCCCTGCTCCTCCGTGTGACGGCGCCTCTTCTCCCTGCCCGGACAGACCTCAGCATCCAAACATCACCGTACTACAAATGGACAGGACACTCCATTGCCAGAACTGCTGTCATGTGACCGTGACGTCATCGGCAGGCGCCAGTACACTAGGCCTTCCCGTGTGGTCACATGGCGCTGACTGAGAGAAGGACTGGAGACAGTTCCTACCGTGTGGTGCCTATGATGCCGTGCACACAGCCATGTCTGCTCACGGGTGCGGGTCCTTCACTGCAGGGTCTGCAGCGCTGTGCTGTGCCTGCAGCATCCTGAGGGTCCAGTGCCAGTAATGTCTCCTGTCCCCAGAGCTCCCCTGGATCTTCCCTTCACTAGTCAGCTCTCACTTCCATCCCAGCCGTGTTCTCATCCCCAGCTATGAGGCATGTCACAGCAGTCACCATCACAGCCCCTCCATCTGTTTTACTACTGAATATAAGGATTTTCCTATAGCAGCAATGAATCGAATTACACTGCTAAACAAAAATAAAGGGAACACTCAAATAACGCATCCTAGATCTGAATGAATGAAATATTCTCATTGAATACTTTGTTCTGTACAAAGTTGAATGTGCTGACAACAAAATCACACAAAAATCATCAATGGAAATCAAATTTATTAACCTATGGAGGCCTGGATTTGGAGTCACCCCCAAAATTAAAGTGGAAAAACACACTACAGGCTGATCCAACTTTGATGTAATGTCCTTAAAACAAGTCAAAATGAGGCTCAGTATTGTGTGTGGCCTCCACGTGCCTGTATGACCTCCCTACAACGCCTGGGCATGCTCCTGATGAGGTTGCGGATGGTCTCCTGTGGGATCTCCTCCCAGACCTGGACTAAAGCATCTGCCAACCCCTGGACAGTCTGTGGTGCAACAGATGTGCTCAATCGGATTCAGGTCTGGGGAACAGGCGGGCCAGTCCATAGCTTCAATGCCTTCATCTTGAAAGAACTGCTGACACACTCCAGCCACATGAGGTCTGGCATTGTCCTGCATTAGGGGGAACCCAGGGCCAACCGCAGCAGCATATGGTCTCACAAGGGGTCTGAGGATCTCATCTTGGTACCTAATGGTAGTCAGTCTACCTTTTGCGAGCACATGGAGGGCTGTGTGGCCCTCCAAAGAAATGCCACCCCACTCCATTACTGACCCACTGCCAAACTGGTCATGCTGAAGGATGTTGCAGGCAGCAGATCGCTCTCCACGGCGTCTCCAGACTCTGTCACGTCTGTCACATGTGCTCAGTGTGAACCTGCTTTCATCTGTGAAGAGCACAGGGCGCCAGTGGCGACTTTGCCAATCCTGGTGTTCTGTGGCCAAGCATCCTGCACGGTGTCGGGCTGAGAGCACAACCCCCATCTGTGGACGTCTGGCCCTCATACCACCCTCTAACCGTTTGTGCAGACACATGCACATTTGTAGCCTGCTGGAGGTCATTTTGCAGGGCTCTGGCAGTGCTCCTCCTGTTCCTCCTTGCACAAAGGCAGAGGTAGCGGTCCTGCTGCTGGGTTCTTGCCCTCCTACGGCCCCCTCCACGTCTCCTGGTGTACTGGCCTGTCTCCTGGTAGCGCCTCCAGCCTCTGGACACTACGCTGACAGACACAGCAAACCTTCTTGACACAGCTCGCATTGATGTGCCATCCTGGATGAGCTGCACTACCTGAGCAACTTATGTGGGTTGTAGAGTCCCTCTCATGCTACCACGAGTGTGAAAGTACAACCAACATTCAAAAGTGACCAAAACATCAGCCAGAAAGCATTGGTACTGAGATGTGGTCTGTGGTCCACACCTGCAGAACCACTCCTTTATTGAGGGTGTCTTGATAATTGCCAATAGTTTCCATCTATTGTCTATAGCATTTGCACAACAGCATGTGAAATTGATTGTCAATCAGTGTTGCTTCCTAAGTGGACAGTTTGATTTCACAGACGTTTGATCTACTTGAGTTATATTCTGTTGTTTAAGTGTTCCCTTTATTTTTTTGAGCAGTCTTCTAGCACACAGGGGTTGTCTCCATGTGATAAGTGGGAACATTGCAACGTCCTGGAAAAAAACAGCTGTTATCAACAATGAAGGGATTTTCAGTGCTATAGTTTATTGCTCATTACCTAGGCTACTGGCCACCTCTGTGGTAGTCGGTCCCCTAGGCAATGATTGTAGCACTTATGATGTGGTCGGTCCCCTAGGCAATGACTGCAGCACTTGCGGTGGTGGTCGAACCCCTAGGCAATGACTGCAGCACTTGCGGTGGTGGTCGGAGCCCCTAGGCAATGACTGCAGCACTTGCTGTGGTGGTTGGTCCCCCTAGGCAATGACTGCAGCACTTGTGATGTGGTCGGTCCCCTAGGCAATGACTGCAGCACTTGCGGTGGTGGTCGGTGCCCCTAGGCAATGACTGCAGCACTTGCGGCGGTGGTCGGTCCCCTAGGCAATGACTGCAGCACTTGCGGTGGTGATCGGTCCCCTAGGCAATGACTGCAGCACTTGCGGTGGTGGTCGGTCCCCTAGGCAATGACTGCAGCACTTCTGCTCTTCCAATGCGGATCAACCATGCCACTTTCCCAAAGTGTCAATCTTCAGGATTGTACGTTTCTCTGAGGGCAGACGAGCATTGGGCTCCTGAAGACTGTTCTTGAGAACAACCCTTTTATCATAAAAAGGAACCAGTCACCTTGGAAAACTACAAGGGGTTAATCTGCAGGTAAATATTGTGTCAAAGATGCCTGTCTTAATGAAAGTGTGGCTACCTGCAGGAAATTACCTTATTTCCTCCTAGGAGCCTCTGGCTTTCAGTCTTGGGACACGGCCCTACTTTCAGTATTTGGTCAGTATTTTTTCTCAGGAGTGGGAGCCAAAACCAGGTGAGGAAAAATCAGAGAAAATGTATAATAGTAACAAGTGCACCAATTCTGCATTTATCACCCACTCCTGGTTTTGGCTCCCACTCCTGAGAAAAAATACTGATAGTGGGGCCATGTCCTTAAGGTCATATACGGAGCAGTTAGTCACCGCTCACTATACTTCACTTTGACAGTTCGCAGTCCAGCGCATCTCTGTCAATCAAAGTCCCAGGACGTGCTTACAACCGCTGCTCACAGTATTGTACTGTAATTGCTCCAGTAAAGCAAATGGACAGAATAGTGATGCTACTTACCTGCAGATTAACCCTATATCTGCAGGTTATCAGCAGTTAAAGTGACATGGGGTATTCCTATTTTGTTGAAAATTATTACCTAAACTTTTTGATCACTGGGGATCTAATAACTGGAACCCCCAGCAATACTGAAAATGGGGCTCTGTAGAGCCCTGTCGAATGGAGCACAGAAGTGCATGCTCAACCTCTGCTCCATTAATTGCCTTTTGGACTGCCAGAGAAAGCTGAGAACAGAGGGCTTGGCTAGAAATGAGTGAATCAATTCGCCTGGTCCACCGGCCACATCAGTGTTCCATGGCCTCCAAATGGGAGCACTGTGAACTGTCTACTACCTGAAGGAATCCCCAGGGCCTTTTCTGATTAGAAGGCACGGCGCAATGTCATGCGTGCGGCACACCACAACTATGCCATACTAGGCCTGCTAATCATAAGAGCAGAGGGAGACAAAAGCTAGCCAAAAATGATATGCACACCTAATATAGTACATCCAATTTATTACATATGAAATGCCATGTTAAAAACAATTAAAAATTATCAAGATGACCCACACACTGAATCCACAAATAACATCAATAATGGAGCCCCTCAAAAAGATAAAAGTTGAAAAAAAATATATATAAAAAGGGGCATGCCCCCATAATAATTTTCCACAGTAAATATATACAGTACAGACCAAAAGTTTGGACACACCTTCTCATTTAAAGATTTTTCTGTATTTTCATGACTTTGAAAATTGTACATTCACACTGAAGGCATCAAAACTATGAATTAACACATGTGGAATTATATACTTAACAAAAAAGTGTGAAACAACTGAAAATATGTCTTATATTCTAGGTTCTTCAAAGTAGCCACCTTTTGCTTTGATGACTGCTTTGCACACTCTTGGCATTCTCTTGATGAGCTTTAAGAGGTGGTCACCGGAAATGGTTTTCACTTCACAGGTGTGCCCTGTCAGGTTTAATAAGTGGGATTTCTTGCCTTATAAATGGGGTTGGGACCATCAGTTGTGTTGTGCAGAAGTCTGGTGGATACAAAGCTGATAGTCCTACTGAATAGACTGTTAGAATTTGTATTATGGCAAGAAAAAAGCAGCTAAGTAAAGAAAAATGAGTGGCCATCATTACTTTAAGAAATGAAGGTCAGTCAGTCCAAAAAATTGGGCAAACTTTGAAAGTGTCCTAAAGAGCAGTTGCAAAAACCATTAAGCGCTACAAAGAATCTGGCTCACATGAGGACCGCCCCAGAAAAGGAAGACCAAGAGTCACCTCTGCTTCTGAGGATAAGTTTATCCGAGTCACCAGCCTCAGAAATCGCAGATTAACAGCAGCTCAGATTAAAGACCAGGTCAATGCCACACAGAGTTCTAGCAGCAGACACATCTCTACAACAACTGTTAAGAGTAGACTTTGTGCAGCAGGCCTTCATGGTAAAATAGCTGCTAGGAAACCACTGCAAAGGACAGGCAAAAAGCAGAAGAGACAAGTTTGGGCTAAAGAACACAAGGAATGGACATTAGACCAGTGGAAATCTGTGCTTTGGTCTGATGAGTCCAAATTTGAGATCTTTGGTTCCAACCACCGTGTCTTTGTGCGACACAGAAAAGGTGAACGGTTGGACTCTACATGCCTGGTTCCCACCGTGAAGCATGGAGGAGGAGGTGTGATGGTGTGGGGGTGCTTTGCTGGTGACACTGTTGGGGATTTATTCAAAATTGAAGGCATACTGAACCAGCATGGCTACCACAGCATCTTGCAGCGGCATGCTATTCCATCCGGTTTGCGTTTAGTTGGACCATCATTTATTTTTCAACAGGACAATGACCCCAAACACACCTCCAGGCTGTGCAAGGGCTATTTTACCAAGAAGGAGAGTGATGGGGTGCTACGCCAGATGACCTGGCCTCCACAGTCACCAGACCTGAACCCAATCGAGATGGTTTGGGGTGAGCTGGACCGCAGAGTGAAGGCAAAAGGGCCAACAAGAGCTAAGCATCTCTGGGAACTCCTTCAAGAATGTTGGAAGACCATTTCCGGTGACTACCTCTTAAAGCTCATCAAGAGAATGCTAAGAGTGTGCAAAGCAGTCATCAAAGCAAAAGGTGGCTACTTTGAAGAACCTAGAATATAAGACATGTTTTCAGTTGCTTCACACTTTTTTGTTAAGTATATAATTCCACATGTGTTAATTCATAGTTTTGATGCCTTCAGTGTAAATGTATAATTTTCATAGTCATGAAAATACAGAAAAATCTTTAAATGAGGTGTGTCCAAACTTTTGGTCTGTACTGTATATAGAAAATATAATATCCTAATGGATAAAGAAACCCCTACAATCAAATTAATAATATCCTAAAGTGCAAGTGCAGTATAACAGACCATATGTGAAAGTATATAGCAATTGTTATGCACACGCCCGGGCTAAGCGGCGTGTGCGTGGGATTGGTAGTGATTCCACTGGACCGTGCCGGAGAGTGAATGCCTGGAGGGGCGTGACTAAGTATTCACCCGATCCGACCAGGGTCGCACGACGGCATACGACGCCAGTGCACCAAGGAGGAACCGAGCAGAGGGACCAGGTGCTACTCCAGGACAGACCCCGGACACGGCTGTTGACCCACACAGGGGAATACAGGAACAGGCTGGTAGGCTGGCACACAGACTGGTGGGTATAGGCAGGCACGACTGGTATGCAGGCAGGCGGGTATGCAGGCAGGGGGGGTAAAGGCAAGCACAGCTAGAGTGCAGACAAGGCTGAGCAGGGAGGACAGGGCTCTGTTCACACGGAACAGACAGGAAGGGAAAGACAGAGCCAGATACTCACACAGTACTTGCAGAGACAACAAGCAGGAGTTAGGTACGAGTTCAGACTCTGCAGAAAAAGGAAGGGAACGGACATAGAGGCAAAACAGGTAAAGGACAGGAGAGAGTTCAGACTGGAACTGAGTGTACGGAGGAGACCGACACTGCAGAGGGATACAGGAGCGGGTCTGGGAATACGGCCCCCAGAGAGGCGGGACGAACAGGCAAGGAGCGTGTACAGACAGGACAGACCAGACACAGGAGCGGGTCTAGGAAAACGGCCACTAAAAGGCGGAACGAACAGGCAAGGAGCGTGTACAGACAGGACAGACCAGACACAGGAGCGGGTCTAGGAAATCGGCCACTAGAAGGCGAGAGGAACAGGCTAGGAGCGAGTACATACAGGTCAGACAAGATACAGGAACGGGTCTAGGTAATCGGCCCCTAGAAGGCAGGAGGAACAGGCTAGGAGCGTGTTCAGACAGGTCAGACAAGATACAGGAACGGGTCTAGGTAATCGGCCCCTAGAAGGCAGGAGGAACAGGCTAGGAGCGTGTTCAGACAGGACAGACAAGAGAACACAGAAAGGACTCAGTTCAGACACGGGAGCTGATACCGCAAAGCAGGAGACATACAGGACTCAGTTCAGACACGGGAACTAATACCGAAAAGCAGGAGACATACAGGACTCAGTTCAGACACGGGAACTAATACCGAAAAGCAGGAGACATACAGGACTTAGTTCAGACACGGGAACTAATACCGCAAAGCAGGAGACATACAGGACTAAGTTCAGACAGGCCTGGAAATACAGCCTCCAGGAAAGGCAGACAAGGAAACAAAGACGGGACCTGGCACCTTCAGAGTGCAAGCACACACTGAAGGAAAACACTATGCTCAGGCAGGGATAGAAGGGAGCTGCTGAGCTATATACCAAGTGTCAGACAGCAATAGGCTGAGGACGCACAAGGGGTGTGACCCACAGCAGGTACAAAAAGCAGGAAGTGATCGGGCGCCGCCCTTAAGCAGCAGAGACAGACACAAACAGACAGCATGGAGGGAAGCCAGAGAGACATTCCAGACAGGAGATCAAGTGCGCTCTCTTGCACAGTGGGAGATGGACCACCATGCAAGGACGCCGCCAGGTATGTTACAGTACCTCCCCCCTTACGCCCCCTCTTCTTCAGGCCTGCCAGAATCTTCCGCAGGGAATTCGAGGACCAGTCGTTCACTGGGTTGGAGGGGGACAGAGACTTGAGGGTAATCTCTGCTTCGAGGTACATCTTGTCAAGCTCACAGGAAAAAATAGACGGGTTATCAGGTACATAATGAGGAAAAGTCACTGTCTCTTTGTTATCTGGTGGTACCCCGGAGGATTCAGGAAACAACTGGAGGTCCTCCGCCGGGTCAGAAGAGTGCAGAGGCTTAGAGAAAACAACTGCTTCAGAGTACACTAGGTCGGACTCACTGGAGGAAGCAGGCGAGGTATCGGGTACCGAGTATAGGAAAGTCTCTGTCCATTCACCACCAGGTGGCACCCCGAAGGGTTCTGAACACAACTGGAGGTCCTCCGCCTGGTCGGAGGGGTGTAGAGACTCGGGAGTAACCTCTGCTTCGGAGTACACTAGGTTGGACTCACTGGAGGAAGCAGGCGAGGTATCGGGTACCGAGTATAGGAAAGTCTCTGTCCATTCACCACCAGGTGGCACCCCGAAGGGTTCTGGACACAACTGGAGGTCCTCCGCCTGGTCGGAGGGGTGTAGAGACTCGGGAGTAACTTCTGCTTCGGAGTACACTAGGTTGGACTCACTGGACGAAGCGAGCGAGGTATCAGGTACAGAGTATAGGAGAGTCTCTGTCCTTTCGTTACCAGGTAGCACCCCGAAGGGTTCAGGAGACAACTGGAGATCCTCCGCCTGGTCGGAGGGGTGTAGAGACTCGGAGGTAACTACCACTTTGGGGTACCCATTGTCAGGCTCACAGGACGAAGCGGACAAAGTATTGAGTACCGGGTGTAGAGAAGTCTCTCTCCATTTGTCATCGAGTGGTATCCCGGAGGATTCAGGAGGCAACAGGGGATCCTCCGCCTGGTAGTAGAGGTGCACAGACTCAGAGGTAACCACAGCTTTGGAGCATCCTTGGACATGCACACCGGTTAAAGAGAGAGAAGCATCTGATGCCGGGTGCAGGAAGTTCTCCTGTGTGGAGTCTGGATGGGCAGAAGTCTCTTCGGGCAGGAGAACTGGTGCACTACCCACGCACATTACCCATTGGGGTTTCTCCGGGATACAGGGAGATGAAGCTTCAGTAGGGACTTCAAGGTTGGGGTCAGGAGGTCTCAGGGAGGACAGACCCTGGCGTGACGGCTTGCCTCTACGTCTAGCACGTCTGGACTGCCTCTTGAGGTTGAGAAAAGTATTCTGGAAAGCGTAGTCACCCTGTGAGGATTCTGGGTGGGCAGTAGTCTCATTGGGCTGGAGGACTATTGCGCTACCCACACACATTACCCATCGGGGCTGCTCCGGGATATTGGGAGGTGAAGCTTCAGCAGGAGCCTCCGGGTTAGGATCATCGAAGACCATTAGAAAGGCCACCAGGAAGGCCATTAGGTCCCGGAGGATCGGATCCTGTGTTTCATATAGGGGGTTGATCCATTCCAAGGCATCACCCGCCAGGTAAGACATCATAAAGGCCACTTTAGCCCAATCGGAAGGAAAGTAGAGAGGGTAGGCCTTAAAGTGTAGCATGCATTGCTCCACAAATGCACGACACTGTCTTGGATCCCCATAGTAACGTGGCGGATCCACAGGAACGAGAGCTGATAGATCCATCTGGACGGTGCGTAATTTCGCCTGGAACTCAGCTAAGAGGAAAAAAATTTATTTATTTATTTTAATGCATATATTCGCTGGAAAACTTCTCAGAGGGCGAAGGCCGTGGGGCTCAACGGGAACCATGGCCTGAGCATGCTGTTATGCACACGCCCGGGCTAAGCGGCGTGTGCGTGGGATTGGTAGTGATTCCACTGGACCATGCCGGAGAGTGAATGCCTGGAGGGGCGTGACTAAGTATTCACCCGATCCGACCAGGGTCGCACGACGGCATACGACGCCAGTGCACCAAGGAGGAACCGAGCAGAGGGACCAGGTGCTACTCCAGGACAGACCCCGGACACGGCTGTTGACCCACACAGGGGAATACAGGAACAGGCTGGTAGGCTGGCACACAGACTGGTGGGTATAGGCAGGCACGACTGGTATGCAGGCAGGCGGGTATGCAGGCAGGGGGGGTAAAGGCAAGCACAGCTAGAGTGCAGACAAGGCTGAGCAGGGAGGACAGGGCTCTGTTCACACAGAACAGACAGGAAGGGAAAGACAGAGCCAGATACTCACACAGTACTTGCAGAGACAACAAGCAGGAGTTAGGTACGAGTTCAGACTCTGCAGAAAAAGGAAGGGAACGGACATAGAGGCAAAACAGGTAAAGGACAGGAGAGAGTTCAGACTGGAACTGAGTGTACGGAGGAGACCGACACTGCAGAGGGATACAGGAGCGGGTCTGGGAATACGGCCCCCAGAGAGGCGGGACGAACAGGCAAGGAGCGTGTACAGACAGGACAGACCAGACACAGGAGCGGGTCTAGGAAAACGGCCACTAAAAGGCGGAACGAACAGGCAAGGAGCGTGTTCAGACAGGACAGACCAGACACAGGAGCGGGTCTAGGTAATCGGCCCCTAGAAGGCAGGAGGAACAGGCTAGGAGCGTGTTCAGACAGGTCAGACAAGATACAGGAACGGGTCTAGGTAATCGGCCCCTAGAAGGCAGGAGGAACAGGCTAGGAGCGTGTTCAGACAGGACAGACAAGAGAACACAGAAAGGACTCAGTTCAGACACGGGAGCTGATACCGCAAAGCAGGAGACATACAGGACTCAGTTCAGACACGGGAACTAATACCGAAAAGCAGGAGACATACAGGACTTAGTTCAGACACGGGAACTAATACCGCAAAGCAGGAGACATACAGGACTAAGTTCAGACAGGCCTGGAAATACAGCCTCCAGGAAAGGCAGACAAGGAAACAAAGACGGGACCTGGCACCTTCAGAGTGCAAGCACACACTGAAGGAAAACACTATGCTCAGGCAGGGATAGAAGGGAGCTGCTGAGCTATATACCAAGTGTCAGACAGCAATAGGCTGAGGACGCACAAGGGGTGTGACCCACAGCAGGTACAAAAAGCAGGAAGTGATCGGGCGCCGCCCTTAAGCAGCAGAGACAGACACAAACAGACAGCATGGAGGGAAGCCAGAGAGACATTCCGGACAGGAGATCAAGTGCGCTCTCTTGCACAGTGGGAGATGGACCACCATGCAAGGACGCCGCCAGGTATGTTACAGCAATATATATATATATATATATATATATACGGTATATATATATATATATATATATACGGTATATATATATATATATATATACGGTATATATATATATATATATATATATATATATATATACACACTGCCAAAATTAAAGGGAACACTCAAATAACACATCCTAGATCTGAGTGAATGAAATATTCTCATTGAATACTTTGTTCTGTACTAAGTTGAATGTGCTGACAACAAAATCACAAAATCACACAAAAAATCATCAAAGGAAATCAAATTTATTAACCAATGGAGGCCTGGATTTGGAGCCACCCCTAAAATTAAAGTGGAAAAACACACTACAGGCTGATCCAACTTTGGTGTAATGTCCTTAAAACAAGTCAAAATGAGGCTCAGTATTGTGTGTGGCCTCCACGTGCCTGTATGACCTCCCTACAACACCTGGGCATGCTCCTGATGAGGTTGCGGATGGTCTCCTGTGGGATCTCCTCCCAGACCTGGACTAAAGCATCCACCAACTCCTGGACAGTCTGTGGTGCAACGTGACGTTGGTGGATGGAGCGAGACATGATGTCCCAGATGTGCTCACTCGGATTCAGGTCTGTGGAACGGACGGGCCAGTCCATAGCTTCAATGCCTTCATCTTGCAGAAACTGCTGACACACTCCAGCCACATGAGGTCTGGCATTGTCCTGCATTAGGAGGAACCCAGGGCCAACCGCTCCAGCATATGGTCTCACAAGGGGTCTGAGGATCTCATCTCGGTACCTAATGGCAGTCAGGCTACCTCTGGCGAGCACATGGAGGGCTGTGCGGCCCTCCAAAGAAATGCCACCCCACACCATTACTGACCCACTGCCAAACTGGTCATGATGAAGGATGTTGCAGGCAGCAGATCGCTCTCCACGTCGTCTCCAGACTCTTTCACATGTGCTCAGTGTGAACCTGCTTTCATCTGTGAAGAGCACAGGGTGCCAGTGGCGACTTTGCCAATCCTGGTGTGCTGTGGCAAATGCCAGGCGTCCTGTACGGTGTTGGGCTGTGAGCACAACCGCCATCTGTGGATGTCGGGCCCTCATAGAGTCAGTTTCTAACCGTTTGTGCAGACACATGCACATTTGTAGCCTGCTGGAGGTCATTTTGCAGGGCTCTGGCAGTGCTCCTCCTGTTCCTCCTTGCACAAAGGCGGAGGTAGTGGTCCTGCTGCTGGGTTGTTGCCTTCCTACGGCCCCCTCCACGTCTCCTGGTGTACTGGCCTGTCTCCTGGTAGCGCCTACTGCCTCTGGACACTACGCTGACAGACACAGCAAACCTTCTTGCTACAGCTCACATTGATGTGCCATCCTGGATGAGCTGAACTACCTGAGCAACTTCTGTGGGTTTTAGAGTCCGTCTCATGGTACCACGAGTGTGAAAGCACAACCAACATTCAAAAGTGACCAAAACATCAGCCAGAAAGCATTGGTACTGAGATGTGGTCTGTGGTCCCCACCTGCAGAACCACTCCTTTATTGAGGGTGTCTTGATAATTGCCAATAATTTCCATCTATTGTCTATTCCATTTGCACAACAGCATGTGAAATTGATTGTCAATCAGTGTTGCTTCCTAAGTGGACAATTTGATTTCACAGAAGTTTGATTTACATGGAGTTATATCCTGTTGTTTAAGTGTTCCCTTTATTTTTTTGAGCAAGTGTATATATATACACACATACAGTGTACATGTAAGTTAATATAATATAATGTGAGTAGTGCAAATATGCACCATTTTGCTAATTGAAATTTTGCTAATTCATTTTGCTTGCTGATATAGCACCATTTCCTTATTATTTGACTGTGCATCTTTCCTTCTATTATTACACTGCTAATCATAATAGACGCCATGGACGCCGGTAGGAGGTTTGCAGCGCTCCCATTCTATGGTCCCGGAATACCGAAGTGGCTGCTGGACTAGGGTCCTGGGAATGGATTCGCTCATCTCTGCACTCTACTCTGTCTGGTGGTCTCATAGACAATGAATGGAGTGTCAGTCAAGCATTTGCACCTCCACCATTCAGGACAGGGCTGTACAGTGCTCTGGTTTTTGAGATTGGTGAGGGTCCCAGTGATCAGACCTGCAGTGATCAGTAGGTTATTCCCTGTCCTGAGGATATGGGGCAATTTGAATTTTTTGTAATAATCCTTTGAAGAGGACCTGTCACTTGCCATAAATATGTCGTTTTTGTTCATCTTGTGTCAATGCCGCTGTTCCTCTGTTACAAAAGAAAACATCTCTTCTTATACTGTGCTTTGTACTATTCCTCCCAGAAATGTATGACTGTGTTGCTGAGTAGATGGCGGGTGTCCTTACACACGGTCACATTGTGCACACACCCCTTGACATGGAAGGTGTAATGGCCAGGAGGAACAAAGGAGTTCTAAGGCCACGTTCACACATTCAGTATTTGATCAGTATTTCACATCAGTATATATAAGCCAAAACCAGGAGAGGAACAATCAGAGGAAAAGTATAATAGAAACACGTCACCACTTCTGGATTTTTCACCCACTCCTGGTTTCGGCTTAGAAATACTGATGTAAAATACTGATCAAATACTGGACGTGTGAACGTGGTGTGATTGTGTAGGTGAGGCTGGGGCACCATTGTTACCAGCATGTGATTAATGTTGGGCTGTGCCAGTGTGACTTCATGGGGAATATAATATTCCTTGGAGCCCCCTGTCAGGAGGGCTGGCGGTCCTCTCATTCCCCGCCTGCTGCTGTGCTCCATACAGGTAAGATCCAGGACTACGGCCGGGTTCACACACGTGTCATTCGCGGTCCGTATATGTACCGCAATGCCCGGACGGACCGCCGGTCTCCTGAGCTTACAGCCGGTAAGGTCAGCTTGGGAGACCGGCGGTATCTAGGCATTGTGGTCCTTGGTGAACGCTGGCCTTACGCTCAGCCTGTGTGCGGACCCCAATCCCCAGCCCAGGACTGACAGCCTCATATACCCCCCTGTACTGCGGGAGAGGGGTCAGCACAGGAACCGCGCTCTGTATATGGAGCATGAGCCGCATTGTATATTGGTCAGAGCCTGCTCCCGTAGCGCCCGGCAGTGACGACATACAGGCTGCCATACACAGGCCACGGCTCTGCAGACATGACAGGAACCTCCCGCAGTACAGTCCCTCCTATGGGCAGGTGACTACTGACACTGCAGGCCTACACCAGCTCATTATGTCTAGGCATCATATTACACAGCGCCACCTGCAGGACTAGCGAGCTTGGGCAAGCCATGTGATTCGTGACGTCATCTCTCTGCGCCGGTCTCTCAGCCCTCAGGAAGAGGTAAGCGCTGCGTTTCATGTGCGGTATCTGTAGACCGGTTGGGAGCTGGTGCCTGCGGTCAGTCCGGTTCCATGGGGAGGGAGGTCGTGCTGAGTTGTTGTCGGGCGCTGGGGGAGGGGCCGCCTGACACCGGACACGTGCGCTCTGCCCGCACTGACGGCCGGTCCTCCGCTCGGTGGCGGCCTCCTCCGGCCATGCTTACATTCTCATCTGGTTGGAACCTTTTTCGCTCTTTTAAGTAGAACTTTCTGATGTCCCGGCTCCGTTCACCTTGGTGCCAGTAAATAACAGCGGGGGTGATGGGTGGGCACCAGGAGGCAGCCAGCACTGTACCCGGCTGTCATTCTACCAGACTGACAACCATACGGCTTTTATACAGCCTTTCCTGCAGATGTGAACTCGCCCTTAGGCTATGTGCCCACGTTGCATTTATGAAGCAGAAAATTTCTGCTTCATTTCTGCAAGTCCTCTCCCGGAAAAACGCATGCGGAATTCCGCACGCGTTTATCGCACGTTTTCCACATGCGGAATTGCCTTGCGTTTTTTATGCATTGGACAAAGGCAATTCTGCTTGCGGAAACGCAAAATTAAATGACATGCTGCGGATTTTTGAACGCAGCATAAGGCTGTGTGCCCACGTAGCGTTTTTCAAGCGTATATGCTGCGGAATTTCCGCAGCGTAAACGCTTGAAAAACGCATGTATATCCGCACCCCATGGTCCCCAATGGCATTCCGCAATGTCAAGGCCCATGCTGCGGTCAAAAATCCGCAGCATGTTCATTAATTTTGCGGAAGTGCAGCGGAATCAATGTGCGGATGGTACCCAAGTCTGGATGAGAGGAGACTCTCATCCAGACCTGGGTACCAAAGAACCTGTAAAAAAAAGAATAAAATAAAGTTTATACTTATCTTCTGATGTTTTCTCTCCGTCGCGCTGTTGTCTGAAGGACCTGCCACGTCATTGAGTCATGTGACCCACCACATGACTCAATGACGTCACTGCAGGTCCTGCACACAACAGCGTGAGCCGCTGAAGACTCCGGACGGGGCAGAGAATGCATCAGAAGGTGAGTATAAAGTTTATTTTTTACCATTCTGAACAAGTTGTCAAGCACTTTTCCAAGTGATGCTTGGAGAAGTGCTTGATAACCCGCATGCGGAAATGCATGCAAAGACGCCTCACAAACGCTTCTACCTGGCGGGAAAACCGCATGTA
Organism: Phyllobates terribilis; assembly: GCF_046119375.1. Classification (NCBI taxonomy): domain Eukaryota; kingdom Metazoa; phylum Chordata; class Amphibia; order Anura; family Dendrobatidae; genus Phyllobates; species Phyllobates terribilis. Next base: position 877,185,480 of record NW_027362761.1, read on the forward strand.
ATATCCGCATGCGATTTTCCCGCCAGGGAGAAGCGTAAAAAATATGCTTCAGGTCCGCAACGTGGGCACATAGCCTAAACGCTGCGGAAAAATCCGCAGCATGTGCATAGAACTTGCGGAATCACATTGGGGACCATGGGGTGCGGGTTACCAAGCGTTTCCGCTGCGGAAATTCCGCATCAAAAACGCTACGTGGGCACACAGCCTTAGAGGGATTTCTCCTGCTTTACCAATTCTTCCCAGTGGGCCATGATTGGTTGGTAACTGGCACCTCTGCAGTGTCCTGGAGCTGTGATCGGCTGCAGCCTTCACATTGTGACAGAGGGCAGGATGGTTCCAGGCTATGTCTCCTCCATGTTCCTCCTTATTTACATATTTATCTGTCGCTTTTCACCATCTGTTTGTCATTTATTCATTTTGCTTGAAAAGAATGTAAAAAACAAAAGAAAACCTATTGGAGATTTCCCAAACTTCCAGAATACAGGGAAAATGGTGAGCGTACCGATGCCAGGATGCCAGCAGGGTGCAGTTTATTGTTATTCTGACCCGTTCACTTGGATGGAAGAGTATGACATACTCTTTGCTTTGCATTTTATGCGGACCATCGCTCAGCAACAAAAGCTGCCGTGAATAGCCCCTTGTAATATAAGGTGTCAGTTAAAGCCTAATTCCCAAGCTAGCACCACCCACGGGTGTGTGATGGCTAAGAAGAGCAATATCTGCACAGAAGACATCGCCCCAGCACACAGAGGTGACCCTAGATGGGGTGTAGTGCGGCAGCCTGGAATCAGCACTGCTTTGGGCACCTGCAGCCTGATTTACACCAAGGTCCAAAGTGGCTTTTCTTAGCAATAGATGATCTGTATTCGGGAGGTAGAACGTGTCATCATACCCTCCCCAGCAGGGTGATTAGTGTCTTGTACCTATAGCTGCGGACTCGGAAATCAGTGTGATGCCTATCAGGGCTGTGGAATCGGTAAGCCAAACCTCCGACTCCTCAATTTCCATGACTCCGACTCCCTCTTACATGGCTCATGTAAGTGATAAATTTACTGTAGCACAGATTCATCTCAGCTAAAAGTCTAGACCCTTAGATCAGGAATAGGACAGACATTTATAGGACCGCTAGCAGTTTTTTCATTGTTGAACAGAGAAAAAAATAACTGTAAAAGACAAGCACAAAAGATTACTCAAAACGCTAAAAAGAAAAAATTCTAGACGTCAAGAAAGCCAGACTGATTCCTGTTGCCCATTATTGTTTGCTCCTTAATTGAAATAGTGACATACATTTACGTCACATGTCATGTGTGAGTGAATGGAATGGGCTCAGGACCACAATCATACAGTGGGGAAAATAGTATTTGATACACTGCTGATTTTGCAAGTTTTCCCACCTACAAAGAATGGCGAGGTCTGTAATTTTTATCGTTGGTACACCTCAACTGTGAGAGACAGAATCTAAAAATAAAAAAACAGAAAATCACATTGTATGATTTTTAAATAATTAGTTAGCATTTTATTGCATGAAATAAGTATTTGATACAATAGAAAAACCCAACTTAATATTTGGTATAGAAACCTTTGTTTTCAATTAGAGGTCAGAAGTTTCCTGTAGTTCTTGACCAAGTTTGCACACACTGCAGCAGGGATTTTGGCCCACTCTTCCATACAGATCTTCTGATCTTTCAAGTTTCAGGGCTTTTGCTGTGTAACATTATGTTTCAGCTCCCTCCAAAGATTTTCTATTGGGTAGGCCACTCCAGGACCCTCCCTGAAATGTTTCTTACTGAGCCACTTCTTAGTTGCCCTGGCTGTGTGTTTTGGATCATTGTCATGCTGGAAGACCTAGCCACAACCCATCTTCAATGCTCTTACTGAGGGAAGGAGGTTGTTGGCCAAAATCTCATGATACATGACCCCATCCATCCTCCCTTCAATACGGTGCAGTTGTCATGTTCCCTTTGCAGAAAAGCACCCCAAAAGTATGATGTTTCCCCCACCATGCTTCACGGTTGCGATTGTGTTCTTGGGGTTGTACTCATCCTTCTTACTCCAAAGAAGGCGAGTGGAGTTGAGACCAAAAAGTTCTATTTTGGTCTCATCTGATACATAACCTTCTCCCATGCCTCCTCTGGATCATCCAGATGGTCATTGGCGAACTTCAAACAGGCCTGGCCATGTGCTTTTGTGAGCAGGGGGACCTTGCGTGCCATGCAGGATTTTAATCCATGACAGCTTAGTGTGTTACTAATGGTAATGTTTGAGACTGAAGTCCCAGCTCTCTTCAGGTCCTTGACCAGGTCCTCTCATGTACTTCTGGGCTGATTTCTGACCTTTCAGAATCAACCTGACCCCACGAGGCGAGATCTTGCATGGAGCCCCAGACTGAGGAAGATTGACAGTCATCTTGTGTGTCTTCCATTTTCTAATAATTTTGCCAATAGTTGCCTTCTCACCAAGCTGCTTGCCTATTGTCTTGTAGCCCATCCCAGCGTTGTGCTGGTCTACAATTTTGTCCCTGGTCTTTGGTCTTGGCCATGGTGGTGAGGTTGGAGTGTGATTGATTAAATGTGTTGACAGGTGTCTTTTATACAAGTAACAAGTTCAAACAGGTGCGACTAATACAGGTAATGAGTACAGAGTAGGAGGGCTTCTTAAAGGAAAACTAACAGGTCTGTGAGAGCCAGAATTCTTGCTGGTTGGTAGGTGATCACTTATTTCATGCAATAAAATGCAAATTAATTATGTAAAAATCATACAATGTGATTTTCTGGATTTTTTTTTAGGTTCTGTCTCACAGGTGAAGTGTACCTACGATAAAAATTACAGACCTCGCCATTCTTTGTAGGTGGTAAAACTTGCAAAATCAGCAGTGTATCAAATACTTTTTTTCCCCACTGTATGAGGCAGGTGCATTTCAACATTTTTTTCATGTCCACAGGGGGGATCTAAAACGTTTACAACCTATGATGTACATATACACGTCATAGGTCGCCTCCCCCTTTTCTGTGCGGCCTCTGGCGATGAGCTCACACTTTTTCAGGCACATGACAGCTGATTTCATCAACTGACATGTGCCCCTAACAGCTGTGGGCGGAATCGCGATCCACCCACGTCTATTAACATGTTAAATGCCGCTGTCAATACCTGTAAGCGCGTGATTACCTCCGTCTATCACATGATCGCGGGCTGCTTATAAGTTATGGGAGACCCCTGTAGTTGTCATTGCCGAACTGCTATGAGCGCCGCCCTGCTATGTGTAACATAAGCAATCCGATGATCGCAGCTTCTAGTCTAGGAGACTATTGAAGCAAGTGAAAGGTAAAAAAAATTTTTTTTAACAATATAAAAGTTAGTCACCACCCCCCCCTTTCGCCCCATGCAAAATAAAACAATAAAAAAATCCACATACAGTACAGACCAAAAGTTTGGACACACCTCATTTAAAGATTTTTCTGTATTTTTATGACAGTTGTACATTCACACTGAAGGCATCAAAACTATGAATTAACACATGTGGAATTATATACTTAACAAAAAAGTGTGAAACAACTGAAAATATGTCTTATATTCTAGGTTCTTCAAAGTAGCCACCTTTTGCTTTGATGACTGCTTTGCACACTCTTGGCATTCTCTTGATGAGCTTCAAGAGGTAGTCACCGGAAATGGTTTTCACTTCACAGTTGTGCCCTGTCAGGTTTAATAAGTGGGATTTCTTTCATTATAAATGGGGTTGGGACCATCAGTTGTGTTGTGCAGAAGTCTGGTGGATACACAGCTGATAGTCCTACTGAATAGACTGTTAGCTGCTTTTTTCTTGCCATAATACAAATTCTAAGTAAAGAAAAACGAGTGGCCATCATTACTTTAAGAAATGAAGGTCAGTCAGTCCAAAAAATTGGGAAAGCTTTGAAAGTGTCCCCAAGTGCAGTTGCAAAAACCATCAAGCGCTACTAAGAAACTGGCTCACATGAGGACCGCCCCAGGAAAGGAAGACCAAGAGTCACCTCTGCTTCAGAGGATAAGTTTATCCGAGTCATCAGCCTCAGAAATCGCAGGTTAACAGCAGCTCAGATTAGAGACCAGGTCAATGCCACACAGAGTTCTAGCAGCAGATACATCTCTTCAATAACTGTTAAGAGGAGACTTTGTGCAGCAGGCCTTCATGGTAAAATAGCTGCTAGGAAACCATTGCTAAGGACGGGCAACAAGCAGAAGAGACTTGTTTGGGCTAAAAAACACAAGGAATGGATATTAGACCAGTGGAAATCTGTGCTTTGGTCTGATGAGTCCAAATTTGAGATCTTTGGTTCCAACCACCGTGTCTTTATGCGATGCAGAAAAGGTGAACGGATGGACTCTACATGCCTGGTTCCCACCGTGAAGCATGGAGGAGAAGGTGTGATGGTGTGGGGGTGCTTTGCTGCTGACACTGTTGGGGATTTATTCAAAATTGAAGGCATACTGAACCAGCATGGCTACCACAGCATCTTGCAGCGGCATGCTATTCCATCCGGTTTGCGTTTAGTTGGACCATCATTTATTTTTCAACAGGACAATGACCCCAAACACACCTCCAGGCTGTGTAAGGGCTATTTGACCAAGAAGGAGGGTGCTGCGCCAGATGACCTAGCCTCCACAGTCACTAGACCTGAACCCAATCTAGATGGTTTGGGGTGAGCTGGACCGCAGAGTGAAGGCAAAAGGGCCAACAAGTGCTAAGCATCTGTGGGAACTCCTTCAAGATTGTTGGAAGACCATTTCCGGTGACTACCTCTTGAAGCTCATCAAAAGAATGCCAAGAGTGTGCAAAGCAGTCATCAAAGCAAAAGGTGGCTACTTTGAAGAACCTAGAATATAAGACATATTTTCAGTGGTTTCACACTTTTTTGTTAAGTATATAATTCCACATGTGTTAATTCATAGTTTTGATGCCTTCAGTGTGAATGTACAATTTTCATAGTCATGAAAATACAGAAATTTCTTTAAATGAGAAGGTGTGTCCAAACTTTTGGTCTGTACTGTATTTGGTCTCGGCGAGTTAAGAATCGCCCGATCTATCACAATCTAAAAAGAATTAATCCAATCGATAAACGACGTAGCGAGAAAAAAAATCCAAACTTCAAAATTCCGTGGTTTTTTTTTTTGGGGGGGGTTGCTGCAACATTGCAATAAAATTCAATAAATCGATCAAAATATTGTATCTAGCCCAACATGGTATAAATAAAAATGTCATCTTGGTGTGCAAGAAATAAGCCCTCACCCAGCCCCAGATCTCGAAAATGGAGACACTACGGGTGTCGGAAAATGGAGGCCTTTTTTTTTTTTTTTTTTTTTTTTTATACAAAATTTGGATTTTTTTTTCACCACCTAAATACGAAAGAACCTATACATGTTTGGTGTCTATGGCCTCGTAATGACCTGGAGAATCATAATGGCAGGTCAGTTTTAGCAATCAGTGAACGTGATAAAATAGAACCCCAAAAAACAACTGTGGAATTGCTCTTTTGTGCAATTTCATCGCACTTGGATTTTTTTTCCCATTTTCCAGTACACGATATGGTAAAACCAATGGTGTTGTTCAGAAGTACAACTTGTTCACAAAAACCAAGCCTTCACACAGCCATATTGACCGACAAAAAAGTAATTGCTCTGGGAAGAAGGGGAGCAAAAAACGAAAACTGAAAAAACCCAAGGTGGTGAAGGGGTTAAAAAAAATCAGTGAGAAGGAAAAAAGAGTTTAAAAGAAAAAGCATTAATGCAATAAAAATAAATTAATAACAGCATGTGTACCCAAAAATTGTACCAAGAAAACCATCAGCTCTCCACAAAAGTACAAGCCCCCGCACAACTCTATTGATGGAAAAATGAATTTATGAGTCTCAGAAAATAGCGACAAACCACATTTTTTATTTTTTTTTACAAAGTTCAGAATCAATTTTAACCACTAATAAATATATATATATATATATATATATATATATATATATATATATATATATAGCTGGCTATCACTGTAATTGTGCTTCGGCCAGTTTTCCTTTTTTTCTGCTTTTTATTGGTATCTTTTTGTGGTATGTAGAATGTTTTGATAACTTTTTATTGCAGTTTTGGGGAGAGGTGTGGTGACTGATGAATGGAAATATTAGCATTACAAATTGTATTTTTTTCTTTACGATGTTTACAGTGTTATTGTGCATGCACAGACGCGTGAACTCGAATCAGGCAGTGCTCGCTCTGGGTAAGCAAACACTGTCACAGAGGAAGTCCCCAAAATGCCAATTGAAAAGGGTTTAACTGTGCAATGCCTAAGCCCCCTAATTTGAATTTGGATGAAAAGTAATTTTCTCAGGCACCGTACCACTAAAATGTACATTGCTATAGGAATGATTATAGGGACTAATTCCCCTATATCACTGTATAGCTAGTCTAGCTGCTTTCGGGGGGTAGACTCCCTTTAACCATTTTTCAAACATGAGACAACACCTTTTATGTATAAATTTGAGAGGTGGGACTGCAGGGGGATGCTATCCACTTTTACTGTGCTTGGTAGTCACCAGTGTGCAACAAATAATCTTGAAAAGAGCCCCCTTCATTTTCACAATGGGTTGTCCAGCCCCTCTTACACCGCAGTATATTGGAATCCTGCTCTAGTGTTCTGTGACCATCTAGGTAACTGTACATACATAGCAGTTGGAGAAGACTTGTGGAAGACATTTACCGTGTATCTTTTATTATAAAACAGAACATTGCTGGCTGCATTTGCTTACAGCGTGGCTATTACTTTCCTAAAAATATGTGAAAGAACTTAACCTGGCCGTGTCAGATTCCCAAAAGAGACACGTCTCCGATCCTGGTACCAGCCTTCACTTCCAGGTAGCTGTCATTCTAAGACAGGGATCTCAAACTCAAAACACACAAAGGGCCAAAATGAAAAAATGAGCCCCACATAGTCCTCCATACAGTATAGTGGGCCCCACATAGCCCTCCATACAGAATAATGGGCCCCACATAGCCCTCCATACAGAATAATGGGCCCCACATAGCCCTCCATACGGTATAGTGGGCCCCACATAGCCCTCCATACGGTATAGTGGGCCCCACATAGCCCTCCATACGGTATAGTGGGCCCCACATAGCCCTCCATACGGTATAGTGGGCCCCACATAGCCCTCCATACGGTATAGTGGGCCCCACATAGCCCTCCATACGGTATAAGGGGCCCATATAGGGGTGGTAGTTCTGGTGGGCCAGAGTTTGACGTGTGTTCTAAGAGTTTGTGAACACATCTTTTTAGGTGCATTCCGCCTGAAAAAGCCTTAAAAAGTGGGGGGGGGAAAATAATCATTTGTACAGCAAGGTCAAAACGTCTTGCTTTACATATGTTTTGTCTTTCAAATCCGTGAAGTAGCTAAAAAAAGTGACAGGTCCACTAGAAGTGTCCAAGACGACGTTGGAAAAGCTGCTTCAGGGAAAACACCGCCGTCATTTACCTGAAGCGTCTTGCTTCAAAAACTGTATGTGATTGCCGTCATTGCACATACCCTAAAATTGGAGTCTGCTGTCCCCAGCATTGACCAAAGAGCGCCATTGGAAAGCTGAAAAGTGAAACATTTCTCATCTTTGCTTGTAGATTTCCAGCTTTTGTGGAAAAATCCCTTTGCAGCAAGTTACTGTCCGTACATGTAAGTGCCTTTCTTAATGATCTTTCTTACAAGACCTTTAGGACTCCTGTGATTTTCTGTCTCTTGTTAAACTTAGCAGAAACGGTTTGAAAATTTGTGTGGTTGCGATATAGTAATGGCTGCCTCCAAAAATGTGCACTTCTTTGAGTGTATGTGCACACCGGCAGTGTTTTTCCTGAAACATCTTCTATAATGTCTTCGATGTTGTCGTCACTGCATTCTTGGTCTTCTATCCTTTGGATTACGATATTGGAGAGAAGAAGACACAGGACAGGATGTTTGTGTCTAAACATACTCTAACCTTTATTACAAAACACAGGGCTAATATACACCCTGAAGGCAGGAAACGGATTTGCCATATATGGTTCGATTATACAGTTTAGCTGAACAAGCGAAAAAAAGCTATGCTTTAAAATATTTAATTAGACTTATCTGGTTACCAAGACCATTTTATCTTCTTGCAAGAACACATTATTGCTACAAGATGAAATATCTGGCCAGGGAGTACATGTTATCTTTTTAGCAAGGACACGCTATTGATACAAGAAGGAACATTTCAGCTTGCTGTTTTTTTACCTAAAATAACTGTCAGACTTACAGTACAGACCAAAAGTTTGGACACACCTTCTCATTTAAAGATTTTTCTGTATTTTCATGACTTTGAAAATTGTACATTCACACTGAAGGCATCAAAACTATGAATTAACACATGTGGAATTATATACTTAACAAAAAAGTGTGAAACAACTGAAAATATATCTTATATTCTAGGTTCTTCAAAGTAGCCACCTTTTGCTTTGATGACTGCTTTGCACACTCTTGGCATTCTCTTGATGAGCTTCAAGAGGTAGTCACTGGAAATGGTTTTCACTTCACAGGTGTGCCCTGTCAGGTTTAATAAGTGGGATTTCTTGCCTTATACATGGGGTTGGGACCATCAGTTGTGTTATGCAGAAGTCAGGTGGATACACAGCTGATAGTCCTACTGAATAGACTGTTAGCTGCTTTTTATTGCCATAATACAAATTCTAAGTAAAGAAAAACGAGTGGCCATCATTACTTTAAGAAATGAAGGTCAGTCAGTCCGAAAAATTGGGCACACTTTGAATGTGTCCCCAAGTGCACTTGCAAAAACCATCAAGCGCTACAAAGAAACTGGCTCACATGAGGACCGCCCCAGGAAAGGAAGACCAAGAGTCACCTCTGCTTCTGAGGATAAGTTTATCCGAGTCACCAGTCTCAGAAATCGTAGGTTAACAGCAGCTCAGATTAGAGACCAGGTCAATGCCACACAGAGTTCTAGCAGCAGACACATCTTTTCAACAACTGTTAAGAGGAGACTTTGTGCAGCAGGCCTTCATGGTAAAATAGCTGCTAGGAAACCACTGCTAAGGACAGGCAACAATCAGAAGAGACTTGTTTGGGCTAAAGAACACAAGGAATGGACATTAGACCAGTGGAAATCTGTGCGTTGGTCTGATGAGTCCAAATTTGAGATCTTTGGTTCCAACTACCGTGTCTGTGCGACGCAGAAAAGGTGAACGGATGGACTCTACATGCCTGGTTTCAACCGTGAAGCATGGAGGAGGAGGTGTGATGGTGTGGGGGTGGTTTGCTGGTGACACTGTTGGGGATTTATTCAAAATTGAAGGCATACTGAACCAGCATAGCTACCACAGCATCTTGCAGCGGCATGCTATTCCATCCGGTTTGCGTCTAGTTGGACCATCATTTATTTTTCAACAGGACAATGACCCCAAAACACCTCCAGGATGTGTAAGGGCTCTTTCACCAAGAAGGAGAGTGATGGGGTGCTACACCAGATGACCTGGCCTCCACAGTCACCAGACCTGAACCCAATCGAGATGGTTTGGGGTGAGCTGGAACGCAGAGTGAAGGCAAAAGAGCGAACAAGTGCTAAGCATCTCTGGGAACTCCTTCAAGATTGTTGGAAGACCATTTCCAGTGACTACCTCTTGAAGCTCATCAAGAGAATGCCAAGAGTGTGCAAAGCAGTCATCAAAGCAAAAGGTGGCTACTTTGAAGAACCTAGAATATAAGATATATTTTCTGTTGTTTCACACTTTTTTGTTAAGTATATAATTTCGCATGTGTTAATTCATAGTTTTGATGCCTTCAGTGTGAATGTACAATTTTCATAGTCATGAAAATACAGAAAAATCTTTAAATGAGGTGTGTCCAAACTTTTGGTCTGTACTGTATATAGCATGGATGGGGTCTTTAAACTTGAGGGACTCCATCTTCTGCTATAACATTCCATCCTTTTGTTCCTTCATTTATCAATACGAATCTCTGTTTTCTTTTAGTACAACGCTGAATACACATTAGAAAAAGCTTAAAAACCAAATAAACTGCAAGACACATTAGCAAAACCTGTAAAATAGCTTGCACTATACCAGCCAACCACCCACCGATACCTTTAAACCAATTTGCGGGATTTAGAAAGGAAAATCTGTGTGGAATTATTGGCCAAAGTATTTGAACAGTTCACCCAAAAGTTTATCTCGTCCCATGAGACCAGGACAGCGAGAAAGGGTATGCTAGTGGACGTCACAGGGGCATGTGTACATATCCAACAGTTAGCAATGGTCTGGTTTTGCTCCTTTAGTCCATCGATTAGAGCAAGATGGTGTCTAATGAATCTATTGTCGTCTCCATCTGTGGCGCTCAACCTAGTCCATGCACCTGTGGTTGTAAGGATGCAGGTAAGTGTAAACAATGTCATCATTCTTTGTCCGCTGGTTCTCCTAGTATCTTTTTGCAATGGGATGCGTGGATCCAGGTCTCTTTTCCCTCTAGCTTAACGGCTGTACTTGTGGTCAGCAGAACTTGAAAGGGTCCGTCAAACCGTGGATCTAGGCTTTTCCTCACGTGTCTTTTTATAACCACCCAGTCTCCAGGTTGCAGCGTATGGCTGCTAGAGTCTTGATCTGGATCTGGAAGAGAACTGAAGACATTATCATGTGCTTGCTTAATCTTTTTGTGTAAAGCCCTCACGTAGGAACTTAGCACATGGTTGTTCATTTCTAATGCTTGTGGATAGAAACACCCTAGGCTGGGTACTTTGCCAAACAATATCTCATATGGGGAGAGTCCAGTCTTTCTATTAGGCGTGTATCTTACTGAAAACAGAGCAAGCGGTAAACAGTCCGGCCATGGTTTTCCTGTCTCAGCCATGGCTTTCTGAATTTTTAATTTCAATGTCCCATTCAGTCTTTCCACTTTACCACTACTTTGTGGGTGATATGGGGTGTGGAATGCTTGTTGAATTCCTAGAGCTGACATGACTTCATTCATTATTTCACCTGTGAAGTGTGTACCTCTGTCACTCTCAATTACCTCTGGTACCCCATACCTGCAGACCACCTCCGCAAGCAGTTTCTTTGCGGTTGCCGCAGCCTTGGCTTTGGCAATCGGGAAAGCCTCTGGCCATCCTGAGAACAAATCAATACAGACCAACACATATTCCCATGATCCTGACTTTGGCAGCTGAATATAATCAATTTGCAGTCTCTGGAATGGATAGAGGGGCCGGAGGATGTGTTTGGGTGGTGTTTTAACTACTCTACCCTGATTATGTGTAGCACATATATCATGCACCCTTGTACCAGGTTTTCAATACAGGTGGAGAATCCTGGTGCCACCCAATATTTCTGCATCACACTCATCACACCCGTTTTAGATTGGTGTGTCGGCCCATGTAGTATCTGGGCAGCTGCTGGGTACAGTGCCCTTGGAAGGCATCGTCGTGTCCCTTTCCCCCATATCCCATTTGCTTCATTCAGGCATGCACCTTCCTTTAACCACTTATCAACCTCCTCCTTTTGAGCCTGAGCCTGCATTTGGGATAAGATGTCCTCCGACACAAAGGGGTTTTTAGGGGCACTTAACTGACGTACTGTTGACCCTTGTTGCGGCTTACAGGCTGCTGTTTTTGCCGCTGCATCTGCCATCGCGTTACCTCTGCTTACCTGGTCGGTGCGTCTGGTATGTGCTCTTACCTTTATGACAGCTACTTGTTTGGGTAGTTGTAGCGCATCAATTAACTGCTGGACCGCATCAGCATTCTTAATGGGGTGTCCTGCTGCCGTCAAGAAACCTCTTGACTTCCATATTGGACCAAAATCATGCGATATACCGAATGCGTACCTAGAATCTGTGTAAATGTTAACAATACTACCTTCCGCTAGTTTACAGCCCTCGGTTAGGGCCCTAAGTTCAGCTTCTTGAGCCGATTGGTGTGGGAGCATTGGTTCTGCCTTGATTACTGCATTGAGGGAGATAACTGCGTATCCAGTATGGAAGGTACCTGAATCGTCCTGATGACGGGATCCATCTACAAAAAATTCAAAATCTGCATTTTGTAATTCATGTTCAAATACAGTAGGTAAACCTGCCGTTTCTTGTGCCATAATTTGTACACAGTCATGAGGAACTTCCTCTCTTGGATCTTCCTTAAAAAGCACAGTACCTGACTCCTCCTTTAGATCCGAGAGAGGTAACAAAGTTGCTGGATTCAGGGTAGTACACCTCTGTAAAGAAACATTGGGAGGCATTAACAGTGCACATTGTAACCTAAGATGACGTGCTGCTGAGAGGTGAGCGGGTTGCACTTGATTCAATATAGTATAGACATCATGAGGTGTTAGAACGGTGAGCGGGTGATCTAGAACAATGTCTGTGGATTTATGGAGTAATAGTCCAACAGCATGCAGAGCACGTACACAGGATGGTGCACCTCTGGCTACCGCATCCAATCTGCCACTAAAGTAGGCAACAGGTCTCTGATTATCACCGTGTGTTTGCGTTAAAACTCCTGCTGCATGTCCAGCTTGTTCATGAAGGTACAGAGTAAATGGGAGCTCATAATTAGGTGTACCCAAAGCTGGAGCGGCCAAAATACGGTTCTTGAGAGAATAAAAACAGTCTATTGCCTCTGGTGTTAGTACAAAAGGTGTTGGAGTAAGACAGTCATAGAGGGGCTGCATTAAAACAGAGACGGCATGAATCCACTGTCTGCAATAGGAAACAAGTCCAAGAAAAGTTCTGAGGGCTGCAACATTAATGGGGACGGTGAATGCCTGTACTGCTAGTTTACGTGCATTTGTCAAATGACGAGCTCCTGGTGTAATGCAATGTCCCAAAAAGGTGACTGAAGATTTACAAAACTGAAGCTTATCTTTCGATGCCTTGCAGCCAGCGCGATAGAGAAACAACATAAGTGATATAGTTGCACTATGACATTGTTTCCTGGAGGGGGCACAAATGAGCAGGTCATCGACATATTGCAAAACAACGATATGTGGTTCAGACCATCCCTCCAGTATTTCCTGCAGACTTGCAGTGTACATTGTGGGTGAATTCTGGGCACCCTGTGGCAACACTGTCCATGTATATTGACTACCCTGGAATGTGAAAGCAAACAGGTACTGGCAGTCAGGATGTAATGGTACACTGAAAAATGCATTTGCCAAATCGACCACTGAAAAACAAAGAGAGTTAGAAGGTATCTGTGACAGGAGAGTATGCGGGTTGGGCACAACTGGTGTTAGAAGTTCTGTGGCTTTGTTAACCAACCGAAGGTCATGGACCATTCTATATGTGGCTGGTTGTCCTGGCACGCTCTTTTTCTTTACTGGGAACAGGGGAGTGTTGCAAGGGGACTGGGTTTTGACTAGGACTCCTCTCTGTAGTAATTTTTGGACTTGCTGGGCTATGGCATTCTCCTGAGCCGAGCTAAGGGGATACTGCCTCTGTTGAGGTAAGATTGCTCCTGGTTTTAATTTCACCATCACTGGTTCAACTCTTAACCTACCAACATCTGTTTTGTCTGAGGCCCAAAAATCATGTGGCACAGCCTGCTCTAATATCAGGGGAAACTCATTTGTCTCTTCTATGCTGGCAATCTAGTGACATAATTTTGCAAAGGGTACTTGGTTTTAAATCTGGGGTCATGGTCACAGTGCCATCGGGATGATACTCTATATGTGCTTGTAATTGGGACAACACATCATTTCCCAAAAGATTACATTGGCCTCGGGGCGATACCATGAGCTGGCTATGTACAGTAGCTCCTTGAATTTGCAGGGGAATTTTTTTAGTGACAGGGAGCAGGACAGACGGGGAATTGAAGGGGGTGGCAGTGACATGATGTGAATAATCAGTGTCAGTATATGGCCAATCACCTTGCGTAATTACTGAATTGTCGGCCCCCGTATCTACTTGGAAATCGATTTCATGTCCCCCTGGTAGGTTCACTTGCACTATACAACTGGGAGTTGGGGGTAAGGAGATGAAGGGGTTCATGTGCAAGCTACCCTCATCCTATGGGGGCGTTGTTTGGTCAGCTGGAGGACCCGTACTCTGAGCATTTGGATACGGGTTGGTCCTACAGTTCTTTCTAAAATGTCCTGGCTTTTTACATCCGTAACACAGTTTCTGTCCTCCTCCTTCAGTCCGTCCTCTGCTTCTGTTGTTTCTGGGGGTCGTCTCTACTATGTGTATTCTGGCAGCTCTTTTTGCCTGCGCTATGTCATATTGTGCCCCCTGAGCTATTCTAGCTAAATCTTCTGCCTTCACTGATCTCCAGTCCGGTCTACTTGCTTTTACCTTCTCTGCAATCTCTTTCTTTAGTCCATTCATGAAAGCACTTGCTAATACCCTCTCACTAGTCTTATTCCCGGGGTTGAACCCCATTTCTGACCAGGTTTTCTTTAGTGCATAGAAATAATCCTTAGGATCTTCCTCCTTCCCTTGCACTCTATCTTCTAGTGTAACTTGCTTTTCTGCTTGCCTGTCTTGACATGCTTTTACCAATGCTGCTGCGAATAGGACTCCAGCTGCTGCATCATTAGATTCTGCATCTACGGGTCCTGTCCTATTGGCATACTGTTTTTTTGCCTCATCTATCAACCTATCATAGCGGGCTTCATCTGCCAATTTTCCCTTAATTACCCCCTGCAGATCTATTCTAGTGGCATGGTACGTATCCTGTATGGTGGTGATCATTCTAGCGAAAACCATAGGGGACTGGGATGGGTCTGGCAGCTGGGAGATCAGTGCCAACTGCTCTGAAGGACTCCATGGTCTATACATTAACATTGTACGAGCTTCCTGACCTGGAACCACTGCATCGCCCCCCCCCCCTGCTGCTGCTGATGGTGCTCCTGGCACAACTACCGTCCTCATTGGGAATAGACTAGCTGGGTGGGGTCTCGGTCCTCCACATGCCACACAGATGTCTACTGTCAAGGGGTTCTGCTGTCCACATCTGGGGCAAACCCAACATTTAGGTTCCTGGGAATTCTGATACTGGGGTGGGGGTGACGTCGGGAGCGGACAGGGAGGAAAATCTGTCATTCTGGTTTTTGTCAGTCTGTAACGTCCGTCTCCTAGTTCTTCAATCTTTCCTTCAAAATAAGCGCATGCATTCATCCATACATCTACTGTCCCTAACAGACCCTTATCTTTCAGCCATCCATGATAGGAGTTAAAGAAGGATTTCCATTTCTCTCCATTCATCTCTCCATTCTCATTCATTCCCGCTTTACACAATATTTTGTCAATTCCAATCAGTGCCTGTTTCCCTTCTCTGCGTACTACTAAGTCTTTGGCTAGAATACCTTCCTTGGCATTTTGGTTCCCCATTTTTTTCGGTTCTCCTCACCTAGAAGAGACTCCTCAGTCACTTAGACAATGGTCACTTAGACAATGGGCCACAAAGGTTTCTGAACCATTCCACTACTAGCCTCTCTAGGACTTATACGCCAGCCAGAAAAACAGACCAAAAACATCAATCCCGGGACACATCCACAACACAATCATCGGATCCATACTTTCATTCTTAAATTCTCCAAAGGATAGAAGGCAGGACTGATCTGAGGGGATTCTACTGGTTCAAAGGGACCTGAGCCAGACAACAATCTGTGAATTACCTGGGGAGCCGACCGCTCGGGGGTGAGGGAGTCTCTTCTATGCAGTGATATAATTAGGTAGAATATAACAGTTATTCTTACCTCAGCGCTGTATATATCACCAACAGAGAGCTTCACTCGTCCCACGTCTCGGACCGGTCGAGCACCCTTGGGTAGATTAACTCAAGGTCCCTGTTCGAGGTGCCAGCTGTCGTCACTGCATTCTTGGTCTTCTATCCTTTGGATTACGATATTGGAGAGAAGAAGACACAGGACAGGATGTTTGTGTCTAAACATACTCTAACCTTTATTACAAAACACAGGGCTAATATACACCCTGAAGGCAGGAAACGGATTTGCCATATATGGTTCGATTATACAGTTTAGCTGAACAAGCGAAAAAAAGCTATGCTTTAAAATATTTAATTAGACTTATCTGGTTACCAAGGCCATTTTATCTTCTTGCAAGAACACATTATTGCTACAAGATGAAATATCTGGCCAGGGAGTACATGTTATCTTTTTAGCAAGGACACGCTATTGATACAAGAAGGAACATTTCAGCTTGCTGTTTTTTACCTAAAATAACTGTCAGACTTATATAGCATTGATGGGGTCTTTAAACTTGAGGGACTCCATCTTCTGCTATAACAATGTCATCTAGCGGCATCTTGGCCCCCGATGTGTTTTTTTAGTTACAAATTCTACATTGCTGCCATTCTGACATTGCTGTTCACGTATTCATTATTTTAGACGTTTGAGTACTTTTCCTGGGAGAATCCGCCTGAAAAAGATGTTGCGTGCACATACTCTAAGTCTGTGTGCCCACCATGCGTTTTTGGTGCGTATCTGCAGCGCATAAACGCTCCAGAAACGCATTGCATACCTTATCCCATGACTTCCTATGACATTCTGCAAGTTCTGTTCACATGGTCCTTATTTTTTCTGCGCAGATTTTACTCGCAGAAAAAATACGGACATGACCAATTCTTGTGCGTTTCTGCATGCGTATTTGCCTATACAATGCATTGGAAAAACGCATGCAAAAACGCATGTAAAAAACTAATGCGTTTATCTGCCAAGGAGATGCAGAAATGCTCAGGAAAATTTCTGCTTCATTTCTGCATCGTGGGCACTAAGCCTAAAAGTGTTTTCTAGGCTCTGCATTAATTTTCTGCGTACTGTGACTACTGATTGCCAAATCCTGGCTCTGTGCACACTGTCAGGATTTTGCTCTTTTGTCAGTTTGTAAATCACACACTTGTGCTTATGTGACAACCTGGTCGAGCTGCCAATTGTGCAGAATTTTTACAGTGTGCACATTGCACAATGTCAGGATTCTGCAATCTGAAGTCACTTATGTGGGGCCTGGAAAACCCTTTTAATATAGCAACACAGTGGGAGGTCCCTCGTACAGCAGACCTCAGCATTCAGTGACCTATAATTGGGTTCTGTGAGTGCCATCCCTTTGGTAGAATAGTATTGCACATATCATTACTGTTCCCCTCAAATCTTATGTCATTTACAATGGCCTCTGATGCAAATGTGAACAAAGCTTTACACTGTTAGGGCTCTTTCACATGTCTGTGTTTCCGGTACTTGTGGTGACAGTTTCCACACGTACTGGAGACACTGACACATGCAGACCCATTCAAATGAATGGGTCTGTGCACATCCATGTGCTCCACACGCTGACATGTCCGTTTTTTTCCGGCTGCATGGTCCGCAAAAGTGTCTCACACAACACCTACAAATGACATCCGTGTGTCATCAGTGTGACACGTACCGGCACCTGGGAATTAGTGTACAGCTAGCACTGTTCCCAAGCACCCGGTGCTGAATGCTGCCCTTATCATGGTTCCTGCCGGCGCTGCGATCAGCACGAGCACATGTAGTGATGCGGATATCGAGCGTTTCAATGCAAGTCAATGGCGGCAATTACTCTGAGTGTCCGCAAAATTAATGGATGTGCTGCGTATTTTTCCGCAGCTGAATTTTCTGCAGCATGTGCACAGCACATGCGGATTATCATTGGGGACCATGGGGCACGTATTACCAAGTGTTTTTTAAGCGTTTTCGCTGCAGAAGTTCAGCGGCAAAAACGCTTGAAAAACGCATAGTGGGAGCACAGCCTAATAGTTTGGGTTAGGAGACCCGCAGCCAGGCTGTATATGCCGCATAAATTATGCTTGTCTGAAAACGGCCTATATGAATTGTGACGTGACGCAGAATGAAGTTTCTGGGGTTTTGGAAGAGACAGGCTGTACATAAATATGACACGAAATAGCGGCAGGCTGTAGATGCTACTTCTCTGTGAAGGTGCCAGGTTCCCTGGCTGTGCTCCTGGCACGCTGTGTATATTGCGATAACTTGCAGTTTCCGGTGCACGCACCTGGCTTCATTTACTTTGATTAGGAATTGGCTTCACAATTAGTTTTCTTATCGGGTTCGGGTAGAAGCTGATTGAAAAGCCACAGAAATTCTTGAAAATAAAGGTTTCACTGGGATCTCCATCTTAACACAACAAATTAACCTCTTCCATGCCTGCTGACATGTTTTCAGTAAATAATATTATGTTCTTTGTCTTGTAAAGTGATTGCCCAGGAGACTAACCTGGAAATGGTAGTATTATTAGCAGCAGAATATAAGGACCGCTTTCTTATTGTATTGGTAATGTTACCACTGCTGTGATGAGTGGATATTGGCGCCCTGGAGGAACACGGAGGGCTGTGCCCCCCATGGATGGCTTTGCCAGGAAGCAGTAATGATGCAGTGCTGTGACTGTCGTCTGTGAATTTACCACTTGTATAATGATCATTTTTTTTCATCACTTTCTGCTTTATACTGGGTCCAGACTGAATCCAATGATATAAGAGCCATTTTCAAGCATGAGGTAGCCCAAAGTTAAATGTGCTCTCTAGTTAAAGAATTAACATTAAAGGGGTTCTCCACCTTCAGGAACATTTTTGTATGTAATTGGAGCTAAAAATCATTTTTTGTGCAGTTGGGTTTCCTTAAAAATTTTGCACCATTTCTCTTTCATTGCCTCTGTGTTGCATTGCCTATTTCTGACTGCAGAATGAGGTAACTGAGAACCTGTCAGTCCGCTGTGACGGTCTGACCGATAGTTTGTATCTCTTACATCTGTTTTATGAGCTCCTCTTGCCTATTATGATCACAGACTACATTGAATGTGCAGGGAATCAAAGAGCCCGTTAAAGCTAAACGCTGGAAATTTTCTAAAGAACTCCAATTGGAAAAATTATGTTTTTTAGCCCCAAATACATGCATTTAAAGTGAAAAAAAATTGTCCCCAAAGGTGCTTACTACTGCAAGTGGTATTACTTACCTATATAGTTCACTTTAGATCTGGGCCCTTTTATAATTGATCTGCTCCTCTTGCTTGTTTTCCACACAGTGTTTCATCTCATAAGTGCTGTGTGATGGAGACGACCTGAATTCTCATTTCAACAGCTAAGCCAGCTCCCTTCTCCTTCATGGTCGATGTCTAGCCAGAGAAAGGGGCTGGCATAGCTGTTGAAATGAGCAGTCGGCCAGCTTCCTTCATACATGTCGCTCATAATGTGCCAAGATGAAGGTGCTCTCTGGATGATGGGCCTCCGGCAGGGCTGTGGAGTCGGAGTCGGTAGAAATGTACCGACTCCGACTCCAGCTTTAAAAAAATGTATTAATACTTCATAATTGAACTTTCATATGAATTTTATAAATGTTACTCAAATATTTATGTTCTATCAAACTATGAACAACAGTGATAAGCAGTTCTGCTGGAGATAGAGATATTTCTTACTTCTTGTGTGTCACTGTTCTCCACTGCCTTTATCTAATCTTATACTTGGTTAACCACATGCTGCCCCAACCCCCCTACTTACAATGTATGAAACTGAAAGTGAAAATGTGTTGCAAATTCTTAGTAGTAAAGGTCCTCCTCTAGACTAGATGTTTACTAGGTGTGCGTCTTCCAAGCATCTCACAGCTGCTACTCAGAAGAGGAAGACTGTAAGAAGTATTATCCTTTCAACAAACTTTGCATCAGTTAACTGTGAGTACATGAGGAATAACAGTATTACGGACCACTATATCAGTTGTACGACCTGGCAATAATTTTGTACAATTGTTTTTAGGAAAAACAATTGTCATTTGGATTGTGAATGCAGAATTAAAAACCTGAGAATGTCAAAGAAGCGTCACATTAAATCAGCTGTATTTGAACATTTCACCATCACTCAAGACATAATGTTTTCTGTCTGTCAGTGTATGACAAATGATCCAGACGAAAACAAATGCTGTGAAGCCAAGATCAGTGCATATTCAGGCAAAGATAAAAATGCTCCTACCAGAGCTTCTAATCTAAAGAGACATTTACAGCGCTTTCATCCAGTAGTACTGAAAGCAGTGGATGAGAAAGACTGCATCCAAACCAATGAACCAGTGCCCAGCTCTTCCAGCCAAACAAAGAAGCAGAGAACTTTGCAGCCATCAGTTGCAAGATATTTTGTCAGTGACAAAGTTACTGTGACAATGACAGTAGATACATTTAAAAAAACAGATCATAGAGCTTGTTGTAAAGGATAGTGTGCCTATTTCATTATTTTCACGACCAGCTTTTATGTGTCTGAATGGGGAAATGGCCCGCAAGCTTGGTGTTTCTCTGGAGAGAGAGAGTATTAGAAAATTAGTAATCGAAGAAGCTTTTAAACAAAAGGAAGAACTTAAAAAAAACTCTCAAGGGACGCTTTCTGTTTCTTAAAATGGATGCCTGCACACGTCACAGAGTGAACTATTTTGCCATCAATGTCCGATTTGTTTGTGACAAAAATGAAATAGTTACCAAGAAATTGGCAGTAAAAGACACCAAAGCTCATAACACCAGTGAGTTTCTCCAGGTCTTGGTGGAAAAGGTTCTGCAAGACTATGAACTTAAAGAGCAAGTTCTTTCTGTCGTAACTGACAATGCTTCAAATATGATAAGTACTATTAAGCTAATGAATGAGAGTAATGATGGTGACCTGCAGCTAGAAGAACATTCTGGGTCCACAGACACAGAAATGTTTGATATAGAGGAACACAGTATTGTAACTGAAGTTGCTTCAGATGAACAGCAACATGATAGTTTAGATGATCTTGTTGAAACTGTGTCAATACGTTCTTTCATTCATCACATGCGCTGTGTTGTGCATACGCTACAGCTGGCTATAAGAGACAGTCTGCAAGAAGGACATGCTGCTGCACTGATTGGCAAGGTGAGAAAATTGGCTACTGTTGCCAGAACCCCTAAAGTTGACTCAATTTTGAAGAGACGTGCTGGAAAAGGGGCAATTATTGATCAAGCCACACGATGGGGCAGTACTTACTTAATGATTCAGCGCTTGGTTGAACTGAAAACCTTTCTTGTAGATGTGGCTAACCCTCAACTGACGCTAAATGAAAGTCAGTGGAATCAGGTGACTGAGCTGGAAAAATTGCTAGAGCACCCATTTACCGTGACTAAAAAATTACAAGCAGAGGACTTAACTCCAGGTATTTTCTTAAAGGAGTGGAAGAACCTGATGTTTCGCCTGTCCCAAAGAGAAGGGTTAATTGCAAGTGGCATTGCTACATCAATGAAAGAGCTACTATTACAAAATAACATTCTTTTGGCAGCTGTTTATGTAGACCCAATGCATCGGATTCTTCTAGATGATCAACAGCTAACTAAAGGAAAAGAAGCTCTGTTTGAAATAGCAGTAAGGATGAAAGGGTTGCAGAACAGTCAGGAGGAACAAGAAGAATGGTCGTCCTGCCACATCTTCACCCTCATCATCAACTGATGAAGAATTTAATTTCGAAAAATATTTGGATCACAAGGACCGTGCAAAGCGTTCCCGCATAGAAGAAGAGTCATCCCCATCAAAGAACACAGCCAGTACATTTCAGCAGAATTTTTCATGTGCACTAAAAGAAATTGAGAAATTTGACCGTTCATCAAAAATAACAGTGCAACAAGCGATTCCTCTGTATCCTGACATTGTCAGAGATGTTGCCCGAGTGGTTACTGCTTTGCCACCAACCCTAGTTAGTGTAGAGAGGTTGTTCTCAGCTCTCAAAATAATTAGATCAGATTTGAGGGCATCCATGAAGGAGGATCTGACAGAGGCAATACTTTTTCTGAGGACAAATTTATAGATTTCTTCTTAACTGCATAACAGTGTTTATTACATATTTACTTACAAGAGTTTAGAAAAGTTTATAAAAGTTATTTGCTATATTCTAATTGTATTCTAATAAATATAGTTTTTGCTCTAAGCGGTCTGATTACTTATGTGATGGTGAGAAACTGAATAAGCACGATGTTAATATTTTACAACAGTAAATTTATTGTTACGAATTGGCCATTTATGAAGGAGTCGGAGCCGGAGTCTGAGTCGGAACCTGATAAAATCCAGGAGTCGGAGTTTCAACTGTAGCTTACCGACTCCACAGCCCTGGCCTTCGGGGACCAGAGTGGATACATTCGAATCAGGGTACCTTTGATAATTGAAGTCTATTAGTAGGTTATATAATTTGATATTTAACAGGGTTTTCCCATCTGGTAAAGCATATTATTACACGGGATAAGAATGGTTAAAAATAGAAATCCTACTCACCCTTACACCCTCGCAGAACTAGTTCTGGCTTTAACTCTGTCCCTGCATACATTGATTTGTCCTTGGATTTCATTAAAAATGTGGGACTTTTTGATTTTACAGTCATCAGTTCATCTTGACCAGTGACCATCTTGGCCTCATTCACACACAGTGTAACTGTCTTTAGGTTGTGAGACCAGCAGCAAAGTATAAGACAATGTGAATAGATGGGGTTGTATAACACTTCATTCCCCAACCGCCCCATGTGGGCGACATCAGTAGCTAAATCCACATTTAACACATACAAGTTTTGGTTTTCAGGGAATTACAAGGCATGTTTTTCACGCTGTTATGTGAACTCGGCCTGAGGATTCATGTACAGTTAACAAAGTTGCACTCTGTAATGCTATAGTATGCAAACATGAAATATACCAAATTGGAATTGCATTATTCTAGAAAATAGGAAAAAATGAAGATACTTAGCACATAAATTGGTCAATTCATGTGTGCACATAAGCCATGAGAAGGCGATCTTCTTTGTTGGGAGCCTAACCTAATGTGTTTTCTCTCTTGTGCTGATAGCCTACATTTATATGGGTAGGTAGAATCCTGCTGTGATTAAGACCGCCATAGGGTGATGGGTGGAGTGGTTAGGTTCCGAGCAAAGAAGATCGCCTTGTCATGGCTACTGGGCACACATGAATTGGCCAATTTATGCGCTGAGTATCTTCGTTTTTTCCTATTTTTTTGAGCAATAATGCAATTTCATATATTTCATGTTTGCATACTATAGTGTTACAAAGTGCAACTTTATTTGTTAGTTATATATGGAGATGGCTACTTTTAGTATGCACCTGCCAGTCTGTTGATATTTGGATTCATGTACAATGGCAGAAAAGCCAAATGACTGTGTGCGCTGCTGTAGAGGCTCAATCGCAAGTATTCTCACATACTGAATCTAGCAATAAAGAACTGACACCCTAGAGAGATGTCACCCTGTTCCTAGAGAGGAACAGCAGAGGTCTTATGAATTCACTCACCACTGCTCTGTACAAAATATAAGCGTAAAATGGCCATGTGCATGAGGCGTGAGAGCAACGTGTGAAAGCAGATCTACACTTTCCACCTGTGACATGGATTTTGCACCGCCTATAAATCCTGACTTTGGTGTGAAGTGTACAGAACGGCAGATGCTAGCACCGAGCTGTCAGAGATGGTACTTTGGCCGAGAATGTTCCTATACCCATGAAAAACTAGGTCTCTCACTTTGGAAACTCTGTTTTGTAGATTAGATTTGTTCCAATTTAGCCGCCGTGTCTCCAACAGTTTTGGGCACTGATTGACTTTCCAGGCTGGCATTTCAGGGCCATGTTAGTGTCTGGTTTACGTTTTTAATGATTTCTATATTAAATGTCTAGGCATTGCCTGAATTGGAATGTGACCCAGTGTATTAGTGTATTTTATCGGCTACATCAGCATGGCGTATGCTTAGGGGTTGTGAGCATGCATGTTAGACATAACCAATTTAAGGGTATGTGCACACGCCAGCATTTAGACGCTGGCAAGTTTTCCCAGCCAAGGCCACTCCAGGAAAACGCCGGGGGTTTTTTTGGTTATTTTTTTTCCCTGGGGAAGCTTTGCTGCTGTTGTGACAGCTCCACTCCTGGCAGCTTTCACGCTGTACTGTTAGGCCATATGCATGTGAAAATCCAGCACTTGTTTTACAGTGTGAAGAATAACAAAAACTTGCATTGAAACATCAACTTCTTCCTGATGGGACAATTTTCCGTTTTTGCTCACACTGAAAAACAAGTACTGCATTTTCACTGGCTTTTTAAGTCTCATCCATTCTTTCCCATCCAGGATTTTTCATCTGAGCACTTCCCATGGATCTAACCAAGCATTTGAGAAGGTGAGCCGAAGGCACCCATTTTTTTTCTGCAGCAAAAAGCAGAGTGCTGGCAGGAAAAAAAGCTGCAAAAAATGTGTTTGTTTTTGCATGCTTTTTTACCTGCATTTTATTTCCTGTTCATTTGAATGGGTGGAAATGCTGAAAGCATTGACCTGCTGCAGATTAAAAAAGAAAACAAAAAAAAACTTTTAGGCTATGTGCCCATGGTGCAGAAATGCTCTGGATTTTTTCCTGAGCGTTTCTGCATCTCCCTGGCAGAAAAAATGCATGCGGATTGTACATGCGTTTTTCCTGCCAGGGACATGCGGATGTGAAGCGTTCTTCACATGCATTTCCGCATGCGGGTTGTCAAGCGATTTTAGCATCACTTGGAAAGTGCTTGTCAACTTGGTCACACTATATAAATCCATGCAAAGAGGATGGATTTATGTAGTGTGACCGAAAGAATGTTAAAAAATAAATATCATACTTACCTTCTGATGGCCCCCGGAGTCTTTATTCGATGCTTCTCGGCTTGCCGGCAGCTCACGGTAGACTGAAGGACCTGCCGACGTCGGCGGTCGCGTGACCAGTCACATGACTAAATGACGTCAGCGCAGGTCCTTTAGTCTACTGCTAGCTGCCGGCAAGCCAGGACAAGCACACCGCTGGCCATCAGAAGGTAAATTATAATATTTATTTTTTATATTCTTTTTTTTACAGGTTCTATGGTACCCGGGTCCGGAGGAGAGTCTCCTCTCCTCCAGACCCGGGTACCATCCGCACATTGAAACGCATGGATTCCGCATGTACAGATGCAGTGATGCTATATTCCATGCGTTCCAATGCAAGTCAATGGCGGCGAAAACGCAGCACTTCCGCAAAATAATTGATAGTGCTGCGTTTTTTTCCTCAATTATAATCCGCAGCGGAAATTTCCGCAGCATGTGCACATGCGGATTATCATTGGGAACTATTGCAGACCTCCTACCTATTTTTTTAAGCATTTCTGCAGTGGAATTGCTGCTGCGGAAAGGCTTAAAAAACGCATCGTGGGCACACACGCTTGGTAGAAGGTCTGCCATGTTCCCCAATGATAATCCGCATGTGATGTGCACATGCTGCGGATTATCATTGCGGAAAAATCCGCAGCACTACCAATTATTTTGCGGAAGCGCTGCGTTTTCGCCGCCATTGACTTGCATTGGACCGCATGACATCCGCATGACTACACGCGCACATGCGGATATCATGCAGTTCAATGCGCGGATGGTACCCGGGTCTGGAGAAGAGGAGTCTCACTTCCAGACCCGGGTACCATAGTACCTGTAAAAAAAAAGAATTAGAATAAAAAAAAACCTTATACTCCTCTTTCCGGCGCCCCCGGTCTCCTTTGAGCGGCGCTGCTGTCTCCTTGGCTTCCGGCGGTGGTCTGCAAGGACCTTCCGTGACATAATTTACTCATGTGACGGTCATGCGACCGCTGACGTCAGCGGTCAGGTGATGGTCGCGTGACCATCACATGACTAAATGACGTCATGGAAGGTCCTTTTAGAGCACCGGGAGCCGCCAAAGATACCGGGGGCCATCTGAAGGTGAGTATAATGTTTTTTTTGTTTTGTTTTTTTTACTATTGATGCTGCATTTGCAGCATCGTAACTTGGTCACACTATATAAATCCATGCCGTTTGCATGGATTTATATAGTGTGACCAAGTTGTCAAGCACTGCTAAAATCTCTAGGAAAAGCGCATGTACAATCCGCATGTACAATCCTCATGTACAATCTGCATGTACAATCCGCATGCGGTTTTTCTGCCAGGGAGATGCAGAAACACTCAGGAAAAATCGGAGCATTTCTGCATCGTGGGCACATAGACTAAGTGTAGTGAGTGAGTAGCTTCTGAGTAGAAGCAGCCTTAAAGAATGAGCATGTCACGTCACTTAAGCGTTTCCAAACCCTGAAGTGGTTAAAAGCAGTGACATAAGACGTAACATGCACAGCAGTGTCGTTGTGACGTTACTGTGCATTATGTTCATTTTATCCTGAGAAAGATAAATGCACATACCCTCATTACTAAAGCCATGCCCTGAATGCACACTTGTATCTACAGACCTGTTTGAATACTTAATAGTTGTAAATGTATTCATGATTATGCAGTAAATGAAGCCTGAATATAATATGTGACATATCAGAAGTCCCACTATATCACATCATTATCAGGAAGCAGAGCTGATCCCAACAATTGCACCTTTCCCTAAGTATCTTACAGCAAAAAGCGGATTCCCGTTTCCCGGAGTCTTCATTCTATCAGTGCTCTGCAGACAGGGCTGCCTGAAAACCCATTGTGCAGATTTTCTCCAGAGACAGGTTTTGTAGGAGACCGGTCATTTGAGTTATGCTGTCCGAACCATGGGCAGAATGAGTCAAGGACAGATTTCCTTATAACTATACTCCAAACAATCTGGCCGGTTAGAGAAAACATACTTTTGGCCAAGTTCACATGTGGCAGCTTTGTGTTGCAGATTCTGCACTGTAAATATCCAGCAATTTACAGTATAATGTCAATGAATGAAGTTTTTAAAATACAGTTCACATGTTGCAGGAAAAAATCCTCACGAAAATGAAATCATGATGCAGATTTTAAATCTGCTGCATGCTTATTCTTTTCTATATTTTTATTTCAAATGTCACCCTATACAATGCTTAGTATTGGTGTAAGGGTAGGACGAAATCTCCAGACAAGTCCGCAACAAAATCCACAAGTAACATATGCGAATTCTGTTTGCAGATTTGTCGTGAAATCGTAACCAAATATGCAGCCAGAATTATCCACAACATGTGACCAAGAAGACGGGAATGTGTCACCCCCCCCTGGGCGATATCAGACCTCTACTATGGGCATACAGGTGATAGAAAAGTAAATCTATACTTACCTGTATGGCCCATAGTAGAGGTCTGATTGCCGAGAAATCCCCTCCTATCTGCTTACTATTCCCCTAAATCGCTGCCTCTGTGATAAATTACCATATCCCCCCCCTCTCCCCTGCACGTCACAGGGCCCTGTGACATACCCTGTAAGGTGGTGGCCGTAGGTTATATTGGAAAATCTTGTGACAGGTTCCCTTTAAAGGAAACCCGACACCTTCAGAACTGCTATTTACCTGCAGATATAGTGCTAGATATAGTGGTATATCGCACATAATAATCACTTAAAGAAGCACTCCTCCCTTCAAAGTTTTTATCTTGTTAATATATTTCAGTCATCTTATTATATAGCACAGTGTACTTAAAATTGCTCCTTTTCCCTTTCTACCCAACTAATTCTTCTCTTTTCTCTGCTCTATGTAGAAAAAGGAAGTCTCTTCATCCCCCTCTTCAACTCCTGACTCAGCTGCTCTCCCGAACCCCCCCCCTAGGGACTTTTGCAGTGACTGATGAGTCATACAGGGAAAATTGACCTCCTGTTTCTATGTAGAGTACATAGAGCTTAGAGTGATTCAGCTAGTTGGTTTTTAATCCCGTGATGTCATAGACCTAATGGAAAAGAGAAGAATTAGCTGGGTAGAAGGGCAAAATGAGCAATTGTAAGTACACAGTGCTGTATAATGTGATGATTGCAATTTATTAATAGGATAAACATTTTGATGGAAGTGCTTCTTTAAATCATGTCTGGCAGACTTAATGGAGCAGCAGCTGCAGGGAGAAAATGAAGTTATATTCTCCTTAGAGCTGCTCACTTTCAGTCATCGGGGTTGTGCAGGGAGCTGTAAAAGTCACCGCTCACTATACTCACTGCTCGGCTCTTGTGACCTGTCTGTTTAAAGGATTGTTCTCATGATAGATCTTCAGGTGTTTAGGTCTCCTCTGCATCGAAGGCTCCCTCCATGGCATGGAATGGTGCTCTTCTGAATGATTGACTGTTTAGATCACTGGCATCATGATGCTGCTTGTCTGAACTTTACCATCTCCCATTCTGCTTGCAGAGGCAGCTTTAACTCTGCAGCATGGAAGGAGTGCAGTGGCACTGAAGCTGCCCGGATGTGTAGCAAAGAGCTTGTAAGTGCTGTGCTCCATGCGGAAGGAACAAGCTAGCACTGAAAGACTGCAGTTTGCTGGTAACCAAGGCAATGAGCAGTAAACAAATTCTTCAGAACAGCGCTGATTTTGATAAACAACTTTGCATATTTTAATTCATTTATGATATTGAGACAACTCCTTTTAAGTAAATATTTATATTCACCTCGAGGCTATGCGCACACGATGCGTTTTTAATGCGTTTCCGCTGCGATATTTCTGCCGCGGAAACGCTTCAAAAACTCTTGTTAATAGGTCTGCTATGTATAGCAATGGCAATCCGGATGTGCTGTGCACATGATGCGGAAATTTCCGCTCCGGATTCGCATTGTCAAAAACCGCAGCAAGACCATTGTTTGGGCTTTTCCGCCGCAAATTTGCACCCATTGACTTGCAGTGAATAGCAGCAAACCCGCAGGTATAATATCTATACCTGCAGATTTGCTGCATTTCAATGAAAGTCAGTGGGTGAGAATTTGCGCCTGAAACGCGTTGCGGGTGGTACGTGGGTCGTGAGAGGAGGCTACTACTCCTCTCATCCGATCGCCGCTCCCGCTGATAAACTGCGTGCCCGCGGTAAAAAGAAAGTAAAAATAAACCTCTATACTCACCTTTACGGCTTCCTCCGGTGACCTCCTGGTCCCTCGCGGCGATGTCTTCAGCCCGGCGGCCAGCGGTATAATGCGGGGAGCAAATCCTGGAAGCACAGTGTACTGTGCTTCCAGGACCTACGCTGACGTCAGCAATCAGCCCTCCGTTACTAACCTGGGTTTCACGTCCGCTGCCAATACAAGGCTGACATCAACCCCATTACCCCACTCGCCACCGCTACAGGGCAGTGGGAATAGCGGAGGCTAAGCGCCAGATTCTTATGGATGCGCCATTGCTGGGACTGCTGAGGGGTGATATTAATAGCCACGGAGGGGTCTAATATTCATGGCCCCTTCCCTGGCTATTAATATCAGCCCGCATCTGTCTAGTTTAGCCTTTGCTGGTTAGATTTTATAAGGGGACCCCACGTAAATTTTTTTCTGGGGTCCCTCTGTAATCTAGCCAGTAAAGGCTAAACAAACAGCTGTGGGCTAATATTAATAGCCAGGGAACATTGTTGTCTAATGGCCCCTTCCCCGGCTACTAATATCAGCCCCCAGCGGTCGGCTTTCCCTCTGCTGGTTATAAAAATGATGCGGGAACCCACGCCATTTTTTTTTTTTTATTTTTTTTTCAATTTGGACACACATTTTTTGCTACGTACAAAACGTTGCATTCTTTTGAAAGCAAGTAAATCCACATGTGTTCACTGAACCATGTGGATTTATCGCATTCTATACTTTCTAGTGGTCAAATTTCTGTTGCGGAGACTAGCGACTCCACAAGAGAATTTGACATGTTGCAGTCCTGAAAGATGCGTCGCATGTCGGTGTCCACAGGTGATTCGCAGCCTCTGATGCACGCATAGTGGACATGGGATATCTAGAGATCCCATCCACATTGCTGTAACATCTGGATGCTACAGGTTTGACGCTGTATAAATACGCAGAGTCCTGATCGTGGCCGCGTACCCAAACTCACCCGCAGCATGTCAATTTCTGAAGTGCCATTATATGCGGTGGATTCACATGTACCAACAACAAAAGTGCGGCATTAGAACACCGCGTTTTGGACGTAACAAAATATTCTGCGTCCAAAGCGCCGCTGCGGAGTGCTGACAGCTGTGAGATGTTATTAATGGCCGGGGAAAATGTTTGCAAATGGCACCTTCTCAGGCTAAGAATAGCAGCTCACAGCAGATGCATAAATTACATGAATAGAAATGCTAATGACGATTGGATGAATGGGACTAGCTGACACTTAGCTCTTTTGTTTGGTGATGACAAGGTATCAGTCAGACCTTTTCATGACCAAACCCAGTTAAAGTAAAGAGTTAAATAAACACACAGACGCAGAGTAAACACTTTATTTGAAATACAGCAGACACATTCTTTAATCATTCAAATTAACCAATATACTAACCCCAGTTTTGATGGTAATCCAAGGTTTAAGCAATGTCCCACCAAATAACTTTTATTTAGCTCCAAAAAGCATTCATTGTTGTACAAAAACGCTTGAAAAAAAAACGCATCAAAAACGCCCAGTGTTTTTCTTGCCAAAGGAGATGCAGAAATGCTCAGGAAATTTCTGCTTCAAATCCTGATCGTGCGCACATACCCTGAAATGGCAATTCTGAACTATCTTTTCACTTTGCATTGTGATGTTCCTCCTGAAAATGTATGAATAAATTGACACCCAATTGTCAATTTATTTATTCATTCTTTAGAAGGTTAAACAGAGGAATGACACGGCACAGAATTTTAAAGAGCTTCTTGAATTATTTGATGGAGAATGCCATTACCTCTCCAGATTTGTTGACAACTGATGGTCCTCTATAAAGACTTAAAAGGGTTGTGCAGGATCAGGTGATGCTGAGCCGTGGCTCAATCTTTGTTAAAGGACTGCGGTAGTGAGGTCCCTTTCACCGCTGCAGCCATTCAGCGGTATCAGTGGTGATAGTAAGGTGGTAGATATGTAGACGGGATGTCACTGCTGTAGGCCTGTAAAGAAAGTCAGTGGGGAGAGTTGGCAGTGGAGCGGCAGGTGTTTTATCTTGTTAGGGTGGCAATACCCATCAGTTTATGATTAAAGAGGACCTGTCATGAAGTCACAAGGGGCAATTTTTGGTCTTATTTTTCTCCCACTGCTCCTTTTTAATAAATATATTTTTTAAATCTGCCATACGATTTCAAGATATAGGACCTTTTATTAGTACTGATTTTTCTGGTCTTTGAGAGGGTGTGACATACTGGATTCTTTTGTGGCATGTTTTTAGGCTGGTTTGCATAATTACCCTGTAAGCACCACCTCCTCCATAAAGACCATAAACAGCAGTAAATATAAAGGCTCCTATCTCTGGGAACCGTATGGTGGACAGAAACTGGCCACTTTTTACATGGTAACAGGTCCTCTTTAAAATGAGTGGGGGCTCCAAACTCTTGCTCATTAGCAGATATCAGATGGTCTGTTGCTTCAATCATGTTAGTTTTCATTATACCTTATAATTTTTGGTTCCTGCAGTAGGAAAGCCTTTTCTAGAGAAGTTTGGAAACTGTATAGCATTCATGCCATTTTTGTTATAAAGTTTATGCTATACATATGCTACATGTCTTCTATCAGTGGCTCTAATCTACAGTCATGGCCAAAAGTTGCTCTTGAGAGAAGTTGCTCTGAAGGATGTTCAGATCCCATTCTTTAATGATGGCAGTGTTCATAGGCAAAATCATTAGTGATCCCGCTCCCTTGGATGATGACACATGACTGGTGTCAGGATGCTTTAGTATTAGTATCACATGGCAACGCTCACCTTCTCTTCTCCAGACAAGTCACTCTTCCAAATGTCCCAAACAGTCTGAACAGGGCTTCACCAGAGAAAATAAGAAAATAACTTTTATTCCAGTCCTCTGCAGTCCAATCCTTATAATTCCTACTAAGTTGTGGTGGGTCAGAATTTGACCCAGAAGCTGATATCCAGCTGTCCGGGAAAATTGCAAAAGTCTTGAAAAATAAGGGTCAACAGTGTAAATATTGAGTCTTCACATAAACTTGATAATAGTACTCCAGTAAACATAGAAATATCTGACTAAAAGATCTAAAAACACCGAAGCAGAAAACTTTGTGAAAACCAATATTTGTGTCAGTGTGAAAACGTTTTGGCCACGACTGTATCGCTTTCCTTTAAGATGAGTGATGGCTTCCATGCGCTTGCTGCGAGCATAGCCCTCATCATAGCTGGCATCACTCAGAGAAACACTGTTTTCTGTGATCCACCATCCAACAATCATTATGTGCAATTGTTTCTGTAATGGGTTCTTATTCATGCTTTCCTGTAATAGGTTCTGAGGACTAAAGTATGAGGCATAATTTATACTATAATAAAATGTATGGCAACCACTTGAAGAATATCTTTTATTGCACTCGGTAACAACTGCAGATGTTAGAACATTTCTTGGAAAGGATCTCTCGGAAATCAGGTGTACCAAATAAAATTTATTGTTCGCTGAATTGTCCTAAATTTGTTTCTTTGTGGTTCAGCTCGGATCTTAAACCGTTTACCTCTGCAGTGCATATCATCATTTTTTTTTTTATCATTAAGCTACAATTTAGGATCTTGGATCATCTTAAAGAATGTCTATGTGGGGTTATTAATATGATTTAAACCATGTTTTGGAGTGCACGGCCTGTGTATTCCTTCTACAAAAAAAAAAAAAAAAAAGTTATTTTCCATGGTGAGGTATTCTGCACCATGCTCCTATTTTACACACTAATGATTTTAGCAGGACCGACTGACCATCTAATGTGTATGGGGATCTCCCTACTCTCCCTTCATATCATCTGTAAGCATTGGACAGGGTGACATTAAAGGGAATCTGTCAGTAGGATCAGCATCCCTAGGCCGTATATATGTTCATGTAGGTCCTAAAAGGCTGAATAAAATGATACTTTGACATCTGCGATCTGATGTCTTATGTCATGTAAAATAACTATTTACCTGCAGATATGGGGTTAATCTGCCGGTTAATAGCCTTCTGACACCGTGTGGCTGCCACACTGCGAGCCCCGCTTATTTCCCCAGGCAGCCTCGCTCTTTCAAGGGAATCTGTCAGCAGGTTTTTGCTGTGTAATCTGAAGACTGCAAGACATAGGGGCTGAAACACAGGTTTCAAAGGTGTGTCACTTACAATGAAGTGTGGTTATTTACTTACAATGAAGGTTTTATCACTGGGGATTATCACTGCCAGACTGGTGCACATGTGAGCAGTTGTCCGACTCCACCCTCTCCTGTGATAAGCAGCTCACTGTCAATAGACAATGTACATACAGAGCCTGGTGTGGGCGGGGTTAGCTTCTGGGCTCTGCTACATCTAAAAACTCTGATTGTGTCACACCTGCTGCATCCAGTAAACTAAGTGATATATCGTTGGAATCGGGCTCACTTACCCTAGATTATGCTATTCTCAGATTAAATTTCCTCCTGGCAGCGGGGCGCTCGGTGTGGTGGCTGCACGGTATTAGAACGCTATTATCCTGCAGATTAACCCCATAGCGTTATTTTACGTGACAGGTTCAATTTCACAGCTCTTTTATATATTAATAAAAACATGGATTTCTCTGGAATAAGACATCAGATTGCAGAAATCAAGGTGTCATGTTATTCAGCTTCCTATGACCTATATGTCCATATAGACGGCGGCGGAGGAAGGCTGATCCTACTGACAGATTCCCTTTAACCCCTTTCCGACGTGGTCAGTAATAGTACGCACCACGTCGGATAGGCCGGTTGAGCGAGGGACCGACGCTGAGCCCGCACTGAACCGAGCACATGTCAGCTGATTCTTACAGCTGACATGTGCCCGCAACAGCCGCGGGTGGAATCTCGATCCAACCGCAGCTGTTAACTAGTTAAATGCCGGTCAATCTCTGACAGCGGCATTTAACAGCGCCAGAAGCGCATCACTTACCCCGCCCATCGGTGACACTGTCACTTGATCGCGGGTCACTGATGGGTGGGCATGACAACCCTGGGTCTGCAGCTGACCCCAGTGGTTGTGATGTAATGATTGCTATGTGCGCCACCTAGTGGTCGGTGCTCATAGTACAGAAGCATTTCTGCTACATAGAGGTGATCTGCTCATCACCTCTATGTAGCGGAGGCGATCTGACAGTTGCTGCTTCTAGTCTCCTATGGACACTATAGAAGCAAGCAAAAAGTGTTAAAAAAAGAAAAAAAAAAAATATAAAAGTTTAAATTACCCCCTTTTGCCCCATTCAAAATAAAATATTAAAAAATAAACCCCACATACACATATTTGGTATTGCAGCGTTCAGAATCGCCCGATCTATCCATATAAAAAAATAATTAATCCGATCGGTAAACGGCGTAACAAGAAAAAAATTCCACATGCCAGAATTATGTTTTTGGTCGGCGCAACATTGCAATAAAATGCAATAACGGGCCATCAAAACATCGGATCCACCCCAAAATGGTATCAATAAAAACATCAGCCCGGCGCGTAAAAAATA
This sequence comes from Phyllobates terribilis, assembly GCF_046119375.1. Taxonomy (NCBI): domain Eukaryota; kingdom Metazoa; phylum Chordata; class Amphibia; order Anura; family Dendrobatidae; genus Phyllobates; species Phyllobates terribilis. The sequence continues at coordinate 877,219,804 of NW_027362761.1, forward strand.
AGTCCTCACCCAGCCCCAGATCCTGAAAAATGGAGACGCTACGGGTCTTGGAAAATGGCGCCATTTTTTTCTTTCTTTCTTTTTTTTTTTTAAAGCAAACTTTGGAATTTTTTTTCACCACCTAAATAAAAAAGAACTTATACATGTTTGTTGTCTACAAACTCGTAATGACCTGGAGAATAATGATGGCTGGTCAGTTCTAGCAATCAGTGAACGTGGAAAGAAAAAAAAAACAACTGTGAAATTGCATTTTTTTTGCAATTTCACCGCACTTGGATTTTTTTCCCGTTTTCCAGTACACGATATGGTAAAACTAGTAATGGCGTTTAAAAAAACAACTCGTCCCTCAAAAATAAGCCTTCACATGGCCATATTGACCGAAAAATAAAAAAGGCTATGGCTCTGGGAAGAAGGGGAGCAAAAAATGAAAACTCAAAAAACAGAAAATGCTCCGGTCATGAAGGGGTTAAATTGCCAGTCCCTTTTGTTCTCCCCTGACATGAGCTTTTTCTAGAGAAGTTATGTAGCTGAATTTCGGCCATCTGACAGAGGCCTGAGGTGAAATCGATTTCATTCAAGGGCTCATTCAGCCGTCTGGTGTAACATATGTGTTCTGACCATGTTTTCCATGCATTGAATATATACCGACTGTATGGAGCTATTCACCAAGTTATTTTGCAGACTGTGTGTCTTCAGAAAAATCATGTAGACGCATTCGTCACAGATCAAAACCACACATAAGCACGGACAGGACATGGGTGCCACCTGTAATGGGTACGACAAGCTTTACAATTAATTTTTTTTACATGCCAAAAAATCATTGATAGTTAAAACTTATAAAATACTGATAAATCTTCACTGAATATAGATTTTACCAAAGAAATTGGAATTTTGGTAATGACTGATCAATTCTGGCAGAGAAAGAAGCAGATTTCTCTGATAAGTTGCTTATTTTCATGTGTATTCTTGATTAATGGAACTGGATATGTAAGTAACAAACTCAGTCATACTTCCTGGCACCCACCTGGATCTAGTGGTCTGCGCAAAGACGGAAGTGGTGGCGCTACTGCTTCACAAGCCGCTAGACCGCTGCAGATGGTCAGGCTTCTTGAGCAGCATGTCATCGGATATTTTATGATGCGCTGCTCCGTCACCTGACAGCTCATTAGGCTATGTTCACACATTGCGGTTTTTCAGCAGTTTTTTTTCTGCAGCAAAACCTGATCTCTTGGCAGGAGGTTTGTTCAGGAGTTTTCTTGCTATTTTGCGCCCTTTTTGGAGTGTTTTTTTCCTTTTGTCTCTTCTATGCATGTACATAAAGTTCAGTGAAAAAAAAAAAAAAATCTCATTCTGGTTTTGGCACAAAAAGCACTGAAAAACCTGACACCTGCGTTTTTGGTGTGTTTTTTTCACCACCCATTACTTCCAATGGGTGAAAAAACTGAAAGAAGTGACATGCTCTGTTCTGTAATAAAAAAAACATGCAAAGCACAAAATACTGATCAAATAAAAACCAAGGTGTGTGCGTGAGATTTCTGGAATCTCATAGACTTTGCTGGTACTGTAAAACGCAGCTGAAAATTTGCATAAAAAAACGCAATGTGTGAATGTAGCCTTCCAGTGGTCCAGAGGGTGGTGGAGCTGTGACTGCTTCCTGTGTCTGTGCAGACCACTTTAAATGTCCATTCCTACATCATACATGTGAGAACTCTGTGTTTTCCATTATTCCCGCCATGCAGAGTATCATGTAGTGTTTTTTCTGCATAGTGCCTGGCTTTGTCAGACTTGGTTCTCAGCGAATGAATTAGTGATTAGTAGCCGGTCTATTTTGGGATGGTGATTTGTAAGATTTGGCCTGGCACCAAGTGAAATGACCATACTTCTTGCCCCCTCTGGCCTCATTTTCAGCTGTCATCCTTTGCCTGGTCTATTTTGTGATAGGTGTGGGCGATGCTAAATGCCAGTCCGCCAGCACTTCACACGCTGTGTTGGTGTAGTATTCTGCTTATGTGGAAACGTGTGCCGTTGGGGGCTGCGTGGCTTTCTTTCTTTTATATTGTAGATGGCTTACTTTCGCCTAGCTTCAGTCAGGCATTCGGAAGGCATTTCTTCCAAGTTTTTTGGTAGCTTCTGTGTGTTAACATATATTTTTTCCTATAGAGAAATTTTAGATTTTTTATTCAAAACATGATGTAATTTGAAGCCTAAAAAGCCCTGCTGACCCCCAAAACATAGTGCCATGTATGAAGACTTTACAAGACTTTACAGCATTTTTTGACACTGATGAACTCTGATGAAATAAAATAAGTTAAGACTTATTAGGAATCAAATAAAACATACATTAAGGTTTTCGTTGAGAAGCCGTGTCCTCCTCTTTCCATGCCATCTAGAAAAAGAAGCAAAACAGAAACCCCCGTTGTGTGACCTCTCATGTTTCACAGGACACCAGGCCTGAGCGCACATGGTGCGGGGAGGTCGGAGCTCGCTGGGAATGTCACTCCTTGAGTGACAGGAGCCAGTTGCTTCTCACCACAGATGATCCAAGTCTGACTAATACGTAGTCTCACTTTATTCTTTGTCTGCATCAAATATAAGGTATTGTATATTTTTTCCTTTATTTATTTATTTTTTTTTATAAAACTTGTTTGTAAACTTTAATAAGTGGGGCAACACTGTCATGTACTCCTGTGATGGGAGCTTGGAGCAGTTCAGCCTTGTCGATTCTTGACCTTTCACATTCACTAGTGTCATTTGACGGCTGCTCTTTGTTTGGTGGTCGCTGAGTGACGTTCTCCTACAACCTGGCTTACATACTCTATGTAAGTATGTAAGCAATCCTTGTTTTTGTGCATTATACATCCAAGTTAAATTGATCTATGCGTTGGATCACACAGAGGAGGAGGTTTGGGGTTCGGATGTTCTCTCTTGTGCGTACATACCGTACTGTTGAGTAGTGGACACATACCATACCACAGCTTGAATTACTTCTGTCCAAAATCTAGCACTACTGCTACTACACCACTATTTAGCTTTTTGTGTAAGCTGATGATTGCTTTGTGTATTGCAGTTTGACATTTGCTTTCTGGTATCTATATGTGTGATTATGCTTCCATCACTTGAAAAAATGCAGATAACATTCCTCCAAAAGGAGGAATGTATGAGCTCAGTTACTACTTTACCACTGAGAAAAGATTAGGCTCACAGATTAGCTGTCCAATCCATTTAAGAAATGGAAGCAAAAACATGTGTGTATAATAATATAAATGTTAAATATGTGTAGACGTGTGTATATGTGTGTGCATTTTATGTATACATATAATTTATTACCATATATTATGATTTATAGCTGATGCTTTGTAAATCAAATAGACTAGTATAGAGCAAGCTGGGCATAAGGCATAAATGATGTCACAGAAAAAAACATTCAAAAAACCGGATCATTACATAAATTGTAGAAATAAAATCCTCATTCTGGGCTGTTAGATGAAGTTTCCCGTTACAGTATGCACCCAGAACTGGTGGTGTTTAAAATAAATACAGGCTGATAGTGAGTCTTGTGAACAAAAATGAAGTTCCTACTGTATTCTATTCAATTCTATTTATTAAGTGGTTTGACATCGAGAGTTGTGTATCAGGTGTTAAAGGGAACTGGACTTACAACAAACTTTGCAGAAATCGTACAGGGAAGTATAACAAATCTTATAATGAGTCTGTATGTAATATATACACTACTGGCATCATGGCTTAGCACTAAGTGGTAATAGCAGTAATGTATACCACGTGGCCATTGCAGTGGTAATTTTTTGGCCACTTGTTAACAAAGCCCAGGAGGGCTGCCTGTGGCCAGCTTAAGAGCTGACCTTATACTATACGTAGAAGCTATCAGCTGTATACAGTTGCTAATATTTTGCTGCAACTTTTAATATCTGAGAACGCTGATCACTGCCATTTACGCTTTACGATCACTGCCATTAATTTTTACATGCCATGGCTTCCATAGAAAATGGCATTGAAGTGACTAGACAAGAGAGAGGACTCTGCTGATGTGTTGTCATGGCAATCAAGGGTCTGAAAAAGCCCCCTAGATCTTCCATTTTCTCCTCTAGCAGTGCTTATTAGGATAACTCTAACAGGTTCATGCAGGGAGGGAGCACAGACAGGAGCAGGGGAAGGGAGCACTGTCTGCACGCCACAGAGGCTTAGTTAACTCCTTACATGTCGCAGTCAGCAGCTATTGACCATGGCATGTAATGAGTAACAGAGGGAGTGCCAAAGAAATAGATAATAAACCCTTCTCAAAACCCCCACTTTAAATATTTGATATCACCGTATGTGTAATGACTAGTGATGAGTGAGCACTAAAATGCTCTGGTACTTGTTGCTCAGGTCGAGCAAAGTGGAATACTCGGGTTCTCGACCCGAGCAACGAGCCCAATGTGAGTCTATGGGAAACTCGAGCATTTTTCAGGCAGCTCCCCCCGGCGGTCAGCAGAGGGCCTAAAAATTGCCCAAATCGATGGGAACAGTGCTCAAATGACATGGGAACAGCATGGGGAAGACCCCTGGAAGCATTTCTGACTCCCAGATCACTGCTGTCAGCAACGTGGTCAGAGTATTGCGCCACTTTTACGGACTCACAATAAAACATACAAAAACAAAACCAAAATGGATTTTCCTGGGAAGAATGTTAAGTAACATCCTTTCCAGGGTAATGACTTGTATATAAGGCAAAATAAATAACCAAAAACAAAAATGCTTCTCCACACCTTGGGCTATGTTCACACGTAGCATTTTTGATGCATTTTTGCACTTTTGCATTGCTTTCAATTGTGAAAAATGCATTCACCAGGAAATGTCATTTTAACATTTTACTACCTTATCTGGCCATGTGGTGTGTGACATGGGAACAACATGGGGAAAACCCCTGGAAGCAACTCCTGACTCCAAGGTCACTGCCTAAAACTGTGGTCATCTCATCAGACGTGATCCTATATTACTGCTGTAATAATACAGACATTTTTGACAACGTGACAAATATTAAACTCCATTTAAAATGGGCAAGGTGTGTGTCAAGGGACGGGTAAGTGGATGTTATAGTGATTGTGATAGTGCACGCAGAGGCAGTGGGCAAGATGAAACTGTGCCTGCTGAAGGAGCACAACAAACACCCATGTCATGTCGAACTACCTTCCTGTCCCAATTTCTAGGGGGCCATGGAACACCACTATTGAAGCCAGAGCAGTGTGAAAATGTTGTTGGTTGGATAGTAGATAAAGCTTCCAGTCAGTTTGCTACCATCACATGGTCCAGTCTCAGTAGATGTGAGTGGACCACATTATTATTATTACTTTATCGCCATTTATTCCATGGCGCTTTACATGTGAAAAAGGAGTATACATCGCAAAAACAATTACATTAATCTTGAACAAAAATGTGACAGCGACTGGTTCAGAAGAGGAGAGGACCCTGCCTGCCAGGGCTTACAGTCTACAAGGGATGGGTGAGGATAGAGCTGGTCGTGCAGCGGTATGGTGGAGCGAGGGTTACTGCAGATTGTACATGTCACAAGAGGTGGGTCTTCAGGTGCTTTTTGAAGGTTTCAACAGTAGGCAAGAGTCAGAAATGGTGGGGTAGGTAGTTCCAGAGAAGGGGGGATGCATGGGAGAAATCTTGTATGCGATTGTGAGAAGTGAAGATAAGATGGGAGTAGAGAAGGAGATCTTGTGAGGATCGGAGGTTGCGTGCAGGTAAGTACTGGAAGACTAGGTCACAGATGTATGGAGAAGACAGGTTGTGGATGGCTTTGCATGCCAAGGTTAGAGTTTTGAACTGGAGTCTCTGGGCAAAGGGGAGCCAGTGAAGGGATTGACAGAGAGGAGAGGCCAGGGAATAGCGAGGGGACATGTGGATTAGTCGGGAAACAGAGTTTAGGATAGATTGGAGGAATGCGAGAGTGTTAGAGGCGAGGCCACAGAGCAGAAGGTTGCAGTCGTCGAGAAGGTAGATGATGAGGACGTGCACTAGTGTTTTCGTAGATTCATGGTTGAGGAATGTGCGGATTCGGGAGATTTTTTTTTAGTTGGAGTCAGCATCTTCCTCACCCTGATCCTCCATTCCAAGTGGGGGAAGAGCTGTTTTGTTCATCATCATTTATAAGTTCTGGCCTCTCGCTCTTGATGGGAAAGTGTAATTACTGTCGCAAGAGGTGGATATTGATGAGACACAATGGACAGAAAGTCAGAAGAAGGACCAGGGTGCGGAAGTGGAAGACTAAGTGGTGGACGATGAAGTCACTAACCCAACCTGGCAAGGGGACATGCTGTCACTCAAGGTGTGGGAAAGACTAAGTGCAACACAAAGGGAAGAGGGAAAGGGAACCCAGACTCTAGGGAAACGGAGGGTGAGAGTAGATCAGCCCATCTCCACTAACGTCCCTATATTGGTTCTTCACCAATCGCCGGAAGGGAGGGGATGAGCGCTAGTCGATCCCCACTGAACACTAAAGACAACAAGGCGGGACAAACAAGGGAAAATCGCTTAGCTTTAGTTGACTCCAGACAAATTCGCACATGTCCTCTAGCACCAGAGAGGAAGAAGTACTGCGCTTGCTCAAGCCTTCAAAAGGAATAATGAATATCGCCGGCACCTCCCTCCTGTACACAGAAGGTATTTATACACCCAGGCCAGGGTGTTAATTAGCCAGAGGAAGGTAGCCGCTGGGTCCTAGAGATACTGCTTCTAAGAAGTTGGCTATAATGGCAAACGACGTGCTCTCCTGCAACCAACTGCAGGGTGACTGTCACTTCTGACACACCCGTGACACATTTAGAGCGAACACAGCAGCATACAGGGGGAGGAAGGCGTAGCACCACAACAGGCAAGAACAAGCAGTGTGGTGGCCACAGACACAAGGCGGGCAACTGTTCCCTGGAGCACCAACACGATGGAAGTTGCCAGTACAACTGTTAGTCTTCCCGAGTCTGGTTCTTTTTTAAAGACCGTTGTTTAGATAACCCAAAAAAGGCCATTTGCAACATCTGCCAGGCCAGCATCATCAAAAGCACCAAAACTACCAGCCTGACCACCACCAGCATTCTCAGGCACATGACAGCAAAGCACCTGACTAGCTGGGCCGAACGCCAAGGTCCAGAAACAGTGTCTGTAGGTGACACCACTGCCTCTTCCGCTGTTGTGCGTGCACGCCAATCCCCTGTGCATGGCGCATGCGAAGATGCCTCCCGCCCTGCACCTGTCGTTGGAGACTTGCAACAATCACCATCCACGTCCTTAATCCCAGCACAGCGTTCAGTTGTCCCTACCCCAGTCCTTGGAATGCAAGCGCAAGTATTCAGCCAACCAACCACCCACAGGCCGCAATAGTAAGCTGATACATTTCTGGACTGCTCGCTTGCACTTGAAATGTTGCCTCTTAGGCTATGTGCCCACGATGCAGAAATGAAGCAGAAAATTTCTGCATCTCCCTGGCAGAAAAAACGCATGCAGATTGTGCATGCTTTTTTCCTGCAGAATACATGCGGAATACATGCGGATTCACATGCGTATCCACATGCGTTACCGCATGTGTTTCCGCATCAAGCACTTTCCAGGCGATAGCATCACTTGGAAAGTGCTTGACAACTAGGTCACACTGTATAAATCCATGCAAATGGCATGGATTTATATAGTGTGACGGTAAAAATAAAAAAATAAAGCTATACTTACCTCCGATGCCCTACCGCGTGTGCTGTCGTGCTCGTCCTGGCTTCTTCCTGGTTGCCGGACTCTCGCGAGACAGCCTGCGGTCACATGACCGCGACGTCATCTCAGGTCCTGGAAGATAAGCGCTGCCGGCAAGCAGAGAGAAGCCGCCGGACAGGTGAATATAAACTTTATTTATTATTTTATTCTTTTTTTCACAGGTACAATGGTACCCAGGTCTGGATGAGAGTCTTCTCTCCTCCAGAACTGGGTACCATCCGCATATTGAAACGCATATAATCTGCGTGTACAAATGTACAGACACGGATTATATGCGTCTCAATGCAAGTCAATGGCGGCGATTACGCTGCGCTTCCGCAAAATTAATGAACATGCTGCGGATTTATGAGCGCTGCAGAAACGCAGCATTGACATTGCAGAATGCCATTGGGGACCATGGGGTGCGGATTACCAAGCGTTTTTGATGCGTTTCCGCTGTGGAAATTCCGCAGCGGAAACGCATGAAAAACGCATCGTGGGCACGCAGCCTTAGGCTCGTGGAGGCGGAAGTTTTCCACAACCTCATGGCGGCGGCCGGGTGTCCATACTCGGTCCCCAGCCGCCACTATTTCTCCCGGTATTGTCTCCGCTTTTCACAAGGGCGGGTCCCAGAACATTATCCGTGCCCTCCCCAGTGCACTTAATGTGAAGGACCGCCTAACCACCAACACGTAGACAAGTGAATGTGGCCAGGGACCGTACATCTCACTGGAGCCAGGTCACAGTAAAAAAGCAGACATAAACTGTCCTGGAACCTTCCCACAGACTTTTCTTAGCCAGGGCTGCTTCTCGACAGGGTTGGACAGGCCCACCCGAGAATCATCGGGTGGGCCCTGGCTTCTCCATCAGGAGAGTTCATGATAGCGCTAACTTTGCAGCTGCTATGTGGCTCTTGAGCGGGGGAGAAATGTGGGCCCTCAGAATCAAATCCTCTGGTGGGCACAATGTTTTTCAGTCTGACACTGCTTCTCGGTGAGAGTTGTATTTCACCACAGCCATATTGTTTAGCTCAGTGAAAGGACTGTCATAGAGGGAAACCGTATCTACTCCGGCTGTCATTTCTCCACCATTGTCACACACAACCATACCTGGCTGTATGTTCAGCGGTGAGAGCCACAGATAAGGCTGCTGTGTTACAGCTTTCAACAACTCTGCAGCGGTGGGTGGTTTGTTACCTAAGCATTAAGCATGTTATCTTCAGCGCAGCCTGTTGCCCTTTGGCCAAGGCAGTGCTGCAGTGCTTTCAGCTTGTGATTGATGTGGTCATTTCGGAGATGGAGGCCGAACAAGAGGAGGACGAGGTCCAGGAGCCGAACAATCTGATTACATTAAGGTTACATTGGCAAGTCTGGCTTTTATACTAAAGACAATTTCTACTGTGTTTTTATTTTTTTTTTTACGTCTCTTCAAATGTGTATTGGAGTTCGTCCTAATTGCAATTTCAGTTGCCCTTGAAATTGTTGCATATGCAATAACAGTATTGGAGGCACGCTCCTTAATAATGGGAAGGACAATTCGTATAGATTCTATATTCTAGAATATTAACGGTCTTATCTGAAATTCTTTTACGTGTGAGATATCGCAGTGTGGATAGCGTAATACATCTATCCAGCCAGGTATTATTGCCTTATACTGCGTGCTGCTGGTGCTTCCCCCCAAAAAAATGTAAAATCTATTCTATTCCCTATCGATAATGCTGTCAGATACATTTATAATAGGAACAGGTGCCGCTAGGTGGTATCATCACCAGCTACAGATGGATGTTCATTATGGTCGCATAAATGTCTTCCACAGTCCATAATTTTGTTTTTTTTTATTTCTTTGGCCTTATATACAAGTCATTACTCTGGAAAGAATGTTTCTTAACATTTTAGCTTGTTTTTTGTATGTTTTTTGTTGTCAGTCCGTAAAAGTGGCGTAATACCCTAACATTGTTCACAGATATTTGTCAGCGGCCAGCTGAGAATAGGTTTGAACCCACAACTGCAATACTTTAAATGGAGTGTAATATTTGACACGCTCACAAAAATTGCTGGATTATTAGGGCAGTCATATGGGATAACGTCTGATGGCCACGGTTTCAGGCAGTCGCTTAATAGTATGGTATTTGTCAGCGACCAAGTGTCAATTAGTTCAACAAAACAAAGGTGGCTGACTTTAAATGGAGTGGAATATTTGGCACGCTCCACAAAATTTCTGTATTATTACGGCAGTCATATGGATCACATGCGTCTGATCATTGGTAAAAGCTATTCTGCTTCCACAATACCATAATATGAATAAAACTAAAAAAATCTAGCTGTATTCTGTGAACAAGCAAATGGAGCTGTAAAATGGTGTACACTGACGCACTGATACAATCTAGAAATGGAGGACAATATTTTCCACGTTCACTTTAAATGGCTGATTTTGGAACGCAGTTATATGTGATACATCTGACGGAGAACCACGGTTTTAAAAAGCGGGCCTGTAGTTTACTAATACTATCCTTCACAGAGACCTAGTGTGACTAGCTTGATCGGCACACTGCAACGGAATGAAAATAGAAGAAATGTCTGATTTTGGAACACTCTTATAGGTGTTATGTCTGACAGAGAACCATGGCTTTAAATAGCAGGCCTGTTATTTGCTAATACTATCCTTCACAGACACCTAGTTTTAATAGCTTCACTGACACACTGCTACAGAATGGAAAAGGAGGCCAATATTTTCCATGTTCACTACAAATTTCTGGATTTTTATTGCTGTAATATGGAACAGATCTGGCTTTATTCTGCAGTGAGAACAAGCAAATGGAGCAGAAAAATGGTGTACTCTGGATTGCTTTTTAAGCAAATAACCAGGATTAAGATAAAAAAAAATTTTGCCCTGATATCTGGTGCTATGTCTACAAATATTTGTTACAGCAGGATAAGTCAGAAGTTGAACATGCATCGGACCCTCTTGTTCTGTATCATGCACTGCAGTCTGTCACATACCCTACCTGTTTTAGATTTTAAGCCTTATATTGACCTGATGATGCTATGCGGCCAGCCAATCACTGTAATGCCACAACCAACATGGCTATGACATTACAGTGCGTGGCAAGCAATCCCTACATGTCCATTGGCTCTCTAAAGAGCGCCAAACATGCGGGGAGGGGACCCGAGTTCCCGCCCGAGAATCCCTGAAATACGCGCCGAGCACAGTGATGCTCGGGCGAGCACGTTCGCTCATCACTATTAATAACCCTTACAAAACACTATATAATTATTTATCTCTCAAGGTAAAGGCCCACAAATAAAACATTCAAAAAAATGAATGCGAAAATAGTGTTGATTCTGCCTTGCAAAAAAAAAAAGTAGTTAAAAGTCCTATGTATCTTAAAATGATTCCAATAAAAACAATAGCTCTTACACAAAAAAGCCCCCCAAAAATAGAGTGTTAAAGGGAATCTGTCACCCTCTGGCACTTATCTGACCTCTAATATTGGGATACAGGTGATAGAAATGTAAATCTATACCTACCTGTATACCTCATATTACAGGTCTTGTTGCTGTGAAATGTCTTTTTATTGATGAAAAAAATAAAACTGCTGACTCCTAGAATGCCATGGTGAAAAAAAAACTAATATAGACGTATGGCCTGGTCCTAAATATTCACAAAGCATTTTCCCATTTATTACATAAATATAAACATTTGTAGCAATCAGAAATATTATAATATCAATATATTTTCCAGCACGGTGAACGCAATAAAAAGGGGCCAGAATTGATCACCTCTCCTCGCAATAACAATGTAGACAATAACGCATGTGAGGCATTTTTGTAGGGCAAGTGCAGGGCCTGTTATCGCAGTGGTAGCTGTGGACTGCCCTTGTCAGGGCAGGAGCAAAAGGGGGACCAGAGTAGTGCAGTACCCCGTCTGGGTTTAATAGGGGCAGAACCATATGCCTTCCTGAAACTACCGCTGGGACCCTTTTGTTTTACTCCTGCTCCATCAACTGGGGATCCATGAGAACCTACTACTGACAACTCAATTAATTGATGGGTGAGGACGTTCCAATTTATATATGCTTTTACTATGTCCAATTCACCATTGGGGTGATTGTTGGTGTATATTTATGACCTAACAGTCTAAAATACTGCCTCTAAGGATGTGTGTAGTGTTTTGGTTATTTATCAAATGCATAGCACGTGTTACATTTTAATTGTGCATACTATTTGATAATAACATCACTATCAAGTTCATTGATTGTCCACATTGGTTATTTTTTCTCTTGACAGACCCACTTCTAACATCAACTCTACACTTATACATTTATATGTGGAGTTGTACACCTGTCATTACTTGTATTTATTGGTGCAATAATACATCATGATGTGGCACCATACATGCCTTTTGGATGTTATTGCACGGCAGTACTGACCATACCTGTCTTTGTTCGCTTTGTATGTTTTTATCAAGGTATGTCCATTTATTAAGTGACTAGGTAAAAAGTTATGTTTTAGTTACCCTTGCTGCTCTTAAAATAAAAAGTGATCATAAAGTTGCAAATAATCCAAATTACCGAAACACAGCTTCATTGACAGTCAGTAAAAATGTTTGAGCATGAAAATGTAAATGTGTTCATACATTAATCATAGTGACCCGCCGAATACATGAAATGGGGCATTTAACATATTACAGTGCAAGGTGTTGTACAGCAGTAAAGCTATAGCTGTAGTAAGACCTCATCTGTTTAGGGCGTCCAAGCTCTCTTGCCATGTACTTACATGTACAGTATCATTGTGTACTCCGCATGTATAAAGATGGGAAAAGGAAGAGATGCGGACGACGATGGCAGATATATTGTAGCCAATATGACTAGGAATGGACTGCTGGCCCCTGACATTTTTGTTTCCTTTTTTTTATGGTGCCTATAGTGTTTTCCATTCATGATTTGCACTATGTGCTTGTGCCATAAAATGCCATTTTTTTTATTTATTTCATTTTTGTGGTTGTAGGTTTTTTGTCAGGTCCATAACTAAGATGGCTTCCAGCAATCCAGTGTTGAACAAGCTAGAGCAGAGGGCCTCCGAAGCCGATCAAGTGATAGAATACCTCAAACAGCAAGTCGCTCTCTTGAAAGAGAAAGCAAGTATGAAATGTTAATGCCTTTCTGAAAAATGCAAATTTTATTTATTTTACTTGCTTATATAGCACCATTAATTCCACAATGCTTTACAGACATATCGGCACTGTCCCCATTGGGGCTCACAATCTAAATCCCCTATCAGTATGTCTTTGGAGTGTGGGAGGAAACCAGAGAACCCGGAGGAAACCCACGCAAACACGGGGAGAACTTACAAACCCCTTGTAGATGGATTTTATCATGTCCATGACCCCAACTCCCTCATACATGGTTCATGTTTGTGATAAATTTACTGCAGCACAGATTCATCTCAGCTGAAAGTCTAGACCCTTAGATCAAGAATAGGACAGACATTTATAGGACATTTCATAACTTTCTCAAATTCTTATGAAAAAATATTCCCCACAAACTGCATTGAACTACTGTATCCAATTTATTATATATTTTAGGAGTCAAAGTCGGCCCATTTTATACCGACTCAGACTCCACCAAAATGGGCTCCGACTACACAGCCCTGGTTAGGAAGAACGTAAGGAAGGGATTGTAGATTTTCCACGCTGCTGGTGAGTGGAATGGCAAGTCAAGGTATACACACAAAGGTTTTTGCTTTTTTTTTATTTTGGCGATGCGTTTCAAAGTTTACATACTTCTTCAGGACATAAAACCATATCGGAGTTAGATAGCACTCTCCTGACACTTATATACCTGATAAAGTAGCACTGTACCATTATTTCTCCCTCCCCAGTGATGGGTAACACCTAGTTATCATACACTTTCAGGATATATTAATCGATTGCTGTAATCAGAATCACTCTACTGTCCACTTTTCCCTGAATAGGCCTTCATGGTTAATAGTTTGTCAGGGCAGGTTATCAGAGTTGCTGATGTATAATTGGTGGAGAATGGTTGAGTTTGATGGACCCAAGTCTTTTTTCAACCTATGTAACTATATGCACCTATGAACATAAATTGCAATATTTTGACTTCAGTTTTACAAGCTTCTCTGCGGGAGGAGAAGAAGCTGCGTGTTGAAAACGCAAAGCTGAAGAAAGAGATTGAAGCCTTGAAAGATCAACTTGTGAAAACAGAGATAAATAACGGAGGTAAGATTGCTGCATCCATTGTACCCCCATTGTGTTTTCAGAGTAAGGTTTTAATATTTGGTCAGAATTGACTTCTCAATTGTATTTATTGCATTGGTATACATCACTGATATGTCACTTATTAAGACAAGATGGTTTCTGTTACATGAGGCCAAATCTTTTTCACCTCAGTCATGTTGGTGAGGAGGATCAAGGGAGATCTGGAGGGGCCTACAGCAATACATTTATCAATTACTATGTGACTAGATCCTAAATGATGATTTTTGTTAAATTTCACCCTTTTGGAAAATTTTGTTGAATTTCACACTATACATCGCAAGATCACAATGAATTCTGCACATAGAATTATTGCTGTGGATTTTAACGTCGGCACGGCAGGTCAATTTATGTGCAAAAAATCTCCGCAATGTACGTGAGATTCTTAAAATCTCATTAACTTAGTTGGCCCTGTATTATGCTGTGGCTTTTCTGCACACAAAAGTACACAGAAAATCTGGACCAAATACGCACCGTGTGCATTTACTGTTCTGCTGCTGATTGCCCACTGCAGTATGAGAATGAAAATCCAGTTTTTACAGGTAGGATTAGATAGATATGTCTGTCTCTCATAGCTGATTGCATGTGGTCTCCATCATGTACATGTATGTATGGAGGCAGAAAGCGTTTAAGACCAAGTCTGGGAATACATTAGTGATTTGTGTCAGTCTGCAGCAATGTACTCTGGTCACTAAGTACCAGGATCTGCTGTGCTCGGTTGGTAGAGCAATTTATCATTCAGTACACTGGAGTATTTGGAGGAGTCTGCTCATTTTCTCCTTTCTTATTTTGATGGTATTTTAGTAAAACAGGTTGGTGCCCCTGCTACTGCACCTGCTGTCTCCAGCCCAGCTACCTCACCGCCCGCTGCACAACCTGCACCTGTGAAGACCTCGCCTCCGGCACTGAAAGCGGGAGAAGAGAAGAAAAAGAAGGAGAAGCCCGAAAAAAAAGGTATAACATAAGAAGCCTGTCTCCTACCAACAAAACAGTACAAGGAAAAAGTGGAGGATTCTCCCTTAGCCACCAGTCAGATTTTACTTCTTGAGCTTCAGAGGCAGCAACTAGATTGGTCACATGTAGGAATGAGCAGACCCGTGGAAGTCCAAAAGTTTGGTTCGGGTACTAGAACTGTACCCGAACTTGAACCTGAACCCGAACGCCATAGAAATCAATGGGAGTTCAAAACTTTTGGAGCTGGAAAAAAAACTCACCGTCGGGCACCCCGGCTCGCTATGGGACCCGTGAGCGGTACGGTGCCGGTGTCATCGCCCGCTTCCCCCCGCTTGCTCTGGGTCACGGCACAATACTTACCTCTCCGCGTGCCTCCACAGCAGCTCCGGTCTCTTCGGCGGCTGCTGCACTGTGACGTCTCAGGTCAGAGGGTGCGGTGGCGTCTTTACACCGTGTTCTCTCCTGAGCCGTCACCGGCAGCGGGAAGGCGCGGGTGAGGGGTCCGGAGCAGCAGCAGCAGGTGAGAAGTGAGGTGAGTATTTGATTTTTTTTTTTTTATATATGTATGGAGGCATGGGGCATTATACGGGGGGAGGGGGGGACAAGTGACATCCTGCATGGGGCATTATATGGGGGGGGGGACAAGTGACATCCTGCATGGGGCATTATATGGGGGGGAAGACAAGTAGTGACATCCTGCATGGGGCATTATATGGGGGGGGGGACAAGTGACATCCTGCATGGGGCACTATATGGGGGGGGGCAAGTGACATCCTGCATGGGGCATTATATGGTGGGGGGACAAGTGACATCCTGCATGGGGCATTATATGGGGGGAACAAGTGACATCCTGCATGGGGCATTATATGGAGGGGGGACAAGTGACATCCTGCATGGGGCATTATATGGGGGGGGACAAGTGACATCCTGCATGGGGCATTATATGGGGGGAGAGGCGACATCCTGCATGGGGCATTATATGGGGGGAGAGGTGACATACTGCATGGGGCATTATATGGGGGGGATGACATCCTGCATGGGGCATTATATGGGGGGAGGTGACATACTGCATGGGGCATTATATGGGGGGAGGTGACATACTGCATGGGGCATTATATGGGGGGGAGGTGACATCCTGAGTGGGGCATTATATGGGGGGGGAGAGGTGACATCCTGCATGGGGCATTATATGGGGGGGGGGGAGAGGTGACATCCTGCGTGGGGCATTATATGGGGGGGGGGGAGAGGTGACATCCTGCATGGGGCATTATATGGGGGGGGAGATGTGACATCCTGCATGGGGCATTATATGCGCAGGGAGTGAGGCAACATCCTGCATGGGGCATTATATGAGGGGAGAGGCGACATCCTGCATGGAGCATTATATGGGGGGAGAGGTGACATCCTGCATGGGGCATTATATGGGGGCGGGTGACATCCTGCATGGGGCATTATGTGGGGGCCAGTGTTCTGTACGGAGCATTATAAGGGGGCCAGTATCCTGTATGGAGCGTTATATGGGGGCCAGTATCCTGTATTCAGCATTATATGGGGACCAGTATTCTGCATGGAGCAATATATGGGGCCCATAATACTGTATGGAGGACTATACTGTCTAGTCTGCACTGTGCGTTGAGAGAGTTCGCCGGTTTCTGAGCTATTGTAGAATTTACAATAGATATCGCTCATGTAATGTAAGAAGTGAAATCTTTAACACTGTACTATATCTATATTTCTCTGCGGTATCTCTGCATCATGAATCGTGGTATGTGTTAAAGGGGCCCGCTGAGACTCTTTCGCCCGGGGCCCACAAAAACCTGGAGCCGGCCCTGCTATGATGTGACATTGGGAGTGTTGTACGTCCGTTATGTGGAATCATTTACACATGCATCCTATATTTCTGTATGTATAAAATAGTATGGTGGAGTATACATCTATATGCATCTTCTGTAGTATTTAGAGTTCTGACATTCTGGTATTTTAGCCATTAGCTTGGGGGTATGGCTGTTTTCTTAAATAGTTTTGGAATGTGTCTAAAAGAGGTCATGGAGGAGATGCAGCCATTGCCAAATCTGTGTAAATGAAGACCCAAGAAGAATGTAATTGCAATCTGCTTCATCTAAGGCAAAATCTAAAAGCAAAAAAAAAAGAGTTTGATTAATGACCGTTTCCTTTTGTTTTTATCTGGATGGAGATTAGTATGTGGAATTTGCTTCCAGAGGAAGTATTGCTTTTCGCATAGAAATCACATTTCTGATCCAGTGTGACAAGGCGACCTGAGGGCAGAGGTTCTTGTGTAACCCTAACTCCGTGCTCTTTCTACAAACCCTTTCCTACACTTTTCTCCTGATTGGCTATCCACTTTTGGTCACCAGACATTATTTATTTTTTGTACAGTTTTTAAGAACATAACTGAATGGAACATGAATAAAATCTATCACAAACAAAGTTTACAAAATGAAGTACATTTTCATTTTTTTTTGCCAAATATTTTAAGTCTTTAATGATATTTTCCCTATGCAATCTTCATTATAGGGCAAGCTCTTTTAAAGCACCACTTAAGTGTTTTTTTTTTATTGCAGCACTGGAGTGGTGCAACTAATCTTAAGTTCCAGACCCTAGTCTTATACTTACCGGCCGCCGTCTTCATCTGTTATCGGCGCCGCTCCGGTCGTTCTCCAGCAGTTTGTGACCTGCCAGATCACTCAAGTGTTTGCCGAGCGAGCCGGAAGTCACAACTCATTGTAAGTTTATGAGAGCCTGAACATGGCCAGAACAAGGCTCCCATAGACTTATATTGCGAGCTTGTGACTGTTATCTCTGACTTGCAATCAGTCAGAAGTTGCAGTCACAAGATAGCGGCACGTGACCTGTGCGGCGCTGGGAACAGCAAAAAACAGCGACTGATAAGTGTAATTCTAGGTTCAGGGAACTTAGATTAATTGCACCACTCCAGCGGTGAAATAAAAATAAGTCCTGGAGTGGTGCTTTCAAGCAGATTAAGAAACCTAAAGTAAAATGTAAAAAACTGCAGTAGCGCTGCTGCTATAGTACGATAAGATAGGCAAAGAGCCGCAATCTCAAAGCACCGTATGCCCTCTATCTCCGGCGTTAACACGCCGTCTGAACCCATTTTCTGCAATACACATGGCTCGTTCTACAGTCT
The DNA here is from genome assembly GCF_046119375.1 of Phyllobates terribilis. Classification (NCBI taxonomy): domain Eukaryota; kingdom Metazoa; phylum Chordata; class Amphibia; order Anura; family Dendrobatidae; genus Phyllobates; species Phyllobates terribilis. The sequence continues at coordinate 877,237,934 of NW_027362761.1, forward strand.
CCGGCACTTGTCCACCACCTCTAGTTGCAGTTGTGACTTCTTCAAAGGACCCCTGGAAGCTGCACACGTATATCTGAAGTGCTTCATTTCGACTACCATTTTCTCTAAGACAGGTAGGAATCACTTTCTTAGTATTTTATGAGTGGGTTGCAGTGCATCTCTTTTCTTTTTATCATTAGATTAAGAAACCTATTTGGTGCTTGGTCATTAATGTTTCAAAAGTTGATAAATCGGCTTTGTTCAGATCTTAAGCTGTCCATGTGCGAGATAGCAGTTGCCCAAGTGTTCGTCAGGCAGACTTCCCCATATTTAGGATAGTGCAAAATACTACGGCACTCGCTTAAATAACCAATGAAAGGTTTCTTGAGACTTCAGCATGTGGAAATAGAAAGGATGGCCAACTTTTGAGTCTGTCCTAGACCTTGATCTTGTCCTATGTGCTATGGTTCTTAGCAGATATAGGGGCTAACTGAAGGGGGCTGACTGCCAGCCCCTGTGTGGCATCCCGGTACTCGTTCCATTGCTGCTAAGTGAGACAGTTGTAGTGTGGTACAGTACTAGATTTGTTCCATTCTGTGCACTGAATCCGAGGATATAATACATTGCATTGTAAATTGTACTTTCCTGCCATCTGCTGGCCAATGTGTGTATATGAAGTAACGATTATTCTCCTCACAAGTGGTGGCCATAGCAATGGCTGAGAGTAGTCTCCCAGCTCAGAGCTCTCACTCTGACTGAACGCTGGTATAAACCAGTTGTGAGCGGTTCCTGCTGCCTCAGGAAGATTGAGGAGAGACATTATTCTCTCAGAGAAGAGTTTTCAATGCCAGTCTATGCTGAGGGGACATTTTTCCTCACATAATCTCCTTCACAAAAAGAGTGAAGTGTCTTCTAGTCAGGAGAGAGAAAGCTGTACATGGACTCTCCTGCTCTCTGGTTATCCTGATCGCTTCTAGCCAGGACCAGATCCACGTAGCTGCCACACCACCGACTTTTTTTAAACCCACCCCCTGCAAGAGGGAATGGTGGGATAAAAACTGCGAGTACATCCACACTTTAGTGTGTTTTCCACAGAGCCAGTCTGTGGAGGTCCCTCCATCAGTTTAATATTTCCTGGACTGTGCATAGCATTTCCTGGACTGTGCATAGCATTTCCTGGACTGTGCACAGCATTTCCTGGACTGTGCACAGCATTTCCTGGACTGTGCACAGCATTTCCTGGACTGTGCACAGCATTTCCTGGACTGTGCACAGCATTTCCTGGACTGTGCACAGCATTTCCTGGACTGTGCATAGCATTTCCTGGACTGTGCACAGCATTTCCTGGACTGTGCACAGCATTTCCTGGACTGTGCACAGCATTTCCTGGACTGTGCACAGCATTTCCTGGACTGTGCACAGCATTTCCTGTACAAGCAAGTGAAGAGAACTCTGCTGCAGCCGCCCTGGACAATAACAATGTTCGTCTCATGAGGAGAAAACCATAACTTCCGTATGTACAATATACTGTGACCTTTACCTGTAAGACTGTACCCTGTTACCTCCTTCAGTAAAATAGTTATGGTTACAAGGTCACCTGCGTGTCTGGCTGCTGGAGATTACACAAACATCACGGGCACTCCAAAACCTGCCCCCAGACACCACCGCTACAGGAATGCCCCCGGGGGGTCCTATACCATCCACAAGTGCCACGTTCCGCTTTTGAAATTGTTGTGGACACGAGGGAAGTGTTGAGGGGTCCAGCGACCCACTTCAGCTACCGTGACATCATTATCTGCTGCCAGTGAGGCTACACACCCCAGCTGGCCCTTCTGCAACATCTGGCGCCTCCCCAGTGGCATGAACGATAGCACATAGGCCTTGATCAAGGAACAGACTGAAACGTTGGCCGTCCTTTCTATTTCCACATGCTGACTTGTCAAGAAAACGTTAATTGCATTTTTAAGTGAGTGCCGTGGTATCTTGCGCTATTGTTTGGAGAGAAGTCCCCTATTACAGACCACCACTGTCTTCTAGCTATGAGTGGCAAACCAAAATTTGATTGTTTCTTATGCATATGATCTAGTAGTGTGGCTGAATGCTCATGTGTTTTCAGCAGCGAAAGAGGAGAAAACTGCTGCCAGACAATACCGGCAGCTGCTCATCTCTCCTGAAAAACTGTGGACATTTCCAGTGTCTGATCCTTCTCTCCCTGAAACCTGTGGGGGAGAGTCAGGAGGGTACCATACAGATCTGAAAGATGGCTGGTCCCCCTGAAGTGGGTTTGGACGACTTTCATCCCATAAATATGGGGGCTTTTAGTCTAATCTAAGAGCCATTAACAACTCAATATGGGACCAAGCCTACTTTACACAATTTAGTTTATGAACGATGGCTGAGCTGTCCCTGCCATCTAGTAACAAAAATTGTTTCTCACATGCGTGTTCTCAGAGACCCCCTCCACATTTACCACATTTACATTTTATTTTCTTAGTAGTCACTACAGCCCCCAACCACACTGGTCTACATTGGGTCACACAGTAGTCATGGCGGGACACCAGGACTCCCCACTACCCCTGCAGACATTTACTCACCTACTCTCCCTCTTGTGAGGTGCCCTCTACTGGAAGAAGGCTGTATTATAAAGCTTCATGTCGTCTCCTGCATCCAGCTCTGTAATAGAAGCTGGATGCAGTAGCTGAGGATATAACGGGTGGGTGGGAAATCTAGTGGCCAGTGCTGATTTGCTGGCTGCAATGACATCATGACTGGCTTTTGTACAATCTCCTGGACACTACATAGTGCGAAATCTCTGCAATAGTACTGTACTCATTTTTTTTCGATATGAAAGCACAGGCTAAAGCTGAGAACATAATGTAGTTTGTTCACTGGAAGACCAGAACCAACACTTACACCGGGCAGCAGAGTGTATCGCAGGGAGATGTGATGTGAGAGCCAGGGGCAGCAGAGAGGGCACCTGACGTCCGCTGATGGCCACCATTGTCCTCTTGGTGTGTAGCTAGTGTAATGAGCATGTGATGCTGCTATAAAAGCAAATCTCTACCACAAGTTTTTTTATACAGTATATGTGACACCCCAGGGGTCTGGTTGCCACAGTGATAGAGATATTATGTCTGAGAGCAGGTGGGAGGTCCTTTGGTCAGGGATCCTGTGCATGCCACACCTCCTGCCCAGTCTTGGGAGGGGAAGAACTTCCCCTATATAAACCCGGGGCTGAAGCAGGGTGAGCAGTCAAGGAGAGTAGAGACAAGAAACAGCAGAAGCAATACTACTACGAGTCAGGGGCTGGCAGCTGCAGAGCTCGCCCTGACTGAGAAGCTTTCTTACCGGACCCGGCGTCCGAGGCTGTGGGGACTAACTCTTACCCAGCAGCAGAAGCCGACCGGCAGGGGATTTCAGGTCCTCAGGCCCAGAAACCCGAAGGCACGGTCACACGCGTGGGACCAGCACCGCCATCGTGGAGCGGAAGCCATTAGAAGGCCCCGAGTCACCGGCCATACGGGTGAGCACCACACGGCACACTCAGGGACGTGGGCTACTTATATCCGCTTCTAGCAAGGTAGCCAGAAGAGTACAGTCAGTTTGGGAGGCCTACAACTCCGCCTGGCCAGGGGAGATCCCATCTGCTCAAGGACTGACCAGGCCCCGTTCACTAGCAAGTACTCCGGGAGGGTCTATCGTTGTTACCAGTAAAGACCCTGAATTACACCGCACCGTCTCTGAGTGGTTCCTGCTACCCCCATCATCCACATCTGCTGCCCTGAGGCCATACCCCTCCCGTTGGGGGTTATACCATCTACGCTGCACCATCCATCCACCGGCCTCAGCGGACTGTCCTGCAGCGGCAGCTCCACAGCTGCATTCAACGGGTGGCGTAGTCGTCCTACATCTACCGCTGTTACATCGCCGCTCAGTTTGACTCCCTGGGCACGGACCGGGTCACCGCCACGAGACTACAACCCTCAAGAGATCCGGCTCCGGGTAAGCTCCCGCGTGCGCAACGCAGCGCGACACAGGCCCAGGGGCGCGTCATATACACCTACAGGTGTCTTTGAACATGCTACTTACTGTTGGTTCTGCGCACACATTCACAGCAGCACTGTAATCTAAGGAGGTCCAGGAACGCATTAGTGCCTCAAGCCGGAGTGATGCGCATTTCATCAAGCTAATTCACACTTAGAAGACCCGAATTTCCTCTGGAAAGGAAAACAGAATACCATCTGGAATACATATGTCATAATTATGAAATTGCTCTCATTGATTGTAATCCAATAAGCCAATTATGAAACTCAACTTGTTTTTAACGCCAGAAAGGTTTACTGACTGTTGTCTCCAAAAAAGGCGATCTGTGCCATGCTTTCCCCCCTGCGCTCACAGCAGGGTATTTTCCATTCCATGCTGTTTAATTAAACCACACAACAAATAGCATAGACGAGAGGAAGGAATCTGACTTGTGGGCGAGGTACACAGCGCTGTGAATCCAGCAAAACATGCAAGTTTAGTCTCCCCAAAGGAAATCCTAATTACTCTCTTATCCATCCTTTGCCAGGGACTTTCTAAAAAGATTACAGTTAGATTTTGAAATTGGGAAGAAGAGGAAAAAAACCTTTCTTACCCAGTGTGAATCCTCCCTTTACTTAGGCCGAGTTCTGTTCTGCGCTTTGATTTTTCTCTTTTGCCATTTGCTGTACTAGTTTTTTTTTCAATAGTACCATTTTGGCATACAATAACTTATCGATTAACTTTTTTTAAATTCTTTTTAGTGTAGTGTAAATGAATAAAGCTTGTTACTCAGTTGGAACCATGGGATAGTCTGCTGCCACCTGGAGGTTGACATTATTATTACATTCAAATAACAATTGGCTATTCCCCAGCAGACTGTACCTTGCCTGCTAGCATCTGGCTTCCTTAGTTTTATCTAGTGTCAGTTGGAGGCAAGGTCTGTCTCAGACCTGTCTTAGTTGTTAGGTTACGTGTTAACCGTCTTTTGTTTGTTTTTCAGATGGATCCATGGCAGTTAACAAAATGTAATTGTGCAATCTGTTTCACCCACGTAGCAACGGAGAGTACAGTCTGTATTGTTCAGTCTGTATCCTCTCGGGCTGGACCTTCGTACCTTGACACAGCCGGTGGTCAGGTACGGGGGTGTTGGTCCGTTAGCTCCTGCCCACCCGTCCCACATAGATCGTTGCATGGAGAAGAAGAGTTTTTTGGGTACATCAAGACAGGTGAGTATTGCCCTGCCACTCCCTTGTGAGGCATCCCCCACTCACCCACCCCATGCTTACTTACATTGCAGGAGATAGGGACCTTCTTTAGGTGGTGGATCTTGGTGATCACCAGCTGGGTTCTCCAGCCATAGAGAGGTAGCTGTTCAAGGCTTGGTCAGGGTTGTGCGCCCCGGGCGGTGTTTCAGCTGCTGTCGCCATTGCTACCCTCCTGGTCGCACTGTTGCCCTGCAGCATATCTACCATAACACTTGGAAGGTATACTTTTGTTCGTGTGAGTCTGCTAATACTTTCCCAATGTCCTTTTCTTTGCCTGTCCTGCCCTCCTTTTTGCAGGTTGGGCTGGTGTCAGGGCTGGCGCATAACTCTCTAAGGGTCCGGTTTCTGCTCTGGCTATCTTGTTTAAGAGGGATTTAGCCTCAGAATCGCAGATCAGAAATTTTCTTCAGGGGGTGGCCCATGCTATGCCTCCTTATGCCCCTCAATTCCTGGCATCTTAATCTGGTTTTGGAGGCTATTCAGTTTACGCTGTTCGAGCTCATCAGGTAATTATTTCTTAAAAGGTAGCCTTTCTTATAGCCATTACTTTCATCAGAAGCATTTCGGAGCTGAGGGCTCTTTCCTGCTCCTTACCTTGTTCTGCCCCAGGATAAGGTTGTATTGAGGCTCGTTCTGCCATTCCTCCCTCCCTAAGGTAGTTTCAGCATTTAACCTTAATGAGGATATTGTCTTACCTTCATTTTGCCCTGCACCATCTCATCCAATCAAGAAGACGCTGAACAATCTGGATTTGTTCAGAGCTATACTGTGCTATTTATTGGTCACCGCCTCGTTCTGCCAATCTGATTACTTGTTTGTCATAACAGACTGCTCTCATAGAAGTCAGGCCACTTCTAAAGCGACTATCGATCATTGGGTCAGGACAACCATTATTCAGGCTTATAAGACAAAGGACAGGGTGCCCCCCGTTTAAGATAAGGGTGCACTCTTCGCAGACATTAACAGCTTCCTGGTTGGTTCACGATGAGGCATCAGCACTGTAGCTCTGTAAGGCAGCTACTTGGACATCAGTACATACTTTTCTAATTTTTACAGGATCCACACCTTTGCCTCAGTAGATGCAAGTCTTGGCAGGAAGATACTGGAGGTGGCAGTAGCTTACACTTCCTCTTGATCGACATCGGAAGGTTCTGTGGTAACAACAGGATATTAATTTTCTCCCACCACAGGGACAGCTTTAGGACATCCCACGGTTTCTGTGTTTCCCAATGATGCGATCAAGAAATTTTAGATTTTTGGTACTCGCTGTAAAAATCTGTTTCTCGTTAGTTTTCTGTGGGGGACACAGAAACCAGAAAAACACAGACATTTTTTTTGACTGTCTTCATTTTCTGAGACCCATAACGTTTAAATTTTTTGGTCGATGGAGCTGATCGTTAGCTTATTTTTTGCAGGGTGATACAACGCTTTTATTGATACCATTTTGGGATAAATATGACATTTACAGCATTTTTTTTTTACATTTTTGCGATGTTGCAACGACAATAGAAAAACCCCACAACTTTACTGCTTCTGCAGTTGATGTTGACATTGCACTGTGTCGGTCAGCAGATTGGTGCAGGTAATATTTCACAAGCACCACAAAACCTCTAGTCCCTTTCATGTAAAAAGAAATGCATCAAGTGAGCAATGTTCCAGTGGTGGTGAATAGGAACGATGAGACACCTGTGTTTCTACTTAAGTATTACTACAACTACTTGTTTTAGGCTTGTTCTGGAGAGCAGTCTGGCTATGATGAATGGAGAAGGACTAGTATTTTTTTTGCTTCATGAAAATGGAAGATTTTAATTAACATGCCTTTCAGTTGTAATGCTGTACTTCTACATAATGATAGAATAAATCAGCAGAAAGCCTTGAAGTTAGCGTGTAAAATATCTTATAACGAGGCCCCATTATGTCTTAAATAACAGCCCATCTATTTTGGCATATATAATATCCACATCATGAATAGGGAAAAAAAAGAGACTCTGATCTTTAAAGCATATATTTCAGTAATGGGATGGGGAATATATTCTATTTTGTCTGTGCAAAAGTTTTAGGTAGGTGAGGAAGAAATGCTGCAAAGTAAGAATGCGTTAAAATCTAGAAGTGTTAGTCAAATCATTATTTTGGTACGGCGACCTTTTTTCCTTCAAAACAACATCAATTTGTAGAATCTTGGCAGAGTGGATGTTCCTAAAATCTTAGAGAACTAACTCCAGTTCTTCTGTGGATGTGATTCTGATTCTGTCTATTCAGTCATCCCTTGGATACTCTATAGACCAGGTCTCGCCATGCTTCCCTGTTTTCAATGGCTTCTTTCAATTACTTGATGTTCATTCCCATTTGATTCTTAATGGTGTCCAGCCAGTGGGCATTAAGCATACTCTATTTCCTTTTACCACTGACATTCCAACTAGCATCATTTTTTTTTAGTAAATTTTCCCTCATCCCATACCCAAAATAGGACCATTTCTGTTGTATGATCTTGCCTTCCAGGGACAGCTCTGGGTTTATTTGATCAAGAACATCTTTGCTGTTGATCCTAGCTGTAAATTCGATTCGTAGAAGTCGTCTCCAGCACCACAGCTCAAAAGCTTCCTGCTTTCATGAATGTCCACGTTTTACAGCAATATGTCTCATGTGTAAATACAGTTGCACTGATTAATCTAATTGACGGAGATGTTAATGCCCACCACGGCTGTACGTCCCACAGCTAATCTACGTTTGAGCTCTTCTGTTGGACCGCCATTGTGATCAATGAGGGATCCAAGGAAAACAAAGCTATCGATCACTTTTATTCCTTTATTTTTGATTTTTATGTAGATTGCCTCGTTGGTGGTAGTCATGATTTTGGCCGTCTTGATGTTTAGGTAAAGTCCCATCGTCTCGCTTTATCTTTCAACTTCAGGATCAGCATCTTCGGTTCATTCTCACTTTCTGCCAGCAGGGTTGTATCATCTGCATATCTCAGATGATTAAGATGTTCGGGTTAAAATATGTGGAAGAACCATCAGCAATCTAAGTCTAGCTTCCTCATGATTACTTCTGCATAGTGGTTGTAAAGGAGAGTGGATGCATCTTTGTCATGCGTCCTTTTTTGATCATATACCATCTCCATACCTGGTTTGCACTGTAACTTCTTGATCATCATTGAGTGAACTGATTAACTTAACTAGGTACGCCAGTACTCCTACTTTGCTTGGTGTTTCCCACAGCTTATGCTCAACAGTCAAAAGCTTTGGTATAATCAATGAATCACAGATAGAGCTTCTTCTGATACTACTGTGTCTTTTCTGTGATCCACCTCAGGTTTGCAATGTGATCACTAGTCTCTCTGTCCTTATGGAATTCATCATGGTCATCAAAACGTTCTCTATCAAGGATGTTGCCTCAGCACTTCTGAATGATTTTTAGAAGCACCTTTCTGGCATGGGAGATCAGGACAGTTGTTCCATAACTTGCATAATCCATGATGTCACCTTTCTTTTGGAGTGGCCATGTGCAGGTATTCCTCATCTTGGATAGTGCTGTCAGTGCGGCTCTTGAGGCTGGTTTGACTAGCTCTGCAGGGTTACCATCAGTGCCAGGTGCTTTGCTTGGTAGCTGCCTCAGTGCTCAATTCACTTCACTTTCCAGTAGTTCTAGTTCTGGATCATCATGGCCCCCAAGTTTCTCATGATGGCCAGTGCTGGCAATGGCATATAGTTATTCTGTGTATTGTTTCCAAATCTTCTTGACGTTCTGCTGGTTTATAATATAATTCCCACCATAGTCTTTGATGCCATCGGGCATTCAGGACGTTGTTCTGGTCTTTTAATGATTTCCAAAGAAAAGCCAGTATTGAGTCGCCTGTCTCTTTCAATTTGTCCTTGGCTTGGCCTCTCTCCTCTGATTCGCAATTTGGAGGGTGGTTTCAGTTAACTGCTCACTCTCCTAAACATTGAAAGAAACTCCAACACCAAGAAGGAAGAGTCATGTATGTATAAATTACACCATTAGTAGATTCCTTAAAAGGGCTTTAGATAGGGCCAGTAGGTGCGGAGAAGTGTATATATGTAAAAGAAAAAAAAAACAGAACAAGTTTGTATTCCTGAGGAGCAGAGGTGCCTATAATCTTGGAGGGGACACTTTTCTGAGTAACTAAGGGATAAAGTCATGTATAAAGTGGATGATGGGTACAGAGATAATTGCAGGGCTATGCAAAGCTACAAGGTTAAAGACCACTTTGTAGGTTTTTTTTGGTGAAAGAAACATGTAGAGATGGTGCAGATAAAGGAGCACAATGAGACATGGATGAGCTAAGAAGAGTTTCAGAAAGATGGGGCGGAGGACAAGTTTGCTAGATGCTATAAATTATTTTTTTGATGAATTTGAGACTATTAATACAGTTTGGGACTATATATGGTAAGGAAGAGAGGAAGATCTAAATGTCGTTCACATGCAAAGGATATTGGAAAACTATAAGATACAGTTTGACCAGGAGTTGTTCCATAAATGACACTTATTCACTAATCACAGTATAGTTGATATATTTGTGTGATTGTAGGGCTGCTGACACTTCTACTGATCCCAAAAGGTGGTCCCAATGTCTCCTGTGTGCATGTATGTGTTAGTAAATATAGATGTGTAGAGCTCTGTAACTAATCCTAGAACAAGGGCTGGAGAGCAGCATCATTTAGGAGATGGAGGGCATCTCAAGAGGAGTGGAAGACCGTACAGGGGATTAAGGGGACAGACCAGTTCTTTTTGCAATCAATTCTTTTTTAGCATCTAGTCAGACTAATGTTATTTCTTTTCTTTTTTTTTTTTTTTTTTTTTTTTTAGTTTTAATTCATTCTGGAGGCACTTAGCATCTGACTCATAAAAAGAGAAGGTTTACCTCAAGGGTATAAGGTTTCATTTCCAGATATTGGATCTCTACCAGCTTAGCTTTGTTCTTTTATCAATTTTCTTTATTCCGCTGTAATTACATTTGACGCTTGTGTTGGATTCGAGCAGAGAACACAGCGAGAGAGAAAGAAGCAAAACTGGAAAGTTGTGAAGTGGTTACTTGACTTTTGGCTAAAATCTGGATTTTAAATTTCGCAATCGTGTGCATTCAAGGACTTTTATACTAGTTACTATATATTTGCCTACAGGGCTTCATTAGTTTAATATGAAGGTCATCTATCAGTATTATCATTGCTGATCAGTGCGGCTTTCAATAAGTTGTTAGTAGTGGAAACGCGAGGAAAAATAAGCTATCAAAATTACAAAACTAACATACGATTATTGCAATGCATGCAGTATACTTAACAATATTCCTATGTTGTATTTGTAATACTATGGTTGGTTGGTGCTCATTTTGTACAAATTTATCTTCACATGTAAAAGGATTCTTTAAAGAATAAATTAAGTGTGCGGCATGCAGGAGGGTACTGTGTCTTTCATTCTTATAAAGAAAAGATCAGCAAGTCAACAAAAAGTCATCCAAGTGAAAGTTTATTCTTGTATGTCTTGAATTGAGTTTCTGGAAATTTTATGTAATTTATGGCAGAACTTTACTGCAGGTTACCTCACTGGCCATACTTAACCTTTTTGTCTTTTCTGCAAACCTTTCTATTTAGTATATATTTAATGGGGTTTTCCAAGGTCAGCAAAAGATTGTCCAAGAAGGGAAATGTGATTATAAAAGACCTTTACTTAGCATTTAAATCCCCCAGCTCTCACCATCAGCCATTGCTTATTTGGCTCCATACCCGACCTCCACTGCTGAACTTGACCTCAAGTAAATAGAGCTTATATATATGTGACCTTTCTAATATATAAAACTTGCTCCGTTCTTATGATGACGTGTGCGTAACATTCTTTATAACTATATTACTTTGGATATTTAATTGAAAAACTTTGAGAGGCGATTTTTTTTTTTTTTTGCAAGTAATTTTTGGAATTTTTCAATTGGAAAAAGAATGGATTTCATGTAAACATTTAGCATAACACTATTGGATTATTTTCTTTAATATGAAGGAGAGAAGAAGGAGAAGAAGTCAGCTACAGTAGATGATGATGCCAGACCTGTCGATGTGTCTCGAATGGACCTGCGTGTTGGCTGCATTGTCTCTGCCAAGAAACATCCAGATGCCTACTCCCTGTATGTAGAAGAAGTAGACGTAGGAGAAGCATCTCCAAGAACTGTTGTCAGTGGTCTTGTGAAGCATATTCCTCTAGAACAGGTATACGATAATGAATCGTACTAATTTTATAGCATAAATGCCTTATATACTATATATAAATATGTACAGTATAAATTGAACCTAGGGTGTACATATGGAAATGGGGCCAGATTTCAAGGATTAAAGGGAATCTGACAGGAGTATCAGGTGACCAAACCAAGATCCTGGATGCTTTATGGCCTCCTTGTATGTTTTATTCACAAATATTGTGGCTCTTCAGGGAAAACATACTTTGAAAAGGCAGTCTGGGACTATGCGTCTCGGATGACTAGTCAGAGACTTTTTTGCACCCCGCTCCTCTAGACCAGGGGTCTCAAACGCAGCTGGGTATATGGGCCGCACATGGAAAAAATTGGAATTTGGGGGGTCGCATACTTTGCAGGACAAAGTGCCATTTTTAATGATATCATTTTTTTTCTATACACCTTTTGAATATTTTTGCCGGTTTTTATTTTATTTTTTCATAGTTTGGGTCGTTACGGATGTGACGATAACAAACACTCTTTTTTTTGATTATTTTCGTTTATATTTAAAGCAGCATTTTTAGTGGCAAAATATTTTTTCATGCTTTATTTAGAATTTTTTTTTTTTTAATTTTTACAATTTTGATTTTCAATAATTTTATTAAATATTCATAATTAAATGGGAAAAGAAAAGAGGGGGAGGTAAGTTAAGGAAAATTGGGTAGGAATAATTTTTATTGAGGGGAAAAAAGTGGAGAGAACAGGAAAATAGGGTTGGGAAATTTTTACAAGTTTGTTTCCCCCAAATAGCCACATACAGTAATATTGTCTTACAATTAGCACCATATAGTAATTCTGGCAAACAACTTATAGTAATGTGTCCCATCCTGGTCCCCATCTTGTACTAATGCCCCATCCTGGTCCCCATCTTGTGCTAATGCCCCATCCTGGTCCCCATCTTGTGCTAATGCCCCATCCTGGTCCCCATCTTGTGCTAATGCCCCATCCTGGTCCCCATCTTGTGCTAATGCCCCATCCTGGTCCCCATCTTGTGCTAATGCCCCATCCTGGTCCCCATCTTGTGCTAATGCCCCATCCTGGTCCCCATCTTGTGCTAATGCCCCATCCTGGTCCCCATCTTGTGCTAATGCCCCATCCTGGTCCCCATCTTGTGCTAATGCCCCATCCTGGTCCCCATCTTGTGCTAATGCCCCATCCTGGTCCCCATCTTGTACTAATGCCCCATCCTGGTCCCCATCTTGTGCTAATGCCCCATCCTGGTCCCCATCTTGTGCTAATGCCCCATCCTGGTCCCCATCTTGTGCTAATGCCCCATCCTGGTCCCCATCTTGTGCTAATGCCCCATCCTGGTCCCCATCTTGTGCTAATGCCCCATCCTGGTCCCCATCTTGTGCTAATGCCCCATCCTGGTCCCCATCTTGTGCTAATGCCCCATCCTGGTCCCCATCTTGTGCTAATGCCCCATCCTGGTCCCCATCTTGTGCTAATGCCCCATCCTGGTCCCCATCTTGTGCTAATGCCCCATCCTGGTCCCCATCTTGTGCTAATGCCCCATCCTGGTCCCCATCTTGTGCTAATGCCCCATCCTGGTCCCCATCTTGTGCTAATGCCCCATCCTGGTCCCCATCTTGTGCTAATGCCCCATCCTGGTCCCCATCTTGTGCTAATGCCCCATCCTGGTCCCCATCTTGTGCTAATGCCCCATCCTGGTCCCCATCTTGTGCTAATGCCCCATCCTGGTCCCCATCTTGTGCTAATGCCCCATCCTGGTCCCCATCTTGTGCTAATGCCCCATCCTGGTCCCCATCTTGTGCTAATGCCCCATCCTGGTCCCCATCTTGTGCTAATGCCCCATCCTGGTCCCCATCTTGTGCTAATGCCCCATCCTGGTCCCCATCTTGTGCTAATGCCCCATCCTGGTCCCCATCTTGTGCTAATGCCCCATCCTGGTCCCCATCTTGTGCTAATGCCCCATCCTGGTCCCCATCTTGTGCTAATGCCCCATCCTGGTCCCCATTTTGTGCTAATGCCCCATCCTGGTCCCCATTTTGTAGTAATGCCCAATTCTGGTCCCCATCTTGTAGTAATGTCCCCCATCCTGGTCCTCATCTTGTCGTAATGTCCCCCATCCAGGTCCCCATATTGTAGGTATGTCCCCATCTAGGTCCCCATATTGTAGGTATGTCCCCATCCAGGTCCCCATATAGTAGGTATGTCCCCATCCAGGTCCCCATATAGTAGGTGTATCCCCATCCAGGTCCCCATATAGTAGGTGTATCCCCATCCAGGTCTCCATATTGTAGATATGTCCCCATATTGTAGGTATACGTCATACGCCGCAGCGCCGGGACGCAGATGTCAGCTTCTGGCCTCTGATAGGCAGGCAGCTGGCATGGGTATTGCTGTACAGAGAGTCGGTCTCTGCGCGGCAATACACTGAAATAAAGCTGATGTCCACAGCTCCTGGACCGGGCCGCGATCGATAAGGGGTCTACGGTGTCTGCATGAAGCAGCCTGAGGGGCCACTTGTTTGAGACCCCTGCTCTAGACTGACAACTCTTTCCCACAGCATTTCAAAGTTAAACATACATGACTGCTCTTTTCCATTCTCTGTTTGCTGATTTCCTACACCTTTGCTTGTCAAAATTGTAGGGCCTGGGGGGACCCTTGGATTGAACCACAGTGTAGATCTTTTTTAATTATAAGATTTCTTTGATCCTTAAATTCTGGACCATAGCATATGATGTACGAGCATTGAAGCCAGAGTTTAAGGATTAATGAAAGTAGCTGTACCCACAAAAGAATACAGATTGCTGAAGAAATTGTTCAATAATTATTTTCATATACTTTAAAATTTACCAGTTAGAAAGAAGAAAATTGGGGAATCATGTGTATCCTCTGGGACAACATCAGCATCATCCAAACCTGGGCAGTGGGCATGTCAGTCGACTGGGTTTAGGAGAGAATGTGACCACAATTATGCTGCCTGTAGGGGGGGCCACAGACGCCTGGAGCTGGCCTGTGTATCATACTATGGTGGAAAACATACATGTGTCCAGCATAATTTATAGGAATAGATTCCAGAATGTGAAATACATTTCTCCACTCTCTTGGCTGAATGCAGTTCTTCATAAATACATTTCCAGTTTTTCTTCTGCGTAGCATGTGTGGTCCTCCCAAAATAATTTTTCCAGTCGAAAATTTTACATTGAACAAACATTTGGGAATGCATAAAGTCATTGTTAAGGTTATGAACTGTGACTGCATATTTGCTCCGCATGTTTAAGTATATAATTGTTACTATTTCTTTATATAGTTTATTATTGATTGGTGATTTTTTGGGGGCAGTTTGTGGATATGTTGTTTCCTTCAACAACCGCAGTGGTAAAACATCATTTCTGTGCCCTACAAACCTTTTATTCTCTTTTACTAATATTAGTCTTAACGCTGCATTATTTTTAGTTTTCCCAGGTGAAGCCGCTTCAAGAAAACCCTGGCCACTGTTTTCCTGAAGCTGCTTGGCCGGTGGTTTTGCCGTCGTTCTTGCAGCGGTCCTGCCAGTGGCATCTTTATATTGTATACTTCCAAGTATAGTCAGTGGGCGGCTTTGTAACAGAAGCCGCCCGAAGAATCGACAGATCACTTCTTTCAACCACTTCAGGAGTTCCTAACCCTGAAATGACATAAGATAGAACGTTTGCACAGCAATGTTATTTTGACATCGATGTGCATTTTGATTAGGGCGTTTTTCAGCCCTCTTTCAGGCAGATTCTGAGCAGAAATGGCCCGAAAAAAGATGTGTGCACATAAGGTTTTTTTTTCCCCTTAAAACTAATATATGCACTTTATTTTAATCTATGAAACGAAAGTTTATAGATGTTAGGTTTCCATGTGCTTCTTCCCTGTTTTATGAACCTTTGAATGGGGGAAGAGTAGGATCTAATTTGAAGGCTGTTTTCTCTTTTTCATTTTTTCCTTGGGGACCCGTCGTTTATGGCTACATTCTTAGTGCCAAGATTAATCCTAACCTTGGGAACCATTGCAAACTGCTGATCAATATTCCTCAGGATGCAGCAGGGAGGATCGGTGTGCTGCCAAGCCATTCAAGTAATTAGATAATTGTCTCTGATGCTTGCATGAGCTTTAAAATAAATACATGCATAAATAATAAGGAGCACCTGGGAAATAAGAAGAAAAACGGCACTTGATGTGAATCATGTGCTCCTAAGTACAGATATAAAACAACAATAGAAAAATAAAACATCTGGTCAATTACATGTTAGAGTCGTATATCTTCATCATTGCTATAAATACTCTTAAGTTAGGTATCTATCAAGGAAAATCATTTTCCAGCTCTGGAGAAAATAGAGCATTTTATTACTGGTATGTGTAATCCAAATGTAGACTGAAGTGGTAGGGCTTAAAGAAGTTCATTTTCTCTCTGCTTTTTAACATTCCCTTTAACCACAAGCGTCCTGGATGTTGAACTGCTTACCATGCAACTAAGAGAGACACCAGGGGAAACAATTTATCAGAGCGTAAAATGGCCACCAAAGTCAGACTCCAGATGGCCAACATTGAAATGGCACAATTGCCCTGTAAATTTTATTTCTCAAATGAAAATCCAGAATGAAAAAATAAATGTATGTATGGGGCAATGACCACCCAAATAGTACACGCACGTAAAATTCATGTCTTCTCATTGATTTAAGTTAACCTTGCAAAGTCCCAAAGTGTTCATGATGTAATGATCATTTTAGATTTCTTCATTTTCTCTTTTGTTTTAAATGTAATTTATATAATTCTCAATGCCATGTGTGCACTTGTGGTACAGTACTGTATAAAAGGTTTTAGGCAGGTATGGAAAAAAGGCTGCACTGTAAGAATGCTTTAAAAAATAGAAGTGTTAATATTTTACTTTTTATCAATTAAAATGTAGAGTGAATGAAGAAAACTAAGTCAAATCAATATTTAGTGTAACCACACTTTTTACCTTCAAAACATCATCAAAGCATCAATTCTTCTAGTTACATTTGCATAAATTTTGAAGGAACTTGGCAGGGAGGTTGTTCCAATTATCTTGGAGAACTAACCACAGATCTTCTGTGCATGTAGGTTTGTGCAAATCCTTTTGTCTCTTCATGTAATCCCAGACAGACTTTGTGATAATGAGATGAGAGCTCTGTGGGGTCATATCAGCACTTCCAGGACTCCTTTTTCTTCTTTACACTGAAAAAAGTTTTAAATTAGCTGTATGTTTAGGGTCGTTTTCCTGCTGCAGAATAAATTTGGAGCCAATCCGACACCTGTCTGATGGTATTGCCTGATGGATTCATATCTGCTTGTATTTCTCTACCAACTTCCACCATGCTCCGCTGTTGCCTACAGACACTCATTGTACCACTTTCCAGCCTTTCGGCAAACAAACTGCCTTTTATTACAGCCAAATATTTCAGATTTTGACCCTTTAGTTCAGAGCACTTGATGCCAGTCTCCTGAACCCCGATTCCTGTGTTTTCATGCCTAGTTTAAGCACTTGGCCTTTTCCACATTGAAAGTATGTTTTTTTTGCCTGTAGATGGGTGTAGCTGAGTCCTACTGATTGCTGCCAGTTCTGAGCTGATGGTACTACTGCACATCTGATTCCGAAGGGAATCAAGCATAATGTGCCTTTCCTCTGCTGCATTAAGTTACCATGGCAGACTACTGTGTCTATGGTCCTCAGCTTATCCATCATAGTATACTATGAGTGAGGCATCCTATTGCCTCCAAATGTATTCTGCAGCACGACAACAACTTCCAAAATACAACCATATCTTTAGCATAAAGAAGAATGAGGAGTGCTGGAAGTGATGACATGGCCCACAGAGAGCTGTGATCTCAACATTATCAAGTCTTTTAAGCAGAAAAAGGAAAGCCATAAGTGTTTAAACCACCCCAGAATATAACATAGTTAAGACACAATGTGATGACTAAAAATACTTCATAATTTATTAAATATATTCATTAAATTTGCTGATGACACAAAGCTAGGAGGGATAGCTAATACTAGAGAAGAGAGAGAGAGGATTCAAAAAGACCTAAATAAACTGGAGCAGTGGGCAGCAACCAACAGAATGGTTTTTAACAGGGAAAAATGCAAAGTACTACATCTGGGCAATAAAAATGAAAAAAGCATATACAAAATGGGAGGAATAGAGCTAAGCAACAGTACATGTGAAAAAGACTTAGGTATACTAATAGATCATAGACTGAACATGAGTCAACAGTGTGATGCAGCAGCAAAAAAGGCAAATACAATTCTGGGATGTATTAACAGAAGCATACAGTCTAGATCACGTGAAGTCATTATCGGTCTTGACTCCTCTTTGGTCAGACCTCATCTGGAATACTGTGTACAGTTTTGGGCACCACATTTTAAAAAAGACATAGACAAACTGGAGCAAGTTCAGAGAAGAGCGACCAGAATGGTGACTGGTCTGCAAACCATGTCCTATGAGGAACGGTTGCAGGATTTGGGAATGTTTAGCTTGCAAAAAAGAAGACTGAGAGGAGACTTAATAGCTGTCTACAAATATGTCAAGGGCTGTCACATTGTAGAAGGATCATCTTTATTCTCATTTGCACAAGGAAAGACTAGAAGCAATGGGATGAAACTAAATGGGAGGAGACACAGATTAGATATTAGAAAAAACTTTTTGACAGTTAGGGTGATTAATGAGTGGAACAGGCTGCCACGAGAGGTGGTGAGTTCCCCTTCAATGGACGTCTTCAAACAGAGGCTGGACAGACATCTGTCTGAGATGATCTAGTGAATCCTGCTTTGAGCAGGGGGTTGGACCAGATGACCAAGGAGGTCCCTTCCAACTTTACCATTCTATGATTCTAAGGAGACACACATTGTATAAGTTCCATATAATATAAGACTTAACATGGGTAGGTGAGGCAACAGAGGGTAGATAGAGACAAGGTTGGTATCAAATTTAAACCAAGCCTACAACATATGAGGTCACATAGCCTAACCAATACGATTCATTGGTAAAAGTAGCATGTGTGTTGAGAAAATCACAGTAACATTAATCATATGACCTATGTAAGGTCAGTGCAAACGACCAAAAGTCATACACTCCAATACACAATAATGCAAATATCACATAAGTTAAGCTGAATAGGACATACTTAGTAAAAGGTAGGAGATAACCAACTGTGTCCGGGAAGGCCCGACACGTGTTTCCGTACTTCCTCAGGGGGCAGTGGTGGGGTATGTGTGGATACAGGGCCTCTTGTATATGTGAACCAGGAGGAGAAAAGTGGGCGCCGACCAGTGATGGCGCATAGCGCCGCGCACCCCCGGACCTTGGTGACAGCGGCGCGGTCTCAGGCGGCGTCCCGAAAGAGGGAACTCCCCCATTGATGTCACATGTTCCGGGACTCCGCCCCTCAGAGGCCACGTCACAGTCACATGACCGCGGCACCCGGCGCATGCGCACAAGGTCGGCCTACATAATTGCAGAAGATGAGGTGACAGTCGCAAACAAGCAGGGGACAAATATGGGGGAGAACAGGAGATTGCTCCCACGTGGGAAAATTAATACCGCACCTGTTCACACAGCTAACCCAATGTCACCCCGCACATGATATATAATTAAGATACCATACATGATGCACAACAGATCATATTGCAAAAAATGTCCATAATGTAGATGGATGTCCATGTCCATCGTGTCATTTGTTCTCTTTAGAAGGAAATCGGGTTACATTTAAATCCAAATATGTTATCTGTCGTGAAGTACTGGAATTCCCTTCCAACTGCATTCCAGAAGAAGCTCCACATATAAGAAGAGGCCAGGGGAAATAGGTGAACTAAAAAGGGAGTAAAAAGTAACAAACACAAACAATTAAAAAACAGACTGCAAAAGAGATGTGGAGCAGAAGAGCAGAGATAAACCAATGAGGAATATTAATTATTCATACTTAAAACATTATGCAAGGGAAGTCACCAGGAGGTCAAAGCATCCAGAGAAGACAATTTATGATAGTCATAATATGGGCCATCATAAGGAGAAGTCGAGCAGCAACAAATAGCCTAGTCTATATGTTTTTTTGGGGATAGCCATATACGGTAGAGGCAAGAGGATCCAATATAATCCTAAAGCTGATAAATAAATAACCAAAACACGTGTCATCATAGGCGGATTATAATGAGGGCAATCCGGGCTACTGCCCGGGGCCTCGGGCCTCCATGGGGCCCGGGGCTCTGGGGTGTTTATGGCCAGATTGCCCTCATTATATGTGCGGCGCTGCAGCACATACTGGCAGACAGTTGCGGGGGGGGGCCCCCGGACCGCTCCCCCAGCAGTGGCGCATGGACGCTGCTTCTTCTCTGGCCGCGTCACTGCTAGGAGACACGGCCCTGTGCGCGGCCGTGTCTCCTAGCTGTGACGTCACGCAGTGCGCGCCCAGCCTGCAGTGCTACTTACCACCGGAGAGGAGCTGGACGACTGGAGCCGAGCCGGGGGATGGTGAGTCTGTGTGTGTGTGTCTGTGTGTGAGTGTGTGTGTATGATAGAGTGTGTATGTGTGTGCAGGCAGATATCATTGTGTGATGTTTGTTTATATGTATTTTTGTGTTTCAAATGTGTTTATGCGTGTATGTATATGTCTGTATATGTTTGTGTGTGCATGACTGCGTGCGGCCTCCCACTGTCTCTGGGGGTGGCGCCGTGCGGCCTCCCGCTGTGTATAGATGGCGCTGTGCGGCCTCCTGCTGTGTATAGATGGCGCTGTGCGGCCTCCTGCTGTGTATAGATGGCGCTGTGCGGCCTCCTGCTGTGTATAGATGGCGCTGTGCGGCCTCCTGCTGTGTATAGATGGCGCTGTGCGGCTTCCCGCTGTGTATAGATGGCGCTGTGCGGCTTCCCGCTGTGTATAGATGGCGCTGTGCGGCCTCTCGCTGTGTATAGATAGCGCTGTGCGGCCTCCCGCTGTGTATAGATGGCGCCGTGCGGCCTCCCGCTGTGTATAGATGGCGCCGTGCGGCCTCCCGCTGTGTATAGATGGCTACGTGCGGCCTCCCGCTGTGTATAGATGGCTACGTGCGGCCTCCCGCTGTGTATAGATGGCGCCGTGCGGCCTCCCGCTGTGTATAGATGGCGCCGTGCGGCCTCCCGCTGTGTATAGATGGCGCCGTGCGGCCTCCCGCTGTGTATAGATGGCTACGTGCGGCCTCCCGCTGTGTATAGATGGCTACGTGCGGCCTCCCGCTGTGTAGAGATGGCTACGTGCGGCCTCCCGCTGTGTATAGATGGTGCCGTGCGGCCTCCCGCTGTGTATAGATGGCGCCGTGCGGCCTCCCGCTGTGTATAGATGGCTACGTGCGGCCTCCCGCTGTGTATAGATGGCGCCGTGCGGCCTCCCGCTGTGTATAGATGGCGCCGTGCGGCCTCCCGCTGTGTATAGATGGCGCCGTGCGGCCTCCCGCTGTGTATAGATGGCTACGTGCGGCCTCCCGCTGTGTATAGATGGCTACGTGCGGCCTCCCGCTGTGTATAGATGGCTACGTGCGGCCTCCCGCTGTGTATAGATGGCTACGTGTGCTCAATATTGAGTCATACAATTAATGTAAGGCTATGTGCCCACGATGCAGAAATGCTCCGGATTTTTTTTGAGCGTTTCTGCATCTCCCCTGGCAGAAAAAACGCATGGGGATTTTACAAGCGGATGTGAAGCGTTCTTCACATGTATTTCTGCATGCGGGTTATCAAGCTCTTTTCCAAGCGATTTTAGCATCACTTGGAAAGTGCTTGACAACTTGGTCACACTATATAAATCCATGCAACCGGCATGGATTTATATAGTGTGACCGTAAAAGAATGGTAAAAAATAAATATATAATTACCTTCTGATGGCCTGCCAACGTCAGCGGTCGCGTGACCTGTCACATGACTAAATGACGTCACGGCAGGTCCTTTTCAGACCATCGTGAGCTGCCGGCAAGCCAGGACGCATCGGATAAAGACACCGGGGGCCATCAGAAGGTAAGTATGATATTTATTTTTTATTTTATTCTTTTTTTTTACAGGTACTATGGTACCCGGGTCCGGAGGAGAGTCTCCTCTCCTCCACACCCGGGTACTATCCGCACATTGAAACACATGGAATCCGCATGTACAGATGCAGTGATGAGGATTCCATGCGTTCCAATGCAAGTCAGTGGCGGCGAAAACGCAGCGCTTCCGCAAAATAATTGGTAATGCTGCAGATTTTTCCACAATGATAATCCGGAGCGGAAATTTCCGCAGCATGTGCACAGCACATGCGGATTATCATTGGGGAACATGGCAGACCTTCTACCAAGCGTTTTTTAAGCGTTTCTGCAGCGGAATTGCTTAAATAAATGCATAGTGGGCACACAGCCTAAAAAAAATTATTATAATTAATATTGTGCCATATTAATTTCACGTGAACTATCACATGATCTATCACAGGGGATCATGTGACATGTGATACATCAGGTGTGTGTGTATGTGTGTGTGTGTGGGGGGGGGGGGGCGCGCCTTCTAAACTGCCCAGGGCCCTTGCTACTCTTAATCCACCCCTGTGGAGGGAGCAGGCGAATGCCACACAGTTCAAGAAAGGGGAGAAGCTCAATCGTTCATTGAGGCCCGCTGGTGACATGGTTCCCAGTCTATAGATCCAACGGCACTCCAGTTTAGCCAGTGCCTTCTTTACATCACCTCCTCTTAGGCCCAAATGAACCTGGTCAATGCCGCGGACGTGCAGACTCTTGGGATCGCAATGATGATGTTGCTTAAAATGTCTTGGTAGGGTCCGAAGTGATGATAGATCCTCCACCTCCCCAGCTCCCAGAATGTCCAACACATGCTCCCTCACGTGTCGTCTCAATTTCCTAGACGTGAGCCCCACATAAATGAGCCCACAACAACATGTGGCATGATAAATGACCCTGCTGCAGGAGATGTATTGCCTGACATCAAATACTCTCGTACCATCCGCATTACGAAACGTTTTAGCCCTAACTATATTTCTGCAGGAGAGGCAGGAACCGCAGGGATAGCAACCCCATTTGGGGTTACCAGTATTGAAAGGTAAAGTATTCTGCCGCACATAGTGACTGCACCAGAGTATCCCTGAGGCTTCTGCCCCTCCTCTCAGTCATAAGAGGGCGATCAGGTACAAACTCTCGAAGGCTTGGATCAGTTTTTAGGACCTGCCAGTGTCTGTCGAGGATGCCCCTGATGGCGTGCCACTGATTATTAAATGTAGATATAAATCTCACCACGGGCCGACTCGTCAGTCTCTATGGCGGCTTGGATACCAGCAGTTCATGTCTGGAGGCTACCTTCGCTCTCTGGTAACCCCTCATAATGCTACAATTGCTATAACCTCTAGAGACGAATCTCTCCCGCATGTCCGCTGCGCACACTTTGAAGTCCACCTCATAAGAGCAAATATGTCTAAGACGTAAAAATTGCCCTGTAGGTACTGCACTGATTGTAGATCTGGTGTGTGCAGATGAGGCATGCAGGAGAGAATTAACCGAGGTCTCCTAGCTGAGTATGGTCGTGCCTACCTCACCATCCCCATGAACTGAAATCTTGATGTCCAAGAAGTCAATACTTTGCAAATGATGTTTATAGGTGAGGTTCATGTTGTAGTCATTTACATTCAGGGAAGAAATAAATTCCTCCAGCTCAGGGACCGATCCATCCCAAATGATCAGGATGTCGTCAGTGTACGAAGCCAGCACTGCGCATGGGCCGTGGCCAGAGCTCCACCACCGAAAACCTCCCTCTCCCAATATGCGAGGAGCAGGTTTGCGTATGATAGGGCGCAGGCCGCGCCCATCGCAGTGCCCCTCCTCTGTAGGTAGAATCGGTCCCCGAACAGGAAGAAGTTGTGCTTAAGTACAAACTCTAATAGGGTAAGAACCAGAGAGCAAAGCTACGCCTCCATACTGCTCATCTCCAAAAAGTATTCCGTGATGGTGCTCAATACTGGTGTGATGAACCCGTAGCCGCCATCTTGGTAATGATAAATCATATCCAGGGATGGCCACACTTCAGCAGCCCCCACCCTTGGGACCTTCTGTTAAAACGTCAACTAGATAGTTTCCCCCCATCCAGGCTCCTGTAAGATAAGAAGCCCCAGGGCTTACTTAACACTTGAATGCTAGGAGCTTCAAAGACTTCGAGAGGAAACACAGCTAGCAGGGGGGGTGCTTCGTCCATCTGTAACTCTGACCATTTGTCCCATAGGACTAGTTTCTTTGTCTGTCACAAGCATGGAGGCATAAGATATAGAAACATGAATAGTACACGCATGTTGTGTGGGATGGGCCAATAAAAAATATCACGGCGTCCCGGAGCCACTGCGCACACAAGCCTCCGCGGTAGACGTTTGTACGTGCTCTGGAAGCCAAGATATAGCGCTGAGCCATTCCTGAGGACCGTATGGTATCATAATTGATATCAAAAGGTCGGTTACGGCGGCCCGAATCCATGGGAACCCCTGGGGGTATCATGAGACCATCCCAGAAGAAGTTATTGGGTTCCTTAGAATTTGGGCTTCTGATCGAAGTTAGACCTGAGGGTGGAGACTGAGCCAGCTGACCTCACCAGCAGTGGGCGGGACGGGGCAGGTAAGATAGCAGGACAGACAAGAGATCCCTCAGTCTTGACCCAAGAGTGGGGTGCTGAACATCTGAGCACCAGCTGAGGCCACCAAGGGGAGGAGCAGTTTGACCATGCGGTGGTAGGCCTCAGCCTGTAACAAAGAACCGTGCCTGCGACCGCAGAATCCTCTCCCTGCGTCACAAGAAAATCAAGAAACCGGTAACTGATATGCTGTGGTGATTCTGTGTGTTGTATTCCATTGTTGTATAGTTTAGCCTGACCTTATACCTGTGTATATTTAGTTGTATATCGTGTATCTAGTGTATTATTATAATCAATTACCTCAAGTAATTGTGGGCCTGCCTTTTATTCTGCATAACGAACGCACGTCCGTGTGAGCTCGGCTCAAGCCAAAAACGCTACCCAGGGTTGGTTCCTGACCCGATATAGGCCCATTCACGGACTGGGCGTATATCTAAAATAGGGACTGGTGGCAGCATACCAACTGGGGATTGGGGAAGGCTGGTAGTGACGGTCGGAGGTTCAGATATATATATTCCTGGCGCGGCCAAGGAAGATATATATACCGCCCTCACTACAGAGGGCCCCGATACCCAGTAGGTTACAGGACAGTCTCCCTGGCGACCGCTTATCCTAGGTGCAGTTCCTTGACTGACCTGAGGCTAAGAGGGCGCTAGCGAGTTGTGCTGTGTAGTGACGTTACGGTTTAGTGACGTTGAAGGGATAACACTCTACCGTGTTCCCTGCGCTGGTTGCAGCTACCTGGCACTACTTCCTCTAGGTGCAGTACCTTGACTGACCTGAGAGGTAAGGGGGCGCCAGAGAGCTGCACCCACCGGCCGGCTTTCATCACAACTGGTATAGAGGGCCTCCTCGTCAACAGCA